>NC_137803.1:36114096-37460939 GCF_963383645.1 Muscardinus avellanarius | reverse complement strand
TCTGTCTGCCATGAGCTGAGCAGCTTTCCTCTGTCACTCCCTCATGCCATGATGTTCAAACTCACTACAGGCCCAAGACAATGGAGTCAGTCTTTTCTCTTCCAAGTTGTTTTTCTCAGGTATTTGTCATGGCTACAAAAAAAAAAAAATCACTCATGTATATTAAACTGTGATGGTCATGAGATTAGGGAATGTGCATATTTTTACCAAAACTCTTTCAAGAATTTCACTAACAAAAAGGAATAAAGAAATTGACAAAGAAGATGCTACATCTTAGGAAGACTATATGTCACTGGTGAGATTTTTTTCCATAGAGAGAAAAGAAAGAATAAATGAAAGAAAGGAAGGAAATAAGAAAGAGCAAGCAAGAGGTAGATAGAGAAGAAAAGGGAGAGTTATACAAGTAAAGTTCTTGAATAGTCAAAAAGTTTCAAGAATAGTAGCAAAAATTTATGAGGCAAGAGAAGACCCAGTTTATTCATTGTTCCAAAAGAGATGGTGAGACATAATAAGACAGGCCAAGTCAGGGTGATAAATTTATAGATGGGAAGATAAAATAATTATCTTCGAGTTCCTTCTATTTTATCAGGAAAATAATAAAGAAAAAGTCCATTCATGATTCAAGTGATGTGTATTAACGATAAGTAAGAAAGAGCTGTAAAAATTCACCTGGGGAATTGAGGGATTAACTGGTGGGAGAAACTTCAGCCCCAGCTCTCTATAACACATGAGGCCATCTAGATGTTAGTCTTCAATTACTTATGCCTGCTTTCTGGAAACCTCCAGGCACACTGTATCCCCTTGGAGGTACAGCAGAAGCAAAACATTAGACTAAACTGAGTTGGGGCTGGGCTAGATTAGGGCAAAGGAAGAAGGATGAAGGGATCTATCAATATGTGTGAAGCAATTGTATCAATATACTACATATCCGTGTTCTGCATTCACACCTAAGCTAACTGAATAGAAAGTGAATTTGATAGGCCTGGTAGAGAAAAAGTGGCAGGCACAAGGGAGAGGAAGTATTATACTGGCTTGAATTATTGTGAGAGATGGAGTACCAGTGAAAGTGAGCCAGATAGAAAGAGAGGGTGGTCAGAGGGGTGTGCTGGAGGTGGACATGCTGAACATGGTACAGGTTTTAGCAAGTTGAGAACAGGGCCTATGTGAAGGCTACTGACATGAGATGGAGGAAACCACACTGGAGCTGGAGAGCTTGAGGACTACAGAGGGACCTTCTGTTCCCAAAACATGATCTGTATCCTTGACCAGTTTCCCTGTTACAACTTCCCAAAACTTTGTTCTAGGGTTTGGAAGTGTTGAAAACTGGCCAAAAGCCCTACTCAACCCTGGCTTTGGCCAGTCCTGGATGTCTAATCTCAGCCCCTCCTTGGACAGTGATCCCATATTCTTTAACTCATCAGCTTTCTCCAGGAACATCCTCTGGGGATCATTCCAAAGTTTCTGAATTCTGCCTAAGTATCCCTTGGGAATGTTTATTGTTGAATGTTTATTGTTCTAATTATTTTAAATCATCTCTTTTTATAAACATCAGGTTATGAAGTAGCCTTCAGACCAACTCTGCTGTGCATATCCTGCACAGGGTATATCTGTCCTGGGAAGTCTGTTTTATTTTGTTTTATACTAGGAAATAAACCCAGAGACATTTTTTCTCTGAGCTATACATACAGCACTTATTTTAGGTTTTTCTATTTTGAAACAGTGTCTTACTAAGTTCCTGAGTGTCATAAAGTTGATGATACTGGCCTTGAACTTCACTGGAATTACAGGCATGCATTATCATGACTGACCCTGGGCAGTTTTCTCATGACTCTTCACACAGTTACTCAGGAGTCTGTAAGACCTGGGACTCTACGTACACTTCTTAGTATGTTGAAGGATAAAGTACAGTCAGATAATGCTTCAGTCTGCCATCAAGCCTTTCTTTCAATAGAAAAGCAAGGTCAGAATGTCATTCTGGATGAAACCTTGATTTATGGAGTTCTTTGCCCTTGGGAAACCACACCCAGACTTTCCTAGTTCCATTAACCTTGAAGTAAATTCTTGGAGATGAATAGAAATTAAGGGGCAAATTAAAATTCATTGGTTAAATATTAGTAAAGTACTACCTTGATTTTTTTTAATTTTGATACATCATGGGATAATGGAAAATGAACTCATGGCAAAAGACATGAATGTTGGTTTGACTCAGAGAGTGACTTTCTGTGTGACCTTGAGTAATTCACTTAATTTCTCCTATGTACAACTTCTTCATCTGGAAAATGAGGGTGTTAGCCTAGGTGAACTTTAAGGGACCTTCCAGCTTCAACAACCTAGTCCCTTAAATAAGGCTAAAAGGCAAAGACAATATCATGATCTATTGATAAGTCAGATTTTAAAAGTGTTTTCACTATCTTTGCTTCTATGTTATTCAAGGTCAGTAGACAGAACACAGTGTGATTAAAAGTCTTATAGGTTTTTAATTTCATTTGTCCCACACAAAGGATATAGATATATATGTCTAATATGTACTACTGATTCAAAAATAATGAAGTCTAAAGATCCTAGGTCTTCAAAAATATCTGGCTAAGATGTTTTGTGAAAGATCAATAAATTGGTGCCTCCTCATTAATAGATACTGATTCAGAGGAATCAAAGATGTATTAGAGGGGGGAAAAGAAAAATGTTTAAAAATATCTTTTTTTTTTTGAGGTACTGTGGATGGAACCTTGTGGCATTCAACCTCCGAGCTACAACCCCATTCCTATTTTCTATTCTTTATTTTGAAACAAGATCTCCCTAAGTTGCAGAGGGCCTCACTAAGTACCCGAGGCTGTCAGAGAACCTGTAATCTCCTGTCTCAGCCTCTCAAGTACTCGGATTACAAGCATGCACCACCATGCCCCCCTTAAAGCTATCTTTTAAACATTGTTTTGCAGCTAGGTATAGTGGCACATGCCTGTAATGCTAGTTTTTGTGAGGCTAAAAATGATTTGAAGCCAGTCTCAGTAACTTAGCACAACCGTCAGCAACTTAGAAAGACTGTTTCATAATAAAAATATAAAAAGGCTGAGAGTGTAATTTAGAGGTGAAATGTCTCTGAATTGTTTGTCTCTGTGTGCGTGCCTGTTTGTGAGTGTGTATGTGTTAAAACCATTTTGCCACTTAACTAAACCTTCAGCCCCTTTTATTTTGAAACAGAATTTTATCTTACTAACTTACCTTGTGCTAACTACTAACCTGGAATCCTTCTGTCTCAGCCTCCTAAGTACTAGAGTTATAGGCCTGTGTCAAAATGCCCAGCTATAACTGCATGTTCGTAGGCAAGTAACTTTTCATTCTGGGCCTTGGTCTATTCACTAACTGACAAAAAGGATGGCTGAAATTTTTGCCTATGTCATTATGTTTTGACAGTCCTGGAAGATTATCACAATGCCTAAACACCATGTGTGCATCATCTGTGTGCCATTTTTGAAATACCTATGGATGTGTGGGATCTATATCTGGCAGTTTGTTTTACTTGCTCCCAAATCAGCATGTTCACATTAAAGGAAGGAAGATGGGCAATGACCATTAACTAAGAGAGCATGACTTGGAAGAGAATATTTTAAAAAAAGAGCCCATTCCTTTATAACTTTTGATATAGAAAAGGAGGAATTACCTGGAAAGGGAGGTGGTTATGAACTCAACCTCCCTGCTTAGGGGCTATATATAGGAAATGAAAGACTGATGCTACTTAGGTGAAGGGGAATTTCTTAGGAGGAGACATTTAAGTACTTTTTGTTAGTAACTCTAATAAGAACCACTTGACAGTGCTATTCAGAGGTAATGTGGAATATCCCTAATATAATTCAGGGAGGAAATTGTGTGGCCAGAGAGTAAGCAGCTAATATGCCCCCTTACCCCACCTATGTTTCTCTAACTTGTAAGTTGATGGGAAAATCATGAAAGCTTTAAGGGCCAGATTAAAAAGGAAGACACCTAGGGAATCAAGTTTGGGAGAGCGTGAAGATGCCATTTGCAGCCTCTGGATAGCCTGGATCCTAAGAGTGTATATCACAGGACTTCAGGCAGTTTGAACACCAACAAATGTGAAAAGGAATTTGAGTTAAATGAAAGGAGTCATAAGAGCCGCTAGAATAGGAAGAATAGAGGCAAATTGATCAGTATTTGGTGATGGTAGTGACTAGCAGAGCCCATAAATGTTGGGCTCCTCCACGATAGGCTGTGTGGCAGAATGCCCTCATTCCCAGATTCTACCAGAGAAAAGATTGAGGATGGAGCTCTGAAAGGCATGGCTTCTTCCAGAAGAATTTGCTTCAGCTACAGAGACATTTAAAATCGCATAGTGCAATTAATATGCTCATATTCAAGTAAATATTGTGTCCTACCACACCTTACCTAAAAAGTGGGCTGATGAGGAGAAATTCCACTGCGGTTTTAGAGACATTAAGATGACCTGTATTCCTAGATTCAGTCATACTATGGTTAAGTTTGTAGCTCCTGTATATGTCTTCATTGGTATAGTACATCTGAGCCTCAGGTTCCTCTCCTTTCTCACAATACCACTACTTTATTTACTTCTTTACTGCAGGGTAGGAAGAGACAAAACAAAGAATGAGGCAAGGGTATAATGTCCATTCATGAAGTGGGACATACAGACTTGCGGACTTCTTAAAATTTACTTGCAATAACCTAGCTAGTATCTAATGGTTTTGCAATGTGTATCCACGTGATAAGACAACCTACAAAAGCATAAAATGCAGTACCTGGCTCAAAGCACATGGGCTTCATCCAACTTTATTTCTTCAGCAAGGGAAATGCCATACTGGGGACAATTTAATACCATGAGAGTAACTGAAAAGCCCCTCGAATCTGACCATGGACCCAGATGAAGAGTTGGGCATTCCTAAGAATTAAAATGACACCTCACATGTCTACATTATGAAGATGTTACACAAAATTTAATGTGTTTTAAATATAAAACTAGACAAATAATTGATAAATATCAAACTATTTTTACCTTTACATGTTTGATATGTTTGTTTAAGCACATCATGTGCTTTAGAGAGTTTCCCTCTTCTCCCCTCCCATCCCCTCAGTTAGGTCGCCTTATTTGCTCATTTATAGAACCTCCTTCTTCATCTAGAGTTCTTTCTATTACCCGTTTCTCCCTAGTTTTCGCGTATTAGGGAAAGCATCTGATTTTTTATTTTTTGTGACTGATTAATCTCACTTAGCATAATGTCCTTCTTTTGTCTTGGCTGGCATTTTAGATAAGGCTCATATCGTGTGTGTGTGTGTGTGTGTGTGTGTGTACAGCATACTAAATGTATTTGTACATAGCATACTAAATTGTCATCAAAATATGTGGTATGATTTTAGGGAAAATGAGAATGTTCTTTTTCTCTCCAAGGCTTCACATGTATTGATACCTGATAACTTACTTTTTTGAGATAGTGTATGATTGCACGTACATGAGACACCTAGAGCAGCCAAATTCATAGAAGTGATATAGAATACTTGCTAACTGCTAGGGAGAGAGGAGGAAAGAGGTTATTCTTTAATGAGTACAAAGTTCCAGGTTTGCAAGATTTTAATCTCTAGCCTTCTAGAGAGGTGGTGATAGATGCATGATAACATGAATATACTTAATATGATGTAAATATACACTTAGAAATGAATAACTGGAAAATTTTATGTTGTGTGTATTTCACCACATTTAGATTAAAAACATTTTCCTCTTACTCTTGTCATCCAATTCTTGGAGGGCTGATATTTCTGTCATATTGGTGATTCACAACCTATAGAAATGGATGATTATAGCAACCTGGATTGAGGAACCGAGGAGGTGTCTGTTACACAGAAGGGATACAGAAATGGGAAAGAGGTGAAATAGGAAAAGAAGAGAAAATTGCCGAATGAGCCTGGATCTGGAAAGCTCACAGTTGCTCTGATTCTGTGTCATTAACTCAAAAAATAATGGCTGAACTTTTTATATGTGCTAGATACTCTTCTGGACACGATGGCAATTGTGTGAATAGGCATACTTTTTCTTCAAGGAGTAAAAAGTTCCACTAAAGGGAGACTGATTAAAAAAAAATTAACACGTCATGTAGAATTTTTGGAGTCATGTGAGATGTAAAAGAATGAGGTAAGAAATCACAGATGGGTGGAGAGTTTGGCCAACCCAAAGAGAGCAGCCCCAGTGGTGGCAGTTTCTGAAAAGGCAACAAAAGCAACAAATTCAGGAAGAATTTTTCTTATGTTAGATAAATTATTAAAATCACAAGGTTTCTATGATATGAATATTTAGCTGTTTTCTGTCAGAGATTAAACCCATTATGCCTTTAGAATAGCAACACTTGCTGGGCACTGTGGCCTACATCTGTAATCTCTCTACTTGGGAGGCTGAGGTAGAAGAGTCACAAGTTTAAGGCCAGCCTGGAAAACACAGCAAGACCCTGTCTCAAAATAAAATAAAAAGGCCTAGGGTTGTAGTTCAGTGTTAGAGAGCCCCTGGGTTCAATTCCTGGTACCAGGACACACACACACACACACACACACACACACACACACACACACACACATACACCAGTAGTATTGCAACTGATTATTTATTTATTTATTTATTTTTAATTTTTTTTTTTGTGGTACTGGGGGTGGAACCCAGAGGCTTTCTACCTCCGGGCCTTTTTTTAATAATTTAATTTGGAAACAGGGTCTCACTAAGTTGCTGAAAGCCTCACTAAAGAGCTGAGGCTGGCTTCGAACCAGTGCGATCCTCCTGTCTCAGCCTCTCAAGCGCGGGGATTACAAGCGTGCGCCACCACGCCTGGCGCAACTGATTATTTAGAATAAGGGAAGCAGAAAGCTTTCTACCAAGATGTGTCCATAGCAAGTGTGATTATTTGGAATGCAATGAGCAGGGACAAGCACTGGACGTCCAGGTATTGCCCTCCAGGACTGAAAAGCAAAATTAAGTAGAGGAAAAATAAAAAATGGCCAAGTATCCCACCACCTACTTTGTGCCAGACAATTCTGTCAAAACTTCAAAGAGAAAAAGAAAAAGAAAAGATGAATAATTGGATGTCTGGCTGGCTGGGCATCTAATATGCTCCTTTTATATGACACTTTTGCTTGCAGACAGCTACTACATGCAATTTGCCTCATCAGAGAATGCCATATTTGCTAACCTGGTTGGGAGCTGCTGGAACCCAATACTATCAGGCCTAAGTCAGACAAAGAGTAAAATGACTTTGGAGGGCAGCAGTGGGTGCAGGAGAGCTCTGGCCGCAAGCACTAGAGCTAGCTTTGTGCCCATAATCCACCTGAACCTGGCAGTCTTCGGAGAGGGTGTGGGCCCCAGGCAGCAGGGGGCCCAGCTGCAGTAGTCAATGGAGGGCAGCTCACAGATGTGAACAGGTGCTCTTTCTATCAGCCTGTGACTATTCTGGGGCCCCTCATTATTAGCCACCAACAAACAAGAAATCAATATCCACATCAGCTTCATGCCATTGGAGTTCTGGAAAGCAATTTGGTTCCAGGAAATCTAAGTAGTTTTGTGACTGTAGATGCCAGTTACAGAGTCATCATACAAAAAAAAGTAGGAGTGCAGGAGGCGGGTACTGATTACATAAAGTTCAGGGGATTCAAAGTCCCCACTAATGCAAATGTCAGCTTTATGTCAGAGTGGAAATATGGGCCCTCAGCCTCTGTGACAATAAGAGCTCAAGAAGGCTGCATGAGGCAGTGACTTGGAGGGGAATGTGAGCTAGGAATAAGGATGAGAGTAACAGTATTGAAGGCTAAGCACTGGGTGATGTTTAGTCCAGAGAAGGGTGTGTGGTGATAGGGAAGAACACCCATATATAAAGGATATATATGTATGTATATACACACAAATATGATAGAGTATAAATAAGTAACATGTATAAATGCATCTATATACACATTTATATGTACGTAACAGATATGGATGCATATGTATAATGGAGTATACACACATGCATATGTATATGTATATAAGCACATAAATATGTATACATATATATGTGTGGTACTTATATATATTGGTGGTACTGGGGTTCCTGGAAACCCTTCTACCTCCGGGCTATACTCCCAGACCTATTTTATATTTTTTATTTGGAAACAGGGTCTTTTAAGCCAGCGCGGTTGACTTCGAACCAGCGTAATCCTCCTGTCTCCACCTCCCAAGCACGGGGATTGCAAGCGTGCACCACCATGCCCGGCCTTTATATACATATATTTATACAGATAGATATATTGAGAGAGACAGAAAAGGAGACCAGAGTTTTGTACTTTTAAATTTAGAAAAAATATAAATGACAGTTTCCTGAGTGTTAACGTTTAATTTTGGAGGAATATATCAGATGAGCTAAAGGAAAAAATTATTTAATTCATAAAAATAATATAAAAGTGGTCGGAATATGAAGAAATTCAGGGAGTACATTTTTATTCAGTATTTGTCACATAAAAATACAAACACATAAAGATGTATATTTTATGTCTTCCTGCTATGATCTGAATGTTCATATCCGCCTAAGTTAAAATACTGAGATTCTCCTTCCTAAGGTGGTGCTACTAGGAGATGGGGCCTTTGGAAAGTGATCAGGTCATAATGAGGAAGCCCTCGGAAATGGCATTAGTGTCCATATGAAAGAGGATGCAGAGAGAGAGCCATCCAGTTTCATCAAGTGAAGTCACTGGGAGAAGACCCCATCTAAGAGTCAGGCAGTCGCTGATCTGTTATCACCTTGATCTTGGACCTTCAGCCTCCAGAACTGTGAGAGAAATTTCTATCAATTTTAAGCTACCCAGTCTGTGGAATTTTTTTTATAGTAGCTTGACCTGAGACAAATCGGTGAGTTAATTGCCTAAATTTTAGCCAACCCTCATTTGAAACCCAAAGTTTGTTTTCTATTTGTAAATCAAACATTCTCTCCAAATCAATACGATAATAGACCTTTAATTATAATGGGAAACCAGGGGTGGTGACTCAAGCTTGTAATCCCAGTACTTGGAAGGCTGAGAGGGGGGACACAGGTTCATGGCCACCCTCAGCTACTTAATGAGGCCCTCTACAACTTAGTGAGACCCTGTTTCAAAATAAAGAATAAAAATTAGGGCTGGGCTGGGAATGTAGTTTTGAAGTATAATTCCCTTGAGTTCAATCCTCAGTACTGCAAAAAAGTATAATGGGATGATTTAATTAGTAATGGGGTAGGAGCCAAAGCAAAACAAGGAAAGTCACAAAATAGAAGATTCAAGCCAGCTTGGTGGTGCATATCTGTAATCTCTGCACTTGAGAAGCTGAGACAGAAGGTCATAGATTCCTGGATAGCTTCAGCAATGTAATGAGACTCTCAGTAACTCAGAAAGACCCTGTTTCAAAGTATAAAGTAAAAATGACTGGGGATGTAGCTTGGAGGTAGAATACCTCTTTGTTCTTGGTTCCCCCAATAGAGAGAGAGAGAGAGAGAGAGAGCGCGAGAGCGCCATAGCTACCCCAGCTCACCTCAGGGTGCAAGGTAATGCACTACCTGCTTGCACAGACCTATATCTATTATTTAAATTTTTTGATGTTACAAACAAAGTTAGTTGCTAGGTGGATATATTGTTCTATAAATGCATCTTTATTGAGCACCTAGTGTTTACTTATTTCTGTAGGCAGTATTGTACAGAAGCCCAAAAAACAAGAAGAAAATTTCTGCCTTTGCAGTATATAAAAATCATCCACATAATATAATAAGAGTAATGCTAATAATTTGAAATTAGCTATAGACCATTTATACCATGGGAATTGACAAATGTACAAATCAAGATTAAAACTATTTTTATTCTAAATATATAAAAATTAATGGAGAGAGTAGTAATAAAGCAAGCTAAACTTTGAAAGTTCTTCTTGTTCTTAGCCATCATATTGAGAATAGTGGAAATATTGTGGAAACATTCTTCCCATATTTGACAATGATTATCGGATTGAGCAAAGAAATGAATGACTCATATCTCACCGAAAAACAGGTTAAGTTCCAAGTTACTTCTGAATCATATCTCTTTTGTCTTAGTAATTATTGTAAACCCCAAGCGTGGGTGACAAATAGTAGCCCCCAGGCCATGTACAAGTAGTCTGTTGGCTTTTTTTCTTTAACAGCCTGAGGATCAAGAATGATTTTATATTTTAAAAAGTTAAAAATAAAGTTACAAAGAACAAAACTTCGTAAGACATAAAAATTAAAAGAAATTCAAATTTCAGTGCCTATAAATAAAGTTTTATTGGAATGACACCATGCTTACTAATTGATATATTTTCTGTGGCTGCTTCCCAGTTATAATTTCATAGCTGTGTCTTTATAATAGGGACTGTGTGGTGGAAGGCTTCGCACACTTATACAAAAAGAAACAGGGTGATCAACAGGCACACAGAAGTCCTCTTGTCACCCTCTCAACCACTGCTTCCTAATTTCTCCATTGGTTGTTTTGAAATTGAGATTTGTGCATTCTCTGTAGATGTTATCAGAACATGAGTGCAGCCGAGTTTTTTGTTTTTGTGTACAAGGTACGTACTTAAGTCTCCCTCCTACTTCTTAATAAACTTTTAGTTTTCAAATAGGTTTAGATTTACAGAAAAGAAAAAGGAACAGGGACAAATCTATTCCTATTTATTACTAGCTGGTGGCACCATCTCCTCAGTGCCCTACACGGTGCCATTTGCCTGCTTCTGCAAAAAACATGAAATCTACTGGGCTTGGAATTGGAAGCATTCATCCTGCTTACTGAACATCAGGGACAAAGGCCTCAATCACAGGCACTGGGATCTCTTATAATAACTGGTAACACATTTGTGTAGATAGATTTGCTCCTGTATTAGTTCCATATTCCATACAAAAGTGATTTTAGCTACTGGAGAGCTCAACATTTTTACTTCCCACTGTAATGATTTTCATAACTTTTGCTTCTATTGTTCTCGCATTAATACTGACCACATTTGAACAGGCAAATGGGTAACCAATTAACTTGAATTCTTTATAGTCAGAATTTTGCTCTGTGTCCTGATATGTCTTTCTTAATCTTCCTTTTGAAACATGTTTTCTCATTTGGCCAGAAGTAAATAGCACAAGTAGCAGGGTGGCTTTCTCCCCCCTTTTTTTCTCTCTCCTTGAAAAATAATGCTGAAGGAATTGTTTTGCAGTTGAAAATTAATGTAACCTATTATGTCCAGGAAATTTCTTCAATATATTACTTGCCAAGCCCCTCGGCCGTTGTGAAGAAAATAATTTTAATTTATCTCATTTTTCACCGCTGAGTCAATGATTGTTTAACCTAAAATGCCATTGTGACTAAGTGCTCAAACCCCGTGGTCCTTGGCTATTTCACTGGGACTCAGTTATTACATCCTTACGCCTGGGTCTTAGAAGCACCAAAATTGTCATATTAAAAGGGCCGCTGTCAACTGCTTTTGTTGTTATTGTTTTTAATTTCTTCTTTTCCATTTTTGCTGCTATTTATAATGTTCTATTTAAAAGTTCAAAAATAACATCTTTTTCCTTAGCCTCTTGGTTATTTTCCATTAGTGAGCATTTCCTCTCCAGTTTTCCTTTTCTGGGGCAGAGAGCAATGTGATAAGCTAGGGTGAATTTGGCTGTTACGATTATGACCTCCCTTGTGATGTCTATACATTTTTTATCAATAGTACCCCAGGAGCTTACTGGAGAAACTGGTAAGAAGAGGCCAAGGGAATATAGGACCATGGTGATTACGAAGAAAAGCCTCTTGGATCATTGGCACAATTGATTAGAAGGTCCCATCAAGTAAGGCAAACTATAATTTGTATCCTTTTAAAGTGATATGATCATGTTTATTTTTCTCACATTTTCTTTCCCCATAACAAAGCCAATTCATTATCTCCTTATATTTTCTATTGGGGTTTTTATTTCTTTTGATTTGGGGCTTTCTGCCCAAATTATAGCAATGGTGTGGTGTCTCAGCCTAGGTTCCCCAGAAGCAGAGCCAGAGACAATGTCTAGTGTGTATTTATGTTATTTACAAGGTTTAAATCCAGAAGATAGAAGTAAGGGTCATGGTAAGTAGAGGATATGGAAAGAAACAGTCAATTACAAATGTGTGGTACTCGCTGGTCACTCTGTAAGCACCTGGTTGTAAGCCTATGAAGGGATAGACCAGGACCATCTCTCTGGAGCCAAAGAAATAAATTAATTTTCCACTTGTTCCCGTACTTTGGTCATAGTACACACCATGAAATGTTAAATTCTCTGAAGTCTGAGGGTGTGCATATAAGACTACTAAGTACATTGGCTCTTGTGGATTCTCACTTCAGACTCACAAACACTGTGATGGGAACCAAGGGTCAAGAGGTTAGACACTTGGTTTATACCATCAGGATACTTGTTGGAGCCAGCATCAGTATTGGTTGTGCTAGCCGTGCCCTAAAAAAGAGGCAGATGAGACTTAAAGCATCTAAAATTGTGAAAAATCCAGGAGAGGTATGGTGTGCCATACTTTACAATGGAAAACACAGTGTTCCAGAGGACAGCTTGTTCAGGGATTTGCTGTTATTGGAAGTCTCTTGACTTCAGGCTGTTCACATCCTGAGAGACTATGAGGAATTTGTCCTTATCTGAGCTTGGTGGTGCCAGGTCTCAAGCTTTTTCTTCCATCCTACAAAACATTCCAGGACCTGGAATAATGTCTCCTTTTGTCATCCTGAAAATCAAGCAGAACTTTGTCTCCAATTCACACAAAGATTACATGTTCTCTACAGAATACAGCCTATACAGAAATACATCTATGCCTGTTATTCAAGATTCTCTTTAAACAATAGGAAATGTTTCGGTGGTTGGGAAAAGGTCATTTACTCATTCAAGCCACTGGGGGGACTATTGATAAATTGCTACTTGATTTGTGTGCAATGTTTCTTTGTGGCTCAAGTCTGCTTATAAGGATTGAAAAGGCCTATTTCATTCACTGGAAATGGATATTCAATCAGCCAATATTTGGTCGAGTGCACACTCTATTCAAGGTATTAAGATGGGTGCTCTGGAGAATAACAGTAGTAAAATACAATCTTTCCTTCTGAGGGATTATAATCTAATGAGGAATGAAGTATGTAAAGCAGGACTGACTGTCCCTGACTGCTGAGAGTTTCAGGATAGAGGTGTGCAGTGCTATGGGAGCTCAAATAATAATTAATTATGGCTCAGAATAAAGAAGAAAGTTTTAGAAGAATACAGCATGTAAATTTGTCCTTGAAGGATGAACAGAAAGGGGTGATGGAAAATAAGTAGCACCTCAAATAGGAAGCACTGATATTGGATACAAATAGCTAAACAAATTAGAATCTGGGTTGGTTGCAGAGGTAAAGGCAAGATTTGAAATAAAGAAATTGCAAAAACGAGCAAGTTAAAAGAATTTTTACTGGAACAAGCCTCAGGGAAACTTGAATGCCTCGTTTAAAATTTATTTTATGCCATTGAAAATGGTGGCAGAAAAATTCCTGGCATTTTAGACTTCAGGTGGCTGTTGAAGAAGGAGCCAGTGCAGAGGTGGAAAGTTGGAACACCTGGCTGTGCTGCTAACGGCTTCCTTGCCACCAGGTGCAACTTACTCAGGGCCTCTTCTCCTTAAGCCAGCTTATGTGCTCTTTGTTCCCCACATAAAACATGGAACTTTTCCAGGCACAGTGGTACATGCTTATCATCCCAGTTACTTGGGGGCTATGGCAAGAAGATAGCAAGTTCTAGGCCAGCCTGGGCAACTTAGGGAGACACTATCCCAAAATAGAATAAAATAAAGTCTAGCTCAGTATTAGTACACTTTCCTAGCATGTTTGGGGGGAGCTCTGGGTTTGACCCTAGTACTTCACACAAACACACAACGCAAAAGGCAAAACCTGAAAGTAGATAAGCTGTGTTTCTTGCAGGCCAGGGGTCAAAAGACTGAGAGTATGAAAATGCAGGTGGAAGGGACCACTTGAAACACACATGCTCTTAACTTTCCCTGGAACCATCCTGAGTAGCTTTGTCTCTGTGATAGCTCTGTCCCAGAGAGATGACAGGCCCAAATATCAGGTTCTAGTCTCAACCCTTAACTTTCATGTTTATCTCTTACTCTCGTGTTAATCTGCTCCACCTGGATGAACCTGATATTCCCTCCTCTCCCCAGTCTCCCCCACACTTCATGGTTTCATTTTTCATTTCCTTGTCTGTGGAGCCAAAAATTAACAAGTGGTATTTTAATCACGTTATTGCCAACACCTCAAAGTTTTCCTTTTCCTTCTGCAAACTTCAAATCTTGATACAATACAATCATTTGCCTATTATTGTGCAGACATTATGACTGCATAAGTGGGCATTGAGGAGGGTTGGAGGGGACTACAAGTAACTTAAGGGTAGGTTTGTTAAACCATTTTTTTAATCTCAAGGATCCAAGTTAGCCTTTCTAGAATGAGCACTGTGGAATCTGGATAGCAGGAGGCAGGACCTGGAGAGTGGGAGGGAAGTGTTAAGAGTCAACAATCAACCACTCTGAGTCATAAAATCAGGAAGGCATTGAACATTTAGAAGGAGAACTATCCCCATAAAGAAAACAATGCTTCTTAGTAAGCATATTATCTGCAACAAAGCAAAACAAATTTTCAAGCATTTCATTCAAACTGCTGAAGAGAGAAATCATGGAAAGTTTCTACTGAAAAATGTATAGAGAATGGAAAATAAAAATACAGTGCTTATTATAATTAATTTAGGGCTGGGAATGTCATTGATATGATCTTTATTTACTGATATGCTGCTTTTTACTTTTGGGGGCTCAGCATAACATATTTGTGAAATTAAGAGCACGGTGGTGTAAGGGCTAGACTTTGCAGTTAGACAGCCTGCATTCACCTCATGCTTCTGCCAGTCATTAACAGCAAGGGTCCTGGCAGTATCTTTAACCCCTGAATATCTCAGTTTTTAAATCTGATAATAGAAATTCCTATTACTATTTTGCAGAACATTTATATCCAAATTACTAGAGTCATGTATGTTCTAAGGACTTTATAATTTTAACATATTTAATCTTCTTAGCTGAAACATGGACAGAGGACCACTTCACAAGTGGGGAAACTGAGGCATAACAGGTGAAATAACCCACACAAGTCCCCACAGCTGGAGAATAGCAATGTCTAGTCACAAACTCAGTCAGCGTGAATATGATGATTTTACCCACTGTGAGCATTCAATCCTGGCTGCTTCCAAGGGCTGCCGAAGGGGCAGAATTTTCAGTGAGTTCCCTACTCACCAGATATTCCCACCTCGCCACGTTGGTCTTCAGCACCTTGATTAGGACTAGTGGGGCAGAGTGGTGACTGCTTGCCATGGGCTGGACAGTGTCCCTGAGTACAAACACCTTCTAATACTGTTCTGAAAAGTTTACTGAGGGAATGAAAGGGGTGAGGGGGGATAGATGTAGTATAAAGTAGGGCATTAGTTCATGGATAGTAAATCATAAGTATGGTTTTCATGGAGAGAAAGGAGCAAGTGGAAATTAAAGGACTTAACAATCAAGAGACTAAGAGTAACTAATGGAAAAAGGTCCTAGAGGAGGCAGAAAACATAGATGTTAAAAATTTACAGAATGCAGGGATCACTCTGCATAGATCTGAGAGCACCAAGGATGTGGAAAAGTACAGATAAGTTTAAAAAAGAATGAAAAGCAAGTTGAATTATTTCACTCCCTAACCTTTCATTACTCAGTAAGTATTTGTTGAGCCACTGAATAACTTGTATTTTCATGAAAGACTATGACTTTTAATTTCTCAAATTTCCCTAGCATAGTTCTCTAGGATTTGAGACTTAATTAGTACTTTCTGGATGAGGCTGCTGCTGCTTTTGTAAATGGTCTCTGTATAAACAATTAAATTGATTCCCTTAAAAATCATAGTGATCCTCAATCTTTAAAAGCAATGTGACAGGCCTGGAAGGATCCTTGGAGATCTAATAAGATAGTCACCAATAAACTGTCTATGTGAGACAGTTGTCTGCAGATTGCCTTTTTGTTCTGGTATTCCAGAGTAATGAAAGTGTTTCTATATTAAAAAAAAAAAAAAAAAAAAAAAAACGAGAAGCTGGGTGTGGTGATGCTGCATGCCTGTAATCCCTGTACTTGGGAGGGTGAGAGAGAAGGACTGCAGATTTAAGGTCAGCCTTAGGAGTTTAGTGAAACCCTCAGCAACTTAGGGAGACCCAGTTTCAAAATAAAAAGTAAAAAGAGCTGGGTATGTAGCTTGGAGGTAGAATGACCCTGGAGTCAATCCCCAGTACCATAAGTAAATAATAAATGAATAAATAAATAAATGAGATTTTCTATGAAAATCTAGAGAAACTGGATTTTTGGGAGGTATGGCCTGCATTAATGCAAGGCAGTATTTAGCTGGAGCAAGGGACCATCCTCCTTCTAGGTAGAGCAGTTGCTGGTTTTCAAAACCCCTTCCAATTGCTACCCGCGGCTGCTTGATCATTTCCTTAATTTTTCCAAACATGTAGACATTTGAATTGTACTGTCCACTGGAGTTTTTTCCACTGCAGACATCAGTAGTTTATTGTTTATTTAATCCAAACACATTCAAAATGGAAACTTAAAAGAATATTTTCCACCCCAAAACAAACTCGATTGTACTAGGAAAACTGAGGCGTAGGCAAGTACGACATGGACCCGTGTTCCCTGCTCTACGTCATGGCCAGTGTTCCATAGTTGCCCTGTTCCTTGGTTTCTTCTTGGAGCAACACTCTACTGTGGTGATTCCAATATTTTTGACTGCATTTTGGGACAACGTAAGGAATGTAAATGAATTCTCATCCAAGAGGAAATCTTTGATGATACATTACATTAGTCAGGTCCACACTGAGATTACCATGATAAGTTCTGGTCATCACATTATAAAATAAAATATTGAAACACTTGACAAGGCAAAGAGAAAGAGATGAGCTTGATCTTCTGCTGTGATTATATTGTATTAATGACTTTCTATCACATCACTGGCTTCTGTGGCCTGTTAGAGAAATAAAATGCACTAATGTAATGTGGAAAGGAACTAAGAGAGGAGCCATGTTTCATTTCTAAAGATTCTGAAAGTCAAGAAAAGCTTCAATTTTTTTTCTTTCTTGATAGTAGGTGTTGCTTTTCTAATCAGGGCAAAATGATTTATTAATCAATCAGATTGTAAATTTGGAAATTATTTATTCAACAGACAAGGCAAAATTACATCACTCAAAATTATGTTAAAAGGGAGGGAGTAAAAAAGAGCTGGCATTCTTTTGCAGTTGGACAGTATGTTCTGGGTTTAATTTCATTTAATGACACAGGATGGGGAATAGCATAGTTACCAAGATAATAATTCTCTTCACAGAGAAGTAAACTACTAAAATATTATGGGATACCTTGGCATCATTCAGAATTTGTTGCTATCCTTGGTTCATTGGTTGCTGAGTGGGATGGTGAAGTTAAAATGGGATTCAGTTTTCAAATTTGAGGTCTTTTGGTGCAAAATGAAGAGATTAGAGTCCTTGCAATAGTTACAGTGTGACTATGCCCATTTTACATGTTATTTCAAACAATTTAAATTTAGACATTTTGTAGATGTAATTATAAATATTATTTACCCCTCTTAAATAAAAAATGCATGTTATTTTATTTGTGTATCAGATACCTGTCCCTTCCCCTGGCTATATGTGAAGAGGCAATTTATAATCCTTAGTGTTAGGTGGCAGATTAATAAGTGTTTAACTTTATACTTAAAAACTCAAATGAAAGTTGCATAAATGTTTTTATATTTCAAATAATATATAATAAAATTTGCAGACTTATGTTATATGATAAATATTGCAAATATATACATTGCATATATGTACATATATATTGCAAACAGTGAAAAGAGAGACATTGCATGTTGATAAAAGATCAAGTCTTTGAGTAGACATAAATATCTTAAATATATATACACATTTACCTTCAAAATGCTAGAAGTAAAAAACTAATATATCTGCAAGGAGAAAATCCACAGTTCAAAGTAAAGCCTTCAGTCGTATCTCTCAGTAATTGACAGAACAATTGGCCAGAAAATTGGTGAGTATATAAACGATATTATCAACACTATCCACCAAGTTGAGCTATTTGACATTTGCAAAATACTTCATCACCAAAAGCAGTATAGAAATTTTTTTCAAGTGTACATAGAACATTTCAACAAGATACTATACTCTGGACCATAAAATATAACTTATGAAATTTGAGAGGATAGAATTGAAAAAAGGCATGCTTTTGATTCATAATAAATTTAATCTAGAAATCAATACCAAAAGTAAATCTAGAAAAATCTCCAATATTTAGAAACCAAGATACACATATCTAAATAAATTATAGATAAAAAAGTCACAAAATAATATAAAATTTTCTTTTGCACTCCTGTGTAATGAACCTAGAGCCTCTTGTAGTCCAGGAGGCTCTACTAATATGATACATGCATAGCCCTTTTCATTTATTTATTTTTATTTAATTTTAAGACATATATGTACCTATACATAAAAATCCTTGAAAATGAACAAAATATATAAATATAAAAGGATCATATATCAAGATTTCTGTCATGAAGAGTCGTTTTAACATTTAAAAATATTAATATATGTAATTCACTTTATTAAAGAAAACAAATTAGCATATGTATTTATTTATTTTTTTTTTATATATATTTTTTTTAATTTATTTTTTATTGGTGCAGTGTATTTACACATCATAGTGGTATAAAGAAAATACTTTTGTAGACATACATGCACATCTCGCCCAGTTAGCCCCTACCACGATCCCCACCCCATTCCCTCCCCATCCCTCCTTCCCACGCTTGGCTTACTGGTTGACATCTAGTATTATAACAATTTATACAATATTAACATTGATAATCTCACATAACAGTTTCATTTGTCTGGTACCAAACTTTTGATGACTTAAAGATAACATTTCAATATTTCTTTTTGCTTTCTTTCTTACCAGAGAATATTTTTTCTTTTTTTTTTTTTAGGTGAAACTATCATACATTTATTTATTTATTTTTCAGAAAAAATCTATCCTGATATGGAATATGGACTCTAGATACCCAAAACAGTCTCAAAGGAGAACAAAGCTAGAAGATGTATGTTTTCTGATTTCAAACCATATAAAGCTACAATAATTGAAACAATGTAGTACTGTTCTAAAGGCAGATATATAAACCATTGGAGCTAAATAAAAGCCTAGAGATAAATTCTTCCATACATTGTCAAGTTATTTTTGACAAGGTTTCCATGAACTTTTGGTGGAGGAAATACTAGTCTTTTAACTAAATATTGTTGAAAAATAATAATAAATGAAAAAGAATAAAATTGGACCCTTATCTAACACATATACAAATATTAACTCAAAATAGATAAAAGACCTAAATATAAATCTTAATACTATAAGCTTTTAGAAGAAAATCTGGGTCATAAAACCTCACAACATTGAAATTGGAAGTGATTTCTTGGATATGATTTCAATGGCACAGGCAACAAAAGAGTAAATAAACTCCCTAAAAAATAAAAAAAAAATATTGTATATCCAAAGACAATGTAAACAGAGTTAAAAGTTACTGATCCTCTTCCAAGAGTTCCTCCTATGACCCATTTCTCCCTAACTCTCACATATTAGGGAAAGCATCTGATTTCTTATTTTTTGTGCCTGACTAATCTCACTTAGCATAATGTCCTCCAGTTCCATCCATTTCCCTGAAAATGATGTAATTGAGTTTTTTTTGATGGCTGAGTAAAATTCCATTGTGTACATATCCCACAGTTTTGTAATCCATTCATCTGTTGATGGACATCTTGGCTGGTTCCATAGTTTGGCTATGGTGAATTGTGCAGCTATGAACATAGATACACATGCATTAGTTTGGTAGTTTGGTTTCTTTTCTTTTGGGTAGATACCCAACAGTGGTATTGCTGGATCAAATGGAAGATTTGTTCCCATTCTTCTGAGGATTCTCCATACTGTTTTCCAAAGTGGTTGCACTAATTTGCAATCCCACCAACAATGTCTTAGAGTTCCCACTTCTCCACATCCTCGCCAGCATCTGTTGTTGTTTGTGTTTTGAATGATGGCCATTCTAGTTGGAGTTAGGTGATATCTCAGGGTGGTTTTGATTTGCATCTCTCTGATTGCCAGTGATGTTGAGCATTTTTTCATGCATTTATTGGCCATTTGAATTTCTTCTTTTGTGAAGTGTCTATTTAGTTCATTTGCCCATTTTGTTATTGGATGCTTTGTTTTCTTAGTGTTGAGTTTCTTGAGTTCTCTGTATATTCTAGATATTAGTCCTCTATCAGTGGTGTAGGTGGCAAAAATCTTCTCCCATTCTGTTGGCTCTCGATTGAGGTTCTTGATAGTTTCCTTTGCTGAACAGAAGCTCTTCAGTTTCATGCAATCCCATGTATTGATTCTCCTTTTAATTTGTTGTGCCTTTGGGGTCTTGTTGAGGAAATGTTTGTCTGTGCCTATGTGTTGTAGTGTTGGACCTATGCCCTCTTCAAGGAGCTTTAAGGTCTCTGGTTTAATTTCCAAGTCTTTGATCCATCGTGAGTTGACTTTTGTACAGGGTGAAAAAGTGGGATTAACATCCAATTTTCTGCATATGGTTAACCAGTTTTGCCAACACCATTTGTTGAAGAGGCTATCTTTTTTCCAGTGTATGTTTTTGGCCCCTTTGTCAAAAATCAATTGGCTGAAAGTGTGTGGACTTGTTTCTGGGTCTTCTATTCTGCTCCATTGGTCTATATATCTGTTCTTTTGCCAGTACCATGCTGTTTTTATTACAATGGCTTTGTAGTATAGTTTAAAGTCAGGTATTGTGATTCCTCCTGCGTGGTTTTTGTTGCTGAGAACTACCTTGGCTATTCTGGGCTTTTTGTTATTCCAGATAAATTTAAGGACTGATTTTTCTATGTCTGTGAGGAATGATCTTGGTAGTTTAATGGGCATTGCATTAAATCTGTAGATCACTTTTGGGAGGATGGCCATTTTAATGATATTAATTCTGCCAATCCATGAACATGGAAGGTCTTTCCATCTTCTAAGATCTTCTTCGATTTCTTTTTTCAGTGTTTTATAATTTTCTTTGTAGAGATCTTTTACTTCCTTGGTCAGGTTTATTCCTAGGTATTTTATTTTTTTGTGGGAGATCCTGAGTGGAAGTGTTTTCTGAATTTCTTTTTCATTGGATTTATGGTTGGTGTACAGGAAAGCTTCTGACTTTTTAAGATTGATTTTGTATCCAGATACCTTGCTGAATTTGTTGATCAGTTCTATAAGCCTTTTGGTTGAGTTTGTTGGGTTTTCTAAATATAGTATCATGTCATCTGCAAATAGTGAAAGCTTAAGTTCTTCTTTTCCTATTTGTACTCCTTTGATTTCCTTTTCTTGCCTTATTGCTCTGGCTAGAGTCTCTAGTACTATATTGAAGAGAAGTGGTGATAGTGGACATCCTTGTCTCGTTCCAGTTTTTAGGGGAAATTCTTGAAGTTTTTCCCCATTTAATATGATGTTGGCAGTGGGCTTATTGTAGATTGCCTTAATAATGTTGAGATATGTTCCTTCTATTCCAATTCTCTGCAGTGTTTTTATCATAAATGGATGTTGAATTTTATCAAATGCTTTTTCAGCATCTATTGAGATGATCATGTGGTTTTTGTCTTTGATTCTGTTTATATGATGAATTACATGGATTGTTTTTCGTATATTGAACCAGCCTTGCATCCCTGGGATGAACCCTACCTGGTCATGGTGAATGATTTTCTTGATGTGGTTTTGAATGCGTGTTGCTAGTATTTTGTTTAATAGTTTTGCATCCAAGTTCATCAGAGATATAGGCCTGTAGTTTTCCTTCCTTGAACTGTCTTTATTCGGTTTGGGTATTAGTGTGATGTTGGCTTCATAGAATGTATTTGGGAGAGTCCCGGTTTTTTCTATTTCCCGAAATAGTTTGAGTAGTATTGGGATTAGTTCTCCTATAAAGGTTTTATAGAATTCACTTGGGAAACCATCTGGTCCTGGGCTTTTCTTTGATGGTAAGCTCTTTATTGCTATTTCAATCTCTTTGATTGTTATTGGTTGGTTTAAGTGTTCTATATCTTCTTGACTCAGTTTAGGAAGGTTGTATTTATCTAGGAAGTTGTCGATTTCCTCCAGATTTTCCATTTTGTTGGAGTATAGTTTTTCAAAGTAGTTTCTGATAATCCTCTGGATTTCTACGCTGTCAGTAGTAATGTCTCCTTTTTCATCCCTTATCTTCATAATTTGAGTTGATTCTCTCTTTTTTTTAGTTAGGTTGGCTAGTGGTTTATCAATCTTGTTAATTTTTTCAAGAAACCAGCTTTTGGTTTTGTTGATTTTCTGTATTGTTTTTTTATTCTCTATTTCATTAATTTCTGCTCTAATTTTAATAATTTCCCGTCTTCTGCTGGCTTTGGGGTTCAATTGTTCCTGCTTTTCAAGGGCTTTGAGGTGTGTCATAAGGCTATTTATTTGAAGATTTTCTGTTTTTCTTATGTGAGCACTCAGTGCTATAAATTTTCCTCTTAATACTGCCTTCAAAGTGTCCCAGAGGTTTTGATATGTTGTTTCTTTATTTTCATTTGTTTCTAGAAATTTCTTGATTTCACCTCTTACATCTTCTATGACCCATTCTTCATTCAGAAGTGTGGTGTTCAGTCTCCACATGTTTATGTTGTTTCTCTGGGTCTTCTTATAGTTGATTTCTAGTTTCATTCCATTATGGTCTGAAATGACACAGGGAAGTATGTAACATTTTTTAAATTTGCTAGTGCTCATTTTGTGTCCCAGGATGTGATCTATTTTGGAGAAGGTTCCATGAGCAGCTGAGAAAAATGTAAACTCTGCTGTAGTTGGGTGAAATATTCTATATGTGTCCAAGAGGTCCATTTGGTTAATGGTGTTCTTTAGTTCTGAGACATCTTTACTGACCCTTTGTCTGGAAGATCGGTCTAGTATTGTGAGTGGTGTGTTGAAGTCTCCCAGTATTATTGTGTTGGGATTTATGTGTGGCTTCATGTCACAAAGAGTTTGATTTATGAAAGTAGCTGCCCCTATGTTTGGGGCATAGATGTTGATTATTGTTATTTCCTCTTGCTGGACTATTCCTTTTACCAGTAAAATGTGACCTTCTTTGTCTCTTCTAATAAGTTTGGGTTTGAAGTCTAACTTGTCTGATATCATAGTTGCTACTCCTGCTTGTCTTTGAGTACCATTAGCATGGATTACCTTGCTCCAGCCCTTTACCTTGAGTTTGTTCCTATCTTTACTTGTGAGGTGTGTTTCTTGTAAGCAGCAGATGGATGGATTCTGGCTTTTAATCCATTTTGCCACTTTATGTCTTTTTATTGGGGAGTTGAGGCCGTTTACATTCAGTGTGATTATAGAGAGATAATTTTTAATTCCCAACATGTTAAGATCTTATTTCTGTTTGAGATACTGTTTATTCTTCTTTGCTTAGTTGTCTGCTGGATGGGAATTCTTGTTTCTTTGGTTCTGGCGTGAATTACCCATTTCCTCTTTGCAGTTAATCTCCTTGAGTATTTTCTCTAGCGCTGGTTTTGAAGACATAAATTCCTTCAGTTGCTGTTTGTCATGGAAGCTTCTTATTTCCCCATCTAATTTGATGGATAGTTTTGCTGGGTAGGAAATTTTTGGCTGGAAGTTGTTTTCTTTCAGAGTTTGGAATATGTTACTCCAAGCCCTTCTGGCTTTCATAACTTGGTTTGGGAAGTCTGGAGTGATTCTAATTGGTTTGCCTCTGTATGTCACATGGCCTTTTGTTTTTGTTGCCTTTAAGATTCTCTCCTTGGCTTCCACATTAGTCATTTTGACAATTATGTGGCGTGGGGATCCTCTTCTCTGATCCTGTCTAAAGGGAGTTCTATAAGTTTCCTGGACCTGTGTATCGACCTCTTGCTCTATGTTTGGAAAATTTTCTGCTATTACTTCCCTGAAGAGATTGTTGATCCCTTTGGTTTCACCTTCTTTTCCCTCCTCTATTCCAATTATTCTTAGGTTAGCTCTCTTGAAATGGGCCCATATTTCTTCAATGTCAGATTCCTGCTGTCGGGTTTTTTTTTCTAAATTAGAAACTATGCGTTCATTTTTAGAATGATCATCTTCAAGAAGCGAGATTCTATTCTCCATGTGGTCCAATCTGTTGTTTATACTTTGAATTGAGGCCTTTACTTCATTAATTGCATCCTTTATCTCTTTTTGACTCTCTCTAAATTCTTTTCGAAAGTCCTCTATTATTTCTAAAGTTATTTTCCTAATTTGATCTTCTAGAGATCTTTGGGTTTCTGTGTTATCAGATTCTGATGTTGTGGTGTTGTTGGCATTCACTGCTCCATTGTTATTTCTCTTTCCCATGATTTTGGAAGTTTGTGCCTTCTCTGGGTTCTTCCCTGAGTCACTACAAGTTCACTTAAGATGCTCTGGATCTCTAGTCTATGGTATCTCAGTCACCACTACTCCTTTACTGTGTTGTATCACAAAGTCTCAGACCCAGGGAGTCAATCAAGGCTGCTTAGACCGTGGGGGGTGCCAAGTTGGGCGTTCTCCAGTGGGGAGTTGTGACTATGGTATGATATCTCTGCCACTGCCACTCCCCCACTGGGCTGCACTGCTAAAATCTCCGACCCAGGGAGACTATCTGCGCAAGTCCCTGGGAGTGCAGTACTGGGATTTCTCCCCTACGGGCCGCAATTTGACTCACGGTTGTTGAGTGCGCTGATGGAGCTGTAGTGAACTCGGTGGATTCGCTGCTGCCGCCACTGGCAATATGGCACCACTGCCACACCCTCGGCCGTGATGCGGCATATTTCTTCTCTGGTTTTGGTCTCTGCTCTGAGTCCTTGCCAGTTGTGCTGCGCCCAGCCCTTGGGAGCTTTAGATGTTCCCTGCACCAACAAAACTGCTGACTGCCGCCCGGCTGTTCAGCACCTGCTCACCTCGGCTCGCTGTCCACCCCTCCTCTCAGGCAACTGGTGGCTGGTTGAGTGGGTTGGTCTAGGGCTGTCCGGTGAACTCGCCGCTGCCGCCAGCAGTAAGACGCTGCTTCTGCATCCTAAGCCGCGAGGCCAGAGTACCTCCTCTCTGGATTTGAGCTCTGTTTTGAGTCTCCCTCCTCTCTGGAGCCTGGTGTTGCTAGGGGAGATGTAGGCCGCGCCGCTCCGGCCGCTCTGCGCCGCGGCTCTGGCTGCTCCGCACCACGGTTCTGGCCGCTCCGGCTGCTCCGGCCGCTCTGCACTGCGGCTCTGGCTGCTCTGCACCGTGGGTCTGGCCACTCCGGCCGCTCCGGCCGTTCCGCGACGCGGCTCTGGCTGCTCCGGCTGTTCTGGCCGCTCTGCTCCGGCTGCTCTGGCAGCTCCGCTCAGCTGTTCTGGGCACTCTGCTCCGGCTGCTCCGGCCGCTCCACTCCGCGGCTCCGGCCACTTCGCGCCGCCGCTCCAGCCAATCCGCGCTGCAGCTCTGACTGCTCCGGCTGTTCTGGCCGCTCCGCTCGGCTGCTCTGGCCGCTCTGCTCAGCTGCTCGGAACCGCGACTCCAGCTGCTCTGTACCACGGGTCTGGCCACTCTGGCCGCTCCGGCCGTTCCGCACCGCGGCTCTGGCTGCTCCGGCTGCTCAGGCCGCTCCGCTCAGCGGCTCCCCCCAATCCGCGCTGCGGCTCTGGCCGCTCCGGCTGCTCCGGCCACTCCGCGCCGCGCGGGCGCGGCACTTCGGGCTGGTTTTTTTCCGGTGACTTGTTTTTCCAGCCCTTTTTCTCTGTCCCTTGTATTTACCGTTTTTATTTCTTTGCTGTGGTGTTTTCTGGCTCTGAAAGGCGCTGGTTTTGAGGTAGTAGAGTTGGATTGTTAGCGGGACTTGTAAGTGCCGCTTTCCTCCGTCGCCATCTTCCCGGAACTCTGTATTTATTTAAAAAGAAAATTAGCATATGAATTTATGTTAGTTTATGCAAAATAGTGATAAAATCAACAATTATTCCTGAAAAGTACTTTCAAAATATTATAAATTGAACAGAAATACTTTCACTTTACAATACATTTCTATGAAAAACTGGTATCTAAAATCATGGTCACAGACTGAGTGTTTTTTACCTTGGATGAGAAATACTACAAGAACAACTATCTGTTTTCTATTCACATTTTTGCTGGAGGCCTCAACAATTAGTGTAAATAGAAGAAGGCAAAGAAATACAACACACCCAGATTAGAGAGGAAGAAGTAAATATTTATTCCCAAAAGATATGATTATCATTATAAAATTCACACTGAATGTAGAAAAAAGCTCCTAGAACTAATATTGGAAAGTTTAGTAAAGTGACAGAATGAAAAGAATAGTATTTGTAGATCAATTATAATTTTCTATAGTAGCAAGGAACAATCATAAAGTGAAATTAAAAATGCAATACCACTTACAAAAGCATTAAACATACATGGAATATTTAGAGGTTCATCCACAAAAAATATAAGAGATGTATACATTGAAAAATTATATGTTACAAAATATATAGTTGCCAAAATAAGGAAACAAATGAAATTCCTGAAGGAAACTGAAGATCTTAATAAATGGAGATACATTCCAGAGTTATGGGTCATAAAATTCAATATTGAGGTGTCATTTTTTTCAAAACTGACCAATTGATTCAATGAAATTTCTATCAAGCTTTCAGTGGAATTTTCTGTAGAAATTGACAAGCTAATTCTGAAATTTATATGAAAATGCTGAGTACTAAGAATAGGCAAATAATATCTTTGAAAATGAAGCATAATTGAGGATTAATGACACTTGATATTAAAATTTATTTAAAACTACAGTAATTGTGGGAGCATGGTAAAAATGTAACACACGTAAATCAATGAAATGGAATGTGGAGGGCTTGGCGGCTGGAAGTTTTACTCAGTCTTTGACCAGGAAGAACTGATGAATTACAACTGACTGATCTGCAACTGCTCACTTTAGCTCCTTGTTTTCCTTTTCATCTCTGGAGTCTGGTGCTGTGAGGCAAGATGGCGGTGTGGCACCTGTAGCCACAAGGTGGGCAGGTTTCTTTTCTCCTCTCTGGTTGTTCTTCTAGTCTTCTTTTCCTCTGTCCCTTGTATTTATAGTTTTTATGCCTCTACTTAGAGTATTTTCTGGCTATGTAAAGCCCTGTTTTTGAGGCAATAAAAATCGAGTGCCAGCAGGACTCGTAAATGCCACTTTTCTTGGTCGCCATCTTCCCACAATTCACTATTGCCAAACTATGGAACCAGCCAAGATGTCCAAAAACAGATGAAAACATTACAAAACTGTGGGATATGTACACAATGGATATTTACTAAGCCATAAAAAAAAACACAATCATTTACAGGGAAATGGATGGAACTGGAAGACGTTATGCTAAGTGAAATCAGTCAGTTACAAGAAGTGAGAATCAGATGCTTTCCCTAATATGTGAAAGCTAAGGAGAAGTGGGTCATAGGAGGAACTCTATATGAAAAAGGAAATCCTATAGAGGAGCAAATAAGACAACCTACCTGAGGGGATGGAAGGGGCGAAGAAGGAAATCTCTAAAGCATACAATGTACTTAAACATATCTAAGTCAACAACTAGGCCAAGCACGGGAAGGAGGGATGGGGAAGAAATAGATGGGGATTGGGTAGGGGCTAACTGGGTGATGTGTGCATGTATGTACACACAAATTTTTTACCCCATTATGATGTATGAATGCAGTGCACCAATAAAAATATTTTAAAAATAAAGAAAAAAACATTGAAAAAAAGAAATGGAATGTGGAATTCAGAAATAGCCTAGTAAATTTAATGTAAAAAAACAGTCATTACATAAGTCAACAAAATTTGGTTCACACTTTCAAAAATATACACAAATTTTATCTAAAAAAATAAATCATTGATTTGATATTAATGTAAAATCTAAAACTATACATGTCTAGAAGAAAACTTAGGACAAACTCTTTATGATCTTAGCTTAGGCAAAGATTTTTTTTTGAAATGGCAACTAAAGAACAATCCAGAAAAAAAAGAAAAAAACTTTTCTTCAAAAGATATGAGGAAAAAATTAAAAATAACTCCAGTCTGGGAAAATATTAATTTATATGATAATTTATGTGCATCTAGATTATATAAAAGACTAGAGTTTTAATCAAAATATATATAATTTTCAGTGCCAGACATGGTGGCAAACTCTTGTAATCCCAGCATTTGGGAGGATTGAGAGACAGGAGGATTGCAGTTTGCAGCCAGCCTCAGCTACTTAGTGAGATCCTTTGCAATTCAGTGAGACCATATTTCAAAGTAAATAATAAAAATATAGGGCTTGAGTATAGCTTGTGATAGAATGCTCTGGGTTCCATTTCTAGTATTGCAAACTTTTTTTTCTCTCCAATCGATGTGAGCATGAATTCCTCCATAAAAGATATGTAGGTAGCAAATAAGTTCATGAGACATTATTCAACCTCATAGAAAATTAAAACTGTAAGGTATTCATACATACATATATATATATATATATATATATATATATATATATATATATAATATAATCTTAGAATGGCTAAAATTAAGGCAAGAGACCATACCAAATGATCCAAAGACATGAAAAAAACTAGAACACATATAATAGCGATCATGTGAATATAAACAAGTACAGCCACTTTGAAAAGGACTTTGGCTATTTATTTATTTATTTATTTATTTATTTATTTATTTATTTATTGCAGGTCTAGGGATGGATGGAACCCAGGGGCATTTGACCTCTGAGCTACACCTCTTGCACTATTTTTTTATTCTTTTTAATTTGAAACAGGGAGTTACTAAGTTGTGGAGGGCCTAAGTAGCTGAGACTGTCTTTGAACCACAATCCTCCTGTCTCAGCCTCCTGAATACTGGGATTACAAGTTTGTGCCACCAGGCTGGCAATTATGACAATCAGGCAGCTATCATCATCATCCAGGCATTCTATTCTCAGGTATTTTTCAAAGAGGAAATAATGGATATGATTATAGAAATACTTGTATAAGAATATTCAAGCTAGACATGGTGGATGTGCCTGTAATCTCAGTTACTGGGGAGGCTGAGGAAGGAGGATCACAAATTTGTGGCCAGCCTGGGGAACTTAGCAAGAAAATGAGTAAGGGTGAGGATGTAGCTCAGTAGTAGGGCACTTGCCAACATAGATTCTTTACAAAATAATTATATGAAATAAAAGAAAACAAATCAGAAAAGAGATTATACATTTGATGTAATTTATATAAATTATACAAAATTTAAATTTTCTTATAGAACAAAACACAGATCAGTGGTTGCCTAGTGATGAAGGCGGGGAATAGTAAGGGAAATAGACTATAAAGAGATAAACAGTAGGATGGAAGATTTGGGGTTGATAGATATGCACTCTACTTTGATTGTGGCAGTTGGGGAGGCTGGCCTCAAACTTCTTATTCTCTTGTCTAATCATCTCAAGAATTGGAATTACAGGCATGTGCCACGACATGTGACAATTTTATTCTTTAATATATGCAGTTTATTCTACATCAATCATATCTCAATAATCTACTTTAAAAATAAAATTTACCCCTACTAGGTGTCACCTTGTGCCTCTTTTAGACAGAGTAAAATAAAAATAAATATGAAAATAGAGGTAATACATTCACCTGTTAGTATGAAAATAGAGGTGATACATTCACCTGCTAGTTCATGGATATTTTACTGTATACTCAGTGAGCTGGAGAGGATGGTTATGAGGCCAATAAAGGGGCCAAGTAGGATCATTTGAGATTTGTTATTTTTCCCAGTTTTCATCTCAGTTCAGTCCTAGTGGACCATAGCTTCTATACTCATTTTTTTTTGGAATCAATGGGCTTAGATTCTTCTTCTTTGTAAAGATTCTTTCAATGTGGCTAATATCAGAGGCTTTAAAAATTAAGAACGTAAAAGAAAATATGTGGTAATAATGCTCTTCTAGTGGAGTATTGTTCTTGAAAATGATGATGAAAATTTATAGTAAAAATTCTTACTAATCATACTGATCACTATAATAAAGTTGTTGATGATGATGATGATGATGATGATAATGATGATGATGATGATGATGATGATGATGTTGATGATGGTGGTGGTGGTGGTGGTGATGATGATATTAATGGTGGTGATAATAAGAATAATGAGAGCAATTTGTTAGAAATGCAGATACTATTTTATAAGCACTTCAAAGTATATCATCAAATATTTTACCCTCAAGACAGGCTTATGTTATAGCTGTCATTCTAGTTTTGGAGAAAGAAACCATGGTTTCTAAAGGTTAACATCCTGTTGAGGAATATTTGGAGAGATTGGTCATTGTTGGCCAGAATACTGAAGTGTTCACCCAACCAGTGTGTTCAGTGAAAAAGAAACAATATGTATATAGCACTGTGGGTCAGGGTTAAGAAAATCTACTAAGGATGGACAAACACCCAGATATTAGAAAATATGGGAATATCTTAGACATAAGAAATCCTGAAGGGCCAAAAAGAGAAATAGTCTGTGTTGGCTGGCTTCTCATCACTGCAATAAATACATGAGAAAAACAATTTAAAGGCAGAAAGATTTATTTTGACTCAAAGTTTCTGAATTTCCAGTTCATATTTGGCTGGCTCCAAAGCACAACCATCATGGTAGAAGAGTGTAACTGAAGAAAGATGTTCAGCTCATGGCAGATTGGCTTGCTCGTGTTTCCTCTTACTAGTGTATACAGAAATGGTTGAAAATAATTCTTGCCCAAATTGTGTAGTAGAAAAAACAGTAAAGAGGAGCAATCTTGCTAGCAAGAAAAATGACCCTATATCTAACTAATTGTCTAACAGTAGAAACATCCTAGACATTTAATTTAGCAAGCATATAAAGGTCTCCACTTTCTGATTAACATTTCCCTTGCTTGGATAAGAAGCCCACAAGGCACAGATGAGGAAGCAAAGTTTCTTCAGTAGATTCACAGGGGTAAGATGAGGGAATCTACTCCCCCACTACACAGTTATTCTTAGGCCTGCAATGTATTTATGCAGGAAAACACTGTATGTTGTCAGCTGACCATACATTTTGTCCTTTAGACAGTGCTAAAAGTTTCCTATATGTTGTCATAATGGAGCACTTCATTCACCATTCTATAAATCCAAATGATGCTGGAAAATGGAGCACTGTGTTCAGATAAATGAACATCATAGACATGAGCCAACAGCCACTTTCACTTCCTCAAATTTATTCCTTGGAAGAATAAGGTTTTCTAGATGTTCAAAAATGGTATTCCTGCCATAAACATCATAGGTAGAAAGAGCTAATTCATATTCTGAATGTAAATCTATTCCCATGGTGATCAATTGCTACTTGCTCAATGATTAGAGGAGGTTCAGTGTAATAAATCCTCCACTGGGTGGCTAGCTAGCCTTTATGGGAACTGGTGCCATGTCAGGAACTCCACATCAGTCATAATTATTAGCTAGTTAACAATCAGTAGTGTGATGTTCAGATCACTCTCGACAAGTAGGAATGTGTAGTTTTGCCCATGCACAGATTTCAATTCTGTGGCAATGAGAATTCTTAACTTGGTCTTATTGAACAAACAGAATGATTGTAGAAAGAGATGATTGAAATCATTATTTTACTGCTTATTGGATGTTCTCGGGAGGGCATTTACATGGGATAAGAATGTCTTTATTTCTTTTCTTTACAGTTTGCTCTGTATATCCACATATCTGTCTGCTGAACTTTCTGGATCTTTTTTTAATTTATTTTTTATTGGTGCATTGTATTTATACATCATAATGGGGTAAAAAACTTGTGTGGTCATAAATGTACACATCTCCCAGCCAACCCCTACCCAGTCCCCACCTCACTTCCTCCCCATCCCTTCCTCCCATGCTTGGTTTAGTGGTTGACTTCAATATGAATAAGTACATCATGCACTTTAAAGCGTTTCCCTCTCCCACCTCCCATCCCCACAGGTAGGTTGTCTTATTTGCTCCTCTATAGGATCTCGTTTTTCACCTGGAGTTTCTCCTATGACCTCATTCACCCTAGATTTCACATATTAGGGAAAGCATCTGATTCCTTACTTTTTGTGACTGACTAATCTCACTTAGCATAATGTCCATTCATTTCCCTGAAAAGGTCCATTCATTTCCCTGAAAATAACACAATTGTATTTTTTTTAATGGCTGAGTAACATTCCATTGTGTACATATACCACAGTTTTGTAATCCATTCATCTGTTGATGGACATCTTGGCTGGTTCCATAGTTTGGCTATGGTGAATCTTATTTTCCAATCTTACTCTTTCCAAATTCCTACTCAACCAACTCCTTGTGTATTGTCTATGAATGGGCATAGCTTTATAATGCTAAACATCTTTCCGTTTACAAAAACTGGATAATCAGATATATTTTCTGAAGATCTATCAGAAGAAAGAATTCCTTTTCATTGTCTTTCAAAGCTATCCCTTGAGTGAATCTGAAATGAGATAGTCACTCACTTAATCCAGTGACATTATATTATGAAGATATATCTATAAACTAGCAGTGTTTATTTCTTCTTTGTTAACTTGTAATAAAGGAATTCTTCCATGTGACCAAATGCATGGTTGCAGAAGATGAAGTAAAGCAAGATGAATTTTCTCTTCTTTCATGATAATAGCTCTGGCCTTTTATGATGAGGTGTGAGTTATTTGGTGATTAACAGGTTTATAACTTATAGATGATTACAGGACATTTTAATATAAAAGAGGCTTATCTCTAAAAATCTTTTGCAATGTTTCTTTGTGCTTCAGGTAGGAAACAGGCTTGCTTTGCTATAAATATCCATAAGGTTTTTAAATTCATTATATTAACTCAATGTTTAATGAAGACCAAAAATATAAAAGTAATCCTCCAGAAAAGATTATATCCCTGAATGTTTCAATGTTTATTTTTAACCAAAATATTGAAAGAACAAAAGCACAGCAAAGGATGAGAGATCTAAGTAAATAGATTCTCCTTAGTCCCATAATCAAGGTATTAGAAAGACAATATTATTGCAGGGCAAAGTGGTACATTCTTGTTATTCCAGTAATTAGAAGGCTGAGACAGAAGAATCACAAGTTCAAAGCCAGAAATGGCAACTTAGTGAGAGAGACCCTGTTTCATAATTTTAAAAAATTGGGACTCAAGGTATACCTCAGGGTTAGCGTCTCTCTTTCCATTTATAAAAAAGAAACAAAAAAGAAGAAAAGGAAGGAAGAAAGATAGCAATATTAAAACTGAGATTGTGTTTACTATGGAGATGTGGGCTAAACAGACCACCACTGGGTAGATCTACATTGGAAAATGTCTCATCAAGATCATTTACATAATGGATATCTAAAATAATTTATAATCTTTACTAAATTATTTTAATAAAAGTTTAAACAAAGTAATTTGAACATAAATTTAAAATAGTTGACTCACATGTATTCTGTGTATTGCAAATGTGGATGAGATATGTCAAAGAACAAAATTATAACAGTTTCATTTAGTAATCTTAGTTGGCTTTATTTTTAATTCTAGAATCAGGCAACAGTTCATTTTATAAAGTACATAGGTGAGCAGAGCAGAGGACATTGGTATTATAATACCAGATAGCAAAGAACTCAAGAGAGCAGAAACAGAAACTAAAAAGCTACATGGATGATCCAAAGTTATTTTCCCTTAAGGGAGAAACAGGGAGATGGAACAGAAAGAAAATTAGTGATTGATTAACATGATTACTTCCTTGGAATTTTGAGTAAGGATTTATGCCAAGGTAATTTTGTTATCATGCTAATTGAACTGGCTTCTTTGTGTAGTTTGGGTGGTAGGTCTCTAATCTTGATTTCTTGGTTTCTCAGAAGTTCAAATAAACAGCTTTGTTTGGGGTTAGTGATGAGAGATATTAGCCTCTGTGTCTCCATTTTGATTTTTTTGGTCTGTTCTCTTACAATTTAGTGTAGAAGTTTAGTCCAAAGCAATGGCCTCCTGTAATTTTACTTATCAGATATAACAACACTTCATTGCATGTTTTAGTATATATTTTTTAAAAACCCCTATTTAAATGCCAGTATGGGACATATAATGTCAAATCTGTACTACAACCACTTTTCCTCAAATAAATTGCCTTTCTCTTGACTAGTTGAAAATGTAGTAATTAAAACTTCAACCATTATGGAAATTATGTATCTTTTCATGAACATAACACTTAATGATTGCTATACTATTGGGAATATTTTTCTCAACTGTAGAATAATTTTAGTAAGCTTATTTCTTTTGACTCAAATACCTGATTTTCATTTATGGAATATTTCCAACTGTGGTGATGAGATTTTAGAGATCCCGGATTATGTTGTTCTTTTAATTTGCACTCTGCTTTTCTGGGCATAGATGCCAGCCCATAGCATCTTTGATCACAGTGACATTGAGCTCTGTGACCTTACTCCTCCAGCAAGGTTGAATTGTTAATGAGACCTTGTTTAGGGCTTTAACAACCAACACATCTGCCCTCTGGCCTTTGGTTATCTTTTCAGCCAAAGAGAAATGTTAGTAATAGGGAAGGCAAAGTGTGACTATGTATGCACCATTCGTTAATGAATTTGTTCAGCAAGCATTTTCTAACTGACTACTATTTTCAAAAAGAATTGTACACATTATATTCACAATAGTGATCATGGAATTTCATTTTGGAGGAAAATAGGTGTGGCAATATGGCAGGGGGAATGTTAGATATTTTTGCAGGCTGGGAAAAAATAGAAATTGTCTTAATTTCTGCTGCAACTACTTTCCATTTATAATGAGTAGCACATGAATTAAGAGTAATATACAGTGTAATGTTATCAATAATATGGTGTATATTTTCATAGTCTAAGCTTTCCTGAAAATTCAGAAAGATCAACCATCCGACTAAGCAATGCTTTAATTTTCTATAAATACTAAATTTCTATAAGATTAAATCTATCTCTAAATATGTGGAAGACTTAAGAGAATGTAAATTCAATTTCTCATGAGACATACAGTCCAAAAATTGTATATCCTAATTTTGTTTACAATATTTTTTATTTTTTGATAAAATTGCATTTTGAAACAAATTTAACAATTTCTGGATAGCTAAGTGTCATTATTATGAATTTTAGTTATTCTATTATACAAAATTCTTGGTAACACTCTATTTTCCAAGGAAAAACTCTAGGATGATAGATTTTCTACCTTTATGTCCTTCTCCCTTGTCCATTACTCTCTCTCTCTCTCTCTCCTTCCTTTCTTCCTTCCTTCCTTCCCTTGGAATCTCATTTTGTATGTTTATCTTTCTTTCAAACTATAGCTCTTAATACACTCTGTTTTGGTAATATGGCAGAAACATGAGATTTGATATTGAGCTGCACAAAAATTAAAAGGATGGTCTTGAGCAATTTGATCAAATTCTCATAGCTTCACTTCCCTTATTTTATTTCAGGTTTCTTAACCTCTTTCATAATTATCTTATTTATTTACTAAATGTAGAAAATAATAAAAGCATATCCCAGGACTCTTGTGAGGATAAAATAATACACATCAAACATTTGAAGATCACTGTACATGAGAAATACTTAGTAAATAGTAACTAACATTGATATTACTACTAAGTTTCACACTTACTTGTTCATGTAGAATAAAGTACATGGGCTTTGTAATTCTCTTTTCCTGCAGCTATAGGGCCATCCTGTTTAATTCTGGATTCAGAGTTATTCTTCTTTGGTGTAGATGGCTGAAAGTCTGCCTGTAAGGAAATGTAGCTCCTATATCGTATAGCAAGGAAAACCAAGGAATATAATTATCTGCTTCACTTTCCACTGCAGGTCAGATTTAGTTAATTGACTCCAGTTCATTTGCCCAGGGCATCTCCTCTGAGATAGACACCATGGTGGCTAGCATTAGCTGGTAGGAGTCCTGGTCCTATAAGAGAAAAAAGAGGGATGGAGCTCTCCCAGTCATAGAATTCCCAGGGACCATGAAGCAGCCACTAGCTGGTAATAACTTCCTCTCCCCTCTGACTTGGAATGGATTGCAGGCACTGACCTAGAGGGGAAAGGCTTCATCTCCCAACATCAGCCAATCTCAGCTCATTGCAAGGGAACGGCCCCTGGAGACGTGCTCCTATCCATCATGTGGACAGCTTTGGCCAAAGTGCCCACTACATCACTGGCTTTAATAAAAAGTTGCTGGAGGCTGCAGTGCTAGTGACAGATGTAAACTGTAGCATGGCCAGAGCCTAGGAATTCTCCCAAGGTGGAGGTACACTTGAGGAGAAAGAAGAAAGAAGACAAAAAGGGGTAAAAAATGATAAGATAACCACTTCAGAATAGCCATGAGAAGTCAGTTTAATAAACTGAGGTAAACTCTTATGAGAAAGCCTTTAGTCTGAAAATATAGAACCTGATAAATGAAAAGAATAAATAATAGAATAAAACTATAATAATAGAAGTAAAATAATTTATTGTGAAATTTTTCCATTTAGTCCAAGAATTCCAGAATTAAAAGAGTAATTGAGAACTCTAGAAAGTTGAAATAAATCCTGAAAAAATCTAATAGTAACTTTCTACCAATTATTATTATAAAATTTGATTTAAAATAAAAACTATTGCTTTATAAATTTATAAAACTTGTATTATATGGGATTATAACTATCTTTAAAAAGTCTTTTATTGGAAAATTCCCCAGCATGTAAATTTAATTTCTAGTGCAATACATAGTACAAAAATATATCTATGCAAATTTTATTTGCAATTTTTTTGTCAGTACTGGGGATAGAACCCAGGTGCATTCTACCTTTGAGCTATACCCCCAACTCTATGTTTTATTCTTTATTTTAAAACAAGGTCTTAGTAAGTTGCAGAAGTCCTCACTAAGTAGCTGAGGCTGTCCGAGAACCAACATCCTCCTGTCTCAGCCTCATAAAAGCTGGGATTACAAGCATGCACCACCACATCCGGCTTTTATTTGAAAGTTTGAATAATGTTTACTAAAATAAATAGTCAAGAATTCATAAAAATTGCAAACAGTACTATTTAAAGACATTATCATATTTGTAATTCCTTGCACCACCTAAATATTTTTCTAATTTTTTCCTGATTGATTTAATGGCACTACTTACAGTAACATAGGAAGTCTAGTAATTTTCTCATGAATTATATAAACTTGAAAACTAAGATTTTTTTTCTAGGACACACAGGGCTTGTGTACATATATGCATATAGACTTAGATAACTATGATCTATGCATGCTACACAAATTTTAATTAGATGCTATTGTAAATGGGTCCGAGAGTAAGGCTCAGAACTGTCCTAAAAATCCTTTTTTTTCTTGGTGTATCTAAGGATAAGATAAATAGCATGAGATTTGGATAGAAATGGAAAACCTCACATCCTGGAACCAGGAAAATCTTACCCAAAATGTTTTCACTGACTAATGTTGGTAACACCTCCACATATCTCATTATGTTATACAAAAACTAATGTGGTCAGTAGAGCAAAAATTACTCTTTTTATGGCAAATATTGAGTAGATATATGTGTTAGTCTCAAAAGATAAAAATATAAAATTATTCACTGTTTCATTGTTCACATTATAAAAGTGTCTGGCCCTTCGTAGACACCTTATAAATATGTATTAAGTAAATAAATAAAACAATCCTTGTCTTCAAGTAACTCTAAAACAGTAGAATATAATTACAGAGGATAAAACACTGAAATAGAAGTTAAATTTTTTTATTTACTTTTACCTATCTAATTTTGGTGCCAAAATTCTACCTGCCATGTAGCCCAGGAAATAACTAATATATGCCATTTATGTCACTGACTTGTGGCTAAATCAGTACCTCTGAGATAAGAAAGATCTATAAGATGATGAATGATTGCTAATTCCCAAGGTTTATTATATTGTAGATGCTGATAATACATTTCTTGAAAGAACCAATGAATTAATGAATGGATTAATGAATATGCAAATGGAGGAACCTCAGTTTCTTTGGGAACTATGTTTATTTTTTATTTATATTCTTACTTTGTTTCTAGTCCACCCCTATATGTATCCATGTGTATCAAACATGGACCCACGCTTTGTATCACAAGTGTGAACTATGAATAAACTTAAGGTTTCTCCTCTCAGTTAGATCAGGACTTGGTCTTACATCATTTCATGGATGATCTCAGCCCTGCTCTTGGTTGCAAATGAATATAATTCCCAGATTTAAGCACCATTCATGCCTCTGTCCTTTCTGCCTACCTGCCATTTATGTGGTTCTTGTATGCTTACAGTCACCCTCCTTCCTTGTCATTTATCTGTATGCAAGACATATAGATACATTATACATAGCACAGAACCCAAGAGAGTTACACTACATTAGGTACTCCTTTTTCTGTCTAACCGTGTTCTACTGCTAGGTTTTATTTGTTAAAGTAGACCCGGACTTGCAAGGCCTTTTGCCCATGTTTTTAGTTTTAATTCTAAATTAAATGAATAATAAACTCTCCTGATTTCAGTTTTTCTACAAAAAATAAAATAATAAAATCTAAAGGCTTATCAATGAAAGCTAACTTAGCAAAAGAGGAATTTTGCATATATATACCAGATGGAAAAATTGATTTGAACAACTATTACACACATACTTAATGATTTTTAACAAAGCCTCTGAATAGTAATTATTGTTTCAAATATTATGAATCCTTAACATTCTGCTACTAATTCTTAAAACTTGAATCCCATTAAACTTCAAAATTTTGATTAATGTTAAATATTTGGTATAAATATGATTTCATATTAACATTTAAATTCAACGTTAAAAGAATTAATCAGAATGTTATTATCAAATCAAATATAAATGCTTTTTCTAAACAAAAATGGTGATTTGAACATATTTTTCTTACTTAAAAATGACAGCAGAGGAATTTAGAATGACACAAATCTACATAAGACAAAGATGACACAAGAAGTAATGATAACAGAAAGGAGAGCTGAATGAAAATGAAAATATGGAGTTTGAAAATTGAATTTTCAAAGGGGCTAAGGACACAAATTGGGGAAGTGTTAAATGACTGATGTGTGCAGTGTATGCCTCTACCATCTTGTATTCCATTAAGATATATGCCTGCAATCTATGAATTAAAGTATTTAAAAAGAACACAGTCATAAAGTGAAAACCTACTTCTTGAATAGGGAAATCTATTTTCTTCATTCATATGGGTCTCAGAGCATTGGCAACCATCATTATTATCTCTATACAAACTCATATTTTGAAAACTTCCTCTTTCAAAAAACAAACACAGGTAACAGCATTTGTTGGTTCTTAAATAAAATGAAAAAGACCCTGGTGAATATCCTTATTGTAAGGCTTGTAGTGAAGAAAGCCTACAATCAAATTCCATGCAGGGCTTTCAATTATTTTTTCCTGTTATTTTATTAACCATTACTATTTACTGACCTATCATGAGACACTAAAAATACCCACTCCAATATAAAAGAAAAGAAACAAGGTTACAAAAAGACAGAAATAAGTAAAGGCAGAAAGAAAAGTAATGAAGAGAAATTAGAGAGCAGAAGAGAACTTCAAAATATAAAATAATGTGCTATATATCCAAGTAAATGTCAAATATGTATAAAAAATAAAAGATTATCATGGGGGAACTCTACAAATTTTCAAAATAATATCTCCTAGAAAGTGTTTGCCATGGTGTGCCTGTCATAACAAATGAATAAATGGAGAGATATCTATGTTAGCCATGGGAAAAAAAAAGTTTAGAGGAAGGTATAGAAGAAGGTGTGTGTGTGTGTGTGTGTGTGTGTGTGTGTGTGTGTGTGTGTGTGTTACTGGGGATTGAACCCAGTTCTACCTCTGAACTACACCCCAGGTGTATTTATTTATTATTAATTTGAAAGAGTCTCATTAAAATCCTGAGGATTTTGCTTAACTGCCAAGGCTGGCCTTGAACCTGTGATCTTCCTGTATTACTAGTTAAAATCATATATTTGATTACAAATATATGTGTATATATTTTATAATATATCATATATGGTAAATACATATTATCTTAATATCTATAAATAAAAAGATTTATACATATGTATGTATATAGACTTTTCATTGGTGCATTGTAGTCTCACATGGTAACGTAATTCAAAATAATAGAGAAAGAAAGACATGCACATGACACTTGGTGAAATGTTTCTTGTATTGAAAGAATAGGTTACACTGTACTATACAGAACATAATAACTATAATATCTTGATAAAAATGTAAAATAAGTTTTTGAAGACACTAAAGAGAAAGTAAAAATATCAGGAGAGACTAGAGAGAACTCAGTCCTTGTAAGACACAAACAGTGTCAGCTGAAAACTATTATAAATGACTTTTCAACTGAATGAACTCTTTGATCCACATAGTGTGGGGATGGGTGAGGAGACAGAGGACAATGTTCATTCAAAACTGTATTTGAAAAATAAGTAAGAAGTAAAACAGTGAGTCAATGACAGAAGCACTAAGTACTTAGACAATTCTTTTACTTTGCTTATAAGGCAGGGACTAAGAAAACCCTGCTGGCCGGGCGTGGTGGCGCACGCTTGTAATCCCCGCGCTTGGGAGGCAGAGAGAGGAGGATTGCGCAGGTTCGAAGCCAGCCGCGCGAGCTGGCTTAGGGGACCCTGTTTCCAAATTTAAAAAAATGTAAAAATAGGTCTGGGAGTGTAGCCCGGAGGTAGAAGGGCTTCCAGGAACCCCAGTACCATAAAAAAAAAAAAAAAAGATCAAAAGAAAACCCTGCTGAACCAATGACCAGAAGGCTGAAAAGTAAGAACTGAAATGGCAGCAGTTTCCTACCACGGGGAATAAAAATGTTTCAAGTTTGAGCCTGGTCAAATTAATTCTCAAACAGAACAAGCAATGTTTTAAAATAAAATACATTTTTGTGATACTGGGTATTTAACTCAGGCCTTATGCATGATAGACAAGTACTCTACTACTGAGCTGCATCCCCAGCCTATCTATGTTTAACTATGTTGCCCAGACTGGCTTTGAACTTGTAATCTTCCTGTCTCAGAAAAATCCTGGATTACAGGCGAATCCCATTACACCCTACTTAAAGAATGATTTTAAAATTCCTGGTATCACTCTATATATCATGTACAATACCCAGGATTTAGTTAAAAATACTAAACATGAAGAATTGAGAAAAGAAATAAAAGTAAACCACAGAAAATATAGCCAAACCTAAGTGAAAACAGTTGATAAATATTCCTAAAATGGTTTAGAAAAATATCATATAACACCTACAATAAAGGTACCCACTGCCGGCGTGTTGGCGCACTCTTGTAATCCCCGCGCTTGGAAGGTGGAGACAGGAGGATCGCGCAGGTTCGAAGCCAGCCGCGGTGGCTTAGGAGACCCTGTTTTCAAATTTTAAAAATGTATAAAATAGGTTTGGGATTGTAGCCCGGAGGTAGAACCCCAGTACTACCAAATAAAATAAATAAATAAATAAATAAATAAATAAAGATACCAACATGCTTAAAATAAAATGGAGTCTTAGTAAATGAAGAGAGGAACATGAAAACTATAAAACACTAAATAAAAATATACAGCTAAAATTTACAACAAGGTGAAATATGACTGAGGATTTTAACAGCAGGTTAAGGTGATAGAGCCAGGTGGGTGGCATACATCTGTAATCCCAGGGCTTGGAAGGCTAAGACAAGAGAGTGGCAGGTTCAAGGGCAGTGTTTTATAATTTAGCAAAACCCTATTTGAAAATAAAATAATAAAAAGGCCTAAGGCTGTAGTTTAGTGGTAGAATTTTCCAGGGTTCAGTCGCCAGTACCAAAAGAATAAGAGGGAGAAATAAAGAAATGATAGACAAAAGTAAAATTGATGGTAAATAAAATTATCCAAAGAACATACAAAAAAATGTTTACAAGAGTATGAAATGGCAACTGGAGTGACTTTCTTTAAACATATTATTAGAAAATTCTAGTCAGTGCAATAAGCCAGGAAAAGTGAAAACAAAGATAGAGAGATAGAATGTGAGAAAGAAAATGAATATATTAAAGACTGTCTTCATTTGTAGATAGCATTATTATCTGCATGGACAATACTAAGGTATCTATCTAAAATAATCTAGTAAATGAATACCTCAGTATCACAGTGTATAACAAAATATAGGAAAGTTAGTTCTATTTCTGTACAATACCAATGAACACATGGACATCACAACCAAATATAGAACAATTTATTGTTACAAAAATTAAATACTTAGGTATAAATCTCTTAAAGCACAAACAAGACCTAAATATCTATAACTACAAAATGTTGATAAAATAAATCAAAGAAGATCCAAATAAGAATAGATACAAACATGTTCATGGATTAGAAGATTCAACATAAGAAAACTGTCAATTCTTTCCAAGTTGGTGTATATGTTTAATGCAATTCCTATAAAAAAAAATCCCAGCAAGTTTCTTTTTACAGATATACATAAGATAATTCTAAAAGGTATGTTAAAAGATAAATGATTTGGAATGGCTAAATCAATTTTGAAAAAGAAGTTTGAGGTGGGAGGAATCGGTTTACTCATTTTCAATACTCATATAGCCATAGTAATCAAAATTGTGCAGCATTGATGGGAGGATTAACACATTGATCGATACAATATAGATCATAGATCAATGGGACATAATAGAGGACCTAGAAATAGACCCTCAAAAATGTGCCCACCTGAGTTGTGACAAAGGTGTGCAATCAATTTTGTGGAGGTAACAGCCTTTTCAACAATTCCTGCAGGATGAATTGGAAATCTATAAGCAAAAAGAAAAAGAAAAAGAAAAAGAAAAGAACCTTTACATAACTGTCATGTCACATATAAAATTTAAGTCAAAATGAACCATAGTAAACATAGAATATAAAACAATAAATTAGGAAATACACAAAATATTTTAGAATTTAAAGTAAGTCGATGAGTTTTTTCATATGCTAGCAAAAGCACATAACAGAAAAAATATATAAATTGGATTTAATTAAAATTACATACCTTGTTCTGAAAATATTAAGTGGATGAAAAACACTGAAAATAGATATCTTCAAACTATTTCTGACAGAGAACTAGTACAGAGAATGCATAAAGAACTGAAGCTTTAATGGTAAAAAATAATCTATTAGAAACTGGGCAAATAGTATGAAAAAATATTTTGCAGGAGAGGATATATGGAGGAAAATAAACATCTGAAATTATATTCAATATTGTTAAACATTAGGAAAGGACAAATAAAAATCACATTGAGATACCACTACATTTCTCAGAGTACCTAGAAATAGCTGGGCGTGGTGGCGCACGCTTGTAATCCCCGCCTTTGGGAGGCTGAGACAGGAGGATCTCACAGGTTCAAAGCCAGCCTCAGCTACTTAGTGAGCCTCTCAGCAACTTAGTGAGATCCTGTTTCGAAATAAAATATAAAATGGGTGTGGGAGTATAGCCTGGATGTAGAAAGCCTGTGGGTTCCATCCCCAGTACCACCAAAACAAAACAAAACAAAGAATAGCAAAAATAAATAAATAAATAAACAATAAAAAAAACATCAATTGCTGGTCAGCATGTGTGAAGACACTGGAACAACTGGAAATGGTATAGAAATCTGGAAACAGTTTGGTAGTCTCTTAAAAAATTGGACAAAAAATAATTGCATAGAATCTAATAATTACACTTTCAGGTATTTTTCCACGAAAATGAAACTTTATGTTCACATGCCAGAAAAAAAAAATCCTACATGAATATTTACAGTAGCTTTATGTGAATTGTCAAAAAAAAGTAAACAATAGTTTGGTAGGTGAATGGTTAAATAAATTTTAGTAACTCCATATCATGGAAATCAATGTAGCAATGAAAAATAATGAACTCTTGATATAGTAAATGACATAAATGTACCTCCAGAGAATTACCCTAACTGAAAAAATTAATTACAAAAGGTTAAATATTGTATAATTTAATTCATATAATATTATTAAAATTAGAAAACTATAGGAAAAAGAACAGAGTAAGCCAGGAACAAGTTGGGAGAGAAAGTGGGTACAGCTGTACAAAGGTATCATGAAGAGTCCTTGTGGTGATGGAAATATTCTATACCTTGACTGTATCAATGATTATATCCTGACTGTGATTTTATATTTTACTTTTGCAAAAATTTAACATTGTGAGAAACCGTGTAAAGAGCAACCAGGATCTCTTTGTAATATTCTTTAAAGCTTCATGGGAATCTATAATTATCTACAATTTAACTTTAAACATGTGCTTTAAATACGAAGAAAATTACAATCTCAATTATGTAATGGGAGTCCAAGCAAGATAAGAGAAAAGCAATTGGTAGACATTTGCAAAATGAGCCAGGAATGGTGGTGAGCATCAGTAATCCTGACTCTTTGGGAGGCTGAGGTAGAGGGATCGATCACAAGTTCCAGGCCAGGCTGGGCAACTTGGCAAAATTTTCTCTCATAATAAAAATATACAATAAATCAAAATAAAATTTAAAAGATGGAATTAAAATTTAAAAAAAATGTGCTGGGAGGTACATCAGTAGTAGATTGTTTGAATAATATGTGTATGGCCCTGGGATCACATCCTTAGAACGGCAAAATAAATAAATAAATAAATAAATAATAAATACACAAGAATATACATTCTAAAATGAAGAATTTTGATTAGAAAATTGACTCATTGACCCTCAAGCATATTAAATAAAATACATGAAAGCTTTTCTTTTTTAATTTTTTTTATTTGTGCATTGTAGTCATACATCTTAGTGAGATAAAAGATGGTGGAGACATACATGTACACATCACCCAATTAGCTCTTATACAATTCCTGACCCATTCCCTCCCCCTCTCTTATTCCCATGCTTGGCTTAGTGATTGACTTTGATATGTTTAAGTACATCATGTGTTTTAGAGAGTTTCCCTCTTGTCCCCCCATCCCCTCAGCTAGGTAGCCTTATTTGTTCCTCTGTAGAATCTCCTTCTTCCTCTAGAGCTCGTCTAACACATGCATGTGTACACACACACACACACACACACACACACACACACACACATTTAGACACATAATAACTTATTTAAAAGACATATAGGTTCTTGAATGTAACCAATTATGCTTTTAATTACCTTAATAGACATAAGATTGTGTAACTATTGTGCCAGAACATTTAGATTTTCTTAAAAATATGCATAACTATAATATTTAGAACAGCAATAACACAAAGGATAAGAGTTGTCAAGTAGAGATAGACATTTGCAAATTTAAATGAACAATGAGAAAGCAGACTGTAGTCAGTCAAGTATGCATACTGTAACCTTTAGAACAATCAAGTATTGAACTGGGATGTGATTCAAATATATTATGTGAAAGCTTAGTATAAAATAAATTAAATAAAGAGATATAGGCCACTAATTAAACAAGAGAAGATAAGAAAGGCAAAGTGAAAAGAAAAATTGAAATAAAGAAAAAAGTAACAAAAGTAGTTAATTGTCACACATAAGTCAAATTATATAAAAAAAATTAGTGTCAATGAACTAAATATTCTGATCAAAAGGCAGACATTATCAAACTAGATTTAAAAAACACTATATCCAACAATAGTCTTCAAAAGACAAAGAGAGGTTAAAAAAAATAAAACTAAGAAGGTATACATTAAGATGGTAAGCATAGAAAATGCAGTGGCTATATAAATATAGAAAAAAATAATTGTGTGCTAACCAATGTTATAAAGAGTTACAGTAATAATAGTGAGAATCATCTCCTTAGGAATATTTCAAAATTGTGTTTCCATACACCAATGTTAGAGTCTCAACATTTAAAAATAGAAAAAATAATATACTCATTGTGGAAACATATTAATCTACTTTTCTTGATAATCAGAAGAAAAAGTACACCACAAAACGTCAGTATAATGATGTACATGAAAACTGCAATATACATATACTATCTAAGTACAAGTTCTACTTTCAGCAAAGTAAGTCATATAATGAACCAGAAAATAAGCCTCAATTACATCAAAACCTAAAAATTATACTTGGAATGTTTTCTGAACCCAGTGAAATTAATTAAAGACCATTTACAACATGATATTCAAAACAACTACTAAAAATCATAATTAACTTTTAAATAACTCTCACAGCCGGACATGGTGGCGCACGCTTGTAATCCCCGTGCTTGGGAGGCAGAGACAGGAGGATCTCACAGGTTCGAAGTCGGCCACGCTGGCTTAAGAGACCCTGCTTCCAAATAAAAATATAAAATAGGTCTGGGAGTGTATCCCGGAGGTAGAAGGGTTTCCAGAAATCCCAGTACCACCAAAAAAATAAAAAAATAATAAATAAATAAATAAATAAATAAATCTCCAAAACAATAGCAAGGAAATTAACATATTTCACACAGAATGATGACAGTGTTAACATGGAGGGCTACAGACTGAAACAGAGAGATGTATATACAAAAAATTTATAGACAGGAAGCTAAGAAATCTCCTTTGTCTGAGTTCTGTTTATTGTTATTCCTCCAGGTGACTCTGTCCACTAATTTGTTGGTCCTTTTGCTGGTTTTGAATGTCCTTTACCACCTTCATCTGATTCCTATTCTCTCTTTAAATGCCAGACAATGTTTGGCATTCTCTAGGGTCTTCACATTATAGCAGATTCAGAGGATTATCATATCCAAGTTCCTACAATCATTATTATATGATTATTTCTTATTTTGAAGTAGGGCTTTGGCAAGGTGGATATGACAGTTCTTTTTTTTAAATATTTTTATAGCTTTCAAAGAAACTAGTCTTTTTTTTTTTGTTTTTATTTTTGTTTGGAGAAAATACCTTTTTTTTTTTTTTTGAGTACCTAAACATCACTCTCATTTGGTTTTTGCCAGTCAACATTCTCAAGATGTCATAAGGGAATGAATGATTCAAGGATGTAACTTTTATTTTCCTCCTTTTTCTTGGTAGATTTTCTACTTATGATGTTATAATGGACATACAAGTCTGCCATTTATGATCAAAACCATTAATCTCTCTCTTCCTTCCTCTGTAACTCTTCAAGAAGAGAAGTAGATGTTTGAACAAATAGAAAGTATGTAAAATTGTGGTTGAGCTTATGTTGGGCCTCAAAGATAAGGGACATTGTAAAGGCTTTGAAAGGCTTGGGAAGAAGGATCATTTTAGGTTGAAGATGAATGGTATGAGTAAAGGAGAAAAAATAGGACTTGTATTTGCTTTTAAAAGTAAATAAAGTATTAATTATACCTCTTAAAGTAATGGGTTTAGATAGCTCGAGTTCAAATAGTAGTAAGCTAGATAAGCAGATTGAATTCTGCTTTTACGGGTACATTGTAGTCATGCATCTTAATGAGGTATACGATGGTAAAGGGATGCATGCACACATCACTCATTTAGCCCTTTCCCAATCCCACCCCATTTTCCTTCCCCTCCCTCCTTTTTGTATTTGGATTAGTGATTAACTTTGACATTTTTGTAAATGTATATCATGCATATTAGGGCATATTAAAAGAAGAGATCTGGATTTTTATTAAGAGGATCCTGATTTACTATTAAAAGTTATGTGTAGGTCTCAAAGGCTTTCTTTGGCTAGGTTCATGGGAAGCCACATCCAAGGGAGAAATAGTAAAGAATGGTGTAGTGTGGACCTTTTCCCAAGAAGATTGCAACATGGGACTGTAATATCCCTTGTTAAGGATGAATAGTTTCCCTTTCTTCTGTAATTTTCCTTATCTTGCACCTTACTTTTTTTTCTTATTTGAATCTAAAACTATCTTATTCAAATAAGAATAGAATAGCATGTATCATAGTTTGGAGTGCTATTTCTCTCTTTTGTGTGTGTGTGTGGTACTGAGGGTGGAACTCAGGGGCTTTCCTACCTCTGGCCTATACTCCCAGATCTTTTTATTTTTAAATTTTTTGGTGGTACTGGGGTTCCTGGAAACCCTTCTACCTCTACCTCTGGGCTACACTCCCAGACCAATTTTTATACTTTTTATTTGGAAATAGGGTCTCTTAAGCCAGCGCGGCTGGCTCGAACCTGCGTGATCCTCCTGTCTCCGCCTTCCAAGCGCGAGGACTACAAGCGTGTGCCACCACGCCCAGCGCCCCAGATCTATTTTTTAAAAATAATTTATTTGGAAATAGGGTCTCACTAAGTTGCTGAGAGCCTCACTAAGTAGCTGAGGCTTGTCTCGAACCTGTGCGATTCTCCTGTCTCAGTTTCCCAAGCACCGGGACCACAAGCTTGTGCCACCATGCCTGGCTGGAGTGCTACTTTCTAACCAGTGGAGTTACTGCTATGTCCCTCTGTGGTAAAGGTTTTCCCCTTGGTCATACTTTGCATTAACTTCAACTTAAAGTGGATTGTGAGCAGATGGAAGGAGTGACAGAAACTAAGGAAGGGTTAATAAGTCGTAGTGGCCTGCAGGACGATGTGGCTTCCAGTGTCCTAGAACTCCCAAATGAAAAGAATACAACCACAAAACTGGACTAAAAATAGAATCATTGACAAATAAATATTCCATGAAAGTGGCACCAAGGTTACATGTGTAACAGTTTCTCACTTTATTGTCAAGCATTTGAATCTTTCTGAGTGAGAACAGACATTTTTATAGCACTTTCTATTTAGCATTGGACATCTGAAGTGGCACATAATACAGAAAGGGAGACTTTGGGCTATAAATTATGGTTTGCAAAGTGAAAAACCGCATAATAATGAATATCAAGATTAGGTTTTTTCCCCCTCCTATTTTCATTTTTCTACTTTGCTCAAGAAAAAAAAAAAATCCAAATCATTCTGGAATGCATTAGAAGTCAATGACAAAGTAATAGAAAATGCTGACACATGGAAATATCTTCATAGCAAATGAATCTCGTTTTTAATGTTCTGAGTTAGGTCTAACAAGACAAGTCTGGACAGGAGAGCCTCCCAAGGTCTCAGGCTACCTGCAAGAATTGTTGGGAATGAAAAAGGCACATAGATGTGAAAAATTAGCATACCAATCTTGTTCAGTGTTCTCACTTGGAAATTTTGTCTCATCAAAATGAAATGACAAGGTCACATCAGTATTAGGGATTGAGTATAAACTTTAAATTCGCTGACTTGTTATGCAAGTCAGATTTTGGATTCATTTTGAAGGTGAGAAATGGACGGCAGTGTAAGAGAAGGTACATACATAAGCCCACCAAAAACAAAATAAAACCCCAGAAACCAATAAAGTCAAATGATATCAATCTATACTGTGAAACCAGAATGTAAAATAATGGCACTTTGATACCGGATAATGAGGAAATAAATAGAAAGTAAATAACCCTTACAGTCTTCCCCATAAATTCAGACATCCCAATGCAAACATCTCTTAAGGGATAAGAACTCTTAGGTGTCAAATAGTCCTGCTTAATTACCAAATAAAGAAAAGAATAAATATTCTTCATATCTGATGAGAATTTCAGAATGAAACATACAATTTTCTCTGTCGAATTCAAAGAATTTTGGAGTTGAGTCACAAGCATTTTGACCTAAAATACAGTAGTAAAAATATTGAATATAGCAAACAGATTATAAAAACAAATCTCCCAGTTTAGCAAATATGTTAACTATCCTAGATGTGAGATATTCAGACTTCTTTGTATTTCTTTTTATATTGTTTTACAAATCATATACTGTACATGTGTATTTGGCAGATGTATAATGATTCATTTATTTTCTTTCTAAGGTAATCATACTTTCTTGGACACAATACAGTACATATTAGCAAATAAGAAGTGCAAATCACTAAATGCAAACCAAAAAGCATTTGTTTACAAAAAATTCATCGATATTTACACATGAGAACCTTTCAGAGGCTCTCATTCACCTGAATTCCCATGCTTAGTTTTCTATTTCCCACTCCATTACAGATCAAAACAACAAATTAAAATACAGAGTGGTGCATTAATATCAACCAAAAGTTGCAAGTGGGAGCAGACAACATTATAAATCTGAGTAACATTTACCTGTGTGCATCACATTACTAAAGCATAATATGTAATTCATGTACTTATTTAATAATATGTTATATTGAGAAAAAATTTCACCTAGGCTGCCACGAACAGATCTTACGTATGCAACTGAATGAGTTTTGACAAATGCATAAATCCATGCAACCACTACCACAGTCAAAGTAATGGAACATCTTCATAATGGGTAGCCATTGTTTGAGTCTATCACCTCAGATTAGTTTAGCCTGTTCTTGAACATCGAATGAATGGAATAATATATATTTATTCTGTTTTGACTAGTGTCTTTTTTTTTTTTTTGGTACTGGGAATGGAACCCAGGGGCTACACCCTGGGTTGTGTAGGGTGTGAGGGTGTACCTCTGAGCTACACTCTCAGCCCTAGTTTTTATGCTTTATTTTGAAAGAGGGTCTCACTAAGTTGCAAAGAGCCTCACTAAGTAGCTGAGGCTGTCCAAGAACAGTGATTCTCCTGTCTCAGCCTCCCAAATGCTGGGATTACAAGCGTGCGCCACCACGTCCAGCTTGACTAGTGTCTTTCATAATTTTCTTGAGCTTTATCTGTGCTGACGTAGGTATTGGTAGTATATTCTATTTTATACTAAGTATTCCATTGTGTAACTATACTATGCTCATCCAGTCTTCTATTCACAGATATTTGAGTTGTTTCCATTTTGGGGTTACCATGAGTAAAGTTTTAAATTTATTCATGAAAAATATTAAAAAGAACATTAGTGAGCTAAGCATCCATCGCAAGAAATTAGAAAGAGAACAATACAACAATTTAAATAAATTTGAACAAAGTAAAAAGTAAAACTAATAGATATGTTAAATAGAAAGGACACATAAAAATCATTTGACAAAATTTGGTTATTTGAAAAGATATAATTGATAATATTCTATGGGAATGTAAGAGGTTAGAAAAGTTACTATCAGAACATACAAGAGGACAACAGAGTAGGCATAGATTTTAAATAAAGAATTAAGTGATACTGTGAAAAAATATTCAAGTCAAAATTTTTGGAAATGGCTGGATGTGCTGGTACATACTTGTAATCTGAGACAGGAAGATTTCAATTTTGATCTCAGCATGTTTAACAAGTTATTTAAAAAAAAGCTGAGGTGGTAGAGGTAGACTGTTCCTGGTTTCAATCCCAGTGATACAACACACACACTAACACACACACACACACACACACACACACACACACACACGGATAAATACTTTTTTCTTTTTTTTCTTTCCTCTTTTCTTTTGGTGTTGTTGGGGGAGCTAAACCCAAGAGCATTCTAGTGCTAAATTACCCCACTAGCCCTTTTTATTTCTTGTTATAAAACAGGGCCTCATTAAGTTGCTGAGACTGGCCTCAAACTTTGATTTTCCTATTTCAGCCTCTTGAGTACTGGGATTAACAGGCATGCACCATCACTCCTGGCTTAAACAGATAAATTTCTAGAAAAATAAGAATATCTGAACAAGAATACCTGTATGTATATTCCGTGACCATTAAGATAAAATTAACCATTAAGATAAAATTAACTCAGTAGTTTAAATTTTTCTTAAGAAAACTGTAGTTAGATTGCTTCATGAGTTGTTTTTACCAATATTTAAAAAATATTTATCAGCATGGGTATTCTTCATAATAAAAAGGGACTTTTTTCAACCAAATATGATGATCTGGTATAGAAGGTAAAATTATGAAAAATGTGAACATAAATGAAAAAATTATAGGTACAGTTACCAAGTTGAGTGTAATAAGACATAATAATACATAACCTTTATAGATGTGTTTAACAAGGAAGGCTAATGTCATTTAACACTAGATAAACAAACAATGCAACTTATGCCACTGAAATTTTATGGAAGAAAAATAAAATAGCTTACCTTCAAAGTTGAAGAAAAAATTTAACAAAATTCGGTGCCTAGCCATGCTTTAATAGAAAAAAGATAGTTTAATGTGATGAATGGTATCTAAGAGAAAAGAATAATTTTATAGTTCCTGGTAAAATGTAAAAAAAATTGCCTTGAGATTAATGTGAAGATCAGAATGTATATTTCTAGAACTTTTAGTCAACACACATCTAAGGAGTCTTTAGCAAGTATAAAAAAGACAATAAATTAATAGATGGACACATGTTATGAGATTTAGAATAGAATAAGACAAATTTTCATTATTCACAAAGGAAATTTACAGATGCTATCATTCATAGAAAATTCAAAAAATCTGATTATAGAAATTGATGCGAAGTCAACCACTAAGCCAAGCAAGGGAGGGAGGAAAAGGGAGGGAATGGGGTGGGAATTGGGTAGGGGTTAAATCAGTGCTGTGTGCATGTCTCTACACACAAGTTTTTTACCCCAATATGATGTATGAATATAATCCACCAATAAAAATTTTAAAAAATAAAGCACTTTGCAAACATCCGGAAAAAAAAAAGAAATAGATGCTAATTTTACTCAAATTTGCTGCAATTCCAAAAATTTCAATGTGATTCTTTATTTTTGAAGTATGAAAAATTGATTTTCCATTCATACAGAAATTATAAGAAACTAAAACATGCTGAGAGAACAATGTGGGAAGACTTGACCTATAATAATTAAAGCAGTGTAATATTGATGCTACAGACAATCTGAACAAGAATATTTGTGTATATATACCATGACCATTAAGATAAAATTAACTCAGTGGTTTAAATTTTTCTCAAGAAAACTGTAGTTAGATTGCTTCATGTGATGTTTTTACCAATAGTTAAGAAAGATTTATCAGCACATGTATTCTTCATAATAAAAAGGGACATTTTTCAACCAAATATGTTAATCTGGTATAGAAGGTAAAATTATAAAAAATTATGTGAACATAAATGAAAAAATACTAGGTACAGTTAGCAATGTTCCCAGAAAATATTCAGGAACATACTGATTTCTGAAAAATTGACATGGTAGAGCTAGGGAAAAATATTTCTGATAAATGTAACTAGAAAAATTGATAGTTCTATATAAACAAACAAACCTCAGAATTTCTGTTTTATTCACACCATTAAAAACATCTTATGGCTTACATACCTAAGCTTGTCAAGATGAAGTAATGAATCTTTTGGAAACTATCATAATAGCATAAGAAATAATACAAAAAAATAAAATAAGAAATATTTTAGAAAATAACATTTTATTAGATGCAAACATTTCTTAAACAAGATATAAAAGTACTAAATATATTGAAGAAACACTCAACAAAAGTTCCCATTGACCAATAAATATATTAAAGGCTGAACTTAACAATAATAAATAGAGTACAATTTATGAGACACTAATATGCATATTCCAGATTGGCTAGAATGAAGAAGCATGAAAATACCAAATGCTGTATATACTTCAATAAGAATATCATATTTTATTGGTAGAAGTAAAAGTTTCTGTAACCTCTTTGGAAAACATTTATTGAGATTTAGTCTATGAGTCAGCAGTTCTACCAATAGGTATGAATACCTATTCAGATAGAGCTATACATAGATAAATATGCCTTTTAAAGTCTTTTGCCCATTTTTTATTGTTTTTCCATCTCTTTTCTATTGCTCTAAATAAGGGTGAGCTCTTAGTAAGTTATATGTATTGCAAATATTCATTTACATTAGGTGGCTTAAATATTTACTCTTTTAATAAATCTTCTTGGTAAATTAAAGTTCTTACTCTACCGAACTCAAATTAATTGTTTATCTATGTTTAATGTCTTGTATGTATGTTTCTACTTGTTCATTGAGTGTTTAGTGTAGACAGAACTTAGAAACAATCAAAATGTTTGTCAGTAGCACTGTGCATGAATTTTGTTATATTCAAATAATGGAGCATTGTATGACAACTAAAAATAAGGCTAAAATTCTAAAATCATAAATATTGACATAATAAAAACTTATAAACAGAGGGATACTTAAAGTCCACATTTTGCTTTGATTTTTTTCTTTTAAGAGGATTAATTAGGTGCCAAGGGTAAAAACAAAACAGGACAAAAACAAGTAAATGATTACCATAAAAATTAAGGTAATCATTTTTTCAGGAGTTTTGCATGCATTCTATATCCTGACTCGGTATAGGAGGAAGCTTGTTAGAGGACTATATTTACTGTACTTCATTGAATTATACATGTATATTTTATGTATTTTATATGTTTATTTCATAACAAAAATAAATTGATGAAAATAAAGAAAATATACAGTGTGCATACTGTGAAACATTCCCTTTCAAATAATTAACTGAAAATGACTGCTTCTTTTAGCTAAAACCATTTATTTTTCAGCATTATCTTTCCTAATGATATGACATAAATGAGACTCCTCCCTATTCCATTTTCAGATGTCCTATATATTCTTACAGATGTTGAGGGAAGTTAAGAATTTTCATTCTTTTCTGGGTTTTATTTGAAAGTTAAGTTGCACATAAAGTAGCCAAAAGACATTTGCAAACTGATCTCCAAAGGTAGGTCATGATTCAGACCCTTGCTGCCTTGATGGCATGGCTTTAATTAACAAAGCAGAGGCTCTAATGGAGAGGCCTCTGAGTGCCACAGCAGTTAATGGTCTGTTAGCATTTCATTTTAAAGGCCTGGGGATAGAGGGCTTAACCCAGGAAAGGGGCCTTGGAAAACAAATTAGAAACCACCACATGATTAGGTTCCTTAAAAATAGTTCTGCGTAAAGCAAAAAATTGCAAGAAAAGCTAAAGGTCTTTATTTATGTGGCTTGCACTTGGAAGTATAGCATTCTCTGCAATATTATAGTTTTTCACTCTTTAATATGGTCAGTTCTTAAAAAGAAAACCCTTCTTTTGCTGTACTGGTGATTGATCATAAAAGTGTTCTGCTATTGAGTTATATCCATATCCCTTTTCATCGTTTTTAAAATTTTTAGGCAGGGTCTTACTAAATTGCCAACATTAGCCTTGAACTTTTATACCCCTACCTAAGCCTTATAGTTCAAAATGAAATCTTTAAAACAAATTAGCTTCAGTAACATGTAGTCATTTTAATAATTGATAATAAGCTCCTTTGTGTAAATGATATTTATTTTCTTTTGAAAAACCTTAGAATATTTTTGATCAAATGACATTTTATTACATATGTATTGTAGTTTTCCTTTTGTTTGCAAATTTAGGTAATTATTTTAATAGGTAGAATAAAAATTAAAGACAAAAATTTCACAATTCCAGCCTGGGATACTCATCATCTAATTAACTTTCTCTAATGGAACACAGTCAATCAAAAATGCTTTACTCAAAGCAGGATTATTTTGATTCCTAGAGAAATACTTCTTCCATAAGTGTGAACATGTGTATATATGTAAAATAAAAATAACATCTTACCAATAACCCACCATTTCTTTCTTTTCTTTTTCATTTTGTTTTTATTTTTATTTTTTGGTGGAGTACTTGGGATTGAACCAAAGAGTGCTCTACCTTCAAGCCACACACCAAGCCATTTTTTGTTTGTTTATTTTAAAACAGTATCTTGCTTGGCTGCTGAGAGTCTTGCTATATTGCTGAGGCAGTCTTTAAATCTGCTATCCTCCTGTCTCAGTCTCCAAGTACTGTGATTGCAAGCATATGCCACCATGCCTGATCATGTCATTCTTTAAAAGCCAAATGAAACAGGGCCCGGTGGCATACATCTCAGTATTTGGCAGGCGGAGACAGGAGGATTGCTAGTTCGAGACCAGTCTCAACAATTGAGTGAGATTATTTCAAAAAATGAAAGTAAGCAAAGAAAAAATTAAACTGGGGTATAGTTCTTAAGTATAATGCCCCTGGTTCAATCTCTAGTACAAAAAAAGAAAATAAGCCAAGTTAAAATATAGTTTTCTGGGGCATTGGTAAATAGCTACAGCCTAGCAAAAGGGGTAGCCTGTAGCTAACACATCTAATGTATCTTTAGTAGTAATTTCATACATGCCCGAGACCTATCGTTCCTATCAACTGGCAAAAAGATGGAAAAGAGTGCCTGAAAAGCCATTTTCATATTTCAGTCATAGGGGGGAGAACTCAACATTTCTCAAATCATGTTTGTAATGGGCAGAATGTAAAACTTTCAGAAGTAACCTTCTATGACAAGTCTGAATTCCTGTACTGAATCTCAACCCTTGTATTTCTCGTTTCCCTCATGACATTCCTCAATAGTTTGTCATTTCCTTGAACATCATGTCTCATTAAGAAAGTGTTATCCAAGAGCAATTTTTTTTACATTTACTTCTTTTACTTTCATAATTTGTTTTGGTGATCACTGTGAAACCTTATTATACTCAGATACAAAGTGAAAGCTGATTACTTATTTCTTTTTCCAAATGAATGTTCCTTCTCTTGTACACACATAAAGGTATCTATATTTGATTCTGATAAGAAAAACATCCTTTAAACTTTTTCTCACTGTATGTTTTTATTGTATGTTTAATGTCTCATAATTGTACACACAGTCCCTGTACAAAGAGGACACTATACCAGTTGGCTGCTTTAGATCCTGTGGTAATCCCAATCCTACTGAATACTATAAAGCACAAGACCTTCCTCACTGGATTTGTTCGTTGAATTTCCCTGAATTCAATATTTTCTTTTATCAATGTTGTTGCAAGATAACCTGGGCCTTTATTACTGAAGGCTATTTATGGGAGGAAGGAAGCGAGAGCAAATCATTGACCTTCGAGGTGGCTCTGAAAAGTGACTTTGGGTAGCTGGGTCAGAGGAGGCTCTGTGGTGAGAAAATATACTCACTCAGACTGAGGATGAAGGAGGCTGAGGAATGATTTGAAGCCTATCGCGGGATCCTTTATCATGGAACATCAACACAACAGTGGGTGAGAAAGCATTTGAAAGGAAAAAAAAAAAAAAGAAAACACAGCCAGGGATGCATATTTACATATTTTAATGAAAACAAATTATCTCTCCTGAAAGTAATTAATTGTGAAATTATTTAATTATCTGGCAGTAGTAAGAAGGAGACAGTGTTTGAGGTTTTTCAGTAAATTCTGGTTTTAAGTAAACAATTATTTGAGTCTATATTTGTCATTAAGTAATTCTTTGCTGAAATCTCAGGATGTCAAGCCACTTTCCCCCCACTGGTATTATACCCAAATGCAGCAATTATGCAATTAGAAAGAAATTGCTCTTGTGGGTTTCATTCAATTTTGAAATAGGCATTTGGAAAGTAGTAGAAAAAGGAGATACAATAGAATTCCTGAGAAACATGGGCTTGACTTTGAAATATTTATTCAAGTAAAAACTCTCATTGACTGCCATGTCAATTTCTCAGCATGCCTGCAGAAAAATAAACACAGAAATATAGAATCTAATATTTGGCAGGAAACCTACAAATTATCTAATCCAGCTTCCTACACAATGTGGAAAATTTGCCCACCACAGTGCCATCTGAAGGTCACCTATTTTTATTAACACAATATGTAGCTTAGAATTCACTGCCCTGCAATACAAAACATGTAGCTTAGAATTTACTGCCCTGCATTTGTATACGAGCTCTACTGAATAGTTCTTGTTTGAAACTTTTACCATCAAGCTTGGCATTTTGGCACATACCTGTAATCCCAGTACTTGAGAGGCTGAGACAGGAGAATTGCATGTTTGGGGCCAGTGTCAATAACATAGTGAGGCTCTGAGCAATTTGGCAAAACTCTGTTTCAAAATAAAAAAATAAAAAAGGCCTGGGGGTGTAAGTAAAAAATAGAATGTCCCCAGGTTAAATCCCCAGAACCAAAACAACTTTTTGACCACCAGATCAATGTCTGTCTTTTCAGTTTAGATTTCTAATCATTCTTTAAACTATAGTCTCTCAAATGTTTTCATGTGTTGATTATTATTATTTTTTAACTCACATGTCTTCTCTGACTCATACTCAACAGTCTTGTCACTACAGAATCAGGATGCAATGCACTTCACTTACCAACTCTTGTTCCCTTAGTTCTCTTTCGAAAGTGTTTCAGTACATGAACATTTTCAAACTTGACTCTATGTTCTAGAATGGAAATTGCATAATCATCAGCATAGATCTGCTTACCAGGTGCTACAAAGTCAAGTCGGCTCTTTCTTTGTGCTCTGGAAATCCAATGGAGAGTTAGCGCAGAAGAACAATGTCCTGATTAGCCACAGGGAGGCAGTATCCAGGCTACTAGACTATGCAACTCATTTTGTCAGTGGTGACATTATAGACAAAGGGCCTCTCCATGTCTGTCCCCTCACCAATAGAATGAGAATAGTTATTGTACCTTCTTCCTAAGATTGCGATGGAGATTAAACAACTTAATATTTGTAAAGTGCTTACAACAATGCCTAATCTGTTTTTTCTAAGTGTTCATTAAATAAATGACTGAATCAGGATTTATATTAGATTTTATGTTTACTTTTGGCCAATTGTTCTAGACTTTTTTTTCCCTATATATTTGTTTAGCAGAGTGTGCCTTTTGGTTAGAACACACAAGGAGCTTCTCTGTGTGCAGCTGAGAAGCCAGTCCACACCCCCTCTGCTCTGCTGTTGGGATGAATCTCAAACTGTGCACACATGACATCTCTGGAGATGTGGAGATGTTAGGTACTGAAAAAAAGTAGTGGCGATATACTCTTCTAGTTCCTTTTTTTTTTTTTTTTTTTTAGTACTTGGGAGAAAAGCAGAGACATTCTACCTCTTAGCTACACCTTTAGCCCTATTTTTAATTATTTTAAAGCAGCATCTCACTGAGTTATAAAGGGCCTCACTAAGTAGCTAAGGCTGTTCACGAACCTTGATCCTCCTGTCTCAGCCTCCTGTTCTCCCAGTTTATTAATACATTTTTAAAAATATTTGACAATTTTCTTATTTTTCAAAAATTTCAAAAGTGGTAAAAGCACACCTTTAGTCACCAGGATGTGAATGAAATGAACAAGCTTAACGTACAGGGCTGTGCCCTCCCTGAAGTAGCCTTCCTTCATTGTCATTTATCCATTCACTAACATTTTCAATTTTTGTAAATGACATAATACTGCTATCATTCAGCTTACATTCTTATATTTTTCTCCAAATAGTATTGTGCTTTTGCCAAAGGCTTGCTTGAAATACAGATATCCTATCTGTAACATCCCCCTGACCTAAATGCCTAGTAATCCTCTCAAGAAAAGAAACAGAGCTTATGAACATGTTGTGTGAACATACACTGGCTCAGAGGAATCTTGTCTTTGCACTGTACTAGAAATCTTGTTGGTAAAAAATCTGGCCAAAAAAAAAAAAAAAAGCTTTGTGTTCTGAATATCAGAACCTTGTATTGGTCTTTTAAGTTAAAATAGCAAATGAGCTGATCATCTGATCATTGAAACTTCTTAGAAAATTTTATTTTGTTTTGTAGCTATTCTAAATGTGACACTTTTTCAGATAGTTTATTATTAATCAGTATTTAGAAAAATGGTGATTTTGTGTCCTCCAATTTTACTAAATTTGTTCATTTAAACTGACAGATGAACTGACAGACTTTTAGACTCTTCTTTGTATAAATTTGAGTTGTTTGTCAACAGGGATAATTTAACTGCTTCCTTTCTAATTTGGAAGTTTTTCATTTCTTCTTATCTGATTTATCTAGCTGGGAATTCCAGTACTATGCTAACTAGAAGTGGTGAAAGCGAGCATCTTTGTTTTGTTCTAGATCTTAGAAGAAAAGCTTTCAATGTGTTCCCATTCACTCTGGTGTGAGATGTGATTTTGGTCATATATGGCCCTTAATATGTTTCTAGACCTAATTCATTGAGAATTTTAACATCATGGGGGTATGGAAATTTGAGAAATACATTTTTTCTGAATCTATTTAAATAAGCCAACTATTTTTCATTTTATTAATGTGATATATCACATATATTGATTTGCATATGTTGAATCATACTACTTGCTACCGTGGAATGAATCCCACTTGAGCAAGAGTATGGTTGCTTTAGTATGTCTTTGAATTCATTTTCCTAGTATTTTATTAAACTTTTTTTGCTTCTATATTCATCAGGGATATTGGTCTGTCTTTTCCTTCCCCTCTTCCATTCTCCTTCCTCCCTTCCTCCCTTCTTTCCTTCTTTCCTTCCTTCCTTCCTTGTTTGCTTTTGGCGTTAGAGTAATGCTGGCCTTGTATGAATTTTGAGCTATTTCTTACTCTTCACCTCTTTTAAATAGTGTAAGTGGAATTCTGCATGTTTAGTTCAATTTTCTTTTTGTTGTTGATTATATACTTTTGTCATCTTCTTTATATTTTGGAATCAAAATTTCAGGGCCAAAGAAACTTAAAAGGTGATATAAACCAGTGCTTCTCAAACTTTACTATGCATTGCAATAATCTAAAAAGACAGTTGAAACAAGACTTTCCTGGGCTCCACTCCCACAGATCCCACAGAATCCCACAGATTCTGACTCAGGAAGCTTGAATACGGGTCAAGAATTTACATTTCAGCCAGGTGTGGTGGCACATGCTTGTAATCCCAGCATTCCGGAGGCTGAGACCTGGAGGATCGCAGTTCTAGGACAGCCTCAGCTACTTAGTGAGGCCCTCTGCAACTCAGTGAGACCCGGTTTCAAAATAAAGAGTTAAAAAAAAAATAGGGCAGGGGGTGTAGCTCGGAGGTTAAATGCCCCTGGATTCCATCCCCAGACGAGAAAGAAAAAAAAAAAATAAGAATTTACATTTCTATCGAGTAAGTAGATAATGTTGATTCTGCTGGTCTTTGATGACATTTAAAATACCTTATGCTAAACCACTAGGTATTAAAAGAATCAACAGGGAAACCTAATGGCTTACACATACTTGGATCTTGGATCCAACCCTTACTTAGAGTACACTTGAGAGCTTTAAAAGATTCCTAAGTGACTCTCATTTAAAAAAAAAATACCTGATAAATCAATTTAAAATTATTTAGGAACTGGGAACCGTGGTCCACCTCTATATTCCCAGTACTTGGGAGGTTGAGATAGGAGAATTACAGGTTCAAGACTAGCCTCAGAAACTTAGGAAGCCTTCATTCAAAATTAAAAATTAAATACATAAAAAGGGTGTGGCATAGCTCAGTGGTAAATAAATCTTGGTTAAATCCCCAGTAACACACACACACACACACACATGTGCATGTACATTCACACAAACACACAACCATTCAGAAGCTTTAATTAGGTGGCTTTAATGCTTCTATACTTCTTTTGGATATTTTGAGTAATAGCTACCTTTTAAGACAATCTATCCCAGCTATAGAATGTGATTTTTATGAAACTTTATCTTGTGTGTGTATGTGTGTGTGTGTGTGTGAGCATGTGTGCGTGCATATGCATGTGTGTATGTGTGTGTGTGTGTGTGTGTGTGTGAGAGAGAGAGAGAGAGAGAGAGAGAGAGAGAGAGAGAGAGAGAGAGAGATGGAGCACTGGAGATTGAAGCCAGGAGTTTTCTACCTGTAAGTCCTAACCCCCAGTCATATATATATATATATATATATATATATATATATATATATATATATTTTTTTTTTTTAGAAACAGAGTCTTAATAAGTCTATGAGGGTCTTGTTAAGCTGCTGAGGGTAGCCTCAAACTTGTGATTCCCCTGCTCAGCCTCCCAAGTTCTGAAATTGTTGGTGTGCACCAGTACACCCAGATAGGAAAATTCATCTTGCATTGAGTCTATTACCTTTCTTCTGATAACTACTAATCATTGGTTTAAATGATACCCCTAAGAATTTACATATAAGTCAATTTCATCATCCGGATGTGGTACCACATGATTTTTTATTTCATTTTCTTTTTTTATTGGACTACTGTAGTCATATATCTTAATGGGGTATAGGACGGTAGAGGCATAAATGCACACATCACTAAATTAGTCCTTTCCCATTTCCCATCCCCTTCCCTCTTCCTCCCTCCTCATGTTTGGCTTAGTGATTGAATTTGATATGTTTCTGAATATAAATCATGTACATTAGGAAATTTCTCTCCCCCTCCATCACCCTCAGTTAGGTCAGGTCATTTTATTTGATTATCTACTGGTCTTTCCTTCTTCTAGAGTTTTATCTATGACCCTTTTTCTCCCTAACTTCTGCATAGTAGAAAGAAAATCTGTGGTTTTACTTTTTGTGACTGAAGAATCTCAGCTTAATGTTCTCCAGTTCCATACATTTCCCTGCAAATAATATAATTTTGTTCTACTATCTAGAATATATAGAACACTCAATAAACTCACCACTAAAAAAACAAATAACCCAATCAAAAACTATGCAAATGAACTAAGTAGACACTTCACAAAAGAAGAAATTCAAACAGCCAACAAATAGATAAAAAAATATGTTGAGCATCAGGAGCAATCAGAGAATGAAAATTAAAACTACCCTGAGATTTAATCTAACTTCAATTAGAATGACATTCATTAAAAACACAACAACAAGCCTGGCATAGTGGCTCATGCTTGTAATCCCTGTGCTTGGGAGGTGGAGACAGGAGGATCACACAGGTTCACAGCCAGCCTCGCTGGCTTCAAAGACCCTGTTTCAAAAAAAAAAAAAAAAATAGGTCTCAGAGTGTAGCCCGAAGGTTCCATCCCCAGTACCACAAATAAATAAATAAATAAATAAATAAATAAATAAATAAATAAATAAATAAAAATAAATGCTAGTGAGGGTGTGAAGAAGTGGGAACTCTAATACATTGTTGGTGGCATTGCAAATTAGTGCAACCATTTTGGAAAACAGTATGAAGTATCCTCAGAAGAATGGAAATGAACTTACCATATGATCTAGCAATACCACTTCTGAGTATCTACCAAAAGGATGGAAAACAGACTACCAAGAGAATGCATGCATATCTTTGTTTATAGTCATACAATTCACAATTGCCAAACTATAATACCAGTGAAGAAGTTCATCAAAAAATGAATTGGTAATAAAACTATGAGATATGTACACAATAAAATTTTACTCAACTATGCACATTTTAAAATTGCTTCTATTTCCATGAAGAATTTCATTGGTAATATTATTTTATTTATTTTATATTCTTTTTTTGGTGGAACTGGGGATGGAACACTTCTACCTCCAGGCTACACTTCCAGACCTATTTTTTAATTTTTTTTAAATTTGGAAATAGGATCTCTTAAGCCAGCGAGGCTGGCTTTGAACCTGCCTGATCCTCCTGTCTCTGCCCCTCAAGGGCAAGGATTATAAGTGTGTGCCACCACACCCAGCGCTATCTTATATTCTTCTAATGGTTCATTGTAACCATTTGTATTTTGATGAGGATAACAATGAATCTATATATCACTTTCGGGTAATATGAAGATGTTAGCAATAGTAATTCTTCCAATCCATGAACATAAAATGTTTTTCTCTTTGTTTTCAATTTTTTTATTGGTGCATTGCGGTCGTACATTTTAATGGAGTACAAGATTGTAGAGGCATAGATGCACACATCACTCATTTAGCCCTTCCCCAGTTCTCTTCATTCCCCCCGCCTTCCCTCCTTCTTATGTTTGGCTTAGTGATTGACTTTGATATGTTTGTAAATATACATCATGTACATTAGGAAATTTTTCTCTTCCCCTATCCCATTGCCCTAGTTAGTCCTCCTTGTTTGCTCATCTATTGTTTATCTTCCTTAGTCTAGAGTTCCTCCTGTGAACCTTTTTGTCCTGAACTTCCACATATTAGGGAAAGCATCCAATTTATTACTTTTTGTGACTAATCTCATTTAGCAAAATGTTCTCCAGTTCTATATATTTCCCTGTAAATGATAAAATTTTGTTCTTTTTATGGCTAAGGAAAATTCCATTGTATACATATTACATAGTTTTGTAATCCATTCATCTGTTGATGGATATCTTGGCTGGTTCCATAGTTTGGCAATTGTGAATTGTGTGGCTATGAACATAGATATTCATGCATTAGTTTGGTGTTTTGGTTTCTTTTCTTTTGGGTAGATACTTAGAAGTAGTATTGCTGGGTCATATGGTAGGTTCATTCCCATTCTTCTGAAGATCTTCCATATTGTTTTCCAAAGTGGTTGCACTAATTTGCAATGCCACCAACAATGTATTAGAGTTTCCACTTCTCCATATTTTTGCCAGCATTTGTTGTTGTTTGTGTTTTTAATAATGCCATTCTAGTTGGAATTAGGTGAAATCTCAGGATAGTTTTGATTTGCATCTCTGTTTGCTAATGATGTTGAGCATTTTTTCACACATTTGTTGGCCATTTGAATTTTTTTCTTTTATGAAGTGTCTATTTAGTTCCTTGTCCATTTTTAAAATTTTGTTTTGACTTCCGGGAAGATGGTGATGGAGAGAAGCAGCATTTATGAGTTCCACTAACAATCTATCTCTGTTACCACAAAATCAGCATCTTTCATAGCCAGAAAATACCATCAGCAGAGAAATAAAAACTGTAAATACAAGGGACAGAGAAAAAGAGGGCTGGAAGAATAACCAGACACCAGAAAAGAAATCAGTTTGCCATGCCATGCACAGAGCTGCGGCGGCGCCATCTTCCCTCGCAGCACCAGGCTCCAGAGAGGAGGGGGACTCAGAACAGAGCTCAGAACCAGAGAGGAGATGTGCCAGCCTCACGGCTGAGGATGCAACAGCAGTGCCATACTGCCAGTGGCAGCGGCAACTTCACTGGATGGCTCAAGATCAGTGCACTTAACAAGCCACCAGGTTCCAGAGAAGAGGGGTGAACAGTGAGCTGAGGTGAGCAGCTGCAGAACAGCCGGGTAGAGTTCAGCAGTTGTTTCAGCACAAGGAGCATCTAAAGCTCCCAGGGGCCAAGCTCAGCACACCCTGCAGGGACTCAGAGCGGAGCTCAAAATTAGGGAAGAAATATGCCAGTCTCACGGCCGAGGGCATGGCAGCGGCGCCATATTGCCAGTGGTGGCAAGAGCGAGTTCAAAGAGTCCACTTCAGCTCCATCAGCACACTCAAGAACCGTGAGTCAAATTGCGGCCCCTAGAGGAGAAATCCAAGTACTGCACACCCAGGGACTTGCACAGATAGTCTCCCTGGGTAAGAGATTTTTGCACTCCTACCCAGTGAGGGAGTGGCGGTGGCAGAGATATCACATCATAGTTGCAGCTCCCTGCAGGAGAACGCCCAGCTTGGTACCCCCATGGTCTAAAGCAGCCTCGATTGACTGCCTGGGTCTGAGACTTTGCGATACAACCCAATAAAGAGTAGTGGTGACTGAGATACCACTGACTTGAGATCCAGAGCACCTTAAGTGAAGTTGTAGTGACCCAGGCAAGAACCCAGAGAAGGCACAAACTTCCGAAATCATGAAAAATAGAAACAACAATGGAGCAATGAATGCCCACAACCCCACAACATCAGAACCTGATAACAGAAATTCAGAGATCTCTAGAAGATCAAATTATGAAATAACTGTAGAAATAATAGAGGACTTTCAAAAATAACCTGATAACAGAAATTCAGAGATCTCTAGAAGATCAAATTATGAAATAACTGTAGAAATAATAGAGGACTTTCAAAAATAATTCAGAGAGAGTCAAAACGAGATAAAGAATGCAATCATTGAAGTAAAGGTCTCAATTCAAAGTATAAACAACAGATTAGACCACATGGAGAATAGAATCTCGCTCCTAGAAGATGATCACTCCAAAAATGAATGCATAGTCTCTAATTATGAAAAATAATCTGGCAGCAGGAATTTGACATTGAAGAAATATGGGCCCATTTTAAGAGAGCTAACCTAAGAATAATTGGAATAGAAGAGGGAAAAGAAGGTGAAACCAAAGGGATCAATAATCTCTTCAAGGAAGTGATAGCAGAAAATTTTCTAAACATAGAGCAAGAGGTCGATACACAGGTCCAGGAAACTTATAGAACTCCCTTTATAAAGGATCGGAGAAAAGCATCCCCACACCACTTAATTGTCAAAATAACTAATGTGGAAGCCAAGGAGAGAATCTTAAAGGCAAAAAAAAAAAAAAAAAAAAAGGCCAAGTGACATTCAGAGGCAAACCAAACCAATTAGAATCACTCCAGACTTCCCAAACCAAGTCATGAAAGACAGAAGGGCATGGAGTAAGATATTCCAAACTCTGAAAGAAAAGAACTTCCAGCCAAAAATTTCCTACCCAGCAAAACTTTCTATCAAATTAGATGGAGAAATAAGAAGCTTCCATGACAAACAGAAACTGAAGGAATTTATGTCTTCAAAACCAGCGCTAAAGAAAATACTCAAGGAGATTAACGGCAAAGAAGAAATAGTTAATACATACCATAACCAAAGAAACAATATTTTCCCTCCAGCAGACAACTAAGCAAAGAAGAATAAACAGTATCTCAAACAGAAATAAAATCATAACATTTTAGGAATTAAAAATTATTTCTCTATAATCAAACTGAATTTAAACAGCCTTAACTCCCAAATAAAAAGACAAAGTGGCAAAATGGATTAAAAACCAAAATCCATCCATCTGCTGCTTACAAGAAACACACCTTACAAGTAAAGATAGGAACAAACTCAAGGTAAAGGGCTGGAGCAAGGTAATCCATGCCAAAACAACTCGAAGACAAGCAGGAGTAGCAACTATGATATCAGACAAGTTAGACTTCAAACCCAAACTTATTAGAAGAGACTAGGAAGGTCATATTTTACTGGTAAAAGGAATAATCTAGCAAGAGGAAATAACAATAATCAACATCTATGCCCCATACATAGGTGCAGCTACTTTCATAAATCAAATTCTTTGTGACATGAAGTCACACATAAATCCTAATACAATAATACTAGGAGACTTCAACACACCTCTCACAACACTACACTAATCTTCCAGACAAAGGGTCAGTAAAGATGCCTCAGAACTAAAGAACACCATTAACCCAATAGACATATTGGGCACATATAGAATATTCAACCAACTACAGCAGAGTTTACATTTTTCTCAGCTGCTCACGGAACCTTCTCTAAAATAGATCATATCCTGGGACACAAAATGAGCACTAGCAAATTTAAAAAATGTTACATTTCAGACCATAATGGCATGAAACTAGAAATCAACTATAAGAAGACCCAGAGAAACAACATAAACATGTGGAGACTGAACCCCACACTTCTGAATGAAGAATGGATCATAGAAGATGTAGGAGGTGAAATCAAGAAATTTCTAGAAACAAATGAAAATAAAGATACAACATATCAAAACCTCTGGGACACTTTGAAAGCAGTATTAAGAGAAAAATTTATAGCACTGAGTGCTTACATAAGAAAAACAGAAAATCTTCAAATAAATAACCTAACGACATACCTCAAAGCCCTTGAAAAGCAGGAACATTTGAACCCCAAAGCCAATAGAACACAGGAAATTATTAAAATTAGAGCAGAAATTAATGAAATAGAGAATAAAAAATCAATACAGAAAATCAACAAAACCAAAAGCTGGTTTCTTGAAAAAATTAACAAGATAGATAAACCACTAGCCAACCTAACTAAAAAAAAAAGGGGGGGGAGAATCAAACCAAATTATGAAGATAAGGGATGAAAAAGGAAAAACTGCTACTGACAGTGTAGAAATCCAGAGGATTATCAGAAACTACTTTGAAAATCTATACTCCAACAAAATGAAAATTCTGGAGGAAATCGACAACTCCCTAGATAAATACAACCTTCCTAAACTGAATCAAGAAGATATAGAACACTTAAACCCACCAATAACAATAACAGAGATTGAAACAGCAATAAAGAGCTTACCATCAAAAAAAAGCCCAGGACCAGATGGTTTCCCAAGTGAATTCTATAAAATCTTTATAGAAGAGCTAAACCCAATACACCTCAAACTATTTCGCGAAATAGAAAAAAACAGGAGTCTCCCAAATACATTCTATGAAGCCAACATCACACTAATACCAAAACTGAATAAAGACAGTTCAAGGAAGGAAAACTATAGGCCTATATCTTTGATAAACTTGCATGCAAAACTATTAAACAAAATGCTAGCAATATGTATTCAAAACCACATCAAGAAAATCATACACCATGACCAGGTAGCCTTCATCCCAGGGATGCAAGGCTGGTTCAACATATGAAAATCAATCCATGTAATTCATTCATCAAAAAGCATTTGATAAAATTCAACATCCATTCATGTAAAAACACTGCAGAGAATTGGAATAGAAGGAACAAATCTCAACATTATTAAGGCAATCTACAATAAGCCCACTGCCAACACCATATTAAAATGGGGAAAAACTTCAAAAATTCCCTCTAAAAAGAGCAATGAGAAAAGGATGTCCATTATCACCACTTCTCTTCAATATAGTACTAGAGACTCTAGTCAGAGCAATAAGGCAAGAAAAGGAAATCAGAGGAGTAAAAATAGGAAAAGAAGAACTCATACTTTTACTATTTGCAGATAAATGATACTATATTTAGAAAACCCAACAAACTCAACAAAAAGGTTTATAGAACTGATCAACAAATTCAGCAAAGTATCTGGATACAAACTTAATCTTAAAACATCAGAAACTTTCTTTACACCAACCATAAATCCACTGAAAAAGAAAATCAGAAAACACTTCCACTCAAGATCTCCCACAAAAAGTAAAATACTTAGGAATAAACTTGACCAAGGAGGTAAAAGAGCTCTACAAAGAAAACTATAAAACACTAAAAAAAGAAATCGAAGAAGATCTTAGAAGATGGAAGAATCTTCCATGTTCATGGATTGGCAGAATAAATATCATTAAAATGGCTATTTTTCCAAAAGTGATCTACAGATTTAACACAATGCCCACTAAACTACCAAGATCATTCCTCACAGACATAGAAAAATCAGTCCTTAAATTTATCTGGAATAACAAAAAGCCCAGAATAGCCAAGGTAGTTCTCAGCAACAAAAACCATGCTGGAGGAATCACAATACCTGACTTTAAACTATACTATAAAGCCATTGTAATAAAAGCAGCATGGTACTAGCAAAAAAAACAAAACAAAACAAAAACAAACAAACAAACAAAAAAAGAAAAAAACAGATACATAGACCAATGGAGCAGAATAGAAGACCCAGAAACAAGTCCACACACTTTCAGCCAATTGATTTTTGACAAAGGAGCCAAAAGCATACACTGGAGAAAAGATAGCCTGTTCAACAAATGGTGTTGGCAAAACTGGTTAACCATATGCAGAAAATTGGAAATTAATCCCACTTTCTCACCCTGTACAAAAGTCAATTCAAGATGGATCTAAGACTTCGAAATTAAAGCAGAGACCTTGAAGCTCCTTGAAGAGGGCATAGGTCCAACACTGCAACACATAGGCACAGATAAATACTTTCTCAACAAGACCTCAAAGGCACAACAGATTAAAAGGAAAATCAATACATGGGATTGTATGAAACTGAAGAGCTTCTGTTTAGCAAAGGAAACTATCAAGAACCTCACCCGAGAGCCAACAGAATGGGAGAAGATTTTTGCCACCTACACCACTGATAGAGGACTAATATCTAGAATATACAGAGAACTCAAGAAACTCAACACTAAGAAAACAAAGCATCCAATAACAAAATGGGCAAAATAACTAAATAGACACTTCACAAAAGAAGAAATTCAAATGGCCAATAAATGCATGAAAAAATGCTAAACATCCCTAGCAATCAGAGAGATGCAAATCAAAACTACCCTGAGATTTCACCTAACTCCAACTAGAATGGCAATCATTCAAAACACAAACAACAACAGATGCTAGTGAGGATGTGGATAAGTGAGAACTCTAAGACATTGTTGGTGGGATTACAAATTAATGCAACCACTTTGGAAAACATTATGGAGAATCCTCAGAAGAATGGGAACAAATCTACCATTTGATCCAGCAATACCACTTCTGGGTATCTACCCAAAAGATAGGAAAACAAACTACCAAACTAATGCATGAGTATCTATGTTCATAGCTGCACAATTCACCATAGCCAAACTATGGAACCAGCTAAGATGTCCATCAACAGATGAATGGATTACAAAACTGTGGGATATGTACATAATGGAATTTTACTCAGACATTAAAAAAAACTCAATTACATCATTTTCAGGGAAATGGATGGAACTGGAGGACATTATGCTAGGTGAGATTAGTCAGTCACAAAAAATAAGAAATCAGATGACTTTCCCTAATATATGAGAGTTAGGGAGAAATGGATCATAGGAGGAACTCTAGATGAAAAAAGAAATTCTATAGAGGAGCAAACAAGGCAACCTAAAGGAGGAGAAAGGAGGGGGAAAGAGGGAAATCTCTAAAACACACAATGTACTTAAACATATCAAAGTCAACCACTAAGCCAAGCAAGGGAAGGAGGGACGGGAAGGGAATGGGGTGGGAATTGGGTAGGGGTTAAATCAGTGATGTGTACATGTATGTACACACAAGTTTTTTACCCCAATATAATGCATGAATATAATACACCGAGAAAAAATTAAAGGAAATAAATTTTGTTTTATAGTTTCAGTAGAGAAATCTTTCAACTCCAAGGTTAAATTTATTTCTTAGTATTTTGCTTTTATTTTTGTAGCAAAATGCTAGAAACTTAAACTGTTGATTGCAATCTAGACCTATCAAATATCTGGGTGGGACTCTCAGAATCTTTGTCTCAATCATCCATTTAGCGAATTATGAGGCATGGTAAAGTTTGAGACTCATAGGTTTACATCCCCTTTCAGGTTCCTTCAACCCATGAGATTTTGATTTCAAGAGATGGTGAAAGACAATGCATTCTATCAGCAACAAATCTAAAAATTATATTGAAAATGTGATCAGGGAGTCATAGCAGGATTTTCAGTAAATTCCACAGAGGCTGTATTGTTCTGTGTATTGTTCCTCTAAGCCTGGATAATCATGTTCAATGATGTATATTCACTTTAAGAGAATTCTTCAAGTGGAAAATGTTCCTGAAAGGTTTAAACACCGTGAATGATCCCAAACTCATCATGGTGTCATAGGAGCAGGGGTCACTAAGAATGCATCTACAGAAGAATAATAAAAGGAGGCAAAAGCTTGAAAACTTGACATGGATAAGATTGAGGTTATTCCAGCTATGTTGAACTACCCAGTTTGGAGGGAAGAATATTTTGTTATGGGCCAAAGTATTTTTTGTTGACATTTAAGAAGTGAAGTTTGAGAATTAAACTTAAGTATAAACAGAAGAAAAGAAATAAAACAGACTTGAGAACTTGGGTTCCAGAATAAAATAAGAAACAAGCATTAAGCTACCTTAAACTATAATTTTTATATAGATTTAGCATATTCATGTTATAATAACATATGTTTGCTATTTGCCTACAAGTAGAATGACATGGGTGTTTTTCATTTAGAAAGTATTGCAACTGGCAAACAGTACATATTTATTGAGTAGATCTTTATAGGGGAACATATTCTTTTAAGTTATATGTTTATATAGGATGAGGCCATGACAATTTCAAACTAATTTAAGAAAATGAAATAATTTATTTGCTAGCATATTAAAAAATGAAAATTTTCAGGTTTCATAAAAAGATTGACCTATCAGCTAATTATGATGAATTTATGAAATGCCTTTTAAAAAAAATCTTTCATTCTGAGATCCAAGGTACTGGGTGCAGTTCAGTGATGTCTTTTCTTGTCAATAGGTCAGAACTTCCTCTAGCAAACCAAATCACATTCTTTCCTTTTCAGGTCACAGAGAAAGGACTTTTATTTTGCTTATTCCTCTTGGACTTCTTTCCAGTTAGATCATCTTACATAGGTCAAGTGTCTAATGCTGAACCAGTCACTGTTGTTAGGAGCATGAAACTGGTTTACATTAATTGGGTCAATGTTTTGAGCAACAGGGTAGCTTATTTTCCTCTCCAACCATAACCAGATTCCTCTCTGGGAAGAGGAGGAAGGTGTAAATTTTAGAGAGGCAATAGGTAATGAAAAAGAGGCCAGATGAAAACTTGTTAAACATTTGGGACTTTCTCCAAAGATATATTACTGATAATATTTGCTCAACTCCTATAAATACAAAGCTGTATGTGTTATTTCTACTCATGAAATTATTTTTATCTTATTTTATTTTTTACTTTCAAATAAAGATATAATGGGCCATCAGTGAGGTGCATATGTAAAAGAAAATAATAGGAAATGCATATTATGTATTAAAATGTCAATTCTTAGGGTATAACTTTTAAACCTATATATTGCAATTTATGAATTTGTGTGAATAATCCCAGGAATGTATAGTTTCTTTATGTTTAGAGAAAATAGGCATGGCAGCTTCAAAGAATGCAGAGAGGATGGATATAGGATGAGCAGGCAGGTTCAGACTCCATGACTATACACACTTGAGACAACCAAACAACCTCCTTGAGTCTTTAATTCACAGCTTCTTTAAAAGATTGGTTTAGAAAAGCATAGCTATTATCTCTACCTCTCATGCCAATTGAGATTGTATAGGTGCTTTTTAATGTGTACCCAAACAGGTCTTATTATCCAGTTTTGGGACTTGAAATATACTGGAAGGTACCTGAGAAGAACAAAAATACATGTTGGGGGCCAGAGGGTTTTGAATAACAGGAGACAATTATTGGATCAGACTTTGGGAAAGAACACTTAGTACAGAAAAATTTTCCTGGATGTCCACAGTTTTTACCCTGAAAGTTAGATGCACACACAAGACTCTGGTGACCAAGGACGCCAATCAGTTGGCTGATTTTTTAAATTTTTTGCATAGCTGGAGATTGAACCCAGGGACATTCTACTTCTGGGCTACACCCCCAGTTTAATTTTTTGTATTTTATTTTCAAATAGGGTCTCACTAATTTGGGGGTTTCACTAAGTAGCTGAGGATGGCCAGAAACCTGCAATCCTCCTGTCACAGACCTTCTTTAAAAAAGATAGTTTGTATGTACTTACTGATGTTTTATTTGAAGAAGTTGAGTGGTGCACAAGGTAAGGCAGAACAGGGTATTTTGGTGCAGACTCTAAGCTATAAACTCCATTAGTAGAACAAACAGCTAAAATTACCCTCAGATATCTGTATGTATTGGAGCAAGCTCAAAGGTCTCTCCTCTGCACACTCTTAGGCTGCTTATCAAAACATGTTTTGGAATCACATTCAGTCCTTACCCTGGTGAATACAAATGTCTTTATTGGTTACATCTATACTGGTGATTTAAGGCCCTTATAGATAGTCACTTGGTATAAATGGCTTGATATCTGAGTCCTTAATCATCTCCCATAGTGAACAGTTTTCACTGTGCCTGTCTTGGCTTCCTGCCTTGGCTAGGAAACATTACTACTAACATGAGCATGATTTATAGGTGATCTCTCTTTAATAGGTGGGAGAATCTGGTATAATTGAGAGAACCCTGGACTGTGGGTTAAGGGAGGTCAATTTTCTCCCAAACCTATTACAAATTAGCTTTTCAGTAGTTAAATCAGTTATGGCAACAGAATTTAGCCCCAGTTTCCTGGTCTGTAAAGTGAGGGGACTGGATAAGGTTGTAACTCACCCCTGAGCTCCAATTTGCATTTTATCATGATACCTTCTTTGCACATTCACCCTCCATGGCCCCCTCAAACTATGATTTGCTATTGGTTCAAAAAAGAGAGAAGGAAAGACCATGAATATATTTCACCCTATAACTCACAAATATTTTGTAAATATCATTGTTCTTTTTATGTTCTTTGCACTACTGGGGATTGATTGAACTAAGGTGCATTCCACCTCCAACCTATACACATAGACCTATTTTGTTTTATTTGTCTATTTTGAAACAAGGCCTAACTAACTTCCTGAAGCCTTTGCTAAGTTGTCAAGGCTGGCCTCAAACCTGTAATCTCCTGTCTCAATCTCCAAACTACTGTTATTATAGGCTTATGACACCCCAACAGGTATGCATAGAATTTTTTTTTTGCGTGGGTCTGGGGAAGTAATCCAGGGGCATTCGACCTTAGAGCTACACCCTCTGCCCTATTTTTTATTTTTTAATTTGAAACAGGGTCTCACTAAGTTGCAGAGAGCCTAAGTAGCTGAGGCTGTCTGCAAATTGCTATCCCCCGTCTCAGCCTCCGGAATGCTGGCATTATAAGGGTGCAGCACCACGCCCGACTTATACATAGCATATTTTTATAATGCACATTTTAAGGGTCATGAGAATGTGTTTTTGTGTATATTTATGTGTGTGCACACGAAATATACAACTTGAATATATGTTTATATGTAATTTTATGATTTTTTCTCTCTTTTATGCTATTTGTGTATATAAGTCTAAAGAAAGGCTTTGTCTTATGCTAGTGCCATTCTGAACAATCACATATATGCAACTGTAGAGTTAGGCCCTCCAGCAGCCAGATCCACCTACCTTAGAAGCATTATCTAGTGTAACAACAATAATATGATAGCATTAACTACCCATAGTAGATTTTAAATTAAAACACTTTATTCAAATCATTTTACATAGAGCCTGCCGAGCAGCGAGGCCAGTGTTGGGGCCAGAGAGGCCTGGAGTGGAGCCTGCTGTGTAGTGAGGTTGGGACCTAGGCCTGCTGCACAGCAAAACATCAACAGGTCCCTGCAATCGTGCAGTCAGGAAGCACTTGAAGCTGCCGCTGCCTCACCCTATCTCTCAGCAGATCTCCGGGTCCAAGTGACCTCCATTAAAAAATTCGGTGTGAGTGGATCATCTTGTCAAAGTCACTCACCTTCTGGTTGTCATGATTTCAGCAAATGGGAAATAATTTGGAAAATAAAAGTAGGACTTCCAAGGAAGAAATAAACTGTAATTTATTAGGTTTGGAGAAGTAGAAACTCTACTACATTACTGGTGAGATTGCAAATTAATGCAACCACTTTGAAAAACAGCATGGAAGATGCTGAAGAACAGAAGAATGAAAAGAACTTACCATAGATCCAACAATACCACCTATGGGTATCTACCAAAAAAAAATGAAAAATAAACTACCAAATCAATGAACAAGTATCTATGTTCATAGATGCAAAATGCATCATTCCCATACTATAGAACAAGCCAAGATGTCCATAAACAGATGAGTGGATTACAAAACTATAGAATATGTACACAATGGAATTTTACCCAGCCATAAAAGAGAATAAAATTATGACATCTACAGGGAAATGTCACAAAAAATAAGAAATCAGATGTTTTCCCTAATATACAAAAACTAGGGAGAAATGGGTAATAGGAGGAAATCTAGTTGAAGAAGAGGCCTTATACAGGAGCAATTAAGGTGGACTATCTGAGGGGATGGGAGGGGGAGAGATGGAAACTCTTTAAAGCACATGATGTACTTAAACAAACACATCAAAGCAATCACTAAATCAAGCATGGGAACCAGGGAGGGGGAGGAAATGGGATGGGGATTGGATAAAGGCTAAATGGGTTATGTGTGCATATATTATCTCCACAAGATTTTTATTCCATTAAGATGTTTGACTACACCAATAAAAATATATTAAAAATAAAAAAATAAATTAAAAATCATTTTATATAATCCATTATTTCTATAGATAATTATGAGGCATAATTATATTATAGTGAATACTCCATACAGACAGGAATTCTCTTCTGTTTCATTGACTGTTGTGTCCCCAGTCTCTAGAATAGTGACTGGCATTTAGATGGAGTTATACAAACATGACTGACTGAAGAATTTACTTTAGCCAAGTCTAGAGAGGAAAGAGAAAGGTAAGTGTTAGAGCTGGTCAGTTATGCTGAATTTCACACACTTCACTCAGCTCAAGAGTTGGGCCAGGTTAAAACTTCCCTAATGTGACAAGCCCTAAAATCTTAGGTTATGGGACACTCCATTCTCCAGTCCCTGGAATTTATCCTCTACCCATCTGCTTCCTCTTCCATGAGCTGCTGTGCTCTGTCCTCCCCTTTTGTGAATGATGTTCTACCTAATACTGCCGATATAGTAGAGATTTCTTTTATCACCAGGTGTGTACTTATCTGAGGTGCCCTTTATTATGAATTAGAAGCTTGTGAAAATATTGGGTTGATGAAGAGTTGACTATTATAAACCATCAAACTGGCATGAAGTAGGGAAGAAGTAGAATTAACTTTGTTGGGGCATAAGGGAATGTTGAGGCAAATGAGAGTTACTTCTACATTACTTTGCAACTCTTCCTGAAGACAGAGTGATTTTATTTAGAAAAACATAGACAAGTTGTATAGAGTATTGGGTGTTTGATCAGATAATCAGAATCTGAGTGTTCCAACAGGCACTGATAGGGTTGTGGAATATTCTATTCACATTGTTACTTCTCCATGAAAATAATCTAGTGGTTGGGTTAGGTGTTTCAACTTTTCATATTGCTTTTCAGAACCATACTAGATTTTATTAATGATAATTAGGGATACTTTAGCTATATGTTTCTATCTGAAGTTAAATTTTGAACTTCTAATTATAATCACAATTTATAATAACCCAAAGGCATTTTTTCAGCACGTGGCTGCCCTTACAAATACATAATTCTCTATTTTGTCTGTTTCTTAAATACAAGCTATATCTATTTTTCTGGGTTAGGAAGGTGGGCAAACATTTATCTATCTTTGGATAGGAAGAGTCAGACAAGGTCTCCAGCCCCAGAAGTTTGAGGTACAATCTTGTGTGCATTGCACCTACATGATTTCTTTTCTTGGGAGCTCATTATAGGCTGAGGACATTGAAGACAACTCTAGGTAACTGGCTCTCACAAATTCATGCAAAATTAGTTTGAACCACCCTCAAAACTCTGCTAGTAGGTCTTAGAAACAGAAAGTTTCATTAGGACTCTGGTAAAATCTCAGCTATGCTTTTTCTCCACTCAGACGAGAGCCTTCTTCATGATTCAAGCTAAAAATTGGATTCTTCTGAATGCCATGCAGTTCCAGCTAGCACTCCTGCCAACTTCTAGGGTACAGAGTACAATGAATTAACTATGGACAAAGGTCTTGAAGCCATGTCAGCAATGGTTGAATCATGCTTGGTTATTTCCTCTTGTTTCTATCTGGGAATTACATAAGTTTCTTCTGTCTTTTTTTCTATTGTATAATACCACCCTCATAAGAGTGCTGCAAGGGCTGAATAAAAATACCTGATGCATACAGTTAGTGTATAAATATGAGTAATAAGAAAAAAGGAAGGTCAGGAAGCACTTGAAGCTGCCGCTGCCTCACCCTATCTCTCAGCAGATCTCCGGGTCCAAGTGACCTCCATTAAAAAATTCGGTGTGAGTGGATCATCTTGTCAAAGTCACTCATCTTCTGGTTGTCATTATTTCAGCAAATGGGAAATAATTTGGAAAATAAAAGTAGGACTTTTATTTTCCAAAGAAAATAAAAATATAGGCTGATTTGCCTATATAAAGAAAATATATAGGCTGATTTGCCCAATACTAATAGCAGGAAGATACTTGCTTGATCCTTAAGGAACATGGAATGGTTATAGGAAAGTAAATGGTATGTTTAGAGAGAATGGCCCTCAAGATGTACCTTTTCAGTGGCTACTTACTGGGATAAGAATCAGCCATTCTGCTTTGTAGAAACTCTACAGGAATGCATGGAAGATTTGCTTTATAAAATAAGAAATGATGAAATATATTTAAATAATTAAAATCTTCTGAGATAACTTAAAACTTTGATAGCTTGACATTCACCACATGAAGTCCAAGTTACTTCAGGGGTATTATTATGAATATTTTCAATAAGCATCTTCTTTTACACTTGACATCTTCTCAATAAGTGTTGGTAGACTGGATAAATATGAATGGACTTGAATAATCATTATATTATTGCAGATAGATAAAGTGCTACTAAATAGATGTCAGATATTTCACTGCCTATAATATTGCTGTAAAAAGCCTTTTGATCCAAAAGAATGTCATTTTTGTTGCAGATGGTGAAATGATTGCCTGACATCACACAGCTAAGGCATTGTAGGACAGAGATTAGTACTTAATGTGTTAATTTTACAAAGTAGGGTTGCCAGGTAAAATACAGATGCCTTGTTAAATATAAGTGTCAGATACACAGTGAATTTTTATTTGAGTAAATATGTATCAAATATTGAATGCTCTTAGAATAATTTTATCTAAAATTTTATTTTATATGTCTATTTCAAATATTAAATGAAATAAATTTATCCTAAAATATTATACATTGTTTATTAGAGATGCAAATTCTACTTACCATCTTGATTTTTATTGATAAATTAAGAAATTCTACTCCAAAGTTCATCTTCTCTCCTGTCATATCAGTTAAGCTCCCTGTATGACTCAACATAGTTTAGTTTCAGGTGCTTTTAGATATATTAGGCATTTAATTCTTGGAGATGCCATGTTTTCTTCCTCTCTCAATGAATGGGCAAAACCCAATCTCTGTTGTCTCTTCTCTGGACTCCTGATTCCTTATACAGCACTTCCATTCACTTAATAACATATTATCCTTCCCCCAGACTATAGTCTTGTGAGTCCTGTTGTTAAAACTCACTGTCACCTCAAGTTCACTTATTTGTAAACCCAGCTCCTCACTCTTCTAACTTTTGCTCCTTCCCCCTATGGATTTCTTATTTCTTAAAATACAATAACCAATTTCTCAACCATCAGACTTGCCAAAACACAAAATGACTATAATCTTTCCCCACCAGTCATGACAGACACATCAATTCCTTGCTTCTGTTGCTCTTTTTTCTAAAACATTTCCCCAGTCCACCCTTTACACTTCCAAATATTGGTGTCTAAAAGAGGTGCACATTACCTCATTTTCAGACCAGTGTGATTATTTCCTGATGACTTCATCTCTCTCTTTCCCAAAGGCAATTCTGCCAAGCTCATGACCAGGTTAATGTCTCTAAAATACAAGATTTTCTGACATAAGAAAGAAAAATATCCCAACAGAAAAAAATGAATAGCATTATACACAAGAAATAGGCAGGATAAACATTATAAATGACTAAGAAACAAATGAAGATCTGCTCAACTCACTCAAGGTCCCGGGATATGCAAATTCAACTTATAATGAGATATTTCTCTATAACTAGGATACTAAAAATGAAATAGAAAACAACAGCTAATGCTGAGAAATATGTAAAAAGGGTATCTTTATATCTAGCATGCACCATAAGAATGTATAGTTTTAAAGCAATCTTGCATAATCTATGAATATTTTGACATGGAGTAACAATATTATCCCCTAATATTCTATTTTATAAAAAGAAATCAACATTTGGTTTTGTTGATCTTCTGTATTTTTATTCTGTACTTCATTGATTTATCCTCTGATTTTAATAATTTCTTGTCTGCTCAATATGTGGGATTGCATTAAATTGAAGAGGTTCTGTAAAGCAAAGTATCAAGAACCTCAACAGATAGCTGACAGAATGGGAGAGAAATTTTGCCAACTATACCTTTGATATAGTACTAATATGTGGGATATACAGAGAACTCAAGAAACTCAGCACTAAGCAAACAAATAGCCCAGTCAAAAAAGGAAGAAATGGATAATAAATGTATGAAAAAAATGCTTTAATTTAGCAATAAGAGAGATGCAAATCAAAACTACACTGGGATTTCACCTAACTCCAACTGGAATGACATTTATTAAAATCATAAACAACAACAAATGCATGTGAGAATGTGGAGAAATGGGAACTCTAAAACATTGTTGGTGGAATTGCAAATTAGTGCAACCACTTTGGAAAACAGTATAGGGCATCCTCAGAAGAATGGAAATGAATCTACAATATGATCCAGCAATACCACTCTGGGTATCTACCCAAAAGAATAGAAACCAAAACACCAAACTAATGCATGCATATCTATGTTCATAGCTGCACAATTCACAATTGCCAAACTTTGGAACCAGCCAAGATGTCTATCAATAGACAAATGGATTATAAAACTATGGGGTTTGTATACTATGAAATTTTTCTCAGCCATAAAGAAGAACAAAATTCCCTGTATTTCAAAATTACAGGGAAATTGATGGAACTAGAGAATATTATGCTAAGTGAGATTAGTCACTCACAAAATATAATAAATCAGATGATTTCCATAACATGTGGAAGCTAGGGAGAATGAGGTTCACAGGAGGAACTCTCGACTAAGGAGGAGAAACCATAGATGAGCAAATAATAAGAAGGCCTAACCAGGGTAATGGGAGGGGGGAAGAGGAAAATTTCCTAATGTACATGATATACATTCACAAATATATCAAAGTCAATCACTAAGACAAACATGTGAAGGAGGGAAGGAAAGGGATTGGGGATAAATTGTGGAAGAGTTAAATGAGTGATGTGTAATGTATGCCTCTACCATTTTGTACTCCATTAAGATGTATGACTACTAGGCACCAATAAAATAAATAAATAAATAAATAAATAAATAAATAAATAATAAGAAAATAAAAATAAAAATAAATCAGTATTTAAGCTAGTAAACTAGATATTCAACATACATGCAACACATATGCTACCGAGGGTTTTGAAACAGAAAATAAATGAGAAACAACAAAAAATTATTGGTAAATAAATTACAGAGAAACAAGAAAGTAGTCAACCATTCATTAAAAGAAAAAAAAAAAAAAACACTGTGTTAACAGTATAGGATTAATTTAAAGGGTTTTCCATGAGTAAACTGTAACATTAATGTGTATAACTGATACTGTTTTTTTTTTTTTTTTCTTTTGAGGGTTTGGGGATGTAACCCAGGGGCATTTGACCTCTGAGCTACACACCCTGCCCTATTTTTTTATTCTTTAATTTAAAACAGGGTCTCACTAAGTGGCAGAGGGCTTCACTAAGTAGCTAAGGCTGTCCGCAAACCTCGATCCTCCAGTTTCAGCCTCCAGAATGTGCTGGGATTACAAGTGTGCACCACCACACCCGGCTCTAATCTTGTTTTCTAATAGTGATTCCACTCATATATGCACATATATTTATATATATTATGTATAAATATTTGTGTGCACATATATACTCTTGCATGCATTTGAAATATATAATGTATATATATATAATTATATGCATGGATATATCTTATAAAATTGCTTACATATTGACCTTAGGTGGGAAGTCTCATGTACATTAATAGGGGTGAAGATAAATGCAATACTTGGGTTTTGTCTTTCATACTATAACTTGTAATAGTCCTTTTTTAAAGTGATAATAATTATTTGGACCCTACTAGCTTATTGGGTCTATTTTCTTGGCCTTGAAAAGGTATGGTTTCAAATAAGAATTGATTCTCTCATGTTCTACTCTATTCCTTTTTTATTTTTTTCTTCAATAGTTGGGATGGAATCCAGGGGCATTCTATCTAAGGGCTACACACTCAGCCCTATTTTTTTTTTTAATTCTTTATTTTGAAACAGGGAATTACTGAGTACAAAGGGCCTCACTAAGTAGCTGAGGCTGTCCGCAAACTGCAGTCTTCCTGTCTCGGCCTTCCAAATGCTGGGATTACAAGTCTGTGCCACTATGCCCGGCTTCTACTCTATTCTTAACCTGAAAACTTACGCAGGTCTTAATTTTCTCTCAGTTACTCCTTTAAGAAAGTCTTTGAGCCGGGCGTGGTGGCACACACTTGTAATCCCACATGCTTGGGAGGCAGAGACAGGAGGATCATGCAGGTTAAAAGCCAGCCGCCCTGGCTTGAGACCCTGTTTAGAAATACAAAGCATAAAATAGGTCTTGGAGTGTATCCAGAGGTAGAAGGGCTTCCTCAACCCCAGTACCACCAAAAAAAAAAAAAAAAAAAAAAGAAGAAAGAAAGAAATTCTTTGAGTGGGGCGCACACTTGTAATCCCAGCATTCCGGAGGCTGAGACTGGAGGATCGTGGTTCGTAGACAGCCTCAGCTACTTAGTGGGGCCCCCTGCAACTTAGTGAGATCCTGTTTCAAAATAAAAGAATAAAAAATGGGGCAGGGGGTGTAGCTCAGAGGTCAAATGCCCCTGGGTTCCATCCCCAAACCCACACATAAAAAATCATCTTTTTTTGTATCCCCCTGTAGTAATAGTAATCAGTTATCACAGTGATCATTTACTCAAGATCTCCTTGATCATCCCACCAGCCTGCCTGTACAGAGAGCATTCCATTGACAATTGGACCTAATCAGCTTACTTGAGACCTAATCAGCTTACAGTATCAAAAATTGGTGGGTAGGAGCATAAACCCAATTCTTTCATCTCACATTTTAGTACAATTTTTTGATCCCAAGTGGTGTTTTCATTTTATTCTTTTATAAGTAAAAGAATGCCCTCTGCTTTCTCGTTTCTCTGGCAGTGGTGTTACATTGCCCTTTTTCTGGACTTTATTTCTGTCTGGTTTCCTGGGTTCTTGACCTTTTGTCTTTTCATATGTGTAGCTGAGGTACTTGGTACAGTTCCTGTGTATTCTAATCTAGACAAAGGTTACATATATGTCATTAGCATTAGTGAGAGCCTGTCACCTGCTAGGCACCATGCTGAGCATATTATATACAATGATCTTGCAAGCAATGTTTCAGGATTAGCCCTTTACAGATGGTGTAGAAAGGGCAGGCTAGTGGCTACAGTAGACTACATTTTTGTGTCTCAAAATTTATGTTGAAACCTAACACCATCATGATGGTTTTTATATGTTTAAACTTAACACTATCATGATGGTTGTTAGAAGCTGAACTAGTGGGAAGAAATTACAAAGATCATGAGGGTAGAGTCCTTATGTATAGAGCTAGTATTCTCATAAAAAGAGGCTCAGCCATGGGTAGTTCATACATATAATCCCAGTTTTAGGGAAGCTGACACAGGAGGATTACAGGTTCAAAATCAGCCTAAGCAACTTAACAAGACCCTCAGAAACAAGTGAGACTCTGTTTCCAAATAAATAACATAGGACTGGGTGTATAGCTCAAAGGTAGAATGTCCCTCAGTTCATTCCCAGTACACACACACACACACACACACACACACACACACACACACAATAAAATGAAGGAGAAGGAGGGGGGAGGACAAGAAGCTGGAGCTAGTTAGCTTGCCTTAGGTGTCATATAAGTATACAAGAAGTTGACAGCTGCGATATAAAAGAGGACCCTCTTTACCAGAACCAAACATGCTCAGATTTCCAGCCCCCAGAACTGTGAGAAATAATTTTATTTTATTTTTTTTTACAAACGTACGAGTCTCTGGTACTTTTTAGTGGCAGCCCAATTGAACTAATACTGTCACAATTTTCAGCTTCCAAAACCTTTGTTTCCTTCCATGAAACTATGCAAGGCAAAGCTAGCTTTAGCCTCAAAGTTAGGACCTAGAACAGGATACAGTAACAGGTTAACAGTGAAGAAAGAGCTACTTCCAAGCAGAAAGAATACAGACCTCTTGCCAAATATGGCCATCGCTGGCAGGAGTCCACACAAGGGCAAGAGCAGGAGCCAGGATCCTGGAAATCAGGACAGAAGATCTCCCTGCGGTGTCTTCTGCAATTGTCTCCAGGCTTACTTGGAAATCCTTGTATTCACATTGGGTGTCTTTACCTCCTAACTCTATCCTTCCTTTATGCCTAATCTGGACACAAGTGCCTATTGCCTTTCTGCATCTCCCCATCCAGTTGCTCTCTCAATCTAGTTACTGTTAGGAGTGACAGTAAACTCATCCTGAGGACAGTCCATTAGTCCATGTCTGTCTGTTGCTTCAGGTGTGTTTAAGGACATCTGCTCATATTTCAGACAATGAGCACAAAATGATTCCCCATCCAGAAGGGGCATATCTCAACTTCTTTGGAGTGTGCCCCTGATTTTAACTCCCCTGGGAATTTCAGAGGGGAAAACCTGCGGCTGACAGGTCCAGCTTTCTTTCACTTTCCCAACAGGTACAGTATCTATGAGCTGAGGTATTCACACATGCCCAGCATGCTGCCAGCAGGGATCAAAGACAGAGTCAAAGGAGGCAGAAATAGCAAAAATCCAATCCAGATGTCTTTGCGGCTTGCAGTCATTTAGCATTTCATCTCCATGAATTTCCCAGGGTGCATACAAAGGTTGTGTACGTTTAAGTTTTGACCCTTAGCTGCCCATTGTCCCATTCTCTTTAAGAAAATCCAGAAATTCACAGTGTTAGTCAAAGAGACACATGTGAGGTAATAAATAAGAAGACAAGCAACACCGTAACCTGGCCAAATTGTTTTAAATCATTTCTGATTCAAAACTGCCCTGTCTGTCCTTTTGATGTCCACTGCTTGGGCCTGCTCCTTTAGCAAATCCTGTTTCATTCTGGCCTGATGAGGTCAAAATATCACAAAATTATCTATTCTCACATAGTTTTATCCATTTTGTTTTAAATATCAAAGAAGCCAGTTGCTCTCAGAAGTACTGTGTATCAAGAGACTGAGTTCTCTGGTCCTCATTTGAACTATCTGAGATTTCAGCAGCACTGACTTAAATAAAGTTCAGTCAGTTTGATGAGATGACTTGGAGTTGGGTCTTTAAGGCATTATGAAATAAACATCAATACAATGCTGGCTCTTGTTTCATTTGAACTATTTAGCCCTCTAGGGCAGACTCCGGCAAATCTAGAAATTTGAGTTTCACCGATTACTGAACTTTAAAGAAGGACTGAGGTTATGGATTAAGGGAGTCTGAGTTTCAAAAACTGCTCCTAACTTAAAGTCAACATCTCAGGCTCCTCATCAGCATTTCCCAAGCCTTCTCTGGTTACAATTTGGCCCCATTGGAAGTCACTCTACACCCTGTCTCTATTCTTCCAGAATTGCAGGTTACCATGGTTACAGTGGCTTCTGGAAATGAACTTCATAATTGCTGCATATTGCATATAAACAGCTGGATTCCCTCTTTCAATTTCACTCTGAAACAATGAAGGCCCAAGAAAATGGCCTTGTATTTGAATCATTACATGCTAAAGACCATTATACCAGAAGTGAAGCATCATGGCAGAGGGAAACTTGAAGAAATGATCAAGTCAAATTCCCGAGGCTCTATATATGTAGATGAATGTAAATTTCATATGTGTCATTTCATATACACAAAATCAGAACCCTTGAAAGGCTAAAAGAGTCTTTAAAGACTCATTAATCTAATTTCTGTTCTACATAGTGTGAAACAGAAACCCAGAAATTGAGAGTTTTCTATGTAAGGTTGCACAGAAAGGCATGTGTAGGATTGGGTTTACAGAAAGGCCTGATGCTGTGGAGTCTGCTCCAGTCTGAGACAGAGCACAGGGTTTGAGTTCTGTATCCTCCAAAGGTCACGTGATGCAGTCCTCATATTATAGTCTCTAAACCACAGGAGTTGGTCAGAGAATTGATCAGTGCTTGTACTCACCAGAATTGTCTTTCTGCATCGGTAGTGATTGCATAGAAGCCATGATGATTGGAGATCTCTGCTCCAAATAACTGCTAAACTTTCCTCCACTGAGTTATAAGATTTCCACACTTATTTCACTTTCAGGAAACACAATGAATCTGCTTGTTAAAATAAAACAACTCTGGAGAAAGTGTGACAATAATGGCTGTTAACATCCCAGCAAACAATGGTTGATAATTATGCATTTGTATGTTCATTGAGCATGTAGTGACTTATTGAGACACAGAGGAACTATGGCAAACAGCTGCTTTTGGAGAGGAGGTTTGGTTGAAGGAAGTGTGTGCCATGGGGTGTTTATGGGCTCCACGCTCAAAGTGTGAGTTTGCCTGGTTGATAGAAGAGGGAGAACACAGAGGAGGTGCAAAAAGAGACTCATTTCACAGCATGGAGTTATTTTTCTTTATTTTTCCATCCATTCATGCAGTTCCCTCTCTTTGTGAGGAAGTCTCAAAATGCTCCCAAGAAAAGTTACATGTGTCATGTCAATGTTGCTGCTAGGTAATAATTAAAAAAAAAAAAGAGCAATTGACCATACACAGTAATTAAGAGGAAACTGGTGTTTTTTTTTTTTTTTTTTTTTTTTGTTTTATCTGGCCTTTGAACAAGTAACATTCTGGTTTTGAAAATCTTAGAGACCTGCCTCCTTGCTTTTCAGAGCTGAGAACCCTGCCCTCTTCCCTTGCCTTGGACAGGTTTGGTCTTGCACAAGGTGATCCTGCTGTGAAATACAGCTTGCAAGAAGAGACACTCATTCTACTCCTTAGAACTCTACTTTCATTTCAGGGAGAAATTGGTTTCTGGAAGTCTTGAAGAAAGAAACATGCAGCTTTCTGCTGCATCTTCTCTGGGTTCATTTGTCCATTAAATAGAGCCTACAATGTACTCATTGTAAGATATTATAAAAAAACATGAAATTTAATAACACCCTTTTTTAACTCCCAGGTACACAAGTAGGCCTTAGACCATGAGCTGGAAATGAACACCCTAGGGACCTGTAAGCACTTGAGTATAGCTTGATGCTGTTTTGATCCTCTTAAAAACATCACACTGCTTGTGTACAGAGAAGCCGTCCTAGAACTTTACTTGCTATAGTTCTGATTACTGATTTTTTCATCTTTCATCATCTATTTTTCCCTGCTGTCTTTTGTTGCAATTCTTACTATACCACTGTCTCACTGCCTCCTCAAAAAGCCATGCCTCTCCCTGTGTGCAGGACCCCTCAGGCTGTAAGGGTTTGTACTTCCCACTGCTTAAGTCATATTTCCCCTGAAACACAAGATGTTCTTTGAGAAGAGCAACTGAGCCCTTCACATTTTGCAATTCTTCCTACTGTCCCAATCCTTAATATCTATTTATTGACTTTTTGATATTTTGATATATCTTAGAATTTTGATATCCAGACTTCGATATAAACCATTCACTCAGTGTTTGAGCCGACTACCTATCATATGGTGAAATTTTTCATAAGCTAAACAATACCTTATTCCTCAAAGGTTCTTTGATTTGTGAATGAAAATAAATTAAACTAACAACTAGACTCATTGGAATAAGAGAAGATTTTGCTAACAGAGGAAGTTTGAGTTTCTACCATGATGGTGCTATTTCAAACATACTGATTCTCTAGATTTTTATTTATTTTGACATGTGGGAAGTTTCTAGATCTGTCAGGGGAAATGAAAAGGGTTTTTGGAGGTATTAAAATAAGTTTGTCTTATCACTCCTTTCAAAGCTATCACTGGAGCAGGAAGGTCTGTATATAAAAATTCTGAAGGCTGAAGGCTGAAACAGTTTTCCACAATTCACTTTAAGAGAATGTAGTTTGCTTCTGTCTAGAAGTCAGAAGATTATTGGATGAGGTGGTCGTGTTAAGACACAATGTTTTGAGACAGTTCGTTTCATGAAAGCAAGCTCCATTTCCTGTCTTACGTAATCCTTATCCACTTTCTGGGGCTGTCATTCCTGTCTCTGTGTCCGCAAGAGTGAAAGCAGCCAGCATGGTAATATTTTGTACTTATACAGCACCTGTCAACCAATGATCTCAAAGTACTTTCTTTGAGATTAACTCATTAATCCTCACGAGGATAAATGATTCTCCCAAGGTCACAGAACAGTGAATGTCAGGGACAGGTGAGAGCCTTGAGTCTCCCATTGCCCTCAAAGTTCTCAAGGCTCTTTTTCTGCCTGCCCTCCACTAGACCTCTTCAGACATATTTCATACTCACAAAGCCACAATAAGTTTGTAGTTGTTCACTTGGGATGGGATTCCCATGCAAATCCTTTTGTTTCATGAGTCCAATGGTCATACTTCTCTGATTAGAATCCCTATCCATACCTAGAAATGTAAAACTTCTTATAAAGGGGCAAAAATGGCTAAAAGATGCTGTTGTGTAAATGAGCAACTTGTATACTGGATTTGGTGGTTAGTCACAACAGGATCACTCACCCAACAGTACAGACACAGGTCACAGTGCACCTGCAACAAGGTCTGCCTAGCAAGGGGCATTTGGGCAGGCTGGCCAAGATTGAGTTCAGCAATGGAAGGTAGCCACCATTTTATCTTATGTTGGAAGTGACAGCTGACACCAGGAGCCTGGGCCAGCATAGATAGAACGGGCTTAGAATGGCTGTTGATCTCTGAACACTGGAAAAATATGTAGGAGGAATGACTTCTGAGGTAGTGTAGCTCAGACCACTGAGCTGAGACTCCCAGTCTAGCTACACAATACCTGGATCACCAGGTGGGTGCTCAATACCAAGGCACATATAAGGGCTGTAACTGGGAGCATATTTCGAAGAATTTAGAGATATTAGATTTGAATTTTCTTTTGAAAACTAAAAATAAGGTCTTGTGGGAATAGAGAAAAGCAATAGAGGATATCCAGTATAACCTGTGCTTTGACAAGTTAGGGTTTTCTTTCTTTCTCTCTTTTTTTGTTCTTTCTTCCACCTTCTTTTGTTCACTTTTCATTGGTGTTTTCTTCCACCTTCTTTCTTTCTCTTTTCATCGGTTTAATCTTGTTTTGCCTGCCTTCCTTCCTTCCTTTTCTATTTGAACCCAGGACTAGACACCTCTGAAACATTCAAGATCCCTGGATTAAAATCTTGGCTATGGAAATCTTACCTGAAAACACTAAAACCAGTTCTGGGCCCATTTTATAGGAAAGATGATTACTGCACAAAGTGTTAGAACATCCCAAGTATTTTCTGAACCACTGGGAACTGGTTCAAGAATGAATGCATGGTTGCACTTTTAGGCAGAAAAGGAGAGGAAGACAGAAAGTGAGTCATTCACTCTTAGTACTATTGAATGTGTAGACCATATCCATGAAAATACAATATTACAGAGCAATTACCCAGAAAATATTTAAAATAGTCTAAAATATTCCAGAATAAATAAAATAAAATTAGTCTTATTAGAAAAGATCAATTGTGCTGGGCATGGTGGCACACGCTTGCAATCCCCGTGCTTGGGAGGCGGAGACAGGAGGATTGCGCTGGTTCGAAGCCAGCCCTGCTGGCTTAAGAGACCCTGTTTCCAAAAAAACAAAAAAAAAACCAAAAAAACCACTATAAAATAGGTCTGGGAGTGTAGCCCGGAGGTAGAAGGGTTCCCAGTAACTGCAGTGCCACAAAAAAAAAAAAAAAAAGAGAAAAAAACAAATGTGTGAGTAAATTTAAATTAAGTCTTCATGTGTATGCTGTTTATATTAGAGGGAATATAACAAAGTGAAGCCATAATAATGTTTGCTCTATATTAATTCCCTAATACATGCCAGATATATTTATTATCTTCTGAATGTATATAATATGACAACAAAATTATTATCTTCAGCTGAAGGTTGATGAAGCATACTCATAAAAATATAAAATGACTATAAGTAAAAGTTACTAGGTAGTAATAGTAATAGTGTTTTAGTAATGTTTTTTCATAGCAGTGTTTCAAGTCACCTATGCAATACCTACCTGGGATTTGTTCCCCTTATATCATATTTCATCTCTTCCTGAACTATTAATCTACTTATTTCTGTCCATGCTCTTCCTGGAGAGAAAACAGGAACATTATTATGTAAAACGGAACTGGAACTTTCCCACACCTTTGCTCTAGTTTTTCTGGTTTCTTTTTTTTATATATGCTTATTGGTGCATTGTTATTATACAAGATAGTAAGTTTCAAAGTGATTACGTATGCTCATAGCTCTTGACGTATTTTTCTCTGGATCCCATGCCATTCCCCTCTCCCTCTCCACATTTGTTAGTGAGATTGGTAGTGAAATCTTAATATGTATATGGTCACAGCATTAGTAGAATTGTCTCATTCATCAATTTTTTGGTTTCTTGCAATGAAGAATCCACCAGAGCTGACAGAGCTGATAGGCCCAGAGTAGTGTGTGTGTGTGTGTGTGTGTGTGTGTGTGTGTGTGTGTATACTTATTTCTCTCCATCTCTTTAACACAGATTTAAACAAAGGACTAGCCAAGCAGAAGGCTGGAGGGAAGGACTAAAAACAGCATTTAGAGATAGTAGCAGAGGCTTAGGCATCAGGCCTCATTGTTGGAAGAGGGCCTCCTGATTCCACAGGGAGACATAGTTCATGGTTGTGACCTTGCAAGGCTTCAGGAGGAACCCAAACTCTAGGTGTTAATATCCTAGCTTCAGAAATGAATGCCAGCAAGCAATGCATGCATGGCACTGTATTGTGTCACTATAGGAGGAGGAAACTCTACTCTTTTCTTCTATCTCACTTCCTATTTCTCCAAAAGGATTAGCAAATAGGTGGAGTATTGCAAATATCTGATAAACTTCTCTTTAATAGTTTAATGGCAATGGTTTAAAAATGCCTGTCCTGATAATAAAAACTCTCTGACTTGTTATGGATAGAAAACTTAGGAATTTTAAGCAGTTCTAAGGCCAGGGGAAGAAAAATAAGAGAGGGTTAGTGAAACCCCAAATCCTACATCAGAATGCAGGCTGTTTGGTGCTGACCTCCCCTCCCCTCTCCTTCTGCTAAGACTGCAGCTTCCATTGGGGCCAAGGAGCTGTCACCACAGTGTACAATTGCCTCATTACCAGAGAGAGGAGCTGCACACTGGGAACCTTCATAGCCCCCTGGGGCGCAAAGACCCAGGATAACAGCATGGCAATGCACCCCCTGCTGGCTTTTATTGTATGCTAATGTAATGGGGCCATCAGTCTGAAGGCTGTCTGCATAGAAACAGGATTTCTTTTTGTCTAGTTGGAACAGTCATTTGAAATTCCAGCGAGTAGCAATGAGTGTGTTAGAACAGGAGGGAAGAAAAAGGAGAACCGGGTGGAAAGGAACAAGAGTGAGAATAAAGGAAAATGAGAGCAGTTGAGAGAATTTTCTGTTTTAAGAAAGTATAACTTAAACGAAATACAGGGTAGCCACCAGTATATAGTTCTCTTTGCGGTACACCAACAAATATCCACTGGGACAAGGTTGTTCACAGCAGGGAAACCCAAGGTCATCCAACTTCTGAAGTGTAAAAAATTGAGCACAGGCACATCTTCAGAGTGTGTTTCCTTAGGGAAGAGTTTGCCACTGACTGTGCTCCTTTCTGTCTTTTCAGAAATGACATGATTCTCCTAATGTCATGCACACGTCTCCATGCTGCCTTTAAAACACATTTCTCTCAGAAAAGCATCTATTTTCAGGAGTTACTTTATAGACACTTTATTAATTATGTGGAAAAAGAAAAGGAGAATGGGAAAGAGGAAGGGGAGAAGGGAAAGAGAACGGGAAATGAAGGAAAAAATGAAAGAAAAAGAAAAAAGGAAGAAAGGAAAGGACAAAGGGAAGAAGGAGAGGGCTAGAAGGAGGAAAAGAAAGACAGAAAGAAGGAAGAGAAAGAGAGAGGAAAGGAGTCAGCTAAATGGATGTAGAGCCATAGGGTAGAATAAAGTTCCAACTTTATTCCTGGCTATTTTATTTCAGTTCTTACCTCAAGCCCAAATCATCCCCAGCAAGGGCCTGCAGAGAAAATGAACATATATTCATTCACCCACAGAACAAACCTTCCAGTTTTCATTCATCCTTTCTTTCTCCCTAATTTCTAGGCTTCCCGCCTATGAAGCACACAGTGGGACTTGCCTGTTCTCTACACTCTGGGATCTTAACTAAAGCAAAAACAAAGCTGTGATACTTCTCTTGTGTGTACCTCCCAGTAAACATAATTCAGTCTTGAGAACACATCAGGTTTTCAATACACATATGTGGATTAATCATTTCCTCTAATACAAAATTTTAACAAAGCAATATTCTATGCAATATCTGTTTTTTATCTATTGATGTGTCCCATTGCATTATCTTTTTCTTGACTGGAAAGTATCCAGTGTCACTGGGTCCTTTCAAGCTGACACCTGCCTCTCATGCTCATCTAGGCCATTTGTAATCAGAAGAGCAGAGCTGGCGAATGTGCTCACCCACTGCTACAGGCAGAAGTCATCCTCAGAACCCCTTCACTTTTGCTCAAAACTCAGGTAGCTTTTCAATGAGTTCCACTTAATACAGCCATATTGTTCTATTAAAGATACCAAATTCTTTTCAAATGCTCAACTATACCATCATCTTCCAGGGGCATAGGTCACAGGAAGGCAGAAATTAAAGGAGTTAGTGAGGCTGATTGGAAACAGCTCTGGGACCTCAGATCTGCCTCTAGTCTGGCTGTGAAATAGAGGATAAGTGTCAAACTGTCACTCCTCCTTATCTGTGCCTCCGTTTCAATCTGTAAAACAAGGAGTGTGAACTAGTTAAAATCTCATGATGTCTGGCTTTCATACTGTATGCTTAATCTTCCAGCTTCACACCAAGAATTAAGTACAACTTCAATCCCTGATACTTTTCAGGGCCGTTTTGCATTGGCACCCATGGTTCCTTTGACTTTCTTAGAGCTACTTTGTCTTACACAAGATTTTAATCCTAATGTCCAACAAGGTCAAAGAGAGTCCGCTTCTGAAATGAGAAGATTAATGTTGCCATGGATGGAAGAGAAACCAGAGGGAGATTGCTGCCCGAGCATGAGAATTCTATCTTGTAGAATTTTTTTTTTCTTCACAGCAAATAAGGTTTATGGATTGCAATGAGGAGTCTGTCGCATTAAAATAAGTCTTTTTACAGTATTTTCCCATTTAAGTCTCACATGGGCTGGATTGGGCCCGGAAAGGCAGACTCACTAGTTTTTCAATTTAGTTTGTTAATAGCCTGCCTTTCATAAAAGCATCAGGCACAATCACACCAATCCTTAAATCAATAGGATGATGCAGCAATGCATCACAGAAATGATATTTTTGAAATAAATATATACCATTCAGCCAGGCCCGTTTGACATTAAATTTATATACTCAATAAGAAAGCACAATTAATGGTCCCGAACTGTATTTTCCTTCACCTATTTCACATTTCAAGAGGCACAGGATTTCTTAAGAAAAAAAAAATCATAAAAGAAGGAAAGAAAAAGAGCAAAAAAGCATTCCATTCATAAATAGAATGGAGGCATTAAAGAACAACGCTGGCTTGTCGGAGCCTTCCCAGTACTCGTTTATCTTGTTTCCAATTTCACTTCTTTTTATTCTGGTTTTTGCTCAGTTGTTATCCACTTTGAAAAAGACTTCCTTGACACCCTGTGTAAAACAGCACCATATTCCCTCTCTGTCCGTTTACCCTGTTCTCTATAGTATATCATTATATTATATTTGTTTATAGAAACCTCTTTCCCTAACATGATTCAGTCCCCTGGGGACAGTATCTGTGCTACGGTAACAATGGTTAAAACACTGTATCTCCAGTACCTAGAAAAGTCTCTAGATTCTGGTAAGTATTCAAATTAACTTCTGTTTTTCTGGAACTTGGGATTCTTCCTATGAGCTAGACATCAGCTTTATTATATTTATTATTTTTTTAAAATAGTGTCTCAGTAAGTTGCTAAGAGCCTCACTAAGTTTTTGGGGGTGGATTTAAGCCTGGAATCCTCCAGTCTCAGCCTCTTAAGTACTGAGATTACAGGTATGCATCACCATGATGGACTCCAAAATAACTTTTCAAATATATGAATGTATGAAAGAATGAATACATTAATGAAAGAAAAGCTATCCCATTTCTCAAAACTTTCTAGATCATGGAGTTGTGTGATCACATTTGTATAATAAAACAGCAACAGTAGCAGACATATTTTCCACTTAATAACTCAATTTATCAGTATAGACTTAGTTTGCACCATGTCTCTCTAGTGAATGTATGCATATGTGCATATATGTGCATGTCTGTGAAAGTGCACATGTGCTTGTGGGGTCAGTATTCTAATTATTATAAATGATGTAAAATAAGCTGGGTGTGATGACTGCGCCTGTAATCCCATTACTTGAGAGGCTGAGACAGGAGGATTACAGGCTAGTGGCCAGCCCTCAGCTACTTAGTGAGGCCCTTTATAACTTAATGAGACCCTGTTTTGAAATAAAGAATAATAGGGGTGAGGTGTAGATTGGAAGTAGAATGTCTCTGGGTTCAATCACCAGTACTGCAAAATAAAAGATGTAAAATTATGACAAAACCATGTTAATAAAACAAAATCAGCCAGCTTATCTCTCTTATTCCATTGTGTCCCCACTTGGTAGGAAAACTTTTATCTTTACCCTCATAGTTTTATACATTTTCACTGTGCAATTAAAATTTATATCCATTTGTACCAATTTTGTTTGTACAGAAAGAAGAGGAAGAGAGATTTTACAAAATGTTGTCATGAGTTATTAGTGGAAAACCTTTTGTGGACTTTTAGAAATATTGTTGAAGACAGGAATTTTATTTCAGTTATTCTTGGTTGCTTAGCTGTATTTCATTGAAATCAAAGCATGCTAAGACTGAACTACTGGGACCACAGGGTATACGCGGGCTTTGTTTGATGACCTCTATACAATATCTGATAAAGTGTAGACTACACAGCTCTTTCTCAGGTAGAATCATCATCCTAGATGAGTGCTAATTGTACATTTCACAATAAATACCTGGACTATTGTACTTGTATTGTCAAAAAGTTTGAGTTGATCCGACATAAGTCATCATTTTTGATGAACAGTGACAACTAAGACAAATATCAAAGAATCTCAGAGTATAGTGATGATAGAATTCCAAATTCACAGAAAACAAAAAACACAATACAGGAATAAATGTTTCTAGCAGTAAAAATAATTTTGATCAACTGAGGAAGTAAAAATATCTCTCACCGATATGTAATCAGTATGTTAAATATTTTACCTAATTTCTGCAGACATTTATTTTCCAAAATTTTTAGTCATTTGAAAATGGGGATAAAACATCTGTGTTGAGACTTATATCATATGTATAGATTTTTTGATCCAAACATGTATTCTGGAAATGGGCTCTGTCCTGGTATTAAGTTAGCTTTAAATCTTCTGGCTCCAAGTTTTTGACAGAACATGCAGACACACACACACACACACACACACACACACACACACACACACACACACATTTAGCACACATTTAGCACACATTTAAAAATAATCTCAAGTTAGCTGATACCTCCTTTTTTGATGAAGTTCCATGCTGAACTTTTTGTTCCCATGTGCTTTTTTTATGTAGCACCATGAAGTGACCGTGTTCATAACTAAAAAACAAGGATCGTTAATCATGTTTAGAGCATGCCACAGAAACAGTAGTAGAATAAACAGCTCTGGAGGGAGAAAATTGATAGCATCTAAAGAAGAATTTAAAGGGCCAATATCTGCATACTTTGTGAAAGGGTATTCTGCCAAGTTGTGGAGGTAAAGAGATGTCTATGGGACCGTTTCTATATTCCAGGGAAGATAAACGGTATACAAACAAGTGAAACATAAATCAGTATAGAACATTTATAATAGGATGGTGGGAGGCCAGGGTTGTTGGTCAAGCAGGTTATAGAGAAGAATATATTTGAGCCTATCTTCAAAAGATATCATTGTCATAGGTTTATTTATGAAAGTTAGCACATAAGTGGAAGAATGCTGATTGTCTTAAAGACAGGTATTAGGTTCTACATGGAACATCAATATACCTCATAAATAATTAACAATAACCTTTATTGTTCACATATTCTGTTTTGAGTGCTATGCTAAGCAATGTATAGTATTAGCCTTATTTAATCTTCAGAAATTCCTTAGGGAAGTGGTGATATCATTACTACTAATTTTTACAGATGAGGAAACTGAAGCATGGGAGGATAATAATTTGTTTATAGCTGCATTAGTGAAGGAGCCAGTGCTTTTTATTTCCAAAGTCACTGAACTCAGCTCCTCATTAATAATAAAAGTTGAGTTTAACTAAGCAAATGTGATGATCAGGTGAGTGTTTTGAGCATTATCCAAGCATCACTATATTTTTTTGTGACTCAGAGGAATGAATTCAGGGACACTTTACCTTTGAGACACACACACAGCCTTTTTATTTTTTGCTTTGAAACTGAATTTCACTAGGCTTCTGAGAGGCCTGCTAAATTGCTAAGGCTAGATCCTCCTATCTCAGCCTCCCAAGTACTGGTCAGCACACCTGGCCAAGCATAACCATTTAACTCTTTTAGCAGCATAAGATAAGTGAAGTTATTTCTCATTTTACATATAAACAGAAGCAGATATGAAGCTACTTTCTTGAGGCCACAGAACAAAAGAACAGCAGAGGAGAAATTATAACTCTGGTAGTTGGTTTCATAACCAAGTTCATAAGCCCTACATTTAAATGTCTCATACAAAATATTCTCTGTGTACCTATTGGCCATTCTATTCCATGGTGTAGTTTTGAAGAATAAAGACAGACTTGATATTTTTTTTCTTTTTTTTACAACCTACTTGACTAGCTATTTTTATTTTTGACCAGAACCAGTTGTCTTGACTTGGAGAACATATAGAGAATTATCAGAGAGTTCTAAACTTTCCATCTCCTCAAACATTTGACATGATGCTATGTATGTATATAAAATTATCAGCTCTAATCTTAAAGGCATGTACTTGGAGGAGAAGGCATTGGGGTGGGAATCATAGGGAAGTGCTCCAAGAGTTGTGTGCATGTATTTTCCTATCAGTATGATGTATCATCATAATTCACCAAATAAAATAAATAAATAAATAAAATAAATAACGAAATACCATAAATACTACAGAAATTTATAATTTCTTGAATTTATAATCATGGATTCAAATATTATTAAAGGTCAGTAGTAAAGAAGAAATGTGTTGGTGAGTAGAAGACAAACTTTATCAGGGATAAAACCCTAGTTGTAGTTAGTTTCAACAATTTCCCTTGAAGAAATGGGCCAGAGGACTAGGCATTTAGGATGGGATGAGAAAAAACGAGAGACCCTAAAGGGGTAATGGGTTCTTCACAGGGAAAGGGGATCTGCTAGAGGAAGAAATAAAGACTTCTGAAGATAGGTGGTGAAAAACAAAGTTCTCCTTGGCCACTGCATCGTTTTCCCCAGCTTAAACTCCTCAGGAACCACAGCCTATCAGGCTGTATGTATTCCACTGGGTAGAGGAGGCATGTTACCTCAGTGCATTGTAGTGGCAGCCCTGTATCTGCAGTCATTACAGGCAGATTAAGGGAGGCTTTCCCTGTGCAGAATGTGAGAGCTGCAGAAGTGAGTGGTGTTGGCCAGCAGCAACCACTGTCGCTTCAGAGTGAGGCAGATGGATGCTTCTCCCTCTTGGTGGAGCTTATCTGTGGTGATGCCTCCCCTCCATATGCCCTGGCCTGGTCGGGGAATCTGGTCTTAAGTCTACATTTTGTAAATAGTAATAATAATGTTTAGGGCAACACACTTCACCTCCCTGGTCATTATACCTTAAAAAATGTACTATTACAGCTTTTCTTTCTGAACACGCAAATGAAGTGGGATGGAGAAACAACGTGCTTTTCCTATTCTGGCTCAGATCTCATCCTGAGTTACTATCAAGTGAATGTTCTTAATTCCATTCAACAGATATAAGAGTGGGGATACCAAAACTCTGCTGCTTACTTTTGGTCAGAGAGCCAGGATTTGAACTCAGTTCTACTTAATTCCAGAGTGGTTTATTTATTTATTTATTTATTTATTTATTTATTTATTTGTTTATTTATTTGTGATACCTCTGGGTTATACTCCCAGAATTATTTTATACTTTATTTGGAAACAGGGTCTCACTAAGTTGCTGAGAGCCTCACTAAGTAGCTGAGGCTGGCTTGGAACCTGTGTGATCCTTGTGTCTCAGCCTTCCAGGCATGGGGATTCCAAGCATGCGCCACGATGCCCAGCTTCAGAGTGTTGCTTTTAAAACTACTGCTACCATCCTATTTTCTCTATATGATGCCTAATCTTTTGCTGCAGAATGAAAAAGCAAAATACATTAAGTTAAAAAGCATTTCTCCTTTCCAAAGACATGTATCTGGATATCATCTTGGTGGCTACAGCTTTGATGCAGGTAGAGTACAGGCATGTTCCTATGTTTCATGTAGAAAGCCAACTACAACATTTTCCAGTCCAGGGTCCCATAAGCCTGATTCTAAACACCTGAAGCTTTGATTGTGTCTCTGATTTTATTTGCTGCTATTTCAAGTGTGATTGCTTTCTGGCCTACTGATGTGAATGCAGAGATGATGGGGTAGGAATGTGGAGGAATGTCATTTAATTTAAACTGTATTTTTTGAGCAACACAGACACTTGAATATCCTTCTTTATGTACTGGAGTATGACACTCAGCATAATCATCTGCACAGAGTTAAACCTAAAATCCCTCACCTCCTGAGACTGCACTCATAGCAAATAGCATTAGAATTGGGATGGAGGATGCAAATCTGAGATTTGTGAATCCTAGGTATTTATTGGAAAGCAACAGAGGATACAGATAAACCCAGGATGAATGACATGCCCTCCTCAGTACTGAGGCTTGTGGAGCAGGGAAAATGGACAAGAGGTCAGCTCTTTCTCTGACCACACAAGTCTACCTGACAATTCATTGCAGCAAGCCTTGTCACCAGAATGTGGAGGGGAATCTATAACAAAAAAAGATACAAAGCAGTGCTGACTTTAATTCTGAAAAAGAGTTCAAAAGCATAAATACCATTGCCATCATTAAATCATATAAGAGATGCTGAACACAGTGTTGCATATCAGTAATCTCAGTACTCCAGAAACTGAGACAGGAGAATTACAAGTTAAAGCCAGCTCCAGCAATCTATCAAAATCCTTGCCAATTTAGCAAGACTGGGCTTCCAAGAAAAAAAAAAAAAAGCTGAGAGTGTAGATTAGAAGTAGAAAGCTCCTGGGTTTAATCTCTGGTATCAAAAATATATAAATGAGGTTGATTAAAACTGTATTTTGTGGACAAGATGCCATGAACTCCAAATCACAGAGCACTAGATATTTTAGCTGGGTCACTTTCTTTTGTGGAGACAGATACCACCATTGATTCAGGTCTTAAAATTAGCATATGGAAACTGATCCTATGTTTCTCTGCCTCGTTATATAATCTTGCCATATTAACCCTTTATTGTGGAATAAAGAGGAGCCTTCTCAGGTGGTATTTAAACAATAATTTTCATCATTGTTTTCAAACAATTTATTCCAAACAGCATCACATTAAGCTATGGTTCAGTGTAGTCACCTTAGAGATTAACTCAGAATTGACTTTTATATAAACACCTGGTATGCCGGCTCTGGATGCTGTGATGCCTGCACATGTTGAAGGTGATGCTTCCACTGCCCTGTGCTTGTTTTCTGCATGCCAGGTCTCTGGGGTTTATATGAATTTGCACTGGTATACACAATTCATCTACAAACTGGCCGGCATCAGATTCCTCAAGATTACCCTTTTAGGGACCTGTGACTTGTCACTATCTGAGCCTTCTCATTGGTCCTCATCAATTCAAGCCAATTTGCCCAACTTAAATAACTTTCAGAGTATATTTGATTTCATCAACACAATAATGATCTTTCTCTAATATCAGTCCTTTTTCTACTATTAACTTTAGAGTTGATATTTACAAGAAAGATACAAAAAAGATGGATTGAAACTGAGCTTTGTGACAGTGGGCTCCAAGCTTTGCTCTACTATGCCACCACTTTCTGAATTCATCATTCAGAGAACTTTAGTCCTTTAAACCAATCCTCTAGTAGCTCTGTTTAAAGAACCTGACCAACTACTTTCTGTTTTCTACTACTCTGTGGAGAAAGCTTTTCACCTAATTTTCAAAACAGGAAAAAAAAACAAGCTTATACATACCAAGTGGAACTGATAATATCTAAAAAGCATGTGACCTTTCAGAATATTTGGATTTTGAGATAAAAATAATGGAAAAGTCCAAGAAATTAATTTTTAATAATGAATTTTGGACACAATAATAACTGAATCAGGACAGTTTGTTCTATGCATGCTGTATCTTTATAAGAACTTATGTTTACCAAACTGCTTCATCAGATTTACCTTTGCTTTAGGGCCATTTAAGCTAATATTGGGGTTGAAAAACCAACTATAAAATGGTTTGGTGGAAAGGGGAAAAAAGAATGATTTTTAATGTCACCTTTGACCCCAAAACCCTCCTTATACTGCCTGTTAGAAGGTCTAAAATTCCACAATTAATCATTTATTCCTTGTGGTTACACATTTCTTCCTCAACAGAGCTCTTTTAAAGTAAAAAAAAGCTTTGAAAGCAAGACTTCTCTAATTTATTTTCAATATCAAATACTCCAAAGTAAATGAGATAATCAGTTACTTTCCTCAATTAAAAGGAAAATCATAGTTCATAGCACATATTTGAATGTTACTATTGCCTTTTTATTATAATAAGAATGGGGGCCAACTATATTTTATCTACATTTTGAGCCACTAACCCAGGGGTGTCTATGTGTGCTTCTTTAATGATTTGTGCTTTGGTTTTGACTGTGTGGTAAAGAATAAAATATTTAATAACTCTGAGCTTCAATTATTCCCATTTAAAAATAGTATTAATATTTTCTATCAAATTGACGATTGTGAAGATTGAGTGAAAAATAAATCATTGAAGTTAATGAAATGCACCCAAATGTACACTGATCTTAACTATAAGGTATTCATTAAGAATGAAGGCATCCTCTATAAGCTAAACTCTTCTGTGCACTCAAGCTCTTTTGTACACTGAAGCGCCAAGAATACAATGAACTCGGCTGCTGGCCACGGCTTCTCCTTGAGCTTTTCACCAACAGAGCTAAAGCCTGTTGGGGTTTACAGTTGTGAACATTATGCCCACCTGCGTGGTTTGGAAAGAAACTTTCCTGAACTAGCCTACAGATGTGTTAGCCAAGGATTGCTACTGTTATAGAATTCTAGCTCTTTGATGATCAAAATTGGAAATACACTTTGGAAATAGTTGTAAGGTCTCTGAGAGTTGTGGAGGTCAAAATGACTGAGATCTTAGAGTTTAACAATATTTATAAAACCTGTCTCACATCCTGGAATTGTTCCAAGTATGTCTGTCATCAGACTAAGGGGTTCCAGACAATATGATACATTGGATGAATTTGTGTTCACCCTAAATGAGTACCTACCGCATTCAAATCCATCTATGTGAGTCTGCTTGATATACCTTTGTCTGGTTACTAGTTAAACTCAAAATTGGTCCCACTGAAAGTCTACCTTTCTGGGGTTGGAGAAAAGTTCTCTATTTTGGCTGCCTCACTCCCCAACCCGTGTGTGTGTGGGTGTGGGTGTGTGGGTGTATGGGTGTGGGTGTGTGGTTGTTGTTGTTGTTTTGTTGCTTGATTGTTTGATTTACAAGAACATCAGCATTTCGTGGCAAGTGTCTAGAATCTCCTCTTCTCTCCAAAATGTGCTTCAGATGGCTAGACAGATGCACAAACTCTGATGTCTTTCACAAAAGAATGAGATCTCAGATGGAAGGGTTAGGGATGTTCTTGTTCCTAGCAGCACTTTCCTCATCAGTAAAATGAGAGGATCTGAGACAAGCTCTGTGGCTACATGCTTCATGAGAAGGCCTTCTTCATTTCTTATAATTATGTATGTGTTCACACAGGGCATCCCGTCTCCAGCATGTTCTTTATAGGTGGATTCTGCTTCTTTTCTTCAATTCTTGAATTGACTTTACTTCTAGCCTTCTTCATAAGCTTCAGTCCTCATTTCCACCCCTGTCTTCTGTCACAATAATTGCTCTCAATACTGTATTATCTGGCAGTAGTTTTTCATATTCAGCTAGTCTCTCAGAGACAGCCTGGCCTATCTTTCAAGCAGGGATGTTGGGATAATTTAAGTAACTATAAGACTCCATCTCAAATATCAAACATTCTTGCTTATCAGATTCCTAAATCTCTCCTTTTGTATTCTCCTGGCCTTGCCTGAAGGTTCTGCTTGATTTAAAAAAATTATATCTCTGGAAAAGGCAAATTTTACATATTGGCAAACATGCCAAAAATCTATAAAAGTTAGAGGAAGGGTAAAAAAATAAGAATTCCAATCCCCAGTCTACAGTTAATGTGGAATAAAACATTGGAAATATGAAATGAGGCCTTAATACCTGAAGATACAAGTTCTACTTTCCCAATGTTGTGACAAAACAGCCCTGTATAGAGCTTTCTTCATGAACTACAATTGCCTGTCACAAAATATTTTGATAGGCTCTCACCCCTGTTTGGATCTTAGCTATAAATATTTGCTTAGACCCTAAAACTGATGTTCTAAGTTTACAATGCACATATTGCATAAATATATGTTGATAAATAAACTTGGTAGCTGGTGTATGCATTGCATGTAAAATCTTTTTTTAAGCAAAGGATTTGAATTTTATAGACTGTAAAATATGGATATTGCTCTATTTATCTTGATGTACCTCTATGAAAGGTGACTGCTGTGATTGGAAAGCCATACCATATAACTAAAATAAGGTATTTTATTTAGAATTTTAGGATATCCCCTGACCAGTATGTATAACCATAACTATCGTGAAAAATTAGTTGTTTATTGCATAAATATTTTCAAGAGCTCTGGCTGTGATCCTAGAGAGTTTCATAAACACTGTAAGAAAGGAGAGCCTCTTCACTGCCATAAGCACAGAATGCAAGGATTCTAGTTAGCCATTGGAGAAAAAGAAGGCTAATAACAAAAGATCTATACTAGTTGGGATGTCATGGAGGAAGAAAGTCATTGAATATCAACATCTAAAACAAACTCCGGCCATGATATAAGGTAAAAATTGTGTGTGTGTGTGTGTGTGTGTGTGTGTGTGTGTGTGTGTGTGTGCATTACTGGTAATTCAATAACCCAGGGCTGCATGCATGCTAGACAAGCACTGTACCACTGAACTGCATTTTTACGCATGGAAAATTATTTTTATTTTATTTTTTGTGGTACTGAGGATTGAACCCAGGGACACTCTCCTTCTGAGATATACCCCGGCCCCATTTATTTTTATTTGTAAAATTTAAAACAGGGTCTTACCGGGTTGGTGAGGATCTTGCTGAGTTTCCGTTGCTAGCCTTGAAACTGCAATCCTTCATTCTCAGTTTCCACAGTACTGGGATTACAGATGCGTACTACCACATCTGGCTACTCTTTTTAATTTTTAGTATTTATTTTTTAAAGAATGGAATAGTAAATATTGTATATTTGGTAGACAAGATATGGCCTTTGTTGCATATATTTCTTTTTTATTTACTTATATTTGTTACTTAAAAATAACCTTTAAAAAGGTAAAAGCCAGCAGGCATGGTAGCACATGCATGTAATAACAGTAGTTGGGAGGCAAAGACAGGAGGATCACAGGTTCAAAGGCAGCATCAGCAAATAGCAAGGCCATGAGCAGCAACTTAGTGAGACCCTGTTTCAAAACACAGAAATTAAAATAGGGCTGGGGGTGTAGCTTGAAAGTAGAATGCCCCTGGGTTTAATTTCCAATACTACCAGAAAAAAGTAAACATGCTTTAGAACAAAAGTTTTACCATATCTTTAAACAGCAAAAATAAATAAATAAACTTCCATTCAAGAGAAATTTTGCAATAAACCACACTGCTAAAAATCAGTTCAAGTGGAATTACTGGCTGTTTGTTGAAGGTCCTTGGACCTCGCCACCTTTGCTTTTGCTCTGCAATTCCAGGTAACCTCAAGACAAGTGCACAGAACATGATATTCCTGTGATAACAGATTAGGTGTCTAGATATCTGTGCACCAGAGAATACCAAAATCTTTTAGAAAATTAACAAAATTATGCAATTCTAAAAATTTTTCTGACTTTACTTTAACAAGAGCAGAAAAACCTAACTGGCTGATAGTAGACTTCTGCACATTTTGTTGACAGTGCTATAATGTTCATTCTCCCAAGTGAGAACTGTCTTCTTTATCTCCAGCATGCACCATGTTTTTTATAAAAATGCCTTTCCAATTTGCTCACTCACTTCCTTTTCCAGTTCTACCAGAGAAAGTGTACTTTTATCTCTTACACCAGGATAATTGTGTAAGTCCCTTAACTGGTTCTTCTACAGGCTTCTTTGAGATTCTCACACTCTGCCCTGCTCCAGGCAGCCTAAGTATTATAATTAAATTGGTTCATTTGGTCTCCCCTTTCTCTCAGTGACCTGAATTCAATACAATTCATTCAGTCATTGCCAGATATTTATGATATTCAGCATACAACGTGATAGAGACTGAAATATGGTGGATATATGTTGGATTCTCTGTCTTCTATTACAAGAGTTAAAGTGGTAACACAATACCTGTGATAGAAGTTGGAGGATGACAAGAGCCATTTGATTATGGCAAGCACAGCTTAGCAAAGTAGACAACAATTCTGGCTGGTAAGATTGAGAAATTCTGAAAATTGAAAATTAGTAAGAGGTCATTGAAAAATAAAAAGTCACTGCATAATGACAGTATAGGTAGGACATCGTGGTTTGAGAACAAGGTATTTTCAGGGGTATGGAATTAAGAAAGTTATTCTGGAAATTATTGTGGCCGTATAATTTTACATGGTGAAAGGTAGAATTAACTCGGAAAATAGGCTAAGGCAAGTTTGTAGATGGCCTGGAACACCAGAATAAATTATTTGAACTGTATTCAGTAGACTTTGGAGAAAAGTCAGTGTTTTTAAATGTCCATATAACCTATTATTAGCTGAATATATTTTTGGTTTGCACAGGCATGATGTAGTGAAAGGAATTTAAGCTGGTAGTTATAAAACCCAGAGATTCAAGTTTCTGTAATAGTTATCTCTGCTTTATCTTTCTGGGTTATCAATAAAACAAAAGAATAAGAATAAAATGATCATTTCCATTTCATTTCTAAATGAACGTATGTGCTAGGAAGTGCTAATGCTATATGAAAACTGAGAAAAGGGTTTTGGAAAATGGTAAGAAGAATTGACTGTGCAATTTTCATGAGCACATGAGATATAGTGGAGTTGTTTGGGGTAAAATTGGGAAATACAAAAATATTTGTCTTTAGCTTTTTCAACCAGTGTTTCACCTCACAGCTTTCTGACACCTTCACATTAGGCCATGAAATCATTCTGAAAGAAAGGTATTTACTTTGATTTTCATTTGTATTCCCAGTACACACCGGAGATCTGGCCTCAAAACAACCACTAAGTAAATGTTACTTGAATGATCTCTCAAACTCAAATCTTCTCTAGAGAGAAATTTGAACTAAACTCATGCTTAAGGATAAATCATTATTCATATACTAAGATAATTTTCCTATATTAGATAAAGCTATGAAGTAGTTTAATGACGGCACAAGTTAGGAGCACATGTATAAAATGGGAAGCATTTCAAAGGGCAGGAGTGGTTTGTACAATTGGATTCCCAAGTGACTCCATTCTTCTTTCTCTGCAGCCGGAGCCCCTTGATTCCCATCTGAAAGCTGAGCTGCTAGGCTTTAGCTTTTGCAAGTACAACTGTCTACCTGAACTCACTTTGTCTTACATAAGCACATGTTAAAAAAAAAAAAAAAGATCCATAAAGAGTACCTGGGCCCTACTGTGTAGATAACCCAAATTTTTCATATTGTGAATAAATTCCTATGCTATTATCCTTTTGAGAGTATCACCAGACTATCTCCAGGCGGTAACTACTTGGCCTTTCTCACTAAACCAAAATGAAACAAAACAAAACCAAAAATAAAAGCAGAAAGATACAAAGAACATGATAAATACTCATAGATATATCAAACTCAAGCATTAAGCCAAACATTAGAAGGATAAAGGGGGAAGGGGTGGGAAGTAAGGAAGGGCTAAGTGAGTGATGTGTGGATGGATGCCTCTACCATCTTGTACCCCATTAAGACGTATGGCTACAATGTACCATGAAAAAATTTAAACAGAACAAAACCAAAAATTATCTTATGTTTTTACATAAATATCTTTCTATAGGTGAGTACCTTCACTCTGCGGTTGGGGCCATATCTGTGTTACATTCCTTTCTATACTTGGGAGAGTCCTTTGTTCTTTTTTTTTTTTTTTTTTCAGATTTCCAGTTACCTGCCTAAAACTTTCAGCTTAGATAGAATTAATGTTATTGGTCAAGGTGATCATGTATCTACTTAAAGTGGATAAAATTTGGTAATGATAAAATTTCTAAAATATGGAATTTGGGTATAAGTGTCAAACCCAAATGTAGGTTTGTATACTGATGTTAAATGTGTTATCACTGTATGCACTGGGGTGTGGTACCCCAGGCCGCACACTATAATCTGAATTATTCAGAAGAATTTTGTAAAGGAGACTAAAATATTATAATAAATTCAAATATTGTCTGCTTATCAATCCAACAGTATCAACCTTTATATAGCAACACAACTATGCCACCATGTTATGAACTAATCTAATAGGAAAATTGCTTCTCTTTCATATTTTATTTGCTACAAAACAATAAAACATATTAACTATAACACTTGACATTTTCCAATACAAAAATATAACTCAAACTAGCATAAACCAAAGGTTTTATAAAAGATGCTTTTCTTCATATTACTGAGAATGACAATGGAGTGTTATTTTGAAGACCAGCTGGCCAGATTCAAATAGCAACATTAGAGATTAATGTCTCTTTCTCCATTTACTGAATAGTTTATTTCTATGCATCAAACATGATGGTTTCCAGGACATTAAGTATCCTTTCTAATATCTTTCTAGTGGTGCTGTAATAAGTTTCCATGAACATGATGATTTAAAGCAATATCAACTTATTATCTGAGAGTTCAGGAGGTCAACATTTTAAATGAATTTCATGGTCTAAATAATTAATGTGTCCATAAAAACCACATTTTTTTTGCACACTCTAGGGGAAATTTTATTTTTTTACCTCTATCTACTTCAAGAGTCTGCCTACATTCAATGGCTTGTGGCTCCTTCTCCACCTTCAAAACAATTGCATCGTTTGAACATTATTTTGATGTAACATCTCTCTTTCTTTTTCCTTGTTGACTGAAAAAAAATCTTATGAATACAATGAACCCACTCTTATAACCCAAGTTAATCTTCCCATCTCCAGATTTTAAACTAAATGACACCTTCAAATTCCCTTTTGCCAAGAAGGTCACATATTCACAAATTCTGGGGACTGTGAGAAAGACATATTTGAAGACTCTTCTGCTTACCATAAAAAGTTTAGGGAAAGAAAACATCCTGGGAAGTACTTTGAGGGTCCCATATTCTGTAACTTACTTAACATTAATCAATGTCTATGCCTAGGAGACTCTGATTGGCCATCTTGGTCACATAAGGTCAATCTCAGTAGTGACACAGCAAAGGAATGAAGATATTTGCTTGAATCATATAACATGGAATGATTTCTCTGCAGGAAAACCAAGAGAAGAGGGTTCTTACAAGAATTTTTTTTTTTTAAAGTCGTTGCTGGAGAAAGAAGACAACCACCAATCTTCATTATTCAAGTAAGCAGATAAATGGTTATATCTGCCTAATTGCTAACTCCTCTAAAATAGGAACCATGATTTAAGTACTTCTCATTTGAGAAACTCTTTTAAAATATAAATGTTGAAGTTTGGGTAGGGATAATATTTCTGTTGAGTCACATATCAGTGTAAAAATGCCTGTCAAAATATCATTATTTATACTAGCATTGGATGATATAATAGGTCAGTCGCATTGGATGAGATAATAGGTCAGTCACTTTGAGGGAGAAAATCAGATCTCAAAATGAGAAGATCACAAAAAAGCAAAAAGAGTAAAAAAATATAAAGTGTGCACCTAACCCTTATACCCTTATTCTTGGCTGGCTCTTCTCATGTCAACATAAGAAGGGATGCTTGGAAAATGGACTTGTCTCATAAACAAGGGTCCTCTCTTCCCTGTTCATCTATTTACTTATCAATTCCTTTAGTGGCATCCTGTCCTGAAACATACTCAACAATTTCCTTAGAACTTCCCACCCTATGTCTGCAAGATGGCAGGATCCACCCTGTTCCTAGCCTAGAAGGAAGGGCAATTGTTCATGGGCAGAGCTATCTCTCCAAGGACAGCAGCTCTTTTACATTTGGGCATTAATTCATAATCAAACATTGATGAATCATGCTATTTTACTGAAAAGCACAGCCCTTAAGTCAACCACCTAATCTAAGGGAAGAAATTAAACTCTAAACCAACATAAACACATTACAAGTCATTAGTGTAATTAAAAAGGAATGTATAATTAAAACATTTGTGTATTTTAGCTCAAATTCATCTGCGGTCGGAAATTTTAATGAACTGTTCATCAAAGAAGTCTCAGGAGTCTGGAGATAAGTTTAGCATAACAAGAAACTGAATGTTTTCTTTCCCTCTACTTCAGGAACCCCATTCCCTCTGGTTTCTAAAAAGCAACCTGTCATTGGTTCGACCAAACTAATAATGATTCTAAGTGGTTATGATTGCTTTCGTGTTTTAAACTGATGTTATCTTTTTATCCCTTAAGAATCATGTTTTTCATAATTACTTCTCTTTTGTCCTTTCCTTAAGACAAATGATTTTGTAATTAGCGATGAAGGAAGGAGTCGTCACTCTAAGACATCTGTCAAGTTGTCAGGAAGTATGTCTCCCTGTAGCTATATTTAAACTTTCTGTTTAATAGCCTCTTGCTTTATTTCACAAGAACATCTCTGCGGAATCATGCCCACGATCCCCTAATGATCAGGTTCTATAAAACACAGAGCAATTAGACTGTAAAAAATATCGCTCCCCAGAACGCCCTCCTTGCTCATGTGTGCCTCTATTTCCTGGCCCTCCTTCACCCAGGCTCTCTATCCACCTGGATGTGCCTGCTTCATGGGCTCTAGTTTTAGATTTTAGCCCACAATGAGGTGTAGGTAGTTGTATTTGTCAAAAATTAGGCTGAATTTTTTTCCCCAGTGTCAATATGTGGCTGTAACAATACTCTCACCATCCACACATGAATGGCAAGATATTGCAAGGGACAGAATCTTTCTCCCTTGGAGGGAGGAGAGCAGCACCAGTATTGTGTATTTTTTATACACTACACAGAGGAATGACACTGTTCTGTATAATTTGTCTCCAGAAACAGTATCTCAGTGACTCCTGAAGCCCCTTCTTTAGGAACAGAATCCAGACTGATAGAAACATCTTGTGGAATGCTGAAGAATATAGACAGCCTGACCTAGAATAGCATTTAAGATTACCACTGATCTCCAGTTCCAGTGCCATACTGTCAATATCTAAGACCCTAAATCTCAAAGAAAGCTCAAGCTGCTCTAATTGCTCATTCTTCATTCTTCCACATAATGTTTAGCCTATGACTCCTGTTCTTCCTAAGAGCAAGCTAGCTCAGGGAGTTTAGTGATTTTCCAAGAGTTACATATAGATGCCAGTGAGAACCAGGGACCACAAAACAGTGAACTGCCAACCAAATCTAGCTTGCCACCTGGCCTTGGAAGAGACACAGAGACAAGACTGGTCCATGTTGAATTAATAAGCATATTCAATTCTTTCCTTATATTAGGTGATGTTGGCAGTCCATTTCCTCCTTCTTTTGAGCACTCAAACACGTTTCCAGCTTTCCCTCACTTCTGAAGACCAGTACTACTGGTCTGGGTCATAGAAATCTACCAAACCTTGAACTTACCTGAACATTTTCAAGATAGAGTACAAAAACTATTTTTTATTTCTCTTTCACAGGTGTATTTGAATTTAAGACAAGACTATTGAGGATAGAAAAGGCTATAGGACACACATACACACACATGGACACACAAAGGCATTATAATGTACAATTTCAGGCACCTGAGAGGTTAAGCTGCAAGACTTTTGTTATATGATGCGGATGGCAGGCAGGTTTTATCTCATTGCATTCAAGGGTGGTTGCTTATTCTTCCTGACTGAGTAAGGAATATGAGTATCTCACAAGGTGAATCAAACAAAATCAGTACTGGGATAATACAGGAGATAAATGCATCATTGCACTTGCTTCCCTGGTTAGTTTCCCTACTTATTCCTTCATGGGGCCCATGGATCGTGATTATATTTCAAATGAAATAAATTCCCAAATATTTCTTAGATGCACTGGTATTTTTCCTACTCCTAATACTAGTCCTCCCTAGTGGCTATTTCCATGTTCCTTAAGCTATTTTTTCTCCTGTTTCATATTTTTAAAGCACTATTAATATCAGGGTCATCTTAAAACACTAGGTGTGCCCCTGCTGTCAAGATCCTGAAAAGTCTTCTTGACATCTATGGATTATTGCATGGTTTCACATTACCTGCCTTCACCTCATCCATCTTCATTGCTTATCATTTTCCAGCAATGGACATTCTGAGCTCATTAAACTGGGCTCCTCCCTTTGCTCCCACCCACTCCATCCTAATTCCTCTGAGCTCAAGTTTATGTATGATATTGGAAAATGTAGAAATACTGAGAATATTTAGTGTTTAAAAAAACATGTTACTGCAATGCCAGCCTTGCTCTTTCCACCTCTCCGATTTTTTCAAATGAGAGAAATACCCAGGCATGGTGTTGCATATCTGCAATCTCAGTGTTTGGGAGGCTGATACAGGAGGAATGAAGGTTCAAGGCCAGTCTCAGCAACTTAGTGAGACTCTGTTTTAAAATTAAATTAAAATGATGCTGGAGATAGAGCTCAGAAGTAGAATGCCTCTGAGTTTAATCACTAATCAATAAAGTCTTTCTTTCCCTCTTTCCTTCTACCCTTTACACACACACACACACACACACACACACACACACACACACACACAAGATAAATAAATATATATCATGTTTAGTCATTGTTTTCACTACTGCTAATTATTGCATTTTGATAAATGCAATTTTTAAAAAAGTATAAATGCATTGAAACAACTGATTATACCTATTTTACTTGCATCATCTGTTACTCATAGACAAAGATAGGAGATTCTTCCACCCTTATGCCACATGTTTATTTACTTTATTTACTTAGTATTTTTAAAATATTTTTATGGTTGCTCTGGAGTTTTGAATATATTTAATTCCAGTGACAAAACCAACCACTCTTCAAGGCCTCTCTTTGAATGTCAGAGGTGTTTGTTGCTACCCATCTAGCACTTTGATTTATCCTTGGACTCATTTTTCTTTTATCCAGTAATGCCTTGCCTAACAAATATTCAAATGGAAAAAATCATATAAACATACCGTCATGTCTCCTTCCCACTATTGCACTTGCCTCTGGTAAATAATTGATACAGTCTTTGGGTTGTTTCCAGCCCTTTATGTGATCTTGTAAACATACAAAGGCATGGTTTGAATACAGAAAGGTAATGCAAAAAAGTTTTTAAGATGCTTATTAAATTATAGAAATGTCATAGTTTTGGGTTGAGTAAATAAGTGAATAACTGATTCATAAACCGATAGTGAAAATTGCATATTAAAAGAATGAGAAAACATAAAGTAATGTCACTGTGTAAATGGGTGAAAATATTTAACATTAGAAATTTCCAAAACTTTATGTTATGCAAACTAAGGGATATTTTTAAATGTCATTTGATTTTTCAAAACGTACTCTAGTGTTACCTTTGATGCTTGATGCAGCATCGTGATGCACCATTTATTGTATTTTGGAAATTTTTAGTGTTTGTGTTTTTAAAATATGTGTCTTTAAGGGAAAAGAGAGGAAACTGAGAATAGACAGAATTTTCAAAAATAATAATAATAACACAATTCAATAGAGCAATAATACTTACTTCCAAGAAACATAAGAAAATGGAGAAAGCAGAAATATAATAATTACAAAGAGAGGAGCATATTATCTACACTTCAGGAAAAAAATCTGGAGAATTAACAGAATATCATACATTTGTGGGACATAAGAAAACATCCATACCACATTTTTCTGGTAGATGTTTGGTGGTGCCTAAGTAAGAGAAGGCTGGAGAAAAAGAGCCATATTAAACTTTACTGAGACATTGAAGCCAAGGGAAATTTTTATGACACCAAAGTGTGAAATAAATATTGCCTATATATAGCATGTATGTAACAGGATCATTAAACCTGACATAAATGGGGGATACAAGCTAGTGGATATAAGGGTCATCTCATTGGCAATTTACCTGGACCAAAGATCAAGGTCCAGATGTATTCTTGCCTCTTACACTTTGGCATCATCTAAGCCCTTTTGAACTGAGGCCAAACTTTTTTTTGGAGAAAAAGGCAAGGGAAACTGATTTGATTAAGATTAACATTCTGAAGATTAAGAATTTGAAATCTAAATTAAGTTTAATTATAGAAGAAGAAACTGATCTGCTTTGCATATATGAGTTGTGGACTGAGGTTTCTAAAAACTTCATACCCTTTCCTCCAAAGAAATAAAGGTTCTGATGTTTAAATAGTTGGCTCCTAATATCTATATCTTGGGCAATGCTGCCAAAATATCATCTTCAACTCTATCCATCATTATCATCACTCCCACTTTACAAACAGACAAGAGAGACAAATGGCCAATTGTCTTGCCACCTAAGACCAGCATTTTACATAGAACAAAAAAGGAGAACCAAGCACAGTCGTATGTCGCTTGATGAATTCCAGCGAAGATGGTTTTAAGTAGTGTATCCAGCAGTGATGTGTGAGAAGACATCATGATGATCCTTCACGTTAAAAATGGTCCTTATAAACCTTCTCTTTTAATGTGACCTCTTCTGGAAGAAGTGATAGATTAAGTGCCTGGTATTCTAATATGGGGACACATATAAGTTTACCCTTAGTAGAAGGTATGAGATCAGTAAAACCTAAATAGGAAAAAGAGGCAGGGGTCTTGTGACATTGGAGCAGTCACCAATTACATTATTATATACAAAAAACTCCAGAAATAATACTATAGATGCCTTTGAATATATTTTACTAATCTCCAGAGGTTATTTATACTTTGGTTGCATCCAATTTCTCTTGTAACAAATTGAGACTAATTCATTGTTCTTGTACACACACAAATACATGCACCATCTAACGCTTTGGCACCACATAAGCCCTCTTTAACTGAGGCCAAACAGTCATGTACACATCCACGCAACTATTCCCCTCACACACACATAAATACATTCACCAAAATTTGTGGTCTCTGGTAGAATAAATATTTAAGGCGACCTCAATAAAATAAGTATCTTAGAATTTAGATACCAACCATAGGCCTTGATAAATCTGTCATATTTTTACTAAAAGTGCCATTGCAGTCCTCTTTCTGATGCTTATTTGTTCGTAACAGTATCAGAGGATTTTTAAATACTACCATAAAAATGGCAAAAGAAAAGAATAAAATAAAAGAAATAAAAGAAATCCAAAAATTTTCTATAAGATAAATTTCAGATTGAAATAAAGGAAGATAAAAGTTATTCAAATAGAGAAAGTTTTATCCCTTCACATTAGTGACATTACAAATATTCCAAGGCATCATCTTAAATATTTCAGATGAATATAGGAACCATGTACGTCCTAGACCTGTTTCTATCCCCATGATCAATATATTTTACCATTCCCAGTAAAAACATATCCTGGGAAAAGGCTGTTGCACACATCAGCAGCTGGGCAGTTTCATAAGATGCACACCTTCTCTGGACATGCACATTCCTAAGCACAGTTTTAAAAATGGCTGATGTTAATATGATAGGTATTTACAGTGAACTGGATCTGCTAGAGGAAATAATTTCAAGAAGCCTCTGGTGACCATGTTTTTCATCACAGTTTCCATTTATACTTGGTATAATTAATCCTAAGGTTGTAATCTTACTCAGAAAAATGAAGAATAACAGGATGGTAGTAAATAAATCCCTTTGCTATGAAAACTTCACTCCAGAGACAAGGAAGCAAACAGTGTAACTACTATTGTCTTCGCAATGAATCTTGAAATACGTTAATAAATATTGGATTTTATAATCTCCAGAAAAATAAATATTTAATTGTCATAATGGAGATTTATTTTAAAACCCTGGGCTCAACCACATGTATTATAATTTGAGAAGTCATACATATAATGTAGTGAGGATACTACATCTATAAAATAAAAATTGCATGCCTCACAAAAAAGACATCTATAAAAAAGAGAAAGTGCTACTGGAAATAATATAGAACAGAAATTTTAAAATCCAACCAAAGAAAGAGAAGATAAAGATATCTACTAAGAATCATAAAAAGAAGCTAGAGATACATACAATAAAACAGAAAAGATAAACAAGAATATCTGTTTAGGATTATAGCGCAGAGTGATAGAATTTAATGAAGATGAGAATGTAAAGTTATCAAATAAATAATGCAAGAAAACATCGACGATCTAAACGACAGGTCTACAGAATTTAAATCATAGCTGAATTTACCTAATACCATGTACAACAAGGAAGGACGGACCCTTAAGAAAGTATTTCATTATGAAATACCAGAATTGTGGGGCTAAAGGAAAGATTTCATGTTTTTATAGACAAAAAGGCTGGGGATTTCTAATACAAATCACATTTTATTCCCAAAATGGAGCTATTTCAAGCTAAAAAGAAATGGAGAAAAGCCTTCAGATTCACAGAGAAGATAACCTTTGCCTTGGAATTTAATATCCAGGCAACATTCAATCAGATAGGAAAAGAAAATAAAGACATGTTTAGATATGCTGGCTGTCAAAAAATGTGTATCCCATGCATTCTTTCTCAGATAGCTACTAAAAGTTTCTATTTAGACTGAAAGATGGAGCATGTGATTCAGGATGTGGGACATTAACAGAGGCAGAGATTTGCAGAATGATGGCAAAGGGAAGACAACAGTGAGAAATATTTACATATTCCATTACAATATCAACAATAATTCTTTTTACTTAAACCTCAAATTGACAGGAAAGTGGAAAGGGAAGTGTGCAGAAGGAATTATGAGGAAAAATGTTTTCTTATGTGTGTATGTATAATACATCTGTGTATACATCTGTGTATAGCAGATGCAGTGAGAAATCATGACCTTGGATTGAATCACAGTCTTTTTTTTAAAGGGAAAGAGAAATGAGAAATTATATATCTTTGTATATAATTTATTTAAAAAATTGAAACTCTGAGGTTAAATAATATGCCAAGCAGTGATAAAAGCCACGTTTTACTGTTGTTTTTTTTTTCCTGTATACTACTCTTCCCCAATATTTTTAAACTGGGAAGACATTTCAGTTGCATACTAGTGATTTGGTAGAGACTTTGAGCGTAGTCATTCTTGGTATACATGCCCGTAATGCTCTTTCATTACCCCTTCCCCGGATCTCATAACTACTGCCACTTTCCAGTCTCAAAGATCCCATTCTCTCTATGGGCTAGAAGCAGATAGCATGGCTATTAGGATTTCTATCATTGTATCATGTAGAATTTAAAACACACTATCCAATCGTTTTATGTGTACTGTTCTCTGTCATTACATATTATAAGTGCATGCATGTGTATTAATGTGTGTGTGTTCGTGCATTTCTTGCTTTCCCACCTAAACAAGGGATTTCTTGGGGGAAAGGCAACAGCTTTTGTTTGGGCCCAGTGGTGAGCTTAAAACCCAGAAAAATAACAAGGGACTGAGTGAGCCTTGAAAACACATCTGGGTTTGAAGGGCAAGAAAAAAAAAATTTAAATCTGGCTATAATCAGCACATAGAGGAGCAAATACTAACTATGACAATAGCCATGTGAAATAAAATAATTGATTCCTTTCTGGGAGCTAAAACAATGTGCTAGTGCTTTAAATATTTGTTTTGCTTTGAATATGAAATGTTCCCCAAAATATTTATGAAGCCTGATTCTCAATGCAGCATGGTTCAGACTGGAAGATGAGTCACAACTTTGAGGATTGTATTTATCCCTGGTTTCTTGTTATTTTTCTTTCAGCTTCTTGGTTGCTATCGGCTAAGCAGATTTTCTTCACCACATCATGCCACGATACCTTTCTGCATTGGAAACAGCCAGCTATGGACTGAATCTCTGAAATGATGAGCCAAAATAAACCTTTCCTTCTCTGAGTTGTTTTTGTCATGTATTTTGATCATAATGAAGAAAAACTGTGTAATATAATTTCTTAATGCAATGAAACTTCAGAAGAAAAACTGTCAGCTTTATACTGTTAGGATTTCTATTTTATAACTAAAGAAACTGAGGCACAATTCGATGGGACAGAACCCAGTGAGAGAGAATATGTACTCTTGCTTGAACATGTACGCCAAATACATTTTTTGAAAGTTACTGATGACACTCTCCAGAATGCTTTTCATCTCCATATACGCGACTCTCTCTGGGATCTGCACTCTGAGAACAGGCAGATTGTCTGATGCGTTTGTATGACTCACACATTCCTAAGCACAGTACCTTGCACAGGGTGAGCCCTCGTGCTGGCGTTGGGCACACTAGAGAGCTGTGATGCATGCGGAAGCCTGCTGTGTGAGCTCCAACATAACAGGCTGGTGGAGTCCTGGGATCTGGGGGAGGCACAGTTCCATACACATTTACAATTTAGTAATTTTATATAATTATCAAAACATACAAGTGTTACTCAAAAATTTTTAAGTGATAGAGGTGAAACACATTTATGTCTTTTTCCAAAAATTAAAACAAAGCAGCATTCATAGACATCTTTTCATATTAATTTGAATGACTAATGCTTTACTTTTAGGAACCTGAATCCATATAATCCCAGAAGGTTTTTGTTTGTTTGTTTGTTTTTATTTTGTTTTTTATAACAGATATGGCAAGTAAAATGGGTTCAGCTAAACTTCATAAAGACACTCAATAAAATATGATTTATGCTAACATTTAATGTTTTTTTGTTAATTTCCCATATTGTCACGTACATAAAAAGTTGAGGAAAGACAAATTTTTCAGAGAGATGATCAGATACTGGCCTCCTTAACTCCAGGTGGCAAAACAATGCTGCTGAGCAGAAAGCTCTGGTATGTTAAATTGTGATTAAATGGGATTTCTGTTTTTGTTTGTTTTGTTTGTTTTCTGTATCAGGCCTTCACAAGCTTATCCTGCAATCAATACATGCTTTTATTTTTGTCTTTACCAAGCTGGGGGACTTTCAAATCATTGTCTGGATTTCGGTCCCTCAGGTACAAAGCGTTTCTGTCTGAAAGGACTTCTGAGTCCTTTGCTGTGTGTGTTAATTAGAGTTGGTTTCATGATCTTTGCTGTCAGTTTCTTCTGCTCCACAATTTGAGAGACAGCGATGCTTAAACCAATCCCCAAAGGCCTCTAGAGACCATTTCCAGTTGCATTACTGATTTATTTTTGTCTTGACCAGATGGCTTCAGGTTCCTGTGACTATATGGGAGTCCTTTTGATTACCCTATTTATCTCTCCCAGTGCTCAATTTAAGGGTCAAATCTCATGTAACACATTTGCCAGCAAGATAAACCATTCAAACCCACTGCTGTTTGGACACCATACTTCTGACATATGCTCTGTGCCTCATTACACACCAAAGTTATTACATTTAATACATTTTTTTTATAAACTCCATAACAAAGCAGGCATAATTTTTGTTGGTTTGTTTCCGAATCCTTCAGAAAATGCAGCCAATAGGGTAGGATCCTGGAGGGCTTTGTGGAAAAGACAGGCGTCAGCAGGGCCCCGAAGGCTCCTGACCAAGGCCTTCTTTGCCTTTATCTAGGTGGCCATGAAAAAGATGAGCAGAACATTTTTAATGAAACCAATAAAAATGCAAAGGAAGATTTAATGTTTAAAGAAACAATAAATCAAAAGTGACAACTGGAATGCAATATTTCACCATGAGATTGAGGAAATCAATTCATCCAAAGGGCACACTTGGCTTCTGTTAAAAAAAATCCCCACACATCCTCACACAATAAAAGCTATCACATCAGCTGAGGCTAAATAAGCTCTAGTTAATGTATTTTGAAACCTTGAAAAACATGCATGAAGCCAGACAATACGGCACCTCAGGAATTTGGACACACACATACATGAACACACACATAGACCCATATGATCGCATACACACACACACACACACACACACAAACCCATATGATCGCATGTACACACACACACACACACACACACACACACCACAGCATCAACAATCTAATAATTAGAAATTATTATGATTAGGACTCTCTCTAAGTTTAGGTAAGTAAAAAAAGGAGGCTTGTTCAAGATGTTTTATGGATTCAGAATTATCAGATTTGTTTATATTCCTCAGTTGTTTTCCTTTAAGATTTCTTATGCAATAAAAATATAAATAAATTTCAAAAGCAGAGGTGTTAGTGTCTTAGATTTCATCATCAAAAAGAAAAAAATAGCAGAATCAGATGCTTGGAGACTATCTGGCCAACCTTATGTGAAGTAACCCTGGAATAGAAAATTAAAAAAAAAATTCTTACCTCAGAAGGACTCAAAATCAATGAGAAATGAAATTGTCACTTGCATTAGATATTATATTAATATTGTGTAGTTTATGGCAAGGACTATAACAAAGGTTAAAACAATAATAAGAATGGGCCCAGGTGTCTTGGGTTGGATTGCAAAAAGTATGATTTGATCTAGACCTTGATTAATGAGAGGAGAGATAGAATGTTACTAGATATAATCTGGGGGACCAAAAGGGAGCTTTAGAGAGTGATTTCAGTGGGACAGTTAGATAAAGATTAGGACCAAGATAGTGCAAAGGGATATGTGCTAGAAGAATGAGCAAAAGACAATGTGAGAGAACAGAGGTGAGAAGGGTAACATCCCCAGTAGGTAATAACAGAGTTAATAATCATGATTTCATGTGCTTTGTTTCTTCTAAGCACTGTCAGGATTGTAATGCCCTTTGACACTTAATCCTCCCCACAACTCTTTAAGGTAAGTATTAACCTAATTTCACAGCTAAGGAAGCCCAGGCACTGCCATGCTTTTATTGGTGCCTGAACTTGTAAGTGACAGAAGTGAACTCCAATTGCAACATGACAACGCTGCAGCAATGGACTGCAAAACAGATATAAACTGACCACAGGCTTCTGACCAGGCAGTTTCCCTCCACGCTGGATTGGCTGCTCTCCATGTCACACATTCTCTTTCATTCCTCCCATCTGCAGTGTCTTTCTTTGCCTTTCACAAATCATCTAGTTCCACTGTTTCCACAAACCCTCCCTTGAAAGCTCCAGCCCTCAGTGACTCAGTTCTCCTATAGTAATTACAACCTTCTAGTCAGAACTTGTTCCTCTTCTTGGATTTTTGCCAGAGTTTCGGTTCATGTGTGCATCTTACCTTCTGTCACAGGTTGAACAACGAAACTGCACACTTCTCCCCAAATTCCCGAGGGAAAACCCAATTCTTCATGATGATGTTGGGAAGGGAACCTTTTGGGGGTGATTACATCATGAAGATGGAGCCCTCAGAAATAATAACACTATTACAAAAGGAAGTCAGAAAGCTCACTTGCCCCTCTTGTCATATGAAGGCATAGTGTGAAAAGAGCCATCTAGGAACCTAGAAGAGGGCCCTCACCAGACACTGCCGCATGTTTATCTTGAGTCTCCAGGATTGTAATAAACAAATGCCTATATATTAGGTAGCAAGTCTATGGTATTTTGTTATAGTAATCTAAATAAAGAATTTTTTCTAACAAAACTTCTGTTTCTTTGAGGGAAGAAATATTTTTTCTTCTCCTTTTATGTTTTCCTCAGAGTTAAGAACTTAACTCATCTTTAATAGCCTATTAATTACTGGTTTCATTTTAAGATTCCACTCCGTCTCACCTTATATACTTGCCAAATGTCAATTTGAATGCATCCCTGAACAATCAAGTTCTAGAAAGCAAGAATTCTGCATTTAAGTCTGAGGGAGACTCTGGAACATGTATGATCTCACCTAATTTTCACAATATTTATCTAGTGTTTTGTTTTTATATTGGGGAATATGACCAGAACTACACAATGACAATATAGAAAAGAATGGTTAAAATTTGAGCCTGGATTTGTCCTTCTCTGGGGCCAAGATCTGAATGATTATATTTTCAATAGTGTTTTACTTCAATAGGTTTATCAAGACATTCAGGAAACTTTCTCAATTTCTATAGTTGTTTAGATACATGCATAAGTGTTTCTTTCCATGCCCTTTAGTATAAAAACATAAAAAATAACTGATTTCATATTGTTTTTATGGATGACTCATTGATTCTATTTGAAATAAAAGGGATACTATACATAGATATTTTATACACCTGCTATTTTACTTCTTAAAACAAATTGTAGCCATTTAATAGCATGTTTGCAGAAAATGTCTTTTGAATTTTAACAGCAGTTCTTAAATACACTCAAAAATTCAATTTTGTAGACATCATAGTTTCTGTGTGAAACAGTATGGTTTTTATTGTTTTCACATTTTTTGTTGTTGGTTTCTTCCTTCAATTACATGTCAGCTGTCACTTACCCTTGTATCATCAGGCATATATCTGAGGACCTACTTCTAGGTCACTGCTCTAATTCTTGTGGGAAGAGACGCTAGAAAAACAAGTGTGCTAATGAAATCACATTGCCTGAACTAGAGCCCAGGGGAGTAAAATTTGTAGGCTTAGTGCCCAGGCTTTGTCACAGCTGGTTTGGGAGCTTAAGGGCCTTTTCTGACATCTTCCTTGTCTTTTGTCTCTGGTTGAGGTGATTGTAGTTTACAAATATCTTCGACAGATCAAACAGAACATAAAAATTATGTACAGAATTTTGAGTGAAGTCTGTTTAGAGACAGCAATTCTTTTGATTCTTAAAGTCAAAGTCTCATTTTGGAGACAATGACCCATCAGAGATACATGGCTCACAAAATAGGTAAGCATTGGAAAGATTTTAGGACTAGGTAAATGTGGAGCCAATGTTCCTTTGAAGAAGTGGAAGAAGCAGTCTGCAATGGGCACTCCGGGCTGGGCAATGGAGGGGCAAGTTGTGGAGATAAGGGCAAACAGGTCGCACCTGGGGTGGTTAATAACGTAGGTGGGATTGATGTCTAAGCAGCATGAGAGGTAATGGTTTCTTTTCAGCACAAGATAGAAGGTTAGATTTAAGATTTGCTGCATCTTCAATGCACAGACTTCCTTTGCCTTCATGTATACTCAGGATGACTCTGGGATCCTTATCGGCTGCTTCTAATTTAGACCTGTGACTGTCGGTGCTTTCACAGAGCTTATGCCTCTCTGAAGTTGCTCTTTATGAAGCTTTGTGAAAATTTGGACAGTTTAGGACACACACATGCAGAGGAGAAAAAAGAAAGAAAGAGGGCAATGAGGAAGTAGGTGCATTTTATTTTTCTGCAGTCGGCCTTTATTTTTTAAATAACCTTGCACTCCTTTGCAATTTCCCCTCAGAACCGTTTTTTTCTCTGCTCTTTTCCTTTTTCTTCATTATTTTAATGGCTACATCTTTGCTCTGATGTGTCAATGGGAGTGGAAAATCCTGTGAAGCCAGGGCTTAATGAAATGCCAGCTGGAACAGAGGGATAAAGTTTCTTTGGAGCGGCTTCAAAGGGATGCAGGCAGGGTAAGCTGGAGGACAATGGTGCCCAGGCCTCGGGACAGAGACGGCCTGGCCAGCTGGCCCAGCCTGGCCCTAAGGAGGCATGAAGGGATGGGGACTCATGTCACCATGCTGCTGGGGGTGGGGGATAGGGATGGGGACTTATGGGCGCGCGCTCACACACACACACACATACACACACACACACACACACACACACACACACACACACACACAGTACCAAAGGCTGAATCCTTCAATTTCAAAACAAATGGTTTTCTTCTAAAATGAGGGGCCAAAACGTGACTCCTGGCAGAAGAAGCATAAGCTACTATTGTTCAAATGTCCTAGCTTCCTGGATGTAGGAAAGCATATCCCCTCCCTCTTTCTTGTTTTGGAATACATTTTCCATTTCTTTTCATAGGAGAATGATCAGAAAAACCTTAGTTTTCATAGGACTTGAGTGAGATTTATGAATACTCATTGGTCATTTTTAGTCAGGTGGCATTTCTCTTTTCTTTTTTTGTGAATCAAGCAGGAAAAGTGACTTAGAAATAGGCTATACATCTAGAAGGCTTAAATGTCACATCTGACTGTCAACCCCATTTAGGTCTTTGCTTCTGAGGCCCTTGTATATTGAGTGACATCAAATATAATCAGATGCAGTTTGTGGCCAGAAGGGATTTTTCACAAACTACAAGGTACCTCAGCCTCTACCTAGTTCATTCATATGTATTAGTACATTTTGTATAAAAATGGCTGTCTTACTCCTGGTGTTTTGCTAATGAGGGCATTTGATTAATTATATGGACTAGCCATTTTATTAAGTTAACTTTTAGAAGTCTTAAAAATGTTTTTTTAAGAATTTACAAACTGAATCTTCTAAAAGCTGGAGTACTTCAAATCCAGAACACATATGGAAAAATAATTTTCATTCATTTTCCTTGCTTATGAGAACTGACAAACAAGGAGTTAGTTGTAATATATACTATATTCCAAGTAAAAAATATTTACTGAAAAATCAAGACTGATATGTTTCTTGCTCCTTATGACCTAGAAAATAAAACATGGACCTTAGTTCAAGTCAGTTCTTTAAGTAGGTATAAATTAGCCACTGTTTGTGGCTACTCAATAAACCCAAATAGCACATTGTTCTCACCATCAAGAGATTCCCTGTAGGCAAGATAGAACTCTACACAAGAAATTCTATTGTTGTTCAAAACGGTATAATACCATATACTCCTTATAATAAAAATTAATTTTCAAAAAAATCTAAAATTATATAGATTTGGCCCAGGCTTCCACCAAGAGGTGATACTGAATTCTATTGGTAGAGAAAAGGAAGGGTATTTCAGAAAAAACTGCAGTGTAAATGTACACCCCTCACAATATGTTCCACTTATAAAAGAATAAAAATTAAATAAAAAATAAAATAAAATAAAAACCAAAATATAATGCTTAAAATAAAGAAGTTTACATGGCACAATGAGGAAAACTACAAAAAGAATTCCAAAATGATTGTTTAGAGTAATCCCAGGAGGTAACGATTTGGGGATAATAACAGAGATGTAAATAGGACAAAACAAGGAAGGCCTGCACATTTGGCTTGGGCTTTAATCTGCAGGTTATGGGGAGGAAAGGGAGAGTTCTAATCTACTCCATCAGATTGAGTATGGCATGTTGGTGACTTGTTCTGGCTCTGCTATCACAAGCAGACACCATTTCTTCATGGTGACAGCTATGCTCCGCACTACCCAGGATCTTTTCCATCTCATCTCTGGTTGAGTGTGACAGTGGAAGACTTTGACAAGTGTCTGAGGCCTTGAAGAAAAGTTTATTTGGTGTCTGTATGCCTCCAGTCTCTCCAGGATGCACTATGCTTTTATTGGTGGTAGTTGCTTTGTGGCCACAGCATTAATCCTGCAACACTTTTTCTCTGGACCACTTATCAGCAGATTCCTTCAGGGTGCTGATGGATTCTAGCTATTACTAGCTTGAGTCTTTCATAATGCCTGTTTTGACTTCTTCATCACTCCTTACCTCTGAGAAGACCTTGTGCATAGTCTCTTCTTATTTATTTATTTATTTATTTATTTATTTTTATGGGTCTGTGGATGGAACCAAGGGGTATTTAACATCCAAGCTACACCCCCAGCCCTATTTTTATTTGAAACAGGGTCTCACTGAGTTGCAAAGGGCCTCACTGAGTAGCTGAGGCTGTCCACGAACCGCAATCCTCTGATCTCAGCCTTGCGAATGCTAGGATTACAAGCATGTGCCAATGCCCAGCCGTCTCTCCTTATTTAAATTAATTGAACTTAGCACCTGATTTTTTTTGGGGGGGTCAGGACTTTGATAGAGGGCTAATGAAAGAAATAAAAACATTTGATGAGAAGAAGGTTATATAGTTTAAGGAAAGATATGAGGAACTAGAATATGCAAGCTGTATTCTAGAATGAGAGTGTACAAGTGAGCATCTGATTAGACCAGGTCTTCTCAGACCAATCAATAAGGGTCAGTTTTAAGAAAAGCCATTAGAAAACTATGAAAGATTTCCAAAAGGAATAAGTCAATGTTCAGAGGGTCACAAAGTAGAGATTAGAGATGTTGATATTAGTGCCGATTTTTATTTATTTTTATTTTTTATTTTGGTGGTACTGAGGTTCCTGGAAGCCCTTCTTTTTTTTTTTTTTAATTAATTTATTTTTTAAATTGGTGCATTGTAGTCATATATCAATCACATTGGAGTACAAGACTTGAGAGGATATACAAGCACACATCATCCAATTAGCCCTCCTCCAGCCCCCGTCCCATTCCCTCCCCCTCCCTCCATCCCACACTTCTTTGGTGATTTACTTTGATACATTTGTTTATGTACCTCCTGCATTTTAAAGAGGCTCCGTCCTCCAGTATTACATACCCTCTGATTGATCACATTAGTTGCTTCACTATAGGGCCCTTTCTATAGCTCAACCTCTTCCTGTTGCCCTTTTCCTCCTAGTTATTGCTGATTAAGAGAAGCATCTGATTTATATTTTCTGCGATATTTCTCTGTGCATGCTGCGTTGCAAGTACCAATCCCACTCTTGATGGTCCCAGTAGTGGCCTGGCTACTCAGTGGACTGATCCAGACCTCGCTGGCTCACGCAGCGGCCTTGCCTCATGGGAGGACCCAGTTCTGGTCTCGCTGGCCCCTGAACCGGTCAAACCCCTAAGCTGGCTTTGGTCCCGACCTTGGAGGCCGCAGGAGTGAACTTGCCTAACGCCAGGCTCCGATGCTGGCCATTGGCCCCTGCACCGGTCTAACCCCTTGGCAGGATTCCAATCCCGGTCTCGGAGGCCCCAGCACTGGTAATGCCTCAAGGCAGGCTCCGATGCCGGCCTCACTGGCCCCAGCACCGGCCTAACCCCTTGACAGGCTCTTATCCTGGCCTCAGAGGCCCCAGTACCGGCCTTGCCTCATGGCAGGCTCCGATGCCGGCCTCACTGGCCCCAGCACCGGCCTAACCCCTCGGTAGGCTCTTATCCTGGCCTCGGAGGCCCCAGTACCGGCCTTGCCTCACGGCAGGCTCTTATCCTGGCCTCGGAGGCCCCAGTACCGGCCTTGCCTCACGGCAGGCTCCGATGCCGGCCTCGCTGGCCCCAGCACCGGCCTAACCCCTCGGCATGCTCCGATCCCGGCCTCGGAGGCCCCAGGACTGGTCATGCCTCACGGCAGGCTCCGCTGCCGGCCTCGTTGGCCCCAGCACCGGCCTAACCTCTCGGCAAGCTCTTATCCTGGCCTCGGAGGCCCCAGTACCGGCCTTGCCTCAAGGCAGGCTCCGATGCCGGCCTCGCTGGCCCCAGCACCGGCCTAACCCCTCAGCAGGCTCTTATCCTGGCCTCGGAGGCACCAGTACCGGCCTTGCCTCACGGCAGGCTCCGATGCCGGCCTCACTGGCCCCAGCAGCGGCCTAACCCCTCGGCAGGCTCCGATCCCGGCCTCAGAGGCCCCAGTACCGGCCTTGCCTCAAGGCAGGCTCCGATGCCGGCCTCGCTGGCCCCAGCACCGGCCTAAACCCTCGGCAGGCTCTTGTCCTGGCCTCGGAGGCCCCTGGAAGCCCTTCTACCTCCAGGATACACTCCCAGACCTATTTTATAATTTTATTTGGAAACAGGGTCTCTTAAGCCAGAGAGACTGGCTTAAACCTGTGCGATCCTCCTGTCTCTGCCTCCCAAGCACGGGGATTACAAGCGTGTGCCACCACGCCCGGCTAGTGCCAATTATTTTTTTCATTACTATGAACTGAACCCAGGGGTAGTCTACCTTTGAGGTATACCTCCAATCCTATTTTTTTATCTTTTATTGTGAAACTGGGTATCACTAGGTTTCAGAGGGGCTCATGAAGTAGCTGTGGCTGGTCACAAAGCTGCAATCCTCCTGTTTCAGCCTCCTGAGTACTGGAATTAGAAGACTGTGCCATCAAACCCAGCTTGATTACTGCCAATTCTAAAGCAAAGATAATCTGTCTACTTCAGAGATACTGTTGTGAGTATTGTAAAATGCTATACACAGGTGAATTCCAATATATTAGCATAACGATTATTATATTTCCTTTGGGCATTTTATGCTTAGATTAATATGTTTTGACCATACTCAGAGGTAACCCAGAAGCCTGCAAATAGACAAGACATGGTATATCTCCCAACTCACATTTTTCTTTGTGCATATTCCCATCACAGTAAATGGCACCATGTAGGATTATTATGCTATAGTTTCATTCTACAGCAAAACATTGACCACAGACAGAGCTCTGGGAAGACCTAAGTTTATGATGTTTATGATGTGACAAGAGAACTTGTGTACATTTCCACTTATAGGATATACCTGTTAGTAAACTGTGCTGGTGAAATTGCTGGGGGCAGGAGATGCTCCATCTCTCAGAGTTAAAGATTCATGGGAAATCTCTTATATTTCTTGTTGCATCTGGCTAAGAAGTATCTATCTAAAGTCATTTTATTAATTACTAGAATTAAAATGGATTGAATTTCAGAACTAATTTCTAGCCTTTATTTCTGAGTTAATTTTCATAGACGGAGGTGTTTCTGACCATACTTGGGGGGCCTTTATTCCTTTGTTCTTTCCTGGTAGACTAACAGACAAAGTTTTCGGAGGAAACTGTCAATCTGTGTTCTCTCCATTTTCTTTAATTTTAAATGGCATTCTTACCTTCATACTTGAAAAATTCATACTGAATATTTAACTTTCATAACTTCTGATTTTGGTGAAGGGATACCAAATTCCACCATTTAAGACAGAAGTCTTAGATTTTTTCCTAGACAAAACAAAACAGAAAAAAAAAAGCAAGGATGGATACTTTCTAAGATGCTTTCTTAAATGCCTTGACTATTTGGAGATGTTCCTAAGAAATCCTTATTGAAATTTAATTCAGTACAGGCAATGTTTCAAAGGCACTTGAAGATATATTTGAATACCAAAGATGTTCAACCATATAGCAGAAGAGAGCATCTCTTTGAAATAATAAGCATTGTGTTTTCATAATAGTTAGAAAATAAATGATAACATCTGGCTGTATTACTTTGTGGATTAAGACATATACTCACAAAGGCACTCTTGAGCACCTGCAACCTGATGGGAATTGGGCCATACACACACAAAGAAGGGATACTGTCCACATTCTTAAGCACACAGACCTGAAATATATGGTACAAAATTAGACATGACTATTTAAACGATAATTTTCCAAATGCAGTAATGATGTGCGATAAAAATAATTCCTCTTGTAAGAAATTTGTTATACATAAAAACTTTCTAGGACCTCAGACTCAGAGACTTTTTAAAATTTGGGGATACTAAGCATTGAACTTAGGGACATTTTACTCCACTGAACTATGCACCTAGCTTTGCTTTATTCTTTGTGTGTGTGTGTGTGTGTGTGTGGTACTGGGGTTCCTGGAAGCCGTTCTACCTCCGGGCTACACTCCCAGACCTATTTTTACATTTTTATTTGGAAACAGGGTCTCCTAAGCCAGCGCGCGGCTGGCTTCGAACCTGCGCGATCCTCCTGTCTCTGCCTCCCAAGCATGGGGATTACAAGTGTGCTCCACCACGCCCAGCAAGCCTTGCTTTATTCTGAAACAGAGTCTCGCTATGTTGCTAAGGCTGGCCTCCAACCCATGATCCTCTTGTTCCATCTTTCTAGGTACTGAAATTACAGGCATGTAACACCGTGCCTGGCTCAGAAATTCTTATTCTCTCTCATGGCCTGTACCACTTTAGGCATCTGACAAAGAGCTAAGCTCAACCATGAAAAGTGCACATGTACATAATTGTGTGAGCCACATTAGGTGAGGATGTTAAGTATTTCTCAAAACATATTTATAAGATTTCTCCTTTCTAGGACTCTTTCAAACACAGATAAAGAAATTTCCCACTTCTAGGAGACTTCTTGGTCTTACGTCTAGTCTCACTCTCAACATTGACTGTAATTTGCTCCTCCAATTTACCTTTCACTAAACTCCACTAGAAACCATCTCTTGTTTGTAAAAAACAACCTTTGTTCTGGAACATTGTCTATTTCCATGTACACACTTTGTACCTTGCCTATGTTATCATTCATTGGTATATTTCATATACTTATGGTCCTTTGACCAGGTAGCTGACCTTGGAATGCATCCTTCACCAAAGATATCAAGCTTTGTCTTCATGAAGGTGACAATCTTTAGGAATGTCCCTCCTCTGTGTTGGATTTGAATATGCAGGGCGTGTTCCTCGGTGCACATAGATACACGGGGAGTCCGGTATGGATGCCATAAGCCTTTATTCGCCAGAGGGCCAGTGCACCTTTCCCGGGCAATTCCTTCCCCCATCCCCGCCCCGGCGGGAGCAGGTGTGGGGAGAGCCCCCCCACGAGAGTAGAAGTGCCCCCATGAGAGAGCCACATCCTCCTTATATCGAGGGGAGTGGTCTCCTCTGTGGGAAACATGGAGCTCTGCAGGGTAGGGAGGCTGGTCCTTCCTGCCTCTGGGCTTCCAGCCCCTCCCCCTGTATGGCAGTGGCTCAGATCTTTCATCCTGGCCTTTTTGGTGATAGGGGCAATGACTCTACTCGAGCTACTTCCTGTTGTCAAGGGGTGCCTTCAGGGGCCCCTGGCCGGGAGAAGTCGGAGTCCATCAGGAGGGGGAAGGTGGGTGTGGCCGTACCAAGAGTTGGAGGTTACCCTGGACAGCTTGGTGATGTTGTTTGAGGAGACTTTAACAGGCAAGGTGCTATTAAAGGAAAAGAAAATCATGACAGCAGATCCCAGGCTGGGCAGAAGCCCTTCTAGATATGAGGCACATTGTCACTAGATCTATTAATACAAATAGCAGCATTTCCCTGAGGAAGAAGTTTAACACCCCTTTAGCAGTTTTTCATTAATAGCAGCAACTTCCTGAGAGGACCCCACACCACTCTTTTCAGCAGTGAGTGGGTATGGGTCTGTCTGGTCAAACGAACACATGTTACTCTGTCCAGAGCATCAGTAACCAATTTCAGAGGTTTAATACTTATGGCGGTTTGGCATCTGAAGACGGAGAGCACATAGTATGCAAACAAGTGGATCTTCTAAAATATAAACATCAAAGAGAGTTATGTAGAGAGAAACAAAGTTTCTCCGTGCAAGAGAATTTGTCCTGGAGCTGTTGTAATGGAGCCCTTTTAGATATGGCCTAAGCCTTGGGAAGAGGTGGGAGAGCTTACTGTCAATCCCCCTGGACCGATAGTTGGGAAGGGAAACTAGGGTGGACAGATTGAGCAGGCCACCAAAGAGGAAACTAGCTTACCCTGTACCTGTAGGGTTACCCTGGGCCAGCAAAGAGGATGGAGGAAGGAGAGTGAGGGATCCAGGAACTGTCAGTCCTCGGCCAGACCGAACAGGGCCAGTGACAGGTCCTGGACCAGAAGGGTGGTCCCCCTGTGTTGAGGCACCTGGGGCTCACCACTTTTCAAAGGCCACTCACCTTTCCAATGGCCATTTAATCCACACCTGAAACAGGCTCCTGGAGGTGGTTGTCTTTGCTGTCATCCTCCCCTAGGTGGCGCTTGTCGCCCCAAGGGCTGCCATCCTTCCTCTGGCCTCAGGGCTGCTACCAGGGCTTGGGACTGTAGATCCGCCATATGGAGAAGTTGGAGGGTATGCTTCACTTCTACCTGTTCCTCTCTGGAATTAAAAACTTTAAATGCCATGTTCACCACATCTTGGACAGGGGTCTGAGGACCGTCCTCAGCCTTTTTTAATCTTCTCTGAATATCAGGGGCTGATTGCCCAATAAAAATGGGTCCAATATGATCGAGCCTGCCTCAGAAGATGGATCTAGATGGGTATAGCGGGTAAGAGCCACTTGTAACCAATTAAGAAAAACCGCTGGGTTTTCGTTTGGACCCTGGGTGATTTCCCCAAGCTTATCATAATTAACCGCCTTATGGGGGGCATCTTGCATACCATCAAGAAGGCATTGTATCATATAATTTCTTATTTCTATTCCCTCCTTTACATTATAATTCCAGTGGGGCTCCTCGGAGGGAACTGCAGTTTTGCCAATAGGAAGCCGTGGATTGCTTAAGTGAGCCTGATTGGCCCTTTCCCTGGCCACTTTCAGAATACAATCACGTTTGTCTGGAGTTAAAGAAGAGGTTAGAATAACATGAAGATCCCACCAAGTTAAATCATATGCTTGTACAATATGTTGGAATTCCTTGATAAAACCAGAGGGATTGGCAGAAAAAGAACTCAGTCTCTTTTCAAGTTGAGTAAGGTCAGGAAGGGATAAAGGAACATGGACCTGGACCACACCTTCTGCACCAGCCACCTCACGAAGTGGGGCCAGGAGAGAGGGAGATGGGGCCTGTAACTCAGCTGACTCAGACTCTAGCACCCACGTTTTATCGCAAAATGGAGGCCGTGGGTCAGCAGAATTATAAGCCTGTTACCCAGAAGGACCACCAGGTGGTGTCTGTGAGTTGCCACGTGGTGTCCAAAATGGCGGCTGTGGCTGGCGGGAATCCCCAGCCAGCATGCCTCGGGCAGTAGAGCCGGGAGGGGAGGAAAACAGAAAATGCAGGCACCAGAAGGGCTGCATTCCCCCTGAGGGGCTGTGGCTCAGACCTTTCACTCTGTTCTACTACTTATCACACCAAGATAAAGTTTCTCATCCTCAGTGAAATCTTACTTTCTTTCCACTGAAATTTTGCATATTCTACAGTATGAACCACCTATTCAGTCTTTGTGTGTGTGTGTGTGTGTGTGTGTGTGTGTGTGTGTGTGTGTGTGTGTTTTACTGAAAATTGAACCCAGGGTCATTCTAACTCTAAGCTATACCCCTAGCCTTATTTTACTTTTTTATTTTGAAACAGGGTTTTCCTGAGGTCTAAGGGCATTGCTTAGTTTCTGATGTTGTCCTCAAAACTGCAGTCCTCTATTCTCAGCCTCCAAGTACTGGGATTACAGACATGCACCAAGACACCAGACATACCCAGATATGCCCAGCTACCTGTTTAATCTTTAGCAGATAATACTTCCATTGAGTATGAACTTACCTGTGTGACTCATCATGTCTAGTTTGATAATTCCCCTCAGTTTTTATAATCTTTCAATATGTCTTTGCTCTCTTCACAGCACCCACATACTATTCAGGTCATTTGTTGACTGATTATCATATATACTATCCTTTCCTGTACTAGCCATCAGAGAAACAGTCTTAAGAAAACATCTTGTGTTTTCATGGCATTTTAACCTTTATAGCCCCATAAATTATCATAATATATTGTCAGCATAATCTCTTGATTTTTACAATAAGCAGAAAAGGGGGCATTATTCCCATCTTAAATAAAGGAGAGCTAAAGGAAATCAGCTATTTGCTCAAAGTCACAGAGCAAACCAGATTCCAAATTAAGAGCAGGTTTGAAATCTCCCGGGTCCAATCGTTGTCAGGTTTTTCTACCTTCCATAGGGCATAAGTATTATAAACCTGTCCTAGGGGAAATGCACTTTAGGCAGCACAGAATGTGATGTACAAAAACTTTTAATTACTCTTGAGTGGGTGTGAGACAGAAGACTGCAGCTGAACTATGCAAGCCATTCAAAGCCTCCCATTCTGTTCAGCTTTCTCTTCCACAAAATGGATGCCAGAGGCTTGTTAACACTCTCCTTTCTCTTCTCTCTGATCTTTCATTTATGTCTCCAGAGGATAGTTCCAATCCTAGTATCCCAGTTATAGATCCTATTGTTATGGAGAAGATTGCCATGTGGTTTTGAGCAAGACAATGAATTTATTAACAAAGATTTCAAATTACCTACTCATAAAATAATAGTGCTATAGTGAGAATTTCAGCATAATATTGGGAAACACAAAGTTAAAGCGCCATGGCATTTGGACATCGTGGTGCATTCCTATAATATCAGTACGTGGGAGGCTGAGACAGGAGGATTTTGGGTTCAAGACCAGCCTCAGAAACTCATCAAATTAGTGCAACTTTTAACAATCTAGCAAGACCCTGTTTCAAAACAAGATAAAATAAAATAATAAAATAAAATAGCAATGGTGGTATACCCCAGAGGTATGACACCCCTGGGGTCAATCCCCAGTACTAAAATAAAAGGAACCATGGGGAGTAAAATTTCCTCTTCAAGACTGAACCCCCCAAAAGGGATATCTCTCAGTTACCAGTGTGGATAGAATTTATTTCTTCTTCAAATTCTCAGGACATGAATATACACTTTATGGAGACAGTGCTGAGGCACAGCCTGGTAGGAATTCTTGCCTATTTTTCCTACCTTCCAATAATGTGTCTAAGTGAGACCCTGTTTCAAAATGAAAAATAAAATAGGAATGGGAGTGTAGCACAGAGGTAGAATGCCTCTGGGTTCAATTCCCCAGTGCCACAAAAACAAAGACATCAACATCAACAACAACAAAAAACACACAATGTGATTGAATTTATTCATTTATTACTCCCAATTGCATTATTCATAATTTGAAAAAGTAGGGGCTTCAATCCCTGTTATTTTGGCAACCATTGTCTGCTCTAACTAGTACAGAGTGTAAGTTTAAAATAGAAGACATTCAGGTAATAGGAATAATAAAAATTCCTCACATGTGATTACCTCATTATTAAACCAGCTTCAAACTAAGCTCTTCTATACCCAAAAGGAAAGAAATGTGTGATTGTAAAGGTTATTATTTCTATTTAAAGCAAACATGCATTTAAGCAGCTGTAACAGTTTCTTTAATGTGTGGAGAGGAGGAGCAGCTTGGAGACCTGGAGGCTGTCTCTCAGCCCCGTGACTGGGGAGCTGTGTGACATTTGTCAAATCAATTAACCTCTCTGTGTTTGAGAGTTTCCATGTTTTGAGGAGGTTAAAATAATACTTGTTTTCTATAGCTGTCTACACCCGCAAAGTGAAAGACATGTCTTAAGGGAGTGAAGGCAATTATTTAGATGATTCAGGCCAAAATCAATCCTGCCATGATGGAGAAGGGAAAAAAATGTGCATTTAGATCTCAGCTGTCCAGATTGCCTGTCGACATCAATCAAATTCATGAAATAAATGGTTCAACCCTTTGCTTTCCTTTGCTTGTGTTAGGAAGGCACCTTTGGGGGCATATTAGCTTGTTAAGACCAATGAGTGAATCATTCATGGCTGCAGGCCACTTAGCATATATCTTAGGATAGTTGAAACACAAGAAGGCTCTGAATTTCTGGGATGTCTGTTTTTCAAAGAATGACAATCTATAAAGTCATCTTGAAAAATTAGGATCAAAGGAGAAGGAGAGAAAAAAATGAATCTGGGTTGGATTTTGTGAGAAGTATGCATTGGACATTACATTGGATGCTTGAATTCATCTTTTTAACTTTATTTTGTCTTCAAAGTAACAATAGGAGGTAGGGGTTACAGAAGAGGAAATTGAGGATCAAAGAGAGTGAGCATGCCTACCTCATTCAGTCAACGTCTGGCACTCTGGAGACTAGAACCGAGTTCTAATACTGAGAATAGCTTTGAACAAAACTAGTATCACTCTTCATACTAAACCTAGTTATCAAGGGTGAATACTACTTTAGTAACACTCTTGTCCTGGCACTTACCTGGCATGATTCAACAAGTATCACTGGGCGTGGACCAGGTGAGATGCCAGGAGCTGAGCACACTGAGGAGAAGTAGGCATGGTCCTCCTCTCCTCTCATGGATTCTTACCTGTCAAAGGTGACAATACGTGCATTGTCATTTAACAGTAAGCAGGATGGATCATTATAAGGATATGCAGAGAGAGAAAGAGAAAGAGAGAGAAAGAGAGAGAGAGAGAGAGAGAGAGAGAGAGAGCGAGAGCGAGAGCGAGAGAGAGAGAGAGAGAGAGAGAGAGAGAGAGAGCGCTAAGCTCCAGAGAGCTTCAGAAGTCCCTTTAAAGAGTATACTAAAAGGTCTCCCCCATGTTAATTAGCTTCTTGTTGCTGTCACAAAAATACCTGACATAAACAACTTAAAAGAGGAAATGTTTATTTAGGGTTGTGGTTTTAGTAGTTTCAGTCCATTATCATAAAACCCCATTGGTTTGGGCCTGAAGTTAATCAGAACATCATGATGAAAATGCATGATGGAGGAGAGCTGCCCAGCTCTTATCAAACAAGAAATGGGGGAGAGGGAACTGGGGTCAGGATACCATCCACAAAAGTAGGTGTGATGGTGCCTATGATCTCAGTACTTGGGAGGCTGAGACATGAAGATTGCAGCTTTGTGGCCAGCTTCAGCAACTTATAAAGACCCTGTTTCAAAATAAAAATTAAAATAGGTCTGGAGGTTTATCTAGCTCAGAAGTAGAATGCTCTAGTTGTAATCCCTGGTATGTTGTGTGGTGTGAGTGTGTGTGTGTGTGTGTGTGTGTGTGTGTGTGTGTGTTTACGAAGAAAGAGAGAGGACTATTTGAACAGAAAGGAAGAATATATATTTCACAAAGTCATACATTCAGAGACCTTTCTCTAACCATGCCCCACCAGCCAACAGTATCTAGCACCCCTCAGTAGTCCATTCATCTAGCATTGGATTAAGCCACTGATGAGGTCGTGCCCTCATGATCTGCCCACTTCCCCAAAGCCCCACTTCTGAACATTGCTGCACTGAGATTCAAGCCTTTAACACATAAATCTTTGAGGGACATCTCATATTGAAACCGTAGCAATCATCTTGTATTGATTTCTATGCACCTCAGAGTTTTCCTCAGTAAAATACTCTAAAAATTTCTAGATATGGTGGCATACTCCTGTAATCTCATTACTTGGAGAGGCTGAGATAGAAGCATCACAGGTATGAGGCAAGTCACAGTAATTTAACAATATTCTCAGCAACATAGGCTCTGTTTCAAAGTAAAAATTAAAAGGGATAGTAGTGGGAACCAGGTGTGGTGGCGCATGCTTGTAATCCCAGTGTTTGGGAGGTTGAGATAGGAGGATCGTGCAGATTTGAAGCCAGCCATGCTGGCTTAAGGAACATGTTTCCAAATTAAAAAAAAAAAAAAAAAAGTATAAAACAGGTCTGGGAGCCCAGAGGTAGAAGGGCTTCCAGGAAGACCAGTACCACCAAAAAAAAAAAGAAAAAAGAAAAAAAAAGAAAAAAAATTCAATCCTGAAGGAAGAAAAAAAGGAGGGACGGAAAGAAAATTATTACTTCATTAGAGTGTTGTGACTCAAAAATCATAATAGAGAATGCTTAGTATGCTTTTGGCATTGTGTATGATAAAAAAAAGGTTTTATCTTTACTAGGCTAAAGTTTTGTCTTAAAAATATAATTGATGGAGCCACTATTATCTATCAGGAATTAAAGGGTGGATTCTTTAACTCTTATACTGTTACTATTGAACTTAATCATTCATGGAACACTCAACCAAAAATGTATATATTTTAATAAATTAAGCATTATAGGTAAGCCATTGTGCTTGACAAATAGATCATTCATCATGTGTCAAAGAGCTTCTGACATTCTAAATTATTTCAATTTTAGTCCCTGTCTCCACTTCCAAAAGTAAATAATGACCTTTGTCATGTCATCTCAGGGTGTTATTGGGAATTGAACCCAAGGACATTCTACCTCTGCACTGAACACAACAACCCCATTTTTTATTTTATTTTGAAGAAGTGTCTTGCTAAGTTACCTTTCACTGGCTTCAAAAGCGAGATCCTCCTGTTTCTGTCTCTCAAGTACTGGAATTACTGGTGTGAGACATTATGCCTGACTGTTATTCTTTACTTCATACACCCATAAATCTCACCCCAGTGTAATAGTTTTATATAATAGTGTCTACCAGTTGCTAATTTTGGACCACTGTTACCTGTGCGATGTATTAATGGTGTCTAATTAATTGGTGTTTTGGTGTATTAATTGAATGAAATAAACTTTGTGAAAAGGTTAGCTGAAATAACCACAAAGAAAATGCTTAAATACTCTAGTAAACAACTATAGATCCTCTGAAAGAGCTAAAGAAACGTGAGTAGATTGAAGACAAAAGGGAGAGTTTACCTCTTTGCTCATTGTGGTACAGTTCATAGGTAGAGAAGAGATTGTTACTTATGTCCACCTATGAATCATTAATCAGGTATCAGGAGGTCCAGAGATAGAATGTAATTTTAACAGTTGACCAAATACAAAATATTGATATGCATAAAACTTTTAGAAACAAGTGGGTGGGAAGCAAGGTCAGATGTCTCATGGAACCTCAGTTTAAATTAGACCCCTAGAACATAAAAAGGAGATTGGATAAGCAACTTAAAATAAATCAGTAAAATTATCAGCACCCATTCTAAGCCAGTATAATACCTTCAGTGTTCCAATCAGGTAAGAGAAAAATAAACACAAAGGAAATGATAATGGACAAAGATAAAACTTGAGAGTAGGCGAGGAGATACTAATTGGAAATATTAAAGCTGGCCAGAAAAAATAAAAAAGAGATTTTGAAAAGGCTTCTCTTTTAGCCACATTAAAAACAAGGGTGTTGACAAGGCTTTTAGATTAGAGGGATGTTCCCCAAAGACCCCAGGCTAAGAACTGCAATCAAAACAGACAGATGTTTAACATGCAACAGTGCAGCCAGCAAAGAGGCTAATGAGATTCTAGTCTGCTTGTCCAATGGGCCAGCCATCACAGTGTCACCAGTCCAGGAGGCTGCTGTCCCTCTTAGAGCCAGTCTTGTGAAACTCGTTTGTGACATGGCATCTGATTCTCAGCAGCTTAATCGTGACACTGTCTACTTAGTCAAGCTAGGCTACAGCAAGGGGACAGGGTGCTGATTAACTGGATGGCGGAGATGCCTTGCTGGAAGATTGAGGATGGTTTGTGACCGGAACAGGAGGCCATGGTCACAAGAAGTGTCGAAAGGTACAGGAGAAATCTGGGCAGGGCTCTGCAGCATTAAAATGGTTTCTTGAATTTAAACTGATGAGGATAAGGTAAGTATCTGAATGGTGCCATGAAGATATTATCTCAGTTTCACAAGGTAACCTAGCCTAGAATAAGAGTAAAATAGAGAAGATCTTGTTGCCCTTCTTTCTGGAAAAGTAAATTCATGTGGTATTTGTATTTGACTTAGTATCTTACTGGTCAGTAAATAAAACTACAAAGCAAAACTCTAAAATGATTATATGCCTCTTTCTACCTGGAGAAGAAAAGGAGCTTACAAATATGGCAGGGGAAGGAGATGGTGTTGGTGATCAGGACAGAGAAAATGTGGGGATCACTGCTCCTCTGACACTGTGGATCTGAGCCCTGTTTCTTAACTTTCTGGATTTGAAGCCCCCATCATCTGTCCTGCCAGCAACATTCAACTTTCTGGGTAGAGCCAAACAAAATAATGATGTCAACTTGATTTGAAAAATTAAAAATTTTGTATGCAAAGGAGACTTCTGTATTTAAAGTATTTCTATTCATTACTTTGCTGGTCAATAAGTGCTCAAGATAAAAATTTATTAAGAACATTGTTGAGGAGAAGATCTTCAGTAGTAACTGTTTATCATAGACACAGGACCGACTCTTCTTGAAAGGCCATATGAAAATGAGGTTAAGATCATGAAATACTGGAGAGGGCCTGCTGATATGTGTCATATTCACTAACTTTTTTAACAGAATTAAACACAATTTTTTAACTTTTCTAAACATCTGCATGGTTAAAACCATTCTTTTTCAAACTGCCAACATGTTCAGATTGGCATTTCTCATGCCCAAAGATATTTGGATGGGGCTTCCATGTATAGCTGTACAGACTGTACATTATACAACTTTGCTATAACATTTACATAGGCTTTGATGAGAACACAATTCCTAGGGTTGTTAATAAGAGACTTAATTCTGGAAGTAAAGCAGAAGATGTTTTTGTTTGTTCTTTTTTTGTCTGTATTTAAATCAAGTTGTGTTCAAATCTGGTTCTTGTAGGTGGGATTATTTTTGTTTTTTGTACTAAACAAATAAGGAAAGTAATTTCTAAGAAATATTTTTGAAGATAGCTGCTTTCATCCTCCCATTTTTTCTGTGCATCTCTATCTCTCTTTGATGGAGTTGGAAAAAATGACTAATGTGTAGAAATCCAAGCATATAGCAAATATGAAAGGGCTTACTTTGTAGGGGTGGCTCATACTTTATACACAAAGACCTAATTTGCTTTCCCAGTGATCTACTCTTAAGCATAAAGGAAACATTCTTAATTTCCACCAAAATTAAATGTTTTCAAGAGAATGGGAATATTTAATTTCCCTTGATTTGCTTTACTCTCATTACTATCAGTTGCAGAAAACTGATGACACTTATGTTATGATGATGCTGAATTGAAGGCTGATGCATATCTTGGCATTAGATAAATTATTCTTAATGAATTAGGTACTTCCTAAATGCATGCTTTGGCAAATTTATTTATTTCTGTTTCATGTTTATAGCTGCCAGAATATTTTCTTAATTGAATCATTATTGGAAATTATTTTTCAGGCAGGGCTTCTTCACCATTCTGACAATTCTTCCACAGTGATATGTCCTTTGTCCTTCAGAAAAAAGAGAGGAAGGAGGGAGGGAGGGAGGGAGGGAGAGAGAGAGAGAGAGAGAGAGAGAGAGAGAGAGAGAGAGAGAGAGAAGAGAGAAGAGAGAAGAGAGAAGAGAGAAGAGAGAAGAGGTAAGAGAGAAGAGAGAAAAGGGAGAAGAGAGAAGAGAAGAGAGAGAACCACTGTCTAATGATTTCTGTCTGAAATCTCCACAATTCACATATCTGATCATTGCCAGTCTTGTATCTGTAGAAAGCATCCTTAGACATATTTTTTAAGCTAAATTGAAGACTTGGGAAACAAGGACAATGACAGCTGTATTTTGCTCTACTAAAAGGTATTTCCAGAGATAGCATTCTCCACAAAGTTTGCAAAATAAGTGAATAGGTAGTTTGTGTTACTTGAAGAGAAAACATCATCTTCTGAGCTTACTGGACATGCATTTTTAGCCAGTAGTTTTAGTGTCTGAGCATTTAATTTATTTTATGGGGTTTCTCATTATTTAATTGCCATTATAGTCATCTCCTTGTTCATACACATGCATTTTTAATAAATATTTTCTCCCACATTTTTAGGTCTCTTATATTTCCCAGCTCTTTTTTATCCTGCTAATTTCTAAAATATCTTAGTTTCCACACTGGACTAAGGAGTGGACTATAGAGGAATATCCAGTGTCCATTCTCTTTTTCTATGGGCAACAGAACTGAATTTGCTACAGGCCACAGGATTTTAGGGAATGTTCTGTTCAGATGAGTTGTATTTCTCTTCTTCAATACATGCATAATTATGTGAAATAATAAAAGATGTAGCTTAAATTAATATTTTGAGATTTTGAATGATTATTAATAATAGCTTACAAAAAAGTTTGCTTTCCATTAGATGTCATTTTGAATAAACGTGAACTTTTTCCCTGTAATTATACTAGCCTAGTAGAAAGGAAGGTAAACAAACATGAGATAAAGAGATATAGAAGCAGCAGCTTAGTCATGAAACTGGGAGAAAATATATCAGAAGTTATAAAACTTTGTTTTTCTAATATTTTTAAAAAGCCAGTAATTCTGCCTAGAAAGAGAAATTTTCTATGTGGATTATCTGTCTCCTCTCATTTTCATCTTAGGAAGTTTGACTACAATAGCCCTCACTTTCCCATGTACAGTGCAATCTGAATAAGAAATATGGAACCAAAGAAAAACAACAGGATTGTGAAAATAAATGTGTCTTTACACAATAAATGTCTCCAAAAATTTTCTATGATGTGAATTTACCTATGTTTTCATATTTCCATTTCTTGTTCAACTACAAATCTAGTATTATCTAAAGAAAATTATATATACATATATGTATATATAAATATATGTACATCTATATCTATCTTTGTATATAGCCCATCTTCTATAATTCTTCTGGTCTAATCAAATATTCATATCCCTTATTAATGAAAACATCCCCTCCAATTGTATCTAATAAAATTCAGTTATTGCATCCTGTCTCTTCTTTGATCTTCCATCTATTTTAGATATTAATTATTTTCCACTTAATTGATGCCCCCAATTTTAATATATTTAATATCAGAGATTTTCTCTTTTTTTATAGGTACAAAAACAACTTACATTCAGTTAACTTTTTGTTTTTGTGTGTGGAGGGAGTACCAGGGAAGAAACCCAGAGGTAGTTTATTTCTGATGTACAACCCCAGTTATTTTTCCTCTTTTATTTCTTGAAACAGAGTTTTGCTAAATTAACATATGCTGTCCTTGAACCTGTAATCATCCTGTCTCAGATTCCCAAGTATTGGGATTAAAGGCATGTACTATGATTCCTGGCTACATTGTGATATCTTGATTGACTATGTCACTAACATTCCTCTTTTGTGGTATTCTGTGAAACTATTCTTAATTTCTGTTATAAATAATCATTCCCTGAATATTTACTCTTTGTTTGTGAATGGGTCATAAGGGCCATGTAATGACTACAATGAATCACTACAGTTAGATATCAATCCATGGATTTCATAAATCCATATCTAACTCCAGGTTTTTGAAGACCCCTGTCTGGGGTTTTGCTGCTATGAAAGATTCAGTCTTTCCCAAAGACAAAATCTCACACATAAGTATTTTGGACAAGCCTTGATTAAATAATGTATACTTCTTATTGAGAATTTCATACTCACATGAGGTCTCTGTGTACATAAAGACTGACAAATATATTTTTATGCTCACATCTATTTCTGTTCTTAAATACATACTTTAAGATATGTTAAAATAATGATGAAATCAAGGGTATATATACATACACATATATGTTTACATATATGTGTATGTATATATATTTTTAAAGTAGGAAGTATCCTCTGCTCTCCTTTACCAACCCACTCTCATTCCAAACAACACAGTTAATTGTCTTTAAATATACATGCTCCATCCCTAAGGAACCAAGGAGCCAGAGAAAGACAACAGAAGGAGAAGTATGCTGAGAAAGGCATTGGTACCCTAAGGGATAATTTTTATCTCAGGAGAACTGACCTTTCAGAGAAAGCAAATTAAATTATCTTTCTCATCCTTTACTTTTGCTGTGACATCATTAAAATGCACATTACATACCGACATTCGTTGTTTTGTATTCATAACCTTAGACTAAAATTAATCAGTTGTCACGGGGACTTAACACATTTGTTAATGGTGCCTAGCCAAAAAGTCTGTATTGTTACAAGAAAAGCAGCTTTATGTGTACACCCTTGAGGAAAACAACAGAGAAGAATTAACTGGTGGACGTTGAGCACTCCTCTGTCTTGTTCACTGAGCACTCCTTGGTCTTGTTCACTGAGCACTCCTCTGTGTTGTTTACAGAGCAGCAGCGCTCATTGTGTGCTCTGGTCAGCTCTTAAACTTTAATTTTAGACATAATGTTTTGAGCCTTGAAAAGAAGAAACTTTTTTTCTAAGTCTGATTAATGTAGACTAGGTTCTACAAAGCTTAATAGATAGATAAATTGTGCTTGTAAGCTTTTATTAAGCTCTACTAGAAAGCCCAGACTCTTTTCATGGATTGAGAACTTAAAAGAAAAAAAAAACTGGTGAAGACTCATTTATGGCTGAGCCAAAGTCATGGCTATTGAAAGGTTTATACTTTTGTGAGAAAAATATGAATAAACACTACAAGATATTGTACTATGAAAATAAAAAAGCACATCTGACCGGGTGTGTTGGTGCACATTTGTAATCCCAGCATTCGGGAGGTGGAGCAGAAGGATGGAGGTTTGCGGACAACCTCAGCTAATTAGGATCCTTGCAACTCAGGGAGACTCTGTTTCAAAAAATAAATAAATAAAGCCGGGTGTGGTGACGCATGCTTGTAATCTCAGCATTCCGGAGGCTGAGACCTGGAGGATTGTGGTTCGCGGACAGCCTCAGCTGCTTAGTGAGGCCTTCTGCAACTCAGTGAGACCCAGTTTCAAAATAAAGAATAAAAAATAGGGCAGGGGGTGTAGCTCGGAGGTCAAATGCCCTTGGGTTCCATCCCCAGACCCGCAAAAATAAATAAATAAATAATAAAAAATTAGGGCTGAGGGTGTCAATCAGAGGTAGAATGTCCCTGGGTTCCTTCCCTAGTAACACACACACACACACACACACACACACACACACACACACACACACACACCATACTGGGCATGGTGGTATACACTTGTAAGCTTATAATCCAAACATTTGGGAGGCTGAGACAAGAGAATTAATCATTTCATGGCCAGCCTCAGCTACGTAGTGAGCTTTCTGTTACTTAGACCCTGTTTCAAAATAAAGAATACAAAATGGGGCAGGATGTGTAGCTTTGAGGTCAAATACCCCTGGATTTCATCCCCAGATCCACATACACACAAAAAGCAGATTTTGTTGTAAAACACAAAGAACAAAAATGGATTTCCCCAGGGGTCACTGAGACCAAATTTTGCAAAAGTCTATAGAGCTCTATATAGTGTGAGTGGGAAAGGGCCTGAGGATGATGCTGGCAGTGCCAAGCTGGACAGGGAGAACCATAGAGATGAGAACCAGAGGGGTTTACTGGAGTGAAATGGCGTTTTCAGGACAATTCAAGCCGATGGAGAGTTATAGGGAAGAACATGACCTGTTCCAATTTGTACTCTAAAATTTTCTCTATCAAGGGAGAAATTAATTGGAGGAGAGGAAGACCATAGGAAGAAAGACAAAATAAGTCTTTAGAGCTTCATTTGAGAGAACATGGCAGTGTGACTTCCAGAAAGGCAGTCAAGCTGAGGGTCAGAAGAAAGTGTAGAATTGAGTATTTGATAAGCAGGCAGATCAAAGGTTTTTATTTTAATTTTTTTATTGGTGCATTGTAGTCATACATCTTAATGGGGTACAAAATGGTGGAAGCATACATGCACACATCACCCAATCAGCCCTTATCCAATTCCAGCCCCATTTCTTCCCCCTGCCTCCTTCTCATGTCTGGCTTAGTGATTGACATTGATATGTTTGTTAATGTACATTATATGCATTAGAGAATTTTCTTCTACCCCCTCCCATCCCTCAGTTAGGTCGCCTTATTGGCTCATCTATGGTATCTCCTTCCTCATTTAGAGTTTCTCCTATAACTCATTTTCACCCTAGCTTCCTCATATTAGGGAAAACATCCAATTTCTTATTTCTTTTGTATTTTCACTAAAAGAGTAAAGAAGTTCACAAATGAGAAAGATATAGTGCCTACCCACCTTTATTTATATTATGCTTGAGAAAAGTGGGAAATTAGTGATTATTTGAAGCCTTTTAATGATATACAAGTAACTGGACTTTGTAATTAACTACGTATCCAATCTTATCATTTGTTAGCCATGTGACTGGCAGTAGTTACTTTTCATGTTAAAACCACTAAACCTGGATATGGTGGTACATTCCTGTAATTCTAGTACTTGGGAATCTAAGACAGGAAGATCAAAGGTTCAAAACCAGCCTCAGCAATTTAATGAGTCCCTGTATCAAAACAAAAATAAAAATGTCCTGGCTTAGAGGTGAAATGTCACTGGGTTTAATTCACAGCTACACAAACACACACACACACACACACACACACACACACACACACACACTAAAAAAACACTAAAAGTATGAGAAAATAAGTGCTACTAAAATATAATCTGAAAATATTACTAAATGTGAAGTGACTAGGAAGTGATACTAATTTTATGCGAAACAAAGCAAAATGGTTAATTTATGTAAAGACTACTTTTTTGTCAAATAATTTACTGAAGAAAATAACCATCATTGTTGTTGTATGACTGGGAAACTGTACAGACATATTCATGTTTCAGAATATCTCTGAAATATTGACCTCATCTCCGTATATCAATATGTGGTTCCTATTAATAAGTTATTTTTTGTATTAAAAAGAAAATTATTTAAGTAACTTAGCAATAGATTCACAATATGATGTTGATTTTACAAAGCAATATGGCTTTATATTCTTAGCTTCTCACTTAACAGATACATAAATAATACCCTATTTTTAGCTATAACTCTTAGCATATGTCAGTGAACACATATATGTTGTTCTTTGAAGCTACATATGCAGGGACAAATAAAATGACAAGAAAAGTATCAAAATGTTAACTTTGGTTAGCTCTTGGTATAATTATAGAGGACTTTAACTTTTGCATTTGTATTTTTAAGCTTTTAATTGATAAACAATACAATTTCAAGGTCTACAAACTGATGATTTTATATATCAGTGTACTGTGTAATGATTATCATAAGCAAATTAATTGACATATCCATAGCCTCACAATTACCCTTTCTGTGTGTGTGTGTGTCCTGAGAACATTGATGACCTACTGTCAGCAAATTTAATACATACAGCACTTCATAGTTAACCATATATCATCATATTTATATTAGATCTCCAAATTTTGTTTATAATAACATCTCTTTTACTCTTTGGTATCTTCCATTTTTCTTACCCCCAGCCTCTCTTAACCACTGTCCTACTCTGTTTCTATATGTATGATTTGTGCAAATTCCATATACAATTGAGATCATATTGCATTTGTCGTTCTGTTTTTGGCATAGTTGATTTAGCATTATCTCTTTCAGCAAATGACAGGAATTCTTTCTTTTCATGTTTAGTTAGTATTCCACTACATACTCATTCATTTATCCATCAATGGGAATCTAGGTTATTATCATATCTTGACTATTGGGAACAATGCTGTGGTACATTAAGGCACAGATAGCTCTTCAAGATACTGATGTTGCATTTAGGTATATACACAGAAATGGGATTGGTGGATCATATAGTAGTTTCTTTTTTTCGAGGAAGGTTTATACTGTTTTTCATAAGGATGGCATCATTTTATCCTGCCTCACTGTGTATATCAGAGCTCTCTTTTCTCCACTTCTTTTCAAACATGTCTCTTGTCTTTTTTGTCATACCCATCCTAGGAAGTATGAGACATTATCTCATTGTCTTTTTTTTTTTTTAGTACTGGGATGGAACCCAGGGGCATTCTACCTCCAAGGAATACCCCCAGCCCTATTTTTTATTCTTTATTTTGAAATAGGGTCTCAATGAGTTGCTAAGAGCCTCACTAAGTAGCTGAGGCTGTCCGCAAACCACAATCCTCTTGTCTCATCTTCCCAAATGCTGGAATTACAAGCATGAGCCACACACATTTCTCTCCTGAATAGTGATGCTGAGCATCTTTTCATATATATCTGTTGGTAATTTGTATGTTTTCTTTGAAAAAAGATGTATTTATGTCTTTGCCCATTTTTATTGGTTACTAATTTTTGCTGTGCTTTGTGAGCACTTGCCATAATTTAGATGTTAATACTTTATCAGATCTATCATTTGTGAATATTGTTCTCCCATTCTTTAGGCAGTGTTTTCACTTTTTTATTTTTTATGTTTTTAAAGTTTCACCTTTTTTTGAATCACATTCAATAAATCATTGCTAAGACCAATGTCAAATAAAAATATTCCTACATTTTTCATTAATGTTTTTTATAATTTCAGAACTTAATTTTGAGTCTTAAACCATTACATGTTAATCTTGTACTTGGTTTAAGACAAGAGTCCAAATTCATTCATTTGGATGTAAATATCCAGTTTTTCTGACACTACTGAAAATAATTTATTTTCTTTATTGTTTGTTCTTGGTATTCTCATCAAAGATGAGGTGACTATATATGCATGGATTTATTTCTAGGCTCTATATTCTATTATTTATATTATATAATGTTGTATTATATAATATTATATTAATTATATTGTTTCATTCACCTATTTTATATTAGTGATATGCTGCTTTGATTGCAGTGACTTTGTAATATAGTTTAAAAACAGAGAGTGTAATTTCTATACCTTTGTTCTTACAAAATTACTTGGTTATTTGTGGTATTTTGTGTTTTATATGAATTGTAAGATATTTTATTATATTTGGGTGAAAATGACATTGTAACTTTAATAACAATTGCACTGAATCTGAAAATTGCTTTGTGGTGTGTACATTTTAATATTATTTAAGAACATTGCAAATCTTTCCACTTATTTGTGTTTCTTTATGTTTCTAATCAAAATCTTATAGTTTTTCAGAGTACATACTTTTTACCTTCTCAGTAAAATTTATCCCTCAGTATTTTATTATTTGTGAATAAAATATAAAAATAGAATTATGTTCTTATTTATTTCTTCCAGTGTTTCATGGTTATAATGGAAAATCTTGAAAAATTGTTGAAAGCTTTTTCTCTGAAGTCAGGAAAAAGAAAAAGGTATCCAGTCTTGCCACTATGAACACAATACCAGAAGTTCTAGCCCAAGCAATTAAGTAAGAAAAATATCTAAATTGGAAAAAAAAGTTAAAATGTCTTTGTTTGCAGATAACAAACCCTAAAAACTACACACACACACACACACACACAGACACACACACACACACACACACCCACACACACACACTTTAAAATAAATAAATTTAGAAAAGGTACAGTTAAGAAAAGTAACATTACAAAATTAATTATATTTATATACATTGAGGATTTTGTTTTACATCTGACTTTAAACTCCCTAGCTGACTTAAACTATTTTAAATTATACTCAATCTGCCTGCATTTCTTGCTCTTTCAAATGCAGTCATTTCTTTTATAGGGTATGGTGAGATTTGTGTAATCCTACTGTTCAGGGAATATATTTTCCCCCTTTTTTAATAACTCTGGATGAAGAACATGCTGGCATACTTCCTTAATTTATCTATACATTTTCTAAATATATCTCAGCCTGCTATATCTAGCTTGGAGGGAGCAAAAAATTATCTTCACTATTTTTCTGAAGTGTTAATTTTTCTTTTATTTTTAATTCCTCTTAGAGGAACAAAAATTCATATTTTTGTTTCATGCACCCCTTTACTCAAGCAAATACGAAGACTTCCAGAACATTCATTGTATATTACTGGTACAAAGAAATGTTTTGTCTACATGTTCTGTAGAATCCTGGAGTTACAGGAAGGATCTGTCTACATACTATAGCACTTAAATGCCCATATGTAACTGATCGAATGATCAGATCATATCTGGACTAGGTAGACTTTAAATTTGTGATTATTTTTATGTCTAGGGCTTCCAGGATTTTCCTTCCAGGGAGACCTTAAGCCAGCCCATGCTTTCCTAGTTTTCTTTATTCTCTGATCAAACTTACTCCCAGGAGAGGAGCTTGTCTAATATAGGCATGTATTTCAGACTATGTAGTATAACTCTCGGGAAGATTTTATTTTAAGCCTTCTTTGTGTTTGTGAAATGGAAGGTGTTGTTCTCTGTAAAGAAATGCGGGCACCAGCAAGCAGGTGGTCTAGCTCGCTGGGGAAATCGTGGAGGTCCTCCCTTGAGTCCTTTATATGCTTCCATAGTGCCTCAGTCTATTTTGCCTCTATATAAAGCAACTGTACATCTGAATAATGACTCAGTTCTTCCCTCCAGCTGTTAATGTTGGCGACCCACAGAGTCTGAATATAGAATCCAATGCAAGTTCTGAGACTACATCTTTCATTGTAGATAATATGAGCACAGTGTCTGAGGCTGTGTGATCAGATCTGGACTTAGAACCTGGATTTTGGCCCCCGTGAATGCTGAATAACCTTGAGTGCACTGTACTGAGACTTTGTATCCTACTCTGCAATGTGGGGGTTCTAATTCCTATTTTATAGGGTTGCCATATGGGCCAAACAAGTGTGTGTGTGTGTGTGTGTGTGTGTGTGTGTGTGTGTGTGTGTGTATGTTCCCATTTTAGCAGAGCTCACAGAGTGTATGGAATTATTAAGAATCCCTTCTACTCTACTTCTTTATAAATCAAACCTCTGACATTTGTCTTTGTTTTTATTTAGCTTCTTTTCATAGTTTCAGTGTTTGAGTCGTGGAACAATACGCAGTGGTAGTAGAAATTATGGATTTAAAACAAAATTGGCATGTATTACTACAATTTATATGACAGAAATATGCCACAGTAAAATGCAAATTTGTAGAAATCTGTAATTTAAAATTGTGATCAATTTCTGACTGCCCAAAGAAAAGACTTATTCATATAAAATTAGTAGTGAATTTACATATTTTTATTTTCAAACTTTAAATAGCTGCAGGGATCTATGAGGTCACCCGGTCTATCTCCCCCATTTTAGCCACAGCAGTGTGCACTCTGACCTCTCTCCAGTTTATATTACATGTAGAACAAAGATGGACTTGATGGATAACACCGGTGAATCTGTCTGCCTTTACACACATAAGTATGCATAAACACCACTCTACACAACACTCTACACTTCAGAAAGATCTTGCATAAAAACAAAATTAGAAGTGTAATAATTGTGCTCTCATGAGAACAAGAAGCAACAGTTATCAGGATGCTTAACAACTACTAAGAATGCTCCTCTTAGGCCAGAAGATCCCTTAAAACTGCTTATGATAAAATAATATATACACTAACTTCTTTTCCATACATTATGACAATAAAGCAAGAGAAGAAAGCCATCATGAGCCTTTTCATTATATATATTTATATGTGTGTATGCCTGTGTATGTACGTGTGTACATATGAGCAGTTTTATCAGTAGAGGATTTACAGATTAAGAAATTCAAAATTCGAGTGTTGTGATGCACACTTGTAAACCAAATATTTGAGAGTCTGATAAAGGGGGAGTTGCAAGTTTGCAGCCAGCCTCAGCTATTTATTGAGGTTCTCTGCAACTGAGACCCTGTTTCAAAATAAAGAATTAAATAAAAGCCTTGGGTCTAGAATACCCTTAGGATCAATCCCCAGTACAAAAAAAAGTCACAAGTGAAAGGAATGGCTGATTTATCAAGTGCAAAGTACAAAGGCATAATAATAAAATAAAATTCTACTCACCCACTTCTTTAGTTCTCTGTTTATAAATGTAAGGTTATATATGTGTGCATGTGTATATATTATGCACACGTGTGTGTGCACACACTTGCACATTCACAAGAATGTCCTGAGGAAATCCAGAGAAGCAGGCCATCTATTTACAACCACCAGCCTGTAAACGTTTGCTTTTTTAAGTTTACTTCACCTCACTGGAATGAAATTATTTAAATTATTCAGCATCTAAAAACACTAAAATGCATGCGAGCCCAGTTGGCAGTTATTTTATGCCTATTACTCTGCAGCCCACAATACAGAGGGAGGGAGCTGGGCTTCTGCCAGCGTCACAATGGCACACTGTTCACACATCAAAAGCTGCACGACAGAGACAGCTGATGTTTATGGCTCCTGTTTGCACAATGCCACTTTGGTGGCACAGCTCTTCAGTGTCCTTTGAAGAAAGAAGGAATGGATTGTGTAGAAATATTGATAGCAAATTTGGCCCTCCTTGAGCAAAGCTAATGGGTAAAATTTTTAACAGGACCCTATCAAAATTTAGATAACATTTGACTCCCCCCACCCTGCTTGAGGAGAAGTGTAGCAGTGAGCTCGCTATCCAGAGATAGAGGAATGTTCACAGAATCCCCAGCTTTATTTCTCAGAGAGGACTCTACATAGTACTCAACCTGAGCATGCATATGTTTAATGCTTCTTGATAGAAATAAATTTATATTGGATAATAATAGGATATAATTCTGTTGTGTAGATTTCTAATACTCTCCCTCATCCAAAAGCTGATTTCCCAAATCTCACTGAGAAGAATTTGGGGAGGAGAGAGGCAATTCAGGTTTCTCTGAAATTCTTCTGGGGACAAAACCAAGGGCACCTGAGTGCTGTTAGAATTTATAACCTCAGATATAAAATATATTAAAGTCCAGTGTGCATGTGTATGTACACACTAGGATACAGTGAGTGTTTAAGTAGTTACTATCAAGCAGTCATTGATGCGCCACAGCTTTTAGAGTCTAATCATCATTCATATGAGTCATACATGTGTGCAAATTGGACAAAATATGAGGAAGATCCACAAAAATGATTGAAGGAGTGAAGGCCCTAACATATGAGGTGAGATTAAAGGAGATTAAAATAGTGTGTGTAGTCCTGTGAAGCTGCTGCTAAAATGCTATGCTATCACAGCCTCTGCCTCAGGGCTGTAAAACCCCCAAAGAGGAATTTGTAGGGTAGTAAAAGGGGCATTACCGAGAAGGAAATGAGCAGAGAAAAGTTGTCTGCATATCAGGGAAAAAAAGTTTGTTGGAGTGGAAGCTATTAGGCAGCAGAATTACTTCCCCAAGGAGACAGTACAGTCTGTGACCTCATTACAGGGCACATAAAGCCTGGGCGGATGGTCCAGTACCCCAATATGCCATAGGGAAGGCCTATACAGGGGAGGAGAGAGGAAAGGACCATGACTCCTTCATATCTTACCATTTGTTTCCAGTTTTGAGCTAAGATGAATACTTAAAACAGCTTGCCACAGCTACCTGGATTTGATGCCAAGGTTAGATTTTATAATTCTCTGATACATACTCAGGCATTATCATCAGACTGTCTTTTCTTGAGCCTTTGATATATTTAAATGAAATGAAACCTCTACGTTGCTTTGGAAACAGCATCATTTGATGCATGCTTTAATCTGTAGACATTTCCCCACATATTTTTTAAAATGTGTATGTATATCCTGTGGGGAATAGGGTAGAAAATGAACTTGTTTGAACTACAATTCATCTGAAAGTTAACTGTTTTTATCCAGCCTATGTTCTGTGTATGAGTGCTAAATCTGTAGCCATACTAATAGAATATTAATATATTCTTACTAGAAAGACAGATTAAGGCTTGAAAGGAGACAAAAATAAAATAAAATAAAACAGAGTATAAAAGAAAGAAAAAATGAAAAAATTGGAATCTGTAGGATTGTGGGGTCTCAGCCACCACCTCCTGAGGGAAGGACAGGGGCAAAGAGAGGCAGTGCTTTCTCTTTATCTTTCGAGCAATTACTGGCAATTTGTTCTGGCCAGTAAAACTTCTGATATTATCATGGTTGCTGAGTAATTTATCATCAAAGTTTAATGCGAAAACAGGTGACTGTGTAATCACCAATCTAGGAACAGAAATAGAATCGTTATTATTTCTGCCTGAAGAGAGAGATTTTTTTTCTGTCAATTGACTTAACGGCCAAAAGGCTGTTCATCATATCACCATGAATTATAAAACCTCTATTAAATATTCATAAAAGTTTTGAAATGAATGTGTGATAGAGATGAAAGCTGGGCTAATTTAAATACCTACCAGACCTGTCTTAATTACAGAGGTAAAATGAGATATAAAAATTATAGCAGCAAGGAAAAAAAACTTGAAACAGTTCATTCCATACATTATAGAAAATGCCTCTGCAAGCCACCATACACAAAGCTGGTACTTTGATTTTCATCTCCCTTAAAGTATTGCTAAAATGGAGGTTCCATGTCTTTTTTATACAAGAATTGAAAGGAGGGGGGAATCTTTGGAACTCAGGCCATGAGATTTTTGCTCTTTCTTCAAAATGTAAATAAAAATATTAACTATAGAATCAAAATTTAACCAAAAGGAATCAATAAAATTTTATTTTACTGTTTATACAATGATTTTTTTTGTGGATCTAATTATTTGATAAAATGACACAAAGTGTTTTTGTTTGGCTGGTTGGTTTTGTAGTGCTGAAGATTCTGCCTCTGAGCCACACCCCAACCCTATTTTATTTTTTATTTTGAAATAAGATCTCACTAAGTTGCTGAGACTGACCTCAAATCTATAATCCTCTGTCTCAGCTTCCCATGTACTGAGATTACAGGTCTATCCACCGTACACATCTGCTTTTTCATTGTTATAAGCAAGGACCATGATTACCTCTTCTTTCTTCTTAAGAAAAATACTCTCAGAAAGTGGTAGGGCAATCCTAGGAGAATTAATATGAAGTGGAGCTATAATTATGTTCCACATTAACCTCAGTCATAATTTGCTAAACAAAGCCATTTTGGGTTCCTCCCCAAATCAGCCTAATAAAAAGACAGAACTTTGAACTTTTATCTTTAGGTAAGTATCAAACTTGACATTAAGAGCTATAATATATATATATATATATATATATATATATATATATATATGCACTGATCACTAGGACAGTATTAGTATGTATCTCAAAGTTGATTCTCCACTCTCAAATGTTTTCACTGAACATAGATGTGTTGATGGGTATAGAGAAGAAAATATAAAAGTATACTTTGGTGGGAGGGATAGATCTGTGTATATCATGATAAACTCTCAAATTAAAAAAGTCAAGTACCTGCTGGCTTGACCTTGAGAAACGCATTTCACTGTGCTGAATCCCAGTGCCAATATCTATAAAAAGAGGGGATTAATTTGGTGGTGGCTAAAGACCCATCCAACTTTAAAAATTCTGTGAGTCTACAATTATAAATAGGATGATAAGATGCTCTCTGGCTCTTAGGCTACCACCCAGGAGAATGAATTCCAGTTTTAATTTCCTTTTTGGTGATAGGAAATCTGAAGACAGGCAAGTTTAAATGACCCACCCGAAGGCCCAGAGCAATCAGCAATGGAATCACAGTCTCAGCTCACAGCCCTGGCTCCTTGCTTCCAGTTTCATCAACCTAGTGACACCAGGTCTTTTAGGCTGTTTGTTAGCATCTTATTGGCTCATTCATATTGACCTGTGTGATACCATTGATTTGGTGGAAATAGTCTATCTTCAAAATATGTTATATATAGGTATTCTTTCCTCAATGGAATTTAGGCTCTTTAGCATGCATATAAGATATATGTGTAGCATTGGGTTTGTTTAATGCTATTTAATAGCTTGTTTAATAAACACAAACAATTTGAAAAAATTTAAAAACTTAGGAGTAATATCAGTAAAATATCAGAAGAAATATATAAAATAAAAATAACTAATAAAATTATATTAATGTATAATGTATATATATCATATGTATATATGTGTCATATATATACACATTTTATACTGAGGATTGAACTCAGAGACACTCTTCCTCTGAATTACATCTCCAGGCCTTTTTATGTTTTTTCAAATTTTAAAACATAGTCTAAGTTGCTGCAGCTGACCTTCATCCTAAGACACTTGTTTCAACCTCCCAATACTAGGATTATAGATATGTGCTGTCATGCCCAACTGAGAATCATCTCAAAATAAATAGTGAAATGCATATTTCTCTTTTTCTTCCTCCCCCTTTCCTCCCTTTCCTTTCTCTTAGTTATGTACATTCACTAAATTTAGTGAAAAAAATTATTTTTCTGATTCTTTCTTTTCCTCTCTCATCAATCTGCCAGTAGCCTTCCTGAGCATTGCTAAACTATCTCTGATTATTTCTCTTGAGCAATTAGTAGGTGTTTCCCAGGGTTCTCTAGTGTCTTATTATTTCTGGAGAAGATTCAATATACTAGAAGTTGTCAGCTATAGAATAGTTGCTAAAAGTCAACTAGAGTTACAGTCAGCATATAATACCTTTAATATCTTCCAAAGAGTCCTACACACAGAACATGTGTGATTGGAAGATGAGTAAGTTCAACACAGATTGAAATTTGGTCCTCTGTCAGAGCGCTGTAAGAGAAAATATAACATGTGAAATAAAAATAGAAAAAAGAAGATAAGGAACTCCACAGGGCTTCACCAGAATGGACATGTGAGGACAATGACTGGTCCATGTATGGTGGGTGAGGAATGTGCATATGGAAGTACCATTCAGTGCTTTGGTCTTTTATGTAGTTGCTTGAGAAGTGATTTCACAGTTGTCAGAAAACTTGTCCTGATTTTTCATTCAGAAAAATATTTATGCTCTACACAGTCATATGTCTGAGTAAGATTCCAGAACCTAACCCAATAATGGCTGGACAGGGGCAGCTTAAGAAATGTCCTTTGATATGCAATTATTAGGTTACATGTTGCTGCATAATAAATCACTTAAAACTAAGCAGCCCAAAACAGCAATGAATTTCTTATTCCTTATAATTGTGTTAGTTGACCAGACCAGACTCATCTGAACAATTTCTCTGTTCCCCACTATCACTGGGTCTGCAGTCAACTGGGACCTAGTTGCTCTACATCTGCTAGGATGGCATATAACCCAGTGCATGGCCAGCAAGTGGTATGGGCTGCCATGTATTAGTGGGTAATGTTATTATCTGGTTAAACAGAAAAACATGCTTCTCCTTCACATGGAATTTTTATGCAAATTTGGCATCTCACAGAGTGGCAATAAGTTAACAAGAATACTAGCAGAAATTTCCTTCCCTCCTAGGCTTAAGCCTTGAACTGGCAGAGTATCACTTCGCTTCTACCACACGCTATTGGTTAAGTCAACTTACAACTTCAATTCAGATTCAAGTGAAGGTGACTCTAAAGGGTGTGAAAAATAATTCATTTAGGTACTCCCACATGGTGACCATACACAATTTTTTAACACAGAAGATAAGCATGAGAATATAGTCAGACTAGGAATAACTTAAGTAAAATTGTAAAATACCTCTGTAAGATAATTCTATACATAACACAGAATGACAGAGTACAGAGAATACTTTTCTTCTGCTGAATAAAACCAACTAAAATGATATTAAAGTAGATCTACCTGACACATTTTGGACTTGACATGCTGACAAATGATTTGGAAGGAAAAAGAAGTATCTCAGTGCATTATTTCTTTGTGAATTTATTTCTCATCCATAAGGGATAACCATTTATCAATATAGAAATCCACATAATTTTTTCATGTACATGTATTATTTGACTCAGCTAAACATAATTATATTGGTATTTGAAAATTGTTTGAGGATTTTATCCTAAGTAATAGCCAAAACATGTTAAGGATAAAATTAGTAGATAGAATGAGCTGGTCTTAATTTTAGAGAATACTCTGTAAACATTAAATTGTTCTCCTGTAGAATGTGGTTTGCTGTGGTAGTGAGCCCAGCATCAGTGGTATTATTTAAGTCCCATTCAGGTAATAAATATTTCATCAGAAATATGTCCAAATATATTGTCTTTGTTTTAAGTATATTTAGCCAGAGTTTGGAGAGCCTGAGCTCAAATATGAAAATTTGAAGCAATTTTAATTTGAAGCCAAACAAAATATTATTTTCTTTCTTTCTTCCTTTCTTTCTTTCTTTCTTTCTTTCTTTCTTTCTTTCTTTCTTTTTCTTTCTTTCTTTCTTTTTCTTTCTTTTTGTGGTACTGGGGTTCCTGGAAGCCCTTCAACCTCCGGGCTACACTCCCAGACCTATTTTACATTTTTATTTGGAAACAAGGTCTCCTAAGCCAGCGCGCGCGGCTGGCTTCGAACCTGCGCGATCTTCCTGTCTCTGCCTCCCAAGTGCGGGGATTACAAGCGTGTGCCACCACGCCTGGTATTATATATATTTATTTCTTAAGCACTAGAAAAGGATTAGAAATACCAATGGTAATATTACCAACATTTTGTGCCTGTGTGACAAATATAAAAAGAACATTATTTTGAAAAAAATGTTCAATAACATCAGAAGAGTTCTGAAAAAGTTTTAATTCTCCATATGATATATGTTCTTCTAAATAAAAGTAATATCTACATTGCAAAGATAACATTATACAAAGAATCTACTTTGCAGCAAAGTTATTTTGGTTTCATGATATCAAATAACCAGCATGAGTGGCTTTCTTCTACATTTCCTTATTAAATTACCAAATCCTTTGTTTTGTTTTGTTTTCTAACATTTCTCTAAGGTAGGCTTCCTGAAGGGAGTAAAGAGATACCAGAATGTACCAAGTATAGGATGATCCTGCAGAACTTACTGTGCAGCAGCCCACTTGAAGGCATGATATCCACCAAAGTATGTGACATATTTTTTTATGGTGTTGGAGATTGAATCCAGGGACATTCTAACTCTGAGCTACATTCTCAGGCTTTTTTATTCTTTATTTTAAAACAGGGCCTTACTAAGTAGCTGACGATGGCCATGAACCCAGATCCTCTAATCTCAGCTTCCCAAGTAATGGGATTACAAGTGTGTGCCACTACGTCCGGCATATTCTTTTAGTAGTCTAGACTAAGGAAGACCCCATTCTCCATGCACCTGTTGAATTTAACCTCAACTGCTTCTGACTAGCATTCCATTCCATTGATTCTTTTCTTTGTGGAGATTAAAATGTCTGAATAATAAGGCCCTTTATGTAATAGCTCTACTTGCACTTAAAGACTACTGTGTCTATAGGCATCATTCAGTTCTGAAAACCATAGTTAAGAAATACATTTAGCAATTGGTTTGTAATTATTTTTCTAAACAAAAACAGCTTCATTCTTTTTTCTTTTTATAAAATTGAATTTTACAGAAAGCAATTTTGTTCATGTAAACATATGGCTTGTTATTTAAATGACTTCCTCTGAATATCCATTTAAAATTATTTAGTAATGCTAGTTTGTCATCTCTGGGTCAAACCTTTAGTTTATCCACACATTTCTAAAACATATACAAGCAGCAGGTTGACCTCTTTCTGTACAAAACAGTTCTAAGGTCTGCTTTGAAACACTAGCTGGGATCATTTTATTGTAGAAATGATCAGATAAGATTCAGAGTAGTTGGATGTCCAAATTTATGTCCACTCATTTTAACTACTTCCTCTCTTTTTGAAGTTCTTTTTTTCAGAACTTATGAGGGGTGGCAGCTTAGAGAGCTCCAATGACACACAACATTTTCAAAGAGGGAGAATGCTAAGGTTGAAGGAATTCAGTGTGAACCTACTCAATATCACATGCTTGGTACAACCACTGGTTTAAGTTTCATGACAAATCCATGTGTCAAGTAAAAGATGAGGAATGGGAGAGATAAGAGCTCCAGTGACTCTTTCAATTCCACAAAGAAAGAAATGAAATCACATTTATTATTCTCAAAGCCAAGTAGACAATGTTAATGACATACTCTATCTTACCAAAGCCCAAAACCAAGAACAATATCTCTGTTTTTCTTATTATAAAATATGCATCCTTTTACATAGCTCAGCTTCTTTCCTCTTGAAGTATGTTTTTTTTTTTTGCCTTTATATATCATAATATCCTAGGTATTTCCTAGTCTACTAAGAACCATAAACAACTAGCTCCTGATTCCTAGTTCCTCATTTATTGATGGACCTCTAAATGCTGGGTTGCTCCAGCAGTCAATCTGAAGTTCAGCCCTCTTCTTAAAAATACTTTTTCTAATAACAAAGCTAAATTCATGTTTAGAAAATATTACTTTTTTTTAAACTTTCAAATTATGCTATGCAACATAACTAAAATAACATTGCTGGTGTGCCTCTCCAACTCTCAACACACTACCAGAGGCATTTACCTTCAACTCTTAAAATTTTCCTCTGATGATTACCTACATTTTAACACCTATTTTGCAATTTTTTATTTACCAGGTTTATTATTATGTATTTATATTTCTTACATGAAAGATAAATATTTAAACTTCTTACTCAGTATTCCTCTTCAACTTCCTCTATCCTTCTCAAAAGAGGTACATTACAAATTTTTGCCTAGTTATTTATTTCATTTTATTATCATCACTGACTGAAGTGAACCAAGTTGTATATGAGTATTCAGTTACACTTTTGGAACCATGCTTCCTGGCTGAAGTCACTCTTATTCTTCCCAATTGCTAATCTTTCTAGGTCTCTGACATTAGTATTTTTACCAAACTTCCCCAAAAGATAATTGAATATATATCAGTATTTTCCTCGAAGAAGTTTCAGTTCCACTTGCAACAATTTTCATTAGTTCTGATATTTTCATGAAAGAAATATAATAGTAGGATTGCAAACTTCTTACAATTTTACCTTTGGGATGTAAACTTAGATGTAAATTTAGAATTAAAAGTTATATTTGTAAACAATATCATCTGAAGAGAGTCATAGAGAATGGGTCTTCAGGGCAATGTATAATGACAATCTGAGATACACTATCATTTTTATGGGTAACACATGAAAGTGCCATTACTCTTGCATAGAAAACTACACAGTCATTTTTGTAACTAGCTCATGATAAAAACATGATTCAATGTTTTCAAAAGTGACTTTTGTGATATTTGTTATGAAAGAAATGCTATTGGAAAAGGATAAACACACTGAGGCTTTAGGGTTAATACAAGAGAAAGTGAAAGGTGTTTATTTAATGACTTTGACTAACTCAATTTTCAGTTTGATGTCTAAATCCAGGTTTTTTAGATAAATACATATATAAATATATAGACAGTTGTCTCACCAGGAATAAGTTAAGTTGAAATGTGGTGTCTTCTAGGGGAAAGAAGAATGAGATCACTGTAGAGAAGAACAAGTATGTCCTCCTTGCCTGTTTGCTTTGTTTGAGATTTTTTTTTTTAAGCAAGAGTAGAATGAGTATTACAGCTCCTTCTCCAGTTCTGACTCCACCTGTACCACATTTGTCACCAGCCAAAAGTAAAGTATGGCTTAATTGTATTTAGTTTCATAATAAGAAGTCTGAGAAAAATAACATTTCATAGGCTCATTGATAGTTTTATGATGTCTTAATTTGTTCTGAATTTTAATGTGTATATATGTGTGTGTGTATATATATTCTCAAAGCATTCTGGATTCCCACACAATAAACTATAAGAACACCAGCTTATATTATCTGATGTAGGTTTACATATAGTTTAAATCACAGAGCAAATAACAAATATCACCAAGTATAAAAGTACATAAGCAATGGCCCTCACCTAATAATCTATTTTGTATAGTTTCCCTGAGTCCATAATCTCACTTAGATTGGACCAGTATACAAATGCTTAAATTTAATGAAAATTTTGTCTTATTAGGTATTGAGTTGCCTCAAATCCACTTTATCTCAATTCCTTGGCACTCTCATAAGACTAAAAAGAGGATGGATTATGCAAATATAAAATTTTAAACTCTCAGACTGGGCATGGTGGCACACGCTTGTAATCCCAGCATTTGGGAGGCTAAAACAGGAGGATCAAGGTTTGTAGACAGCCTTAGCTGCTTAGTGAGCACCTTTGCAACTCAGTGAAACTCTGTTTCAAAATAAGGTATAAAAAAATAGGGCTGGGGGTGTAGCTCAATGGTATAATGCCCCTGGATTCTACCCCTAGTAACACACACAAAAAAATTAAGCTCTTATTCCCACCCTTCTCTACCACCCAGTCATATGCCCTGCATTATTATTATTGGTTATAGAAAGAACACTACATTTCTGTCTAGTGTGGCATTTCATGAAGAGTAAAGAAATTCTTTCTGTTGTCATAATTTGGCTCCCCAAACAAGAGATCACTTGGAAGGGAAGAGACCACTGTGCACAGACATGGACCAAGTAGATTATGATTCACTGCAATAATTTATTTTAAATTATTTACAGATAAAAGTGTCTTTGCTGGAATGGGGGCTGGAAAGGGGGTGATGCTTATTAAATTTTTATTAGGAATATAAGCCTGACACTCCTTTTGTGCATCTGTCATTGTATCTCTTTTATTCTTTAATACATGATGTGGTGCCCACACTTACCATCCTAGTGCTAGGGAGGCTGAGACTAGAGAATCTTGGGTTCATGGCTAGGTGAAGTAAGACCCTCCTCAACTTAATGAGACCCTGATTGAAAATAAACAAGTCCAATAAGTCAGGCGTGATGGCGCATGCTTGTAATCCCCGTGCTTGGGAGGTGGAGATAGGAGGATCGCAAAGCAGGCCTCGCTGGCTTAAGAGACCCTGTTTCCAAATAAAAAATAAAAAATAGGTGTCTGGGAGTGTAGCCTGGAGGTAGAAGGGTTTCCATAAACCGCAGTACCACCAAAAAAAAAAATATATATATATGTATAAATTTGTGTATATATATATATATATATATATAATATATACAAAAAATAGAGAGGTAGGTGTGTATCTGGGAGGTAGACTGCCTCTGGGTTCAATGCCTAGTACTGTAGTAATAATAATAATAATAATAATAATAATAATAATAATAATAGTAACAACAACAACAACAACAACACATGATGAGAAGTAAAAGGCTCCCCTTTCCATTGTCCATAGCACCACTTATTGTATCAGGCACTTCAGAGAGAAAGGAGATGTGTATAAAAAAATAACTATATCTGCCTTAATCATTTGGGGGGGAAGCCAAAATTATTAATTTAAATAATGGGATTTTTGGCAACATTTTAAAAGTTTATACATTAGAGAGATGTTTTATCAGAGAACAGAGGAAAGAAAAAGATCTTTTTCATTTGTCGAAGTCAGGAAAGCAGCACAAAATGATTTTGTCCATGGGTAATAAAGATGTAGATGGGAGTATGATGCAGTAAGCCTGGTAAAAATGGAACTCCAGGGAGCAGGCATATCAGATAAAAGGGAAAGCACCTGTGTTGGTGAGGATGCTGGTCCAGGTAGCATGGGTGAGTGTATTCACTAAGGATGGGGAATAATTTCACTGCATTCACTTCTTTTTTATATAGTATTGGGAATTGAACCAAGAGGTATTCAACCTACAATCTCAACTACAAGCCTTTTAATTTTATTTTTTGAAACACAGTCTTGCTAAATTGTTGCGGGTCTCACTAAATTTTTGAGGCTGTCCTCAAATCTGTGATTCTTCTGTTTCAGGTTCCCAAGTACTGAGATTAAAGATACCAGTGGAACTCCAGATAATGGAGGGGAAATATCAGCAAAGTTTGAATGGAAAGATAGAAGAGGAGGAAGGCTGAACTTGATTAATGAGGGTCTACATCCGAATATGTATAAAATTATGAATATGGCATGGCTACTCTGGACAACCATTGGTGGGAGGGGGGAAGGGAAAATGGGGGCAGGGGGGAGAGGGCATCAAGTATAGTTTAAATATATACCATTTATGTTCAATAAAAATTTGTTTAAAAAATAAAGAAAGAATAAAAAAAAAGATGACTTCAAAAAAATAAATAAATAAAGGTGTGAGCCCCCATGCCTGGTTAGGAGCTCCCATTTTAAATCACTTATTATTTATCCAAACCTTTGATATATAAGTTTAATAGATTATCCACTCACTTTTGTTAAAATAAGCATTTTAACAAAAAGTAATGGTAATTTCTAATTAGATCTTCTGGTTCTGGTCCCAGGAGGTCAGACATTTTTATTGGGAATGGATATAGATTTTCCCCTCAAATGATCAGCTACACCCATCACAACACTCTCTTTTATCATTTACTAGCAACTGGTTTCAGAATTCAAAAGACCTAAGGTAATGTAGACCAATAACAACAAGAAAAGCTCATTTTTAAGCTTCCTGTATAATACCATTTTGTTGTAAGAGGAAATGAAGAGATGTTTGTCTGTTTTTATAGGGGACATGATTGAGAATGCATGCACTCCAGGTAATGTGCTAAATGCTTGGAAAGAAAGACAGCATGAGGTCAAAACACACTTGCACTAGGGAGATGCAAAAGAACAAAGAGAAAGTGCACAGATACTGACTTGCAACAGGTGTGCAGTACAACTTGACTACTGACAGAGGTCCAAACAATGCTATTTATAATTTAAGGCCTTTGGGGCCTGAGATCTAAAGATTTTGCATGTGCTCTCTTGAGTTTTCTCCATCTCCCAGTGGCAATAAAATAATATTATCAGCATTTTTCAGATAAGGAAACTGAATTCATCAGTTGGCAGAAGCCTCAGATCTCAAATGCCAGAGCTCAATTCAATCAAACTTGTCTAACCCAGATTATACTCACTGTTTAAAATTTTTTGGACATAAAGTCCTACATATGCTTATCCTAAAGTCTGGACTTTGAAATTCATGGACTTTTTGCCTTAGAAAAAAAAATCCACCTGCCAGCCCACCTCAGATAAGATACACTCTGAGGTGGAAGAAGCATATCTACTGCAGCCTGGCTCATTCTTTGTTTTCTGGAGATCCCCAGAGGCCTCGCTTTCAGAGAGAGAGAGCCCTGGACATGAGCCCCCATTTTAATCAAGTTGAATTGGTGGGGAGAAGAGCTTTCCCTGTAGTATTTCTATATTTCTTTATTTGGCCCCAGGTTGCACAGAGAATCATGATAGAGCAAGACACTATTTCTCCAGTGAAGAAAGGAGATCAGCAGAAATTCTTCCTACATTTCTGAAGGCCTGTGGCTTGGGCAAGCTTTTATTCTGGTACTATTCTGATCTATGTGAGGTTACCTTCTCTCTGGATGTTCACTGTCAGTTTGGCAGCCAATATTTACTTTGACAAGACTTGGTTTCCAGGTGTGCATAGTGGCTAAGTGTAGCAAAAGAATTTTGTGCAACTGACTCTTTGCTGATATGGTTTCCCATCCATATAGCTTTCTGCCTAGCAGGATCTGACAGATGAACCTCAAAAAATTATATCTGGTATGCCTGATAAAGCTGCAATGTGCATTATTTCAGGATCATAATTATTCTTGATAGTTTGGGGAAGATTTCATGTAAAGGAAAATATTGTATCTCAAAGGGTAGAATCCTAATACATTAATTCTGGGAGAGACCTTAGAGATGATTCAATCTTTTACTAAGAGACAAATAAAATGAGTCTCAAAGAAGTAAAGTGTTTTATTTTAAGTTACACAGACTATTTTAGTCAAATTTTTGTGAACATCCAAGATATAATCATTAGTTACCCTCTTTTTAATTACCTTATGTTACACTGTCTTTTGTTTCATAAATAATTATGTATGTAATCCATATGTCTCTTGTTTGCTCACTACATAATATGAGTAGATCAGCAATTGTGTGAAGGGTAATATATTGAATGAGAGAATTGTGACAGAGAAAGGAGAGACAGAAAAAAAGTGACAGGGCATATTCAATGAAAACATGGTTGAGAAGATGACGACCGAGAAAAACGGGGCTTAAGAGCCCCGCTAACAACCAATCTCCATTACCACAAAATCAGCGCCTTTCATAGCCAGAAAACACCATCACCAGTGAAACAAAAAATCACCAGGCTCCAGAGAGAAAGCAGATTGAGAACAGAGCCACAGAGGAGACACACCGGCCTCACGCCCGAGGACGCTGCAGACGCGGCAGCAGCGCCATACTGCCGGCAGCACCGGCGAATTTACAGACGGCTAAAGCAAGCCGAGTTGAGCCACTGCGGAAGAGCCAGGCGGGATTTCTCCGCGCAGAGAGCATCTAAAGCTCCCAGTGGCCGAGCTCAGCACACGCTGCAGGGATTCAGAGTGGAAATCAAAACCAAGAAGAAAAACACCAGCCCCACAGCCGAGGGTGTAGCAGCGGCGCCATATTGCCACCGGCTGCAGCAGCACCGATTTCAGCGAGGCCAGTACAGCTACATCTGCGTACTCAAGAACAGTGAGTCAAATTGCGGGCCACAGAGGAGAAATCCCAGTACTGTACTCCCTGGGTCTTGACCCAGTGGGGGAGGGGCGGTGGCAGAGATATCACACCATAGGAGAATGTGCAACCTGGTAAGCCCCACAGTCTAAAGCAGCCTCTATCGATTCTCTGGGTTGGAGACTCTGTGATAAAACCCAGTAAAGGAGTAGTGGGGTCTGAGATACTACTGACTCGAGATCCAGAACACCTTAAGTGAAGTCATAGTGACCAAAGGGAAGAACCCACAGAAGGCACAAACATCCAAAATCATGGGAAAGAGGAATATTACTGGAGCAATAAATGCCCACAACCCCACAACATCAGAACCCGATAAAACAGAAAATCAGAGATTTCTAGAAGATCAAATCAGGAAAATAACTGTAGAAATAATAGAGGTGCTTCGAAAAGAACTCAGAGAGAGCCAAAAAGAGATAAAGGATGCAATTAATGAAGTAAAGGCCTCAATTCAAAGCACAAACAACCGATTAGAACACATGGAGAACAGAATCTCGCTCTTAGAAGATGAGCAATCCAAAAATGAACGCATAGTTTCTAATCTAGAAAAAAATATCCGACAGCAGGAATCTGATATTGAAGAAATATGGGCCCATTTTAAGAGAGCTAACCTAAGAATAATTGGAATAGAGGAGGGAAAAGAAAGTGAAACCAAAGGGATCAACAATCTCTTCAAGGAAGTAATAGCAGAAAATTGTCCAGACATAGAGCAAGAGGTCGATACGCAAGTCCAGGAAACTTATAGAACTCCCTTTAGACAGGATTGGAGAAGAGGATCCCCACGCCACATAATTGTCAAAATGACCAATGTGGAAGCCAAGCAGAGAATCTTAAAGGCAACAAAAGCAAAGGGCCAAGAGAAATTCAGAAGCAAACCAAATAGAATCACTCCAGACTTCCCAAACCAAGTTATGAGAGCCAGAAGGGCTTGGAGTAACATATTCCCAATTTTGAAAGAAAACAACTTTCAGCCAAAAATTTCCTACCCAGCAAAACTTTCTATCAAATTAGATGGAGAAATAAGAAGCTTCCATGACAAACAGAAACTGAAGGAATTTATGTCTTCAAAACCAGCACTAGAGAAAATACTCAAAGAGATTAACTACAAAGAAGAAATAGGTAACACACATCAGAACTAGAGAAACAAGATTTTCCATCTAACAGACAACTAAGATTGGTTATCTGTGGAGATTCATTATTTATGTTAGTCTTTTACCTATCTCTAAAGGGTATTGTTTGCCTTTATTGTTGTTAATTTTTAGGATTTCTACTTAGAATATTAATATACCTTCAGATGTAGCAATTGGAAATATTTTATCCCATTCTATTAGTAACTGTTAACTCTGTTTATATTGTCTTTGGATATACAATATTTTTTTATTTTTTAGGGAGTTTGTATACTCCTCTGTTGCCTCTGCCATTGAAATCATAACCAAGAAATCACTGCCAATTTCAATGTTGTAAGGTTTTATGACCCAGATTTTCTCCTAAAAGTTTATAGTCTTAAGATTTATATTTAGGTCTTTTATCTATTTTGAGTTAATATTTGTATATGGGATTAGGTAAGGGTCCAATTTTATTCTTTTCCATGTAAGTATTATTTTTCAACAATATTTTGTTAAAAGATTATTATTTCCACCACCAAATGTCCGTGGAAACCTTGTCAAAAATAACTTGACAATATAGGGAAGAATTTAGCTCTAGGCTTTTATTTAACTCCAATGGTTTATATATCTGCCTTTAGAATAGTACTACACTGTTTCAATTATTGTAGCTTTATATGGTTTGAAATCAGAAAATATATATCTTCTAGCTTTGTTATTTTTCAAGATCATTTTGGGTACCTAGTGTCTATATTCCATATTAGGATAGATGTTTTTCTGAAAAATAAATATATAAATATATGATAGTTTACCTAAAAAATAGAAAAAAATATTCTCTGGTATGGAAGAAAGCAAAAAGAAATATTGAAATGTTATCTTTAAGTCATCAAAAGCTTGGTATCAGACAAATGAAACTGTTATGTGAGATTATCATTTTTAATTTTAGATAAATTGCCATAATACTAGATGTCAACTACTAAGCCAAGCATGGGAGGGAGGGATAGGGAGAGAATGGGGTGGGGATTGGGTGGGGGATGACTGGGAAAAGTGTGCATGTATGTCTACAAAAGTATGTATCCTACTATGATGTATGAATACAGTGCACCAATAAAAAAAATAGAAAACATGGTTGACAAAAATTTTATTTTCTCTCTCTGTTAGAATCTCATAATTGTCTATGAAGTACTTGTTCATAAGCCTTAGTGACAAAAAACACAGTTTAATCATAAAATTTATATGTCAACAACTAACCATTAATTTATAGTCTAAGTTTTCTAGGGCAATATCATTACTATATTTGGTATCCTGCTCTCCTATTAAAGCCTGTTAGAGGTCTATACTTAGCCAGAAGTCTGGGGATGATATATTCTATTAACATGAAGGGAAACAACAACCTGAACAACAACTTAAAATACTAGTTGATAGCCTGATTATTTGGAAAAGGTAAAGTTGCTCAAAACTGTATCAAATTACTCCCAAGTACAATTGCTCATCTCATGGAGTGTGTGGAGACCAACAAATCTTTTCTCTGTAATAGATCCTGAAAGCATTTTATCATTATGCAAAATTTTCATACTTATAACACCAAATATATATTATTCACAATTAAAATGTTGTGTCAGTTATGTTTAAAAAAGCACAAAAGCCTGGGAATAGTGGCACTTGCTTGTATTCCCAGCACTTAGGAGACTGAGACAGGAAGATCACATGTCCCAATAGACTTTCAGCAACCTAGTAAGACATTTTTTTCTGAACAAAAAATAAAATAGGACTCAGGGTTTAGCAGATGAATGGATTGCAAAATTATGGGAAATACACACAATGGAATTCTACTCAGTTATAAAGAAGAACAAAATTATGTCCTTTACAAGAAAATGGAAAGACCTGGAGAGCATTATCTTAAGTGAGATCAGCCAGGCACAGAAAGAGAAGGGACATATGTTCTCTCTAACATGCCCAAACTAGGGACTATTAGGCATACCAGCAGGACTTCAGACAATGGAGGGGAAACCTCAGCAAAGCTAGAATGGAAGGATAAGAGAGGAAGAAGGCTGAGGTTGATTAATGAAGGATCTACATCCAAATATGTGTAAAAGTATGAATGTTGCTTGGTTAACCCGGGACACTCATTGTTGGGAATGTGGGAAGGGGAAACAGGGAAGGAGAGAGGGCACCGAGCACAGTCTGAATGTATGTCATTTTTAATATGTTCCACATAAATATTTAAAAAAAAAAGGCAGATGGCCCTGGGTTAGCAAGTGACGACATTGATGTGCAGATGGCAAATCAGGAGATGCCATTAATCTAGGTGCCCTCTGCACTTGTGACTACTTCTGATATTTGTAAACTGTTAGAGGCTAACATTTTGATATTTGTGAATTTATTTAATAATTCTTCATAGTTTTATAAATAGCCTCTTGATTTTGCCTTCTAAATACTTCTTGTATTTGTTACCTGGTCAAGCCTCTGTTGTCCCAATCTTTTACATTGTAGTTTGATGAATTAAAAAAATTAAAACTATAAAATATTACAAAACCAGCCTCATCAATTCACTGAGAATCTTAGGAGCATCTCAAGATCCCTTTTAAACAATAACAATAACTACAACAAAAAAGTTAAATAGAACTGAAAGTATAGTTTTGAGGTAGAATGTCCTTACTTTCCATCCCCATTGCCAAAAAATAAATAGAATATATACAAAGTGCTATGTGAATTGTTTTTATGTTATGAAATAAAAGGTGACATTGAAATGTTTTTGTAAAATTTAGTTCTGCTGTTTATCATTGATAATAAAGTTTTCTATTTAAACATGATACTAAAATCTAAAGAAAGATATGCAAAAAGGCAATTAAGATAATGAAGTGTTAATAAAACTATCAATAAATTATAGAAGTCGTCTATCAGAGGAGTGGTTGGCATAAATCTTCTCCCATTCTGTTGGCGCTCTGTTGAGGTTCTTGATAGTTTCCTTTGCTATACAGAGGCTCTTCAGTTTCATGCAATCCTTCATATTGATTCGCCTTTTAGTTTGTTGTGCCTTTGGGGTCTTGTTGAGAAAGTTTTTATCTGTGCCTATGTGTTGCAATGTTGGACCTATGCCCTCTTCAAGGAGCCTCAAGCTTTCTGGTCTAATTTCCAAGTCTTTGATCCATATTGAATTGACTTTTGTTCAGGGTGAAAAAGGGAGATTTATTTTCATTTTTCTGCATATGGTTAACCAGTTTTGCCAACACCATTTGTTGAATAGGCTATCCTTTTTCAGTGTATGTTTTGGGCCCCTTTGTCAAAAATCAATTGTCTGTAAGTGTTTAGATTTGTTTCTGAGTCTTCTATTCTGCTCCATTGGTCTATGTAGCTGTTTTTGTGCCAGTACCATGCTGTTTTTTATTGCTATGACTTTGTAATATCTAGAATATGCAGAAAACTCAAGAAACTCAGCACTATGGAAACAAATAACCTAATAAAAAATGAGCAAGTGAACTAAATAGATCTTTTATGAAGGAAGAAATTCAATGGCCAATAAATGCATGAAAAAATGCTCAACATCATTAGCAGTCTGAGAGATGCAAATCAAAACTACCCTGAGATTTCACCTAACTCAAAATACAATGGCAATCATTCAAAACACAAACAACAACAAATGCTGTCAAGGATGTGGAGAAGTGGAAACTCTACTAAATTGTTGGTGGGATTGTAAATTAGTGCAACCACTTTGCAAAACAGTATGGAGGATCCTCAGAAGAATGGGGACAAATTTATTTTATAATTCAGCAATACCACTTCTGAGTATATACCCAAAAGGAAGGAAACCAAACTACAAAACAAATGCATGCAAATCTATGTTCATATATGAACAATTCACTATTGCCAAACTATGTCCATCAACAGATGAATGGATTCCAAAACTATGGTGTATATACACAATGGAATTAAACTCAGCCATAAAGAAAAACACAATTACATAATTTCTGAGGAAACAGATGGAACTGGATGGCATTATGCTAAGTGAGACAAGTCAGTCACACACAAAAAAGAATTGATTGTTCTCCTAATATGCAGAAGCTAAGAAGAAAATGGGTCATAGGAGTAACTCTAGATAAAGAAGGAGATACTATAGATGAGCAAATAATGTGACCTAACAGGGTATTTGAGGGGCAAGATGAAAATTCTCTAATGAACATGATGCATTTTAACAAGCATATCAATATCAATCACTAAGCCAAACATATAAAGGAGAGAGGGAATGAGAATAGGGTGGTATTGGGTAAGGGCTAATTGGATGGTGTGTGCATGTATGGCTCTACCATCTTGCATCCCATTAAGATGTGTGATTACCATGCATCAGTAAAATAATTTTAAAATACTATAAAAATTTTAAAAATGATAGAAGTCTACAAGTAACCAAAAAAATTTATAGAACTGAAAGGTAAAATATTTATTATAAAAAATAATGAAATGATTCAAATTTTTGTATCAGGAGACAAGAATGAATGAATACAATGCAACAATAATAAATTTTAAAAAAGTGAATTTAGACCCTGAATGTGGTGGCACACGCTTGTAATCCCCGCGCTTGGGAGGCAGAGACAGGAGGATTGCACTGGTTCAGAGCCAGCCTCGCTGGTTTAAGAGACCTTGTTTCCAAATAAAAAAAATATAAAATAGGTCTGGGAGTGTAGCCCGGAGGTAGAAGGGCTTCCAGGAACTCCAGTACCACAACCAAAAAAAAGTGAATTTAGAATAGGATTCATGAAATTATTAATTGAGAAAAACAGAAAAAACGACCTAAACAAAGTAAGCATCTCCTAAGGGACTTTAGAATTTCATCAAGTATATCATCAACATTCACAATGTGGAAGACAGAGTAAATGACACAAAAATTCTTTGAAAAAATAATGGCTGGCTGAAAATTTCCAAAGTTTGACGGAAAACATGATCATAAACATCTAAGAACTTCAACAAACTGTAATCAAACAATCAGAGAGATGCAAATCAAAACTACCCTGAGATTTCACCTATCTCCTACTACAATGGGAATCATTCTAAACACAAACAACAACAAATGCTGGCAAGAATGTGGAGAAGTGAGAACTCTACTACATTTTTGGTAGGACTGCAAATTAGAGCAACCACTTTGGAAAACAGTATGGAGGATCCTCTGAAGAATGGGAATTATCTTACCATATGATCCAACAATACCACTTCTGGATATCTATCCAAAACAATGTAAACCCAACTACCAAACTAATGCATGTGTATCTATGCTCATAGCTGCACAATTAATAATTCCAAAACTATGGAAGCAGTCAAATGTCCATCAACAGATGAATGGATTACAAACCTATGGGGTATGTACAAAATGAAATTTTACTCAGCCGTAAAAAAAAACACAATTACATCACTTACAGGGAAATGGATGGAGGTGTACACCATTATGCTAAGTGTGATTAGTCAGTCACAAGACATAAAAAATTGGATACTCTCTAATTTTAGAATCATTACATTTATTTAAAACAATAAATTTCATTATATAGTGTCATTGGTAGTAAATTTCATAAAACCTCATAATATTGATGCTACCTATAAATGCAAGTTTTACTGGAACACAGTCACACCCATTCATTTGTATATTCTCTATGGTTGTCCTTTGCATTGCAGCCAATAGAGTTGAGAAGTTGCTACTGAGATGATTGAGTCTCCAAAATCTGGAATAATTACTCACCCTTCACTAAAAATTGCTGCCAAATTTAATTTAGACAATTAGTATAGTAAATATTTGAAATATCTTAGAGAAGAGGTGAACTTTGAAATAGTGTTTAAAGACTGGCAGCATTGGGAGAGTCATAAAGAAGAAAGAGTATGCCTGAAAAAGGAAGGAATTGCAGTGATAGCATGGCTGCAAAAGTAAACATTCTGTGTGCATGTATGACTGCACCGTGAGGAACTTCATTGTGATGTGTGATTGTAAAGCAATTAAAAGCTATATAACAACCAAGGATGGCCTCTTGTCTATTTGCCCTGGCTGCTCTATACCTTTTATTTTTTAAAATAATAATAATAATAATAATAATAATAATTAATATTAATTAGATACTTTTAATGAACGGGCATTAGTGTTTTTTGTTATTTTTGTTTGTTTTCTTCAGATGACAAAAATAAAGCTTAGAAACTAAGGAATTTTTCACAGTTTCCAAAGATTACAACTCACTAAGGTAGAAACTTCCAACAAGATAGAGCTGGTACCAGAACCTGATACTATCTTGGCAGTGTAACAGTGGCTGTATATTCCTTCCTGCTAAACCTGAGTGGGGAGGCTGTGACTTCTAGTTCAAACCCTAATTTACTGGTAAGGCAGTAAGAAAAGCGCAAAAAAAGGAAAAGTGAGTTAACATGCAATCATTTGCTCTTCTGCAATTTCCTAGCTGTTAGTAGCTCTGGTATCTCATAATCTGGGGTTGAAGTGGTTGGTCTTGATCTAAAAGACCAGTTCTGTGACCTTGTAGCACCTCATTCTATAATCATTAATTTGTTGTCCCCAAGGAATTCCATTTGGGTGAGATGAAATCATCAGCAGTTGACCATATCTGATGTGAAATTTCTTTTAATATAAATTAGTAAGGGAAGAGGCAAAAAAATTAAAAGAAAATTATTGATGAATTGTAGTCATACATCTTAAAGGAGTACAAGATGGTAGAGGCATACTTACACACATTACTTATTTAGTCCTTCCTTAATTCCCACCTCATTCTTCCCCCCACCCTTCTTCTCATGTTTGGCTTAGTGACTGAGTTTGAGAATTTGAAAATGGCTGTTTACTGAAGCTTTGGCAATAAAGATACTGTCTCTCACACTATAATGCTGACCTCAGGCCTTCTCTTTAGGGAATTAAATGAATAAATTACTATGATATGATTTAAGAAATATCCCAGGTGAGCCAAGAAGTATTTGCAATTAGAATGTCATTTGCATGGTTAACAATATTGCTGCATCCCCAATACTGCTTTCTCTCCAGTTACAGTAGAGAAAATCATCCAAATAAGCATGGGTTATTATTTTTTAAAAAGGAAAGCTGAAGAGCATTTACTTAGTCCTTAGTGGTGTAGCAGGCAATATGGAATATCTTTCATCTAAATGAAAAATTGGAAACATAACTTTTATGCCTAGATACTATCAGGAAAATCAAGATATTAATATACAGGCTGAGAGAAAATGAAGCTGAAATGAATTCTCTCTTTCTATTTAATGGCTGAAGTAGGGATTTTTTTTTCAGTGTAAAAGTAAACTAAATCCTGTTTCGTTTGGCTATTTGTAAACTCTTTGTGGATGGAATTATTCATATATTTTAATTGCATTTGAGAGACTTAACAGAGTGCTGGGATATAAAAAAGTACTTTAAGATACCAACACTTTGTTAAATGGTTTATAATCCTGGCTTTTTAAGACTTTTGGTCAAATCAAAAGTTGTATATTGAAGCATTTCTCCCTTGTGTATAACTTATTAAAAGACTCAGACACTTATTAAACAATGGGAGCTGTGACAAGATAGATTTTCAAACCCCTAGATACTCAATTGGCTATATGATTCTAAAATAATTGTAAAATGGATGCTGAGAACAGATGCTGGGCAATTTTAAGTTCCTTTTAACTCTATAAAGTTCTGAACCAACAGTCCACCTTGCTCCCCTCAACTCATTCTTATTTTAGCTCCTCCAGGTCTAAATTTTTTGGTGTAGAAGGAAGGCAAAGCATATGGACCAAAGAAAAACCACTTTTAGAGATAAATTATTCCAGAGTTGGCAAGACACAGACCATTTAATTATGGTTCTCAGAGAAGAAGGGCTGTATTAGAACTTCTTACTACAGAAGAATCAAGAGTCATGACCTTGGAAATAAGTGTTGAATGAAACAAGGCAAATATCTTCGATATTTCATTTTGTCACACTGAAGTCTCAGCCCAAAGATCTCTGTGTAACATCCCTTCTTACTGAGAGAAGTGTAGCAACACGGTTGGAAGTCAGTAATCTTGAACTACTATTCATGAAATATGATTTGCATAAATATAAAATGGGTAGAATGATGCACCTATTTACTAACATATATGACCTTTCAAAAATCAGTTTTCACACTAAAACCCAATTTTTAGCATTGGGAGAACTCTGCCCTAAGCTGCACAGGCTTTCTCACTTAGCAATCTGTTTGACAAAAAAGGTATGTCGGTGTAAAGTGTGGAAACTCTAAAATATGGTTGGTTACACCAAAAAAAAAAATGGAAAGAATAAAATGAAAAGAGGCTTCTTCTTCTAGAAAATCCAATCTGTCAGTCATATTCCACTGTGAAAGATAGACCTAATAAAATGCATAGGTGAAACCTGGGCATGGTGACACATGCTTGTAATTCCCAGATTTGTGAGGCTGAGACAGGAGGATCACACAGGTTCAAAGCCAGCCTCAGATACTTAGTGAGGCTCTCAGCAACTTAGTTAGACTCTGTTTCTAAATAAAGTATAAAATAGGTATGGGAGTGTAGCCTGGAAGTAGAAAAGCCCTTATGTTCCACCCCCAGTACCACTATATAAATAAATAAATAAATAAATAAATAAATAAATAAATAAATGATATCTTTAATTTTCATAGAAGATCCAGAAGCATTTAAAGACACTGTTAGACATCATTCATAAAGTTTCTTAAAGATCATTTCTAAGAAAGATTTTCTTGTATGCAAGGTCCTACAATGTTAGACTTAACTTTCCTCATTCAAAATAAAGAAGCTGTACCCTATGTCTCTTTTCTAAGATCTCTTAATTCTAATGATGTGTATCCCTTGTTTCCTGTTAAGCCCACAAACATTAAGTGAAGTGAGAAGAGAAATTTTTAGTGGTGAGATTCACCATTCAGGACTATCTCAACAGGAGTCAGCTGAAGGGCATATTCTATGGACATTGTGATTCAAAATTTTTCTTTTCTACTCCCTTCTTATCAGGTACTTTTTGTGATCAATTAGTATAAAAGTCTTCAAAAATCTATTATTTTGTCCTACCAGTACTGACATATCTGTATCTGGTCATCTGTATCTATGTTTCCTACCTTGGCTTATTTCATTGATTGACACCAAATATTGCAATTCCAAACATGTCACAGTTTATTCAAATAGACTGCAGAATGCAGCCATTTCAATAGTTTTTTTTTTCAATAAATTACATAGTTAGGAGTTAAGAAAATGGTTCAGTTAACCTATAATCTATATTATCTAGAATACTGCTAGCACCATCATTTTATTTAAAATGACCTGGCTTAAAAGGGTGACTCTTAAGGTTTATTCTAGTTCTTAAATTCTACAAATCTCTTTACTGGGATAATCCAAGATGTGGATATAGAGTAGCCTAACCCACAGTACTGACCCAAGTCAGATTGAAAGACTGAAGTTATCTTGCAGGAAGCCTAGTGCATTCATCAGGTCACTTTGCCTCTGCCTTGTTACCAGTGAAGAGTTCTTGAAGTCTTTAGAGCAAAGCAATATCACTGACACTAGTTTTAGATGGAATAAAAAATAAGTCCCAGGGATACAGAGTTGGAGAATATGTATACTATGGTATTAAACAAGGATCAAACCCTTTATTATAGAGAGGCCAATTGGAAAGACTTCACAAGAGAAGATGGGGCAGGCTGTTATATTTTACTTTTTTACTATTTTACAACTGAGGTTGTCCATGGTTTTCTTAGTGTTGTTATTTGTAAATTTTTACTTAAAATAAAATATTGAAAATGAGCTATAATTTTGTTTATTTTAAGTATATAACTCTTAAATCTTTTCAAGAAAAAATGTCATTAGCATACCCAGGCTAGGCTTTTCCCAAAGAAAATTTCTGGGAAATTTAGAGATAAAAAATTCCCAAACCCCTCTGGAAATCAATAAAGTCTGAAAGATACAGTTGAACAAGAGATTTTATAGATATCTTATAAATTGGAATTTTTTTTTTGTGTGTGTGTGGAGAACTTCTAAAAGCCATGACAGCTTCAATCTCTATAGCCTACTCTCTTTCCATTTTTCTGACTCCTCTTCTCATATATTATGTGGTGATAATAACAATACTAACTTTACAGATGCATGAAGATTGAAGACAGCAATATCTAAAGCGGATGCATTTGTTATAGCAGTTCAAATTTAAGTTAGCATTCCACTATTTACAGTGATGACCTATTTAGTACTTTCTTTCTTTTTCCTTTCTTCCTTTCTTCCTTCCTTCTTTCCATCTTTCTGCTTTTTTCCTCCTCCTCCTTCTTCTTCCTCTTCTTTCTCTCTCAAATTTGGTAAATACAAAGAATTAGAAATTAGTATTTAGAGGAGAAATTATTTAATTAGGAGACAAAAAAGGAAGAATAGAGATAAAGAAGGAAGAAGGAAAGAAAGAAGATGCAAGCAAATAATCATTTAATAGGGTTTTTGAAATTGTGACGTAGAAAGGCATGATCATTGTTTATAAATAAAGTGAAAACAATGAGAGGAGAACATATTTAAGAGCACTGTTCATAGCACTGACAAATATTGCTAATAAAATTTTGTTTCTATTATTTTATGCTATTATGATAGAAAATATTTTTATTATGGATCTTAGTGGGTAGAGCAAAAGAACCACTGTATTAGACAAAAACTTTAGTATTTGTGTGGTTGCTACAGTCCATAGGTCCCATTCCTTGATTTTTAAAGGAATTTGAGATCTGGAGAAGGAAATTGATTTCCTCAATTTTACAGGATATCTAAAATTAAAGCCCAAATCCCACTCAGCTGCCCTTTCATACTGCACCAAATGTGAATTTGTATTTTTTTTCTTCTGCCAAACTCATACTTTTTCCATCTCCAAGTCCTCATTCAATTCCCCTTCATATTATTTTTAGTTCCAGTGTAAGCCTGATGACTAATTAGAGCCATATATGTCTGTTTGTCATGCTGAATAGAGGACTTAGACAAAGCCATGATATGCAGACAGAGCTAAAATTATAGTTTCTGATTCAATGGCATTTGCATTTCTAGCCCTAAAGTATTTTATAATCTTCTTGTAAATATAGCCAATGTCAAATCGCATTGTGATTACACAAAGAAACACTCTATATGCCAACAGAACATTCTCAGGTATTATGCCTTTAAGTTAAAATTTATCAAAATAAAATGGGGGTATAAAGTATAATGCAGTTTGCATTCTTCAGAAGCTTTGCTCAATAAGTACTGAGTTTTGATCGATTGATACAGTGTCATATTTGACTAAAGAGGTGGGGAAGTTGCTACTGTCGCTTTGTGCTGGATGGCAGCAGAACGCACTATTGATTTTATATGTTGGATGGGTTGTCAGTGTATAGTGCATTGTTGATTTTGACTTTTATAGCCAACATGTTTCCTTTAATTGGATCATTTGTAAAAGAGAGGAGGGGACCTGTTCTCCTTTGACAGTGACTGATTACAATCATTTCATGTTTGTCAATATTTGATAAACCCACTGTTACCCAACAATATGGCTGCCTTTATGTGTTTGTTCATTCTAACTTCACTTCTCTATTGATGCATCATGTGCAACTAGTCAGCCCCAATTTTCACTCACAATTCACTCCTATACTTACTGTTTTGGCAGCAATCAATTTTTTCTTAACTTTGCCTACGAAGTCCCTCTGACAAGAGAACCAGTCTGTTTCTCAACAATTTCTTTAATTTCCAGTGCCTAATGGTCCCCTACCTTTGGTATCTTTGACAAACTGTTAAGTTATGCAGAGGATTGCAAGTATCCAAAATGAACCACATTTGCCATATGTTTGAGCTTAAAAGTTCCTGGGGAAAGAATAGCCCACAGCACTGGGTAATTTTGTTCTTTCTTATGAGAATTATTCCATATCAGTGGACCATAACCTGAATGGAGACCATGAGTCATAAAAACTTTAAGTCATTCCCATTATAAAACATTATTTGTGATTGGGAGGAATTTTATCGTGATAACTTGATTTTTTTTCTACATGCCAACTAATTTGATCTTATCTATTATATCCAAATAACCTTCTAGTGTCTTCACAGAAGATAAGAAGTACCACTGATTTGGTGCCTTCTTGTTCTTCTATGCAATAAAAAAATGACTTCCCATTTCCCATTTTTCTCTAAGTTCCCTGGACTCAGACTTGAGAATGTGCTAAGATAAATGAACAATGTTTTTAGGAATTGGACTCTTAGCAGCAAAAAGACTAGAGGAGTTATGAGACCTGAAATATTATCCTCTAGACCTTGGACAAGTCATTCAACTTATCTGTTCTCAAATTTATTTAGCAATAAATTAAAAATTGTATGCTAATAAAATTGAAGGTCTCTTCTATCATTCCCGGTATCTCTACATTTTCACATCAGCCTTCAGTTTGATAAAAGCATCCAAGGCAACCTATGTATTTTTTTTCTTAGAAAAAGGTTTATCAAAGTAGGTAGATAATTCAGGAAAATTAAAGCATCTTAATCACTGGTTGAAAGCTGTAAACTGTCTCTTCAAGTTCTCCAAGTAATGATGGATGATAAAAATCTACTCTTCCCCAACCCTACCCTGAGTTCTACAAATCATATTTTCTTGACAGGTTTTCCTAGCCATGCCAAGGATGAGTGTTCTAGAGAACAATTCTTCATAATTAGAGGATTCTGACAGTACATATTCCATTATAGTATGTTGGTTATTTGCAAGTACAAACATTCATTGTAACCTCATTGACATGAAAAAAAAAACAATACAATTGGAGTTAGCAAAATTAAAAGAAAAAGATTAGTATTGGCCATATGGAAATAAATATACAAGTGATGCTATGCAGGTACTTGTCACTTAGCACTGTACATCAGTAAATGTTTTAATTTACTGAAAATATTTGAAATACTTTATCTTGTTTTTGAGACATTATAAATATTGTGATGCCTAAAAGCTGAACTAACTTTATTGAAGGTATATTGGACACTAAACTAAGTGGGATGACAAAATGTTATACTTTTATTAGTGCATTTTAATTATACATCATAGAGAAATTAAAAATGATACATTCATATGTGCATATATCACTTAGGAAAAATTAGAATAATTGTGTTAATTTTCTCTGACAATTGAGCTGTATTAAAATTCTATCAATCTTTTAAAAGCATAGAGGCATCTCCTAGAATTAGCATGTCTCCTTTTGGTATTTAGAATACAATCTTCTCTATCATAAAAGTATAGGACCTACCCATCCTCTATTTTTTAATATACTTTTATTGGTGATTACAATTATATATCATAATGAATTTCAGAGTGATAGGGACAGTCATGCACAGAACACTTGGTGAGTTTCCCTCAGGAACCAGCCACACTCCCTGCCTTTTCCCATATAAGGCACTGAGATTGGCATTAATTATTTCACATATGTAAATAGCATCAATTGAGACTTGACTTCATCAACCTCTACCCACCTCCATCTTCTTGACCCCATCTATTGCCCATCCTCTTCTATCTCTTCACTAATCTCTGATAGGTTGATAACTGGGAAATAGTGGAAATATCAAGTATCTCTTACTTAGTCATGAGTGTGTAGAGAGCCCCTTTGTGGCAGACATACAAGATGTCATCCAGAATGGCACAAAGATATCTTCCTTGGCTTATCTTCTTACTACTTCCTTTCAGTTGCTATTCTTAGTAATATACATCCAAAGATATTTTACAACTGGAGGTCTCTCTAGCATCAGAGGTATCTTTTGAAATAGATGCATGTTACTATTATCTGGCTGTCTATTTTTGGGGCATTAAGTTGGCCAAAAAGAAATTCACTTTATTAACTTTTGCTACTTCAGTGATCAACATGCATGGATACACTCTCTCCTTGTCCCATAAATTTTCTTGAATTCTTTTTCTTCAGCTAAAATAGGACTATGATCAGATCAGCTAGAAGGATGCTTTGGCAGACATTTAACCAGGAAATGAGATGCAGTTTTCTGCTATGCAGTATCCATCAGTCTCTACAAATATTGGGGATCGGTGCATTCCTAATATACAAAGAAATGAAAAAGTCACAACATTTCTTCACATGATTGATATCTCACAGTTATGTACACCTTCTCAAAATTCTTTATCTCCTCTTTAAATGGCCTAAAGGGTTCTGACAGTACTGGGCTTTACCGGAATATGCATGACACTCCACTTCCTTGTAATATTAACCACATGGGGCTCCTTTTCAGCTTTGTAGTTTTAGTTTTAATATAGTATGAGGTTACTTTCCATGTAATCACATTCTAGATAATCTGGGTTTACACTGTATCAAGAGAGTCTGAAGGTATTGATACTTGTCTTTGTTCTTGAAATGAGGAAATTATAGATTCATATTTTGGAATTTTAACAGCAATTATTAGATAATATCAAAACAAAGAACTAATATTTACCTAAGTATTACCAGTCTTATCCTTCATTGTGTCAATGCTGCCAGTGCAAATTACAGAACAAAAAAAGGCAAATCACATTGTAATGTTATTATAAAAGTAGGTATCTGCTACATATACTTCAAGGATAGCTGCCTTGAGTACTGTCATAACTACACTTGACAAGGTCAAGGAAACCTAAGGACTTACATTTGGAGCATCTAGTTATTCAGAGATATATTTTCACTTCACTTGTGGTTGGGCTGACTAAAGACAGCAAGATAAGTAGTCACACCAGAGTCTAACATTCAGTGGTAATGGTCTACAAGTTGTGCTGCAAACTCTCAGGAAAAGACTAGTAAAGAATACTCACAAAAGGTAGAAAATGAGCACAGGTTCATCAAAATTTCTAATACTGTATATGATAAATTCACAAAGGAGCGTTAAAGGATATGGGCATCATAATCTTTTTGGCGAAGGAGAGAGAAAATGTGGGTAGGAATAAGTCATGAAACCCCAACTGGTGGGTAAAATAATGCCAATAAAAATGAGAGAAAAATTATTCCCAAGTAGGTCAGTTTCCACACCTGGGCATTCTGCACTTACTGCTATTCTGTGCAGGACATAGCATCCAAACTCTGGTATTCAAGACTCAAAGCAGGGAGAAAATTCTCTCCAGCCTTTTTGTGCAGTGTTGTTGGCTTTATTTTTCCCCTTCCTCTTTCTTCTGCTTTTAAAGTTTCAGTCATTTTTATTCATTTCAACAGCAGGTGTGAAATAGTAGGCTGTCATCTGCCTTTTTGTAGTGCTGCGGGCCAAAATTATAAATGGGTTGACATTAATGGCAGTCCAGAATTTAGTGCTGTATTGGTAGAGGGTATTGAAAATGTTTTGATATGACAGATGAAATGCTCACCACTGAAACTTTAGCTAGACTTCACCTGGCTACATCTGTTGGTATCTAGTTTTAAGGAATTTCTTCAAGTTTATACACCTTATTTTGCTCTCTTATTTTTCTTTGAAATTTTTCACCATTTTTTATTTCCTTTAACTAAGAATGAATGGAAAGGAAGGATGTTCTTAAACAACTAGCCAGTGTAGGATAAGAAAGAATACTCTGGTAATTCTGTGTGTATGGAACTGTACTGGGAATAGAACCCAGGGTGCTCTACCCTGAGCTACATCTCAAGCTTTGTTTTATTTATTTATTTTTTATTGGTGCATTGTAGTCATACATCTTAATGTGATAAAAGACTTGTGGAGACATATAGGCACACATCACCCAATTAGACCGAACCCAATCCCCACCCACCCCATTCCTTTCCCATCCCTCCTTCACATGCTTGGCTTAGTGACTGACTTTGATATGTTTAAGTACATCATGTGCTTTAGAAAGTTTCCCTCTTCTCTCCTCCCATACCCTCAGGACACCTTATTTGCAAAACAAGATTTGTTGCTAAGTTGCTAAGGCTTATCTTGAACCTGCAATCTTCCTGTCACAGCCTCCCAAATACTAAGATTACAGATGTATACCTTCACACCTAGCTTTCTGGTCCTTTATTAAATCTTAAAAAGGAAATGTGCAAGACATACAAAGAACTTCCACAGTGCTTAGAACTGTTCTACTATTCACATTCACAAACATAGGATCTCCCTAAAACAGTATCAGGAAAGCTCTGAGACTTGGCTGTGTAGGTTGCTATGTAGAAAAGTTACAGGTTTGCCAGAGCCATCCCTGTATGGGCCACCATCTGCTGGAGCCACCCGGCAAAAGTACAGGTTCTGAAGAGAGGCGTGAGGATGAAGAATTTAACTCTAAGAATTTGATTCTCAGAATATTTAATTTATTCTAATGAGAGGGGGCCACCAGCCCACTATCTCTACTGGCCGACCCTTGCTCCTGGGTCAATATCTCTACTGGTCAACGACTACTCCTGGGTCAGTATTCTCTACTGCACCAACATTGGGTTTGTTTTTCTAGAGGTATTTATACAATTACAGGTCAATCAACATCCTCGTGCTACCACCACCAGAATACAATAAAGACCAATCCAAAGCACATATATTACAGATTGGTTAATCAGTACCCTCATGCCATCACCATCTGATTTTCTCTCAGACTTTTACTTTGAACTTTCCATGACCCCAAACCTTGACTCTGGGCGAAAGACAGTCAGCTGAGTCGGCAATATTAATTTAGAGGAAAGACTTAATGGCTCCTCACATAGGTTTCCTTTTTTTTTTTTTTTTTTGTGGTACTGGGGTTCCTGGAAACCCTTCTACCTCCAGACTACACTTGCAGACCTATTTTATATTTTTATTTATTTGAAAACAGGGTCTCTTAAGCCAGTATGGCTGGCTTCAAACCTGCAGGATCCTCCTGTCTCTGCCTCCCAAGCTCAGGGATTACAAGCATGTGCCACCATGATGAGCGTTACAGGTTTCCATTTTTAAATAAGTTTGCAGGCTGGGCGTGGTGGTGTAGTGCATGCTTGTAATCTCAGTGCTTGGCTTGGAGGCTGAGACAGAAGGATGGCTTTGAACCTTTGGCACAGGTTCAAAGCCAGCCTCAGCTACTTAGTGAGGCTTAAAACTTAGTGAGACCCTGTTTCCAAATAAATTATAAAATAGATCTGGGAGTATAGCCCGGAGGTAGAAAAGCCCCCAAGTTTCACCCCCAGTGTCACCAAAATGATAATAATAATAATAATAATAATAATAATAAAAGTTTGCAACACTGATTAAACAAAGATGAGTGCATTTATTTTCTGATCATCTCAGAGGCTTTGAAAAGTGATTGTTCACTATGTTTCCTTTAAGGCACAATAGTCCATAGATTTTTACTTCTTAGAGACTCCTAACTAATTTTATTTACCTATGAAAATGTTTTCACTGTTAAGATTGTATTGAAAATGTTTTGAAAGTGCCTGCCCCTGAAGCTTCAGTTATACTTTAGCTGGTTATATTTGGTCGAGTTTTTTTTTTTTTTTTAATGCTTTGCTGGTGGTATCTTGTTTTTAAGACATTTTTGCTCAGCCAGATGGTGTACCAGTCAAATGCTAATGTTGAGTACTTTAGATGAAATAATATTTTCCCTCTATTACTTTTTCAAGAGCTTTGGCAATATTTTTTTTCCTTCATGTGATTTCTGTCTTCTTTGTGTTTTTCCTCTAGCTCTCATTTCTTTCTTTTTTTTTTTTTTTGTGGTACTGGGGTTCCTGGAAGCCCTTCTACCTCCAGGCTACACTCCCAGACCTATTTTTACATTTTCATTTGGAAACAGGGTCTCCTAAGCCAGCGCACGTGGCTGGCTTCGAACCTGCGTGATCCTCCTATCTCTGCCTCCCAAGCGCGGGGATTACAAGTGTGCACCACCACGCCCGGCAACAGTATAGCTCTCATTTCTAAAAATTAAAAAAAACTCTCAAAATGGAATCAATTCTTGATTTTGTGTTTTGAAGTGACTTCTTAAAGCTTAATTCTGTTATTTTCTAAGATATCTGAACATGTATTATTTCCTCTGGTTGTCAATAGGAAGTAATCTATGCATGCAAAATTTGTCAATAATATTCCTTTAAATGTTTCTTGATTTTGTTTTGTAAAATATTTGAAAATTCAGATAATCTGAGATTTTATGGGCCATAGGGTTAAGGCACATGAAATACAATGAGAGTATTCCCTGGAAAAAGGGAAAAAATGTAATGTAGCTGGTTAGAAAGTGAACATAGAACTTACCCTTTGAAAGAAGGAATAGTAGGTGTGGTGAGGAGGATGAAAGTTGTAGAAGAATGTCAGATAGCACATCATCTGGTAAAATAAGGAACAAAGTACTACATGTGCTAATGTGACCATCCTGAGAACTCACTTATATAGCATTTGAGAAGTGTGAATGGTTGATAAAAAAAAAAAAAAAAGTGGCCTTTGGGTTGGACCCTGAGAAAGAATAGGCATGGTCTGGATGCAGGAGGATTTTCAGGCAGCAGAAACAGCAAGAGCCACATGAAACCCAGATGCACAGAGGCAACATAATATATATGTTTGGAGAATTTTAAGCAGTTCAGTTAGGGTGAACCCAATGTATACAGTAGAATTAGGATGAGCTGTGGAGTATCAGTCCTAAAAATTATTCTCAAGCTGCAATATGAAAGCAATGAATTGCTGAGAGGATCGTATTTTATTCTGTAGGTAAAGTTAAGCCAAAACAAGTGCGGAAACAGTCAGGCTTCATGGTCAGGTGCAAGTGTGGCTGAAGGGTTCTTAAATGGAAGCAATAAAAACATAGTTGAAATAAACTTTATTAGAATAAGATATTAAAGTTTTATGGATTATTGTAAAGCTTGAATTTATTTATTTCTGGCTAGAATAGGTCTGTAAATGAATTGCATTATATTATCTTTTTACTTGAAATTTTTCTAAAATGTTCCTATATTTAATTTGCATATTTTTTTTAAATTTCAGTTTCAATTCAAATTATTTATATTGAGCATTTTGGAAGTCATTCATGAATATAAGAAATATCTTGGTGTTCATGATGTCAGAAATATTAGGCATATCTCAGAACATCTGTAAGCAATTAATTAATCTGTAATTATTTCTTGTCATAAGAAACTAAAACACCACAAGAGGAAGATGAAATAACAACCAAATAAGATGTCTAAAAATGAGTATCACTGAATTGGAGTAGACGACACATTTAACCTGTATATTGTTTGTTATATAATTCTCTCTCTCTCTCTCTCTCTCTCTCTCTCTCTCTCTCTCTCTCTCATCTCTGCCTCTACCTCTACCTCTACCTCTACCTCTCATTCTCTCTCCCTCTCCTTCTCTCTCACTTAACCTGGGGGCATTCTACTTCTGATATACCTCTACCCCTATTTTATTCTTAGTCCTTCTAAGTTCCAGAGGGTCTCACTAACTTGCTGAGGCTGGCCTCTAACCTGCACTGCTTCTCTCTCAGAAGCTTTCAAGTATTTGAATTACAAGAATACACCACCACATCCACCTATATAATATTCTCTTTGATTATTATGGGGTGGGAAGTACAGGAATAGAGAAAAGAATGAAACTAATAATGCTGCAATGGAGAAACTTGGACTTACATAAGATTTCTAATCAAAATGTGTGTTATGAACATGGTTATTATTTTGTCTAACCAAGTATTCTGTGAATATGAAAACCAAGCATGCCTCAGTCAGTCTTAATATCTTTTTAATGAAGGAGAATAATAGTAGCCTATCTGTTTTAAGAAAAAAAAAACTTTTCAGGTGATAGAGAGAAAAGGGAGTAAATGCTGTAAAAATCAATTAAGATTTGAGGAAACATTCATCATCTTCTCTGTCAAATTATTTGACAATTATTTCTTAGTCAATGATATTGTTATTGGTGTTTAAACTTAAGATTGGCATTTGCACGAAGCTATAATTTAATTTAGAAAACAATTATTCAGTGAATATTCACAGCACTCTGGAAAAGTAATGGAAGAAATACCAACTAATTTACGTTATCTTCAAGTCTTCATAAAAATATGACATTTATACTGAGTTTTAAATTATGAATTGAGTTTTCTAGATGGACAAAAGGAGAGAACATTTCCCTTCTTAAGGGATATAGTGTGGTATGCTCTAGGAAAAGTGCATAACCACTATGGAGAATAAAGCTGGGAGTGGCACAAAATGTCTAAAACATAAAAATAAAAGAAACATTCTGTGACTAGGTACCTTTGTAAAGTTAAGACTTGAACTATTTCTATTGAAGCCATACGATGGCATTAGAAATTTAAACTGGAATGTGATAACTGACCTTTCTATGGAGCTAAGAATGATTGCACACCAGTCAATGAATGAATACCAACTTTTTGTGTGTCTGTGATGATGGTGGAACCCAGGAGCTTTTCTACTTCCGGCTACACTCCCAGACCCTTTTTTTTTTTTTTTTTTCCTGTGGTACTGAGGTTCCTGGAAACCCTTCTACCTCTGGGCTACACTCCCAGACCTATTTTATACTTTTTTTTTAAATTTGGAAACAGGGTATCTTTAGCCAGCACGGCTGGCTTCAACCTGTGTGATCCTCCTGTCTCCGCCTCCCAAGCGCGGGGATTACAGGCGTGTGCCACCATGCCTGGCTTCCCCAGACCTATTTTATACCCTATTTGGAAACAGGATCTCACTAAGTTGCTAAGAGCTTCACTAAGTAGCTGAGACTGGCTTTGAACTTGGGCAATGTTCCTCTTGTCTCAGCCTTCCAAGCACTAGGATTACAAGTGTGCACCACCATGACTGGCACCAACTTATTTTTTATGTATGCAGTTATTACTGAAACACCTGGTAGAACTTTCTCTCATTTTAAACCTACTGCTAAGGAAAATAAATAACCATTTGGCAATAATAAAATGAATTTATACTGGCTAATGTATACATTCGTAAACTGTTTAGTATATAACTTCTTGAAGGAAAAATGATTTTGTAATATCTCTCGGAAATCTTCATGATAATCGTTTTATGTACCAAATTTAATTTAATTAACTATTTGTTTTTACTAAGTACCATGTGAGGACATTAAGAACACTGAATAAGAAACATCCCTCACCACGAACAAGCTGTAGTTTAATACTTTAATCATATTGGTGAATACAAATTATTCTGTCTAAGCCAGGCGTGGTAGCACACACTTGTAATCCCAATACTTAGGAGGCTGAGACAAGAGGATTGTGGGTTTGTGGCCAGCCTTAGCTACTTAGTGAGGCCTTCTGAAACTCAGTGAGACCCTGTTTAAAAAAAAAACAAAGAATAATTTTGCAATCCATTCATCTGTTGATGGAGACCTAGGTTGGTTCCATATTTTGGCTATTACAAATTGTGCTGCTATGAACATGTTATGCATATGTTACTGTAGTTCTCTGATTTTAAATCCTTTGGAAAGATACCTAGGAATGGTAAAGCCAGATCATATGGTGGATCCATTCCCAATTTTCTAAGGAATCTCCACACTGATCTTCATAGCAGCTGAACTAGTTTGTACTCTCACCAACAGTGTAAAAGAGTTCATCTTTCCCCATATCCTCACCAGTATTTGTTGTTATTTGACTTCTTTATACTTGCTACTCTGATTGGGGTTAGATGGAATCTCAGCATAGTTTTGATTTGCATCTCCATGATGACTAATGATGTTGAACATCTTTTCATGTATCTATTGGCCATTAGTATCTCTTCTTTTGTGAAGTGTCTATTCAATTCAGTTGCCCATTTCTTGATTTGTTTTCATCAGCAGATGAATGGATTGCAAAAATATGAAAAATATACACAATAGCATTCTACTCAGCTATAAAGAAGAACAAAACCATGTCAGTCACAAGAAGATGGAAAGACCTGGAGAACATTATCTTAAGTGAGATCAGCCAGGCACAGGAAGAGAAGGGACATATATTCTCTCTAATATGCCCAAATTAGGGACTATTAGGGATACCAGAGGGACTCCAGGTAATGGAGGGGAAACCTCAGCAAAGCTGAAATGGAAGGGTAGGAGAGGAAGAAGACTGAGGTTGATTAATGGTGGAGCTACATCTGAATATGTGTAAAAGTATGAATGTAGCACGGTCAACCTGGTCACTCATTGATGGGAGTGGGGAAGGAGAAGTGGGGGCGGGAGAGGGCACAAAGCACGTCTGAATGTATGCCATTTTCAATATCATTTACATAAAATAAACAAAGAATAAAAAATGGTGTTGGGGTGTAGCTCAGATGTAGAATAGCCTTGGGGTTCAATCCCCATTACCGCAAAAAAAAAAAAAAGTACTTCCATTCAGTATGTTATGTGCTACGTTAGTAGTGAGTGAAAGGAATCCTAGGGAGAAGCAGATATCTTTGTGTTCTTTAATTTTTGAGGAGAGGGTAACTGACAAACTTATTGAAGGGAGTGTTATCCTAAGCATTGGTAATACTAGTATGTTAAATAAAAAAGTAAATTATATGCTGGCTTGTAAGAGCTGGCGTGGCAAAATACCACAGACCAGTTGACTCAAGTGATAGGAATTTATTTTCTTACAGTTTTATAAGCTTAAGTCCAAGATCAATGTTTTGAATGCATATTTTCTCCTGATATTTCTCCCCTGGACTGGCAGATAGATGCCTCTCCTTGTAACCACACATAGCCTTTTGTTTTTAATGTGTGTCTCTTATAAGAACTCCAATCCTACTGAATTAGCAACCCACCCTTATGTCCTCATTTAACTTAATTACCTCTTCAAAAGAATGATATCCAAATAAAGTTTCACTGCAGGTTATGTATCACAAACATACGAGTTTGTGGAAGCTGTAATTCCATTCGTAACAAAAGGAATCCGATTGTGTGTGTTATCTCATTGCATTATAATATATCTAAATAGCCAGATAACTTAGCTGATAAGGTAATTCAGGCAAAGGTCTTAAGGTATAAACAAAAATTTAATTTGTAATTTCTCCTGACAATATTTTCAAAATAATGAGGTTCTTTGGAAACTGAACTGGGTGTGATAATTCTCAGATTTAGGACAAACTGAAGAAGGAGACAGGTTAAAATTGTGGATTAATTTTGATAGCATTCAGAATCATACCTACTCCTTGGACAATCAACTCCGTAACCTAAGCAAAGAGCCAGTCCTACATCACTGTGATATTCTGACAGACAAGGGAATCACAAAACATGAGTGTTACGCCTCCCCAGGTCTGAGGAGTCACAAGTGTGTGCACACTAATGCCAGCAGAATTTAATGTGTTCAGATTTGAGTTAAAAAAGTAAAAAAAGATAGTAACACCCTTGGTTCCTGATTTTTGCACAAATCCAATTCCTGCTTTCTTTCCTTTAACACATGATGAAACCATGAGGCCCACCCGGAGCAGAAAAAAATCCATCACAAGGGACCTAGAGGTATGTTGGAAAGAATTTCGACCAAAGAGATTTATGAGGCAGTATAGTCACTGCTCAGGAGAAGGAAGGGTAGTGCTATAGCTTAAGATGTTTAAAACCTGGCTGCAAGAGAAGCAGGAAAATGCACCACGGGGAACAATTCTCTGCCAAGTTCTGGAGGATGGAAAAATGACTTAATGGCACTTTCACTGTCTCAACTTCACTGATTTTTTTCTAGTAAGCAGACATCTTCTATAATTCCTTTTGTAAATAGACTCATAAGATATAGATGTGCCTTTCTCTTATGTGACTTATACAAACCACTATTGTTGTTATTGTTGGCTCACAAAGAGTTAGAAATTCATAACTGAGAGATGAAATGCACTAGATAGGTTAAACTAAAAATCATTTCTTTATCTAAGACTTGGGCTAAATCATGCTGAACTCCACAGGCCAAGAGGCATTCTGGGGCTGTAAAAACTCGAAGTTCATAGAGTCAAAAAATTGGAAGGGAGCTTACAAGTTATCTGTTTGAACTTTGACATTAGATGTCAGGGAGCTGGAAGTTTCCATTAAAGCACCTATGGATGAAAATATTTAAGTTGTTGGGAATGGAAAAGATGCATTGCTTTGCAGGTTCCCTGGGCATCTGACACCAATCTTTCTTTCCAACATTATATCTTTAATGTGCCTTCTCAGATTCTTCCAGGATGCCCTCCAGTGCCCCCCAGAATGCGTGTCAATATACAAAACAGTGCTACACATATCTACAGCTATAGTGTTTTCAGTATTTCTCAGCTGAGGCTATTTTGTGAGGGATTCAATTCAAATCCCTCTCAAGTCTGAAGAAAAAGAAAAAAACTAAACCAAACTAACCAAGCAACAACAAACAGCAACCAAGTTTTCAAGCCAAGAGGCCCAAGGCCATTTTCCTTTTTTTAATTCCAATGAAATACAATGAGTATCCCACCTGTTGGACTTAGAATGAGTAACTCGGTATTATGAACCATCCTTTTGATGTGGACCTTCAGTGACCATTTCCTATGCCTCCCTGCTGAATGCAGGATGGTCGAGGCCTGATAAAAACGTAGTGGATAATATATAAAGAAATTATTTTTTATTAATGTCAGAGAAACTGACTAGAAATAAAAAGCAATCTGGATGAGGGTATTATGAGTTGCTCTATCAAATATTAAAAGAATAGCTACATTCCCATGCATTCTAAATTGTTCCAGATCAGAGACAAAATAAAGCAAAGCTTTTCAGCTAATTTTATGTAGCTAGTATAAAACTAATAAGAAATTTGGAAAATACACACATGTATTCAAGCACATATGATTGAACACATACATTGTAAGATAACAATATCTATAACATAGTAACAAAATGCTAAACAGACTTGGTAAACAAAATCACTTCCCAAATCAAAAGATTGATAAGCCCGGCATGGTAGTGCACACTTTGTAATCCCAGCTCTTTGGACGGTGAGACAGGAAGATCGCACAGGTTCAAAGCCAGCCTTCGGCCGGGCATAGTGGCGTACGCTTGTAATCCCCGTGCTTGGGAGGCAGAGACAGGAGGATCGTGCAGGTTCGAAGCCAGCCCCGCGCGCTGGCTTAGGAGACCCTGTTTCCAAATAAAAATGTAAAAATAGGTCTGGGAGTGTAGTCCGGAGATAGAAGGGCTTCCAGGAACCCCAGTACCACCAAAAAAAAAAAAAGCCAGCCTTCGTGAGTGAGGCTCTCAGCAACTTAGTAAGACCCTGTTCCCAAATTAAGTATAAAATAGGTCTGGGAGTATAATCCAGAAGTAGAAAAGCCCCTGGGTTCTACCCCCAGTACCACACACACACAAAAAAAAAAGATTGGTATACCAAGATCAAGTAAATTTTATTCCAGATGTGTTTGCTGTTAGAAAAACAACAAATAGCCGGAAATGGTGGCGCTTGCTTGTAATCCCTGCACTTGGGAGACAGAGACAGGAGGATCGCGCAGGTTTGAAGCCAGCTGCACTGGCTTAAGAGACCCTGTTTCCAAATAAAAAGTATAAAATAGGTCTGGGAGTATATTCTGGAGGTAGAAGGGTTTCCAGGAACCCCAGTACCACCAAAAAGAAACCAACAAATATAGTATATCCTATCACTAGTTCAAATGTGAGAAAAACATGACCTACTTAATATATATAAAAGTACATTTTATAATGTTCAAATATATTTCTTTATTAAAAACCAAAAGGCTAAAGTGAAAGAAACTTTGGGATGAACTAATAATCAAAGATTAAAAACTTGTTTCCACACTGGCTATGTACATCTTACTTGATTCCACAACTCCAGTGACATTCCTAATAAATTCTAGAACAAAGGAGAGATATTCACAAGTATTGCTATCATCCAGCAATTTCTGTGGTATTAACTGATAAAATTAGATAATGTAAACATACATACATACATACAAATATGCATATATAAAAATATATACATGTATGAAAACATATACATACAAACATACAAATGTGCATGCATACATTTTAATATTTGCTTTGACTTGGACCCCCAAGATTTCATGAGTTGAAGGCTTGATGCTTAGCCCATGGCATTAGTGGCAGATATTAAAACCTTCAGAAAGTTGGCTTCATAGAAGGTATTTGGGTCATTGGGGGCAGGTCCTTGAAATGCACTGTGGGACCCTAGTCCTTTCCTCTTCTTTTCTTTCATCCCCTGATGTTGAGATGAGTGCCTGGACTACACCTCATTCTCACACTATGTCTTGCATCATTTCCATGAACCCAGACACAGCAAAGACAATCAGTTATGGACCAAAACTTCCCAAACTGTGAGCACAAATAACCTCTTTCTCTTTATATTAGGTATTTATTATAGTGATGGACAGCTGACTATATGATATATTAAATAAATTTGCAAAATATTATTAATTACAATTATAGAAGTGTCTACATAAAAAACTCAGGAACCTGAAATCAAATTACTTTGAGTTCACGATGTATTATGGTCAGATTTATGATTACAAAATAAGTAACATACCTCTAAAACTTTTCTACAGTTTTTTTCCACTTAAATATAAAGAAAAAATATTCTACTCACAGTGATCAAAATTTACAAAAACATGAAATAAAGAAAATATACAAAATTCGACATGCATGTATATTTAAAGATATACATGTGTATATATACCTATGTGTGTGTGCGTGTGTGTATGAATAAACAAAGAGAGAAAAGTCCCATGATCCTGAATAAGAGGATTTTCCAAATATAAAGTTTAAATACCTGCATACGATGGTAAAATCACTTCAAATTATCACGAATATACTGATGTTCATGTTTCTAGAATGTGAAGTAGTTATAGGGTTAAATGTTTATTATAATAAAAAAGCAATAGTAAAATTAGATATGGACATGAATTGATAATTCATTAAAGAAGATATAAAAGGAGTCAATACCTAAAGTTTCATTCAGAACTTCCACTTCTATAAATGTTTTCTTGGGGTATTCAGATACACAGGCTGTGCTTACAGGCTATGTGAGTTTAGGACAACACTATTGCATGAGCAAACCAAAGAGACAAGCCTGAATGTCTATAGGAAAGAGGTTCATTACAAAATGGTTGTCCTATAATAGGCTGATAATGTAATTCATTTTTAATTGTTTTATTGGTGCATTTTAGTCATACATCTTACTGAAGTAAAAGATGGTAGAGGCACGCATGCACACATCACTTATTTAGTCCTTCCCCAATTATCACCCCATTCCCTCCTCCCTCCCTCCTTCTCATACTTAACTTAGTGATTGACTTTGATGTGTTTGTGAATGTACATCATCATGTACATCAGGAATCTTCTTCCCTCCCATGACCTCCAGTTATGTCTCCTTATTTACTCATCTATGGTTCTCTTCTTTTTTGTTAGAATTCCTCTTAAACTTAAGAAATCAGATGCTCTTCCTAATATGTAGAAGCTAGGTCGAAAACCATTCATAAGGAGAATGATAGTGTACATGAAAAATTAGTGACACAAATTGCATGTGATATATATCCCAGTTACAGGTAGTGGAATAACCTCCATCTCATCATTTTTTTAATAAAAGCTGTATACATTCATGTTAAATATATTCATAAGCTTCTTGACAATTAAAGAGTCTTATTCTTAATGATTAGTTTAAAATATCAACAGTGGCTATACCTCTGTGAAATTCCTGGAATTGCTGTGTATATTGTTTCTTATAATTTCTTTTTTTTATCGTGTGTGTGTGTGTGTGTGTGTGTGTGTGTGTGTGTATGTGTTATTTACTTTAAAGAGATGATTCTGGACACAATTTTGAAAACAAAGAACAATCACTTAGCTGGGTATAGTGACAAAAGCCTATAATCCCAGTATTTGGTAGGCTGAAACAGGAGAACCACAGGTTTGAGGCCAGCCTGAGCAAACCAGTGAGACGCTCCGCAACTTAGTAATATCCTTTTTCAAATTAAAAAAAAAAAAAGGGCTATAGGTATACTTCAAAGGTAGAATGGCCCTACCCAAAAATACATTCACTTTGTAAAAATGTCTGAGTCCCTTTTCTGCATCACATTTTCCCTTTTCCAGTCTAATTCTTTGCAAAGTTTCAAAGGCTTAATTCTGACCTTGGGCACAATCTGGTTCCCAACCTAAGTCCAAAAGAGCTCTGTCACCACAGCTGTGGCAACTCTAAAAATAACCGACCTCAAATTTGTACTAGTAGCTGAAAGAATGAGTTGTTGACGTACACACTATTCCTTATTTTTCCAGAGCTTAGGTAAGTATGACTGTAAAAGAATACAGGAGTCAGATTAATCTTCCACACACCAAGCATGCTTTGTATGATCTGGGACCCTGAGCCAACTCTGCACGTAGACAATGGATCCTACTGAACACTTAACATTCATGAACACATTTCAATGATAATTTTTTAAAGCAGAAGAGCAGATAATAATAAATAACAATTTTTAATTCTGTATCCAGCCTGGGTATATTTATACTAACATAGTCATAAAATCAAACTTTTCATTTGTTTGTTTTACATTGGGTTGAATACAGAAGCATACGACCTGTCAGCTCTATATCCAGCTCTGTTTAGTTTTTATTTTGAGACTGTGTATCACTAAGTTGCTGATGGTTTCACTGTCTTTCTTAGAGTCTATGTTGCTGAGACTAGCCTCTCCTCTAATCAGAAATCCTCCTGTATCATCAGCCTCCCAAGTGCCTGAAGTAGAGATGTGTGCTATCATGTTTTTCTCTTGTTTTTTTTTTTTTTTTTTTGCGGGTCTAAAGATCGGACCCAGGGGCATTTGACCTCTGAGCCACACCCCCTGCCCTATTTTTATTCTTTATTTTGAAACAGGGTCTCACTAAGTTGCAGAAGGCATCACTAAGTAGCTGATGCTGTCCGCGAACTGCGTTCCTCTGGTCTCAGCCTCCCGGATCCTGGGATTGTAAGGTTTTGTTTGTTTGTTTGTTTGTTTGTTTTAATTGAGGAAGGATGGCCTTAGAACACACAGTGCCTTGGTTCATTGGAAATCATAATGTAGACCTATGTAATTCATCATCTTAGTAAAATATTTAGTTTTCATAGGGCTTTGAAGGTATTTAATAGCCAAAGGATGCCATTTTTCTTGAAACCTCAACAGTTAGTCCTTGGCACATTCCAGTAATCAATCCCCATATTCTTAAGAATGGCACCTGAAAACAACTTTGGAATCCTTCTTGGAACTCCTGTGGGCAGCTACTGCCAGCCACTACTGTAACACAGAGCGAGATTTTTGGTTTGTCTGTTTTAAGCTATGAGTGATAGAAATCACTATAAATTAAAACATCAGAAAATATGGCTGTGAGAAATCCAGGATATTTTTATTTTGTTTATATTCTAGCTGTTCTTGGTGTGTGTGTGTGTGTGTGTGTGTGTGTGTGTGTGTCTGCTTGTGTGTCTGCTTGCTGGTCAGGGATTTCAAGAAATCAGGAAAAAAGAAATTTAAAATTATAAAAAGTGAATTTTATTTAGTGATGTGTATTTGAAATGTGATTTCATGTAAAAATTAATTTTAACTGCTAATATCAAAATCTCAGGCGATGCTTCCATATTTCATATTTTAGAAGTGGGAGATGTCTAAATTAATATATATATATATTTTTTTCCAGTAAGAATACCAAATTTTTTGAAAGATTGCTATATATGTGTTTCCTTGTGTTTACATGTGAGGTCTCAATGTATAGAATATTTCATACTGTGGGCCCTGGTCAAAAAATGTTCGAAATCCACTGTGAAAAGCATTATTGAAAGAAGGCCCCATTCAGTCTCAGGCTTTTGTCCTTCCCCAGAGAAAGAAATGGCAGGTGAGGGGCGTGGGGAAGAAGAAAGCAGAGGAGGAAATAAATGGCAAATGTCAGAGCTTCTTCTAAGCAAAACATCTGTTTACAAAAAAAAAATTAATTCAATGCCACTTTTTATTGAGAATAAAACCAAAACAGACGCTGAAATGGCACTGACATCAGTGGCCCAAGTGTCCCCTACTGCTTTCTGTTAAGTTTGAAAGAAGAGAAATAAAAGCTCCAGGAGAGACTTCAGTTTCATTATGTCCCCTGCAGTCTAGAAAGCAATGGTAAGTGGCATCGAGGTCTTTAAAGAAATCTGAACAATCGCAATGGCTTCCAGAATGTTTACTTTGAAGAAAGAAACATGTATTTTTCTCCACATGGAAACAAAAACAGAAAAAGCCATCCGCCCAAATCTGAGCACAGGAAGCTAAGACGAGGCCCTGGGACCTGAGGGCTGGGAAGCCTCTGTGTTGTTCAGTTCCCCTCAGAAAGGATGTGTGGTGTGGGGAGAATGAGCCCTCAAATCCTCTGGAGACACCTGCTTTGCTTCACACCCACTCACAGGTTGTATATAAAAAGCATATAATGTGTTTTATTTTTAATTCACCTATTTAAAATACATCTGTGATAATCTTTTCAGAATTCCTGTTTGGAGTTTATAGTTTTTGTTTATAAGATAAAGTAGTTTTCGCATCTAGATTGTCAACTTCCAGAGATAAGAGGCTCTTTATTCTTGTTCTCTTTGGTGTCTATTGCAGGAGGGGTGCTCCAGAAGATAGTACAGAAATAATGAGAATTCTAATACAAATCACCTCAAAGAATTATTTCTGTCCTTAATTCCTTATCTAAAGTAATTCCAGTTACTCTTTTCAGGTATCATATTTCTAAAATTGAGAGTAATATCTGAAAATCTTTCATTCTTTCATCCTATAGAATACTGGAACTTAATCTGTTCTGCAAGGAAGCATTTCTATTTTCTGTGTGATTGAGACAGGGTATTCTCTAAACACACTTAAATTGGACTGTCCTCAGCATTTTTTTCTCAAAGTATCATTTTGTATAGGTTTCCTCAATATCATCTTGGACACTAGGATCACCATTCTGCATTTATAACAGGGAACTTAGAGGATTGGCAAACAAAAAAATTAAGTACTATGCCTAGACACAAATTCAGGATGATACTAGACAGCACTGCATCTGAAGAAGAAATGGCTTTGTGAGAAAACATATGTGGCGAAGAGACATTCTGAGGAGTCTTCAGTTATTCTAATATAGTGAAGGGGTGGAACCGGACCTACATTGTGTTGTCCTTATGTCTACTTTGACAAAGTATTCTTTCTCTTTTTAGAATCAGACCAATTTCTCTCTCTGTTGTGTGTATGTGTGTGTGTGTGTGTGTGTGTGTGTGTGTGTGTGTGTATTACTGGGGATTGAACACAAAAATTGTCTACATCTGAGTAATATTCCCAACCCTATTTATCTATCTATCTATCTATCTATCTATCTATCTACCTATCTATCTATGAAACAGTGTCCTAATAATTTGCTGAAGGGTTTGCTAAGTTGCGGAAGCTGGCCTCAAACCTGCAATCCTCCTGTTTTAGCTTAACAAGTACTATGATTGCAGGTATGCTTCACTACGGCCAGCTCAGACCAGTTAGTTATATATAGCCTGCTGAGTCTCATCTCTACAGCCATGTTTCTAATATCTGCCTTGGAAGGTGCTAGTGAAGACTCCATTAGTGGATAAAAAGTGCCTGGCAAATACTTAGTGCTACTGCTTTGGTGTCCTTTTACATATAATACTAACTTGTATAATTTATTTATTCATCAGATATGTTATCAATGATAAAAATGAAATAATATAAAATGTAGCTGTTACTTCCTTTTCTCCAGCTTTTTAAAAACATTATCTCTTTCACTTTTCTCCATGTCCTCTCGGAGATATGGCATAATTATATTCATTTTATGAGTAAGAGAATTAATACATCAGTAAGTAATGCATGCTACCTACATTGATATCTCATTTCTCACAATGTGCTAGTGTTATGTAGTGTATGAAGGTATGTAAAACTAGGGCTTCATTTTTAAGATTTGATTAAGTCAGAAATAGCATATACACACAGAACTAATTCACAACAACATTTTTACACTTTGGTGGGATAAAATTCTGGGGTCATTCTGAGGTTGTTTTTAAGTACAATAAGAGAAAACTCCAAGAATGGATCACCTTTTGAACATATTTTTGAAAGATAGTTGGTCTTGTAGGTGGAGATACAGGAATATCTTTTCAAGAAGAAGGCAAAACTAGAATAAACTTGCAAAAATGAAAAAGCACAGAACATGTTTAGGAGAACAAATAAACTAGGAGCAGAAATCATATGGGCAAAAAGGTAAAAAACAGGTAAAACAACTGGCATTTAGGAGACATTAATAAAAATTTATGAAATAAATTCAAAGTTAGTTTGGGGATACTTAATGAACCCTTGAATATCAGGCCAGGATTTGTTTTCTCTGGTAGACATGTAAGAATTTTTTTTTTTTTTTTTTTTTGGTAATGGATATTGAACCCAGGGGCATTCTACCTCTGGGCTATACCTCAAGCCCAATTTAATTTTTTTATGTTGCAACAAGCTCTTGCTAAGTTGCACATGCTGGTCTTGAACTTGTGATACTACATGTCTCCCAAGTACTGGGATTGTAAGTGTGGGCCACCACACCTGGCACATTTAAGCATTTTGAGTTGAGAATGGCATGCTCAGAGAACACTCTAGCTTTGGACACAGTTTCAGAATTTCCCAGAGTGTAGACACATGAAGAATGGTAAGTCAGAAAGCAATTGTAAAATTTCAGGCAAAGGTGTATTTCAGCAACACAGTGATGCCAGGAATCATGGAGAAAAAAATAGCAAAAGGTGATGAAAATCCTTTTTCACATTTAGCACATAATCTGATTCCTGTACAAAGTGACAGACAGACATACTCTATAGCCTCTTAACCCACAATCAGTATATGTTCATCCAAACAACAAGCACACCTCCCCTTAGGAAAGAGAACCAATGAACACCATTTACTTTTTATTTTCTCATTAATTTTAATTACCAAAATGGAATGTATTATGCTACCTTTAAAATATCATATCAAGCCAGGCGTGGTGGCGCACGCTTGTAATCCCCGCGCCTGGGAGGCGGAGACAGGAGGATCACACAGATTCTAAGCCAGCCAGCCACGCTGGCTTAAGAGACCCCGTTTCCAAATGAAAAAGTATAAAAAATAGGTCTGGGAGCATAGCCCAGAGGTAGAAGAGTTTCCAGGAACCCCAGTACCACCAAAAATAAAAAATAAAAATAAAAAAATAAAATGTATCAAGGAAGCATGCTGAAAAATGAAAACTCTATCAAAATGCATTTCAAACAATTGAATTTCTAAAGTCTGTGTTAAAGGAGATAGGGATGAACTGGCACTGGATCACTTCATATATGCATTTGAATTTGAATTTTTCTAATGTCTTCCCCTTGGACAATGATAGCAATTGAAATCCTTGAATACATGCTATTTTTTGGTCCTTATTGGGGGGGGGTACTGGCCTAAGTAGAAAGATAATAGACCAAAAATGGCCTTTTAAAAATCAGTTTTCTAACCTTCCTCAGTATTTGTAAAGTGTTATGCTATTTCTAAACCAATATTTTGGTAGGTTCCACCTGTCAGCAGCTGGGAAATGTGCTGTTCACCTTCCCTTACCTGGTCCTGAACATCTTGTCCTGAAGCACAGATTCCTCCAGCACAGACAGAAAATACAAAATGCATAAACTCTGGTAATCATACAGAGGAAGGGCTCCATTTGCATACCCTTCATAATTCAATTTAATTTTTTTTGTCAAGAGTCCTGAATGCTTTGTGTTTGCTTTAATCAGAATGTTGACATTTACACTGAAGCCAATTTCTCTTTTTCTCCTCCGTGTTTTGTTTAACCACGACAAGTGACAGCAAACTGGAAAGAACAGACTTTTTAAATTGGCTCCTTGCCCGGAATGCATCATTTCTCTTGTAGCTTTTCCCCCCTTTCTATGCATCGCAAGAGAAAATGTGAAAACATACTCTGTGAACACAAGAGTGAGGTGTTACTGCTTTTAGATAAAGATTTGTGTTGTATTTTAAAGCTAGGTTGCTGTGTAGTTTCAAGCTATTAGCAAAAGTCTATTATGCTGTGGCTTGGGGTCCTCAGAGAGATATACTTAGTATATTTCAGTAATTGAAGGGAAATAGAAAACTATATGTGAAGATATTTAATGGTAAAAAGTATTAACTTCTGAAAGCCCCAGGAAGCAATGAGCATGCATGGTATCTGCCATTAACTCTTTCCAACAGCATTTCTCTGATCTTTCCCTGTCCTGCTCCAAATGGTGGAGGGAAATAGAAATGTGAAATTCAACCTCCAGACATCAGCCCTTCAGAAAAGCAGTGAGCAGCAGCGATGCAAGTGTCCTGCCCTCTTTAGAACATGCTATTGTTGGGCTTCACACTGGATCTCTGCAGTTCTATGAGAATTTAGTTTGCATTTGAATTAGAATTTGCTGATGTACCAGAGTCAGTAGTTTAAACCAGAAATAGTTTTGCAAATGGCTTTATTAAACACAGAAGAAAATATGTCCCTTCATGGTATTTAATTCTGCCTCAACAAAAAGATAGTAGGCAGGAGGAAAATGGGTTCAAATAAACCAGATACTGAAATCATAGATTCTTCTACTAGAATATAAAATGAGGAGTCACTGGTATACTAACAAACCTATAGGCAGAAATCACGTCAGTAAGTCCTTGAAAATGTTTTTTTGTTGTATTTCAAAATATCAGAAATTTACATTAAGGGACACACTTGCACACACACACACACACACACACACACAGATCTAATGAGAGAATGGTGAACTCTTCCTGTTTTTTTTTTTTTTTATTTTCTGGTATTTACTTAATATATACCTACACAAAGGTCATTACAAAGTATAGTCACAGAAATAATCACCTCAGTAGTGATTTTCAAACTCTTACTCAGGACTTATACTGTAACTCAATTTAATGGGTTATGAGTAGCATTTTGTGAAGTGTAAAAGCATTGATGCAATAGAAAATAACAAAAAAGATTTATATCTTAAAAAACTAAGCACTCTTTCATAGCATAACTTTAGCTGCATTTCTGTTTACATGTATTGGCATGTGAATTTGATTATAAGATGTATTTCTTATTCCACATCAGCATATGAAAACATTAAAACATGTGAACAAACACAAACTTAAAATTAAGTAATAAGAAAATAAACCAATTAAAATGGGCAAATAATTTAATAGATATTTTACCAGAGAGCATACTTAGATGGCAAGTAAGGATATGAATTATATTCAGCATCATATAGCATTATGGAATTTCAAATTTAATTAGCAGTGAGATACAACTGCATACTTATACAAAAAAACCAAATCCAGAGCACTGACAGCATCCGATCCTGGCAAGAATGTGATACAATCTGAGCCCTATTTAATTCTTAGTGGCAATCCAAAATGGTACAGTCACTTTAAAAGACAATTTGTCAGTTTCTTACAAATCCAAATGCACTTCGACCATATAATTTAGCAGTCACACTTCTTGGTATTTAGATAAATGAATTGAAGACATATGTCCACACAAACACCTCTATAGGAATGTTTACAGAAGCTTTATATATCCAAATTAGAAGTATCCAAGACGTCTTACTGTAGGTCAGTGACAAATGGTGATATATGTAGAAAATGCAATGCTTTTTAGAACCAACAAAAATGAGCTGTAAAGCATGAAAAAGCACTGAAAACATTTCAATATATATTACTAAGTGAAATAAACCACTCTGTAAAAGCTACATACTGTATGGTTCTAACTATATGACATTCTAGTAAAAGCAAAATAATGGAGATAATAAAAATGATCAGTGATTTTCAGAGGTTAGAGAGGTTGGGGTGTGAATAGGCAGAGCACATAAGATTTTTAAGGGAGTAAAACTTAGAATCTACAACACCAAAAGTGAACCCTAATTAATGTAAAATATGGACTTGGGTGATGATGATGTGTTAAAGTGGGTCATTGATTTTCACGAATGTACAACTGTGGTTTGTGATATTGGTAACTAGGGAGGATGAATATGTGTGAGAAACAAGATAAGGGGGAGAACAGTGGATTATTATGCCAAGGAATAATAACAGAAAGAAAGACAAAAAGGTAAGAATCTTATAGATTTTAAATAAAGATTAAAATTGTTAGTGAGATCAACCAGGCACAGAAAGAGAAGAGACATATGTTTTCTCTAATATGCCAAAATTAGGGAGCATTGGGGATACCAGAGGTACTGGTAATGGAGGGTACTGGTAATCTCAGCAAAGATAGAATGCAAGGATAGCAGAAATAGAAGGCTGAGGTTGATTAATGGAGGAGCTACATTTGAGTATGTGTAAAAGTATGATTATAGCATAGTTAACCTGGACACTCATTGTTGGGTGGAGGAAAAGGGGACCCGGGGAGGGGAGGAGAAGGCACCAAGCACAGTCTAAATGTATACCATTTTCAATATGTTACACAGATAAATAAAATAATTTTTTAAAAATTAAAAAATTAAAATAATTAAAAATAAAAGAAATTTATAAAAAACAAAACTTCAAAATAAAAAGAACTGTTTGGGAAAAATTATTAAATTTTATAAGATAACAGGCAGAAAAGTGAATCTCAATAAAATTCAAAGTATAAAAATTAGATAAACTTAGCCGGGCGAGGTGGCACACGCCAGTAATTCCTGTGTTGGGAGGCAGAGACAAGAGGATCGTGCAGGTTCGAAGCCAGCCTCAATGGCTTAAGAGACACTGTTTCCAAATTAAAAAAAATATATAAAATGGGTCTGGGAGTGTAGCCCGTAAGTAGAAGCGTTTCCAGGAACCCCAGTACCACCAAAAAAAAAAAAAGAAAAAAAAACTGAATAAACTTATTAGATAAATGTATTCTTTGATCTCTATTTAACTAAGCCAGAAATTAATTTTAAATAGCTTAGAAAAAAATGACATAATGGAAATTAAGTAAAATACTGTTATGCAACCCAAGTTAAAATAGGAAATCCCTATGGGAATTATAAAATAACTTCAAATAAATAACGATGATGGTTGCTCAGATCAAAATGTGTGAGATACATCTGAAGCCATGATTAGAAAAAATCCTATACAAAGGCAGGCATGGTGGCAGCACGCTTGTAATCCCCGTGCTTGGGAGGCAGAGACAGGAGGATCGCGCAGGTTTGAAGCCAGCTGTGCTGCCTTAAGAGACCTTGTTTCCAAAGAAAATAGTATAAAAATAGGTCTGGGACCATAGCCCAGATAGAAGGGTTTCCAGGAACCCCAGTACCATCAAAAAGAAAAGAAAGAAAGAAAGAAAGAAAGAAAGAAAGAAAGAAAGAAAGAAAGAAAGAAAGAAAGAAGAAGGAAGGAAGGAAGGAAGGAAGGAAGAAAGAAAAAAAGAAAGAATACTATACATTTCTGGTACCATGTCAGAAAGAGGAAAATAAAAAAAATCTAATAATTTCTGCACTTTATTATGAAGTTAGGAAAATTAAAATCAGAATATACAGAATGAAGTAAATCTTAAAGGTAATACCAATTAATGAATAGAAAGTACAAATGAAATTGAGAAGGCCAATAAACATAAGATTTACTTCTACAAATAAATCTTGAGAGCTCGTTTGGAGGTTTTAGCAGAGGAGGACAGCTACTTCTATACCCTTGACCAGAGACCAGAAGATTGATCCTAGTAAGCATCTTTCAGGTGGAAGAGAGAGAAAATGAGGCAGGACCTGCGTAAGAGCTCAATAAATTAAAAAAAAAAAAAATTCTTCAGTAAAAACAATGCATACATAACCAATGTCAGAATAAAGACACAAGTCTTACATAAACCAAAATGATTGTAAGGAAATATAATAAACATCATTAAATAAATTTGAATATTTAGAATAATTAATATATAGAAAAGTAGATTATATTAAAACCATTCTTAAAATGTAAATATTTTTAAAAAGTTAAATAAGTGTTTCTGTAGCTAAAAGCTTTCAACACATAGTTGGGCATAGTGGAATTAAACTGTAATCCAGTAGTTGGCTGAGACAGGAGAATTGCAGGTTCAAGATTAGCGACAGTAATTTAGCAAGACCCTCAGCAGCCTAGCAAGACCCAATTTCAAAAACAAATTTAAAAGGGCTGGTAGTTAAGGTTATACAATACCCATTAAATTACCAAGGTCATTCTTCACAGACATATAAAAATCAGTCCTTAAATTCATTTGTAGCAACAAAAACCCACAATAGCTAAAGTAGTTCTCAGCAACAAAAACCATGCAGGAGGAATCAAAATACCTGACTTTAAATTATACTACTAAACCACAGTAATAAAAACAGCATGACACTGGCACAAAAACAGATAAAATAGACAAGTGGAACAAAATAGAAGTCTCAGAAACAAATCCACACACTTACAGACAATTGATTTTTGACAAAGGGGTCAAAAACATACACTAGAAAAAAGATAGCCTCTTCAGTAAATAGTGTTGACAAAACTGGTTAACCATATGCATAAAAATGGAAATAAACACCACTTTCTCATACACAAGAGTCAATTCAAGGTGGATCTAAGACTTGGAAATTAGACCAGAGACCTTGAAGATCCTTGAGAGGACATAGGTTTAACACTGTAACACATAGGCACAGACAACAACTTTCTCAACAAGACTCCAAGGCCCAAGAAACTAAAAAGCAAATCAATACATGGTTTTGCATGAAACAAAGAGCTTCTGTATAGCAAAGGAAACTTATCAAGAACCTCAAACTAAAGAGCTTCTGTATAGCAAAGGAAACTTATCAAGAACCTCCCAACAGAATGGGAGAAGATTTTTGCCACCCACTCCTCTGATAGAGGACTAATATATAGAATATACAGGAACTCAAGAAACTCGGCACTAAGAAAACAAGTAACCCAATGAAAAAATGGGCAAATGAACTAATTAGACAATTCATGAAAGAAGAAATTCATATGGCCAATAAATGCATGAAAAAATGTTCAACATCATTAGCAATCAATGAAATGCAAATCAAAACTACCCTGAGATTTTACCTAACTCAAACTACAATGGCAATCATTCAAAACACAAACAACAACAAATACTGGCAAGGATGTAGAGAAGTGGAAACTCTACTAAATTGTTGGTGGGATTGCAAATTAGTGCAACCACTTTGGAAAACAGTATGGAGGATCCTCAGAAGAATTGGAACAAACTTACCATATGATCCAGCAATACCACTTCTGGGTATATACCCCAAATAATGGAAACCAAATTACCAAACTAATGCATTTGTATCTATGTTTATAGCTGTACAATTCACCATTGCCAAACTATGGAACTGGCCAAGATGTCCATCAACAGATGAATGGATTACAAAACTGTGGGATATGTACACAATAGAATTTTACTCAGTCATAAAGAAAAACACAAATATGTCATTTGCAGGGATATGGATGGAACTAGAGGACATTATCAGTCACAAAAAATAAGAAATTGGATGCTCTCTCTGTTACACGGAAGCTAGGGAGAAAATGAGTCATAAGAGGAACTCTAGACAAAGAAGGAGATACTATTGTTGAGCAAATAATGCAATGTAACTGAAGGGATGGGAGGGGTAAGAGTGAAATTCTCTAATGAACACGATGTACTTTAACAAACACATCAATGTCAACCACTAAGCCAAACATGAGAAGAAGGGAGGGGGAAGGAAAGGGGCATGAATTGGGTAAGAGCTGATTGAATGACGTGTGCATGTATATCTCCACCATCCTGTACCCCATTACCCCATTTAGATGTATTACAATGCACCAATAAAAATTTTTTAAAACTGGCTGGGAATAGTAGTGCGTAGCTTGAAGGTCAAATTCCCTGGGGCTTAGTCCCCACTAACACACACACACACACACACACACACACACACACACACACACACTTTCAATAAAGAAAAACTCAGACTCAATTGGCTTGTCTTTTTTTTTTTTTTTTTTTTTTTTGTGGTACTGGGGTTCCTGGAAGCCCTTCTACCGCTGGCTACACTCCCATGGGCTACACTCCCAGACCTATTTTTATACTTTTTTATGTGGAAACAGGGTCTCTTAACCCAGCGTGGCTGGCTTTGAACCTGTGTGATCCTCCTGTCTCTGCCTCCCAAGCGCAGGGATTACAAGCATGTGCCACCACGCCCGACAGGCTTGTATTTAAATTTTACCAAATACTTAAAATAGAAATAAAATCAAACTTATGAATGAGTCCATCAAGAAGATTTCTGGTAAGTTGAAGTGAGTAATGTTTAAAACTTTTACCCAAATAAGTTAGTAATAAAGCTAGAAAATGTGTCAAATCATATGTTGTAAATCAACCAGCAACATACCACAAATTGAGAACTGTTTTTTCAACAGCAGTTGAAATTCTTGAGTTTGTTTGTTTTTTTTTTTCCACCAACTACATTAACATGTAGTTTAATCATCTTCAAAAATGCTAAAAAATATCATTGTCTAATCAGGTTGATTTAATTTGGAGCAAAACTCAGAAGAAATACACACCCAAAAACATTGTTGAAAAGAATATTGTTCTTAGTGTCAAATGATTGAAGGCCAATAACCTTGTGTGTAGCCAGGGGTTGTCACACTTATTGGGGCATACAATAAAGTTGCAGATTAACAGAAATTTTAATGTAGAAGTCTCTAAATTTCTCTATGTATGTAAAAATAGAAATTCTTGAAAAGTGCTTATAATTTGTAGGAGTTTCAAAGTTTGCATGAATGTGCAAACCTAAAAATTTGCTTAAAAGATACAAAGAGAATTCCATTTTTAAGTTTTTGGCTTAAAGTCAAACAAATGAGACATAAGACATCCTAACATAAATTAAAAGATGGAGAAGACAAAATTCCTGAACACAAGCTGTGTTCCTCACACAAAACACAGATTGATAGGCATGAAATGAAAGTGTCATTGGCTCAATGTGTTTGGGTAAAATTTCAAACCAATATTGGCTCACTACCGATCTTTGCTGACCCAGGCATTTACACCTGGTAATTTAGACTAAAAAATAAAAAAATTAGGAAAAAAAACAAACATTTGTGGTTGTGCACTCTGAAGTAATCAGAATTAGCTCAGGCAGGTCATTTAGCAAAGAAGAAAACAGCAATAATAATAAACCTGGAGAAGAAAATTCAAATCTGGATCTGCTATAATTTGTATAAAGTATCTAATTTTATTTATAAATATATGTAAAGTAATTAGAAAGCATGATTTGTATAAGAAAGAAAATTCAATAGAAATTGTCTTGAGGGGCCCAGATGAAAAAGATTTCAAAGTAGCTATTATAAATACATCAAAAAAGAACTATAAGAAACACCACTTAAAGAATTAAAAAAAACTATAGCGGTAATAACTTAAAATTAAATACATTCACAAAAAGAAGTTTAAAAATAACTGGACAAGAAATCTGTAATAGGAAATTAAAGTAACTAAAAAAATCACTAGGGCAGCTCAACAACAGATTCAATATGGCAGAAGAGAAACTCACTGTAGTAGAAAACTAGTCAATATACATTACCCACCCAACTTGAAAAATGTAAAGAAGAAAGAATGAAAAAATAAAGAGAGTTTTGAATATTTATAGTATGCCATTGAGGGTACCAATATGAGAATAATGTCAATACAAAAAGTAAGAAAGGAAGGAAGGAAGGAAACAAAGGAAGAAAGAAAAAAAGAAAAGTGAGGAATGTAGAGAGCCTTTACCCAGATAAGTAATGATAAATCTAGAAAACCCGTCAAATCATATGTTGTAAATCAACCAAGGTCATATCATAAATTGATAACTTTATTTAACAGCAATTGGAATTCCTGAGTTTGCTTCTTTGTACTAACTTCATTAATACATTAATAGAAAGTTTATTCATCACAAAAAGCTATGAAATGAGAAATTTCACTGTTTAATGGGGCTGACTTGATTTGGAAAAGTACAGATGAAATCCACACTCAGCATAAGAAATGAGAGAGAGGGAGAGGGGGAAAGAGGGAGAGGAGAGAGATGGGGGAAGAAGAAGAAAGGAGTAAGAAGAAGGAATAGGAAGAGGAGGAGGAGGAGGAGGAGGAGGAGGAGGAGGACGAGGAGGAGGAGGAGGAGGACGAGGAGGACGAGGAGGACGAGGAGGAGGACGAGGAGGACGAGGAGAGGAAGAAGAAGAGGAAGAAGGAGGAGGAGGAGAGGAAGAAGAGGAAGAAGAAGGAAGAAGAGGAGGAGGAGGAGGAGGAGGAGAAGAGGAAGAAGAAGAAGAAGAAGAAGAAGAAGAAGAAGAAGAAGAAGAAGAAGAAGAAGAAGAAGAAGAAGAAGAAGAAGAAGAAGAAGAAGAGGAAGAAGAAGAAGAGGAAGAAGAAGAAATAAAACATTTAAGGAAATTATATCTAAAATATTCTCAAGGTTGATGAAAATGTTGATCTATATATCAGTGAATCTCAAGAATTTCTTGAGTATAAAAACTAAAAAGAGAATTGTGTCTAGACTTATGACAAACTATTAAAAGCTAAATAGAAAAAGAAAGCTTTGATTCAGGAGTGGTGGCGCACACTTGTAATCCCCGCACTTGGGAGGTGGAGACAGGAGGATCGCATAGATTCAAAGCCAACCTTTGGCTTAAGAGACCCTGTTTCCAAATTTTAAAAAAAGTATGCCAGGCGTGGTGGAGCACGCTTGTAATCCCTACGCTTGGGAGGCAGAGACAGGAGGATCGCGCAGGTTGGAAGCCAGCCGCGCACGCTGGCTTAGGAGACCCTGTTTGGGAGTGTAGCCTGGAGGTAGAAGGGCTTCCAGAAACCCCAGTACCACTAAAAAAAAAAAAAAAAAAAAAAAAAAAAGAAAGCTTTGAAATTAGCCAAAGAAAATGGTTTATGATATAGAGAAAAACTAATATTAAAAATAGATTTATCATTATAGACAATGGAAGACAAAGCTGATGATGCATTAAAACTAATCAAAGAATAGCAAACTCTCAACAGTGAATTCTATATTCAGAAACATTATTCTTCAAAAGTAAAGGTGAAATAAGTATTATAAGTAAGCAATGAGAGAAATAATAGGTAACAAATCTTAACAGAAATACTAAAGAATATTCTGATTGAAAAAGTTAAAACGTTTAAAAAATTAGATGGTCTCCCTAATACATGAAAACTAAAAAAAAAAAAAAAAAAGGAATTGGAGAATGGCCAAATGAGTGATGTGTGCATGTATGTATATAACAATTTGTACCCCATTAAGATGTATGACTACAATGCACCAATAAATAAATTTAAAAAGATTTACCAAATATTTTAATCATATGGGAATTCAAATACACATACATGTTAAAAATCTGTTTTTTATTGTTGCTTTTAACAGTTGTTTTTGAGGCTGATAACAGTTTATGAAGTTAAAATATACCATATTTTATATTTTTTATCTTTATTGATGATCTATATTTCTTTGAATAGAAACTTTAATAAGTTTGATCTTGGCATGATTTCATGAACACCCAAAACTTAGGGCACACATAAAAAATAACTATGTGGCATTTCATCCTAGTAGAAGGCAGTAACTTTTATACATTTTAATTATTGTTCTAGGATATTTATGAATGCTATTTAATAATCTAGTCCCATAATTTTACAAATTTGGGTGAAGTATATGAATCTTCATACTTTATCTGTTGCTTTATATACTTTTATTTATAATTATCTTAAACATTTCTTCTACATACATTTAGAATCATATGAGATAGTAGTATAATTGTTACTTAACCCTTAAGGAGAAATTTTAAAAATTAAACATGGAAAACATGTTGTATTTATTGAAATTTTTGCTCACAGAAGTCTTTCTTTGTTCGTGATAGTCCATTCTTTTATTTTTTCTTTTTGCTCTTTTTAGAATGTCTCATTTGAAACATTTCTTATTAATTTAATTATTTTTATCTGAGAATGACTTTAATCTCTTTTAAATCCTAAAGGACATGTCAATGTGCATAGGATGCTGGGTCAATAGTCATTTCACTTCTGACCTTAAAATAATGTTGTGTTAGATCCTTTTAGTCTCTGTGGTTTCCAATGAAAAATTTTCTGTTATAAACTGCTTTCCCTCCTCCCCACCCTGTAGGTAAGATGTCATCTTATATCACTATCACGATTATTCTCTACTTTTTTAATCAAAAAGTTCTTTTATGATATGTCAAGTGTTTGGCATGCATTTATTTGAGATTATATTTTTGATTCATTCACCTTTTCTTAATTGAAGCATCTTAGTCATACATTTTAATGAAGTACAAGAGGATAAAGACATACATGCGTACATCACTCATTTAGCCCTTCTCCAATTCCCACCCCATTCCCTCTCCCTCTCTCCATCTCATGTTTGGCTTAGTGATTGACATTGATATGTTTGTGAATGTACATCATGTACATTAGAGAATTTCCCTCTTTCGCCCCTCAGTTGCCCTAGGTAAGGTCACCTTATTTGCTCATCTGTGGTTTCTCCTTCTTCATCTAGAGTTCCTCCTATGACTCCTTTTCTCCCTAGTTTCCACATAATAGGGAGAGCCTCTGATTTTTTACTTTTTGTGACTGACTAATCTCACGTAGCATAATTTTCTGGTTTCATTCATATTCCTGCAAACGACATAATTTTGTTCTTCTTCATGGCTGAGTAAAACTCCATTGTGTACATATCCCATAGTTTTGTAATTCATAAATCTATCAATGGACATGTTGGCTGTTTCCATAGTGGATTGTGTGGCTATGAACATATATATGCATGCATTAGTTTGGTAGATTGGTTTTCATTCTTCTGGGTAGATACCCAAAAGTGGTACTTCTGGATCATATGGTAGGTTGGTTCACATTCTTCTGAGGATCCTCCATACTTATTTTCATGATGATTCCACTAATTTTCAATCTTAACAACAATGGACTTTCTCCTTCTTCATATCCTTGCCAGTATTTGTTGTTGTTTGTATTTAAAATGTTTGCCATTCTAGTTGGAGTTAAGTGAAATCTCAGGGTAGTTTTGATTTTCATCTCTTTGATTATTAATGATATTGATCATTTTTCGTACATTTATTGGCTATTTGAATTTCATCTTTTGTAAAGTGTCTATTTGGTTCACTTGCCCAGTTTTTGATTGGGTTATTTGCCCTTCTTGAATCTATTATTCCTATCACTAGATTAAAATATCCTTGGGAGCAAAAACCTTGTCTGCCTTTATTGCTATTGTTTTTCATATGTTTACAGTAGTTCCTGACTCAGAATGAGCATTCAATAAAATGTGTTGAATATGAATGAGTGATATAATTGCTTTCATATTATATTTTCATGGGTTAGTCATTCATTATCCTAAAGGAGAAATGTATTGCATCATATTGATGATAGGTCTTCCTCTCTGCTCCTTTAATAATCCAAAATTTACTGGCAAGTGGGAGAAAAGGCCTGAGTGACAGGCGTATGGCTTTGTGGTTACATCCTGAGGATAATTAACTCTTCTAGACCAGCTGTGACCCCTGCTGGGAGTCAGCCTGTGCCCAACATGATGACAGAATTGGTCCCAAATGAGGCCACTGCACTTGAGTGTCTATAGTGAGTCCTATGATTTTAATGAACCCAAGGCCTGGCCAAATAGGCAAATCAAGGCAGAATTTAAGGACCAATTGGTTCCCCAGAGAATCTTGCAAATGATTTGAGAAATTTGGAAGCAAGTTCAATGATCTTGCTCACCAATTCCCTATGTGAAATGATTCCAGTGGAAATAATACACTTTTTATATCTCCTTGCATTTTTTTTATAATTCATTGGATATTTCTCCATGTCTGAATTTCAACAAATAGAAACTTTGTCGCTCAGTTTTAGGCTTTTTCTCACCTTTTAAAATGCAAATACTTTAGGGAAGGAGAACAGCTGGTCAGTCATTTTGATCATAATGTAATGAGTTTATTAGAGCCAGCCTGGAGAGGGAATTCTGACACAGTGCATACTATTCCACAAACATGGCTCTCTTTTGAAGCTTGCCAGTATTGGAAAATTTCCCCACAGGAGAATTTCCCAGACATGCAGCAATATAGTTTTTCTAACACACACAGATGGAAGGCATAGTATGGAAAATGAGTAACTAGATCACAGAAGAAGTCATCATTGTGGATTGTGTTTTTGGTGGGAGGTATAGTAAGTGAAAGTCCTAAGATCATTATATTTTACAATATCGAAGGCCAATGAGTCTAGTGAAAATCTTGTTAAAGTCCTGTTATCATTATGTAAGAAATAATATTATTTAAATATCAAATTACTATCATATATATAACAAACCCAGAAAATTGTATTGTCAATGACATTTTTAAGAGAGACAATTGGCATTCTTTGATTCAGATGGTTATCCAAAAAAGTGACATCTGTTCTAAAATCCAATGTTATATCTATTAACACAGGAGATTAAGAGTTCTGGGCAAAGAAAGCAAAGAGATCATGAGATAGAAAAGTTTTGCTTCTTTGATGAATAAAAGAAGATGAGGTTGCCAAGGGCATCAAGAATAAGAATGTTTAGAGATGGACAATCCTTTAACTATGTTTTCCCAAAATAATAAGTTCAAATGAATATTTGGAGGAGTAGCAGAACAGAAAATAATATAAGACTAAAATCTTAATTATGACAATTTTCAGTTTGGAGTTCTGTGAAGGTCACTTCTGATATTTTTGTAGGTTTACTAATATTTTAGATGAGTTCTAAAGAGAAAATTTCAAATATTAGCTCACCTAAGAAGTTATATCTGTAGTATAGTGGCTCTAGAAACGTAAAACAGTGTGTAGATCTAGGATTTAATCAATGAAAATAGGAAAGCTGAATTATTTTTGTGAGAAATTATCAACAAGAATAACTTTAGTTTAAAATTAACTCCTCTCTACTTATTTTGAAGTCCTATTTCCTGGTCAGAGGAAACAGTTAAATGTTCTTCATCATCCTCTTGACCTTAGACTGTGTCACAGATACGATCCATAGATGGTTTTGCAGACCACAACAGCATAGACTTGCCTCCAAGCCTTCTGATAAGACACTATACCATTTAACTACTTGAGACACTTGAGTTTATAGGAAAGGAGATGAGATAACAATGTGAAAACTCCTCTGTAATTGGCCTAACCAATTGATGGATGGCTGCTGAAAGATTTAAGCATCACTTTCCATTTTCCTGGTATGGAAGAGGGAATAAACAGTTAAACCCCTAAATGCCATTTATCTGATTGTCTGATTAGAGTTTTCTATCTGAATAAAAACATTGAGACTCAATAAATGGCAGTTTTTGCATAGAGACATATGTCCCCAAATGTTATTATTGTAATACTGTTGTCAAGACTTGAAAAGTAATGTAGGAATACAGTTAATATTTCTCTCTCATCTCCTTTTCCGTTCAAGATTCTGGTGAAAGTATCAGTTCAGCCTGAGCCTCAGGAGGCCCAGGCAACTTGCAAGTGCTGCCATAAAGGTGTAATACATGGTCCCTGAGAGACTGCTCAGAGGCAGTTCAGGAGATCCCTCCTGACCAGTTATAGAATTCCAGGGTCTGTGACAGGCATTGAGAACTAGAGAGTAGATCTCAGAGATTGAAAGATTCAAAAATAATGGATCAAAAAGGATAATGAGGCTGATACTTGGCAGTTTTCCCTTTTGTGGAGTTCTGACATAATACTCTCCATACATTACAATGTGCAATATAGTATAATTTCTCCTCTTAACCTTGTGTTTCTCTGTTCCTCCCATGAGATATAATTTATTCTGAGAGGTTGCCAGGAGCCACAGGAATGAAATGATGACTGACAATTAAGAAATTTAGCAAACATTAAGCTAAAATAGCTAAAGCCTTTTTCTTCATCCAGTAGGACTTCCACAGAGTAGATGAACGTAGCGTCTATAAATTTAGGTTAAAGATATGCAAAGCAGGGACTTGACACTAGTGAGAAAAAAAATCTGTAATGAGGCCAGTAAACATCAAAAAGTAAGTCAGGCATGGTGGTGCACGCTTGTAATCCCCGCGGTTGGGAGGCTGAGACAGGAGGATCACACAGGTTCAAAGCCAGCCTTAGCTACTTAGTGAGGCTCTCAGCAACTTAGTGAGACACCTGTTTCCAAATAAAATATAAAATAGGTCTGGGAATACAACCCAGAGGTAGAAAGCCCCTGGGTTCACCCCCAGTACCACACACACAAAAAAAAAAAAAAAAAAAAAAGCAAAAGTAACCCTATTTGCTATGATAAAAGACATGGCAACAACTCTTCTATCTGTTGATTTAAGCAGATGTTTACATGCATCTAAAACTAGGGAACATTGTACTTGTAGACTTCTCTGCTTAGAAGAGGCCTTCAGAAAGGTAGACTTCTCAACTGACACTTCAAGGGCTAGACCTCTCCAAGTGCAAAGGTTTGTTGCTCCTGAGAATGAATTTCAGGCTTTCCTCTAAAAAATAGATATCTTCAGTTTCCTATATTTTAACAGTTTTGGGTGTTGAATAAAAGAAAAAAAATAGATGTACAGATGTCCCTCTAAATTTGGTTTCAGGAAACTCAGGTGAAAGTGAAAAGTTTACCAAGTACTGTGTGCATGTATGCCACTATCACTATGAAGTACATTATGAAGTGAGGCTATAATGCACCAATAACAGTATTTTAAAAAATGAAATTCTCTTTATTTTTTATAACCCTCCTGGCTTTGAAAGACTAACATGAGAGCTATCTTGCATAGACATGACAACCAAACATGTTTTCCAGTGCAAGAAAGATCCCACAATATCTTTATAGAAGGTTTCTGGAATCAAAAAGGAAGAAGTACACACTGCTATTCTTTCTTTTGACAAGCAGAAGAAAAGAAGCATCAGTCTACCTAACAATGCAAGGTAATCACAGTCCCAAATGGCAAAATTAATTTGTGTGTTCTCCTCAGGTCTCCATCAGTTTCTTGGTTAGTGCAGAGGTGCCAGGTGTATTGCTTTACAACCAAAAGTTGGACCATTTGGTCTTTGGGCTAACCTCTAGGAACTTTGTGTGGGTATACCTGAAATATAAATATGATGATGGTATTCCTATGTTGGCATGGGTGACAAGTAGGGGTCTTAATTAGAAAATTGCTATAGCTTCATGTAGATTTTTCTTCAAAGTTGGATAGGTCAAATTCTCCTGCCTGGTTACTACTATTGTTCCTCTGTGTCATTTCAAAGTGATATAGGCACTACAAATTTTCAACATGGGGTATACAGCATCAAGATATAATTCCAAAGCATATCCCATGGAAAGCCAAGGATCATGGTCCATGAGACAGTGCACAGGCCCTCAAAAAAAAACCACACAATGGTATCTATGAAAAAATTTTATATATGTAAATTAGTCCACATGGATATCATAACAATGCTATGACTGGGTGTTTTATACAACTGAAATTTATTTTGTTAGTTCTGGAGCCTATGAGTTCTGGATCAAGATTCTAGATAATTTCATATCAGGTCAGGGTGTTCCTTCTGGCTTATGAACAACCACCTTCTCAATGTGTCCTCATATAACTTACTCTGGTGCATAAGAGGAGAGAAAGTGAGCTCTCTAAGAATATTTTTTGGTGGGTACTGGGGTTCCTGGAAGCCCTTCTACCTCCAGGCTACACTCCCAGACCTATTTTATACTTTTTATTTGGAAACAGGGTCTCTTAAGCCAGCGAGGCTGGATCCAAACTAGCGCGATCCTCCTGTCTCTGCCTCCCAAGCGCAGGTATTACAAGCATGGGCCACCACACCCGGCTTTTCTAAGAATATTAATCCTTTTGTATGAAGGCCTCATTTTTAAGACCTCATTTAACTTTAAGTATTTCCTTAAAGTCTCCCTCTAAATATATCCAAGCTGGTGGTATAGATGGATTTTCATATTCAATCCATTATAGTATATTCTTGGCAACATAGTGCATAAAGTGAATCAATCCATTTTATAAACTTGGGTAAAAGTGGACATTTTCCTTATCTGAAACAGTCATTGACTAACCTACCTTCCTTTCTCCCTCCCTTCCTCCCTCCCTCCCTCCCTCCCTTCCTTCTTCCCTTCCTTCCTTCCTTCCTTCCTTCCTTCCTTCCTTCCTTCCTTCCTTCCTTTCCTTCTTCCTTCTTTCCTTTCTTCCTTCTCCTTCCTTCCTTTCTTCCTTCCTCTTTATATACATTATTTTATTTCACTTATTTCTCATTTCCCATCTGTATTCTGCTTTCTTTCCTTTCTTCTATTTCTCCCTGTCTAACATGGAAACATTTTTTAAAACACTATAAACCCATATTATTTTGTAACCTGCTCTGTGCATGGCATATCATTTCATTACTCTGTTCTTGAATTAATCTCATCCTTAAAGAAGTTAAATTAATATAGATTAAATGGAAACTTTAGAAAAATCATAAAAAAATGATTCAGCTAAACCATAGATGTTGGAGTAAGAAGGTAAACTCTAAGAAGCAATTACATAAATAATCCAGGAGAAGGGTTTGCTCCACTTTAACTGAGATATTATTATTTAAAAAATGATTTATCTTTCAGATCATAGTCATCATGATAGACTAAGTACTGTCTTTGAAGTGGGTGCTGTAATAAGAAATGTAGTGTCTTGTCTCTTCTGAAGAACATTCTTTTAGGGGGATAGTCAGTAGACTACCACTTGTCACCCATTCCTTTCCCACTGTATTCTTAGTAACAAGCCCTATTGTGGGGCGACAGCTACACTGAGATACAGTACTACTATTCTTTTTCTCCCTCATTTTCAGATCATGTCAGGGCAAGGACTTATTTTGTGGTGTAAGAAGATGTGGCTGGGGGCTTCCAGCAAGGAAGCTTACAAAGGGCTGAGTTCTTGGGAGATTGGCCATTTTTCACTTCCTTCTCACTTCTAGTGCATGTAATGTAAACTCGGTGACCAGATCTCTAGCTGCCCCCTGGGATCATGAATTGAAGCACTAATGATGATATAGCACAAGAACAAATGAACAAGCAGAAAACAATTTAGGGTCTGGATCCATTATGATTCATGAAACTGCCATGCTTTCTCAGAATGGCTCAACTTCTTATATGCTTACATGAAAGAAGAATGGCCATTTGGGGTCTATTTGTTAGGCTTTCAGCTAAGTGTTGCCAGATCTAAACCTAACTGATGTACAGGGCTAGCTGAGTAGGTGGTTGATTTGATGAGTTTTAGGAAGAACCTAGATATGACCTCATTTGTCTCTCAGTAGAGTCAGTATTCAGACCAGAAAGCAGTGAGTTATAGTAAATATAAAGACTATTGGTAACTGGGATTAAATTATGTTGCCCAGAATTAAAATCTGGCTCTGACATTTACTAAGTATTTGAGTTTTTAAAAGAAATCTTTTTCTCGGTTCTCGCCTATAAATGGAAATCAGTTCTTACCTCATGCTTTCATAAGGACTAAAATAGATGCCATATGTAAAACACTGCCTGGAGTGTATTAAAAGTCTCAGTCATTTCTTAAAATACAAAATTATATTGTGTTGTGTAAAATAAATAATAAAATAAAATATGCAAAGTAATATCTGACCTTGGCTACTGAAATTCAGATCCTCACAGCAGGATATCACTTATGTATTTAATAAAATAGAAAAATTCTGGAAATATCTTATCACAGTAGGTAGAACAAACTGTGTGTGTGTGTGTGTGTGTGTGTGTGTGTGTGTGTCTGTCTGTCTGTCTGTCTGACTGTTTGTGTCTGTGTGTTTTCATATGTTAAAAGTCCTAAAGTAAAAAAGCTTCAAGTACATCAGCACAGGGATTTGAACTCAAGTCCTCAGAGTCCTGGCTCAGAGATCACCCCACTCTAAGAGATAGAATGCTTTATTATTATCAGTACCAAGTCCCACTTCAGCTAAATTAGGTTGGCTATATGAAACAAAAAGGAGACTTAATAGAATCTGTACATGTGGAATTTGGAGGGATACAGAGGGAGGGAGGGAAAAACCCCATCATTCAGGAATAGTGTTTGGCCCTGGGAAGCAATATTGCATGGATTCAGGACAGCTCTCTAGGGCAGTCAGGGTGAGGGGTGAATTATATTGTGAACTCAACTGTTATACACTACATTCCAAGTTTGACTTTAACCAATCAGATTTAGCATCTGACACTGCAGGCTTACGGAGACAGTCCACAAGACTTTCCTTGCTTCAGAGGCTAGCTGTGCACACTTCTGATGTCCAGCTACATATCCAAGGGTACCCACAAAACTCCTTCTTGTTTGATAATCCACTATTATGACTCACAAGACACAGGAAACTGTCAAACTTAGGATAACAGTATCATTCTAAGGGGTGCAAATCAAATCCAGCTAAAGACTCATCGTCACCAAATTCACTAACCTGGAGCTCTGGAAGTCTTTACTGGGGAGGTCTGATTGATTGAATTCCTGGTGATATGATTGCAGTCAGTTGCCACAATCTCTCCCTTTCTCAGAGGTTGGACCAGACCAAGCCATAGCTCTCATATTACAGATGGTTTTCTCTAGTAACTGGATGCGATCCTACATCATTTAATCTATTAGCAAGAAATCAGGTGATATCCAAGCAGCTCATGAATAACAAAGACACTTCTTTCACTTAAGAAATTCCAAGGATTTAGCTTTTCCCTTTCATGGACCAGCAGCAATGGGCACAATATTTATTTGACAACAAACCGAAAGGGAGAAAAGGAACAGATTCCTAGATCTACTAATTCTATATCTACTTCTAAGTCAGGAATTAGGAGGAATCTGGAGGTAATCTTAGCCTAGTTTACAATTTTACCAAGAAGTTATAGGTAAACACTAAAGAAAATATTAGTTATACAATTTAGTTTTGGTATCTTTTCCCTATTAGGTTCCATGGACTTGTTTTTCAAAAAAACACTATTCTCATTACATTGAATTTATTTGAGTAGCATCCTACTATGTGCTGGCTATTCTTTTTGTAATTTACTTTTGTTCCCATTACATTCTCACCTTTTAGTTGTTGCTTTGTTAAGTTTTTCACAATCACTCTAAGAAGTTGATGGAGTATATAGGCAAATACTGCTCTGTGGTGGTGTTACTTACCTAAAGTTAAATGGATGCTTAATAGGAAATTTGTATCATGAAATTGTTAAAAATCACAAGGTTTCTTTTCTCAAAATCTTAAGTTTGTGTTTATATGATTTGATTTCAAGTCAATTTAACTAGTCTTTCTGTCTTAGTTCCTCAAGTTTAAAATGGATGCAATACTACTCCAAACCTCTGATTATTGTGAAGATTTCCACAGTGGTGTGTAAAGTATGTGTAACATTTTACATTAATTTTGGCATATAATAAAATCTAAATAAATTTTGGGGATCTGTTATTCTCTACTGACAGTTAATATAAGACCCAGAAACTGAGTTCCCACTGACATTAAAAATTTTTAAAAATGAGAAATTTTTTGGCAGATGGGCTTAGGCTACCTCCAAGTTCCATTTGATCAATTAGATACTCCACCTTGAGGTACTGTGTCAAAACAGGGCATCAGAAAAAAATCTGGCTTGTTTCATTTTGCTTTCAAAGACATCGGGTTTGTTGAATGAGACAACCTAAAATAGACCGACTGCACATGAATTTTTCATTTTGGAAACTTTTTGAATGTCTCAAATTTTAGTTTATGCCACTTCTTCACAATAACTAACTCCTAATTCTTACAAGCCACAGTAAAGTTAGACAGCCTCATATTTTTCTTCATGCTTGAAGTTCAACACTGAATTATCTACTTGTTAAGTTTTGGGAATTGCCCATCCAACTGTGGTTTTTCTTTTCTTATTTTTTTGTCATTGTTTAATTTGTTCTGTCACCTGTCAGCCATTTAACTTTGTATTGTAATCTTTTATCTCTTAATCTTTTTATCATTTATGTAGATTTAAAAAAAATTATGGTAGATCTATACAAAAGAATACTATAAAGAAGAATGAGAAATTATATCTGTATTAATGGAGATGATCTCTAAAACCCCTTGTTAATTAAAGGATGGTGGAAAATCATCTACCTTTGTGCAACAAAGTAGACAAAATAAGATATTTGTGCTTTACTTGTTATCGTTTGATTTTTGAGCTATTTTAATATTTTGCTTATGTATGATATGACATTTATTCATTTATTTAGTGGTACTGGGTATTGAGCCCAAGTGTTCTACCTCTGAGCTACCCTCCCACCCACTTTTATTTTTCTATTTTCAGACAAGATCTCACTCAGTTGCCCAGAATGGCCTCAAATTTACAATCCTCCTGACTCAGCCTTTCAAGTATTGGAATTGCATAAATCTGTCACACACCTCAGTATACATAATATGAACTTTAATACACAAAAAAAATCTGTGGATTTTTTTCAATGAACAATAATATACTACATTTGTCAAACAACTATTCTGATGAATAAATAAAATGCTGCTTATAGAAACAGATCTGGGTGAAAAAGAAAAGCCAACATCAGCCTTCAAAACACACTCTAAAAGGTTAATGAGAAAAATATTTATTAAGTAATATTCAAGTTAAAACTAAGGATTCTTTTACTTTCTGAGGAATGTAGCTCCCTACATACCAAAAAGCCCATGTAATCTATCACAGAGCCTCTGAAGAGGAAGATCCAGACATGGTTAGCAGTGGGTCCCTGAGTATCTCTTCCAAGTGACTTTGAAGAACCTTTTGAATTGTCTAAGTTTTTTTTTTTTCACTTTGAATTTTTAATAAAAATCTTTCTTATAGGGAAATGAAGAAATAAAAAAGAAACCATGTAACATTTTAGGAATGAAGACCTCATTCTCACTTCCTTCTTCCTTTAGGGAAAATTTTGTTTATTGGGATACTAGGCTAGGAGACTCCAGGACACTTTTTCATTCAGCCTTTATTCACTTATTTACTAATGTATCTGATTGTTCATCCCCTAGGCCTATGATGCTGGGGACCCTATATGTGTAAGCCTTGGACCAGGAGAGGGCAAGCAAGATCTTACCTTACTCCATGTGAGTGGAGTATCAATGACGAGGATGTTATCCCCATCCCACAGTGCCTTTCATTTTCCAGGTGTCACATGCAGGCGAGTAAGATTAAACCTTTAAAATGTCTCACTTGAAGTGGAGTTAATTATCTTTTTAGTTCTTATTGCCATGATTAAAGAAACAGGGGTGGGGAAAGAAGATACAACTTTGAGCAATATTTTATAAGCTCTTCAGAGTAAAAAGCTATATGAAAATGGAAGTGTTGATGATGATCTAAGGATAGGATGCCTTTGTGTAGAAGATGAAGATCACTGGCACTTATATAGCTTGTGCATTGGATAAGGAGCTAGCAGGGGTCATGAGAAGTCATCCGTCTCTGCTTATACTTACTAAGAGATGGTGATAAGGCTCTGATGAAACATGAACAGGAAAATGCTTTGCAATATTATGCAGAGTTTGGAATAATAGGCATCACCAGTCAAGGTGTTTTGGAAATCCCACTCTGAGGCAAGGTTGACACACGTGGAATCCCTTGGAGCGTAAGGATACCATGTGTGAATGGAATGGTATATGGCACTGCTGAAGCCACAAAGGCCTAAATTGATCTATTTGTTTGTTTGTTTTGGGCATTGGGGATTTAATTCAGGGACATTCTACTTTGAGCTACATCCCTGGCCCTATTTTATTTTATAGTTTTAAGTTTATTTTAAGTTTTAAGTGTAGTTGGTTTTTTTTGCCAAATGATATTTTTTATATTTTTTTTTATTTGTGCATTGTAATCATATATCACATTAGAATATAAGACTTGAGAGGATATACAAGCACACATCATCCTATTAGCCCTCATCCAGTCCCCATCCCATTCCCTCCCCCTCCCTCCATCCCATGCTTGTTTGGTGATTAACGTTGATACATTTGTTTATGTACCTCCTGCTTTTTATTTTATTTTATTTATTTTTTATTGGTGCACTGTATTCATCCATCATAGTGGGATACAAACTTTTGTAGACATAAATGCACACATAGCCCAGTCAGCCCCCACCTGATCCCCACCCCATTTTCTCCCCATCCCTCCTTCCCATGCTTGGCTTAGTGGTTGATATCTAGTATTATAGCAATTTATCCAAAATTAAAAATGATAATTTCACATAACAGTTTCATTTGTCTGATACCAAGCTTTTGATGACTTAAAGATAACATTTCAATATTTATTTTTGCTTTCTTTCTTACCAGAGAATATTTTTTTTCTATTTATTTTTTAGGTGAAACTAGCATGTATTTATATATTTATTTTTCAGAAAAAAATCTATCCTAATATGGAATATGGACTCTAGATACCCAAAATGATCTTGAAAAAGAACAAACCTAGAAGATATATATTTTCTGATTTCAAACCATATAAAGCTACAATAATTGAAACAGTGTAGTACTGTTCTAAAGGCAGATATATAAACCATTGGAGTTAAATAAAAGCCTAGAGCTAAATTCTTCCCTATATTGTCAAGTTATTTTTGACAAGGTTTCCACAAACATTTGGTGGTGGAAATAATAATCTTTTAACTAAATATTGTTGAAAAATAATACTTACATGGAAAAGAATAAAATTGGACCCTTACCTAATCCCATATACAAATATTAACTCAAAATAGATAAAAAACCTAAATATAAATCTTAAGACTATAAACTTTTAGAAGAAAATCTGGGTCATAAAACCTCACAACATTGAAATTGGCAGTGATTTCTTGGATATGATTTCAATGGCACAGGCAACAGAAGAGTATACAAACTCCCTAAAAAATAAAAAAAATATTGTATATCCAAAGAAAATGTAAACAAAGTTAAAAGTTACTAATAGAATGGGATAAAATATTTCCAAATGCTATATCTGAAGGTATATTAATATGCCAACTAGACATCCTAAAAATTAACAACAATAAAGGCAAACAATACAATTTAGAGATAGGTAAAAGACTAACATAAATGATGAATCTCCACAGATAACCAATCTTAGTTGTCTGTTGGATGAAAAATCTTGTTTCTCTGGTTCTGGTGTGTGTTACCTATTTCTTCTTTGTAGTTAATCTCTTTGAGTATTTTCTCTAGCGCTGGTTTTGAAGACATAAATTCCTTCAGTTTCTGTTTGTCATGGAAGCTTCTTATTTTTCCATCTAATTTGATAGAGAGTTTTGCTGGGTAGGAAATTTTTGGCTGGAAGTTGTTTTCTTTCAGAGTTTGGAATATGTTACCCCAAGCCCTTCTGGCTCTCATGACTTGGTTTGGGAAGTCTGGAGTGATTCTAATTGGTTTGCCTCTGAATGTCACTTGGCCCTTTGTTTTTGTTGCCTTTAAGATTCTCTGCTTGGCTTCCACATTGGTCATTTTGATAATTATGTGGCGTGGGGATCCTCTTCTCCAATCCTGTCTAAAGGGAGTTCTATAAGTTTCCTAGACCTGTGTATCATCCTCTTGCTCTATGTTTGGAAATTTTTCTGCTATTACTTCCTTGAAGAGATTGTTGATCCCTTTGGTTTCACTTTCTTTTCCCTCCTCTATTCCAATTATTCTTAGGTTAGCTCTCTTAAAATGGGCCCATATTTCTTCAATGTCAGATTCCTGCTGTCGGATATTTTTTTCTAGATTAGAAACTATGCGTTCATTTTTAGAATGATCATCTTTTAAGAGCGAGATTCTGTTCTCCATGTGGTCTAATCGGTTGTTCATGCTTTGAATTGAGGCCTTTACTTCATTAATTGCATCCTTTATCTCTTTTTGGCACTCTCTGAATTATTTTCGAAGCACCTCTATTATTTCTACAGTTATTTTCCTGATTTGATCTTCTAGAAATCTCTGATTTTCTGTTTTATCGGGTTCTGATGTTGTGGGGTTGTGGGCATTCATTGCTCCAGTGTTATTCCTCTTTCCCATGATTTCGGAAGTTTGTGCCCTCTCTGGGTTCTTCACTTGGGTCTCTACGACTTCGCTTAAGGTGCTCTGGATCTCGAGTCTGTAGTATCTTGACCCCACTACTCCTTTACTGGGTTGTATCACAGAGTCTCCGACCAAGGAAGTCGATAGAGGCTGCTTTAGACTATGGGGGGTGCCAGGTTGCACATTCTCCTATGGTGTGATATCTCTGCCACCGCCCCTCCCCCACTGGGTCAAGTCCCAGGGAGTACAGTACTGGGATTTCTCCTCTGTGGCCCGCAATTTGACTCACTGTTCTTGATTACGCAGATGTAGCTGTACTGGACTCGGTGAATTCACTGCTGCTGCCGCCGGTGGCAATTTGGCGCCGCTCTCATGCCCTCGGCCGTGAGGCTGGCGTATTTTTTCTTCTCTGGTTTTGAGTCCACTCTGAGTCCCTGCAGCGTGTGCTGAGCTCAGCCACTGGGAGCTTTAGATGCTCCCTGCGCCGAAAGATCCCACCTGGCTGTTCCACAGCGGCTCACCTCGGCTTGCTGTAGCCATCCAGTGAACTCGCCACTGCCGCCTTCAGTATGGTGCTGCTGCCGCGTCCTCGGGCATGAGGCCGGTGTATCTCTCTGTGGCTCTGAGCTCTGTTCTCATTCTGCTTTCTCTCTTGAGCCTGGTGATTTTTTTGTTTCTCTGGTGATGGTGTTTTCTGGCTATGAAAGGCGCTGATTTTGTGGTAAAGGAGATTGGTTGTTAGGGGGGCTCTTAAGCCACGCTTTTCTCGGTCACCATCTTAAGTTTAGTTTTAAGACAACTAATTTGCTTAGAGCCTCGGTATATTCCTGAAGCTTGCCTTGAGCCTGTCATCTTCCTCTACCTCCCAGGTACTGAGAGAGTATAGATGTGTGCCACCATACCAGGTACCTGAACTCATTCTATGGGGATTTGGAATTGGGCCTAAAGAGCTATTTCAAATTATAGAAAATGTTCTAGGCCTTCATACCCTTCATCGTGTTACTGTTACTCTAGATATTAAAGGAGAGCTGTTCCCTAGGAAGGATGTGTAATTTCAGTGAAAGGCAGGTCTTAGAAGAGGACTGAGCTGAAACTGCCCAACTCTTTACACTTGGGGAAATTAGTGCTGGTCCTGATGGCAAGCTTTAGGTCAGTGACCACAGCATGCTGCTCACATATAGCTGAGCAGGTTAAGGATGAGATTCTACTCACAAACTGCCATAGATCTAAAACACTCACTTCAGACTAGTTGCTTTTCTCTAAGTGTAGTCAGGACCCAATGCGTCTCTATTCAGAAAAAAAGAATTCCATATGACTGCCGTGAGTTATTCTAACAGTCTCTTCCAGAATTTCTCCAGAATCTGATAGAGGAGGATTTGTGTTTGGCACTGGTATTAACCTATATTCCTGGCACAGGTCTTCATCTCTTCAAACACACACCTGAGAACTCAAATAGCTCACAGTCGGAACTGCTGGCAATCGTACTTGTGATAACAAAATGGAACGGTTTGAGCCAAGAAAATTTTAAAAAGACATACGGCATGACAGATGATGCCTCGCTCTAAGAAAGCCAAGGGCAAGTTAATCCACCCTTACCTGAGGGCATTCAGATACTAAGAAACCATACAAATCACAACTGAGCCAGGCCTGGTCTTATGAGGGGGTAGAGAAAGCAGCTTCCTGCCCAGTGTGACTTGGAGAAGCCAGAAAAGACCTGGGTTCCCAAATACTCCCTCCAGATGTAGTTTATTTTCTGAATTTCTAACATGCCCTACTTAAGGCTTTGATTTTTGTTTAAAATGGAATTCCTTTCATAATTACCAGTCCTAAAAAGGCAGAGAAAGGGAGTCATGAGAAATAGATTTCTCATTCTCATTCTGGAACTAAACACGGGACCCTTGATAGGATTTTTCTTTCCCAAACAGAGATCCTGGGATTTGGTAAAGTGTCTGTGTTTTTATGTTTTTTTGCGTAATGTGATTCTAGCAACTGTTATCACCCTATTTTGAAAGTTCTGATTTGATTTTTTTGCTGCTCATGGGTATCTGAATACTTCTGTATCTAGAATGTAACAAAATGTTTGGATTATAGAACCAGTATGAAAAGTTCTGTGCTTTTTTTCAGGAAGCCTCCCCTTAGATCTATTGTGTGTATCTCAGTGAAAGGAAATAGAATATGTAATCCCACCTGCAAGTTTGGGCTCCACTTATATTCTCGACAACCTTTCTGTATGTTATCTGACAGCTTCAGGAAGGCAAAGGACCAAGAAGTCCTCACTCCAAGAAGAGTGCTAGCAATCTCCAAGGATATTCTACCACTCGCAGAGCAGGGTCCTGCATGGATGCACTGTAATCCTTTCAATTTGACTTTTCTTATTTGCACCTCAATGTCCCAGCATTGTGAATGACAGGTTTTAATATGAATAGATGGCCAAATGAATGGATAAGTGGATACAATGAATGAATGGAAATGAAAAACAATTAGCCAGCTTTTAAGCAGAAAATCACAAAATTAAAATTCTAAAGAAAACTATTTACTGAATAGGGAGAAGGGAATGAACAAAGGGTATTGCGATTTCTATGGTCTAATAACAGAAAGAAGCTATTGCCATCCTCCAAGCTGAAGGGCAAGAAATAGAGCCACCTGGCAGGGTTTGTGGACACAGAGCCACTGCCGGACCATGATGAAAGGGAGCAGAGGAAGACTTGCTTGGAGTTTTCCTCCTCCTTTCTTTTCATTACTTGCTGCTTTATTCCACTGGCCAAACCCAAACAGAAGCCAGAAGTTGAGAGGGTACCAGGATTCAATCTTTATAGATCAGGTCTTAAAGTCTCAGATTGCAAAACCAAGAATTATACATGGGGAGGGAGATGGAGAATAAAAGAACAAAGTATTGAAGAGCAATTTCTTATGAAGGGGAAAATGTAAGCAGACATAAGATACTAGAAGAAGGAAAAATTTACCTGAAGAAATTGTATGTGTGGGGAAGGGGGAGGCCACTTGGAGATCCTGGGTTCCATCCCCAGTATTGAAAAATCACAAAGAAAGAAAGAAAGAAAGAAAGAAAGAAAGAAAGAAAGAAAGAAAGAAAGAAAGAAAAGGGAAGAAAGGAAATATAGGAATTGGTTCAGTAAGGGCTGAATGATGTGTTATGTATGCCTCTACCAACTTGTACCCCATTAAGAAAAAATAAGAAAGGAGGAAGGGGGGGACAAGCTGGAACTGAGGAAGGGCTAAATGTGTGCTGTGTGTGTGTGCCTGTACCATCTTGTACCCTACTAAGATTTATAAATACAATGCTCCAATAAAAGAAAAAGTAAAAAAAAAAATCTGTGAAAAATCTCTGCTATATGTATGAATAAATAAAGGTAATGAAGGAAGATTAAGCTGTTCAAAGTTTTTCAGCTTGAAAGTAAGAGAGGCAGATCTGGATGACTTCGAAGCCACTCTCTTGTCTGTTCACCATTAAGTACCTTATTATGCTAGTATGAGTTTGGATCACATGGGTGGACTTTGCTTAAAATTAAAGCTAAGCAAGTAGATTCAGCTAGAGTTGTTCTACTGGCTGCTAACAGGTACTTTTGTGTGTGTGTGTGTGTGGGGGGCTCTGGGGATGGAACCCAGAGGCATTCGACTACCGAGCTACACCCCCTGCCCAATTTTCTTTTCTTTATTTTGAAACAGGGTCTCACTGAGTTGTGGAGGGCCTCAGTAAGTAGCTGTGGCTGTCTGTGAACCAGGATCCTCTGGTCTCAGCCTCTTGAATGCTGGGAATGGGTAAGTTTTAATGACTCCATTAGCAAGCCAAGGGGGGAATGTGAATGAATCGTCAAACTCTTGAAAAGATCATATAAGTTCAATCAAGAAAAACATTTTCTTTTTTTACTATTTGCCTTAACATATTGTGATTTGCTACTGCAAAATTGCTGAGATCTGTAACTTTTGAAAGTAAAGAGGTTATTTGGTTCTCACATCTAGTGACTTACAGGTCCCAAACAGTATGTCATTGGCTTCCTGCTGAGGGAAACCTTGGCTGCATTACAACATGACAGAGAAGGGTAAAGGAAAATATCCATGCTATTGGGGTGACCACACATTATAACAATACACCTACAAGAGAACTAATTTATCATCATGGGACCCAATTCATTCTGCAAGTCCAGAATTAAATCATTCATGATGGTGGACCCCCCTTGTCCTAATTACCTTTCCATAGGCCCTGGTTCCTTAAAGATTCTCCACTATAAAACTGTCACACTGGGTAAGAAGTTTCTAGCACATGAATTTTTGGGGGAAAAAAAAAAAAACTACACCCAAACCATTATACTATCCAAAATTTTGTAAAGACAATGGTTTATCAAAGACATCAGCCTTGTTTTATGGTTAGATATGGAATATTCTCTGAAGAGCTCGTGTATTAATGTTCAGATTTTATGTAATTAATTCATGATGCTTGTAATTTAATCAATGGATAAAGCTCTTGTAATGGATTTATGGGATGGTAGCCTAGGTTGTTAGTGTGTGGCTGAAGGAGGTGTGTCCCAGGAAGTGTGGTCACAGGGATTATATATGGTTGCTGATCCCCTTGTTCTCTCTCTCTGCTGCTGAAGAACAAAACCTTTGAACTCTCCTTTCCTCTGCTTTTTGCTGCCATGCTTGACCTTCTCAGATGTAACTGGGTCTGACATGGATAAAACTCTGAAATCACCAAAAAACTGTGAGGAAATAAACTTTTCTCTCTCTAAGTAGTGTGGGCAGTTACTTTGGATTATAGCACTCAAGATTTGTGGGTCAATAGAATATGTGATAAATTTCAACTTGTTTGTTTTATATCTTTCTGATGTTAATTTTTGCTCTGGAAAATTAAGGCATCTTAATTAAGACATATTAAAGCATGTTAATTAAGGCATCTTATATTTTAGTATATGTTACATGTGAAATTTATTAGAACTTACCATACTATAGCTTCAGAACAGAACAAATGAAGTAAGATTATACCCAAATTGCAGTTAAGGGAAGAAACAAATGGTTGGTATGGGAAATACTACTCCAAAATACAGAACCTTGTAAAACTAGAAGATAGCAGAAGCAGGAAAGCCATGTGGTATTCTAATCCCTCATGCCTGAAGCATGCCATAAAACATAAGGAGGGCACACTTTCTTCACCTTTTGCCTTCCATCTCCCTGAAAGAGTTTTACATGACAAATATCCTTCCCTAAGCAAAGAGGAAAAACGTGCCATTCAGGAAAATTAAGAAAGAATTGAACAAACAGGCCTTACTAAATGTCCCCCAGTTTATTATCATTACATCACACACTGTATCTTCTATTCATAGTTCTTCATGACTATCCATATAAGTACACAGATTTCCTTGATTTGGGGGGGGTCATTTTTGAAGACTCCAGTGTCACATAAAATGTAAATATATTTTACTGCCTTTCTTCTGTTAGTCTACATTCTTCTATAGATATCTTAGCCAAATGAAACCTTGTGATGGGTGACAAAATGATTACACACACACACACACACACACACACACACACATATATATAGACTTAAATGTTATTTTGCATTTTCCAGAAGGCTGTCTTTTTCTTCATCCATGTTTATCTCCAAATCTACACCCACAGGTAACCTCCTTTACGCTGCTCTCTATTGCTTTATCTCTTTATGGTGGGATAAACTGCCCTGGGTTATAAATATTTTTCTAGATCACTCTATAATTAGGATATAAGTTTCTTGGAAGCATACCCTGTATCTTTTATCACCTTTGAAATTTTTCTCCCTCACACTTTAATTTCTATTGGAAAGCAATATGTCTTTAATTGAAGTGTAATGCTTTATAATGACATTTTGAAAAAAAATCACCATTCCCATGTACATTATTATCCTTGTGTCATCTAAAAGCATAGTTGAACTCCTTCAACTTTCTTTCTGGACTGAATATTTATCATTTAAATGCAGAGAAGAAAGTCGCTATTTCTTATGAATGTTTTGGTGAATACTCCTTTAAAGGAAAGAATCACCTTGGAGTTTGAGAGAATTCTGATTTCCATACATCAGGTTTGCTTCATGCAGTGAGGATCTGCATGTGGCAAGATGGGAAGAGCTGGGAAGCATAGCTGTTAGGACTGGACTGGCATTTAATATGTATTTTAAAATACAAATTGTGTCTTCACATGGTGAGGTCCATGTTGTGATGATGGGAAGCAAATCTGTATTTTTGTAACTAGGTTTCCACTACAATAATCTTAAAGCCACTGTAAAATGGAGGTGCTGATAACCATCTGGAAATAACAGGAAGAAAAAAATTATACATAGCTTCTCATTTTCTTAATAATGCCTTTCTTATTTTTCTGAGCTTACTCAACCTCCACTTGGCTTGAATAATAATAAAATATGAAGGCTTCAGGGATGATTTTTCTTATTATTTTCTTTTCTATCTCTTATAGAATTGAGGTGGAGAAAGGCAAGGGGCCAGATAGTAGTAAAAAAAAAAAAAATGAGTCAGAATTTGGAGGAGGGAAAACGGAAAAAAAGTCTAGAAATAGCAAGATTCAGCTCTCATAGAGCAGGTACACAATGTCAAGAGAAGAAAATGTCTGTATTTTATTTTTTAAAAATAAGAACTTTGATAATTATCCCATGACTCATTGCTTCAATATAAAATTAACTATTAAAATAATACATTGTTTGGGGCACTGGAAATATGGAGATAAACAATACTCAGACATTGCCTTGTGAAACTTACTATTAGCCCAGAGAAACAGAGTTCTTCATTTGGTGAGTGCTATGTATAATCCTATAACACCATCTAACTAATTATTTGACAGAGCAACTTGATTGGTGAGTCTTCCCACCTATTAAAGGCAATGTGAGGAAAGAGCCGAGCTGCCACTGGGATGAATTGTGGAAGAGAGGGCTCACAGGTCAGGTATCATAGCGGGATTTTCTCTGTAGCCAAACTTGGAGACTGGGAAACATGCAAGTCCTGAATTATGTTTTTACAGTTCATTCTTCACAGTTCTTCTCACATTCAATGTGTAAGGAAACATCTTATAAAGACACTTTTTATTATTTATTTTTATTATTACTCAACTACTTTAAGTATTAACAATTGATGCATTATATGCTTCTTAATTCATTATAAAAATTATAGTCTCATATATTTATTATAGTCCCACACTCCTTCATAAAGATACAAGAAAGGCACAGCATTGCTTTATCCTCAGTATTTTCTCTTGTGAGTGAACCTACAGTCAAAATCAAAAGAAAATTTTCTGAAAGAGTACATACCTCCCAGCTTAGAGAATACCTGATGTGCTCCCCATGACGTGCTCCAGCTAGCTCTTGTACTGTTTAGATTTAGCTAAGCCCACTGCCCACTCTTGCAGTGCCTGCCCCCGGCAACATCCTGCTGAGCCCTTCCTCTTCTTCCCCTCCCAACAGCCAGAGACTGCCTGCCTGGGCTCACTGACAAGCAGCTCAGACACTGAAGTTGACACAACCCTCCTCTGCCCCTTCCAGGACCTGCTTACAAGTTTCTCCATAACACAGCTGCTCTGAGCACATGCTGAGCTGGAGGCCGACCTGCAAAAATTTCCTCCATAGATACCAGAGACTCCAGCCCTGATTTCTTTCCAGCCGGTGACAAACCTGATAATGATAAGACCCTTCTGTTCACTACATTTGACTTTACCTTGACTCTTAAAATAGACATCACAAATTGCACTTTTTACAATGAAGAGTAACATGAAGAGTGAATTGATGCCTCATTGTTCTTAAAGGTGAGAGTTTTCTGAGCCAATGGGAACTGAGTAGAGCAGGAGAGGAGGGAGGATGGCTGGAACTCATTAAAATTATGATGTATTTGGAACACTTTCTAAGGATGGGTTATCTTCAGATGACAAGGTGTTAGCGCAGGGTTAATTTTCTTGCTGTCATTGTTCTGGCTGTTCCTAGTCTCTTGCTACTTCTCCAATAGGATATAATTCCAAAGCTGTTATGCTTGATCATGTTTGCTCCCACATATATCCAATTCTTAAATTCCCCCAGAGAGGTTGGTCTGAGTTAAAGTGAAATATGGATGACTACATCCTTTACCCATATTCCCTGCTGCTTTCAAATTAATGCTGTAGCTGCCAAACAACACAGGCCCTCTCTGGTGGTATTATAGGATCACATATTGTATTCTGTGGAAGAATGTAAGAACCATTGTACCTCCCAATATTATATATATTTGAAAACTAAAACCCAGTGTTGCTGAAGTGTTTGACTCTGTTTACACAGTTATTTAGTACCACCTCCAGGAAGGCAAATCTTGTGATCCTGAGACAAGGCTGCTCCTATCTCTTCACTATCTCTGTTCATTTTATTGTATGTCACTTTGAACTAAGGATGTCACATACACACATGAGGACAGTGAGGAAGAGGGAACAATGTGCACCGAAGGCCCAATTGAGAAACACTGACTTATGCCTTAATTTACTTACATATTAAAGGATTATATGTCCATTTTTCTAGTAACTGTGGGAAGGAAATAGAGAATAGTAGGATGGACTGTATAGGGAAATACACCAAGAGCTGTGTGTGTGTGTGTGTGTGTGTGTGTGTGTGTGACATTGAACTCTAGTAAAATGTGTAAATGTAATGATCTAATATAAGTATAAAAGATTATTTATCATATGACTAGAGCAGTGCAATTAAAATCATGGTCTATATAGGCAGGCTTGAACTATAGCCTGTCTCCATCACTTACTAGCTATGTAGAACAAAATGCTCAATTTACATATTTCTTCATCTGTAAAAATGGGGATATTAATATTCTTATAAATATTGTCAGGAATAAAAAAGTTCATTCATGTAAAGAATTAGAACAATGCTTTGGATATAGAAAGAGATATATTAAAATCCACAATTTACTATCTAACGAACATTTGCATTGAGAAAACTACTAGGTAGAAAAGGCCAAAAGAAATGGTGGAATTCCACATGAATCCTACCTCTCATTTTATACTTATATCCACTGTGCTCTTCAATTGTTATTTTTTTTTCTCCAACCAGATTTGGATGCTGGAATTTACATGTGCTTTATTCTTACCTGTTTTCTTATTTCAGGATTAAGAACTGCTCTACCATGATATGCATGCTCAGGACACATATGGTGAATCAAACACAGGACTTAGAGAGGCCAGCTACATCCTAGTGAGTGAAGGTCAGTGCAGTAAAGCCTTGTATAGGATATGGAATTCTTGGCTTTTTTTTTTTTTTTTGGCATTGCTTTTCTGTTATAAGGATAGTGGAAACTCATTCAGCAAATATTTGTGATGTGTTTAGAATGTGATAGGTACTCTTTTTCCTCAAAGAACAATGCAAATCAAAATCTCTGTCTAGCATATTTATAGAATTTTAAGAGAAGATACATAACATAATACATAAGTAAGTTAGATGTGTGACAGACACAAGGTGAAACGTGTCACAAAGGAAGGTAGAGAAGAGGTGTTGAGTGTATGGGAGATGGTCAAATTAACCAACACGGACAGGAATGGTTGCAGCTAGAATCTAAAAGATTGTCCATGCAACTTAAAGGAAAGATTTATTTTCTTATGGTTTCAGGTTCATCCAGTGAGATCAGGGACTGTGGATCTTAGGACATGGCTACAAGAAGGAGAGAGGGAATCACACTGGTTGTACTTTCATCACAGAGGCATGAATTAAGACCACATCCACAGGGACCACCTTCTCCATACTGTATTGGCCTACTGGGCACCGCTCAGTTAAATCCACTGCAGTGGATGTATCTACTTCTATAATTATAACTCTCATGATTCAATTATATCAATTTCAAACATTAGTAAGTGATCTCTTTAGTGGACATTTTATATCTAACTATAGAGTATTTGAGCAAAATACTGAAAGATTTTCAGGTCAATAGAGGAGTAAGTGGGAAGGCTTGAGTAAGAAAGTATTCTGTGGTCAAGGGATAGAGAGCAATCAGAGCTTCTAGGAATCTGAGTGTAGGTAAGAATGGTAAGAATGAGCTACAGAGGACAGAGAGACACAGGTCCTTTGATGGCTCAAATGTCACTGCCAGGCCAATGAAATATTTTGAGCAGCCAAATAATATGACCAGACTTACATTAAAACAATCACTTGGTCAGCTATATTAAAAGCATGCTAGCAAAGCATGGAGGTACATGACTGTGATTCTGGTACCTCAGAGGCTAAGGCAAGAGGATCATATGTTTTCAGGCCAGCCTTTAATGTAGAGATAATCTCAGCAAATTAGAGACCTTATTTGAAAGTAAAATAGGGCCAGAGGTATACCCTAGAGTAAGAATGCCCTGTGTTCTCACCTCAGTAATTAACACACACACACACACACACACACACACACACACACACACACACACATATACTATGACAAACACTTTGTCATAAAAATACCATTTAATTACCATAACAGCCTTATAGGTTGAGCCACTTTTCCCTGAGGAAAACAATTTTGCAAAAGGCTTATAGTGAAAGATGAGAAATATAAAATTTTAAATTTGGAGATGTACCCATTTCTGAATTCTATGCTCTTAAACACTGATTTTTGTTGTTCCTCTATTCTTGTTGATCAGCTTTTCATTGTTATAACAAAATATCAGAGAAAAATAGCTTATAAAAAGAAAAAGGAGAAAATGCTCATTTTAGCTCATGGTTTCAGAGGTTTTGATTGTTTCCTGTTATTTTTGGCCTGTGGCAGTACAGTATATCATTGCAAGAACATGTGGCAGAAGAATCCTGTTAACTTCATGAAAGCAGAAAAAATGAGAGAGAGATACAGAGAAGGAATAGAATTACAACATCTCTTCCAAGGACGCTCCCACAATGACCTAACTGTCTTCAAATAGGCCTACCTTCTAAAGATTTCACCACTTCCTAATAACACCACAGGCAGATAAGTAGGCCTTTAGCATATGGGCTTTTGTGGAATATATAGAATCCAAATGACAACAAACACATACCAATATTATGGTTCTTAATGAGTTTTTACTCTTTGATATTTTACAGTGATCTCTTTCTTCTTTTTCCCATAGTTTTTGCAAATTTGAGACAATCTGTATTCTTGTCCTCCATACATACTAAACATATGTGCAAGACAGGTATGTGCTCTTCAGGCATAGGGATTAACCTGACAAACTGACGTGAAGCACATGAATTGAGCTGGGCAGTGCTACAATTGTTCCTAAGGTAATATGGGTAAATATTGAAAGGATTGCCTGAGGCTAAGTGGGGACTCAAAGACATATAAAATCCATCTTCTGCATGGACCAGCATCATTTTAGGAGAAGGTTGCATTCCCAAGTGAGTTATTTCCTTGGAATTCTGAGGAGCGTTTCCATTGACATGATGTAAGACGTCTTGACTGGCACACAAAGCCTGTTCCAAAAACAGCACTGGCAGTATCCCTCTGCTATGACTTGTTCCTTACCATCACTTCTCAATAGATACACCCTCTTTCCTTCACCTTCACAATTGTTTATTGTCAAGTAAGTTGTTTTTCAGGTAAATTCCATATTTTTTCTTCAAATCCACAGCCTTCATCCCTTAATGGCAGGAATATATCCTAAATAATGTGCCATTAGATGACTTTGTTGTTGTGAAAGCATACAGAATGTACTTACACTGACACGGATGAGGCTACTGCCAGCATAACACAACATAATGTTATGTAACAATGTATTTTCATAAATAGAAGGGGTATCTCTAAAATAAACAGGTAACGTACAGTAAATACATAAAACAGTGATGTAGTCATCCATTATTATTATCAAGTATTTTGTCCTGCACATAATTGTATGTGCTATACTTTCATAGAACTGGCAGCATGGTATGTTTGTTTGTAATTGCATCATCACCATGCTAACAAACTGTGATGACTAAAATGTCATTAGGCAATAGAAATTTTTATCTCCATTATCATCTTATGGGACCACCATTGTATTTTTGGTCTGCCATTTATCAAAGCATTATTACTTGGCACATGACTATATTTTCTACTATCCTTTTCCCCTATCTCTAATCTGCTGTAGATGATACTACCCTTACTTGTACTCTTTAAAAAATTAGTATTTGTTTATAAAGTTTAATCCCACTTTATTTCTTCTTTCTGAAATGAACTTCACACCAGTGAATCTGTTGCCAACATGATTAGATAAAATCTGGTACTAATATTCTAACTGATGTCTGGCTTATTATGTACTCACCAACATTGATTGTTACTTTTTCCTTATAGCAAACTACCATTTTCCTATATTCTGCCCTTAAAAGTGTTTCTATTCTGAGTCAGGTACAGTGTACACAACTGTAATCACGGTTCTTGGGAGGTTGAGACAAGAGAATATCAAATTCAAGGCCAGCCTCAGAAACATAGCAAGACTCTCAGCAACTTAGTGAGACCTCTTTTCAAAATAAAATATAAAATAGCCCTGGGGGTATTGGTCAGAGTTAGAATGCCCCTAGATTCAACAAAAGTAAAAAATTCCTATTGTATTTTCTGGTATCAAAAACAATGCTCCACAACCCCCCTTTTAAAGCATTACTAAAGAAAGCTTATACAGTAGGCATACATTTCAATTATTAAACACTACAAAAATCTATCCTTTAACATAAGAAAAGTCTTCTGGATCACCTTCCAGGACACTAACTTTCTTCTGTTGGCTTAGTACCCAGAGAAAAACTTGATGAAATAAATACCCATACCAATGTACTTCTACAATCGCCTTGGCAATTCTACCATTGTCTGATATTAGCAACTATATACTCTGATTCAGAAGTGACACACATCAATTCCACTCACAGAGTTAATGACATGGCTCCACCCCAGTAGCTTATGAGTGGTCTCAGACATGAGTCTTCTGATGTGTTTGGAAGAATACAAGAGCAAATGTGGGTGAAAACTGAAAGTTTATATTTCATCTACAGAGACTTTCTATCTTCTTAAATGATAATAATGGGATTATTGTAATACATACCCTACTAGTAAAATGGAAATACCTTTTAATTTTAGCTAAAGAAATTTCAAAGAGGACTGTCTAGGATCATTAAGAAGATTTCTCAAACCTGACCAGATATAGAGTAACAGTCTCAGAGATGGAGTCCTTGCTTTCTAAACTATTTTGACACATTGCCTGAAAGTGCTCCTGTCTTAGAAACCAGTAGGAAAAATTTTAACAAGGATGGGCCTTTCAAGGACTCCCAAAGGTTGTTTATTAAACAAGGGTTTTCTTACACTCTCTTATATGAAAATAATAATATATATTTTCTGAATAACAAAAAAGCCTAAATTTCTGCTATTTAGGACACCTTTTCTAAAATGTAATCCTCAATATTCCCTGGGATATCATAAAAATGGAAAAAATATAAAAATAATGCCCAAGAGAATAGCATCTCTAGTTCCAGAGACCTGCTTAATAAGTGACACATTAACTAGTGTTTTGTTTTTTAAATCTGTTATGATGAAGGCATTCTCGGAAGAGTGAGTATTTGAAAATAAAAGAACAATGAGGAAAATAAGAGCCCAGATACTCCAAAACGAATTTTACTTGAAAGCTTCTTTGTTCTTCTAGCATCTTGAACAGAATCCTTTCTCTAGCATAAAGAATTTGAGACTTAAATTGATTTTGAATGACTAGATGCAAATTAGAACTACATTTCTTAGACCTTTGACAAGTTAACCGAACTATGAATCCTGAAGCTCAATTTCTATCTTGAAGGAAATATTCAGGTAAAATATCAGTATATAAATATTTGTTTTTTCTCTTGATAAGGATTCTCAAAGGTGTTCTAGAAACAGGAAAAATAATGTTTGAGTACACAAAACTTTTATAGTCTTCTTACCTTTTAGAGAAAAGCATACTAGCCAAAAAAAAAAAAAAAAAAAAAGAAGGGTGGTCATAGAGTCTTTGATTAGTACCAACACACTTATCCTTACTTGTCATTTTAAAATTGTGGAATCTTCAAACAAAAAATGTGAATGTAATTTCTGGAAAACAAGTAAGACTACCTGTGTCTATTCCACTGGATTTTGAATATCTCTTTTTGGTGGTACTAGGGATGGAACCAGGGGCATTCTATGAATTGTGATCCTCCTGTCTCAGCCTCCCAAATGCTGGGATTACAAGTGTGTGCCACTACACCTGGTTTAAATATCTTGAAATATCATTTAAATGACTTTGTTGAGTCTTCCATTCCTTTTATGTTAACCTACCATTTGTAGGAATAATCTAGTTATGTCTTCTGTTCCCTGCACTTACAGTAAAACTGAGGACTTCTAAGTATCAAAGGGCATTTAGACACTTCTCCAATCATCTTTTGCACTTTATCCCTCTATATGCGCACCTGATGATAAATGTGCCAATTGGTGATGGAAATGTGGTTTTTCTTACACTGTGCCTTCGTGGCCCTCTTTTCTTTCAGAGAACATCTCTCAACTTGCAGTTACCTAAACCAGAAATAACTGAAAGTGGCTGCCTTGAGTGCATAAAGTGAAAGGCGCTGAAAAAAGAAGAGTGGGGATTGGTCAGTAATGTATAAACTAGTGACCCAGATGCCAACATTCAAACATTCATCTTCCCACCAAATGCAAAGGTTTCATCATAATTTTAACACTGTTTTTTTTATTCATCTATGTTTTGCTGCCATGAATTATCCAAATTTCCTTGATGAGAATTATCTTGAGTCAGGCACGAATGAGACATTGGTGCAGGCAGAACCACAGGCAATATTTGGTATTAACACACAGGTGAAAATGGGCATCTAGAAACCCAAAGCTAACCTCATATGTTTACTTTTTACCATATCAGAGTGGATTGAATGTGCACAGGAATATCTCCACACTGCAGATTTCAAGGACATGCGTTCACAAATATAATATTTTAAAAGTAACAAGAGAGACCCCTGGAGAAACCGGGCCCAGTAAGATGCTGGGTTCTGGGCAGGGTCCCGCGCGGGGCACGCCAGCCGGGGCCCGGGCCGAGGGACTCTGGGCCCCGGGCCGAACTGCGAGTAGCACGCCAGACCCCTGGAGAAACCTGGCCCAGAACAGAAAAAGATAAAGAAAAATATCGGAGAGGAGGTAAGAAAGCTGTTATGGATGCCAGGACACTGGAGATGCAGACAAAACTTATCTAAATGCACTGGAACTTATGGAAAAATTTGCCATGAAAGAGGACTGCTATTTCTCTATATTTTTAAGAATCTCAGACATCACCTGTAAGGAGAGAGTTTAGCGGAGACCAAGGAGAAATGCGGTGTTGAAAGAATTTTCTGAGATGGTGGTGGAGACTTGTATTAAGGAGAAGCAGAAACCGGATCCTACCAACTTTACTTTTTTGGAGAAATTACACCAAATGTCGAATGCTACCATCATGCATGCTTAGGAACACTGGACAACATTCAGAGTGGAAAAAGAGCCTGGGAAAGATTTGAAACGGTGGAGGCAGTGGCAATGCCAGTGGCCAATACTCAGGGGAGGCAGAGATCTGATACATTACACCTGGAACCTTTGAAATAATAACCACAGAGACAGTGATCGGAACCTGCTGAGGGGTTAGGCGGGCGCTGGGGCCAGTGGCCGACATCGGAGCTTGCTGTGAGGCAAGGCCACTACTGAGGCCTCCGTGGCCGGGATTGGAAACTGCCGAGGGGTTAGACTGATGCTGGGGCCAGCGAGGCCGGCATTGGAGCCTGCCATGAGGCAAGGCTTGTGCTGGGGCCTCCAAGGTCGGGTCCAGAACCTGCTGAGGGGTTAGGCCGATGCTGGGGCCAGTGAGGCTGGCATCGGAGCCTGCCATGAGGCAAGGCCGGTTCTGGGGCCTCCGAGGACGGGACCGGAGCCTGCTGAGGGGTTAGGCCGGTGCTGGGGCCAGCAAGGTCGGCATCAGAGCCTGCCATAAGGCAAGGCCAGTGCTGGGGCCCCCGAGGACGGGACCGGAGCCTGCCGAGGGGTTAGGCCGGTGCTGGGGCCAGCGAGGCCGGCATCAGAGCCTGCCATAAGGCAAGGCCGGTGCTGGGGCCTCCAAGGCCGGGATAAGAGCCTGCCGAGGGGTTAGGCTGGTGCTGGGGCCAGCGAGGCTGGCATTCGAGACTGTCGTGAGGCAATGCCGGTACTGGGGCCTCCTAGGCCGGGATCGGAGCCTGCCTTGAGGCAAGGCCGGTACTGGGGCCTCTGAGGCCAGGATAAGAGCCTGCCGATGGGTTAGGCCAGTTGTGGGGCCAGCGAGGCCGGCATCGGAGCCTGCCATGAGGCATGACCAGTGCTGGGGCCTCCAAGGCCGGGATAAGAGCCTGCCGAGGGTTAGGCCGGTGCTGGGGCCAGCGAGGCCGGCATTGGAGCCTCCCGTGAGGCAGGGCCGGTGCTGGGGCCTCTGAGGCCGTGATCGGAGCCTGCCTTGAGGCAAGGCTGGTACTGGGGCCTCCGAGGCCAGGATAAGAGCCTGCTGAGGGGTTAGGCCGGTGCTGGGGCCAGCGAGGCTGGCATCGGAGCCTGCTGTGAAGCATGACCAGTGCTGGGGCCTCCAAGGCCGGGATCGGAGCCCTCTAAGGGGTTAGGCCGGTCCTAGGGCCAGTGAGGCCGGCATCGCATCCTGCCGTGAGGCATGGCCTGTGCTGGGACCTCCGAGGCCAGTATCAGAGCCAGCCGAGGGGTTAGGCCGGTGCTGGGGCCAGCGAGACTGGCATCGGAGCCTGTTGTGAGGCATGGCCGGTGCTGGGGCCTCCAAGGCCAGGATTGGAGCCTGCTGAAGGGTTAGGCCGGTGCTGGGACCAGCAAGGCCGGCACCAGAGCCTGCCATGAGGCAAGGCCGGTACTGGGGCCTCCGAGGCCAGGATAAGAGCCTGCCGAGAAGTTAGGCTGGTGCTGGGACCAGCGAGGCCGGCACCAGAGCCTGCCGTGAGGCAAGGCCGGTACTGGGACCTCCGAGGCCAGGATAACAACCTGCCGAAGGGCTAGACCGGTGCTGGGGCCAGCGAGGCTGGCATCGGAGTCTGCCGTGAGGCAAGGCCAGCATTGGAGCCTGCCATGAGACATGGCCAGTGCTGGGGCCTCCTAGGCCGGGAACGGAACCTGCCGAGGGGTTAGGCCAGTGCTAGGGCCAATGAGGCTGGCACTGGAGCCTGCCGTGAGGCTAGGCTGGTGCTGGGGCCTCCGAGGCCGGGATTGGAATACTGCCAAGGGGTTAGGCTGGTGCAGGGGCCAATGGCCAGCATCGGAGTCTGGCATGAGGCAAGTTCACTTCTGCGGCCTCCAAGGCCGGGACCAAAGCCAGCTTAGGGGTTAGACCAGTGCAGGGGCCAGCGAGACCAGAACTGGGGCCTCCCATGAGGCAAGGCCGCTGCTTGAGCCAGCGAGGTCTGGATCATTCCACTGAGTAGCCAGGCCACTACTGGGACCATCAAGAGTGGGATCGGTACTTGCAACACAGCATGCACAGAGAAATATCACAGAAAATATAAATCAGACGCTTCTCTTAATCAGCAATAACTAGGAGGAAAAGGGCAACAGGAAGAGTTTGAGCTATAGAAAGGGCCCTATAGTGAAGCAACTGATGTGACCAATCAGAGGGTATGTAATACTGGAGGACGGAGCCTCTTTAAAAGGCAGGAGGTACATAAACAAATGTATCAAAGTAAATCACCAAAAAAGCGTGGGATGGAGGGAGGGGGAGGGAATGGGATGGGGGCTGGAGGAGGGCTAAGTGGATGATGTGTGCTTGTATATCCTCTCAAGTCTTGTACTCCAATGTGATTGATATATGACTACAATGCATCAATTTAAAAAATAAATTAATAAAAAATAAAAAATTAAAAAAATTAAAAAAAAAGTTACAAGATGGCTAGACTCATCTGTAATCCCAGTACTTGGAAGTCCTAGACAGGAAAATCACAGGTTCAAAGCCAGTATCAATAACTTAACGAGGCCCTCAGTAACTAAGTGAGACCTTGTTTCAAAACTGAAGTATGAAATACAGCTAAAAGTTTAGTTCAAAGGTAGAATGTCCCTGGGTTCAATCCCAGTAATACCCACAGGTACACACACACATACACACACACACACGCACACACACACAACCGCCCTCAACCACAAACACACACAGGCATCTCAAGATGTTCTATAGTAACTGCTTTGATGTAGAGGCATGTCAGAAACTTCCCAGATCTTAAAGACAAAAAGTTTATCATGGTATGTTTCCCATACTTCATACTCTTTTCCATGTCCATGGAAATATAGTACTATACCACTATACCTAGCCAATCATCAAAAGGTCAAGAAAGGATCACAGACAATATGCTGTGTGTGGATCAGAAGATGAGAGGTTCTAAGCATATTTCCCCAAATAAGGCATGTGCTTACTTGTCTGAATCAGCTTATTGCATCATTAGAAAGTCATAGACACAGTCAGGCATGGTGGCACATAATTGTAATCCCAGTACTTGGGAGGCCAAGAATGGATTGTAGATTTGAGAACATTCTCAGCAAGTTAGTGAGACTCAGCAACCTAGCAAGATCCTGTATCCAAACAAAAATAAAACTGGCTGGGGATGTAGCTCAGAGGTAGAAGACCTCTGGGTTTAGTCCCCAGTACTGCCCCCTAAAAAAGAGCCATAGATACAAATTAGTTCATTAAAGTAGTATATGACAGTATACAGTGAATTTATACTTTGTGCAGTCTCTTAGTGAAATGAGAACTCCAAGGAAGAAAAGTCTGTTATAGTAATAGAACATTGCAAGAAATACGTCAAAGCTTGATCTGCAAGTGAAATTCAAGAGAGCATTGCCCTGAAGTGGAGTCCTGCATTCTTTGGTGGAGAGATTCCAAAGAATCATGGAATCATGGTCCTATATGACTGGGTTCTAATTCTGGTTCTTCTCTAAGGCTTTAAACAAAGAATAAAGGCTTTCCAATTACCAGTCTTATAGTTTGAAAAATGGTCTGTTATGAAATAGTATAGATATTATATGAAAATGAATGTTTTAACATATACAAATTGTGCTTTTCTAATCCCAAAACATGAAACCTGACTCATCCATATGCCTTTCTATATGATCAGTGTAATGCTAGAAGCTTTGGGATACAGAGCCTGTTGCAAATAATGGATTCTCTGTGGTTGAGAAAATATGGCAATGGTAACCAAGAAACAAAGCAACAGTGCCTTCCTCTACTAGATTTTGTTGCTTTTGTTATACAAACATTAACTAGACTGCCTACAGCAGGATGATCTCTAAACAAAATATATATATATATATATATATATATATATATATATATATATATATGACATAAGAGAGTAATAAAACAAACATGGCAAGTGACTGAAAAGTTTACCCATAATTTCTGGCTAGTTAAAAGCCATATACTGTTCTAAGGTTATCACAACTTCAAGCCAAATGACTCTTTCCTATTCATGGAGGCAATGAGACACTTGAGGGGCATAGAGATAATCAGTTATTAAAATTCTATTTTTCCTGCAACATCAAAAGGTGTCTTTATTTCCTTTTAAAAAGTCCAAACTTCAGAGAACTGAAAGCATGACGATAGTACAAAACTGATCATTACCATGGTCTCGATCCAAATCACATCAAAGTGAATTTAATTCCAGTCTTCAACAATTTGATTTCATTTGGCACAGAAGTGATCTTGTCACTTTTGTGATTTTAACAAACACTAATTACAATTTTGTAGGCAGTGAATAATAATAAAAAGTTGTAATATTATATAATACTATTAAATATTTCATGGAGTTATCTGTATTTAAACTTTTAGCTCTATTTCTACAATCTTGGAAAATAGATTAGATTTTGTATTTCTACTTCCTATATCACAAAAACAATATAACACATCCTTGGGGCTGACATGTCCTCAGAGCACTGTGAATTTTAATTCATATTTGGTGCCTCAGCCCACTTTTTACATGAAGTTTCTGTAATGTATATTGATATCCCAAGATCATTCAACTACTTACAAAATATTAACAGTGTAGATTTATATTGAGTTTATGTGTTGGCAATATTTGGAGAACTTTACATACATTAACTCGTTTAGCTATGTAATCCTCATAATACTGTTATAGAGAGCACATAATTACTGTTTTGTGAAGGAGGAAAGAGAGACAATTAAGTAACACTACCAAGGTCACACAGCTCCTAAATATCAGAGCTTAGCATCAATTCCAAAGCCTGAATGCCAAAATTTGTTTTGACGACTTTGTATTACTACTTCTCAAAATGAAAACCAGTGCAATCATTAGCTGTATTCTAGTAATAATTTTTATTTTTTATTTAGAAAGTGCTTTTAAAATTTAAATCAAGCTAGGTTGTGGTGGCACACACCTGTGATCACTGTACTTTGGAGGCTGAATCAGTATAATCACAGGTTTGAGGACAGCCTCAGCAAGTAATGAGACTCTCATCAACCTAGTGAGACCCTGTTTCCAAATAAGAAATAAAATTAATCAGGAGGTGTAGCTCGAAGGTAGAATGCCTCTGGGTTCAACACCTAGTACTACACACACACACACACACACACACACACACACAATTAAATCAAGTCTTCTTTCAAATAACGTATAAATTTAATTTCTTGTTTGATAAGCTAGTATATCTGTAACAGATGAGAAAACCTTAGTTCACTGTCCCTTATGCATCTTCTCAGTCTCAAATCATCTTTTCTTTTCCATAAAAATGTGCCTTAATCCTCCCTCCACTTATCTTGGAATTTGTATCATCACTGATGTTACCTGGTACATATTTCAGAGGTGTGAATTAATTCCACATTAACCTCCACAATCCCAATTGAATAGTAAGGGATCCCCTAAGAGCCAAGAATTCAACTATTACCCAGTAAGAGTAACTCTTACACAGTAAGATGTGTCAAAGGACACATTTCTAAATTGTAAGATACAGATAAATAGAGTAGGTGAAAATTGACAGAAGTATAGAATGGAAGATACTGTTGTTTCTTTTGTAGTGTTGGGGATTGAACCCAGGGGAATTTTACCTCTGAGATTTTGTTTTTATTCTTTATATTTGAAACAGGGTTTCAGTAAGTTGTGTGGGCCTCACTAAGTAGCTGAGGCTTGCCGTGAAGCCAGATCCTCCTATATCAGCCTCCCAATTACTAGGATTACAAGCATGTGGCACCACACCTGGTTTACTTTCTCTATTAAAGGAGCCCTTGAGTTGTTTTAAAGATGGACCAACATGTGGGACTATCTAATTTTCTGAAACATTTCCATATGTTTTCCATTGATGGTTTTGGTGGTCCCTACTTTATTTCATCATCCCTGGATTTGGAGTGAAGTCTCTTTAGATACTCTTGAGTGCTAGAAATAAAGCAACTTGGCAGTTTAATTCATTACAATAATTCATATGTTTAATCTTTCTTTTTCAATGAGCCCTGTGTCTGTGTCTCTGCAGTTGGTGCATAGAGTATTTATAAACACAATTAATATAATGTCAGTCCACTTTCTGGAGTGGGATCAAAGGAAAGAAAAAATAACATTAAGTCAACCAAAAGCAGTTGGACAGACTTTGCAGTCAGCCCTTTATGAGTGACCAGGGTTTTGTTGTCTTCATTCAATAGATGTGTTAGTCATAGAATCACAGAGGTTTGGCACTGAAAGGACCAGACAATTTCAGCTGGCCTAGATGCCCAGATATGACAATTTCAGACAGGTGAATGTCTTTCCAAGAGAAATATTTTCAAATTCCAGTCACATACATGTGCTAAACTTTTAGATAGAGCTGACATTCCTTTAAATACCAAAGAAATATTAAAAACTCATTCCTATGTGCAATTGAGAATCTTGGTAGATGAATGGGTTCCTACATGTATCCGAGCTTACTCTGGAGATGCATGAAGTTTAGGATGTGAGGTGGGAAGGAATAGAGTGTATACTCCCACATATGCCTAAACCCAATGGGGTGAGTAGCCATGCAAATTGCACCCAGAAAGACTGGAAAAGCCATTTCACATGCTGAAAAGACAGTGGTGTAACCTGTAGAAGGAGGCAAACAGCAGGTTTTGGAGAACTGCAATCAAAGCAAAATCTCTAATTTGGTAGGAAATAAATAAATAAAGTTCTTTACTCTCTGCTTCTCAAGAATGGGCAAACTTTTTTGCCTTTAATCAGAACCAGCCATTTCAAAAGTATTTGGGTCAGCAGAAAATAAGTCCCACAAAATGTCCAGGGACTGTTGTGGTAGGGGTGGGGTGGAAAGAGAAGGAGGAGGGAGAGAGGGTGGCTATGTGAGTCAGGGAAATAACATTCTTCATCTCTATCAGTCTGATTTCCTACAACATCTGGTCATCTTCAAGGGAAAGAACTTCACAGAAAGCTTTGAAGGCTGTATAAGCAAATGTCAGCATGCAGATAATGCTTCTCAAAGTGTATTTAATAGGTTAAAAATACACAATTTTAATGCCATCATATGTGAGCATGAAAATGCATTTAAATTTTGCAAAATTATAAATAAATAGACTTATAAACAAATACAATTTTCACAAATAAGTTACAGGGACTTTTTTTAAAGCAGATAAGCATAAAGGTAGCATTTTAGTTCTAAAGCCACCACAGTAGAAAGAAGACAGCATAACTAATGCTTGAATATTTCAGAAAGAGGATCCAGGTTGTATCCATGTCCAGCTATAAATGCTCAAAAACTTAAAACTCTAGATTAATAGACACGTAAGAATTATTTTTTTGATCAGTGCACTTTCTACTAGTCTATAATTTTGAGCTAATAAGACCTACAGGGGAAATTTAATGAAATAAGAAAAAATTGACCTGGAAAATGAGAGTGGCAAATACTTGCATGGATATTGACTCATTTCCTATAAAATTATAAAGAAATGGCTTTTCATTATATTAAGAAAATGTTGACAAGATAGAAGGAAGTAGCTGTGGGTAGTGAGAATTTTATTTTAATACATGCCTTAGGAGTTTGTTTTTACAAAATAGAACTGTCTATGGAATGATATGTCTGAGGGAGTAAAAATCTCTTCTTGCCTAAAAACAATGTAAGGAACTGTTGAACTTTCAAGATGCTTACCAGTTTGGTGAGATTATGACCTGCAAAGAATGAAAACAATGACCTCCATGAAAATCTGTTTCTTTCCCCACATTTCATTGGCAATGGGGCCCTGGGGGAGTGGAGCACATGTTGTTCCAGTGGAGGTCATGGTGATGACATTTCTATAAATATTTTTTCTCTTCTCAAAGAATCAAAGATACAAGTACTGGGAAAGACCTATTGCTCTCTTCTTCTGTTCCCTAGAGCCCTTTATAGAATTGCCCCCAAAGTCCTTTCTTGCTATGTCCAGTCAAGTTTTAAATAAGCCTAGAAATGAGCTGGGCATAGTGACACATGCCTTTACTCCAAGTTTTTGGGAGGTTTACAGGATCACATACTTTAAGAAACCTAAAAACTCTCAGAATCCTAGTGAAGCCTTGTTATGAAACTAACAAGGAGGATCAGGGTTTGCAGCCAGCCTCAGCTACTTAGTGAAGTCTTTTGCAACTCAGAAAGACCCTGTTTCAAAATAAAGAATAAAAAATAGGGCTGGGGGTGTAGCTCAGAGGTAGAATGCCCCTGGGTTCTATCCCCAGTACTGCAAAAACAAAAATAAGTAATTAAAAATAAAAATAAAATCTGGTACTTAGGAGGCTGGATAGAGACTCACGGTTTTGAAGACAGCCTCAGAAATTTAGCAAGACTAAATTTAACAAGTAGTAACCCTGTTTCAAATAAATTTAAAAAAAGGAATTGGAGTTATAACTTAGAGGTAGAATGGCCCTGTGTTCAATTCCCATGACTATTATTGCTATTATTATTGTTGGGGTTACAAAGCTTAAAAGAAGAATGCTCATGGATTCAATTTCCAGTACCACAAAAAAAGAAAAGAAAGAAAAAGAGAAAAAAAGGAGAAGAAAAAAGAAAGAAAAGAAATAAAGTAACCTTCAGGGACTTTGGATAGTATTTAAATAGCCTCTCTCTCTCTCTCTCTCTCTCTCTCTCTCTCTCTCTCTCTCTCGTGCTGGAGATTGAATCCAGGAACTATACCCCAAGCCCCAATTTATTTTTATTTTGAAACAGGGTCTCACAAAGTTACCAAAGTCCTCACTAAATTGCTGAGGCTGGCTACAAACTTGTGATTCTCCTTCCCAGCTACCCAAGTACTAGAATTAATAGGCATGTGCTGCCATGCCAGCTTCTCTAAGATATTTTCTGCAAAAAAAAGCCAACTATAAGAGAAAATATCTCATTTCTCTTACTAATGTCCTCTGAATTCTTCACTAATCTTCATGACCATGAAAATAACCTAATCATGCTGATGGTTTTATCAACCATCCACTTGGCAAATAGAATTTTGTCCATTTTAAATTTTGCACCATTTGGTTCTGGTACCTCCTCTGTCATCATTTCTCTGAATCATCTGGATTCCCACAGCCGAACAAACACCAAACAGTAACTGCTGGACTGTGACCAAGATAATTGTGGGAGGTAGGAGGGGAGAGATACTGTACTTGGCTCCAAGGGAATATTCAGTTTTCAGGTAAAGGCCACACTGAAGACTCCCAATTTTCCTCACCCATAGTGAATAATCTGTTGCTGAATATCTGTCTCTTGAAATAATTTTGTTGTAAGAGAAAAAAAATTAATGTCTGTTCATCACAGCCTGGGTGTGTATGCGTATATGTGTGTGTACGTATAGTTATGTATAGTTATATATTTTGTTTCTTACTAAAGGAACGGTTGAATAGAACTATCTGGTTTAAAGGATGAGCCTGACTGATTACTGTAATTCATAGGGCCTTAATTAGCTGCACAAACCATTAGCTACAATTAGACTATTATAAAACACTTGATGCGCTGTGTCAACCATGAGGCCTCATTTATTCTCATGGCAGGGATGGGGGGGCAGGCATACTATACCGCCAAGCATGCTAATAAAGAATGATTTTTGATTTAAGATGTTGCCGATAGTGCCTCAAAATTAATCTCAATAGCTGTCTAATTTGTGTCGGTGGATGGTATATTTATTGTAAAATGACACCAAACTAAATGAGTTACCTGAAGCAGGAGTGTTAATGTCAGTGCCTGGAGATGCAACTCCATATGCCTGGATACAGCGATTCTCAGGCGCCTAGTGCTCCCAGTGGAACGCTTGGCCTCATCTGTCTTGGAAAGCTCAGCAACCCGATTTCCACTTTATGATCCTTAAGTAATAATAATAAAAGATAAAAAGAGAAAGAGGATGAAATGAATAGGAGACACTACTTGGAACAGAAAGAAAAAGAAAGAGGTAAGGGAGAGAGAGAGAACTAAAGACAGGCATTGTTAAAATATGTGCTTCCTAGGGCAAATATTAGTTCCAGATAATTATGAAAATAAAGATAGAAGAGATAAAGATGTACTGTATCACGTTATTCTCTAGAGAAGAAGAAATAAAGGAGAAATGTCTTCTTGCAGAAGTAGAGGAAGAAATGTCTTCTACTCTAAAATCATTTGATGGTACTATTTGACATTTACATAGAGCTTTGAAGATTTATATCTCCTTCCTCTTCATTAGAGTCCCGCAGAAAGTGTCGGAGTCAGCAGTGGCTGATAAAAATAAAGAAGCTTTGAATAAGGGGCTGGGAGAGATGTACCCTGTCCAAGGTATGATTCGTTATATATAGTTACAAGAATGATACTCAGATTTCCTCAATTGGCATTTCTACAGAATATGTGTATTAGGATGGTTCCCTAATGTGGAAATCTCTAGAATTCTAGAAAGAGAAGAAGAAAGAGGAGCGGGAAGGAGAGGAGAAAATGAATGCTTTTTGCTCTCCTTGCACTTTGTACATTAGAAACTAGAAGAGATAGTGAAGCTGAGAAATCTCAATTCTCTCTATATAACTATTATTATCAATGTATTTGGAAATCACTGCCTTTACAGAGTTGTTTTTTTTTTAATATGGGCAAGAATGTGATTCAATCACTTGCTAATTATTTCTGGTTCAATAAATTTGGGTTTTGAGAATTTGTATTTTTAATAAAGTTTAAACTACTGATCTAGAAACCATATTTTGAGAATTATTACCCTAAAATAATATTTTTAAAAGTTTTATGTAGTAGAGTCATCTAATCATCTTTTAAAAATATGAATTCTAGACCTTCTCTTCATTCAGTTAAACCAAGTCTTAGGTGGAACTCATGCAGCTGTGGTTTGTACTCAGGTGATTCCAAAGTACAGCCAGGATTGAGACCTGTCTTTATATAACCTACCGATAGCTAATATAATTCAATTATCTCAATTATGGCCAAACCATTCAGTAATACCCTTGACATAATGACCCATATTGCAAAATGTTACCCATATGTTACTTGCATAGATCCTTAAATTTCATTTAGTTACAAAGACACAGAGATAGTTAAATGTTAGTTACTTAGATACTTAAATTTATTATTAATGGTTAATAAGTATGCTTTCTTTCTAAATAATTTTTAAATGATGTAATTCAAAATGCCAGCACCAGCTTTTGAATTGGCTTTTCACAAAATAGTTAACTTTTTCCTTCTCTCTTTAATACTTTAGTCAATGAGAAACTTGCATCAGAATTTCTCTGGGCAATTTGAAAATGTAGAATTTTGACTCATGTCTCAAATCATCTGAATCCAAACCTGTGAGGTATGGTTAAGGTGTCTGCATTTTAAGAAGATATCAGAATCATACTACTGACTTATGTGTCAAACACTGCATTTTGATGAACTCAGGTTCTGAAAATGTTTATCTTTTTGTATATTTTTTGTATATTTGAGGTGCCTTTGGTTCAAATATATCTTTAATATCCTGTGGCTATTTCCAGTCTGAGGTGTCCCCAAGGGTATTCTCCTTTTTATATGAATAAAGGGCATTGTGAATAATGCAAGCTGGAGCTACTTGCTACCATATATTCCAGATAATTTGTTAGAACCAGGCCAGCTGCAATAACAAAGAAACCTCAAAATGTATAATTATTAAAACACAATAAAACTATTTCTTGCTATACTAATAGTGCAAATAGGTATGGCTAGACATTTTGAAAAATTTCCAGCTTGAAAATCTTTATTTATTTTTAATTTATTTTAATTTATTTTTAATTTTTGTGGTATTGGGGTATAACCCAGGGGCTTTTCTACCTTCAGGCTATACTCCTGGACCTATTTTTTAAACTTTATTTGGAGACAGGGTCTCACTAAGTTGCTGAGAGCCTCACTCAGTAGCTGAGGCTGGCTTCGAATTTGTGTGATCCTCCTGTCTCAGCCTCTGAAGCGCTGGGTTTACAAGTGTACACCACCATGTCCAGCTCCAATTTAGGTCTTTTATATATTATGGTATTACCATCCCTCAGGACTTCTTATTTATTTATTCTGGTACTGAGGATTAGCCCAGGGATATTCATTCTACCTCTGAACTAAATGTATATGTATATGTATATGTATGTGTGTATATATATATATATATACACATACACACACACACACACACACACACACACATATATATATATATATATATATATAATTTTGAAACAGGGTCTCACTAAATTACTGAGGGTATCACTAAGTTACTAAAAACTGGCTCTGAACCTGCGTCCTCCTGTCTCAGATTCCCAAATACTGAGATTCCAGGTGTGTGACACCATGCCTGGCTTATATATTATCTTGAACTAAGAAAAGGGGTGAGAAAGAAAGCAGAGACTGTGTAGGGATTATCCCTGCTTACAAGCTATGGCCCAGAAATGACACTACATGTTTCTTCCTATTTCTGAATTCCATCACATGCAGCACTCAACTAGAACAAGAGCCAGGAAACATTTTACCACTCCATATCTAAGAACATGAAGACAGTTCTGGCCTGTGACCATGATCAACCACTTGGAGGTGTCAAATGCAACTGGAAAAAAAAATTAGACTGGAAAGTGACACCAAAAGAGACAGAGACATAAGCATGAGAGGAAGAAAAATAAGACTGATATAATCTTTTTTTACCTCCAAGAATAATAATGTCAAATGTGAGAGCTACCTTTGAACTCAGTCACGTGAACCATTATACCTGTTCTAACATAGGCTAGACTGAATATTTGTCATTTTTGCCCCCAAAAAACATAAAATAGGGGGAATAAATATGTAGTTTTCAAGAAAAACAATATAGAGTAAGAGTCAATAATATAAAATACTAGGAAATTCCTTTTTTTTAAATTTATTTTCTTTGCGGGTCTGGGGATGGAACCCAGGGACATTTGACCTTTGAGCTACACCCCCTGCCCAATGTTTTATTCTTTATTTTGAAACAGGGTCTCACTAAGTTGCAGAGGGCCTCACTAAGTAGCTGAGGCTGTCTGCGAACCGTGATCCTCCGGTCTCAGCCTCCCAAATGCTGGGATTACAAGCGTGTCTCACCATGCCCGACTAGGAAATTCTTTAATGTTTTGTTTTCTCTATTCTAATTATGAATTGTGCTCAATAAGAAAAAACTGTTGACTGAACAGCCAAGTCTCTTGAAAGTCTGTGTCAATGTACAGTCTAAATTTCTTCCACCCTTGGTAAGGTGCTAAAAATATAATCTGAAAGCCAAGATAAAGAAGTGCTATTTTTTTTAATCTCACATGACATTCTTGTTACAGTACCCCAAGTGAATGTCTCAGAACTGGAGAGCAGACATGGCTGTGCAAAGGGGGAGTCATTGCTTTTAATGAGTAAGATATGTAAGAAATTGTAGGACAGGAAAGGAAGGAATATGTGGGAAAAGAGAGTGCACTCTAGAAAATCATAAATTATGAAAGTGGTGGCCAGCATTTCACCTCTCATACAAAAATAATTACTGGACAATGTTATAATTACATCAGACACCAAGCAGGAGACTAAAAAATACCAAGATTCCACTATGGGCCCCTATGTAAGAAGACTTTTTTTAGACAAGATGGTGCTAGTTTGCCATGGCATAGAGATGGAAGGCATTTGGACCTGAATTTGAAATCTAATACTATTCAATCCTGGTTATTGAGCTAAGACAAGTTGTTATTATTGTCTATTATTTTATTGTACTGAGGATTGGACTTAGGAGTGTTTTATTTCTAAGATACACCTCCAGTTCTATTTTATTTTCATTTACTTTTAATGGTAGCTGGGATTGAAACCAGGGGCATTCTACCTCTTATCTACATCCCCAGTCCTTTTTAATTTTATTTGGAAACAGAGGATGACTAAGTTGCTGAGGCAAGCCTTGAACCTAAAATCCTCCTGTGTCTCTCTGATTCTCAGATTCTAGAATTACAATTGTGATATAACATCCTGGCTTCAGGCAAATTATGTAAATACTGAAGAGTTGTTTTAATTTTCTCTTTTTTTCTGTGTTGGGGATTGAACCCAGGAGAATTCTACCTAAGAGCTATACCTCCAGTTGCTTTTTGGTTGTTGTTATGAAGCAGGGTCTCGTTATATTGCTGATAGTCTGTCTACTTTGCGGAGGCTGTCCTTGAACCTGTGCTCTGCCTGTTTCAGCCTCCCAAGTACTGGGATTACAGGTGCATGCCACAATACCCATCTTTTTTTTTTTAAATTCATATAATTGGAATGAATGACAACATGTCAGAGGCCATGCTTTATGTGGTTCTATAAGTGCTGATTTTTAAAACAAGTTCAATTTTTCTTGTAAGAATGTCAGTTGCCCTTGAAGCCTGAGATTTAAGTTTGACATTATGTGGTTTCATTATAAAGATAGTGACAAAATGATGAAATATGGTATTTGGGTATGTGTGTGAGGTACAAGGGATTGAACCTGGAAGGAAGTTCTACCTCTGAGCTAAAAGCCCCTGACCTTTTTCTTTTTTCTTTTAGAATGGGTGCTCATTAAGTGAGCTATCCTCGAATTTGATATCCTCCTGTCTCATTTTCCCAAGTACTAGGATTACAGGTGTGTGCCACCATGCTCTGCTTGAAATATAGTATTAAAATTGAGGAATAAGAAGGCATTATACAAATGGATAAATTCTCGAGAAAACGTTTTTATTTTATTGGCATAATATCTCAATTATGCTTCTGACAAAAGAAACAATCCGGGGAACAAGAGGCAATAGGATTCATAAAGAGGAATTAGGATTTTTGATAATGTTAGGGCAAAGCATAGGCATTTATAAAGTTTATTGAAACATATTTAGACACTTTTTTACTTTCAGGTTGTTATAAATTTATTTGATCAAGGTGAGAGTAGACTGGTTCCTCCTATAAAAGGAACCAGTCTCAGAAAGTCTAGTGGAGACACACATGACCTGCAAACAGATCATTTGGATAATTTGGCACAATGTGCTCTCTCTCTCTCTCTCTCTCTCTCTCTCTCTCTCTCTCTCTCTCTCTCTCAGAATATAATTTTTCTACCATATAAACATATGTATATAAACATACTTTATATATCATAATATCCATTACATTTTAACCTTTATTTAACCTATATGCACATTACTAGCAAAAATCATTACTAGAGATGCAATTCTAGGATGAGCACATTTGTCTAGTTTTGGAGGTTCTCTGTGCTGAAGAATAGTGGCATAACCCCTTGGCCACATGTCCTCTAAAGATATGTTTTATGAATAGATAATGAAACAATGGGTTAAAGGAAGAAAGTTAATTGGCAGACATGATATACATTTGATCACTTTGTTCATCAGTCACGAGGATGGATATGAGTATGAAACACACAATTGATGCTAAGAAGGGTTTGGAAAGTGTAACTGGGGAAATAATCTAAATAAATAAAAATGAAATTACTTTAGACGTTATCTAGTTTACTATTCAAATTTGCAAATGGGTAAACTGATCCTAGGACACTGAAAAGCTTCAAGCCTCAGTTTCTACAGTATTAAATCTGCTACGTAATGGCAGACTGACTTCACTGTGGTACCTCAGTTTCTATATAGAATAGTGGAAGAAATTTCTAGACCTCGTATGTATAGATATTCCAGAAGCATAGTGATTCCGTTACTAATCAAATAAAATATATAAATCATAATTTAATAAAACAAGTCAGAATATTTTGCATATTTTGCAATTGGATACATAACATACTTACTTTAAATAACAATGTATGAAGAAAATTTAGTTATAAGAAAAGTTTTAGGAATACAGTGATCCCGTAATATTCAGGTAGCCCTGGGAATGTAAAAAGCAATTTATATTCTGTGAAGTAAACAAGAGCAAATTTATGATATAAAATTGTCACTCTCATGGTAATCTTTTATTGAAATGTCATCTTTAAGTTATCAAAAGCTTGGTATCAGACAAATGAAACTGTTATGTGAGATTACCATTTTTAATTTTAGATAAATTGCCATAATACTAGATGTCAACTACTAAGCCAAGCATGGGAGGGAGGGATAGGGAGAGAATGGGGTGGGGATTGGGTGGGGGCTGACTGGGAAAAGTGTGCAAGTATGTCTACAAAAGTATGTATCCTACTATGATGTATGAATACAGTGCACCAATAAAAAAATAAAATAAATAAATATAAAAACCACCATATTTAAACAAATCCACAAACTATAGTATTTCTTTTCTCCTCTGACTTCCTCAAGTGAAAAAAATAAATAAACAAGGTAGTGAAATGTGTCAAATCAGCCTTAATTTTTGGCCTCTGCTCGGGAACGATGGCACCACTCTATAATTACAACTAAGAACTTAATCCAAACTTCGAGAGATAACATTTAGGAATAATACTCCATTGGAAAGGGATGACTCTGCTGTAAATCCAGGTTTATCAAAGGCCACCTCGCAACCATCACACAACGTGGGGGCCTCTGTCGATGAGCCACAGAGATATTGCCAAAGATGGGAATTATCGAGTTTCTTCTGTATAGAGCCAGTCGATCTGCCACTTTTAAGTGCTAATACCTGCAGCTGCTGAGCAGAGAAAGGGCAGGTAAAAAGGCTGAGGGAGGAAAATACTGGTATCTTTTGTTTGCGAGAATTGGGCTCAGTTCTGTGAAGTTCCTTTAATGCAAGCAATGTTTTTGCTTCTTGTTCTGAAAGAAAAAAGATCTCCTAGATCCAAATTTATCACAATCGAAATAAAAAATGTAAAAGATCAGTATAAAACATTTAACAGCAACAGTTAATAATGTATATGATAACATATTGCACTAATATATTGACAAATGTGGCAATAAAGTATTAATGTGATTATGTATCATCAAATATGCCAGCCATTCATCCTCTCTTCTACTCCAGTTTAAAAACAAAGCAAATCCTAAAACCATAAAGGGGAGATAGAATCTCGAAGTGTGATTTCAATTAAGCACATCTCAGAGAAACTCTACCCACAACCTGCTAAGGAGGCAGGCTGTCAGTTTGATTATGACAAAGTGTCTTTAGGAGTAGTAACAAAAGCCACAAGAAAATGACATCTATATTTCAATCCAGCTCTGGAAATCAGATCTGATGAGTCTTGGGATAATTAAGATTTCAGTAACATTTGCTTTTCCAACCCTTATTTCTATTTGGGGCCCCTTTTCTCCATCTCCAGGGTTACAAGCGATGAGTTTTGTGTCTGCTTATCTGAGCTAAGGATTCCACCTATAAAAGTAATTCACTTGAATTTGGTCATCAATACATATTGAAGATATGATTAAAGGTCACATTCAGTTGACTTTAAGTAGGAGCAATTGTCCTTGGAATTATGAGTAGACTGATTTCAAAGATGAAGCCAAAGAAAATGTATTGCCTCTGATATGCAGCCTTGCTTTTGCTTGAAGATTCCAACTTGCTATTCCTCATCACCTTGCATGTAGATGTGGATTTGCTTAGCCTACATCTACAATCATGCAAACTAATTCCTTCAAACATGGTTTTCAAGCTTAAGGTCCCAGTTTTTGTTGTTCTTGTTGGAGAGTTTCAAATATTTGTTGAACCCAGGAAGCAATATAATCTAGCCCCTAAAGCAAAGATCAATTAAAAATAAGTATCTTTTTTTTCATAGTGTTCTCATCCAAATGCTGATGTAAAAATGATGATGTAAAAAAGGAAATGAAAATAAGGTAGAGAGAAAACTGGGCCGAGTGTCATGAATAAAAAATATTAGGAAGTCCTCATCACCTATTTTACTATTTTAGAAAATATTCTCTCTATCCTTCATCTGAATATAAATTGTGCCTTCTTGTTCTTCTCAAATATATTGCTTGGATGAAAATAGTAATAATAATTATCTGATTGTCTTTGCGAAGTGCCATAATAAACACTGTTTCTCTAGTAGCTCCATTTCTGATATTCACCGTTTTGTCCCCAAACCTCACCCAGAATTTATGACAAAGACAGACCTAAAGTCATGCCACATAGCCTACTCTCTTACTCACCAATGGATACTTTGTCTTTCCTGAGAACATTCTCATAGTAGATTGACATTCATCTGAGTTCTTCAATCAAAAGTGAGTAGGAGTCTCAAACAAGGGATTTTGTAGCTTTATTTAGTCAATACTTTAAAGTGTGTTTGTTATTTGTTGATGCACCAAAATCATCAAGCTTGATTCAGTTTATATACTATGAGGCAAATCATCTGAACATTAATCATCCCATAATCCTGGTTATTGCTTTTGTCCTTCTGACATATGTGCTTCTTGAAAAATATATTGAACTTATAGTTTATAGCTTTGAACACATTAGTCCGATTCTTCATTTCACCCTTGAAATGACCTGGAGGTCACAGTTTTATTCCAAGGAGCCAACAAGAGACCTCCAACCAACATAGAGTTGACTCGAGCAATTTATGGTCCCTTTCCTCTAGGTTTCGAAGATGAATAAGGCTTGTCAGAGTTAAAAGAGAAAAATTCCAGGCAACAGCAACTTATTTAGCTTGGTAAATGGAAGTTATAGTAGTAACTTTCTTTCACTAGTGCATTTTACAGAATAATGTCTTTCGTTGTAGCAGATCCATACATACCAATAACATACTGTAATCATATACAGCCCTCTTTTACCTTTTCTTACCCTCCTTTCTCCCTCATATCCTTTCTTTTTTGTAATAATCTCCCTGATTCTTTAGGTCCTTCTTCCTCTCCCTCTACCAAGAGTTCTCATATGAGTTACATGCTTGTCTTTCTGTGTCTGGCTTATTTCATTTAGCATTATGATTACCAGTTTCATTCATTTTTCAGCAAATTACATGATTTTGCCCTTTTTATAGCTAAGCAATATTCTCTTGTGTTTATATACCACATTTTCTTTATCAGTTTATCTGTTAGTAGGCACATATGCTGACTTCTTAACTTGGAGAATAGGTATAACTTAGATATACATTTAGTATGTAAATAGTTATTATTAAATTGAAAGAAATTTTTATCATGTTCTTTTAATCTTACTCAACCTTAGTTGAACCATTTGCTTAATAGGACAACAAATATAAGCTTTTCTTGTTAATATGAAACTCATAATATACAACTATTAGGGATATGTTATATAAAATGCAGATATATCTTATAAGAGCAATGTACACTGGATGCTGAAATGTCTGTGTAATTTAGCTGCAAAAGATATTCAGATATTCTTTGGATTATTTAATATTAATGTCATATGAAAAAATAGAGGTCTGGAGAAGTTACTTGTTTTACCCCAGTTACTAGTCAGCAATATTGTGATTAGTACACACTTACCTTTTTATTACAGGTAGCTTGACTTTGGTAATAGACAATTTTAATTTGTATCTTTCTACTTATAGAATCTTAAACCAGCAATGTAGAATGTTTTTGTCTCTGTTATTTATATTTATAGAATTAGCGCAATAGGGAAAGGGGAGAGAATGTGGTGGGAATTGGGGTAGGGCTAAATGAGTGATGTGTGCATGCAGGCCTCTACCATCTTGTATTCCATTAATATGTATGACTACATATGCATCAACTAAATTAAAAAAAAAAGAATTAACACAATAGTAATTCCCACTTCATAATGAAGGAAGCTTAATTAAGGGACCATATGTGACAAGAGCTTATTATCAATTGTGGTACCTCATAAGAGTTTGTTACATGGTAGCTCTTAGGATTGCTCTTTTTTACTTACTTTCCCGATCAACACAGGTACACTTTCACTCTTACTGCATTCAACACTAACAACCATTTTATTGGTCATTGTTATGGTCAGATAGAGACTGTCCTCTGAAGAATCCAGGGTTAATATAGTTAAGTCATGAGAATTGAATTTTATCAATAGATTAAGTAGGTAGTACTAGGCAGATAGAATATGGCTAGAAAAGGTGGGTCCCTGGGGGGGTATAGCCTAGAGGATTATATATGGCCACTGATCTCCTTGCTTGTGCTCATTCTTCTGGCCTCCATAATGTGAGAACAGAGCCTTGTTCTCTTTCTTTCTCTCTCTACTTCCCACCATCACACCCTGAGATTTCAAACCCTGGCCTCACACGAACTGGATCTGAGAATCTCCAGAAGTTTGTGAGCAAATAAGTCTTCCTTCCTCTAAGTTGTGTCATCATTCATTTTGGATTATATCAGTGAGAATGTTGACTGAGTTAGACATTTTTTCATACTGCACATGCCCATACCTACTACCCTACCCTTTCAGAGGTTCCTAGACTTATTTGGCATACATTTTACTTTTCAAAAACGTATCAGAGCAGGTAGAAAATATATATTCTTTAAGAAAATAAACAAAAAGATGCAGTGACAAATTTGTGAGTTTTCACATATTTATATCTTCCTTTCAGGACCTTCCGGATGGTATTACCCACTTTGGGAACCCTTTCTAGGTGGTCATGTAGAATCAGGGAAAATCCTTTCTATTCTTTGCATGTTGAAGTAAATGATACAGTTCATGAGTTGGACGTATGAGTGTAACAATGATGCAATGAATAACTATTTCCCATAAGTAGTAGAAACTCAATCATATTTGTGCACTTTAGTAGTTCAATTACTTAAGAAGCTGTGACAATATGATCTCAGCTTCAATGGCAGCTAAGCAATTTGCTGAGACCCTCAAAATCTTAGTGAGATCTTATTCAAGATAAAAATTAAAATGGCTGGGGATATAACTCAGAGTTATATCCTGAATTCTCTGGAGTTCAACTGCCAGTGCAAAAAAGTGATAGAAACTCAATAAATATCTGTGTATAATAGTCAATAAATTAAAAGGGATATATTAGTGTTTAGTCCTTATATTCATATAATTCCACAGCATGTTACAAGTGTATAATAAAAAGTGTTGCATGGTCAGCCTTTAGTTAATATAGACTTAATGAATGAATGGGCAAATATAATAATTAGTGCCTGGTGTTTGTGGTCTTTTCTTCCTTTTATCTATATTTTTAAGCAGAAAAAATAAGAGACAAATCAGTGCTCTCTATGATCTCAGTTAATATCAAGGATGATTTTAGAGAACTTCAGAAAATGAATAATATATGAAGTTTGAATCAAAGCAAATAATCAACACTTTGTCTTATAACATTCAGTTTACTTCGGTGTTACTCTCTAACTAGTTCTCAATCAGCGCATCTGATCTCAAGATGTCCGAATGGTCCACAATCTGCTAAAAAGACTATTTCTGAATAGTTTGACAGATTTCAGAGAATGTTAAGTATCATTACTTATAGAACATTCAATGCTGAGTAGATGTTAGAATATTAATTAAAATTATTTAATGTTATTCTACTTCACTTTTAATAAAATTACTAGTCTTAAGATCCTTCTTTTAGTATAGAGTATGTATGCAGGAACTAAAATTTAATGTGTCCTTTATCTTTTATTTATAATTCTTAACATACCCTTTTTCTTGGCTACCAATATTTGCCACTATGACCAGCAATGGACTAAACGAAGAAATAGTGTCTCCTCAGAGAGAGATTAAACCCAAATTCTTCACATTTAAATTTGTTTTTCACATGCAATTCCAGCATCACTCACATTCATCATAGGCAGAAGACTGGCGATAGAATTTAAGGGAACTGAAAGGACATCTTGTCTAGGAATATGTTTCTACTGCCAAAAAGCCTGAGTGCCATTACAAAAAAAGTTAGAAAAAGTCCCTCTGTTTTTAAAGGCTTCACAGGGCAAGAACATGCTCTGTTTAGAAGTGACTATTCTTGGGAGGGTTGACACCTCAAACCATTATCAAGCATTTACACCCCAGTGAAAATTGTTTCCTCCAGTGCTTTCCTCTGTGGGAACTTCCAGAGAAGAGCAGATCCTTATAAAAGGGCAAGGGAGAATATATGAAACTAAGGGGGTCCTGGGGAGGGTAGCAAGTGTGCTGATATTGGCTAGGTGGAGGCATTTCAGAGCTTCTGTCTAGTTTGCAATTATACTGGGAACTGGCCACACTCTTGAGATTGTCCTTGGTCTCTCAGAAGGAGTGTCTGAGTCACATTTTAAACATAGCCTTTTAAAACACAAAATCATCTGTTTCCTGGGTTTAGGCTTTCCAGGTTTCTAAGTAACAACTTGGATTTCATCTGCACAGTAAAATGAGAAAAAAAAAATCACGAAAGAGCTGAGTCAGTCACACAAGTAGTGATTAAGGATGTCAGGTTTATATTGTCTGAATGAAGAGGAGAGAGAGAGAAAGAAAAAAAAAAAACAAAAAAACAAAAAACAAAACTAAACTAAACCAAGTAATTTTGGCCAAAGGATATTTTAGATTTTTTAGCTTAGAACAAATAATTGCTGTAAAATATTAGTTAGCCTAAATTATCTGGATAATTAATTCTCTCTGTTTTCCAGTTAATTTGTCAATGCACACAGGGCCTCAGGGTGGGTACACTTGGAGTCTCAATGATTTGGTTTAAATGTCTTCTTTTATCAAATTCTCTGAATAATTACTCAACTCTCCAAGTCCTTGTAGTCTGCATGTACAGCTTCTCTACTCCTCTGGGGAACAATTATCACACTGGAGACCTTTTCTGTAGGGGTTGTTCTAATCGAGAGAAAGTCTAAAACAAAACAAAACTCCTAGTGTAAGGAGATTTTTTTCAAAGATTTCTAGGCTAAATGCTATTAATTTTCCAAACCCTATTTCATTCTTCCAAACCAACATTACCCTTGGTTTATTCCCCACCTTGGGATAGCCTAGACTCTATGTTCCAGAATGGAGACCACTGAAGGCTCCCTCAAGGAACACAACCACCAGGCTCTTGTTTTGTAGAGTAAGATGTGAAAACTGAGGGCAGGAACTGAATAGAACAGGTCCTCCCTAGAATAAAGGGAAATTTTTAGAAGGAATAAACAATAGTTTTAAGAAAAACTTAGTGATCACTCTAAGAAGAGTGATATTGAATGAAAAAGGCTTGGGAGAAACAGGTCATAGGAGGAACTCTAGATGAAAAAAGGAATCCTATAGAGAAGCAATAAAGGCAACCTAAAGGAGGAGAATGGAAGGGGGGAAGAAGGAAAAGCTCTAAAACACACAATGTACTTAAACATATCGAAGTCAACAACTAAGCCGAGCAAGGGAGGGAGGGACGGGGAGGGAATGGGGTGGGAATTGGGTAGGGATTAAATCAGTGATGTGTACCTGTTTGTACACACAAGCTTTTTACCATAATATGATGTATGAATATAATGCACAAATAAAAATAAAAAATAAAATACAATACTTATATTGCCCCACCAAAATTCATGAAAAAGTCTTTTTCTTCTAAATGTGCATCGATCTTAGGAGATTGAAACACATTTTACAAACTGAGAAGATGTGTTCTGAGCTCTGATGGAGTAGGAGCTTTCTTACACAATGCCAGAGGTAAAAGTGTAACTGGGTTGCAAGTACCATTTATTGGGTTTTTCTCTGAGTGTTTGTCACTTCCTCCTTATGTCTCAATATTGCTCCATATTTAACACATTTATAGTTCCATAATATTTTGCACACTTATATTCAAGTCTGCAAGCATGTAGTTGTCTTTTTGAAAGAAAAAAAATTCTTGCCAGGTATGGTGGCAGTATTTGGGAGGCTGAAACAAGGATTGCAGGTTCGAAGCCAGCCTCAGCAGCTCAGTGAGGCTCTCAGTAACTTAGTGACACTCTGTTTTCATTAAATATAAAATAGGTCTGGGTGTGTAGCCTAGAGGCAGAAGGTCCCTGGGTTTCATCCTCAGTATCACAAATAAATACAAATAAATAAATAAGGTAAATTCCTTATGGATCACTATATGCAAACTTTGGTTATCTGGAAATTATAAGAGTTGGGCTTTCTGGGCTATGTTCAACATGTAGTTGGTGTTCAACAAATGCAACCTAGTAAAGAATTCCCTATTTAGTAAGCATTTGATTGCCTGCAAGAGTTTTCAGTCTAGTTCTCATATGCCAGTGCTACTGTGTAAGCAAACTATGCATAACATTCATTGATTTACTAGTCCTAGTATATGTACTAGCTAATCAATGCTACTGAAAACACCATGTGAGCTGGGCATAATGGTGCACATCTGTAATCCCAATAATTGGGAGACTGAGATAGAAAGATCGTAGAAAGATCCAGGTCAACCTCAGCAACTTATCAAGTTTTATGCAAGGACAAATTAAAATATCATAACCCTATACTCTAGTAAGTAAATGGCATTCAGGCAATTATCATAAAATAATAGATTCAATCTCCTGATTTCTCCATCTAAGATATCTGGGATTTCTTTGCAGCTTTACCAGCATTATAGGATTTTCTATTTCTTTTGAAGACACTTCATCTATATGAAGGATCCGAGAAGAGTGGTTTCCAAAACAAGACACATGCAAAACAAGACACTGGCAATAGGTACACATGCCTATCCACAGGGACTCAGAAAATAGAACCTTTCTTTGTATGCATTTCAGTTTATAAAAAGAAAGAAAATTAGACTCTATGTCTCACAAAAAGGATGTGAGCATTAAAATGATTCCTGGAAAAGTAGCTACAGCCCAAAGATAGTATAAATGATGCATCTGCACTAATAGAGATCCCTGTGCCTTGGGCATGATCTTCAGGTACCAGAGAAGAAAGAGACCAATCAACTATCGGAAGAAATAAGCCACAATTTTAATGTCATCAATAACTCTTTATGTGACTTTATTTTGACTATCATTAGCAAAGAACTTTAAACATAGCTTGTCTCTTGAGAGACTAACAACTGCTCATAAACATGTGAAAATGAATCATCTATAACATAAAATCAAACCTCTATAATTTTTCAGCAATAATTTAAATAAACTGCCTTATAAAATTTCTTTTGAAATACTTATAAATAATAAATATACAAATGAATAAATAAACATATACAAATAAATCTACATGTATTGGAACTACATGCTCAATTTTAAAAAAATACTCTATTTTGCTTCCAAATAAATTTTAAGTTCTCTTTCCCTTATGTGTGATAAAGCGTGTTTAGCAAGCAGTATTACTTAGACACTTTTAATCCTTGTTGCCCCCTGTATAATAATGTTCCATTATGACTTTTTAATCTCACACGTTAAAGACTTTCATTAAAGTGAGCTCAGGTTAGCATTTTTTAACCTGCTCTAAAAATGTTAACATGAGCCACAGTGGGCTGCCAGCTCAATAATCTTCCAATTGTCCCAAGCTCCAAATGGCCCATTGAGGGTCTATTTGTTCCAGTCTATTGGTTAAATATGTATTTGTGTGGTCTTTAAAAACATTTAATTATTTACCTAAGAGGCACTAACAGCTGGTCTACTAGGTGAAGCCAATAGGAGAAAGTTGAATGTTAGACCCATTCAATTTAAATACATTTTTTTAAAAATAAAAGAAAATTAAAAGGAAATTCTCTTACCTTTAGTTCTCTTCTCCTTTATTGTAGAAACATAGATTGAAAGCACATGATCTGCATATTAAAACCTGTTGGAAGTACCTGCAGGAGATCATATTAGTTTACTGTGGGTCAGTGAGCATATTCAAAGCACACAGGTTCAGTGCTATTTCATTATTTTTTCTTCTTTTTAAATATCAAAAGTAGTTACATCATATTATGGATAATATGATGCTCAAATCCTTTATGTGAAATTCATTTCAGACCTACATAAACTATTTTTGAGTTCAGTACTTTTAATTATTTTTATGTATATACTGATAAACTAGGACAATCTAATAACAAATCTAAACTCACCTATCTAAATGTATTTAGTCAAGACATTCACTGGAGCTATCTATCCCTCCAGCCATCACTTATCAAATTCCTGAATTTATATTTTTATGTTAATACATACACACCCACACAAAAACGTAACACTGAATATTTTGAAGACATCATGTAATCCTCAAATATAAAAAGCAAACCATAAGAAACCAGTTCCTTGAACAAAACATCCCTTAGCAATCTAAATCAGTGATGATAAAATGTCTTTGCCTATATCAAACATATATGAATAAATGAGCTAATAGGCTAACTTTAGAAAAACTGATTTTATATTTTTTGAAACACAATAAATATTTTTAATGTTTTATTTTACACCCTTAAATGTAAACTTCTTGTTGACAATGGCAATGCCTTTAGCTTATTTAAATATTTTACTGAATAAACATGAGAGTGTCACATACCCTTATAACTAAAGTACACCTAAAATTATATGGCCTGGTATGGTAACACATGCTTGTAATCCCAATATTTGGGAGGCTGAGACAGTAGGATCATGGTTCATGGACAGACTCAGCTACTTAGTGAGGCCCTTTGCAGCTCAGTGAGACGAGACCCTGTTTCAAAATAAAGAATAAAAAATAGGACCGGGGATGTGACTCGGAGATAGAATGTCCCCGAGTTCCATCCCCAGTGCTCTAAAAAATATTATATTTTCAAGACATCATGTAATCCTCAAATATTCTAAAAAGCAAACCATGAGAAACCAATGCCTCGAACAAAACATTCCTTAGCAACCTAAATCAGCTGTATGTGATGTTAAAATAACTTTGCCTATGCTGAATATATATGAATAAATATTAAATAAAATATATTATAGTATTTATCTTCACAAATGTACCTTCACAACAACCGACAAGGTAAGGTTGAGTCTAAAAATTAGTTTCCTTGAAGATTTGTGACTGAATATGGAAGGATGGGGAGAGTGTCCCTCAGTCCACTTCTTGTCTCATTTTCCTTTTCTTTCCATTCGCAGTTAGTCCCACAATGTACAGAAATTCATTAGCATTCATGTCTGACTTTTCAGAAATGTTCCCTCAACTTGCCCTTGACTGATTTTTAGGTCTTAGTGTTTGAACACCCTAAAGACTACCTAGCTTTGGGAGGAATAGACCATAAAGGAGGCCGATTCAACCTCTAGATGTGGACTTAGGGCAACTTAGGGAATTCCTGGGTGTATAGGATACAGAGTATTGTCTAAAGGAGAGAGAAGACTTAAAGACAGCAGGTTATTTTAATACTGTGGGACTCTATTTTTTTTAAACTTTCTTATTAGTGCATTGTAGTCATACATTTTAATGTAATACAGGATGGTAGAGGCATACATGGATATATAACTTATTTAGCCCTTCTTTAATTCCCACCCCATTCCCTCACCCCTCCCTCCTTCTCACGTTTTGTTTACTGATTGACTTTGGTATGTTTGTGAATGTACAATATGTACATTTGGGAATTTCCCTCTTTCCCCCTCCCAGCCCCCTCAGTTAGGTCACCTTATTTCCTCATCTATGCTTTCCCCTTCTTCATCTAGCAACCCTCTTATGGCCCTTTTGCTCCCTAGCTTTCACATATTAGGGAGAGCATCTTATTTTATTTTATTTATTTTTTTACTTTTGTGATCGAATAATCTCTAACATTCTATTCTTTCTCAAATTTCATATGTATCTTTCATGGTGCTCAGAAGAGTTTTGTAAAGCTATGCTTGGTAAATATTGATTGATTGATGTTTTTCATAATATTATTTATTCACCATAACCACCACTCTGAAAAATGAACCTCTTGAGGGATATACTATATTTATCAAACTCCCTGGAGCCATCTAATAATGTGAATTATTATCATTAGCTTATTGTTACATATTAGCCTAAAATCAAATGGAGTTGCAACTTTCATGTGGTATATATAGAAAGTAGTAAGTTTATATTAGGCTAGAGTCTTTGAAAACTTTGGAATATTGGTGAGCGAGTCTTCACTTAAGTGGCTTGGAGAATAAGTAGTGACTCCACCATTCAGTGAATGATGGCTTGTCTGAAGTAGTGGTTACCATATTGATTGTAATGCCATTGCTTTTATATCTCACTAGAGAGAGACTCCTAAAAGAATAAAAATATTCATTAAACCATGAAATCGCTGTTGAAAAGTTACTGGGTTTCATATGTTTTTCTAAAAAAATCTTCAAAACTTCAAACTTGATCATCTCTTCTGTTTGGTCTAGCATCTACCTTGGACATTTTGCAAATACATTTTTGTAAATGTGATTTGCAATTTTGGACACTGGATGCTTCCTCTAAGAAATTTTAAACATTTTTTTGAGTCAGATTCTCTGTGTTCCTGCTTTTACTAGATCTTGGTCAAATCCCAGAAAGAGAGATGTGAAAAAATCGAAAACTCAGTCTTTCACCAAGACTTTAAAATGGTTGATTTAAACAGCAAAACATGCTGCTTTGGATTCAATGTCTTTACACTAATAGTTGAATTTTAATGTTTTATATAATTAGCATATTATAGATACATAATAGAGAAATAATTAAAATGTATTAATATCTATTTTCAGGAATCTCAAATAATTAGCAATATTATGAATGGTGATTTGTAATTCTATTTAAAATTACATTTCTAAGCCTGGTACTAAGGCACAGGAGAAGTCAATAAATGCCAAGAACATATTTGTGAAATGCCTGAAATTTGCCATATAGAGAACCATGCTATTATCATATGAATTTAAAAAATAGAAATGTATAAATTAGATGGAAATAAAACAAATAAATAAAATGAGTGGTAAAAAAGCAGTGTTTGTTTCCATAAGCTAACTAGATTATATCACTAGTATGCTATATATGCTTTAAATTGAACCATGACATATTTCAATTTGTCTAACGAAAAACATTATAAAAGCCTTTATGTCATAACTCATATCTTGATTAGATGTGCTAAAGCATCAGTATTCTGCTTGAGTCTTATTCCTGTATGAAATCGAATACTTGTATTAATTAAAAAACCCAAAGGAAGAGAAATCAAACTACGAGACTAATGCATGCATATCTATGTTCATAACTGTACAATTCACAATTGCCAAACTAAGGAACCAGCTAAAATGTCCATCAACAGGTGAATGGATTTAAAAATGATGCAATATATATATATATTATATATATATATGTATATATATATATGAATTTTACTCAGATATAAAAAGGAACAAAATTATGTCATTTGCAAGGAAATGGATGGAACTGGAGAACATTATGCTAAGTGAGTCACAAATAGTAAAAAATTGGATGCTTTCCCTAATATTTTGAAGCTAGGGAGGAAAAGGGCCATAGGAGGAACTGTAGATGAAGAATGAGAAACTATAGATGAGCAAATAAGGTGACCTGAGGGTAATGGAAGAGGGTAAGAAGGGAAGAAGGAAGCTTCCTAATGTACGTGATATACATTAACAGATATTGTCAAAGTTAGTCATTAAGCCAAACATGAGAGGCGAAGCAGGGAGGGAACGGGGTGCGAATTAGGAAAGGGCTAAATGAGTGATGTGTGCATGTATGACTCTACCATCTTGTACCCCACTAAGATGTATGACTGCAAATGCACCATTAAAAATAAGTAAATAAAGGAACGTAGCTCATTAGCAAAGCGCCTGCTTTGCAGGTGTGGCACTCTGACTTCGATCCCTGGTTCCAAATAAAAAAAAAAAAAAAAAAAAAAAAAAAAAAAAAAAACCTTTAAAAAATAAATAAAAGTATTTTAAAAATAAGTAAATTTTCTATGAGTGTAAAAATATATTTGAATTTTCTAATGGCATAGTGCGTTATATCTTAAACAATATTTTAAATATTTATGGTAGGAGTATGCATAAGTGTGATGCATTTGTCATCTATTTCTCCCACTAAATAATATTTACATTTATTTCACAGATAATATTGTGTAAAAATATCTAGTGATATTTAATGTATAATTTCATAAGGATGAAAAATAAGTATCAGCAAACATTAAAAAATATATAAATGCTTTTGGTTTTAGAATTCTTATTGACACGTCAAATTTCCAATTTGTAAGACATTGTATGCATCTCACTTTCCCTTAATTCACTGTAACATAGTAAGAGTTGGAACATTTAATACAATCCCTGGAATCTGAATGAGCCATTTCATTTCTCTTTCTCTCATCAGCTCAAGAATCTCAAACATTTGACCACTTTCACACATTTACCCCAGGGATGCTGCAAGAAACTGGAGGATGAGATGGTTTTGTGTTTTGTTGCCTGAAAGTGTGGCAAATCTCTTTTTGGCAAAGAAAATAAGTAAAAAGATAAAATGAAATGTCAGTACAACTTGGTGCTTTACTCAGGTCATCTGTGGATAGAGGCAGAGACAAAAAGAAGAAACACATGCATTCACATGCTTTTAAACTTTGTAAAGCTTCATGAGGTTTACATAAACCTTTATATAGTTTGCTTAGTTAAAGCTGTTAGTGTTATGCAAAACTTGCATATGAAAACAAACCAAAAAAACCTCTTGCCCTTATTTGGCATCTACAAGGAATGTGTATTAGAGTTTCCTAAGTCATAAGAAATACATTTGATAAAGACAAAAATGATCCTCACTTCACCTGAAATATTTTGACTGCATCAATTAGCACTTCAATTAGTAATCTTTCATCTAGCTGGGGTGACTCCAGTACAGGGGAGGGTGGGATATACAAGCCTGTGTTCCAGCTCATACCCACCCTCTTGCATATTACAAAATCTCTCCTGTCTTCTTTGAAATTATTATTTTAGAAAATATTATTCTTTTAATTTTCTTTCCATGTTTACTCCTTTTTTTCTGTATTGGTGCACCACAGTCCTACACCACAATGTGGACGTGTTGACAACGGCATAAATTCACACAGTACTTGGTGCCCTCCCCTCATCTACCTCCTTTTCTCTCTCCTAATGCTGAGCATCCAGGTTAACAATGTTATATTCACATGTATACACATATTCAAATATAGCTTTACCATTAATCAACCTCAGCCTTCTTCCTCTCCTATTCTTCCTATCTGGCTTTGCTGAGGTTTTCCCTCCATTATCTGGATTCCCTCTGGTATCACTAATGCTCCCTAGCTTGGAATTAAAATAATTCACGTTAAAGAATCCACCACTGTAGTGCTTTCCAAATTGTCCCTTCTCAACACTGGTTCTAGGAACATCAATTTACCACAGGTTTCAGACACTATGATCATCCTCTGAATAAAATTTTTCTTTCATGTGTATATACTTTCTAGTACCAGATAAATGCAAATTAAAGACATAGTCCTATTTGCTATGTATAAAAAAGGCAAAGAATGAGGTTCCAATTATGGCACTGCAAATAGGTAAATCACATGAAAATTTGAGATGGGATTTCTTGGCTGTCATAAATTTCATAAAATTTCAGAAAATAAAAATAAAATAAAATTTCTTTATGTGCTGAAGTACAGAGCATCTATTATTGAACTTTAAGTTGTGGTGTTATTTCTAGAAGGCAAATCTGGTTAAGTGGAAAAATTGTTGTTAAGAGGGTAACAATAATGACTTTTCTATAATTGGCAAATTAACATGACTATGTTAAAAATACAGATAGTTATTTAAGATGACCAATAAGTGAGTCTGCCTACCCCAACCTGCACAAATTAAAGACCTAGATTCTGCCAAATAGAATGTAGAGGGAGACCCTGGGATGGGGACAGAGGGCAGAAGAGGGGACACATGCTATCTTCAGTCGTTCATGTTAAAGAACTAAAAATGACTTGGTAATTGATTTTGAAGAAAAAGTGTTTTATGAAAAAATTCATCCTACACTTAAGTAAAATTCTTTAATAAATAGTGAGCTAAGATATCTTAATTATGAAAGCAAAATTAAAGCAGGTAAAAGGTTGCTTTACTAGTTAGGGAACTTTCAAAAGAGGATAGTGTTGAAGTAAATCCTGAATGATTTTTCAATGAAGATAGAGAGCTGAGTATTCATATAAGAGAGGCTGAAAAAGATGACCTCAAATGTCTTTAATTCGATACTACTTTCTTCATGGAGTTTATAATTTAGTGAAAAGAGATGTAGGAGACATAAATTGCAATGCAAAACAGCAATGGATATGGTTTTATTGTTTGTTTTTGTTTTATTTTATTTTGTTTTGCAGTATTGAGGGTCAAATCTAGGGGCATTCTATTACCAAACAACATCTCCATTCCTATTTTAATTATTATGTTGAAACAGAGTTTAATTAAGTTCAGAAAATGGCCTCAAACCTGCCATCCTCCTGTCTCAGTCTCCCAAATACTGGGATTAGAGGAGTGTGCCACTATGCCTGGCTGAATATAGTACTTTAGAGATTTTTCTTTAAACTTTATGAAACTATTTTCTTTATGAAATTTTTACAAAAATAGTCAACATCTTAAATTTGAGCCACTTTTGTAATACTTGGGAGACACATCCTTCTTTTTCGTTTCAGTTAAACTTATAATGTACTTTAAAAAACTAAGTCTCTCCCAGCCTAATTTGAAATCTATAGGTATAATTCAAAACTGCATTATTTTTCAGAATAGGATAAATAAATTCGGCTGACCTAGGGAAAAGACACAAATATGATAACAAACAGTAAGCACCTAGAAAACTAGTTAGAACTTATTGGGCAGCTGTCATCTATATTACCCCATCCAAGTTTGCTCATCCATGGAAGAAAATACTAAAAGATTTTTTTTTTAATTTCTTCAGTGATATCTAATAAATGAACTTGGTCATATTTAAATCATGATTGAAGTTTCTCTGGTTTAGTATTGTCTCCCTAGTAAGACTGTTATATTCAAGAAGGCTTTAATGATGCTAATAATTCAGTCATCCATGTTCTCTGATTTTAATATTTGGATATGTAATCTAAAAATGATTTCATGCCCTTTCTAATTTTTAAAGAAAACTCTTGAAAATAAACCAATATAATTAAATGAATAGGATATATCATATATTACATCCTATGGAGTTATTATGATATAACCTTGACATAAACATAATTCAGGACATATGGCCCCTACTTCTTACCTATTATAGACCATCAGCATGAATGAATCAAGTTGGGGGTCTTTTTCCAACATGGACTTGATTTATGAAGTAAACTCCCTGCCAATTGCATAGAACATTTTCCAAGTCTGTGCTGTAGCAACTTACAAGAGGACCAACTTATAATGAAGTCCCAGTGCTGCTGCTTTTTGTCCTCCAGGAATTCAGATCCTGGGCAGGGGCCATTATCTTCCTGAACTATCACCCAACATTCAAAACAAAAGGTTCATTGCACATGAATAATACCATACTAGGAGGGTACTGACTATGTCCTCAAGGTTGCCAATTCCCACATGCCTTCCTGTCTACCTTTGTGGCAAGGCTGCAGCAAGAAGCCAATTATTTTAGAAGGTTTTTGTTTTGCAGTAAGGTGAGTTCACTGACTGCTGCACATTAATTCCTGCTTGTAGATATAATGGCCACCTGGCTAGTTTTTCCACAAATGCCAGCCCACAGGAAAATAACTCTAATCTACCCACCCTAACATTAATAAGCAAAAAAGAGAGTAAGGCTCATATTGGACCGTTTTGACAGTGATTATGAGTCAATCTAGTACATATATTTAAACAAAGACTATTAAACCTGTTTCCATGGTGCAGAAGCAACGTGTACTGAGATAACTCTACCAATGGATAGTCTGCTATAGCAGAGATCTGTATAAAATGTCTATGAAAGAACATTATATAGAAAGAAATTCCCACAAAGAAGAAGTTTCAGAATCCTGGAAAATAAAATATATAGGTAGTTTGACATATTTTTCATATTTTAGGTGTTCTAATTTATTTTGAGTTACTGACTCTATCAAGATCTAGGCAGGAAAATAGAATGCGGACATTATTTTTAAAAATAAAATGAAACAGCAAGTTGCTTAGAGAAGTATTGGATAATTGAAAAGACAGAAAGAGGATACTGAAATATTATAAAACGTAGCCAATGTAAGAAACAACTTCTATTCCCAGATCTTGAAAAACATGTTCCAGGATGCAGGAGCCTAATCAATGGAAGAAGCTTGCAGAATGAGATGCAGACTGCAGAGGAGGGAACAATGCCTAGCTGCTGCCTCAACATTCAAGGATGGCCCCATCAAACCTGGAACAAAAGTATCCTAGAAGCTCTAGGGAGTCTCCATAGAGTTGGTCCTAGGAATGGAGACAAAAATTATAAAGTGAAATATACTATTGCTGGAATTAAATATTATAGTGAGAGTCAAATGTCCTGGAGGAGCAAGATGGGGTGTAGCAAGAGTTGAGATCTCCTTTTTCATGCTACCACAAAGAGTAGGAAGATATGATTTGAGGTTAGGGATGATACCTTAAGAGACAGCCCATTTCAGGGTTTAATTACTTTGGACCTTCCTTTACAGGACCTTGGATAGTCATGCTGATACGGCTCTTCATTCTACCCATGTTGACAAAGCAGAAAAAAATGTAATGGATTCAAGACTCAACGCTTGAGACACAGTATCTTGTGAAAGAATATTTTTTCTTTTCAGAAGCTTCCCACTTTTTTTTTTTTGGCTGGGAATTCATATGTTAAGACTGAAGAAAACAAATACAAAGACAGTTCATGTTGTATCCTGTAAGCAAGATGCCAAGTTCCTCAAGACCTTCGCCTCTTATGCATGTCCTCTATAGTAGATAATTTCATGCCTTGCATCCTGGAAACTGTCGTAGAAATTTGCTTTCTCTTGAAAAATGAAGCCAGATTCTAAAGTAGTAATCAATGTACTTTTGCAACTACCCGAATTTGGAGTGCTGAGGCAGGAGGGCTGAGAGGTTCCTCACATTCTGTTTGATAGAGAACTCAAGTCTCTAAAATGCTGACCAGTTACATGAACAACTTAAAAATACATAAGAGGGAGATGGAGAGTAAATAGCCTATCAGAGGATCAATTCATACATTTAGTTCTCATGCTATTGTACCAAAATTATTCTTTTGTTTCTGACATTCTGTTTAAAAAGTCTATTAAGTCATAATGCTGAAAGTAGGGAAAAATATCCCTCTGTGCTCCTGTGTAAAGTACAGACAAGTACAAAGGGCATTTAGGAAGTCTGAATACATTTTTTCTGCTTTTGGTAGAAAATTATATCATAAAGTTTAAGGATAATGAATATAAATTTACCAGGAAAAAAAATGTGACATGTTGGAAAAGAAGTCTGTGAATCCAATAACAAGAACAGATTTTCTTTAAATCTGTTTGTACTTTCCTTTAAGTTAATACTTCTTACATATTCACTAATTTTACAATAGAGACCTTTTAAGCATATCAATAGGTCAATAAATCCATGCTGATAATGGGGTGGTACTTAACTCAGTCTTTATGAGAAGGTTTCCTTGAATGGCATGTTATATTGCTATAACTGCTGCCACTGAAGAGATTTATACATATCGATTGGTACGTTTAACATGTTGATCTGTCAAACAAATACAGAGACTTTATAGACTAGTGCATAAACCAAATCTATTCAAGTTAAGAATTAAGCAAGATGAACTTTCTGATTTCTGTAAATTCAAGATGTGTCCCCTGTGGTTTCTTCTCTTTCCACTATTCTTAAGCTGTTAACTCCTGTATCTGGTCTTTGTAACTTTCTCTCTTTTTTTTCTTTTTTCTTTACATACTAGAGATTGAGTTCAAGCACATTCTACCTTCAAGCTATACCCCCATCCCTTTTTACTTTTTGTTTTTAAACAGGATCTCACTAGGTTTCTGAGAGTCTCACTATGCTGTTGAGGGTGGCCTCAAGTATGTGAATCTCCTTTTGCCACCTCCCAAGTACTGACACCACCAGGCCCAGTTTCTCCTTTTAATTTTTATTTTCTCTTAACCTGTAATGTTTACATGGTCACTCTATATCAAGCAATAGATTAACTTTTTTCTTAAGGATAACCTTATAGCTCATTCTTTTATGATGTTTACCCAGAGAGTCTATGAATTTTCATAATCTATTACTCTCGTTTTTTAGAAACCCTTGACATTCACTGTTACTATTTCCTCATGGATGTTTAATGTGTCTTGCTACTAGACTACCTAGGAGCTTTTCAAGAACCAAAGGCAGGAGTGGGACTTGGTGGCACATGTCTTTAATTCCAGTACTTGGGATGCTGAAACAGGAAGATAGTAGATTGGAGGCCAGCTATCACAATCTAGAAAGACCTTATTTCAAAATAAAATTTTAAAAGGGGAGCGTAGTGTTGTACTTTGGAGGTAGAATGCCCATGTGTTCAATCCTAGTATAAATAAATAAATAAATAAATAAATAAATAAATAAAATGAAAGAAGGAAAAGAAACCAATGGCAATCCCACCTATTAATCCTCATTTTAATTTCTTGTAACTTTGGGGTCTTTTTGAGGAAGATTTTACTCATGCTTACATGTTGGAATGCTGGTCCTATGCCCTATTCAAGTATCTACAAGGTCTCTGATCTAAATTTCAGGTCTTTGATTCATGTTGAATTGACTCTTGTGCAAGCTGAGAAAATAGCATTTAATTTCATTTTTCTGCATATGGATAACCAGTTTTGCCAACACAATTTGTGGTCAATATGTGGGGTTGTATTAAACTGAAGAGCTTCTGTGCAGCAAAGAAAATTATCAAGAACCTCAACAAAGAGCTAGAATGGGAGAAGACTTTTGCCAACTCTCCTCTGGTAGAGGACTAATATTTTTGAGCATACAGAGAACTCAAGAAACACCACCAAAAACCAAATAACCCAATTTAAAAAAATGGACAAATAGCTGGGTGTGGTGGTGCATGCATGTGACCCCAGTACTTTGGAGGCTGAGTCAGGAAAATCCGGGTTTGAGATCAGCCTCAGCTACTTAATGAGGCCTTCTGCAACTTAGTGAAACCCTGTTTCAAAATAAAAAATAAAAATTCAGGCTGAGGGTGTAGCTCAGAGATAGAATGCCTCTGAATCCAATCACCAGTACCACAAAAAATAAAACAATGGGCAAGTAAACCAAATAGATACTTCACAAAAAAAAGAAATAGAAATGGCCAATAAATGTATGAAACAATGTTTAACATCATTAACAATCAGAGAGATGTAAATCAAAACTATCCTGAGGTTTTATCTAACCCCCATTAGAATAGTAGTCATTAAAGACACAAACAACAACAAATACTGGTGAGGACGTGTAGAAACTCTAATATATTACTGGTGGATTGCAAATTAGTGCAACTACTTTAGAAAACAATGTGTAGAATCCTCAGAAAAAGGGGAATGAACCTACCATACAACTTAGCTAAATCACTTCTGAGAATCAACCCAAAAGAATGTAAAGCAAACTATAGAGTAATGCATGCATATGTTTATAGCCACACAATTCAATTGCCAAACTAAGGAACAGCTGAGATGTCCATCAACAGATGAATGGATTACAAAACTCTGGGATATGTATACAATGGAATTTTACTCAGCCATATAAAAAAACAAAATTATGTCATTTACAGGAAAATGGATGGAACTGGAGAACATTATGCTATGTGAGATGAGTCAGTCTCAAAAGTAAAAAGTTGGATCTTTTCCCTAGTATTCAGAAGCTAGGAGAAAAAATAGACATAGGAGGAATTCCAGACTAAAACGGAGAAATCTTAGATGAGTGAAGAAGGTGACCTAAATGAAGGAAATGGGAGGTGTAAGAGGGAAACACCTCAATGGACACAATGTACATACTCAAGTTTATTAAGGTCAATCACTGTGCTTGGTATGGGAAGAAGGGGGGAAGGAAATAGGGTGGAACTTAAATGAGGGCTCAATAAGTGCTGTGTGCATATACGCTTCTATGACCTTGAACTTCTTTAAGATGTATAATTACAATTCACACCAAAAATATATCCAAAGGCAGGGTCTTCTTTCCTTCTCCATCCTCTACTTTCCATTGTGCAGGGTGGGTAGGTAATGAGGACCAGCTGTAATCTGAATGCTCCCTTGCTTAAATTGCAGTGCACAAATTCATAATATGAACAACTTCCTTCTTTGGGTAGCAATTTACAAACTCTAAAGCAGTGCCACAAATATTATTTCCCTGACTAATGTAAGGACTATGAGCAATAGATACTCTCATTGCTCTATAATTAAATCACAAAGTGGAGGCCCTGATTGGTTAAGGGAAAATCTCATAGATACAGTAAACAAATGAAGATCTGGAACTAGATACTAGAGTTTCTAAAAATAATGTTTCACTTACAAAATTTGAATATAGGTCTCTCTATCTTTAGGACAATTATATTTTATCAATATAAAATAAAAATAAAAAACATGCCGGGTGTGGTGGTGCACGCTTGTAATCCCCGCACTTGGGAAGCAGTGACAGGAGGATCACGCAGTTTTGCAGCCAGCTGCTCTGGCTTAAGAGACCCTGTTTCCAAATTTTAAAAAAGTATAAAAATTAGGTCTGGGAGTGTAGCCCAGAGGTAGAAGGGTTTCTAGGAACCCCAGTACCACCAAAATAAATAAAATAAAATAAAATAAAAAATATAAGAAACAAGGTTATAACTAGTCTCAAAATATGATTCTGCAGATTTTATTCAACAAAATATTTTAGTCTGTTTGTTTGTTTAAAATTCAGGTCCCCAAACCAGGCATGGTGCCTCACACTTGCAATCCCAGTACTTGGGAGGCTGAGACAGGAGGCTTGTTTGAGTTCAAAGCCAGCCTCAGCTACTTAGTGAGGCTCTCAGCAACTTAGTGAGACTGTTTCCAAATGAAATATAAAATGAATCTGGGTGTGTAGCCCATAGGTAGAAGGCTTATGGGTTCCATCCCCAGTACCACAGAAAAAGAAATTCAGGTCCCCAATACTCCACTACAACCTGATGAATCAGATTATTGGTTTAGGACTTAAGAATCTGCATGTGATATAAAAATTTACTGATAAAGACAGCCTCAACAATTATTACAAATTGTTAGGGTAGTTAATTTTGTTATTTTACAAGAACAAAAACTAATATAATTTTTTTTAATTTTTACATAAGATAAACTCTAAATTTTTACTACTTATATTAATTTTATTCAATTGCTAGCATATTTTATTTCATGGAACTGGGTATAAAATAGAAATAATCATATTCTGAAACATCCATCAATATTTAACTGTGGCATCAACAACTGGGGCATGCTTAAAGGTCAAAGGTTGAAAGAGGAGTGGAAAAACCAAAAAGCCTTGGGTGGCAGAATATTATATTTTGTCAATGCCATTGACTGGCAAAGGACAATTTATTTTCAGTAGATATTCTTACCTATATGTAAAATTGTTTTCTATCTTATTTTGTATACACACACACACACACACACACACACACACATATGTATGTGTGTGTGTGTGTGTGTGTGTGTAATTTGCAGCAAAACTATCACTGCTGAGGATTTCAAAATGGCGACTGAGGGACACAGCACTTCTCAGTAGCTGAAACAGATAAAGTTCAACTACTTAGAAAGCAGTGTCTTAATCAACAAAATAAATACATCCCAGGAACCAAAACAGATCCAGGTACCTCAGTGGATCCCTGAACTCAAAGGAGAAGAAGAACAAAGATCGGACAGCAGACCTGCTGCAGATATAATTGGGATGCCCGCCGGCGGGCTGCCTGCACAGCTGCCTGCCAGCCCAAACTGCACTCCCGAGCCCTGACAAATCACTGTGGCAAGATAATCCGAGACTGAAAACGAACATAGAGCCTCATCTTAAGCAGCAAGCAGCACCCACGTCAGAATTCTGTGTGCTCACTAGTGACTGGATCAAAACAGCACAGAGACTCCCACTGACACGGATGCCTGGACCAAGAAAACCAGCCCCCTGTCCCCCACTGGAGCCCAGGCATCCACCTTGCCGGAGGCCTGCCTCCCAGGTGGCGAAAGCTCTGTGCGCCCGTGAAATCTCCTCGGGACCCCCAGCTTCTACGTCCCGCGGGAGGCAGAGATCATTGCTGGACACCGCGCAGCACCTGTGCACCTGGACCCTTGTGCACCTATCCCACGCCCCTGGCCTACCGCTGGGAGTTCCTGCCCGCCCAGTAGCCTGATGCTCAGCCCAATGCACCTTGGAAGGGCATAGCAGCAGGCACGAGGCAGCTGCACCCACTCACACGTGGGTACAGTAATAGCAGCGCACGCAGCCTGCACTCTCAGAATAGACAGAGCTCTGGCAGTAAGTGTGGGCATCCAGGAACCAGCATTCCTTTGCCCAGGGTACATCCTGGGACCACACTGGCTAGCCTAGTTGGAATTTCCAGAGACACAGGAAAATCCATCAAGACACAATATCTGCACAGAAGCTCAGGGGGAGGTTCCAAGTTCACTTTGGACATCCTCCACTCCTACTGTAGGGAAGCACAGGCCAGAGACTAGGGTGGTGAGTGCAGAAGTGCTGACTACAGGTTGGAATTTTGCAGAACCTGGGAATTGTACAGAATCTAATAGCAGTGAAACCAGACAGCCTGACACATAAACCCAAAGCAGTTAAAGGAAAGAAAGGTGTCCAAACACCCAGAGTGACCTAAGAAGATAAAAATAGAGTACAAAGAAAACTAAGAGACATTGGATTATATTCTGAAAGCTACCAAAACAATCAGATACAAAAATATTATATGGACCTGACCCCATATTCATAAATAAGTAGGACTGTTCATTTTACTTTTATTGTGGATGTTTTGTTTTGTTTTGCTTTTACAGTGCTTTTATTGTGGTATGGTTATTGCGGTTTTGTATTTTTTTTCTTAACCTATCCTTCTTTTACTTTAACTTGTTTTTTTTTATATATGTATTTGATAGTTTGCCTTATTTTCTGATTTCACACAGCTGCTAGTTCCTTTTATTTTATTCTTGTCCTTTTTTCCTCTTTCTTCCTCTTTCATTCCTTTTTTCGTTCTCCTCCTTTGATTGGTTTGTCCTTTCTTTTTCTTGAATTACATAATAGTCTTGGTATCTTGTGTGGATTTTGTTTATGTTTGTCTGCTCATTCCATCACCCCTCTTACAAACTTCCCCACACTAACCTATATACTCTTCTCCCCCAAAACTTTACCCATAATATACCTCCTTGTTTAATACTCAAAGTATTTCATATATCCATACTTACTTTACTAACGACAAGAGTCCCACTAGTTAACTCTCTCATTCTCAGCAAGATATTACCCTATCATACTTAAAGTCTTTCTCAACCTAAATATATCCTCTACCTAATCCGACTCCTTTACCCATCACCCCAGCTCCTCCCACATCACCACACTGGAAAAGCTCTGCTGACTTGCTGATACCCCTAAACTCCTAATATTAAGATTGGACTAAGCATAATACTCACAAACAATGGGTAGAAACCAGAAAAACAGGACAGAGAACACTATAAATATGAGAACCAGGAACAATGAAGAGACAGCAGAAATCACGAATACTGACCTACTAGAAATGCAAGAAGGGGAGTTCAGAATCTTGATGTACAATATGATGAAAGGATTTAAAACAAGTATAGAGGAGGTGAAAGGTGAGTTAGAATCACTAAAAAAGAATCAGAAAGAGGTCTGAAGTGAAATGAAAGAGGCAATAAGTGAAATGAAGACAGCAATAGAAAGAAATTCTAGAAGATTAGATGAAATGGAAAACAGAATATCAATATTAGAAGACAGTACATCCCAAACCAAAAACACAGTCAGCGATATACAGAAATCTCTGCAGCAACAAAACCTAAACATCCAGCAAATATGGGATAATATGAAGCGTCCTAACTGACAGATAATAGGCATTGAAGAAGGAATAGAGGTACAGACCAAGGGCATCTGTAATGTCTTCAAGGAAATAATCTCAGAGAATTTTCCAAATTTGGAAAGAGACTTGGATCTTAATGTCCAAGAGGCATACAAAACTCCACTGAGACAGGACCAAAAAAAGACCACTCCACGCCACATAATAACCCAAATGACCAACATAGAGGCCAATAAAGGCATCTTAAAAGCAGTGAGAGCAAAAGGAAGGGTGACATATAGAGGCAAAACAATAAGAATCACCCCAGACTATACAACCCAGGTCGTGAAGGCTAGGAGAGACTGGTACGACATGATTCAGACCCTAGAAGAAAATAACTTCCAACCAAAGCTCATCTATCCAGCAAAACTACTATTCAAGACCAATGGTGAAACCAAAGTCTTTCAGGATAAACAGAATCTCAAAAAATTTATGAATTCAAAGCCAACACTAGAGAAAATTCTTAAAGAAATAAACCATAAGGAAGAAAAAAGAAGCAGACTTCAGAATCAGAGAAGGGAGTAAGTTAATAAGTGGTTCATTTAAGTAAAGAAGAAAGATCAAACCACCCAAGAGTAGACAGAACTCAAAATGGCAGAAAACAAAAATCATATTTCAATAATAAATAATATCTCTTAACATCAAAGGATTTAACTCACCAATCAAAAGACATAGACTGGCAATGTGGATTAAGAAACATAATCCAAATATATGCTGTCTGCAAGAAACTCACCTCACAGCCAAAGACATTCACAGACTGAAAGTTAAAGGATGGTAAAAGATATACCATGCCAACTGTGACCAAAAAAGAGCAGGGGTAGCAACCCTGATATCCAACAAAACAGACTTTAAGCTAAAGCACATCAAAAGAGACAGATCAGGGCACTTCCTTTTATTAAAAGGAACAATACACCAAGAAGATATAATGATAGTAAATATTTATGCCCCAAATGTGGGTGCAACCACATTTGTAAAACAAACCCTTCTGGACATAAGATCTCAAGTAGACCCAAATAGAGTAATTCTGGGAGACTTTAATATGCCTCTCACACCACTGGATCGATCTTCAAGGCAAAAGATGAGTAAAGATGCTTTAGAACTAAAGGAAACCATAAACCAAATGGACCTAATAGACATTTTCAGATTATTTCAACCAGGAACAACAGAATACACATTCTTCTCAGCAGTCCATGGAACCTTCTCCAAAATAGACCACATCCTGGGACACAAAGAAAATACCAGCAAATTCAAAAGATAATTTCTTGCATCTTTTCAGACCACAATGGAATAAAAGTAGAAATCAACAACAGGAAACTTGAAAGAAGGTATTCAAATTCATGGAGAATGAATGATACACTATTGAATGATGAATGGGTAAGGGCAGAAATTAGGGAAGAAATAAAGAAATTTATGGAAACAAATGAAAACAGAGATACAACCTACCAAAATCTATGGGACACCATGAAGGCAGTATTAAGAGGAATGTTTATTGCATTGAATGCCCACATAAGAAGGACAGAGAACCACCAAGAACCTAATGACACAACTCAAGGACCTAGAAATTCTGCAACAGTCTATTTCCAAAGCCAGCAGAAGGCAAGAAATCATTAAAATTAGAGCAGAAATAAATGAAATAGAGAACAAGAACAAAAAAAATTTTTTTCAAAGAATCATAAAAACAAAAAGTTGGTTCTTTGAAAAGATTAATAGAATTGATAAACCCCTGGCCAACCTAACCAAAAGAAAAGGAGAATCAACTCAAATTATCAATATTAGAAATGAAAAAGGAGATATCACCACAGATAGTGGAGAAATTCAAAGGATTATCAGAAACTACTTTAAAAATTTATACTCCAATAGACTTGAAAACATGGAAGAAATCGATAGATTTCTAAGCACAGTTAACCTTCCTACACTCAGCCAAGAGGATATAGCAAACCTAAACCAACCAATAACAACCAAATAAATAGACACGGCAATAAAAATTCTTCCACCAAAGAAAAGCCCAGGCCCAGATGGGTTTCCAGCTGAATTCTACAAAACCTTCAGTAAACAACTAATACCAATACTTAATAACTTGTTCCGGGAAATTGAAAGAGATGGAACTCTCCCAAATTCCTTCTATGAGGCCAGTATCACAGTAATCCCAAATCAAATAAAGACACCTCAAGAAAGGAAAACTATAGACCAATATCCTTAATGAACATAGATGCAAAAATTCTAAACAAAATACTAGCTTTACACATTCAAAACTATATCAAGAGAATATCACACCATGACCAAGTCAGTTTCATCCCAGAAAAACAAGGCTGGTTCAACATACGCAAATCAATACATGTTATTCACCGCATAAATAGAACCAAGAACAAAAACCACATCATCATAGCAATAGATGCTGAAAAAGCATTAGACAAAATCCAACACGCATTTATGTTAAAAACACTGCAAAAAATTGGGATCGAAGGAAAGTATTTCAACATCATTAAGGCAATATACTGTAAACCCAAAGCCAACATTATATTGAATGGGGAAAAACTGCAAGAATTTCCGCTACAGTCAGGAACAAGACAAGGATGCCCACTATCACCACTCCTTTTCAATATATTCCTTGAGACTCTTGCTGCAGCTATCAGACAAGAGAAGGAAATAAAAGGAATTCACATAGGAAGAGAGGAATTAAAATTCTCCTTATTCGCAGATGACATGATCCTTTATCTGGAAGACCCAAAGAACTCAACTAAAAGACTTCTGGAGCTAATTGACAAATTCAGCAAAGTCGCAGGTTACAAAATCATCCTAAAGAAATCAGTGGCTTTTCTTTGTGCCAACAATGAATCCACAATGAAAGAAACAACAACAACAACAACAACAACAAAAAAAAAAACAACAATCAATTCACTATAACCTCAAAACCAGAATAAAATACCTAGGAATAAAACTAACCCAAGATGTAAAAGACCTCTACAACAAAAACTATAAAACATTAAAGAAAGAAATTGAGGAAGACTTTGGAAGATGGAAAGATCTCCCATTCTTATGGATAGGCAGAATAAATATAATCAAAATGGCCATTCTGCCAAAACTGATCTATAGGTTCAATGCAATTCCCATTAAAATACCAGCGACATTCTTCAGAGACCTAGAAAAAATCAATCATAAACTTTATATGGAGAAAGAAAAGGCCCAGAATAGCCAAAGCAATTCTCAACAATAAGAAACATGAAGGAGGCATTACAATCCCAGACTTCAAACTATACTATAGAGCAATAGTAGTAAAAAGAGCATGGTACTGGCACAAAAACAGATATACTGACCAGTGGATTAGAATAGAAGATACAGAAACAAACCCTCACATTTTTAGTCAATTAATCTTTGACAAAGGGGCCAAACACATACGCTGGAGAAAAGACAGCCTTTTCAACAAGTGGTGCTGGGAGAACTGGCTAACCATTTGTAAAAAGATGAATCTAAACCCCTATATCTCACCAAACACAGGAATCAACTCAAGATGGATCAAAGACTTAGAAATTAGACCTGAGTCTTTGAAGTTAGTAGAGAAGAGCATAGATTCAACACTACAACATATTGGCACAGGCAGTAACTTTCTCAACAAAACCCCCAAAGCTCAGGAAATTAAAGCAAGAATAAACAAGTGGGATAGCATCAAACTAAAAAGTTTCTTCTCATCAAAGGAAACTATCAACAACCTAAAGAGGAAGCCTACAGAATGGGAAAGGATCTTTACCAGCCACCATTCTGATAGGGGGCTAATATCCAGAGTATACAATGAGCTCAAAAGACTCTACACTAGCAAAACAAACAACCCAATCAAGAAATGGGCAAATGAACTAAATAGACACTTCACAAAAGAAGAGATACAAAGGGCCAATAGATACATGAAAAGATGTTCTTCATCACTGGCCATCAGGGAGATGCAAATCAAAACTACACTGAGATTCCATCTAACCCCAGTCAGAGTGGCAAGCATAAAGAAATCAAACAACAACAAATGCTGGCGAGGATGTGGGGAAAGAGGAACTCTTTTACACTGTTGGTGGGAATGCAAACTAGTTCAACCACTGTGGAGATCTGTGTAGAGATTCCTAAGAAAGGTGGGAATAGATCCACCATATGATCCAGCTCTACCACTCCTGGGTATCTTTCCAAAGGGGTTGAATTCAGAGAAATACAGCAACATATGCATACCTATGTTCATAGCAGCACAATTTGTAATAGCCAAAATATGGAACCAACCCAAATCTCCATCAACAGATGAATGGATAGCAAAACTCTGGGAAAGACACACAATGGAATTCTATTCAGCCATAAAGAAGAACAAAATTATATCATTTGCAAGAAGATGGAAAGCCCTGGAGAACATTATATTAAGTGAGATCAGCCAAGCACAGAAGGAGAAGGTACATATGTTTCCTCTAATATCCCCACACTAGGAAACAGAAAGGATAACAGTGGGACTCCAGATAATGGACGGGAAATATCAGCAAAGCTTGAATGGAAAGATAGGAGAGGAGGAAGGCTGATCTTGATTAATGCGGGTCTACATCTGAACATGCGTAAAATTATGAACATGACATGGTTAACCTGGTCAACCATTGGTGGGAGGGGGGGAAGGGAAAACAGGGGCGGGGGGGAGAGGGCACCAAATATAGTTTAAATGTATACTATTTATGTTCAATAAAAAAATTGTTAATAAAAATAAAACAAAATAAAAAATAAAATAGATACAAGAATAGTGATACATAAGCAGCTTTTGTGAATAAGATATAAATAATATAATAAAATTATTTTTTTTGCGGAGGTCATTCGACCTCCGAGCTAAAAAAAAAAAAAAAAAAAAAAAAAAACAACAACAACAAAAAAAAAAACCCTATCACTGCTACTGGAAATTCACTTGCTCTAATTCTCTCTTGAAAACCATCTCTGAGATAGTGTTCTGCCACGATCATGCATGCATGGACGTAGCTTGGATGTGCCCGTAATAGGACACAGGTAGAATGCAGGAAGTCATGGGCAGCCTACCGAATGTAAAAGAAAGACAATTAGGGAATCCTGAACCTCAGTGCAGAACAATTCACAAATCACCGACTCTGTATGTATAGAAATTCACAGTGTATCTCTAATACACTATGTTTTTTGTATCTGCACATGTATACATGTATATGCACATACAAATGCAGTTTATCACTTATTTTCAAAGTTATAACTAATTCAATAATTATTCACTGGCTTGTTAGATACTTCCAGAATACAATTTCCTCCATGTGTAGCCCATTCCTGTTCCTTTATTTTCTCTTTTTTTGTCTTGTTTCTGAGACTTGTGACATGCTGTATGGGCTAGAGCAGGTTGTATTGGACTAAATAACTCATTCTACTTCCCATCCTGTGCACAATGCTTATTATTTGGGATGGTTCCACCCACTAACAACTCTGGCTTCAGAATACATTGTTTTCAGAGCTCTTGTGACATCAGTCAGGCATGCTGATTCTACACAAACAAATATGTCTGGGCTTGATAAGGCTAAATTGCATATAACTCAAGTTCTTCTTTGCTATTATGTTTAAACAAAAATAACCATGTTATTTCCAGATCCAGTCAGACAATAAGAAAAGCTACCCGTTCTTGCCAAATAGCAAAGGACAGATTGGTATAAAAAAAAAAAAAACAGAGGAGGGTAAAAAACAGAACTTATTTTCTCTTCTGGAATAAACCAAAGGAAGAGTCCAATTGGAAGGCTGGAGGTATTGTCTGATAGACTGAACTGGGGCTGAAGCCAGTTTCCCTGTTACTTGATCCCTTTGAGTCAGGAAATAGCACTTACTAATACCAGACAATACGGATGTATTAGTGATTATTCTCTAGAGACACAGAACCAATTGTGTGTGTGTGTGTGTGTGTGTGTGTGTGTGTGTGTGTGTGTAAAAGAGACAGAGAATTATTACAAGTAATCAATTTACACAATTATAGAGGCTGAAAAGTCTCATGGTCAGGGCTTAGCAAGCCGAAAGCTCAGAAAAACTGATTTGTACTTCTAGTTTGAGTTTGATGGCATGAAAACCAGGAAAGTTTGGCTGTAAGTTCTAGTTCAAAAGCTAGCAGGCTCAAGACTCAAGACAAACAAGTCCTTTTTCAAAGACCAAAAAGACCCATGTCCCAGTTCAAGCAACCAGGCAGGAGAAGTTTCCTCTCATTCTGTCTTTTTATTATGTTGGTAGATTTTGGCCTATCTACTTCAGAGGGAGAAATCTACTTTGCCCAGTTCATAGATTCTCGTGTCAGCTCATCCAGAAATACCGTTATAGAAACATTTAGAAGGATCTTTATCCAAATGTTCAGGAACATCATGGTCCAACCAGTAGATAACAAAATTAACCATCACACTAACCTTTGGGGTTAAGGTTTCTATCAGCCTGGAGATTTGAAAATCATCTTGTCTAAATCCCACCCTGATTCTGTACATGCAAGTCACAGTGTAGTTCTCATGGGGCTCACTCTCTTGTTAGAAGTCTAGACTGAAATACTTATTAGTGTCTGACCTATTCACTTTTGTGTTTCTACACCTTTGATCAAATACTTGCTCTGCTAGAAGGCTTCTTCAAGTAAGCTTTCTCTTTGAGTCTTCTCTGATGTCATCAGGCAGAAGACACTAAAACCTTTGCCTTCAGGGAGCTGACAGGTATAAGGAATAGCCATCCTAGTATAGGGAAGTGGCCTAAAATAACAATGTGCACATATGTAGTGGAGGCTACTGGAGGTATAATCAGAGAGCCTGCGATCATTGGGGTTGTAAGCAGACCGATTCACTGTGGGCTAATACCCATTGAACACTTCATATTGCATTAAATACTGCACAGAAACACAAATTTCAACTTGGAAGATGATAACACAGGTGAAAAGCCAAAGGAAAAAATGCACAGTGGCACACATACCTGTAATCCCAGTTCTTGGGAGGCTGAGACAGAAAGATCTCAGGCTTGAGAACAGCTTCACCAGCTTAGCTAGACCTCAGTAATTTAGCAAAACTGTTTTAAAATTTTTAACAAAGGAGACTGAACTTGTAGCTCAGATGCAGACTGCCAAGGATTCAATCGCCAGTAGCTCCTTCCCCCCAAAAAAGAAGATATGAAAAATGGAAGTTATCTAAGAACATAGGAGAAACAATGTGCGACCAGGTTGAAGGAATTGCGAGGAAGAAGTAATGGAAAGAGCAGGTGGTCTAGAAGGGTTTTGTTCTTAATCCTTAGCTTCTCCTGGAGGAAAGAGGGGGTAAGAATTCCTAGGAAGAAAAAAGGGTCTATGCAAATAAATGAAGGTGAGGATGAGCAGTTCTCTGCAGGATTTCTGAGTGGCTACTCTCACTAGGATGTAGGCTCCTGAGCTTTTCAAGGTAAATTACTAACAATTAGAAAAATGCCTCAGGCCCAGACACAATCAGTCTCCATAAGATTAGAACAAAATCCTGAAGAAGTTTGTTGCTCTGGGGATTTAAAGTATCTATTTACTCAGACTGTAGGAACTGTTCAGACAGATAGGAAACCTGCCTCCACACAGCTGTCCCCCTAATGGGCTGCATCAGGTCCCCAGTGGCCGCCGCTTGGGATGAACAGATATTTCAGTCTCTTTCTACACACCAATTTTCACATTCCCCCTGCCAATAAGAGGGGCAATTAATGTTGCTGCTGACAGTTATTCCAGTTTGGGTCCAGGCTCATGGGATGAAAAATCGCACTGGGATACTGAAGTGTTTTATTTGGACTTGCAGTAAACTGATTACAATAAAAAAGTATCTAATAAAAAGTCTAGGATGAAAAAATATATCTCTCTTTATCCTTTAATGTATATAAAAATAATTGTTAAGCAAATAACATGTGTCCAAGCATGACCTAGACACTACACTGTGGATAGAGGAGAAAACTAAGAATATAGGGAACCTGTCTCCACAAAATTAGAAGCCAAGTTTGAAGAATAACTTACTGATTAAAAGTGTGGTATCTCAAACAGGACAGGTACTCTAAAAACCTTGGCTGAATAAGCCATTGGGTAGAAAACAAAAGAAGCAAGCAAGGGGAGAGCTACTTAAGAGATAAAACGGTCCATAACAGTTTATTGAATAGCAAATGATTTACACTGCCCCCATTTCTTCTCTCATGTATCTCCTGGTGTTACTTCTCCTTTGTTATAAGAACCTTTAAGTGAGCAAAATAGTATGCACTCCCTTTCTCCCTCCCATGGCAGAAGCTGCCTGCTTGCTGTTCTCACTATGAGAAATAGATAAGTACAATTAGTTTGTACCTCACGTCTAGTTATCACTCAGCTGAGCTGGTTGCTGAGGCTTTACGCTTTCACGTGACACCCCTGTACATATCTCCTTTTTTAATTATTTCTACAGGTTTTAATTTGTAAACTGTCATATGAGATCTGGGGTTGCGTTTTACCAGAATAACCACTATGATTGCAAAAGCAAATTATAGGTATACATAAAGCTTTTTTTTTCAGAAAAAAAAATTATTACATATTTCTAGTGTTGGGGAAGGGAACTCTCTAGAACAAGCTTCTAAGCAAAGACAACAATTCTCCTCTCCTGAAAATTGATATATTCAATTAAATGCTCACAATCTGGTTAGTTTTTAATAAATACCATTTAAAAACCCAAAGCCTCACTGTTAGAAGCATGGCACCAGGTAATGAAACTTGTATCGTAACTCTGCAGATTTTCATCCTGCAATATGCTGCTTTTAAACTCTTATCTTTGAGCTCAGAATGCAATTTGACTCAAATTAGAGTTCTCTTGCAATAAATATCATCATTATTTTAACTTGATACTCCTTGCAGTCAAGTCTTTTAATTCAGATTCCATTGAATTGAGAAGAGATGGGACAAAAATTTGATTTAAAAATTTAAAAGTCCCTTTATTCACAGAGAGATTGAGGAGTGTAACACAGTAAGAGAAGTTATGCTTAAAAGCACAAAGGAGCAAATTATTTTAAGAAATTTTGATTATTGCTAACCTCTGAAAGTCCAGTTACAAGCATGCATATAATCAAGAATTACTATAGTAATTATAAACATATAATTGTTCTATATTTATACATATATGACTATATGTATATGCATATGTATGTGTATATGAGTGACTATATAAAATTACTTTTAGCTAATCAATATAATATGCACTAAATAATACTAATGATCTCTATGTCAGAAAGATTAAAGTCTAGTTATCATAAGTACTTGAAAGTAATAAAATTGAATAAATCTGCCCACAAGTCTGACTTCATTAATTCACAATGTCTCACTCTCTAACTAGAGTGAATTGATGTTTTTGTTCTAGTGTATTTAATCAAATACTGAAGAAGCAAGAAGGAGGATAGGGTGAAGAAGGAAAATGGAATGCGGGCAACTTTTACTTAATATTTTAAGTGTGAAGTCACAGCTGTCAATTCTCATTGACACTTTGCCATACTCTGCTTAATTAGTGTCTTTATTGCCATAAACTGAGTCTGTTTCTGCTTGCTAAGGAAAAAAAATGGGAAAGAAAGCCATTTGATCTGAGAATTTGCTTCTACAGTAAATTTAGCTAACTCTTTTATCATAATCTGGTAACCACTTAACCGTGTGTGTGTGTGTGTGTGTGTGTGTGTGTGTGTGTGTGTAAGGTATCATAAGATCCTGTGTAAGGTATCATAAAAGATTTTGTGATTCATACCATAAAATCGGCACTAAAAGAGTATTATTAAGAATTTCAACCAGGACAAAGGATCAATTTCACTGTTATTTTAACCAGGCATATTTCGCTAGCACATGTGGAGAAGAGATTGAATTGTAGGTAAATTTCTCTTAGGTTAAACAATTAATAATCAAAAAGATAGTTAAAAGACTGAATCAAGAGAAAAATTCAGGCAGGATGGGAAGGACATACATAGGTTGTGAGTCAATGAACACAGGGCATAAAGTTTGGAAAATTATTCATGATGTTTCTTCTGAGTGTTAGCTTGAGAGACAGCATAGACATTGACACTGAACTTATATGAGAATAAAAGCAATAGTCTCTGTAGGACCTTACCAGGAAGACTTCTAACCTCTCTGCCCTACCAAAATCACAGTGAAAAACAGAGGCAAGTTCAAATATGCACTCAGTCACTGAGCAAATGTAGATATTTAATTAGGTAATAAATTATATAGTATAACTAAAATAATTAATGAAAATTGTTGGGAGGGGCGCCAAGGTCAGAATGAGCTTTGTGCAAATGCTCAAATTCTTTTTTTTTCTTTTTTTTTTTTCTTTTGGTAGTACTGGAGATTGAACCCAGGTACACTCTACCACTGAGCTTTGTCCCTGGATCTTTTTAGCCTTTGTTTTGAGATGGGTTCTTCCTAAGCCACTGAGGCTGGACTTGAACTTGAGACCCTCCTACCTTGGCTTCCCAAGTACCGGAATTACAGGCCTACTCACTGTTATTGAATAAGAGCTGAGATCTAAATTAGCTCTCAATATGTTTAGAAATGAATAACAGCCCCTTGGGCAAGAGTGTGGCCAGGATCTAGCCCTTCTGGCAATGGAGTGCCCGAGGATAAAATACAACTTCAGAACAAGGCATCGATTCATTTTCATGCTTTCTGGGTGCTCTTGTTCTATTATCTTATGAATATCAGCTCTGTAAATGGAACAGAGAAGGCATGTCATCAGGTTAGTTGTTGCACAGAACACTTCACCAGACAGTGGCAAAGACAGGCTGGTCCATTCAAACACAGATTGGTAGGTGAGTCAAGAATACAGAGGAAAAAAAGGGCATGAGGCTGTATTAGTACAATATATACACTCTTCAGTATTATATAATATTAGAATAGAATGATATAAAAAGCATCTTAATGGGGATGATAAATTAGATGATCTTTCAAGAAAGGTGAAATGGACACTTAGCACTGTATAGTTCTGTACTTAAAGAACAGACTAATTCTTCTAATAAATTAGCACATTTTATCAATTTCTATTCTTCATTTTTTTGGTGGTACTGGGGTTCCTGGAAACCCTTCTACCTCCGGGCTACACTCCCAGACACCTATGTTTTATATTTTTATTTGGAAACAGTGTCTCTTAAGCCAGCAAGGCTGGATTTGAACCTGCGTGATTCTCCTGTCTCTGCCTCCCAAGTGAGGGGATTACAAGCGTGTGCCACCACGCCTGTCATCAAACCATATTCTATGACCAGAATTTAGTAAATGTCTATTGACATTAGTAAATTGTGTTTGTTTAAAAAATACTAAATACCCAAGCATGGTGGCACATGCCTATAGTCCAAGTACTTGAAAAGTTAAAACAAAAATTGTGAGTTTGAAACTAGTGTCAGAAACTGAGCAATACCCTTAGCAACCTAAAAAGACCCTGTTTAAAAATGAAAAATAAAAGAGGCTTGGGTGTAGCTTCAAGGTAGCATGTCCCTGGGTTCAAACCCAGTACAGAAAAAAACCCTGAAAAAATAAGTACACACACACACACACACACACACACACACACACACACTAATTCAAACATTCATTCAGGAATCAAGTTTTTAAGTGCTGACTTCTGGAACATTATTAGAATGTCACAAGGTAATTGTTTGCTTTTTATTCCATCCATGCCTCTCTGCTTATATCCACAACACTAGAAATTTCCCCCAAAAAAGTACATTTTGTGAGTTTCCAATGACTTACTTGCTCACTCATCTCATTGCCTGGCAGGCTGTTTATCTTTCTTTTTTTTGCCCTTCTCTAACAAATGTAAAACCTCCAGGGTTTTCTATACATATCCTTTTGAAAATGTTTGTTTCTGTTTGTATGTGGGTGTGTGTTTCTCTAAAATATAGCCAGAACCCATTAGAATATGCTGTCAGAGTCAGTGGTAGGATTTTGTCATTTCCCTTTCGACTTGAAAAATAGCATTTTGAAAAAAATATTTTTCATGCACGACATTTTTCTCCCTATTCACTTTGATAGCACCACCTGCTTCGGGAAATATATATTTTCCACAAACCACTCAAATGAACTAATCCATTTTCACTATGTTTCCTTTTTGGCGAAATATCTACAGAATTTGCTTTCATAAAGATAAATTCTGTTGCTTTCTTCTGTCTTTTTCTCCCCTTCTCTCTTTATGAAAGGAAATGATTCCTTCTTTTCTTCTTTATGGAGAAACACATAGAGAAATAAAATCCTACAAACAATTAAAACCAATGAGTGAGACTCTGATTTTGGATAAATTTATTTTAATCTCTTTCTTTGTCATTATTTTCACATATAAAATGAGAATGTTAGAGCCAAATGCCTTTCAAGTCTTATTTGCTAAAATTATGTGATTCTTTACCTGTGATATTTTACCTGAAAATAGAGGTGGATGTAATGTGTGCTTTTGGTATGGTTAAGAATCCCTTTATTTGTGTGATTAGTGGCACCATCAAACTTAGAGGCAATTTTCTCATGCTGAGAAAAAAAAGGTTGGGTGGGAACTTATCTTTGAAATTACATGTGTCTTCATCAGAGGCAAGAGACCAAGAAAAGGAAGGCAGGGAAGAGCTCTCATGAACTCCATTTCTTTTATTTTTCTTTCATGTTACTGGGGATTGAACTCAGGGGTGCTCTATCTCTGAGGTATACCCTTTACCATATTATTTTTTTTGAAAGAAGGCCCCACCAAGTTGCTGAGTGCCTCATTAAGTTACTGAGGCTAGTACTGCAATCCTCCAGTCTCTCCCTTACTGCCAACCTGGATTTGACCAGAATTTTCTTGATCAGAATGGCATGGTGTCAAAGGAAACTTGCATCCCATTTTGGATATAATGTTTCTGAGCTTTAACTTCTGCATTTAAGGGAAATAAAGATCTCCATTTATTTCACTTAGATTTGAGGTATTAATATCAGTGAAATTGCCATTCTGGATATGCATATGCACATAAACCCACACAATTATGTATATCTATAGAAACAGATAGATACACATTTATGTAAATTTTAATTGAATCTTTTGACAAAGAAATAATGAATAGAGGTCTTCTACATTAAAGGCCAGAAATGTCTAGACCAGCACTGACTGAGCTCATGACATTTGACTTGAGAAATCATTTTCAGAATCATCTTTTCTGTATCACTTGCCATCCCAATGACATCTAAATGATTTCAATTCTGGAATCCCAGCCAAAGCTATGAACACTCCTAGAAGTCCTCCTTTAACTCTACTACCAACTGTGTATTTTGCACTGTGGTGACAATGTCATCACCATCTATTTTGGTGTTCAAGTTTCTTGAGGAGGACAGTGGAAAGAGTGAAAAGAAGAAGAAAAAATGTCCACTACACATGCACTACCGGGTCAGCCTTTTGTATGTGCTGCCATTTTTAGCTATTACTACCTCAAGAGGTGGGTATCATCATTATCTCCACTTCAGGAATGAAGAGCTTTGAAGTCTAACTGACTTTTCCCAAGGTTACACAGTTACTAAATGTCAGTTCAGGATTTAAACACATGCCGCTTGACCACAAAACTTGAGGTTTAACTGCTTCTCTAAGCAGCCTCTCTTTTCCCTGTTTACTAAGCCAAATTTAGTGCAAGGGAGATTGACTTCCAATCAGGATTTTAGAGCTAATTTCGACATGGGTACCAATAATCCCTCCACTGGACAACTCCAGGATCACTCGTTCATTCAGTGTTGTTGGCAGCCAATAAAGTGGGGCCCAGCTGCCATGTACACAACTGCTCAGTGATGGGTGTCTGTTTCAGTTTTGACAATTGGTGTATTTAGAAGTGCACTGAATCAGGAATTAGAAAGCCTGTGCTCTAATCCTGTTGCTATAGTGAACTTCCTTCATAATGCTGCATGAGTCATCTCATCTCCCCAATTCAGTTCTGCCATTTGTAGATTCTGGAATTAATACATACCTATTGTTTTTATTTTTAATTTTTATAGGTGCATTGTAATCATACATCTTAATGGAGTACAAGATGGTAGAGGCATCCATGCACATATCACCCAATTAGCCCTTACCCAATTCTTGCCCTATCCTCCCCCGCTCCCTCCTTCTCATGTTTGGCTTAGTGATTGACATTGATATGTTTGTTAGTGTACATCAGGTGCATTAGAGAATTTCTCTCTTCCCACCTCCCATCCCCTCAGTTAGGTCACCTTATTTGATCATTTATAGTATCTCCTTCTTTGACCTATTTTTTAAATTGAGATATTGTAAATAATTCACAAAAAATGGGAATAGCCCAAGATAGTAATTGCTGAGGGTTATGATCAGTGTTTTATCAATGGAATAATAAGTGGCCAGAGAAATAACTAATAATTAAATAACAAAGCTAATCCAAATTGTAAGGAAAGAATGAACAGTAGTGAGGGGTTATGAAGAACCTGTCACTACATCCTGCTACTCCCGAAAGCTTATTTTATTTCTTTGTGTTTAAATATGAAAGTGGGCAAAACCTATGTCCATATCAACTATTACTAGTCCACCCCAAAGCAGCATTTTTTTTTTTTTTTTTACTTCTACATGAGGGAAGCCTGTGGCTCTGTCAACCTGAACTTTGCCACCTGTTTCCTGCTGCTCACACTCTTCTGTTGAACTGGGTCTGGTCTGAGGTTCACCCTGTTCTGAGATAAAGAAGCCACTGCTACTTGCTGTTCTTGCATGTCCTCCTAAGTGGGATTTTCCCAAGAGGTTACCCTTAGGAAAAAAAAAAAAAAAAAGGCAGAACATAAGGCCGGGTTTAGAAGTGGCTGCTGCACAGAGAATCACAGCCCCTGGGGAAAGGTCTCACCACAAGCTATTATTAGAACTGAGCTGTGAGTTTGTAAATGAGAAGTGAGACTTCACTTGCATGTACAGCGCATGCATGCCATAGGTGCCCAGGTGCCAAGGAGGGGAAGGACTTTCAGACACCTCCACAGACAGCAGCTGTCTCCACGTTTCCTCAGAAGGTGTGCAGCCACACTCCGCTCACTGCTGAGCTGGAGAGAGAGGCTGTCTGGAATCATGCAGATGCTGTGTTGCTGAAGTCAGACAGCAGCAGGCACGCCTCTCAGAAAACTTCTAGCCAGGTGGAGAAGAATGGTGAGCTGGTAATCTATCAGAAGGACTGACATGATAGCAGAATTCCTGTTTAGGTGCCATGGTAAATGACTAAATTCCTTGGTCTGTTGATTCATCTGAGAAATGAGCATAGTGGGAATTTAGAATTCTAAACTTTATTCTAGGGTGAAAATTATAAATTCATATATCACTCTGCATATCAAAATCTTTACACGCTTCTAGATACGTAGACTGACCAGTGTTGTCATGGAGAGTCCTTAATACTTCTAACCCAATGTATCTCTCTACCTTACCATTTATGTCATTTTAGTATTGGCAAAGACTACTCTAAAATTTAGATATCCAAGATACATTCTATATTCTAGCAATTGGGGAAATTTTGCATGCCAATACAGAAAGTTATTATTTCTCTCCCTCCACATTTCTTAATTCACAGTGGTTGGATACTATTCATCCCTCACCTTTAGGCTGGGACCTGTTTCTTCTAACTTTCAATCTCTCAACAGTGACCTCTAATGTTGTTCTCACTAATGGTCTTTCCTATATTAATTTAAATTACATGAACAAACTGGAGTATCTAGGTGCTTCTGAGAGGTCTAAACATGCTAGTTACTATAATTCCAATTGGCAATAATAGAAAAAATATTTCAAGAATCTATTAAATTTCCTTTAATCTCAATTATGCTACTTATTAGCTGTGTAACCCTTACATAAATTAGCTAACCTCTATGGACTATAGTCAGTTTCTGTTTTTATGAAATAGGGATCACTGAAAGTACTTAATCCATAGTAGATTTTGTAGTACATGTATGTACATGCACAGGCACACTCAGTTCCTCTCTATTCTTCTCTCTCTTCTTATTATTTCTACACTTGTGAGCACACGCATTTTCCAAGTAGATATTTTAAAAGCCTACAAATATAAAATAATAAATGTGAAGATAAGGTTAAACTACAAGCTATATTAACATCACTAATAATGTCTAATTACCTTTAGTGATGCTAAAATTAGCATTAAAATTATGATTAAAATATTGTCCTAAAAGGGAGAAATGATATATTCAATGATATATTCTAAGTAGTACTTGGGGTGAAAGTACAGAGGATCTTATAAATTAAGGTGTTTGGATTTGCAAAGTTTGAAAGAAAATAGAAGAAAACAAGATTTTAAACAATAGTTTATCAATTCATTTAAAATAAAAAGTGAGAGAAGTATCCATGCACCAAGAACCTAAGAAAGGCCAAGTTGTGACCTTCTTCAAAGCAGAGTAGACAAGGATCAATCATGGATTCCCGGAGTTAAAATGGGCTACTTAGGAGGAACTGGCTCAGTGTCCAGCTGAGCTGACACAGGTCTTGTCTGCCTGTCTGATATTGAGGTATAGGTAGAACAATGCTTTTATTATATCATTTTTTCTTTTCTTCTGTCTCTGCATTAAAATAGAAAGTATGTCCTGAAATCACAGTAATAGTCAATGCCGATCAGTATGAGGTACAAATGTGCACTATAGTCATCAATTATTTTTAAAGATGCAGATCAGGTATGTAGTCAGACCCATGTTGCCCTTCAAAATGGTCACATTTGGAGGAGGGTATGTTGTTTGAAAGATGATGATATCATCAAAATATGTTTAATTCTTCTATAAAAATGGATTTAATAACATATTATGATCTACATAAGAAATATATATTCTATTCCATCAGATTCAAAGGTAGTTTTATACAAATTTTATCCAGATTTGTCTCTAAAATGACTTTATTTTTTTCTCAAAAGATAAATCCATCCTACTAGCTGATGATTTATTAGCATACATAACATTCTAATAAATGTGACATATTTTGCAAAAATAATTCTCTCCAAATATTTTTTTAATGAAATAAAAATTTGAAAATTGTTTCCACAGCAGCAATTTTCTTCAGATTTTCATTGGTAAAGGGAACACACACACACTCACACACACACACACACACACACACACACACATACACACACACAATGAATATCAGTCTTCTACAATAATAAAATAAAAAATAATTTGGTAGTTTCTATCTGAGCAAGTATAATTTGATCTTTTCTATGGGAATTATATATTTTATATCTATAATAAAATGTGGTATAAGGCACAAATAAGTAACTTAATAAGTACTTCTCAAGTAGCTAGTTGATAATCTAGTTTCTCTAAACTAGTGATTATTCCTCCTGGATACACTACTGGAGTTGTCCAAATTCTGAAATACTAAGTCTTGGATATGGTACAGATTTTTGTATTTTAAAAGATTCCCAGTGATTTTAATATTCAGTGAAAGGAGAGAATCTTATTCTAAATTTCTATAGAAGTTTAATATTTGATGTCTTGGTCCATAGAATGACTTTTCCCTAAACCTGTCAAAGTCTTCAATAGTTTTTAAAAAATATAAAGACAAAAATGATAGCAGCCATTTATAATTTTAACAAGAAAAAGTTAAAAGATAGATGGAGTCTTTTAGGCCCTTTAAACCAGCCTCAAAATAAGTATTCGATAAATACTTTTAAGATAAGTGACTTCGTTGAATAAACATGGCAGATAAACAAGGGCCCAAAGAGAGGAGTAACAACAAGTAATATTGATAGAGTGAAACACATACAAACACACACACACACACACACACACACACACACACACACACACACAAAGATAACTAGAAGCATTACAAATACACAACCTCACATGGTCTAGATATTGACAAAGCAGAAACTCTTCGAGCCCCTCATGCTAACAGCTTCAGCCTCTCATTCCCTCTTACTCAGTCTCCCTTCTCCCACACCTCACTGTAGTCTCAGACAGTACTCTTCATATCACTCTTCCTTAAACAGGCTACTCTCCGTATTTTCTGATTCAGCTCTTCATAGAGCAATTTTAGTCCTAAAAACAAATAATATCACAGACAAACACACATAGAGTTTGGTGTAAGAAATGCTCCAGGGACATGACCTGGGCACTTGCCTAGTCTCTTCTCTCAGCTTCCTCATTCCTCAACCTATTTCTTGAATTCAACTGTGCAAAATTCCCACTTCTGCTCCTTGGTTTTTGCATTGGCATTTGTTCTCTTAACCTTAGTTTTTAGTCTTCCCACATAAATTTAGCTCACCCACAATAAACTGTACTGGATAGAATACAAGCCTGTATTAATGCTTGGAACCAAAACCAATGGGGTTTCCCATTATGAAGAGATTCCAACACATAGAAATTCTTAGAAAAAGTTAGCAAGTTTCTTAATGGAAACCTCAATCTTCATAAGATTATCATTTTCCTAGCGCAATTTAGAATCAAAGGCGGCAGGGAAACTAACTTGGGTATTTCTAACAACTCAGACAACTGCCAAATTGCCTCTCTGATCGTGCTTTATATTTAGTATTTTTCCACAATTTATTTCTTTTTTATAAAATGAATTGGAAGAAAATGCATATTATAGAGACAGGGAGAATTTAGTCTATCTCTTGATTAAAATAAAATATAAAGTAAATATATGTATAGTTATATAATTTTCCAGCACATGGAAAGTATTATTTAAATTTCTTGATAGCTTAAACATTCCTGGTCATTAATTGATATTATATTTTCTTTTCTTTCTTCTTCTTTTTTTTTGAAGACTAGAGATTGAATCCAGGGAAGTTCTAACTCTGAGCTACACCTCAAACACTATTGCATTTTATTTATTTTGAAACAGGGACTCATTCAGTTTCTGAAGGCCTCTCTAAGTTGCTGAGACTGCCATCAAGCCTATAATCCTCCTGTCTCAGTCTCCCAAGAACTGTTATTACAGGTGTCAGCTACCATACCTGGATGGTATTTTATTTTGGTAGGATACAATTTTGGCTGATGTAGAAACAATATGGAGAGGTAAGGTTATACTGCATGTTTATGACCAATATCCATTCTGAATAGTTGAGCATCCCTTTTGAGTATATCAAGTATTTTGAATATCATACATAGATACAATAATTGGCAAGTATTTATTGAGCCTGATGTCTCATGAAATTATGTAATGGATGTGGGTACTGGATGTAAGCATGTACCATGAGACATGTGCAGGGTGGCCAGAAGACAGGAAATAGCAGATGTCTTAGGTCACTACATCTGAGAACTGAGTCAATTCAATGTTATTCTAAAAATCATGTTTTAGCCCTTGGTAAGTACAAGACCCTAGGGCAGTATTTTAAGAACACCTGAATTATGAGGCAGAGTCTATACCTTTAAGCTTAGTGCCTGTATAATTACATAATAAGAAGGCCAGTGCTCACACAATGCTCACAGGCCCAGTGTCAAGGACAGCTAAGAGAATGGCAGAAGATTTTGTTTGGTCTTGAAAAATGAGCAAGAACAACAGGAAAAAAAAAGTTGTGCCAAGTGACTTCTAGGCAAGAAGTAACTATAAGAAGTGAGTCAAAATAAGAAAGTCTAAAAGTTTCTTGGAGAAAACAGCTATTTAGGCGATTGCTAGGAATCAGGCAGTTTGGATCAGGCAGGGGATGGTACGCAGACCTCAGTACATCCTAGAAATTAGGCTGAGTTTGGATTTACAAAGGGAAGCCTCTAGAAGGTAAGAAAGTGAGAGAAACAGAGCCAGACTTAAGATAAAAGACTGTTTCTAAAAGCATGGGCAAAAGTTAGTTTTAGCATCTTTTTCACTAGGATAGAGTCCTAGAACTCTTCACAGAATGATCGCTGATGTGGGCATGATGAGCTCCAGATGGCAAAAGTGGAGAGATAGCAATAACTGCTGTGAGACTTTCAAGTCTGGTTTTAGGATATTTGGCACATTGCTGAACGTGCTAACGTATAACTCAGTGTTTAAATTGTCGTTTTACATCCTTAAGTTTTAAGGGCAAAATGGGGGTCTGCAGCAAGTGATTTTAGAAGTAATATGGGGAGTTGACAAAGACAGAGCATATTAGCTTGGCATGGATAACTTATGTATCACAAGTTACATATTTTAAGTAAATGTTCACTGGATCATTTAACTTGGCATTTATAACTTGTGTCAAAAATAGAAACTTTGTTCGGCATGCAAGGTACAAGACTTATCATTCTCTACACAGAGATAGAGAAAAACCTCATCTAGGTAGGAGCAGGAACGTGCCAAACGTCTTTGACTTTGGGAAGGTTATAGACAAGGTTGACAGTGTCATTGCATACAGCATGATTTATCATGAGCTTCAGAAGGTCCTCAATAAAGTTCCACATGACAGCCATCCATTGAATGTAAGAGCTAAGGAGATCTGGGGTAGAGCATGCAAGTGAATAAAGAGCTAGCTTAATAAAAATAAAAAAAAGGAGACAGAGAGAAAGAAGAGCTGAGAACAGAGATGCCGCTGACATGATGAGCTACATTGCCTTCCAGATAAGTTTGATAATGGCTAAGCTTTTTATATAATTGTGTTAGTTTTTGGAGTTGAGAGCAGCATCTCAAAATGTTTATTGTGAGAGAATTGCAGAAACTGGAGGAACTAGGTGCTTAATAGCCTAGATAAGATTAATTTCGAGTTAAACTGCCCCTAGCCTGGTTATGTTTTTACAGATTGCTGCAGTATTTGATCAGGAAGGAGGCAGAAAATAAACACTCGCAGTGAACCAGCACATTGGCTTTTTAAACAGTAGGAATAGTTTCAACAGCTCAGATGCAGCTAATGAACCTCAAGGGATGAGAAAACATACATTAGGTTGGAAAGCAGGATACCTGAGTTCCATCTACCTAGGAGAGTTTAAGCAAGCCACTTAACTACTGGGGCCAACTTTTAGTCTGTAAATGAACAAGTTCAAGCAAATGATTTCTGAGGTTTCTTTTCATAATAACCTCATACAATACTCTGATAATAATTGTGATATAAAAGGTTACATATTTAGCTAGAGTGACCAGGAGAGTTAGAGATGTCTGGATAATTTCATGTCACAGAGCAGAAAGAGACTCCCTCCAGTCCCAAATTCCAATAAACAGCACATAATAGAGATAATAATGAAATAAATGCCAAGCATTTTCTGTAAATTAAAGTTGTTTTTACTGAATTATGGGCCATATTTTTGGACGTGTGCTCTCAAAACAAATTAATACTGCTTGCAAGAAGAAAAAAGGAGATGCAAGTGTCTCAAATATATTGGATACATAAAAGCTGGAGTATGCATAATCATCTTGCAAGAGTTCTTAAATCTCTGTATATAAACTGTTTAAAAGTAAATTAAAATTATTCCTTAATGAAATACAAATCTGAAGTCAGTGGAATAACTAATCATTTTATGACCCATGCAGTGAATTTTTAATGCCTACTTCTACCTGATTATTTTAGATATGTCTGTGTTGTAAATTAAAAGCTACATAAATCATTAATGTGTTGATACAGATCAGTGAACTGCTTACACTATATGTGATTCCTTAGGACATACAATGTCTGATTCAACTCCCTCCCTTTCAATTACATGGCATCCAGGCTCTTCTCCTCTGTTCATCTTCTCCAAGGTCTTATTTGGTAGTGCTGCATGCAAAATATTTTATCATGTTCCCAATATACCCTAATGCTTTCAATCAAAAAAGTTCAAATTGCACAAAAACAAATGAATAAATACAAAAAAAGCACAAAACAAATGAATAAGAAATCTCCAAGGGCATGGACACAGATGCTAGAGATAAATTCATTTGTTTTGTTGAAATTTATTTTCCCTAAAGATGATAGAGGAAAGACACAATCTCTGCATTTTACTCCATTCTGGGCAGCCTCTTTAACTTCATAAAAAACGTCATACCCTTTCTATACCTTGAGTTATAAAGCTCTAATTATTTAGCAGGATGGTCCTCATTGATTCTCTCCCCCCGCCTTTTTTTTTTTTTTTTTTTTGAGGTACTGAAGATGGAACCCAGGTGCATTCTATCTCTGAGCTGTACTCCCAGGTCTATTTTTTAATGGTGCATTGTAAATACATCTTAATGGGGTACAAGATGGTAGAAGCATACACGCACACATCATTTATTTAGCCCTACCCAGTTTCCACCCCATTCCCTCCCCCCTCCCCTATTTTCATGTTTGGCTTACTGGTTTATTAAATTGTTTACGAATGCTCTATTTTTATTCTTTATTTTGAAATAGGGTCTTACTGGGTCGCAGAAGGCCTCAATAAGTAGCATAGTCTGTCCACAAACCGTGATTCTCCTCTTTCAGCCTCCCAAGTACTGGGATTACAAGCACGCACCACAATGCTTGGCTTCTCTCTTCATTCGTCTAAAAATTGCACATCCTTCAGGTACCACCTCAAGATCTGTATCTTTTGTAATGCTATTCAAGTGCACACATAATTAAGAGAAGTGCAATTCATATCAGAGAAACTTTATTAAGTTTATGAAATCTCTGCTGTGATAACTGATTTATTCTAGATATTATAGAGATATAAAGATGAGTAAGACATTGTCTCTTTAATGGGTAATATTGAAATATTCAAAAATAACCAAAACCTAGCACATGCTATGAGAGAACATTAAGCAAAATGGTATGTATACTTTGTAAAGGAAGAATTAATATAGAATTTAGAGGATGAGTGAGAAATTTTCATAGAGATATCATGGGGAAAAAACCTTCTTTTTAAAGTACATCCTCAGTAGAGGATATAAATTGAAAACTATGAGAGTTTAAATTAAAAAACATTGAGATAAAATATATTAAAATATCGCAGACACTGGAGTCTACATATTTTCTTAATATGAAAAATGAAATGGTCATTCACATTTCCTGAACAAAACAGTAATTTGATGAACCACGAATATTATGTAAGATAGATTGGAATATAGAATTACAGAGATAAGACCAATCAGAATTAGTGACAAATAATTCATTTTATTTCCATTCAATATCTGTCTATAGGTTTCAATTAGCTATCAGATTTCAACTTCAGTGCTGAATAGTATAAAACTGCCTCTAGGTTATTGAAGCTTACATTCTTGTGGATGGAGAAAAACAATCTAAATGACTTAAAAACAGATAATTTATCTAGTGATGGCGAGAAAAGAAAAATAAAGAGTGAGTGGAAAAGAGTGTCATTTGATATTTTATTTTAGATGAGTGGCCACCAAACATTTCCGAAAACATTTTATTTGACCAGTGCATAATTAAAGTTAACAAGCAAGTCATATAATTTTGGTGCTTTTTGAAGGGGTATATTATGTCTTTCCCTAAGACATTTCTAATTTTTGTGAGATGGCATCACATGCTAACTTGCCTCTCATTTTGTGGGGAGAGACAAAACAAGGAGTGTTTCCAATAATAACTGGCTTACTGTTGGTCATATGACAAATAGAATACTATGATAGATATAAAAGTACTATGCCAGGAATTCAGAACTCTTGATGTGAAAAAGGGGCTACCCAGAATACCTTTCACTAATTTTTCTTTGATTCTATGAGAACGTTTAACTATGAAAGGAAGTTGCCAGCTATTTTAAATAAAAGAAGCCAGTAATTACTTTTTTTCCAGTAAAATGAAGGAGGGTATGATCTCAATAATGAAGATAAAACATGAGAAGGATATTTTTAACTAAAGAAACAAGAATAACAAATGGAAAAATATTATGGGGAAAGGAAAGGCAGAAAAAAGGGAGGAATATAATATCTCATGAAATAAGGTTAGAAAAATAACTCATTTTCAGGAACAAATAATAATGTAAAATATGGTGAATTGGGAAAAAAAAAGTCATGGAAAAGTAAGGCCAGATTTCTTCTCCCCAAAACTGGTCTACCTAGTTTAAATAATCTGTATTGTTCATTTAAATACTTATATGTAAAGACTAGTGAATGCTTTGAGGATCTTAGTTTTATTTTATTACACTCTCAGAGTTAATGGATACTTTTACTAGAGACAGTGCAGCTTAAAAATCAATCAACATTGCTATTTGGAATAGAAGCAAAAGGCAAAAGAAAATCCAAAACAAATTACTGCCAACCAAAGGAGTTCTGAATTGCAGGAGTGACTACAGAGTAGAGAAGAAATTTCAGAAAAGAGTAAGCTGCAGAAAGAACAACAGAATCTGACATGTAAACAATGCCTATTAACTTGCCTCAATTCTCTACTCTGTAGACACAGGGAATATTTCAAATTCCCAGGAAGAAAACAACATGGGGAAGGCTGAAAATAAAAGTACAGAATTCATGTGATGTTCATTACTGGGAGACAGTCTTTTATGTTTGAGTCAAGCAAAATCACCTGCTATGAAAACAAAAATGCATTTCCTCAGGAGGATATAATAAAACAGAAACAAATCTCTTTATCATTTATAATCTGTAGCATAAAATTAAAAAATAGATGTAGTCAAGAGAAAAAGCAATAAGTAGAAATCAACCACCAGATGACTCAGATGTTGTAATTAGCAAAGCATGTAAAGCTATTACAATTTGTGAAAATCTTAAAAGAAAATGCAGTAACGCTCAATTGTGGGGAATAAAGGCAAACAAACAAAATAATAAAAAACATATTAACATTCTAGTAATGAAAAGTACAGACCCTGAGCAAAATTTTCAAAGGTGAGCTTAACAATATACTGAGGATTGCATATTAAATTCTCATTTAGTTTTCATATATGTCAGCATTAATCATACAGTTTAAGATAAAGTCACAATAAAAATAAATTTAATAGTTTCAGTGACATATGGTACAAAATAAAAAGCCTAATATACAGGTATTTGAAGTTTTAGAAATAAGCGGCAATGTATCGGTGTCACTCCTGCCTCCCTGTGACACTGAGACCACCAGAGTCTCAGAAGTTCCCCTTGCACTTACCCTCCCTCTCCACTCTTCCCAGACATACATGATTAAAAGTTATTTACCGATGATATGTTTATATTCAAAAATTAAAAAAAAAACTTATCCAGACAGATTGATAAAATATGCAGAGTTTTCACGAGGAAAAATATAAACGGTTAATAAGCACATATGAAAAATCCTTAATATATCATTATCTATTACAAAAATACAGAATAAACTAACAGTAAATATGACAATAATTCTACTATGATAACTAAAAAATATAACAACATCAAAAGTTTTTAAGGGAATATAAATTAAAAAGAAGATTCATGCTTTATTTCAGGAGTATAAAATTGTTTAAGAATGTTACTAAAAGCTTTGGCATGGCGGGGCATGATGGAACATACTTGTAATCCCAATACTTGGGAGGCTGAGACAGGAGGATCATGGTTCGCAGCCAGCCTCAGCTACTTAGTGAGGCCCTGTTTCAAAATAAAGAATTAAAATGGGGCTGGAAGTGTATCTGGAAGGGAGAATGCCTCCAGGTTCAATCCCCAGTACCACAAAAACAAACACACCAAAAACAAACACAAAAAGTTTGAGCAGTTTTATAAAAGTTAAACATGTCTTTGCTAGATAAATAAGAAAGTCTACTCTAAGGCCTGAAATGTCAGGGCCATTTGTATTTGTTCTTTTGTGGAATGTCTCATAACCAGTTTTGCCAACAACATTTATTGGAAAAGCTATCTTTTTTCCAGTGTATGTTTTTGGCTCCTTTGTAAAAAATCAATTGACTGTAAGTGTTAACTTGTGTCCATCAACAGATGAGTGGATTACAAAATTATGGGATACATATACAATGGAATTCTACTCAGCCATAAAAATAACAAAATTATGTCACTTGTAGAGAAATGGATGGAACTTGAGAATATTATGTTAAATGAAAAAGAATATTATGTTAAATGAAATTAGCCATTCACAACAAATTGAGAGTTTGATGTTCTTCCTCATGTGCATAAACTAAGTAAGAATTGGGATATAGGAGGAACTCCAGACAAAGAAGACACTTAGTAGAGTGAAGAGGGGCTATAACTGAGGCACATGGGAGGGTGGAGGAGAACTTGAAGAGTGAAATAACCTCAGTGGACATGATGTACATACACAGACTCATCAGAACCAATCACTGTGCTGAGCACAGAAAATTGGAAAAGGAGAGGGAGTGTGGTGTGGGAACTGGAGAAGAGCTCTACTAGTACTGTGTGCATGTATGCCTCTATCACCCTGAACTGCATGAAGATGTGCGATTACAAGGCACCACCACCACCAACAACAACAAAATGGGTCTTTTTACACGAATAGTGCTAGCCCTGATCTCATGAAAAGTAGAATATATACAGATAGCCTTCTTCTCAACCTAGTAAATACTGGGAATACAGGCATGCACCACCATGGCTGGCCAGCATTTGCCTTTGACGGTTTCTACCTTTGTTTCCTTGTTGTTTGTTCACTTGTAGTTCCTCTCCCATTTTTCAGAAACCTGAAAATATGTTAGTGACATTATTTTCTGTTGTCACTAGAGAAAGCAAAAGCAAATTCACTCAGGCATTGCTCAGCACTAGCTCAGTCTAAACATAAATTATTAACTAAGAATCCAAGGTTGGGCTTTATTAATTCTCCAAAATTGTGTCACTAGGTGTTTATTCTAATGGGGGAGCCTGCAGCTTACACCTAAGGCAGTGATAAAATTTAATGGTTAGAAGATGTGTCCTGGAAAGGAATACAGGGTTCAAATTGCTGCTTTACACTTTGCCTGCCAGATGTCTTTAGGCAGATGATTTACCTGATACTGGTTAGGTGACTGTAACTGTAAAATGGGAATAATATATTTACTTCAAATATATCTGAAGATTGCATGAGTTAATACATGAAAAGTAATTAGAACATTGCCTAACAAATAGTAATCTATAAATAAATGTTGGTTTTAATTATATTTTCACTTTATAAATGTCTCATAGGGATCCCAGACTAATAAATAGTTAAGAGCCACTGATGTGAAGAGAAAGATAATTTATTCATTCCCCAAATGTGCCTCAAGTCCCTAATAGATGCAAGTATTGAGATTAAGAAAATAACTTATACATTTCTTTTAAAGCAAATTTCTAAAATTCCATTTTATTCCCAAAACCTCTGGGAACCTAATAGCACTTAACCTATTTAAAAAAAAAATCAATGCCACAAGGTAACATAGTGTTATTTCCTTCCATCTGAAAGCCAGTTGGTTATGGCAATGGCTTAGGATTTGTCCCACCTGCAAAAGATTTGGATATCACTCTTCACCTCCAAAGGTGACAAAGGAAACCCCTCTGACATAGTAATTTAATAAGAAAATGGAAAATTATTAATAAAAATAAATAATTCACCCAGCACTTTCTGGATTTCTATTAACTATTTTCAGAGATGAAGTCAGTGATGTCTCAGAAAGAGAAGATTCTAATAATGTCAGCACAGTCACATTACATCTGCATACACATAATTTACACACAAGTGTACATGTTCATAAAAATTGGCAAAAATATGATTCATTTACAATAAAGTCATAATTATTAAGATTTTGAGAACATTTTCTACAGAAGAAAAACACATTTTATCTCTACTGTCTATCCTGATAAAGGCTTCTTTAAACTGTCATTTCCTGGATATACATTTGTCAGATGAGATGGTGAAATTAAAGAGGTTAAAAGAGGTACTACTTAAGGACAATATATTTCCTCCTACCAGTGTGTTCATTATCAAGCAATAAAATATAACATTATTATCATCAGATATTTAATAACAAAGGAAAAGATAAAGAAAGAAAGATGAGGACGGAAGATAGAAGAGAAAAGAAAGGAAAGGAAAGAGAAGAAAAAGATAAAGATTGAAAGTAGGTGGAAGAGAAGGCAGAAAAGAAAAATAGGCAGAGAGAGAAATAATTAATGAAGCAACAAATCAAGATGGAACTAAAACATGAATCCCAGTCTATTAACGAAAGAAACAAAATATGTTGGGGTTACTTTGTTCCATCGATTGTGCAAAATAACAAATTATACAGCACATTGGTTGCCAGGCCAGGTACAATTCACCATAGCCAAACTATGGAACCAGCCAAGATGTCCATCAACAGATGAATGGATTACCAAACTGTGGGATATGTACACAATGGAATTTTACTCAGCCATTAAAATAAAAGACTCAATTACATAGTTTTCAGGGAAATGGATGGAACTGGAGAACATTGTACTAAGTGAGATTAGTCACAAAAAATAAGAAATCAGATGCTTTCCCTAATATGTGCAAACTAAGAAGAAATGGGTCATAGGAGGGACTCTATATGAAAAAGGAAGTCCTATAGAGGAGCAAACAAGACAACCTAAATAAGTGGAAGGGAGGGGGGAAGAAGGAAATCCTCTAAAACACACCATGTACTTAAACATATCAAGTCAACCATTAAGCCAAGCAGGGGAAGGAGGAATGGGGACGGAATGGGGTGGGAATTGGGTAGGGGTTAAATTGGTGAAGCGTACATGTATGTACACACAAGCTTTTTACCCCAATATGATGTATGAATATAATGCACCAATAAAAATTAAAAAAAAAAAGAAATTGGTGGGCTGGCCACAGGTGCAAGAAAGTCTAGGCAAATTTGTAAGGAGTTAGAAGGCACAGGGTTTTTCATTATGTTTGATAATAATTGGTTCTTTGGTCTATTTCAGAAAAATCATGAAATGTACCTCTTTGTTCTCTAGGTAGCTTTATAGTGTTTCTGAATGGTACTGTCCCTGGCTTAGGCCGACAAGGGATGGTAGGCCAACTATGCGTTCCTATTCACTCCCATCTCCCTCGCATGTCCCTCACCACACTTACCCGAAGCCCATGCCCTGCCCCCTGTATTTAGTTTATATTTAGTTAATTCAAAACATACACAAATGCATAGAAACAGATATAACATAATCTAAGTGTAGCCATTATGAGAAGATCGGCTTAATAGTCTCAGATGGATTTTTTTCCTTGTAAAGAGAGGCATTCTAAAACCTTTACAATCTATAGTTCCCCTCTAGTTTTTACTTTTATAGTGGATTATCATTTAAAACTTTTATCTAGCATGTTTTCTTAAACAGTGTTTTGCCTTGAGAAACATGGCCCAGCGGCCCTCAAAATAGTCTAACCATTCTATAATATCTCAAAATCAATGTTATTGTATATGGATTAAAGGTATCTTAGGCTCATAAAATCTAGATAAGTGAGTCAAATATTTAGTGGTTTGAATTAAAAAGAAGTTAACTAAAGTGAAATTAAGTAAAATAATTTCTTAAAAGTGCATAATATTGGAAAAAAAAATTTGGTGGTATTGGGGTTCCTGGAAGCCCTTCTACCTCTGGGCTACCCTCCCAGACCTATTTTATACTTTTTTATTTTTGGAAACAGGGTCTCTTAAGCCAACGGGGCTGGCTTCGAACCTGTGCGATCCTCCTGTCTCTGCCTCCCAAGCGCAGGGATTACAAGCGTGTGCCATCACGCCCGGTGGGGTGAATTTTAATATCTAATATAAGGGGAGGTATTGCTGTGCTATATTTGTATCTCTTTTATGTGATAATTTGGGGTAGGCAACCCTGACATTCTCTTGCTTTGGAAGCTGATGCTGGAGATATAAAAGGTAACTTCTGGGCCTGGCTTTTAGCCTATATTTTCACTAGAGAAGCTGGTAGATTACATTTTGGAATTACAAGAGAGTTAAAATTTCATCTTGATATTCCTCATCTTAATAATAAAAAAGTAGAAGCAGGAACCCAGCATTGAAAAACATTCCCAACAGTATATATTCATTAAATGTGTATGCATGCATTAATTCTCAAAATCAATAGCATAAGATGATAGGAGAGAGAATCATTGACACTTCTCAGATAAGGAATATAAAAACTTACTGTGTCACAGAAGAAGCATCATGGCGTGAGAGGGATATAAGTGAGAAGTTCAGTGTTCCACTGAAGAGCTGTCTTAAATAAGGTGCTGTGTACAGAAATCCCTAATATTTTGGCCAGCATGTATATCAATTGCTTTAAGAATGCCGTACTTTCTTTACCGTGCATTGACCACTGATCTATAGCTTCACACTGAGTTTTTCTTCTTCCTCTGTATATCATCTTAACATGCCATGTGTTTACATAATGTTTCTTCATGAAGGACAAGACTAGCAAAATAAATTAGGTAGTTCTAGCTTCACCAAGTACATTGAATCCATAGAACAGTAAACCAGGACATAAAGTATACTTTCTGATATCTCCTCAAATATTTAATGGTGGAAGGACAGTGAGATTTTGCTTTACTTTGACTCATTTATATGTTTATACATCCCTAAATAACTACTTAATATTTTCTCTGTGCACCAACATATATTCAGCTTGTACAAGATATTGAAAGCAAACTAGTTGTAGGTATCTTGAAATTAGAAAAATGTTCTAAGTTATTGGTATTACTGACAGAACATTATGAACTCTTCTTTACAGATTTAAAGTCTCCAATTTTCTCATTTCCAGTCCCTTAAAATTCAAAATTGGATCATATTTTATGCTTGCAGGGTGTTTTCTCAATAAATACAGCCTTTCCCATTTGTTTCTTTTTCTGTTTCTGCACATCTGGTTGGTTATTTCTCCAATTAAATTGCATTCCAATTTGTCTTATAATAGTAATAATAATAAAACTTCTGCAGATCAAATAAAACCTCCCCAAGGAGTTGTTTCTCTTACACCCAGGGTAGAATATAGCTCATTCTGCACAGTCAATAGTGATTCTGATCTAGTGTATTTTAATTGCAAGAGCCAAAAATCAGTTTACTTTTAAGTTAAGAAGTGGAAGAAAACTGGAAAGATGTATTGTTCCAAGTTGTATTTCTTTCTTCTCTTCATTTATTCACTCATTCATTCATCGAGAAAGCACTGAACTCACTCTACATTTAGTCTACATTGTTATATGTGTACTATGAGTTTGGACCATATGGTAGTAAGATTTTTTTATAGGAAGGATGAGTATAGTTGATTTTATTGTTATTTCTTTCTAATGAACACACGAGAACTTCTCTCTCTAGAAGAGGATACTGAATAGAGTATTACTACATAGTCTTAATAATTCTTTACTTTAAAAAGTATGTATTACAAACCTCCTTCATTTTATTTTTTACCCTTGGAAAGTAAAAATTCTTAGCAATTATTTGGTGCCAAGCAAAGAAATACTGAGGTTTAGATATAAGCCAAAATAGAAGTGATGTTGTTAAAATTCTTTTTTTTTTTTTTTTTTTTTTTTTTTGGTGGTACTGGGGTTCCTGGAAGCCCTCTACCTCCAGGCTACACTCCCAGACCTATTTTTACATTTGTATTTGGAAACAGGGTCTCCTAAGCCAGCACGCGCGGCTGGCTTCGAACCTGTGCGATCCTCCTGTCTCTGCCTCCCAAGCTCAGGGATTACAAGCTTGCGCCACCACGCCTGGCAATGTTGTTAAAATTCTTGATTGCTCTGTAGGGAGATATTATGTTTGGGTAGACATAGGTATGACTGAATATCTTTAAAAGAAATTTTTCAAAAGAGAAAAAAGAAAAGCTCCTAAATTTTTTTTCTGTGATATAAAATGAACAATATAATAAATAACTAGCCTCAAAGTAAGGAACAATGCTACATTTATTTGGATCATTCTTTTAAAAATAAAAAAATGTATTTTATAAACCTTAGGGTACTTATTGCTTGATTGATTGATTAGTGGTAATGGGGGTAGCCTTTCTCCTCCAGGCTTTACTCCAAGACCTAGTTTATACTTTATTTGTAAACAGGGTTTCACTAAGTTGCTGAGAGTCTCATTAAGTAGCTGAGTCTGGCTTCAAACATGAGCAATCCTCCTGTCTCAGCCTCCCAAGTGCTGGGATTACAAGTGTGTGCCACCATGCCCAGCCAACCTTAGTTTTTACATAAGAAAATATAAGCATAGCACATAAATTTTCATAACTACATTGCTCCAAATGAGCATGGTGAGAGAAGGTGCAGTCTACATACCTACAATATCCAATAATCCAATGAAATATCTTTAAGAAAATAGTTTTGAGGTTTAAAGCCAATATTATGCCTTATTGCATTGTATTCATCTGGTTTGCTCATTCATTCAACAAAAAAAAAAAATAAAAAGCTCTTTTAGATTTGTTTCCATTTTGGTTTGCTGTTTTGCTATGTAGTGAGATATTTCAAACATAAGGATTTGCAGATTTTTTTTTTTCAGAACTGAGGATTGAACCCAGGGGCATTCTTCCTCCAAGTTACACACCTAGTCCTATTTTTTTTTTTTCTTTCTTTTGAAACATGGTCTCATTAAGTTGCAGAGGGCTTCACTAAGTAGCTGAGGTTGGCTGCAAACCCATGATCCTCCTGTCTCAGTCTCCCAAGTACTGGGATTACAAGCATGTGCCACCAACTCAGGCAAGCATTTGCTGACTCTTAAGCAACTAGTAGTAATAAATATATATTTTTATGGTGATGAATATTGTACATAAGGCCTGCCACATGCTAGGCTAGCACTGTATCTCTGAGCTACTTCTCCAGTCAGGATCATTTTGCTAGTGTATTTTACGATATTTCCTATTGACTAGATATATCATAGTCTAGATAAATTTAGGAGATTGATAGCTAAAGATTCTTGTGGTTGAGAGTTACCACTAACATTTAGTGAATATGAATCTGTCTTGCATTTCTAAAGTAAGAATATGAATATTTTAAATTGTAAAGTCATGAAATGTGTGTGAAGGTAAGCATGAGTATCAATGGTGAAAGTCTAAACCTAGCTTGAGGAGTTCAGAGAGGCAGTTTACTAAATATTCTTTTATATTTATTATAACCAATGATTGAAGGCATTCAACTCCAGTATAGATAAAAGTCCTGGAAATGAAGCTAATCTCAATTGCTAAAAGGTTGATTCCCATTTATGATTTTGAAAATTTGGGATATTTCAACATCTGTTTGTAAAAAAGAGAGAAAAAACTGTAATTCTGAAAGCTAATATAATGTTAGAATCTATGTCATAAAAACACTTAATTTTATAGATAGGGAAATAGAGGCACAATGTAAATAGAATCCCTCAAGTCAACCATCCAATCAGTGTCACAGGGAAAGTGTTATAAAATTCTAAACATCTCAAGCTAAATGGACAGCTCTGAACCAAAGCTAAATGCATATATCAAGCAATGATTAACAAGAGTATTCAGGTGCCATGTTGAGTTTCCAAGATATATAATATGGAGTGATAGATAGATGATAGCTAGCTAGGTAGCTAGCTAGCTAGAGCCTCAGAAACCATGAGCCAAAAAAGCCTTTCCTCCTTTAAGTTGTTTATGTCAGGGGTTTTGGTCATAGTGATGATGTGACTAAGACAGAAAGAACTTTATATAAGGGAGCCTAGGAGAGAGGGAGGGCACAAAGGAATAGAGAACTCTGAGATCATAAGTGTATGTTAAACAAACAAAAATGTTGTCACAATAGAAGCAATTTGTGGGTTAATGTGATGTTCAAGGGCACTAGTTGAAGCCCTTTCATATGCTAAACTGACTCACTTTGTGTCAATTAGTAAAGAGCTTCCTCACCCAGGATTCAGACATCTGTGGCTCCAGGTCAGTGGACTGGAGCATTGAATTTAATATGGCAATGGAAAGGGGAAGTTTATGATGTTTTGTTTAATCACATCTGAGGGGTGGTAAAGAAAGAGAAAGAAATTAAAACTGGCTTTTGTTACAGTGGTAGTCATAGCTAAAGTGTGTGAAACTTCTGATAAAGAAATAAACAAGTTGCCCCCGGTAATGGTCTAAATGATTCAAGTTCTGCAGCAAACAAAACAGTTTGGGATCCCCATAACTGGTTTGCTGGTTGTTGTAAAAGACCTGACAGTTTTTTCCCCCATATACCACATCTTTCTTTGTTTTTCACCCCGGGTTGATGTGCTTTCTAAGTAAGGTAACTAGTTATTAATTCAATAATTAAAAACAACTATAAAGTACATTTTATTTTAAAATTCTAAGAAAGGTTACGTTTCTAATCTGGAGACACTCCCATTTGCTATTTAGAATAGATATTGAGCACTCAAAAGGCATTGAATGAATATATGTTGAATTGAGTTTTAGGATTATTTATTTAAATTCATTCCTTAGCTCATTATTACTTTTAGTTTTATATATTAAACATTAGCTTTGTGATTGTGCCATGCTATAGACACTGTGTAGGTACTGAGAATTAATATTTGTCTGGGTGAATACCATTATGCCGGAAGCCTAATGTTCTATAATAAATATGCTTCTGAAAAATCAGCGTAAAAATTGAGTCATATTTAGGTGAACTAACAGAACCTGATGTTTAGAGGGAACCCTGAGGAAAATACTTTTGTTATGTGAAAAATCTTTTTCATGAAAATTATCATATTCTAATGTGTCTTCTCCATAAACCTGGATTTCCATATGCTAGCCTTTCCTAACTAAGAATACCACCTGTATTTTATTCCCACTTTGTGGGGCACTAACATTTCAATTGGCTACAGAGTCTTAAACTAATCATTCTCTTTTTCAACATTAGAAAATGTTGAATGGCCAAACACTCATCAAAAATGTCAAAAATGTTTTCATTTTTTAAAATCTACTCTAAATGCTGAAGTGGCTTGATTAAGTTAGAGTGGTTTTTATATCATTTTCTATAACCACTTAACTTAAGGGTAACTTTTAATGACATCCTACCAAGAGCTTATAGAATTTTAAAGCAATCAGTGTTTTTTTTTCCTTCCAATATAGTGAGCAGAAAATTAAAGCAATTTATGCTACATACAAGGCCTTATCATGTGTTCTATATTTATGTTATTAAGTAAAGAATATGCATATAATTTTTTTAGTTATATGACATTACCTTATATTTGAAAATCACTTACACTTTTTTCCAGAGTATTTTATAGATACCTGGTTTGAACCTTGTCTAGCAACAGATTGGCATATCATTTAGTTCCCTCTTCTGAAAATGAAAATGTAAGGTTACTCAAACCCACTAAAGTTATTTTGACTTCCATTCTATGTTTAAGATTCTTTTCTTCTCTTTGCTTTATAGAAAGAATGGTTTCTAAGGCCAGAAGTTGGGAGAGAAGTCTTACTTCACTTTTCAATTATCAGGTTTTTTTTTTTTTTTTCAGTTCAAGGAGAGATTTTAAGTGGTCACTCCTTTATAATATAATACATATAGTAAGTCCTATGTAACACACTTCTTCTGAAACAGGATCCTAAATGAATTACTTTGAGCATCAGGATAATGGTATGGTAATGTATGAAGGCTCCTGTTTCTTCATATTCTTCTAAATTCTATTATCTTCTGTATCTAGATGTTCTAGCAAGTATAAAGCAGTATTTTCCTGTGGTTTTAGCTCACATTTCCTAATGACTAATAATGCTGAACAAGTTTTCTTGTACTTATTGGTCATTCATGTTACGGATTGGGGAAATTGTTCCCAGGGAGCTCTGTTAGGCTCCCAGAAACTGTTCCCATAAACGTGGGCCCTTCTCCAGGCTTAGGATAGATATACAGTAGTCCAAACTCTTGCTGAAGACTGAAATGAGTTTATTACAAAGATAGAAATAAAGAATATAGTTTCAGCCCTATACTGACACAGGATAGTATAGGGGGGTGGCCTCAAACGAATTCACCAAAATTCAAAATATAAAACAGCTTTTTAACCGGGTGAGGTGACACACTTTTGTAATCCCCGCGCTTGGGAGGCAGAGACAGGAGGATCACGCAGGTTCAAAGCCAGCCGCGCTGGCTTAAAAGACCCTGTTTCCAAATAAAAATATGAAAAACTAGGTCTAGGAGTGTAGCCCAGAGGTAGAAGGGTTTCCAGGAACTCCAGTACCACAAAAAAAAAAAAATAAATAAATAAAATAAAATAAAGTAAAAATAAAATAAAATAAAATAAAAAATAAATAAATAAAACAGCTTTTTATAGATACAAAGTCCCCCATCTTGCTCTACCAGATAATGCTAAGACTTAGGTGTAAATCTGCCCCTTAGCTCCCTGCAGACCTGTTTTGTTATACTTATGAGAATATCTGGCCAGGCAAGAAACCTTCATGTATAACTGCAGGTTTAAGGCTAGGTTTCTTTGTTAAGACCGGCATGATTTACAAGGTTAAGTACCATGTGGTATCTGCCCCCATTTCATAAAGGTCAGTACCCTCCTCCCATACTCTAGGGATATTCTTAGCCTCTTGCTAGATATCATTTATTATGCAAACCTGTTTTTAGAATGTGAAAGTCCTAGGTCCCAACTCCTCTATCCCCTTGCTAATTACTTTTAGTGAGGTTACTTTGTGGGTTTTTCTTTTCTTTTTTTTTCTTCTTTTTTTTCTTTTGGTGGTACTGGGGTTTCTGGAAACCCTTCTACCTTCGGGCTACACTTCCAGACCTATTTTACACTTTTTTATTTGGAAACAGTGTCTCAAGCCAGCGAGGCTGGCTTCGAAATTGCTTGACCCTCCTGTCTCCACCTCCCAAGTGCAGGGATTACAAGCATGTGCCTCCAAGCCCGGCTAGTGAGGGTACTTTACATTATAACAGCTACTTGAATGCCTGGCAGTAACCAGGCCCTAACTGCTTTTCTTTTTTACATATCTGAACTCCACTTTCTATAAACCGATTTTGATATGTATTAATAACCAAAACTTATTTTTCGAATCTTTTTAGGCCATTTCCTAATACTGGTACAATTTATACATCTACTTTGTTGATGTGAATACAGTTTTCTGAAATACTTATCTCTTTATTTAATTATCTTTTTCAGAGGAGGGAACATATCACTTGATTTGAGGAAATCCTTTTTCAAGGAAGGTCATGTAACCATAGTTTTTGACCAACTCTTTGCACTATTAAGAATAACTTATGGAAGTAAAGTAGTGTTGGGCCTATGGAAGTAGACACATAGTATTTCTTTGTAATACCTAAAATTATTTCTAACCCCTTCGTTCTAAAAGTAAGGAAATAAACCTGTGGACAGTTCTATGAAGTTTCATAAAAACCCGCAAATTCCTGTCAACAAGTGAATGGGATCGACCTCTATTTTATAGCATTTTTCTGACTTTTTAGCTAGAGATAATCAATAAAAGAATGGGTACCTGGAATTCCACAGATCAACATTTGGTCTCATGAACCTGTCATGAACTTACACATATATCAAAATGGGAACTACCTAAAATGCTCACTTCTTAAATTACCACATTGCTAACTTTTATTTGTTGGGGAGAACAAAATATTTTTCTTAATTATATGAAAGTTCATACTCCTCTGTAAGAAATCTCTACCTACCTCAACCAAGATGTATTCTTCCCTGGAACCCTTTGTATAAAGAGAAGGTGTAAAATATCATCGTTATATTATCCTGGACCCACCCTGACTTGACTGGTCAGCTTCATTTAAAATTAAATAAAGCCACAGGCTCTTCAGAGAACTGCTCTGTAAGTGTGTCCAGAAGTCAATGCCATTTTTCATAATCTGGCAAACCTTGAGATAACAAAAGGTTTTTGAATAAACTTTGCTTTAAAAATTGCAAAGTCTACTTTAAAACTCTAATTCCCCCAAAAGGTGCAGCATTCATCTTAAGCAGCTCCAAGGCAAACACTGTGATGGGAAACACATTCATAATTCAACATTGTTAAATGCCACGGGCTGAGGAGATAGCATTCCACTGGCCAGTGTGGAGTGGAATGACATTCATGGTTGATTCAGCTCCTCTCAGCAAGCTGTGTCATTGGAGAAACATAGAAGTGACCCCAGCTCTATGCCCTACTGGTGTCAAAATGTATTCTCATCATTCTGACAAGTGGCCAAATTGAAGGGTTCTTTTGAGTTAAAGTACAAATGGTAAGTTATAATTTTCCAGATATCAGGAAATGTCAGTTTTAAAGTGACAGAGAGAGTGAACTAGAAGAGAAATATCTTTGTCTATAGTAATTATAAATACACTTGGCCTCTCTAGGCTCTTTTTCTCCTTATAATTTCATTTGAGTCATGTGCTGTATGAAGCTCAGTTTGTTATATACATTTTAGGTGAGTATTCTTTAGAAAAAATATTTCTTTCTAAAGCAAGAAATGTTTAAATGTGAAGCAGTGCAGTCTGGTGGTTTGAGACAGACCATTGGGTATCAGACCTATTAAGTGTGAGACTGACTTATCTCTGCTGTGATCTAGAAAAGGGAACTGTGACAAATTACCCAAAGGAGTGAGCTGAGACAAATCACCTAATATCTCAGTTTTCTAATCTGCACCATGTTGATTAAAGATGGTTACTCTTCTATTAGGTTTTTGTGGGGATTAATAAAACACTGTGGGTAATTCACTTACCTTAGTGGACAACACATAGTAAGTGCAAGGTACATGGTACATTTTAGCCCATTGTACCAACTGTTAATGCCACACAAGCTGAAGGCATTAACTTGAGAAAGGATCATGAATGATCCCACATTTCTACTTCCATATCTTCATCTCTTCCCTTTACTACACTCAACTTCCAGTATTACATAATACTCTCTGTTTAAATAAAGATTAAATCAACACAAATACAGTTGTCCCCTAGTATACACCCACATTTTGATGGATGCTTAGAAATATTTTATATAAGCCAGGCATGGTGGCGCACACTTGCAATCCCAGCATTTGGAAGACTGAGATAGGAGGATCATGGTTTTGTGGACAGCCTCAGCTATGTAGTGAGGCCCTTCGCATTTCAGTGTGACCCTGATTCAAAATAAAGAATACAAAATAGGGCTGAGGGTGTACTGAATAAAAAAAAAAAAAGAAATTTTTACATACACATTATTTAACCACAAAACCTTGCAACTTTGGATGGAGATATGCCATACATATGTAAGGTAAATGCTATCAAAAGTCACATTGAAGCCTCATATCCATATTATGAATTGTTGTCATTGTATGTGGCAGAAAAGGAGGCTTATGACTTATGTACTGAGGTAGGGAGGCAGAGTTTGGCATATTTCTGTTTAATGGTGTTGTTACTGGTTTTTAAGGATGTGAACAGATTATGCTAAATTTAGAAGTTTTAATTTTGGCAAATAAAGGAGAGAGATTGGAAGGGACAGTTAGCATACCAAAAGGGACAAGTAAGTAATAAAGTTGAAAAGAAAGATAAGAAAAGGAAAATTCTGTGGGGCAGGAGTGATGGCATGGCTTTGGAAATCTGTGAGACTGGATTGGCCAGCCTGAGGTCAGTGATGGGAAGCTTTGATTCTAATAGAAGCCTCCTTTTCCCATGTCTTCTTGGTGAACTGCTGAGCCTCTCTGAGTGGTCTGATTCAGGATTAAGTCACTTTGTGAACTGAATAAGGCTTTATTCTGTTTGTTGTTAACTGTCATAAAAGAAATCTGTTCACATACCTAGCTTTGTACAATATTCTAATTGGATCTTTAGCTAAAACTATGTGTGCTGGGGGAAGTGGTGGTAGATATTTCCTTCCAGGAACAATTTTAACTCTGATCCTCTCATTGTCTGCAATTCATTGCCTATGGAGCTGGCCCCAGTTTAAGGAACAGCTGGGAAGTGGGTTCTCTAGCCTTTAGGCCGCTATTGACTACAAGTCTTCCAGCACAACCAGATTAATGGCATTGGGTACAACTATAGTAGGTTGCACTAATTAATCAATTTTATTTTACTTTATATACTTGCAGTTGAGGATTTTACATTTAGCATGCAAATTTATGTAAATTAAAATTCAAATGCATGCAAACAGATATGCAAATATGTGTCCCTAGAATTGCTAAAGAAAAAAATCTGGTAGCCCTACTGTAAGTTCCTAAAATTCAGATGGGGGAAGGGAGAGAGAACTTGAACTACTCTTGCAGCTTGATCTGCCTTTCATTTGTTAATATATGCAAGTTGAAAATGAAAATAAAAACATGTTTTACTTCAGCTGCTCCCTATGTTATAAAATAGAAAGCTGAAAATCTGCAACAATAACAGGAACAAAATCTGTGAGTCTCCTCATTGAGATAAGAATTTCAAAGTTTTATTTATTCCAAAATCATCTGCCTTTAGGCATTGAGTCTCCTAAGTGTGGGTTTCTTACTTTTAATTGATTGGATTGAAGCTATAACTAACCCAGAGGAAATGCTCTTACAGCCTTAAAACAAGAGACTTTATAATCTATAAGCATTGAGTTGTATATGAACTGCTTAGGAATCAACAATAGAAACTGTAGAGTGGATTGAAAATAATGAAAAATAATATTTGATTGATATTTATGGAACAAATATTTTATTTAAAATATCATATTTTAAGGGAGCTCAAATTGAGGAACAGGAACATATTTCATAATATTGAAATGGAAACCTAAAGAAAAACACAGGGCAGAGACTGAATTTAAAATTTATTGCAATGGAAAAAGTATCTGACACTTGCAACATTGCATATTATAGTTATTTGCAAGCAAGTCTAAACATTGGAAAAATAGTTAATGATTGAGAAATAAATATTAGAATGGGCATTTGTCCAGGTTCTAGGGAACTAAATTTACTTTTGGCTCTGCCATATCATACTATGACATGACATTTAGCCCATAAAGAATGTCATCCTCAATTTTCTCCTTGGTAAAATAAGATAATAATAATTGCATGACCTCTCCAAAGGCAACTATGGCTTTAAAATGAAAAATAGCAAAGTACCAAATAGATGTTAATTACTTTTGCAGAAGTTTATCTGTGGTCATTACCCAGTTTTCCTTTCTGGGAAGACATTAAGCATTAGGGACTTGATTATAGATTCAATCTGATCAATTAAAGATGAGAAAACCTACATAGGAAACTGGAGGTCTCAAGACATAATTTTATAGTAAGTACAACTTGGAGTTCCATTGGAAAGGAGAATCACAGTATAATGGAGTAGTGAAAGGAGACAATTTTTAAATTCATGATCACTTTTTCCTCTGTGCAATAGATTATTTTGCATATGAATTAAATTTTAGGGGGCATTTCACATTTTATGATTCTACTGCCTGTTAAGTTTCTTTCTTGGTGGCTGGGATTCACCATTTTTTGTACCTGGGAAAGCCTACACTGGGTGGCTTTTCATGTCCCTGTTAACTATTTTTTTTAAACTATCATCAGTTCTTGATACAGGGATCTCCTCAATTCTTGAATGAAGACATTTGTGTTGAACAATGCCCATTGCTGAAACCCATCTTAAAATGTTTAATTAATTAATTTATTCAGTATTTTTGCCTCCTAAACATTATTGCAAAACCAGTAAATATAAGACATGTTCATTAAACGTAAGAATTTAGAGTCTAGCTGGGAAGAGAAGACTTAACCATGCCCACCAAAAATAAAGTCGTTCCCTGTATCTGAGAGTTAAAAAGTGTTATGAGCTGAGAAATAATATGTCGCTAACAATAAGCTAAATAGCATTTGATCACCACTAACATTTCCTGAGAGAAGATGTCATGACCAGGCACCTATTTATGTAAATTAATCTAGCAGCACTGGACTCAGGAATGGAGGTAAAAGCATGTATATGTTGTGCATATGATTTTGGGGAGGAATTTCTGCTATTCTGTAGATGAGAAATAGCAGACACTCATGAGCAGTCTTAGAAAGTGCTTTGCTAGCAGAGATAAAAATACAATAATAAACAGAGACATATGAGTTTAAAGTTTTCAGCTATGTTTATAAGTAAACTGAACTATCATCAATAAAGAAAAATGTAGATAGTTCTGAGATAGGTAGGTACTGAGTAAAAAAAAACCTGAACAGGTCTCAGAGTTTGCTTTGCTGCTAAAGCTCATTGGTAGACACAGTTTGTTGTTTTGTAGATAACAGGAAAAGCCTAACTAGAATCTGGAGAGATGGGATGGCTCTCTCAGCATTTAGCTATAACCCTGAATGTGGGTAAGTTTGAGGAGAAGAATAGAAAAGGCAGGCTGTTCTTGCCATTGGGAATGCATAACATTAGAGGCCCAGAGATAGGAAGGCATTTAGCAACCTCTAAGTAGATGGGATTCATAAACTAAGATGCTCAGCAAACAAAAAAGAGCCTCAAGATTGATAAGGTGAGGAGCAGTGGACAATGTTATCACTGGACTCTAATGCAATAGATCTGAGACTAATGATAGGCCCCAGATCAAATGTATATAACCACTAACAGTAAGGCCATGAAGCCATGAAGCAAAGTGAAAATTTTGTCTCATAATATCCTAAGTGGAAGAAGCAGTGCACTTATTTTAAAGGAGGCTAGTTGAGGGAAAAGGGTAGAGATTTAGGAAAAAATTTTAAGTGATCAACAGAAACTGTATATTATTAACAGAGCGAGAAATTATTTCAACCCCCACCTTTGCATTTATATTTCTGATCACATTGGCTCTGCAATTGAATAATGTTGGTGCTAAGTATTGGTACTTTGATTTTTGCTAATGAGAAGAGAATAGAGACCTTAAATGAAGCATTCATTTTGAGAAAAGGCTAAATGAATTCCTGGCATATCCCTGAGGGAAGGAAGATTTACAATGGGTCAAACCCAAAATTGCCATTTTATTTTGCATGATAATGATTCAGTTTCAGCAAAATATCATCCATCATGTTGAATTAATGTTAGTTTGTATTATATTTGCTTTATATTTATTTAAACAATTTTTATTTTAAAACTGTATATAAGCTAGACATATAAGAAATTGTATCTAGTTTTACCATTGTGAAGGTTTATGACATGTATAGTAATATATTTAGATTACATATATATATTTATATAATTTTTATAATTATTGACTTATTTATACATATTTTTCTACATTTTTCGAAGGAGACCTTGAATTTTCTAGGTTTTAAAAACATTGCTATGATTCTGGGATTCGTAAGATTTACAGCGTGGCTGATTCAACCAACATAGGATGTAAGTGTAAATAGAGTATACGATTTTAAGGGTTTATATAAAACATATAAAATATTTATTTTTATTGATTATGCACTAAGATTATATATTATTTTTGTATGTTGGGTTAGTTTTGTATGTATAATTAAAATTAAATTTACTTACCCTATAATTATATATTGTTTTTATATATTGGGTTAGATAAATATACACACATACATTACTAAAATTAAATTTACCTATTACTGGTTTCATATTTTAAATGTCTCTATTTAAACAAATTAAAATTCCCCGTGTTACTTTCCAGAGACAATGCTGGTTTATACTATCTATGCCTGGTGGCTGGGCCTGCATGCCACTGATAGTGCCTTGTGTCCACTGCCACATGCTGCCCTTGTTTATTTTAGATTCAGAGGCCAAAGAAAAAAAGGGTCCTGGGACTGAGATATCAGTGTATGACTAGCTTACGGTGCCCTTCTGGCTACCGGCTCTTAGAAGATATTTCTGTGCACAAATCAAGCAGGTCTAATTTGTAGCATACTCGGTATAACTTGTCTAGTAAAAGGACCTGACCATGAGATATTTGTGAATGAGGAATGCCATTCATATTAACTTAGAGGTTTGCATGTGCATGGAAGGAGAAGGCATCAGACCCGCTTTATAAACTTCTCCTGGGTGTGCTTCCTCCTCCTCCTCCTCCCTCTCTTCCTCCTCCTCCTCCCTCTCTTCCTCCTCCTCCTTCCTCTTAGATTACAGTTTTGTACCACCATTCCCAAATCTCTCCCTTTTAATATCACATTATCATGCCCCTGGATTCTGTTCCCAGTACTGCAAAATAATAATAATAATAATAATAATAATAATAATAATAATAATAATAACAACAACATTACATTATCAATCTCAAATCAACTAAATCTGACAATTTCTCTAAGGTCACATCAGGTTTCAGCTAAGACTACCTGACACAATTCCTACACAATTTAAGGATAATAAAATAATTGAGTGGCACATGTGAGAAGATTCATTTTATTGGGAGTTTCAATGAGACAGACTGAGCTCTAGCTCTCCATTTTAGTGAGAGAAACAAAAAATACATTTTATTGATAAACAGGACAATTTTAGAGAGAAATAACAAAAATTAAGCAAAATCATGTAAAAGATACCAAAAGTAGTAATATTTGACCTGAAATATAAAGAATAAGTAATACACAGCTTAAAATCAAAACTAAATTGAGATTTCACCTAATTTCAATTAAAATGGCAGTCATTCAAAACACAAACAGTGCCAAGTGTGGTGGCACACGCTTGTAATCCCCACGCTTGGGAAGCAGAGACAGGAGGATCGCGCAGGTTCAAAGCCAGCTGTGCTGGCTTAAGAGACCCTGATTCCAAATAAAATATAAAAATAGGTCAGGGAGTGTAGCCTAGAAGTAGAAGGGCTTCCAGGAACCCTAGTAGCACCAAAGAAAAAAATCAGTAATAAAAATGCTGGTGAAGATGTGGAGAAGTGGTATACTTTGTTGGTGGGGTTGTAAATTATTGCAACCATTTAAGAGAATAATATGGAAAATCCTCAGAAGAATGAGAACAACCCCTATCATATGATTCAACAATACCATTTCTTCATATCTACCCAAAAGAATGGAAATCAAACTACCAAACTAACACATGTATATCTATGTTCATAGCCTAACAATTCACAATTGCCAAACTATGGAGCCAGCCAAGCTGTCCATCACCAGATGAATGATTATACACCTATGGGATATGTATACAATGGAATTTTACTCAGACATAAAGTAGAACAAAATTATATCATTTTTGGGGAAATGGATGGGACTGGAGAACATTATGCTAAGCAAGATTAATCAGCCACAAAAAGTAAGAAATCAGATGCTCTCCCTAATATGCAGAAATTGGGTAGAAAAAGGGTCATAGCAGGAACTCCAGACAAGGAAGGATAAACCATAGATGAGCAAATAGGGTGACCTAACTGAGGGGAATGAGAGGGGGAAAGAGAGAAGTTCCTGAAGTACATGATGTACATTCATAAACATATCAGTCAGTCAGTAAGCCGAACATAAGAAGGAGGGAGGGGGAAGGAAATAGGGTGGGAATTGATAAAAGAAAGGGTGGGCATGGGAAAGGGCTAAATAAGTGGTGTGCGTATTTATACCTCTACCATCTTGTACCCCATTAAGATGTATGACTACAATGCACCAATACAAACTTAAAAATGAATAAGTAATAATCAGACATGAAAATTTCAAGTATAAAAGAATGTCACTTGAAGAAATAGCAAGTCCAGACATTATATAATATGAACAGGCTCAGTATGTTTGAGGAACCAGGAAGAGGCAGTAGGATTGTAATGTGGTGCCTAAGAAAGAGAATTGTACAAGATACAGTTGAAGAAATAGCTAAAGCAAGTCTGTGTTGTCTTAAATGTCATGACTAGGAGAAAATTATCATTTAAAGAAAAAAGTATAGCTCATCTCTATGAAGTAAAAATGTAATATGATTAATTTTAAGTACATTCTGATTGTTGGGTGAAAATGTGCTACAAATGTTTGTTAGTAGAGAAAGAGATGCAAGTAATGGTGTTATTGTGGTCATAAGTCTAACCACTTGTGAAGTGGACCTAGGCCCGAGCAATGACTATACATGTGGAGAATACAAGTATCAGATGAGGGTGACCTATGGAATTAGCAGGGTACCGTCGAATGAAATAGAAAAGTCTCAAAAAACAAGTTTAGTGAAATAAAGAATGCATTGTGGTAGGGGTGCAAGTAGACAGAAGAGATGGTAAAGTAAGATACTTATTATTGCATTAGTCTGGTGCCTACTGTTACAAACAAGAGCTTAGAAACTCATAAGCAGCTATGAGCTCAAATCTTAAGTAAAAGGCACTAATACTTTTGTGGACTTGGAAAATTTATTTATATCTCCTAAACTCAATGCTTACTTTTGGATACTATGATAAACACATTTATTTTGTATGATACTTTAAAGATTTAATGAAACAAGAAGAGTAAATGACATAGCCAGTTTTGGGAAAATAATCAGTATTAAAATATCACAATTTCTTCTTTTTTTCTCATGATAGATTAAATATCCTGAATAATTATTCCATCTAAAAAGATTAAAAATTCATATATATATATATATATATATATATATATTCTTTCAAATGTGTTACTAAGTTGTCAAGAAACTAAGAAAAATTCAGAAGTCAAAACTCAAAATGAAAATTAGACTACAGTGAAGTAAATTTGCTCACAAATGTTCCCTTTCCAGATCTTGGAATCCTGAGCTTCCTTTTTTTTTTTTTGGTGGTGCTGTGGTTCCTGGAAGCCCTTCTACCTCTGGGCTACACTCCAAGACCTATTTTTCCATTTTTATTTGGAAACAGGGTCTCCTAAGCCAGAGCGCACAGCTGGCTTTGAACCCGAGCAATCCTCCTGTCTCTGCTCCAAAGCGCGGAGATTACAAGCATGTGCCACCAGGCCCGGCTCTGAGCTTCCATTTTGATTTGTGCAAAGCAAGGGAAAACACACATTACCTACACTCCATGGAAAAAGGTAGTCTAATAGGATCCTACTTATAATATCAGAACCTCAAAGGCTTGCAAATAGACTTAGTTTTTAGTTTACAGGAATATTCAGTAAAAAATACTCTCAGTTTCACTTTGATGCTGGATTGAAGAAGAAAACCATCTCTGTTTAGGATTTACTTAACCTTTTAACATATATAAATTGGTAAATTGTAGTTCAGTGTGTGTGTGTGTGTGTGTGTGTGTGTGTGTGTGTGTGTGTAGTACTGGGGATTGAACCCAGGAGCTTCTTATCATTGAGCCACACCATCATTCCTTTTAAATTAATTTGTTTAAAAATAATTTATGGAGCCGGGTATGGTGGCGCATGCTTGTAATTCTAGCATTCAGAGGCTGAGACTGGAGGATCATGGTTCGTGGACAGCCTCAGCTACTCAGTGAGGCCTTCCGGAACTTAGTGAGTCCCTGTTTCAAAATAAAGTATGAAAAATAGGGCAAGAGGTGTAGCTTGGAAGTAGAATTCCCCTGGGTTCCATCCCAATATCCACAAAAAAAAATAAATAAAATAAATTAAAAAAAATAAATCTTTATTATTGGTGCTTGGGATTGAACCAAAGGATACTCTACCACCTAGTCATTTTTATGCTTTATTTAAAATCAGTACCTTGCTATGTCAGGTTCCCAAGTACTAGAATTACAGATATGTGATACCTTGCTAGGCTGTAGTCCATTTTTATTTTTACCTATGTCATATAAAACACTTCCTATTAGACCTTGCCTTAAAGTAATTCTAGAAAGCAAAAGTGATAACAATCCCTTTCAAAAGCATAATTACTAACACGACAATGAGAATTAGTCAAAGGTTTCCAACCCAAACACAGAAATGTTGTGTTGAGAGGTCCCTTTACTAGCTGAAATGGTCGTCATTAAAACTTGGTCCATGATTCTTTCTTCCATCCTCTTCTAGTGATTACTTCTCGATGACTTCTGTTTGTGATTACAAAATTGTACTGCACAGAAAGCTCAGCCTTCCAGTTTATGTTCTTACTGTGTTTTCCTCCCTTCCAGAGGGCATTAGGAAATTTTCCCCAAAATGTATCACCTTCATACTTGTTTTATTTTCCTTGATACATTAATCACATAGTTAAAAACACAATTTTAATCATAATTACTAAAGACATAATAGACATTCTTGAGATGGAAAGCTCAACAAATAAAAATATGAAGCAAATCAGACTGTGTGACTCTTTAGACACCCAAACAAGCTCAATATAACTAACAATATAAATGGAGAATTCTTTATAGAGCTATGTTATTGCAAGAGTCAGATGTGCTCTCTTGAAAGAACTTAATTTTCTGCCTCTAAATATTCATAAGACCCAAGTCAATGACAGAATCAATCCCTTCATTAGGCTGTTCAGAGGTCCATGTTTCGACTTATCTTTTGCTGATAATTTGCCACTGATACTCTCTTATTTTGGAAGTAGCAGTTTCTGGTAGCTACAGCTTGAGTTATGATCTGTCTTTTACTGACTCATTTATAGAAGGAAAGCACCTTGGGGCAAAAACTTTGTTGTTATTCAGCACTGTTCAAGCTCAAGTATTTGTGCTGAGTAGACGAGCGAGAAGCACCTTACAAAAGAGCAAAAAATAAATAAATAAGATCAGGTCACCTTAGCTAATCCATCTAATTGTTTTCATTAATAATTAATTTTAATTTTGTTTAATTAAAGTTATAAAGTTGGATGAGCTGAAGATTGTGTGATTGGCCTAAACCGAGAAAGCTCTGAGCACCAAGCACATGTAAAGGGCTGTTACCTTCTCACAACTGGATTCCTCAAATCTACTCTTGCTGATTTTAAGACTGAACCACAAAATTTCAGGGTTTTTTTTTGTGGTATTGAGAGTGGAACCCAGGGCCATTCTACCTCTGAGCTACACCCCATTTTTTAGTCTTTTTTTTTTAAACAGGGCCTTACTGAGTTACACAGGACCTCACTAAGTAGTAGCTGAGTCTGTCTGCGAACGGCAATTCTCCTGTCTCAGCCTCCCAAATGCTGGCACTACAAGCATGTGCCCCACACCTGGCCTTCGAGATTTTTTGAACTCAGGAAGTTAGAAAATAAAATATTGATCTGATTGAAAGATGAAAAAACCTCTACTCCCACACACATTTAGATCCTTATCAATATTTTTCAATGTCTGTGCTTAATTAAAGAAAGGGTCAATCCAAAGTCAAATCAGTCAGGGTAAGCGCCCTGGGCTGATATATGTATCCAAGTATAAACAACAGTCCCCACCTTATATGAGATGCATATGTTCTTCTTTAATCTTCCTTCCTATATATGGCTCATTTTTAAACTAGCCTATAGCAGTTTATTTTCAGATAAAATACCTGGAGGAACACTTTTGCATATATAAAGATGTAGTACTCAAAGTTAAAATACTGGATAACTTGTACTTAACTATCCTCTTATACTTTCCAAAGATTTGTCTTACGTAGTGAATTATTTCAAGAATATTGTCATATTAATCAAGCATGGTGCCTTACACTTATAATCCAAGTGCTTGAGAAGCTAAGACTGGAGGTTTGCTGGTTGAACTTTAAAGCCAGTGCATGGTAATTCTGTTTCCAAATACAAAGAGCTGGGTGTCTAGCTCAGTGAGAGAAGGTATCTGGGTTTATTCATCTGTATCATAAAATAAAATAAGGAAATCATGAGTCTAGGCACAAAAAGTTAAGTAGCATTTTGCTTTCCTGAAACTGACTTGTTTAATTCCTTAAATAACTTTTAATATGTATAATATGTTGGTTTTCAAATGTGGATAAATAAACACTATTAGGGGCTCTGAAGTTTATAAAGAATGAATTACTCTTGACATAAGCTCTTCTCTCTGTGATACTAGACTGTGTAGTTTATCTTTCTCTTAGTTTCTTTTTTAAGATAAAAACTAAATGAATAACAAAAGTAAAGAAGTTTAAAATAAACAGAATGGGTTGGTAATTGGGGAAGAGCTAAATGTGTGATATGTGGATATATATCTCTACCATCTTGTACCCAATTAAGATATATGAGTACAATGCATCAATAAAAATTAAAAAAGAGATGAACTCTAAGTTCTATTTCAGCCCTCATATTCTTTTGTTCAATGAGGAAACATTTTCTGTTCTTCATGGCATGGAAGACACAATATTTGAGAAACTCTAAATGGAGCTGAAGTGGTCTTGGAAAATAGAGTTTTTATATTCTAAGTCCTGCTGGAGGGCAGAATAGGTTTTTACATCTGAAAAAAGGTGATTTAGGTCTAAGTGGCAGAGGCACCCGTATACAGGACGTTCTGTGTAGCTAGCTACTCACCTTATTTCAAGAGAAATGATTCCTGAAGTGCTCTCTTTGTCCTAAAATTCTTTTCAAAAGTTCCCTGATTTTTCAAACCTTGCCCTTTAAAGGGAGCGAGAATAAAACAATAGAACCATAACAGCTGTTTGCCCGAGTTGCAATCTTTGGACAGCAAGGCCCTTTTCAAATGCTCTCCAACTCTCTACTGATTTCCCGGTAGAGTTGATCTTAATCACAAGCCTGATTTGGCACAGTGGGTCCTGGATAAAGAGCAAATCTAATGCAATGTATGAAAAGAAGCAGCACCCTGTACAACTGAACCGTGCCAACTTCTTCACCCCTGGACCTATTTTAAAACATTGAATCCTCTGCTTTTAGAGTTCTGTACTTTGAGTTAATTTTAAAAAATCGTAGGTGCAGAGGTCCTGGGGAGACAGGTGAATGAGTGTGGCTTTTGCCTTCAAGATGTACATAGTCTACTGGGGGACATAGAAGTATTGTAATAAATAGACTACAAGGTGACATCTGCAGTTTGGGATGTATAACTCACATCCCAGTGGGAGTACAGCATCCCAGTGGGAGTACAGAAGGAGAAATACCTTTTGATTGGAGATAGTAGGTATTTAATTCAGATTATGGAAGGTTACAGAAAATTTATGACATTTTATCTCTAGCCATTGTTGTAGATTTGATGAATCAATCATTAAGTATAAGGTATTAAATAACTTCTGAATGTTCAGCCTAGTTTTTGAAATGCAGCTTAACTGAATCCCGGAAATAATAAATGGTAGAGACAATTAATAAATAATAGTCTGGTTCTAAACCATGTGGCAACAACTATGGCAAGAATTTATGCCAAATTGGAGAATTTAGAGAAGATGTGATTATCAAGCCAAAGAAAGAAGAGACAATAGGGTCTGATAAACATGAGTGTGTGCATGGGGATGTGCAAGTTTGCCCGTGTGTGTGCATGCAAAGACATGCTAGTATATGCTGGAGAGCTGTGGTATACATGTGAAGGTGGTCACATGTCATAAAATCTGTCTGTCTGACACAAGGAGGTATGTTGAGGAAAGGCTTGAGTAGGTCAACTGAAGTATAGGAGTTGGAATTTGTGTCTCTTTCACAGAAGAATGCATTGGGAGTTCTGGACTGGAAGTAATGTGTTATACTCAGACTCTTCAAGCAGCAATGTGGAAAAACATGTTTAAGGCAACAGTCTGTGGGCAGTTCAATACATGACAGTAATCTAGAAATGATGGATCTGGTTTTAAGAGGGTATTGGACATAGATGGGGTAGAAATAGAAGAGGGGTTGTTTTTGCTTATTTCCTGTCTGCCTCAAATGAGATGTAGGTGACTTTTGGCTAGAAATGTGAATACTGAAATATTTTTATCCTCACCACCTGCTTCTCTTCACAAGTTTATTGCAATGAAAAATGGCATACAAAAGACAGCTCTAAGAGAGATTAATAGCTTAATTTTTATCAAGGTCTTTTCTTAGGCTTTAACCTAGTGAAAGAGAGAGTTGTAAAAGTTGAGGCCATCACTAGGGAGCAAAAAGCAGTAAGTTAAAACAATATCTTTAAAATTAACAATGTATGGTTAGCTAAATGGCTGACCTTTGGCATGCTGGTTTTAAGTGAACAAAGTAATCCCTCTTCTCTCCTTTCTTCAGTACTGAGGAGTGAACACAGGACTTCTCACATGGTAGGTAAGTACTATCCCGCAGAACTATATTCCCACTTCAAACAAGTGATTTTAACCTTACAAACATGAATATACCATTATGCCTGACTTGTTTACTCATAGAGGAGCAAGGAGCTAGACTTAGGACAATGGTTAGGAATCCAGACTGCAAACTGGCTACCTGTATTCAAATTCAACCTGGAAAGCTGACTGTACTCAGCTTGTAATCCTAATATGTGGGAAGCTAAGCCAGGAGAATCTCATATTCAATTAAGGCCAACCGCAGCAATTTCATGAAACTCAGCAATCTAGTAAGACTATGTTTCCAAATAAAAGGGGTTGGGAGGATAGCTCAGATGTAGAACATCTCTGGGTTTAATCTCCAGTTTAAAAAAAGGAAAATTTGCACCAAGAAAAGACACATGCAGGCTCAATTCACTGTTGTTAGAGGGGTTGGATGGCTGCATCAACATTTTCTGGAGCATATTTTTAAATTATTTTTGGGAAACTAAAGAGCAAGTGCCATTAAGAGAGACTGTGTTTATGTGTTTCTCCAATGTTAATCAATTGGAAATGCAACATATTAGGGACATTGGATTAACTGAACAAGCATATCCAGCATCATTTATTTCTTTTCAAACCTCTCTTGAGAGTGTTGATAGAAGCAACTCAATATACCCTAGAGGAATCACATGATTAACTGAAACATATGGGCATTTTTAAGTGGAGAAATTCATATGGTATTTGCTATTAATAATATGTCTATCAATTGATAGATAAGCAAAATATGGCATATATATATATATATATATATATATAAAACCATAAAAAGGAATGAATTACTGATTCATACCATATGAATCATCACATAATGAACCTTTAAAACAGTACACTGGCTAAAGAAGCAAGCCACAAAATGTTACTTATTATGTGATTCCTTTTACATGAAATTGATAGAACAGGCATTCTCATACAGACTGAAAGTAGACAAGTGTTTGCATAGGTCTGTAGAGGGAGAGGATTGAGGTTATAAATTCTTTACTCCTATGAAAGGTGTGAGCCATTCAAAGATGAAGAAAACTCTTTTTTTCCTCATTCATGAACCACCTCTTGGAAGACTCCATTTCAGGGTGGGATTGACAAAATATATGTTTGATTATTTATAGTTACAATTTTTGTGAGGATTAGAGAGTAAGAGTTAAAGAATATAAAATTGTTTTAGAATTTATTAGAAAGTTCATAAAATTTATTATGGTAATGCATATACAGCACTCTAAGTTTATGGGAAGTCATGAGACTGTAAACTTTAAATGAATTAATTGTATGACATATAAATTACACACACATACATATATATATACATATATATATGTGTATATATATATATATATATATAATATTCTACCTCTGAACTATATCTCCAGCCCCATTTTTTCTTCCTTTTTTGAAAAAGGGTCTCACTAAGCGGCTTAAGCCAGCCGCAAACATGATCCTCTTGTCTCAGCCTCCCAATTACTAGGATTACAAGTATGTACCACCACACTGGTTTATAGATTATATTTCAATAAAAGTGTTAACACATATGTAGCCGTCCTGTATTGAGTTTTCACTACATATCAGGAAATCCATGGGGAAAAATCAGGGATAATAAAATGTTAAAGGAAAGAGGGGCAAGGAAAGCATTAAGCCCAATGCCACGGCTTCTTGTCTTTGGGATTGAGGAGCTCAGGGTAATCTGAACAGAGTAGTAATCATATTTTAAGAATGACTCTCTATGGGAGAAAATGGAGAAGACACACTTTGTTTCTTATGCCTTATGTCTCAGGCCTACCTGGTTTATTTTCATGCTCTTTTTATCTCTTTTAATCCATAACTAGTCTTACATATTATGCTTTAAAATGATCTTATTATTTTTTATCTTGTACTGGGGATGGAACTCAGGGGCTTTCTACCTCTGAGCTACACCCAAGCCCTATTTATTATTATTATTATTATTATTATTATTATTATTATTGTTATTGTTATTATTATTATTTTTGAAACAGGGTCTCATTGAGTTGCATAGGACCTCACTAGGTAGTATCTGATGCTGGCCTCAAACTGCGATCCTTCTGTCTCAGCCTCTCAAATCCTGGGATTACAAGCCTCCACTACCACTCCCGTCTTAAAATGATCTTATTTTAAGTCAGCATATTCTTTAAAAATTGTTGATGATAACTAGACTCTGGTTTCATTTTGTTTTTGTTTTTGTCTTTATATCCTGTTAATATGTTTCTCAAGCCTCAGTATTTCCTCTGGCTCCCATGCCACTAATTCCTTGAACGGACTTGTCGACACTTCAAATTATCTCCATCTCTGCTGCCTCCCATATACTGCTTAGCCAATGTATACACACTTAGCTCTCTTAATCTCTCTCATAAGTAAATTCCTCAGCCCCTTAATCACCCCCGCTTCTCTTCTCTGAATCTTTTCCAATGTGTTGACATCTTTCTGGCACAATGGTGCCCACAGCCATATGTCTTTGGCACCCGTTCCCCTTGGCCTCCCACCAGAAATGGAACTTGGCCGACGTCAGAACAGAGAGTAAGACATATTTATTTGATTTAGCTTTTGATTATGTTCACTTCTTGGGATGATGGTTGATTACTAATGATGGGGTGTCCAGGCAGTGAAAATCAGGGAACACTGGTAGTACTGGTGGCATATTTGTGAAGAGCAACAGTATGTAATTTGTGTTTTTTTTCCAGGTGTGGCCTCTTTCTAAAACAAATGAAAGCAGGAGATTTGGGAAATGGTCATATTTTAGATTAGCATACTAAAGGTTGTCGTTTCTATAGCCTAAATTTTTGATGTTTAATTTTATACTTCTTTTAAATTTATTAGTGCATTATATTCTTGCATTATTATGAGGTATAGGATGGTAGAGGCATATACACACACATCATATAGCCTGAATTATAAGTTTGAATTTTCTTTTTTTCTTTTTTTTGGTAGTGGTACTGGGGTTCCTGGAAACCCTTCTACCTCCAGGGTACACTCCCAGACCTATTTTATACATTTTTTAAATTTGGAAACAGGGTCTCTTAAGCCAGTATGGCTGGTTTCGAACCTGTGCCATCCTCCTGTCTCCACCACACAAGCGTGGGGATTACAAGCGTGCACCACCATGCTGAATTTACTTTTCAATAATTCTAGAATGGGGGATTAGAAGACCTTAAGACTTTCATAGAAAGAGAAACCTATCATGGTGGTGCTATCTTGGGTAGAGGCTTTGAAAATAGATACTTTATCTATATTTTTCTAAACTCTTCCTATGTTGGATACTGTGAAGCATAAAAGTTAGGAACAAATCAATTTACTCATACTTAAAATCCACCTTTGTATCTCCATCATATTTTCCTTCCTAAGTCCTTCCCTTCAGTGTAATCACTCCATTCTTTAGACTTTGATAATGTCTAAAAGTCTGGGGAATCAGACTTGCTTTTTATATTTAATTTTTATTTTTCTAATGATAAATCAAGTAATATTTTGTTTATTGAGAAAAAATGTTTTGGTAAATAAGGTAAGTGAGAAAGTCACTATAATCTGTTTATAACCCATGAAGTTAATAAGGATCATTTATGCATTCAACCAATATTCATGGAAGGCCAGAAATATCCCTAGCACAGCTAGATACTAAAGCCACCATACATACAAGATAAGTTCTGACTATGAGACTGAATATTATAGGTTGTTCCATGGGGATTAAGAATGGAACATTTCCATATGTCACATGGAGACACATATTATTGCTTTTCTTTCTGTGGGGGAAAGACATCTGTCACTCCCAGTTTCACTGATGGTAGTGAGAGGCATTGACTCTACAGGAAAAACTGCATGTTACTTAGGCCAGTATGAAATGCATATTTTCTTAGGATAATATGGCACAATTATCACCACTGGCAAGTTAAACCCTGTCTCTGAGAGTGACACCAAGAGAGCATATTGCATTTGCTCAAGTGGGTTATATTAATCTCTCCAGTATTCAAGGCAGATGTTCAGTCTCAAATTGGGGAAAGTAAGGAAAAAGAAATTGCTATCAATGAAAAACGTGTGTTAAATCCAGCTGGAATAGATGAAGTGCAGGCAGATTGGCATTCCTATGAGTAGAAGACATGAAAATATCTTTCAGTGGTCATCAGAAAATCTGAAGTTGGGGGGTAAAGCTATAAAGGAATATAAATGAAAGAGTTAACTACAGGGGCTAATAAGAATCACCCTTTCTCCTTTAAGAACAGATGATAGATATTCAGAAATCAGCAGTAAGCCAACTATGTTCACAGAGTAATCCCTTGGACTATCTGAACATAACTGCAGTATTCAGAGCCCTAAAAAAAGAGGCTTCTTCACTAACCTGTAACTTCACATTTTTCTCTCCTGCTATGAGCCATCTACTGTGCTCCCAAGTTTTGATTTATGTGAATATGAAAGACCACCTCAACTTTCATTTTGAGGTCTAACTTATCAGAAACTCAGCATTAACTTCTTTTCTGGAGATGGAACCTGATTAACTTAACAATACTTTTCCTGTCTCCTTAGCTTTTGTTAGTTCAACTTGTGAATTGAGCTAACTCTTTATTGAAGGTTTGAAATGATCTAAGAAGAGAATTACAGTATAAAATGAATAAGGGAGGAAAATCTAGTTAGCCTAGTTTTTTCCTTAATCCTCCTTTGGAAAGTTATTTGAATATCTAGTCTTAATCGGGTACAGTGGCCCATATCTGTAATCCCTATACTTGGGAGGCTGAGAAAGGAGGCTCACAAGTTTGAAACCAGCTCAAAAACTTTACAAAAAATTTGTAGCACTTAGCTTATGTTGTCAAAACAAAAAAATTAAAACATATGATGACGTAGCTCACAGATAGAATGCTCTTGGGTTCAAACAAATAATAAATAATAATGATATAATGATAATAATAATAATGATAATACAGATATTTTCTTTCAGAATGTTTGTGAGTATTGAGTTTTGTTTTCACTCTTGACCTGATTATCCTTCCATCAATGTAAGTACTGAAACTATTCATTGTAAAATCTATGTTTTGCAGGCTGAGATCCTCAATATCCTCCTCAGTGAAATGGAAACAATGCTGCTCATTTCCTAAGATTGTATTTTGGCTCAAAAGATCTTGTAGATAGAAAGTATCATTGAATTTGGCCTTGAGATAAGTCTTTAAAATCTTATAGTTGTTATCTTATTTCAGTTTTGTGATATTCATAGCTCTCTAAGCAAGAAAATAAATAGTTAATCTAAAATAACTTCTCAGATTGTAATTCACAAAAATATATATGGTTTCAGTCAGGTGTGGTAGTATACATCTATAAGCCTGCTACTAGGGAGGCTGAGACAGGAGGATCACAGATCTTAGAGCAGATTTAGCAGCATAGAAAGATTGTCAGCAACTTTGTGACCTTGTTAGACTCTGTTTCAAGAAAGAAAAAAAAGAAAGAAAGAAAGAAAGAAAGAAAGAAAGAAAGAAAGAAAGAAAGAAAGAAAGAAAGGAAGGAAGGGGCGGGCAGGCTATGTTTGTAGCTTGGAGATGCAATGACCCTAGTTTCAATGGCATTTTCTATCTGTTTGGGCTTGTATTTCCTACTCTGCCATCTCTTAGCTATTCATTCTTAATTCCATACTCTAATCCAGAAGTCTTTATGGCTCCAACTTCATAAGTCATCCAAAGATGTTTCTACCATACTGAAATTCTAATTTACCTTTAAGAGTATGCTTCTAGAACCTCTCACAGGAGCCAAACTCTTTACGTGAGCAGTTGAGTTTCTGGGTTCTCTCTAGGAATGATATTTACTTCTGCATTCACAAAACCTATGTAGATGTTTTGTACCTACAACTAGAATATGACTCCAATTCCTTCCTAGATCTTCCCTACATCTGGTCCTCTTTGCATCCTCAGAGTGAACTGGAGTTGGGATGTGGGGGTGAGACAAAAGACTAAGGTAGGGGACATCAGGGTGGCTACTTGTGGCAAATGAGGCACAGGATAACCATAATAATTTTTTTGTGACTGGTTTATTGTTGTGTCCACTAATTAGTGTTCTTCTTGTTTGAGTGTCTAAAAAACATACTGGCATGAACTGTTCAGATATTCTGTTATACTATTATTTATTACAGAGGACATAGTGTCCCTCTGATGAAAGAGAAATCTATATACACTTGTGTTTTTCAGAGTCAATTCTGATGGATAAAGTCACATTAGAATGCCACTATTCTTTCATCCCTAATACTAATGTAGGGCTACCTGTAAAATTAATTGGAAATGACAAATATCTATAAATTTATAAATTCTCTATATGTGCAGAGAATGTCACAGTTTACAAATTACTTCCATGCGCAATACCTTATTTGAGCCACACAAAAGTCCCTGTGTGGGGGGTTTAATGTCCCCATTTTTCAGGTGAAGACAGTTTCAAATTGGTTTTTGTGATTTACCCAAGATCATTCAGAAATGGAGCTGTGAATTCATTCCTTGTCTCTGATTATATATCTACTTCTTACAGTAGACTTTAAAACAAGCCTGCTTCACATATTGTGTTTTTAATTAAAAGATAGAATCAATTAAAATAATATTAATTAATGAAATCAGTTTCCTCATTCTTAAATGTCAACACCATAGTTTTCTATCACTTGCTTTTTTAAATCATTATTACATACCTATGAAGTTGTTCAGTATGCTCATTAGTATATCATCTAAGTCCAATGATTTGTGTATATTAAGCTTAAAAAATACCCCTTTACCTGATTTTATATCAATAGCAGTGCTGTCTTATGTTTTATTATTTCCCAAGTGTATGGATTTTATCTCTTAATTTTTCTCGTTAAAAACCAATTTAAAACATTTTAGTGACTCTGCCATTATAGAATTCTTGTTGTAATAAAATTAATAATTTAAATTTTGTTGGCATAAAGTGCTGGAAGTCCTCCGGGCACCTTAATGAAAACAGAAAGCTATACCAATACTGCATCATGCCCTGATGACTACTCCTGAGCAAGATTAGGCAAACCTGCCAAATGACTGCACAAAGAACGATTCCAAATTAAAATTAAAAAACAACAATCACATAGAAAAGGAATTATCTTTACCCTGAAGAATAATGGATTGCAGGGCTTGAGCTACACATGATAGATTCAGGGAAGGAAAATATCATTATCTGGTACTCTTAAGACTTTATGCTGTTGCAATATAAGCCCTTTAGAGGGCTTTAGAAAATATCTAGCTTGACCCCTTCAAATTTATCACAAAGAAATGGCACACTGAGAGGTTCAGTGGGGGGTACTTAAGGTCCCATAGCTAATTAGAGAGGCCATGACTGGTACTCAAGACACCTGATATCAAGCTGGGCAATCTCCCAGTGTTCTATGCTACCATTGCTCAGTTTCCAGCAGACTGAGGATCTATCTGATGAGTTCAGGCATCTGAAAGTAACTAGCCATAGGAACTATTATACAAAGTAAAAAGAGGGCAAAATATGAGCATGGGGTTGGGACAAAGGTGATGCAAACTATCGTTGTGAGGCATTTGTTTCAAGTGCAAACTTTCAAGGGATTTTGTAAACTTATTCATCACAGTAAATATTATTCTGAGTGGAACATTTTCATGCATGTTTGTAATTCCAGGACTTGGGAGGCTAAGACAGGTGACTCACAGGTTCACGGGCAGCTTCTGCAATTTGTGAGGCCCTCCACAATTTAATAAGACCCCGTATCAAAAAAATAAAATAAAATAAATAAATAAATAAATATAAAAAAATAAAATAGGTAGTGAAACTTTATTTCAAAATAAAACATAAAATAGGGCTGTGGATATAGGTTGGAAGTAGAACATCCTTGGGTTCAGCTCCCAGTTCAACAAAAGATAAATAAATAAATAATATTTGAACAAAATATTTAACATAAAATTAACAAAAATAGGCATTTGCATTCTTTTTCTCTCTCAATTTATCCCCAAGGCAAATTTCTTACTAGTATTTCTTGCCTTCCTTGCAGGTGCTGAGAATGCCTTTGTTTTCTCTTAAAGGCTTTTCCTCAATTCCTTCACATGCCAATGTCTTATTGAAAATGATGCTTTGCTATTAAAACACGACTATTTCTATCTTCACAAATTATTTGATACTCATTTCTTCAAAAGGAGGACCTAATTAATCTCCCTTTTAGGGTAAGCTGCACTTTCTGTCTAGCTGGAAATAAATATGATGTACCAGATGTGAAGGTGCATGATTTCTGGGACAATATCATAGAAGACACCATGGTTTCTCCTTGTTCTCTTGGATCACTTGCCCAGGGCAACGTCAACTGGCTTCTCATGAGGACACTCAAGAAGACCATGGATAAAAGAAGTCAATGAGGATGAGGAACTGGGGTCTCTCACCAATAGTCTGTGAATAAGCCACCATAGAAACAAATCCTCCAGCCAGTCAACTTTCAGGTTACTGCAGTCCTGGCAAGCATCAAGTCTGCAGCATATGATAAATCTTGATCTAGACCGCCCGATTAAAATGTCACTGAATTCCCAACCTACAGAACCTATAATATAATATACACCTGCAACTTTAACCCATGAAGTTTTGGAGTGATTTGTTATGATGTTATAGGTAACCAGTCATTGTGTTACATATATCATGGTTATCAGAGTGGCCTGGGAAAAGGGCATACGGATGCTGAAATAGACATGCCTAAACAATAGTTAGCTCACCTTCGTCCAAGATTTCCCAAATTCTGGAGTAAAGTTATGATTTTGTCCTAGACATAGATTTGAATCCAATCTTTACACTAACATATCTAGAAAAAACATAATTACTAAGTAGTATTAATACATTTTTTCCGCTTAAAATAATGGCCTGCACATAATTACCAACAGAAACTTGCTATTTAAAAAAGTTCAACTGTACTCCTATTTTGAGTTGATCAAACTTCATCTCCCTAAACAGGAATAGATGTATTAAATCAGGAAGAAACCACTCAAATAGCCCAATTTTTATATGACAATTGCGCACTATTTTTAGGCTTTTCAAAATTGAATTTATCTTAAATAATCTTACCAACATATACCTGAATGAATAGTCAGTTTGTAGCTATTTATTTAAGTGTACCTAAAGGAAGAAAATTATTTCACTGAATCCTGGTTTTAAGCAAGGTGGTATTATTTCCCTTCACTTAATTATTTCTTGCTAAATTCCTTTAATTCCAAACCACCACATACCCTACAGGGTGATTGAGAAAGCTTTTAAAGTAGTAGTTTAAAGCTTAAAAAAATCAATGTCTATTTGGTCGCTAACAGGTATACACAGGTTGGTATCTGTTATCTTTCATCCTTTTTCTCCTCCCTGTGCCCAAGAGAATGGGGACTGAAATCTGACTGCACTGCACACTGTGTTATTAAAATTATTAACATTTTAGAACATATGTATTATATCAAAACAAGATTATAAGAAAATTGGACTTATAGCTCTTAATAATGGAGGACAAGAGACACAGAAAAGATACTGACTGTTGTCAGTGGGAAAATAGGGTCTGGGTTTATTGCTGGAGATTGAGTCAGTATCAATCTCAGATTGATACTACCAGACCTTTTAATTTAATTAATTAATTTATTTATTATTGTTACTGGGGATTGAACTTAAGCACATTCAACTATACTGGGCTACATCCCCAGCCCTATTTTATTGTATACTTTTAAATAGGGTCTCACTAAGTTGCAGAGGGCCTCCCTAAATTCTTGAGAATGGCCTCAATCATGTTCTCTTCCTGCCTCAGCTTCCCAAGTACGGGGTTTACACTATTCTTTAATTTTTGAAACAGAGTCTTGCTAATTAACCTTGTACTGTCCTGAAACCTGAAATCCTCCTGTCTCAGTCTCCCAAGTTCTTGGATTAGAGAGGTACAGCACCCAGCCAGGCTTTGTTTTTTTTTTTTTTTTTTTTTTTTTTGTTGGTACTGGGGTTCCTGGAAGCCCTTCTACCTCCGGGCTATGCTCCCAGATCTATTTTTATACCATATATATATATATATATATATATATATATATATATATATATATATATATATATTTTTTTTTTTTTTTTTTAACTGGGGTCTCTTAAACCAGCGAGGCTGGCTTCGAACCACGGTGATCCTCTTGTCTCCACCTCCCAAGTGCAGGGATTACAAGCAAGTACCACCACGCCCTGCCAGGCTCTGTATTTTTATTTCTAGGAAGTATTTATTCATATGAATATATCACAGTGTATTCATTCTCTTCTTGATTCTCATAGGAATTACTCAGAATTTGGTTCAATCATGAATAAATTTGCCATGAATATTTTGACACAATTCTTTAAGTGGATGTGTATTTTTATTAGTCTTTTGTATATAAAACTTGGGATACTATTGATCATTCATAGAATATATATATAAATTTACCTTTGTAAGAAGCTGTCAGGTAATATTGCAAAGTAATTATATTGTGTTACACTCCCACCATCAACATATAAGTGTTTGAATTGTCCTGAATTACATAGGATTAATTTTTATGGTTTAAATTGGGACTTAAAAAGTATCCAGCAGCTGGGGGAAGCAAAACAAAAATGTATTCACTATTTTGAGAGACTAGTCACTTTGATGGGTGATTTTATTTTATCTTTTTGTAATTTGAAGCAACTATGAAGCAAAACAATAGAGTAAAATAATTTTCAAATTGTGCTTTATAAAGGAAATTTTAAGAAACATTTGAATTAGAGTTTTGAAATATGCAAGTAAGTCAATATTTCATATTCTTTGGACATGGTCTCTAAGGAAATTTTTTGTTGATTTAGTCACTTATTTTTAAATATATCATACATTATAGAAAATGTGGAGGTTGAAGGGAAGAAACATGGTAGATATTTGAGGAAAGGAGGACTGTAAGCCTTAGTACTCTCTATGAAAATTCTATGGATCAAGTCAAGCAAGAAATCATTCAAAGCCTCTAGGTACTTATTTATATAGTCAGTGCTATTTATATAATACATATAAATGTTATATATTAAATATATTATTTATATATGTATTTCTTATTCTCCTACTCTATTCCTTATGAAATATGCAAGATTTTTATAACAAGGAGATAGCCTAGCTTTTGTTCTCATAGTGCCATTAGATATTTGATGCCTGTGACTGCTTCTGGTTTCTGAGTTATACAATCTTGCCTACTTTCATGTTTAGATAATTGTGATAATGCAGAATAAGCAATGTGATGCTTGTGAAATGCTCTATTGCTGAAAGTCTCAATATAAATCATGGAATTAGCTTCAGTTCTTATTATCATAAGAACACTCATCTGTTCTGTAGCTAAGAAAACGTAACTTATTAATTTCTAGGTAGATTTTTTTTATTTTATAGAAAAGAAAGAGAATGGAAAAAGGACTCATGAAACAGTCCTCGTATGAACAGTCTAATTATTGAGTAGTAAAAGGTAAAGAGATTTGCTCTCATAATATTAGACACTAACTAATATGTTAAGACAAAAGAGAAACTGTAAATAAATACAGAAAGTGACACTTCGCAGCTGCAGGGGTTTCTAAGAGTTGGGCATTCATTCATAAGTTACATTGATCAAGAAGAAATAAGCAAAATCAAGAAGTGATGAGAAAGATAGATAAAACATAGATTAAGGTAATTAGATCACATTTTGGGATTAGCAGAAGGTGTCAAGTAAAAGGGGCAGAGAGCAACTATAGTTATCTCCTAAATAGCTATATCAAAACTGTATGGTAAGATTATGGTAGCCCTCTAATAAATTAGGGCAGGCATGAGGCAGTCCAGCATAGTGAACACTATAATCTTCTGCAACTCTAATTTCCAAAGGCTAAGGAACACACGAAAAGACAGGTGCATTACAACTCTCAAAGTAGTGGTTGTCTGAAACTGAAAATTAAAAATAAATGGCAGGGAAGAAAGGGAGGATACAAGACTGATGACTACCACATAAGCATTTTATCATAGGCACAGGGGAAGACAGACCAGATAGGACTTTCATAGTGACAGAGATAAAAAGGTGAAAGTTTGAAACACAGAAGTTTAAGCACAGAGCTTATTTATAGCCTCATACATCCAAAAGCACCACAATTTTGAGAAAACAGCACTATATTTTATGGGTGTCATTTTTGAAGAGTCCATGCACTGTGGAAGCCAAATAAACTATAGTGAATATTTGGAGGAAGTAATTTGAATAGTAAAAGCATGGTACAGAGTTAATTTCAAGTTTAAATCTCCTCTACGGGAAGCTTATCAGTTCATAACCAAGGATCAAAAAATGTGGTCAAAGTATTGAGTAATGAGATTATGCAGAAGGTGTACAACCTCAAGATTTTTCCGTCTTATACCAAGAAAGTCTCCACTCTATGGAGCAAATATTACTTTGTCTATTTAAGAAAATTACTATAACCAATACTGGAGGGGAAAATATTAATTAGTAATGTTTTCTAGTCCAGGACATTTGGGGAAGTCCCAAGGCAGATTAAAAAGGGAACACATGAGAATAGGTGAGCTTGGTGATTGGGAATATGTCCCTGTCCATACCAAGAGCCACCATTTGGCTCACAAGTTAAAGTATACTGGCTTAATTTCCCCTTTAATCCATACTCAGAACACAAAACTCTAAAAATTGGTTCTATTTGAGAAAAACAATTTAGTTTGCATTTCTCAACACAGAGAGCAGACAGAATATCAAAATCTGAGATTTTAAATGTCCTCTCTTTTCATGGTCAGATGAAGTAAATAGAAAAATTTTCCATATAAAAATGTCTTGTTAGGTACGTAGACAGTGATGTTCCTGTGCAGGGAAAGGATTCTTTAAAACCTCTATCTGACTTGTGATGGCAGGAAAGAGCTGTCACTAAATCTCAGGGAATGCTGCTTAGTACCCTTCCCACATGAGCCTTCCATTCTGTAGATAAGTTCACCCATCCCATTTAGGCTTCCATTTGTGTGAGCTGCACATGAAGAATTTTGTTTGTCAGCTGATGGGGATATAATAGTGTGTAACCCTTGACCTACTTTGGGGCAAGGAAATGGTGACCAGATATGAAGAGAAATGATGGTAGATGTAAAAAAAGTCTTCAAGAGTGTCCCAGCTTTGAGATGCACTCTGAGAGTGCAAGGCTGGGAATAGCAGCCTTAAGAACCAACAAACAGATCAGCAATGGGACAGCACCATTGTCCAGTAATCAGGGTTGATCTTGGATTCATGTTGCTCCTAGAGAAAGAGTCGGTTTCCTTAAGATTTACTTGAGTTCCTGAGAAATACACGGAGGGAAAGTCAGAGGTTGTATAGATGGGGATACATCAGAACATCAGAATTTGTCGATTAATGGGAAAACATTTCTAGCAACAAGACAATGTAGTTACCTGGAAAAATGACCTGATTTTATTAAAAATTGTTAATATTTATGGTTGTAAAGTGAAAAATATATAGAATTCTTTTGTATGTGTAGTAGTGTGTATTGAATCCAGGGAATCTGACTTCAACCTAAAACAACCACCTCCCAATCTCTTTTTAATTATTTTAATAATTAAAAAAAATTAAAACAAGGTCATGCTAGGTTGCTGAGAGTCTCACTAAGTTGCTGAGGCTGGTCTTGAACCTTCAATTATCCTGTCTCAGCCTCCTAAGTAGCAGAATTTCAGGCATGTACCACCATGCCTGGCTTATGGAATTCTTAAATAAGAGTCAGCTATCTGGATTTGAACCACAAACATTATTTCTTGGCGCAACTCTAGATAAGCCATTTCAGTCCTCTGGATATTTTGTATTTGATCTTCTAATGTAAAAAAAAATCTAAAATACATTTCATTGCTATATTCACCCTGTTTGCATTCTTTCCCAATTTAGTATCCACGTGCAATGCAACTCAGCTAATGGGACATTTTTTTAGTGATTAGTTATTTCTATCTATAATTTCTTGCCTGTCATGTATTTATTGAAACATATTTAACCATACATGCATCTTTAAGAAAATACCAGCAGGCATGGTGGCACACGCTTGTAATCCCCCCGCTTGGGAGGTGAAAACAGAAGGATCGTTCAGGTTTGAAGCCAGCCTTGCTGGCTTAAGAGACCCTGTTTCCAAAATATATATATTTAATAGGTCTGGGAATGTAGCCCAGAGGTAGAAGGATTCTATACTTAGTACCACCAAAATACATACATACATATATATATATATATATATATATATATATATATATATATATATATATATCAAAGTCAGAAACACACTCACTGCTGGCCACTGGCCACATTTCTTCTCAGATCTCAAGTGACAAAATTACTTTTGATCTCATTTGAGACTGTTCCTGAGAGAGAAGCTAGCAGGTATGACACCATAGCTTCAGCTTTCATTTGGGAGAATAAGCATGGTCCCCATTTCTTTAATAATCTAGTGTCACCTTGACCCCTGGAAAATCTGAATCTAGCCTGCAGTTATATTCCAACCTCAAGGCATTAGCTAAATTTTCATGGGTCACCTGTTCACATAGCACAGAGTAAGATTTTCTTTTACATAGCTATTTACATTAAACTTATTCAGAATAATTATTTACACTGCAGCATTGATAGATCAACCGATGACAAACTGGTGAGAATGCCATGTGTCCTTGTGATGTACATTCCCTTTTGGTGGCAAAGGGGGGACCAAAGTGTACATTGGTCCTGTCACAGGAGATATTCTGTTACTGATTAAAGAGCTGCATGTCTTCTTTAGTCTCAAAAACATTTCATGGGTAACCTTGTTTCTGTCTTAATGGATTCAGGCAATGTAATGAGAGCTACCAACGTGGACCTGAAGAAACCCTTTGAGAGAGAGAGAGAGCATGTCACTTCTCACTTAGTAATGTCAGTCCCTCCTGGGCTGAGCAGGGCCTTCTTGGCGTATCCGGAAGAGTCATTTCAGATGCACCTGTGTTTCTTCCTTCCTTCAAGTGTAGCAGAAAGGCACAGAAAAGAGCTACTTATACTTTGTTAGAAACACCAAAACAACTCATGAGTCTTAGTTTCATCAGTGTTACGTGATGATTTAAGATCAGAGGGAACATAGTATTCCTATAAATTTGCAATGCAAAATAGTCTGCCTTTCTTTCAAACCATCATTCTAAGTTGTCCAAACCTCATCATACCCTTGGGAGTTAATAGGTCAAAACAAATTTTGGTTGTTTCTATTATGGAGTGACCATCTAAGTCTTAAGGAATTTACATAATTCCCCTCTCTCTCTCTCTCTGTCCTTCTCCCTCTCTCTCTCCCCCTCTCTTTTTCCATATATATATATATAATATAATAATATTATATCTATATACTATATATAATAACTTATTTCTATATATTATAATATATATTGTGTACACACACACACTCACACAATTTAGTACCTGCCATGGCCACACTGTGATGCATGCAGGGAAAATAATCGTACTGTTCAGGGAGACTCAGGAAAAGGATTTCGGAAAAGGAGGACTGAGTTACTACAAGTGTAATTTTATTCCGTCTTTTGCCAATTTGAAGAAGCAACTAATTCATAAACTATATGGTAAGCACATTTAACTGTTCTAGGATTTTTCTCATGCTTCATGAAAACACAGATCATAACTGGGAAACCAACTGTAAAATTAAAAGAACTAGATGTTGCCAATAAAGACCATCATTTCAGGAAAATAAATTTGTTTCTTGGAAGCTGTTCTTGAATGTATGCTTGAGGTGCCCACAAGAAAACTAATTCAACCGAGAAACAAATTGATCTTGCTTCACTGGTTTATATGAACAGAGTAAAATACACACCAACAGGTTATATCACTTAATAACTCCTTGTTCCCTATAATGAATCAATGGCAAGATCACCTTGAATTATTACATTTCAAAAATTATATGTGCAAAGTATCCTAGGACAACACATCCTGCCCCAAATAATGGGCTTCATTAAGAATATTTTCAGAGCTAATAGAATCAACATAATCAATGTTTGTGCATTCCTTTAATCATCATTTTTGGGAACTATGTTTCTTTGGGTACTTTGGTTAATAAACCAGTATCTTTACTATGAAGTTTAATAAAAATAATATGGAGATTAATTAAATAAAAATAGGCAATTGATATTGCTGTTGGAATTTGGAAATGTGCCATTTTACTTGTTTAGGCATTTTATTGGATCTTACAATAAAGAGAGGAGTGTCTTTAAAAAGTCAATTATTTTAAACCTTGAACACTTCCCGACATGATTTGAAAAGTTACATGAAACTCTTTATTAAAAGAGTGGGAGGGCCTTTCAGTACTGAGATGACAGGTGTGCATCACCACACCCTACTTAATTTGTACATTTTAAGAATAAGATATTTAATGAGTTAAGCCAATGATAAGAATTTGTAGGTTGTATTCTCTATTCTCCCAGTTTATAAAAGGAGCCATTTGATGCAGTTTTGTGTACTTAATTTGGGTCCATCATAGAAAACAGTGAAATGAAGATTAAAAAAAGTGCCTACCAAGTTTTACTCCAAAGTCTTTCCGCTTCTGTGTTTAAGGCCCCACAGGAAATCTCCTTTGACCATGAAGTGTGGAAATGACCCTTTTTTCTAAAAAGAAAATGATATTTCCAAATTAATGGAGTGGAAAAAGGAGAATTGATTATTTCTATTTTTGTTTTTGAGGTACTTGGGATTTAACTCTCAGTGAGATATACCCCCAGTCCTATTTTATTTGTTTTGTTTTGAAGCAGTATCCCTCTAAGTTACTGTATACTGGCCTGGAAACTTCAATACTCCTGTTTCAGCCTTTCAGTACTGAGATGACAGGTGTGCATCACCACACCCTACTTAATTTGTACATTTTAAGAATAAGATATTTAATGAGTTAAGCCAATGATAAATATACATTTCAAGAGGAATGCTTATATATTACGGTGTGACAAAATAAACACTCTTTTAAGTAATAATTTTTTTGTGGTACTGGGGATGGAGCCCAAGGGCATTATAACTCTGAGCTACACTCCCAGCCCTATTTTTTTTATTCTTTATTTTGAAAAGGGGTTTCACTGAATTGCAAAGGGCTTCATTAAGTAGCTGGTGCTGGCTTCAAACCTGTGCGATCCTCCTGTTCAGCATCCCAAATGCTGGGATTACAAGTGTGCGCCACCACACCCGGCTTAAATAATATTTTTTAACAGAAAAATCTAGTGACAAATCTTAAATGCTTGTTAAAATATATTTCAGAATGAGAGTTTTTTGAAAACATGATTGTATTAGAAAATCTAAAACTTAAGTGACCCTACAATGTATATTTTTAAAAAGTATATTCTTAATTTAGACTCATTATAGTAATAATTTGAATTTTACAAATTTAAACTGACATTTATATGTTCAGCTTGATAATTCTAAAGAAATTAACATTTCCTTAGAGTTATAACTGTATTTCTAATTATGTTAAACAAATCCCAGTAAAGATAATTCTCTCTGTGTCATTACTTAAGAAATTCTTTTAACCATGAATCTTCTATAAACATAATAGTGTAGAATCAGAAGGGACTATAAAGCTTATTCATCAAGTGGTGTTTCACTATTTTACCATTAAAATGATGAGTGTGCCCTTCACCCCCTAGAGACCCATTACATTGAAATAGTTGGCATGTTCCACATGCATTTTTAAGAATTATATACCTAACCAACTAAATTCAAAGACTTATCTCATCATGTACAGTTAATATTGATGCATTAAGAAAATTAAATGTAATATTTTATTAGCTTTTGCAATCTTATTGAAGTATTTATTTCTATTAAGTCATGTGAAATAAGAAAAAATAATGATTTAGTTCCCAGCAATTTCTATGAGGTCTAGATGTGAAACGAATCTTCTCTAAATCCATTTGCAAACTAAAAAATCCAGGATTAAAAGAGTGAGGAAGATACCTAATTTAAGTTATGTATTTCACAGCCAAGGTTATGAAGATCTTTCATAAAACGTTGTTATTAACCTGTGTATTGAAGTCCTCAGACTTCTCTAAAGGCTTCTGAAAAACATTTCCTTGCATATCATTCCTCTAATCAAGAAGAAAAACCCCACCTAAGATGACACCAGTTTAGTTTAATTTTAAAATGCTTCATCTGAATGGGACTTTGGTTATGTTAAGGGGAGGAATAAAAGTTATTTATTTCATTGTGATTAGTCTTCTTTTGAGATATTTTTCCTTCCAGTTTTGTTTTCTCTAATGAGGTCAATACTAAGTAGTAGATCTGAGGCCATGTCTGAGAGGGAATGTGATTTTGAACATATCATTTCCAAACTTTTAAGGCCCTGACTTTTTGATGATTTAGAATCAAGCACCAGCCATATAATAAAAATAAAACTTTGATATAAATAGAGAAGCCATACAAAAAAAATCTGATCCAGGGATTCAACGATTAGTACCTATAATAACTGGCATAAAATGATCATGGCTTGATGAATAACAATGTCTGTAATTTTCTCCAATTCCAACTTAGAACCAACTCAAGAAAACACCAAATATACATTCCTAAGCAATCACAGAGGATGTTCTACTTAGCTCAGGGAGGAATATGTAAATAACAGGAAACTCACCTGTATCTTCTCCCATCAAATAACATTCAATCAGGACTCTTTTGAAAGCTTCATGTTTTATCACCATAAAGTTCTACTCCTCAGCCTGCTTCTGAGTTTCTGTCAGAACACAAGAGATTCGATGGATGCTTCTGCTAGCAGCAAGCTCTGAATATACAGCCTTCTGTCCTTCTGTGGTTGTTGTTCATGCAGTTACATAATTTTGATTCTCAGTATAGGAGTTTTGCTCAGATTGGGATCAGGTTTAATGTGTGTGTGTGTGTGTGTGTGTGTGTGTGTGTGTGAGAGAGAGAGAGAGAGAGAGAGAGAGAGAGAGAGAGAGAGAGAGAGAGAGATGGTGGCTGGAACCCAGGGGCTTCTCTGAGCTACACTCCTATTTTTTTATATTTTACTTTGAAACCAGGTCTCACTAATTTGGAGAGGGCCTCACAGACAGTTGAAGCTATCTGCAAACCGAGGTCCTCCTGTCTCAGCCTTCCAAGTACTGGGATTATAAGTGTGCAATACCATGCCTGGCTAGGTTTAAGATTTTTAAGACTGTAAGTTGTAATTTTCTTTTGTTTGGTGCCCTAAATTAGAGACAAAAATAAGAACTGATAATGGGACAATCCTTTTCAATAATATTATAATGATTTGTAGTATACACATAAACACTTATAGATGCCCTCTTTCTCTTTCTCTCTCTCTCTCTCACACATATATGCACATACACACACACACACACACATACACATGTACATATACATATGCACACATAGTGGAAAGATACCACTTGTAACTCTATCTACAAGAAGAACAATCTTTCATGATTCTGTGAAATTTCAAATCGTAAAGCACTAGCATCTAATAAAATAATAATATGTGACACATGAGATGTGATATTCTCTTTGGGGAATACCTAGGCAGACAGGGAAGTAGTCTGCCCTCCAGAAGCCTAAAAATAAAGGAAATAGTGGTTATTCTATAGAAAAGCTATAGAATTAGTCTATAAAATATGAAGTAAAAAGATAAGTATTTCAACTGCTGAGTTAGAAAAAAAAGTTTTCTTCTAGTAAATACCAGAGAAAGCTTTATGGAAGAATTAACACTAGAGGAAGCTTTACTAAAGAATTAGCATGTTATCCAGACATGGTGCTGCAAGCCTGTTACCCGAGTACTCGGGAGGCTGAGACAAAGGAATTACAGGTTCAAGGGAACTCTGGCTACTTAACGAGACCCTCAGCAAAGTAGTCAGACCCTGTTTAAAAGTAAAAAATAAAATAGGACTACAGGTTTATCTCAAAAGCAGAATTTCCCTGTGTTCGGTTCCCAGTACCATAAGAAAGAAAGAAAATACAGAGAAGGGAGAAAGGAAGAAAGGAAGAAATGAGGGAGGGAGGGAGGGAGGGAAGGAAGGAAGGAGGAAAGGAAGGAAGGAAGTAAGGAAGGAAGGAAGGAAGGAAGGAAGGAAGGAAGGAAGGAAGGAGAGATTTGTACTAGGTTATAGTAGGTAGCAGAAGATTTGGGCTAAAAGCCAAATAACAATTTTATTGTTGTTATTGTTGTTGTTTTTGTATTGATAAGTATTGATATTTAAATCTCATTATTTTAAGATCAGCATTTTAATTGATTCAATTTTAAATTAGTACCTAGATTTACAATTTGTCCTAAATGTAGAAGACTTTTGGCATATCTTTTGAAATTGTTCTGTCTGATGTTGAATGGGTTTATGTTTTTTGTTGTAGTTATTTTTTTGTTGTTGTTGTTTGGATAAGGGCAGGTGGGGATGTTTGAATGATGAATATTTCTATTAAAATTAGGTCTGCAAATGTTCATGGGTTCTCATAAACTGAAGACTATTTTAAGATTTTATTCTTTGCTCTACTGCATTGTCCATCTGTCAAAGTTCATCAAAGCCAAGCAATCTTTTTTCTGCAATGAATTTTAAAACACAGATCTAAAAAATGGTCTGGAAGAGGGACAAAACATTCAAACCTGTTTTTTAAAAAATCATTATTCAGGCTATAGTCATATATACATAAGTTTATAGCAGATTTTTTTGATAGTGAGCAGCAGGAATTTTCATTTAATTAAAATAAAAGCATAGTCTTGGGGGCTCTGTGTTTCACCTAAGAGACATAAAAAGCTGTAAATAGCACCATTTTCACTCTTATAACAAGTAAAAATCTGGACAAACAGCAAATTAATGAGTTACTGAAATCATCAGAGAACTGAGGTTGCAGGGCAAACAACTAGCAAAAAATAGAGGAAAGCAGTCTTCTGAGAGGAACAGGAGACCCTGAGTGATTGCTTACCAGGTTCAGATTCCAAAAAATCATATAAAAGCCTAGAATCCAATTTAAGTAGAAATTTTGAAAGAACAGTTACACGTTGAACATGGGCTATTGATAGTGTGGAACTGCTGGGAGCTCTGAGCATACAAACTCACATGGTTTTGCAGGGTTTTATCTAGAACCTCATCAGGTGCCAAACCAAAATATTTGAGAACACCGAGAGCTTGCCAACAGTGGAAGAGGCCAGCCTCTGACATAATTCCTCCAAGACCCAGCTTACTTGCTTATTCGGAAGAAAATGCTCCAAGTGTTATGCACATGTATATTTCTATTGATCTGTATCTATGAACAACGCAATTATAATTCACTAATAAAAATATTTAAAATTATCAGGAGAGAATAGCATCAAAACATATAGCATAAGAGCACTGGTGAAACACCAGAGCAGACAGGAAAGAGGAATAGAGGCCATGAAGATCCCTGACACTCCTCTTCCCCACCTCTCCCTAGCAAAAAATCTAACTCTGCATGGTGGGGGCATAAAAATATATATCCTAAGAGCATGGTGGAGCCAATAGAACATTATGTGAAGTATATAAAGCAACTACTGAAAACTCACCAGATTTATTTTCCATATTGTTTTTAAAGTACAAAAGTCTTAATATGTAGGAGACACCTGAAGCCATAGGTCATGTGTAATCCACAGCATCTAGATTTGGAGAGTAGAGGTCATCAGTAAAATTCCTCCAAGGGCCATCCTCCCCATTTCCACTGAGGAAAAATGGTTTTTCTACAAGTATAAAAGCATCACAGTTTCAGCTTAGTGGCATTTCAGAAAATTCATTGTACTGTGTGCATATGGGTGGAGGGAAATAAAATTAACTACCATTGTGGATAGGACAGAACAAATTTTATACTCATTGTCACATCTGGAAGAGGAGTAGAAACATTTGTGAAGAACACACAAGTTTTGTGACAGGTTAAAAATGCCTGTTTAAAATAAAGACTTAGCTGGGCATGGTGGTACATCATGTAATCCCCATACTTGGGAGGCTGAGACAGGAGGAAGAATTGCAGGTTTGCAGCCAGCATCAGCTATTTAGTGAGGCTCTCTGCAACTTAGTGAGATCGTGTTTCAAAATTTAAAAACAGAATAAGAATAGAGGTGGGAGTGTAGTTTAAAAGTAGAACGACCCTGGGTTCAATCCCCAGTACTGCAAAAACCAAACCAAACAAAACAAAATCAAACAAACAAATAAAAATCAAAAGCTCAATCAGAATCTCAGACCACATGCTCATTCCAAAATCTCTCAACATAAGCTAACAGGTGTTATGTAAAAATGCCAGGATAATATATTTTGGGTAATGGAGAAGACAAACTATTTCTGGGGAAGAGTACAAAGAGAAAACTACAAACCAGGAAGCAAAACACAAAATATCACTAGAGAAACTGGCAGACATAGGTAGACTGTGAGCACCTCATAACCAGGAGAGAAAAACCCATCTCAACTCCTATTATATTCACACAAACATCCACATTAAAGACCAGTAGAAAAAAAGCCATGCTCAACTCCATATATAAATGCTGTTTACCTCACTATCTACATAAACAATATATACATACTTTTAAAAAGAAATATAAAATATAAATATAAAAATATAAAAATAAAAACCAAGAAAATTAAGGATAAAATCTATTCCACTGTGATTATCTCCATATGTGAGAATAAAAATATCAGAGTCGATACCATGTCTAGGGAAGGAGTTAGGAGGTCACCAAGGAAAAGATCACCAAATGTAGGTATGTCATTATCACTATGATCTACATTATTATGTGAGATTATGATGCACCAATAAAAAAATAAGAGTAATTAAATAATGGCCCAGAATCTTCCAGGAAAGTGGCGCACGCTTGTAATCCCTGCATTCAGGAAACAAAGACCAGGGGATCATGGTTTGTGGTCAGCCTCAGCTACTTAGTAAGGCCCTTTGTGACTCAGTGAGACCCTATTTCAAAAATAAAAATACTAAAAACTAGGGTTAGGGGTGTAGCTCGGAGTTACAATGCTCCTGGGTTCCATCCTCAGTACCACACATACACATAAAAAAAGACAACCACATATTTTATTGTTAACCCATTGCAACATATCTGGTTCTCAATAAGTGGTAAAATATGTTTTTCACCATTAGCAACAATAATTTTAAAGTTGTACTATTGCCTAGATTGAGAAATTCACTTGACTAAAAAATAGAGTGTATATCGATTGGAAATAATCAACTGAAATTTTTGAGAAGAAAACATACCTGTTGAAAGCTGCTACATGTGCTTAAAATTAGACTACAGCATGCGTTTCACAGAAGGAACAAAATGCAATAGAAGAAAGTTCTTCCAAATACCCTCCTAAAGAAAATCACAGTAGGTCTATGGGTAACATCATACTCTCTATCTTAGTGCCATGTGGTGGAGCTTGCTCTGAGGCCTGATTATGCTTTCAATTACCCCAGGACTAAGTATTTCTCAAGTGATAAGTATAGGGTGATTTGGCATTTCAGACCTTTCCTCTGCAGTAGCATTTCTCAGGAATCTACCAAAGAGAATGTGACATTGCCAGGATAATTTTGAAGAACATTTTATTTAGCTACAATTCTGCTGTCATTTTCTATATGTTTGGTATTTCACTCCCCTTTTGATTAATAGAGACATTCTCATAAATAAAAGATCTTAGTCTCTTGAAACTGTCTGTCTTGCTTTCTTATTTCCCCTGTGAAGTCATAATCCCCCATTTGTGACATCACAGTCTTTCCACTGCAATCAACAGTGATGTTTCAAGCTGGGGATTAAATGCTTCAGAAGAGGAAGACTTTACAAGAGCAGAGGGACTCTCAAGGAATAAAGATCCAATTAGCATGTAAATGCCCTTCTTAATTAAAAAAAAGGAAGAAAAGCAAGGGATGAGTAGATAGTCTCAGTGATTGGAATGGTTTTCTTTGAAATAATGAACCTGGCCTTCCTCTTCACACCCTTTTCTACTCTCTGCTTCCTGCCCCCTCCCCATGGCTCAACACCCTCTTAGGGAATGTATTATCAAAATTAAGAGCAACTAAAGGTAGAGGGATCCTATAAACTGTAAATGTTGGTAATTTCTTTGGGGCCTATTAACTTGGAGAAATAGCTATCAAAAAACATACATGATCTGGCTTTATTTTTACTAATATCACTTGACTCTAACCTCCATCTCCATCACTAGTTTTGACAATGTTTGGTCATACAACCTTCAGTTTATAACATCTCAAACTTCTTTCTCTTGAGAATTTCACTCCGTGTTATGATTTTTTTTCCAAGAATATGCTTCCTTCTCTCTCTTTTAACACGTTGTCTTTTGTAAGATTAAAGCTGAGACATCAGTGAGACACGTGGTTGACTCTACATTATAATATTGATTTTTTTTATCTTTCAGCACCATGACACTTTCTTAGCATGTGTCATAATTCTACTATATGGTTGTGGGTCTGATGTTCATGTGTAACATCTGTCTTCTCCTCTCAGTTATGTACTTCTTGAATATAAAGAAGATATCTTTTATAGTCATCCCTGCACTTTCACACTTCTATCAATATCTGTTGGATACATTCAAACATATTAAACTTATAAATTAAGGGTATAGGATGAGATTCTATGGAAGATTAAATGGCTTCTGAGTTCACATCATACTCTACATTACATAAATCTCGATATAACTCTAGTTGTCCTCAGCAGATACCTATTCTCTCTAGTTTCAACATTACCTTGTAAAAATAGAAGATGACTATTGATATGGTACATAATCAGTAAAGGGGTCTCATTATTTGGATTCATAATATACAACTATTTAACATTAATATATATGTATGAGAAGACTGACCAAATAATTAACATCCAATGGGAATCCTTATGTGAGTAAAACGATGTGCTAGTTATAATAATTCTTGGACCATGTGTATAAACCAGGACTGTCTTAATTTACTTGTAATAAAAGTTATTCTATGTAACAAATATGGTGGGAGAATTAAAGACCATAAATATAAAAATGTTACTTAACATTTAACAGCAGATAGAATACTGGAAATGTTGTATATATAAACCCATTTACTATAAAGTGATGTATTCTTTTTAAGTGAGTAGTTATAAAGTGTATAGATGCTCAGAGTAAATAGCTATGAAGAGATCAGTGATTATTTCTCAAGAATGGAAGAACAAATTAACCATGTACTAATAGACAAGTTCTTCAAAAGACCCCACTCTATTGTGACATAACTTCAGATTGTTATATACTAATGCATTAAACTGACTTTACTTATGGCTACAACATCAGTTTGTAATGGAAAGAAATAGAAGAGAGTTAAATATTGTGTATACTAGCAGCATTTGTTTTTTAAGCAAAACACTCTCTTGGGAAAGATGATTTAATTATTCTATCACTCTAATAAATATTGACAATGTCTAGGTTTTCTGCAAGTGATCAGCCACATTGAGTTGATGTATGAATTGTTTAATAGATGCTAGGCACAAAGAATTTAATTATTATGCTGTATAGATATAACATGCATATAAGATGATGACTTTATGTCTTTCCTTCCTTTTTGTTAAAAATGTGAGATATAAGGGATTTTAATTGAGCATGACATCAATGCTATAATAATATTAGTTCATAACTGGATTTGCTTTATAAAAGAGTATTAAGTCTATGTATGGGTAGGTAAATCAGTAAGAGGTGTTATTTGGAACCTTGTTTTGGACAGTTTACCAATTGCCTTTTATCCTAAAGTTGTTGTAACCTGCTGTGATACAATGCTTCAAGAGAAAATACGTTATAAAATGGTTCAAAATTAAACTTTTAATTCATTCAAAAAAGAGGATAAAATCATAAAAACTTGGGTTAAAACACATATTAATCTCCATTCAAAGAATTTTCATCTTTAAAGAAACTCACAAGTCAAAGAAATCTTTAGAATATTACAAATGAGGAAGATGGCGACCGAGAAAAGCGGGGCTTAAGAGCCCCACTAACAACCAATCTCCATTACCACAAAATCAGCGCCTTTCATAGCCAGAAAACACCATCACCAGAGAAACAAAAAAATCACCAGGCTCCAGAGAGAAAGCTGACTGAGAACAGAGCTCAGAGCCACAGAGGAGATACACCAGCGTCACGCCCGAGGACGCGGCAGCAGCGCCATACTGCCGGCGGCAGCGGCGATTTCACCAGATGGCTACAGCAAGCCGAGGTAAACCGCTGCGGAACAGCCAGGCGGGATCTTTTGGCGCAGGGAGCATCTAAAGCTCCCAGTGGCTGAGCTCAGCACACGCTGCAGGGACTCAGAGTGGAACAAAAAACCAGAGAAGAAAAAAATACGCCAGTCTCACGGCCGAGGGCGTGGCAGTGGCGCCATATTGCCACCGGCGGCAGCAGCAGTGAATTCACCGAGTCCAGTACAGCTACATCTGCGAACTCAAGAACAGTGAGTCAAATTGCGGGCCACAGAGGAGAAATCCCAGTACTGTACTCCCTGGGACTTGACCCAGTGGGTGAGTGGCGGTGGCAGAGATATCACACCATAGGAAAACGTGCAACCTGGCACCCCCCATAGTCTAAAGCAGCCTCTATCGACTTCCTGGGTCGGAGACTCTGTGATACAACCCAGTAAAGGAGTAGTGGGGTCAGAGATACTACAGACTCGAGATCCAGAACACCTTAAGTGAAGTCATAGTGACCCAAGGGAAGAACCCAGAGAAGGCACAAACTTCCGAAATCATGGGAAAGAGGAATAACACTGAAGCAATGAATGCCCACAACCCCACAACATCAGAACCCGATAAAACAGAAAATCAGAGATTTCTAGAAGATAAAATCAGGAAAATAACTGTAGAAATAATAGAGGTGCTTCGAAAAGAATTCAGAGAGAGCCAAAAAGAGATAAAGGATGCAATTAATGAAGTAAAGGCCTCGATTCAAAGCATGAACAACTGATTAGACCACATGGAGAACAGAATCTCGCTCTTAGAAGATGATCATTCAAAAAATGAACGCATAGTTTCTAATCTAAAAAAAATATCCGACAGCAGGAATCTGACATTGAAGAAATATGGGCCCATTTTAAGAGAGATAACCTAAGAATAATTGGAATAGAGGAGGGAAAAAGAAAGTGAAACCAAAGGGATCAACAATCTCTTCAAGGAAGTAATAGCAGAAAATTTTCCAAACATAGAGCAAGAGGTCAATACGCAGGTGCAGGAAACTTATAGAACTCCCTTTAGACAGGATCAGAGAAGAGGATCCCCACGCCACATAATTGTCAAAATGACCAATGTGGAAGCCAAGCAGAGAATCTTAAAGGCAACAAAAACAAAGGACCAAGTGACATTCAGAGGCAAACCAATTAGAATCACTCCAGACTTCCCAAACCAAGTCATGAGAGCCAGAAGGGCTTGGAGTTACATATTCCAAACTCTGAAAGAAAACAACTTCCAGCCAAAAATTTCCTACCCAGCAAAACTATCTATCAAATTAGATGGATAAATAAGAAGCTTCAATGACAAACAGAAACTGAAGAAATTTATGTCTTCAAAACCAGCACTAGAGAAAATACTCAAAGAGATTAACTACAAAGAAGAAATAGGTAACACACACCAGAACCAGAGAAACAAGATTTTCCATCCAACAGACAACTAAGATTGGTTATCTGTGGAGATTCATTATTTATGTTAGTCTTTTACCTATCTCTAAATTGTATTGTTTGCTTTTATTGTTGCTAATTTTTAGGATGTCTAGTTGGAATATTAATATACCTTCAGATATAGCATTTGGAAATATTTTATCCCATTCTATTAGTAACTGTTAACTCTGTTTACATTGTCTTTGGATATACAATATTTTTTTTTATTTTTTAAGGAGTTTGTATACTCTTCTGTTGCCTGTGCCATTGAAATCATATCCAAGAAATCACTGCCAATTTCAATGTTGTGAGGTTTTATGACCCAGATTTTCTCCTAAAAGTTTATAGTCATAAGATTTATATTGAGGTCTTTTATCTATTTTGAGTTAATACTTGTATATGGAATTAGGTAAGGGTCCAACTTTATTCTTTTCCATGTAATTATTATTTTTCAACAATATTTAGTTAAAAGATTATTATTTCCACCACCAAATGTTCGTGGAAACCTTGTCAAAAATAACTTGACAATATAGGGAAGAATTTAGCTCTAGGCTTTTATTTAACTCCAATGGTTTATATATCTGTCTTTAGAACAGTACTACACTGTTTCAATTATTGTAGCTTTATATGGTTTGAAATCAGAAAAATATATCTTCTAGCTTTGTTCTTTTTCAAGATCATTTTGGGTATCTAGAGTCCATATCCCATATTAGGATAGATTTTTTTTTGAAAAATAAATATATAAATATATGATAGTTTCACCTAAAAATATAGAAAAAAATATTCTCTGGTAAGAAAGAAAGCAAAAAGAAATATTGAAACATTTTCATGTAATTTTAATTTTTCAACATTATTTAGTTAAAAGATTATTATTTCCTCCACCAAATGTTTGTGGAAACCTTGTCAAATATAACTTGACAATATATAGGAGAATTTAGCTCTAGGCTTTTATTTAGCTCCAATAGTTTATATATCTGCCTTTAGAACAGTACTACACTGTTTCAATTATTGTAGCCTTATATGGTTTGAAATCAGAAAATATACATCTCCTAACTTTGTTCTTTTTCGAGATCGTTTTGGGTATCTAGAATCCATATTCCATATTAGGATAGATTTTTTTTTCTGAAAAATAAATATATAAATATATGATAGTTTCACCTAAAAAAAAAAAGAAAAGAAAAAAAGTATTCTCTGGTAAGAAAGAAAGCAAAAAGAAATATTGAAATGTTATCTTTATGTTATCAAAAGCTTGGTATCAGACAAATGAAACTGTTATGTTAGATTATCATTTTTAATTTTGGATAAATTTCTATAATACTAGATGTCAACCACTAAGCCAAGCATGGGAAGGAGGGATGGGGAGGGAATGGGGTGGGGATCGGGTGGGGGTTTACTGGCGATGTGTGCATGTATGTCTACAAAAGTTTTCTTTGTATCCCACTATGATGTATGAATACAGTGCACCAATAAAAAATTTTTTTAAAAATTAAAAAAAAAGAATATTACAAATGAGCTGGATGTGGTGGCACATGCCTGTAACCTCAAGTTCTTAGGAGTTTGAAACACAAGGATCAAAGCTTAAAAGCCAACATTGAATTTAGGGAAACCTTCAGCAAGACACTGTTTCAAAAATAAATAAAAAGGGCTAAGGAGAGGGCAGCTCAGAGCTATAATGCCCCTGGGTTGGACCCACAGTATTGCCACTCCTTTCAAAATATTACAGATGAAGTGCAGTTCAGAAAGAATTTACTTGTCTTCTGCATAGCAAGTAGCAGGGCTACCTATGACAAAACTCTAGTATCTTGAGTCCCAGCTGCTTGCAGTAATTTTTATGCTGATTCTCCTTGGTGAGTGCCTCATCCTAACAAGATACATAATTTGTAGCTACTAATATAGTGTTAAAAGTTTAAAGCAACTCTAGGTGTATAGAAAGACATTTGTTGCTTTCAAATGAAAATGAGAACCTGTATCCCTCCCTTTATTTTTAAATCTTCAAAACAGATCCAGAAATGTCATTAATCTCAAACACTCATTACCTATGAATCAAAGGCATGAGAAATCAGAAGCATAAGGCAAATCAATGGAAGCTTATTTGCTCTAGAAATATACACTATATTGTATTTTCAATTTTTTTCTAAAAATTTCAGATACTATCAAACATTCATAGAAAGAAAGATTGTATTTCTCTGTAAAGATGGATAAAGTAGTAGTTAGCTTAACTATTTTCTTACTTTCTATAAGTCACATGACAAATTTGGTTGATACTTCTCAAAAAGACAAATCTCACCAGCAAAATAATCATTATATTTCAACAAAAAATATATTTCAACAAAAAAAGAGTAGTTACCAATATTAATATAGGTCCTATTATATATCAAATATAATTCTATATTGATATGTATATACCAAATATAATACTCAGAAATACCCTATATCATTGGTACTATTATTATTTCCTTTGGTATGCAAGGAAATAATGGCGTAAGACACAATATAAGTTGCAGAAGACATAAAGATACAGATGTGAGCTTAGAATCTCTATCATGACTGGGGTGCATGTATCATTCATTGGACTCATAGACTGATGACTTGATGACTGAAATGTCAATAAGTTATGGAGGTATGAGGCACTATGAAATTTAGATGGAGTAAATTTTCTATTTTTAAAAGTGGTAATCAGGGAATTATGTAGAGATGAGGGTTTCTTGCTTCTTTTTCTGAATCTAGGAAGACATTATTGAGGTATAGAAGGGATTTTTTAAAAAAATGACCAATAGTGGGAAAATAGAAGAACTGAAATATAGTTAGGTGAGGTAGGAATGAATGGACCAATTTATAAAGATGGGAGATTTTTGTGATGCAAAAATGGTGATGGTAATAATAATGTGTAAAGCACACATTCAGTAATTAGGACAGCTAGGCACTCATTATGAATACTCTACCAACCAACTGTTTGACCCAGTAAATTTCTCATCTGTAAAATAAAACAAATTAACCAAATGACCTCTAAAATTGTCCAAGTTTTAACTAATTCTGTGAATTTATATTATAAGGAAAACTGGTATTTTCATCTTTATTTTATGAATTAAGAAACTGAGGTTGCAGAGAAATTAAATGATTTGCCAAATGTAGCACATGTGGTGAACAAGAGAACCAGGTCTAGGACTTAAGTCTTTTGCCATCAGGCCCTCAGATGAAGTGCATAGAAGAAGGGACAGTTGGGGACATTATTTACTGCATCCGTTATTTCAAAGTAAAATCTCTAAATATTTAAATAGCTTTAATAAAAATTCAATTTTTTGTCATCAACGATGACTTCTTATAAAAACATTTTGTTTAAAAGTTTAAGAAAAGCAGTTGGGCGTGGTGGCGCACACTTGTATTCCCAGCATTTGGGAGGCTGAGACTGGAGGATTGCTGTTCGCAGACAGCCTCAGCTATTTAGTGAGGCCCTTTGCAACTCAGTGAGACCTGGTTTCAAAATAGTTTAAGAAAAGCTGGATATGGTAACACCGGCCTGTTATCCCAGGACTTAGGAGGCTGACACAAAAGAACTGCAGGCTCAAGACCAGCATCAGCAACTTAGCAAGACTGTCAGTAACCTAGTGAGAACATGTTTAAAAAAAGAGTAGTTCAAAGGTAGAATGGCCCTGGTTCAATCCCCTGTAGTAAAAGAAAAAATGTTTTAAGTCGGTATAATGTATCAACAGTTATTTTTGAGAAGTTTATTTGTCCCTTTAGAGTCTTTTTATGCTGTTGTTGTTGTCGTCGTCGTCTTTGAGGGAGCTTTCTTTTTTTGTCTTTTTCTTTGAGACAAAATTTTGGTCCAGTTAGACCACTGGAATAACCTGTACTCAAGGCTTGTTATTATTCATTTTAAATAGCATTTCTCTTTCTTGCCTTTTTTCCCACACTATATGAAAGAAAAAAAATCATATTTCTTAAAGATGATGTGGCTTGGTTTGTGCTTGAAAAAAACAATATAAAAGAAAAGGAAGGAAACAAAACAACATACACATGTGCTCTCTCGCTCACACACGCACATGCGAGCATAGGACTCACTGATCCTGCAGTTGTTCACAGTGAGGTTCGCCCATCAGAGCTGAAAATAACCTATATTTTATTTCTCTTATTTTTAGAAAACTGCCATGGACACAGGGGTGGCCGAGTGGCCAGCTGTGCCCTGAAATGCCTGAAGCCATTGCAATCAGTGCTCCACTGTCTGAGGCTCCCAAAATGAAACACTTTGAACACTCATTCAAAGGTGTGAAAGCATGAAATTGGCACAATGGCCAGCCACTACAGCACTGCCCGTTTTTTTGCACTGCCTTCTGCTCCCCTTTTCTGCCCTATATGCTCTTTGTCCCTTGATTCTGACAGTTCTTCAAATGTCTGCTTAAAGAGCTGTGGCAGCCTGGGAGAGAGAACTGGAATGTGTGCGGAGAGAAGACTCTATTTTGACGTAAAGAAACCTGAGGAAAAACAATTGCATTAAAAAACTCTGAGCAAGTTGGCTTCGGTAGGATCCACAGACCCAAAGATAAATGAACAGACAGACGGACACATTTATGGTCTGATCAGTTTTCTGCTCAAATCAAAGAATCTCAGCCTTTAAACAAATGCATCAACACGGTCTCTATGTCATTTCCATCTCCTTTTTTTTTTTAATCTTCACACTCAGCTTGATTCACTTGGGACATTGTCTTTGGTGCTTTGGGATCCTTGTGCTGGATCTTTCTCATAGAGAGTAGGTTCTCCCATAGCTCCTGTCAATAGTTTTACTGGATGCATTACTGAATGAAATGAAGACACCATTAATTTATAATTCACACAGGAATAGCTGGAGAGAAAGTTACCCAAAATGATCCTGTTTAATATTAAAATATCTCAGATCATAACAGTAAATTTTACCCCATCCATATTCTTGTGTATTTTTTTTCAAGAATAACCCCAGCTTTCTTAACTACCAAAGTTTTTATTTAAGAGTCTACCAAACACAGTTTCTCTAGGAAGTTTCCCTTTATTGCTAATTTCTATCCAACAATGCATTTTCATGTGTAGGTAGATGATATTTTCATCATCCCATTGATTTTTATTCATGTTTTTTTTTAATCTATAATCCTTCCCAAACCTCTTCCATTTGTTTAGTTATCCAGAGAAGTCTAGGGTTTCTGCCTTAGGGATAAAGGGCCTAACAAGACAATGAGGACAAAATAATAAATTCTCAGCTTTTTTAAAATTGGTGCATTCTAGTTATGCATCTTTATTTATTAATTTTATTTTATTTATTAATTTGCTTTATTTATTTATTTATTTATTTTGGTTGTACTGGGGTTCTGGGAAACCCTTCTACCTTTGGAATACTCTATCAGACCTATTTTACTAGTATTTTTTTAAATTTGGAAACAGGGTCTCTTAAGCCAGCGAGGCTGGCCTCGAACCTGTGTGATCCTCCTGTCTCTGTCTCCCAAGTACAGGGATCACAAGCGTGTGCCACCATGCCCATCTTATTCATTTATTTTAATGGTGCATTATTGTCATACATCTTAATGGGGTGCAAGATGGTGTAGACATACATGCATACATCATTCATTTAGCCCTTCCCCAGTGCTCAGGATTTTCATTTTTAAACAGAATTTCAAAACTCAAAGTGGAAAGAAAAGACTTTGGATCTCAAAACTCAATCTCTGCCACAAACAGTAAATGTAAAAAAGAATGTATAGAGGAAAAAGCCTGTATTTCTATTCTGTATTTAATAACATATTCAATGTGAAGGACAGACAGATATCAGAGAGAAAATAATAATTAGATATTGAGGCTGTTCCCAAGAATTGGAACATTTCTACTAGACTAGAAGTATCAACATTTCTACCATACTAGGAACAAAAATTGCATATAATGCACATTACATGTAATGAAAATGTATGCTTCTATGGTCAGAGATCATGAGCCACCTCTTGTCATTTTTCTTTCTCAGTCTCACCACTCACTTAAGAAAAATGCTGTGCCAGTCTTGGGTGATGGATGTTTATGCATTTATGCTCTTGATTACAGGTCATTTGAAAGAAAGAACTGTTCTTTTCATTTTTGTACAATCCATCCTCACTTACTATAACAAGTTCCTAATAACCAATGCCTAGGCCCATGTTATTCAAATTCTGGTTGCTTCTGTCTTTATTTGTTTTCCTACAGGCTGTTTTCGTATTTGTCCATTGGCCTTCATTATTCTCCGTGGCTGTCTCAGTGTTTGATGTTATGTACACAACAGTTTTCTACTCATGTTCCTATTAAGAAATAAAGGGACCTCTCAAAGAAGCTCGCCAGTAGAAGTCCTCTCAATTCTTCACTGGCCAAAAATGTTGCATTGACAAAATGGAATAAGTTAGTCTCTAACAAAGGCACTGGGACAATTTTCTAAAATTACAGAGAATTATCCAAGTTATTGGAGAGAGATGAATAATCCCCCAAGGTTAGATTTTGTCCAAAAAGAAGAAAAGTGTGATGATAACCATGTCTGATAAAGTGAAAATATTAATTATGACACCTGACTTTTTGAGTATTTAAGGTACTGTGCTGAACAGATAAGTATGTTATTTCATTTAGTAAACATAACAATCTTGCAACAGATAGATATGCATGCTAAATCCCACATAAATGAATAGACATGTCTAAGTTAATGGGGGTAATAAATGACAGAAAGGAGAAAAGAGGTTTAAAGCAATACTGTCTGCCTATAATGCTGTTGCTGTTTTTGGTGTTCCACAGTGAAGACTTTAAAAGAGCATATGCTTTTGAAGTCAGGGAGTTTAGATACAGATGCGTCGCATGAGTTCAATGAACTATTTGTTAGGGTTACCATGGTCACTTCCTTTAATGGGTAATAGGCTTATCTAAACATAGTACTTGCTGATTGTAAACTTTCTTGTAATTGGAATATAAAGACTACTTTCAAATCTTTCTCTCAGCCTGCCCATTAATGATCTGTTTAAGGGTCACTAAAAGTCTAGATTTCTTTGTCAATTAAACTGAGTTAGAGGAGGCTAGAAACCAGACTTAGTGGATGATTTAATCAAACTAAAATGAACTTGTTTTATTTTCCGAAGATAGTTTGGCTGAGTTACTCATCACTGGACCTTCAAACTAGAGTTGTGATCTCATTTTAAGAGGAGACAAACATTATCTGATGATGTTATCTTTGTAATGATCAAATGTACACAGTTTCGTAAAGTGCTCGTAAGACCTCCAAGCTGATCACTACCTTTCCAAATCAATGATAAGAATTGTCACAGTCTTCCTGTCCAGCCATGGCTTTACCCATATTTGACACTTACTCAGCCTTTAAGGCAAGCTTCCCTTCAAATTTGCTTTCCTCATTACTTTTAAAGACTTGAACAATAATCCTAGGATTTTGTATTAGTATACACGCCAGTTTTTACTCTACAATGGCACATTGTTGTATAACTATTTAATATGTGGAACCAGTGATTTTTGAAATCCCAGAAACAGTGAGGTAAAGTGATGATAATTCTCTTCCATTCTCTTGTAGTTATTACCAGCTACTGTGGCAGCGAAATGACCGGTCCATTATAGATGTTCTATGAAAATATTTTTCAATGTCTACTAATTTACCTTTTGCTTAATTTAATTGCTTTCATATTGCTCTGGTAATACAGTCTGAGATATAAACACACAGCAATATGGAAAGGGAGTGTATTTGATGGGCGGATTAGATACATTCAACACAGCCGGAGAAGATATGGCCTGGGAGCAGCATAAGCAATTAAGTATTTTCCAATCATTCTTGACGGGATAAAATTTTGTACACTATTTTCACTTGTCTGATTTCTGTTTAATTTTAATTTTATTTGTCTTTAGCTCAATGCAAATGTGGACCCCTTTTAGGGATAAAATAAATAGTCTTAAAGTATAAGCACACTTGACAAATTTTTCACTTTGTTTTACACAACTAAAACACTAAAAGATGCAAGTGGAGAATTTAACCATCAGCTACTGGATGTGCTGATGAGATAAAAAGAAAAGTATATTTGCCTGGCTTCATCTACTGCTTTCTGTAGTTCTGTGGCCTCAAGCTGCTTACTGCAAATTAGATTTTGCCTTAATATGCTAATGTTTAATAGGGGAATTGGGCTCTAAATAATTAAGTTGCGAGAAGTACAAAACTAAGGCAATCTATTAATGCAATATGAACATCCCTTGATTATATTTGTAGAGTGAATTTACCTGCTTTAAATGGTGAATTAAAATTGAATGGTAAATTGAAATTTAGAAGAAAATGTGATAATAAAACATCACTGTCCTTTTTTTTCCCTTTTGCTGTTTAAAATGTCAGAGTCGCTACTATTAAGATAAGGGCACTTTGTGATAGTGAAGTCACAAAAGCATTTCTTAATTGATAAATCTGTTTTTAGCACCCTCTACTCAGTCCCAGTCCCCTTTCTACTTGGACCAAAGAAAATTATTTCATTATATTTAATGGGTATTTTTAACCATTGTATTAAAAATATAAAATACCTCTACATATTGCATGAAATTTGAAATCATGTAAAAATATTGTGAAATATAATTCATATTCTGCATCTATGGCAGGGGGTTTGGTTCTAGAAATCCCTGCAGATACCAAATCCCTTATATAAAATTGCCTCTTATTTGACACACATTTTCTGTTAGTTTAAATATTTCTATATTACTTATGATATCTAATGCAATGTAAATTAAATGTAAAAAGTTGTTATACTGTTTTGTTTGGGGAGTAAAGATAAGAAAAAGTTTATACATATTTAATACAGAGGTAATCACTGGGCATGGTGGCACAAATCTGTAATTCCAGTATTTGGGAAGCTGAGACAGGAGGATTACAGGTTTGAGGCTTGCCTCAGCAATTTAAAGAGGCCCTCAGCAACTTAATAAAACCCTGTTTCAAAATAAAAAGCGAAATAAAGCCTTGAGTGTAGCTCATAGTTAAAATACCCCTGGATTCAATCCCAGTACCACAAACAAATACACACACACACACACACACACACACACACAAACACACACACACACTTAAATGTAGTTGTTTTGTAGAATATTATGAATCTGCTCTTGTTTGAATTCACAAATGTAGAATCTGTGAATATGGAGGGATGAATGTACATATACCATATACAAATGCATAGTTGCCTTTTTTGTTGTTGTTGTTTAGTAGCCTTGTCAGTAACTTCAAAAATTTCAAAGTCAATATCTTTTCTGCTTTCAGGTTTTAATGGGAATTCATCTGGGTGTTGTAGTATATTATCTGTTGTGTGAATGTATTTTAAAATAAATTTTCCAAGATTCTGATGCAGGCCTTGGAAACATAAAAAACAAAAGTCTTTTTTAGAATAAGATTCCTAGGCACGGAATAAAGTATAAAATAAATCTAAAGATGAAGTTCACATAGTGAATTGTGCCTTGGCATTTAGGGTAGAAGCTCCATTCTCAGATTCAGGACATTACAGGTCAAATTTTGATTGGTATCTGATGAATGGTATGACAATGAAGGGGTAGGTACGTGTTATGGTTTGAATCTGAAATGTCGTCCCAAAAGCTTAAATATTGAAAGCTTGGTCTGCAGTGCAATAGGGTTAGAGTTAGCGCCTATCTGGAGGAGGTAGGTCACTGGGGACATGGCTGTGAGTACTGTCTACCCATGTTCCTCTCTTTCTCTCTTTGCTTCCTGGATGCTATGGGCTGAGTAGCCTCTTTCTGCCATTTTCTGTCATCACGATTTTATTTCTTTAGAGTGATCACATGGACTGAACCTTTAAAACTATGAAGCAAATAAACCTTTCCTTCTTTAAGTTGTTCTCATCAGATGTTTTAACACAGTGGTGAAAACCCTGGCTAACAGTGAGAGAGGAGAGTGAAGGCCCAGCACTAACTATAGTGGTGATGACTCCATCTTGCAGACTACCAAATGGACTCTGGAATCTCTGGGCTTTGGGGCCAACTCTGATGGTAAAGAGCCCATTAGGATTCTATGTGAAGTGAGAAGTGAATCTTTTCTGAAAGAAAAGAGAACTGAGGGCAGAAAAGAAAGCACTGGGCAGGGGCACCAATGGCCTGTGGAAGCACAGATCTGCTTTGAGGAAGGCAGGTCGGGCTCTAGAGGGCAAATGAATAAACATGCCCTGAAAAATCCCTACATGAAGGTGAATGGAGGGGACAGTAAAGTGAAAAACAACCAAATAAATAAATGTCAACCAAATAAAGAGTCATAAATATTTTCTGAATTTCTCATATAGTCCATGCTAGTCCATGCTATCTATTCTGTTTCCTTGAAGAATTGAATTATGATTCTTGGAAATCACTGCCTTATTGTATTTTCCCATGGCCTTGCCTTAATAGATGATGAATTGTTAACTAGCACCTGCCACAGACAGGAACCTTTTGCAGTCACATGAATCTTCACCCTGTGAACTGCAATTAAGTCCATACTTTGCTTCCCAATTTAACTCATTAGCACAGTTTTGAAAAATAATTAATGGAGAAAAGTTTCACATTTGAGCATAGAAACTCAGTAAATTTATCTTTTCTCATTTGTAGATTAGAGATTGAGAGTGAAATAAATATGGTATATGGAATCAGAAGACCCGAGTTTGTGTCTGTCTATGTTGCTCTGTTTTGCTTTATTAGCTTCAACAACCAAATTTCAGTATCTACATCTATGAAAATAATTGATGAATCACTTTGTGGCATAGTTACTGTCCATACAATTATTAGAATAAAATGAAGTAAAATACAATAAGATAAATAAAAAGTTTCCATCACATCAGATACTCAGAAAAACACAAAATGTTTTCATATACCCTTTATCATGTTTTGAAAGTTTATGACAGTCACCCAGAATGCTTCCTGCATCTGTTGGAGTGTTTACTCTCAGTTCTTCATCACTATGGAGTTTATCTTTTACTCAGCTAGTCCTATCGCCTGAAGGATCCCCACCCACCTGTTCTTACTTTACGAAGAAGAAAGGCTTCCCAGGAAACCTGCCAGAACTCTCCTTTTGTTCCTCCTTCTATCAAACTCAACAGTAAAAAGTTAAATTCACTAAATCATCACTTCTAATTTAGTATGCATCTGTTTGAAGACTGTATTAGTTCCTCATTTTCATTTTTTATTTGTTTATTTTTTGAGTGTGTGGTGCTGGGGATTGAGCCCAGGGGCATTCTACTTCTGATCTTAACCCTCAGCCTTATTTATATATTTATTTATTTTATTTTGAAACTGGGTCTCAGTACCTTGCAGAGGGCCTCATTAGTAGCTGAGGCTGGCAGAGAACCTGGATCCACCTGTTTCAGCCTCCCAAGTCCAGGCATTACAAGCAAATACCACCATGCCCAGCTCTATTGATTTTTTTTTTTTTTTTTGGTACTGAGGATGGAAGCCAGGGACATTCTACCTTCAGGTTATATCTCCACCACTGAGTTGCAAAGGGCCTCAGTAAATAGCTGAGGTTATCCATGAACTGAGATCCTCCTGTCTCAGCCTCCCAAATGCTGGGATTACAAGTGTATATCACCATTTCCGGCTTTTATTTACTTATTTTTTATTGATGTATTGTAGTCATACGTCCTACTGGAGTACAAGACTGTAGAGACATACATGCACACATTACTCATTTAGCCTTTTCTCAATCCCCATTCCATTTTCTCCCCCTTTCCTCCTTCTGGCTTAGTGATTGACTTTGATATGTTTTTGAGTATACATTAGGTACATTATGGAACTACCCAAGATGCCCATCAGAAGATGAATGGATTACAAAACTACAGAATATGTACACAATGGAATTTTACTTAGCCATAAAGAAGAACAAAATTACGCCATTTGAAGAAAAATGGATGGAACTGGAGAACATTATGCTAAGTGAGATTAGTCAGTCGCAAAAAGTAAAAAATTGGATGTTCTCCCTAATATGTAGAAGCCAGAAAGAAAATAAGGATCATTGGAAGAATGCTATCCAAATAAGAAGAAACAATAGATGAACAAATGAGAGAAATTCCCTAATGTAGTTCCTCACTTACTACCAAAAAGAAACACACGAAGACCTCACCCTTCCTAAAAAAAAAAATGTCTGAAACTGTACTCACATAGCATTTTGTTCTACTTCAAATTTGCATTTGTACAGCTCCTATGAAGCTATCACATTTTCATCTCTATGATGGATATTTGTTCCCATATATTTTGTTATGGGCTGGGAGATCAGAGATTGCATTTTCTCCAATATTTCCCACAGCATCTATTATAGTGCCCTGCAAATAGAAGTCTGTTTCAGGCTGTGACTATGGCTCAGGAACAGAGACTGCTTGGCATACACTGGGCCTAGTATTCAATCCCCAGTAACACAAAAGTTAAATAAATACATTCACAGGCATATCAAAGTCATTCACTAAGCCAAATATGAGGAGGGCAGAGAGAGGGAATGGGGTGGGAATTGGGTAAGGGTTAATTGAGTGACATGTGCATGTTTGCTTCTACCATCTTGTACTCCATTAAGATGTATAACTACAATGCACCGATAAAGAAATTTATAGGTAAATAAATAAATAAAAATCACTTTTTGTTGATGGCAATTTTAATGATAATTGTATGCCAGACTGGAGCTAACAGTTTTGTACACCTATTTCTGGTGCATAACTAATCCTGCAGTATTGATAGAGTAGAAATTGTACAGAGAGTAAACAGATTATTTTTTCTCACTTCCAGCCATAGGCACATATGTTTTCTACATGTATTTCAGAGAGAGAGAGAGAGAGAGAGAGAGAGAGAGAGAGAGAGAGAGAGATGAGTTTAAAGACAGACACATGCACGTGCACACAAGACCAAGGAAGGATAGAAGAGAAAAGTGAGATTGCACTTTAACAAAGGTTCCTGCTGTGCTGGCCTTATCATCTGAAAGATGACGGCATGCCATTTCCACTAATAAAGGTTTTGCTTTTTTAAATTTAATGTCATGATCACCAGCTTATATTCTTTAAGATTTTCTTATTCTCATAGAAATGAAGGAAAAAGATATGCAATGATATCAAACCCACAAACACTGATGCCTACAATCTTCAACCTTAGAATCAGTGAAATGGTTTCAATATGCAACCGGAAAAGGTCAAATTGGCCAAAAATATAATTGGACCCAACATTGCATTGTAATTAAGGCTACAGAAGGTTCAAACATGCCACCTCTCTGTCTCTCAAATGCAGAGGGGAATATGAGTTTCACAGACTACAGGAAAATGCACTGATTAATTACACGGTGATGTGATATTATTCCTGCCAGGATAGTCCCTCTGAAATGTCAGAAGGATTAGAAGTGCCACGTCTTCCTCCCAGACTCTAATCTTAAAGGGGCCTAGGATGAAAACACAGCAATTACGTTCATAGACTGTGTCAGTTTTACAATAGAAAAAAGAGCGTTCCCAACAGCAAATAATTATAGCACAGCTTAATGATTGATTTAACATAGAAAACCCATCTAATTCCTTTTGTCATTACAATCTACAGTACTAACAATCTAACAATGCTGCCTTCGTGAATAGACATTACATTAGCATTAAGAATAATGCTAATACAACACGCAGTTTAACTTGTTATATTTTGAGTCGGCAATGCTCCCCCATACAGTTATTAGTGAAGAACACCTTCTGAGTGAGACCAACCAGCTGAGAATTTGCTTTTTAGCATCTGTGCAAATGCAAAAGAGCATTGTAACCCAAAGTAGTCTCCTGCATATTTCATACAGCAGGAGAGAATGTGTTTTCTGTTTTCATAGGACATAATTCCAGCAACAGGAAAAAAAAATAAGCTCCAGCAAATCGATTCATGATGATTCAAAACGGATCCCTATGTGGATGACATGCAAATGTTAAGTCTTACAAAAGATTACCTATGGAAGTATAGCTAGTCTACAAATCAATAAGCAAATTATAGTCTAAAGTGAAACAAAACAATATGAGGGCTCTGTGGCCTTCTTGGGCTAAGTGAAATGGTGACAATAAGATCATTCCAGAATACATAAAATAAAATTAGGAAAAGTCAAAAGAAATGTGAAAACTTAGCTTTCTCTGTAGTATTCTACAGGTAATTACAGGAGTGATTAAGAAGTTTCTGAACCCTAGTACTATCACCATCTCAGGGAATAGCACCAGACACAGTCCAGCTGCAGAGAGAACTGATCACATGAGTGCTGTGACTCATTCATTCATTTCATATGTTTTAAGTATTAACTGGAGGCCTACCTGCACAAGAAAGTGTGAACAGACAAAGACAACTGTGGTGGAAGCAAATAGATTCAGTAGACACTAATATATGTTATTAGGTTGTGTCTGCTGGCGCCACCTGTGATATCGGTTAAGATTTGAGTTCTAGATTCCATCTTTGTCTGGTGCCTGATCGGAGGCAGTTAAAAGAAATGCTCAGTTTATAATTCAGAAGCTCAGGTACCCAAACTATCTACGCTGAATCTAGTTTCATCCAATTATTAGACAAATCTCATTTAGTAAATGGACTATTCTCTTTGTACCTCCATTAATTCATGTGTAAAAAGGGGCAACTGAGCTCCTTCCCTCAGTAGGCTTTTTTGTGAAAGCTAAGCAGATGAATTAATAGAAATGCATTAGACCAACACATAGTGATCTCTATTAGCTATCACTCCTAACACCTTTATTTGGAGTTAGTAGATAAAAATTTGTGTTAGTAGATAATAATTTTTTTTAATTCTGATTCTCTTTGATAATTATTTTCAGACATTGAGTGGATCAGTCATATGTGTTTTCCTTTGAGAAGAAAATGGATACTTATATCAATGTATGTATTGTATTCATTCAGCTCATCTTTTATTGAAAACATATCATTCAGAATTCTGCTTTTCATTTTGTTCTTTCATGAAAATAGTTGGCCATGGTCTGTTGCTGAAAGCCTGATATTCTCCAGATGTTTCAAGATTTTGGATATGTTAAGCAGAGAACATAAATAAGAATCTACCAAGTCATGATCACTGAAAAAGCATGAATCATTTTATAACTAAATCTTTAATTTTTGTTTTCAAGTTATAAATTTAACCTTAGTGTTATTGACAAAATATTACTATAATATCTTTGAATATGCAACTATACTGTGATAGTGCCTCCTATTCCTTATGTATCAAAGGAAAGTTATTGGCTTGGAACGTTTTAGCTTGGGGAAAGACAAATGATAGAATCAACAAATCAAATCTTTCTGAGTTTGACAACTATTTTTGTTTTCTTTGACTATGGAAATCCTTTCTGGTGTACCCATCCTCACATACCTACATTTCTCTTTCCTTCTATTTCATTATTTTGTACATAGACCTTTATTTCAAGTCCACACTTTCTCCCCCCAAAGAAAATTCTACTTCCTACAAAAAGAAGAAACTTGTCTCTGAGTATCTTCTGGTATCTTATATAAATTTGGTCTCCAATATTTGCCAAATGTTATTGGAGAAATATTGAAGATTTTAAAATCAGGATATGCATTCCTGAGATTCCTACAGAAGAAAGAACTTTATATGTTACAATTTCAGTTCAATCTTCATATAAGAAAAAAAAAATATATATATATATATATATTTTTTTCTTTTTTCTGGTGGTACTGGGGTTCCTGGAAACTCTTCTATTTCCGGGCTACACTTCCAGACCCATTTTATATTTTTATTTGGAAATAGGGTCTCTTAAGCCAGCGCGCGGCCTGGAACCTGATTGATTCTCCTGTCTCCGCCTCCCAAGCGCAGGGATTACAAGAGTGCACCACCACACCTGGCAGAAAAATATTTAATTTTAATTTATTAAAGACATAAACATGGCATTTTCTCAAAATATATATTCAGTTAAAATGTTTAACCTAGTAGCATGTGTGTGTGTGTGTGTGTGTGTGTGTGTGTGTGTGTGCATGTTACTAGAGATTGAATTCAGGGGCATTTACCCCTGAGCATTATTTTAATTTTCATATTAAAACAAGGCCTCACTAAGTTTCAGAGGGCCTCACTAAGTTTCTAAGACTGGCTGCAAAACTGCAATTCTTTTGTTTCAGTCTCCCAAGTGCTGGGATTACGAGCTTGGCTCTAGTATCACGTATTTTATGTTGACTCTTCTAATAAGAAAATAAAGATAAGCAAAAAACTTCATCATATAAAAAAGGCATTTTGCATCGTTTCTTGATATTTGTAAATTATGTCTTTCTATTTTTCTTGAGAGACTTGAAAGTATGGATTCCCAGTTCATACTATCATTCTTTTTACAAAATGTTACATAATTTCACATGGATATCTCAACAAATCTATACTTCAATCTAGTAATATAATTTAAGCAGAGTTAGTAATTGTCATTATATAAACTCTTCCTTCAAGCCCCAAATTTCAACATTTGAGTTGGATATTTTTGGAAAGTATCATAAAGTTTTATTTTTTGTTTATTTTTGGCTTGGTAACTTTCTTCCCCAGTACTCATATATATGAGTCAAGCCAAGAAGACATACTAAACAAATAATGAATTGTGACTATGGGATTAAGGTGGAGGTTTTCAGAATGCAATGATGTACTTTTACCTACTTCTAAGCTAGAATAAAGCTGCACCTAAAACAAATATATCTTCTGACTTTCTAGAGTATAACAATTACTTATAGAGAGAATGGAAAATATATTATTGAAGATTTATGATTGGATCTTTGAAAAAATTTTTTTTTATTTTAGTGGTACTGGGGTTCCTGGAAACCCTTCTACCTCCGGGCTACACCTCCAGACCTATGTAATATTTTTATTTGGAAACAGGGTCTCTTAAGCAAGCGAGGCTGTCTTCTAACCTGCGCGATCCTCCTGTCTCCACCTCCCAAGTGCGGGGATTAAAGCGACACTACGTCCGGCTCCGGTTCTTTTAATTTTTTAAAAAACAAAAACAGAGGCCGGGCGTGGTGGCGCACGCTTGTAATCCCCGCGCTTGGGAGGCAGAGACAGGAGGATCGCGCAGGTTCGAAGCCAGCCATGCTCACTGGCTTAGGAGACCCTGTTTCCAAATAAAAATGTAAAAATAGTTCTAGGAGTGTAGCCCGGAGGTAGAAGGGCTTCCAGGAACCCCAGTACCAAAAACTGTTGTAAAAATAAATAAATAAAAGTAAAAATAAAAAATCCCACAAAAAATTGTGCTTTTTTTGTGTTTTGGCTTTTCAGAATGTACCCTTGATTTTTCTTTGTTTGAACCATTCTCTCCTTTTACTTAACAAACATATATCTAAATATCCAAGGATCATCTTACAACCAGTAAAATATTTGAGTAGCCCCATTGAGCCTGCAATCATTTAAGACAGGCACTATCACTAGATAAAAGTTAAGCAGTTAATCCCTTTAAAAATTATTTTTTTCAGGGGATTTTTAAAAATTTTTAATTTTTTATTATAGTTTCACATCATAATGTGGATCATATTGACAATAGCATACATTCACACAGTCCTTGGTGCCCTCTCCCCCACTTTTCCCCTTCCCCCTGTCCCAACAATGAGTGTCCAGGTTGACAATACTGCATGCACACTTATACACATATTTGAATGTAGCTCCTCTATTAATCAACCTTAGCCTTGCTTGTTTTGACATGATTTCCTACTTAGATTTTATTTCCTCTCCACGTAGAGACTTAGGCTGAAAGTTTAGCCATGGATGCATGGTCCAAACCAATGATGAGTAATCTCTTCTCCCTCTTTATGGTTTCACTTTTGCTTTCCCTGACTCCCAAAAGAGCATATAAATGCTACTCAACTTCCTGAGAGTTTTTAAAAATATATTTGCAAGAACAGATAATGGACTGGTAACTTTTTGGTATAATAAAAGTATTACTATATATGTATCATTAACACTAGTCCTGATCAGCACTATCATTATTTCACTTCAAATCAATGAGATAAAGGCAGAGTGAGCAAGTGAGAAAGAAACAGGTTCTGAAAAGGTAAGCCGTGGGTTTTAACAGGAGGACCAAATCTAAAGAGATCGTCAATGTGTCTGTGATCTTTCATAAATACAAGTCGTGCCTTTTTCTCTATAACAAATTCTCTCATCAGGCAATTCTCCAAGTGCATCTCACTCCTTTCCCACACAGGTATTCAGTTTCCATGATTCTGTTCCTCTATAATGTCTTCTCCATCCACTTTCCATTTAATTAAGTAATACCATATTCCAATGCCAGTTTAAGCCCCTTCCACCCACCTTCATTCCTAAATGTTGATACCACATCACTCTTTGTGCTGTAACCAAATATTTAACAGATTGGAGCATGAAATTTCAACCCATGTTTCTTAAATATGTGAAGAAAGACATGGTTCACAAGGCTGCTAATATCTTGCAACAACATATTCTCCATACCACTCATTTTAATGATTTAACCCATAAATGTGGTCATTTTATTTGGTCCAGTCCTCTATTTCTAAGTATTTTGAAGATAAAGTGAGAGAGAACTATTGCTTTCATCCGCATATAGATAGCATATCTAGTATTTAATAGTTTGAATTCATCAAAATATAAAAATTTGATTTTTAAAAAATTTTATTTATTCATTTTTATTAATTTTTATTGGTGCATTGCGGTCATACATCTTAATGTAGTACAAGATGGTAGAGGATTACACACACACAATTCATTTTGCCCTTCTCCAATTTCCACCACATTCCCTCCCCCTCTCTCCTTATCTCATTTGGCTTAGTGATTGATTGATATGTACATCATGAACATTACAGAATTTTTTTCTCCCCCCCTTCCATCATCCTCAGTTAAGTCACCTCCTTATTTTCTCATTTATTGTTTCTTTTTCTTCATCTAGAGTTTCTATTTATGATCTTTTCTCTGCCTAGCTTCTGAATAGTAATGAGAGCATCCAAATTTTTACTTTTTGTGACTGACTAATCTCATTTTGCATAATGTTCTTCAATTCTATTTATTTTTCTTCAGGTGACATATTTTTGTGCTTCTCTATGGTTGAGAAAAATTCCAATGTGTACATATCCCATAGTTTTGTAATCCATTCATCTTTTGATGGACATTTTGGCTGGACAATTGAACTAAGTAGACATTTCACAAAAGAAGAAATTCAAATGGCCAATAAATGTATGAAAAATATTCAACATCATTAGCTATCAGAGAGATGAAAATCAAAACTACCTTGAGATTTCACCTAACTCCAACTAGAATGGAAATCATTCAAAACACAGCAACAAATGCTGGTGAGGATGTGGAAAAGTAGAAACTCTAATACATTGTTGCTGGGATTACAAATTAGTTCACTACTTTGGAAAACTGTATGGAGGATCCTCAGAAGAATAGAAATGAATCTACCATATGATCCAACAATACCACTTCTGGGTATCTACCCCAAAGAATGAAAACCAAACTACCAAACTAATTCATGCATATCTATATACTTAGCGGCACAACTCACAATTGCCAAACTGAAACCAGCCAAGATATAGTCATACATTTTAATGTGATATAAGATAGTTCATGTGAAACACTCACCGGATTTGTATTGAATCACTGCCTAAAAAATGTTCAAGGGTGAAATTTCATATATCATTAGGTATTTTTTAACCCCAGCTTAAATTTGAAATTTGTGTTAATTAAAGATTAAATACTGCCAGGCGTGGTGGCCCACCATTGTAATCTGAGACAGGAGGATCATGGTTTGCAGACAGCCTCAGCTACTTATTGAGACCTTTTGCAACTCACTGAGACCCTGTTTCAAAATAACGAATTAAAAAATTAGGGCTGGGGATGTCATTCACAGGTAGAATGCCCCTGGGTTCCATCCCCAGTACTGCAAAAAAAATTAAATATTTCCAGATATATTGAGAAATATTTATGTGCATGTATGTCCCTGGATCTATCCATTGAGTCAGTTAGGATTAAACTATTTGAGCTTTAGTTTCTTCTATGGATAACTAGAAAGTACTTAATAATTAGAATGTATTTAATATTTCATCTGGCAAAATGAGGATCTGGGCCCTACCTGGATTATACAGTTCTGTCTTTACTCTTTAAAGCACATGTGTTTTCTATGTTGGTCCAGCTATATTATAACACAAATGATGACACTTTTTTGTAAGTCAGTAGGAAAAGAATTCAGGGTTCTATGGGGTTATTGCTATGGGGCTTCCTCTAATGCATCTGGGTTCTTTTGTTAATGCCAATCCCTTAACTGGGAGTAGCTAAATTTCTTTTCTAATGTAACTGTTCTTTTTTATTTTTAAAAATTTTTTGGTGCATTGTAGTCATGCATCTTAATGGAGTTCAAGATGATAAAAGCATAAATAAACACATCACTTATTTATCTCTTCCCCAATTTTCACCCCATTTCCTCTCTCCTCCCTCGTTTTCATGTTTGGCTTACTGATTGACTGTGATATGTTTATGAATGTACATCATGTACATTAGGGAATTTTCCTCTTCCTACTTCCCATCACTCTGTTAGGTCGCCTTATTTGCTCATGGATGGTTTCTCCTTTTTCATCTAGAGTTCTAACCAATGGAAATAGATGAAATATACCCAGTACTTTAATCAAAGTCCAGGCTAAGAACTTTTTTCTCTTATTTTTAATATCTCAGTGAGTTTTAAATAAAGAAAATGCTGCATTAGTAAAAGTAGTTAACATGAAAGTTGGAACTGAGAAAGGTGCTCTGAAACCATCCGGTCTATTCATCTCCACAGCAGATCTATTTCAAAAGTGCTTATCTCTGCTGCTATTATTACAATCGCAGAACATGACAGCAAGCTGCAGATCAGAGATAAAACCCAGGGCTTCAGAGGCAGCTGGAAATAACATGGTTTAGAGTGTCATGGTCTCTAGCCACCTTCCTCTTGCTTCTGACAGCCAGCTCTACAAAGATTGTGAACAGAGAAAATGACATTTGCTTTTTGTTTCTCTTATGATTCTTTTTGTATTCTTAATGTTCTCTTTAAGCACTGGTTTCCTTTTCCCTAGTGACCTAAGACTCTCTTATCTCCTCCCCATCAGGATCCATAATCAAATGTATAGGTTCTCTAATATCAGCATTATAAGTATCAGAAGTGGTACTTTGAATACTATATGCTTTATTATTTGTTCTGGGAATTTTTTATTTGCCCTTCTTTGATACTCTCTAACACTCAGTTTTCTTCTCTTTCCAGGACTCCTTTGCCTACCTACCAGTTGGTTTCTATTTGGTTTGACTCTGCAAGACACATGGATCAGATTATAGGCTAGGAAAAGTGAGATAATGTGGCATTAATTCCCCTGTTCCCTTCCTTCAAGCTGTTAGTAGTTACTGCTATGGTGTAAAAATTTCCCTAAATTTTCTTCTTGAAACTTAATCACCATTATGGTGTATAAACAATCAAGGCCTTTGAAAAAGTCACTAAGTTATAATGGCTTCAATTTCATGAATGGATCCTTGCCTTTAAGAAGGGCTGCAGGAAACTGGCACCAGCTCTTTAGTGCTCTTCCCCTTTTAGCCACGTGAAGACATACTATCCATTTCCTTCTGTCCTTCCTTCTCTTCTACTGTGTAAGGACATCTTTCACTAGAACAACTGTCACTAGAACCAAATGCTGGTGATCTGGACTTGTCAGCCCCTAAAACAGAGAAATAAATTCCAATTACTTCGGAATCATCTAGTATGTGCTATTTAGTTATAGCAACATTAGTTGACAATGATAGTTTTATATATATTGGTACTAAGGATTAAATAAAGAGTTATTCTACCACTGATCTACACACCCAGCCTTGTTTGTTTGTTTGTTTGTTTATTGGCATAGCCTGGCTAAGTTTTGTAGGCTGGTCTCTAACTTGAGATCCTCCTGCCTCAGCCTCCCAGTAGCTGGATTTATAGATGTGCATCATTGCACCCAACAACAAGGATATTCCTTACTCAGGTAACAACTCCTTTTTTTTCTTTTTTTAGCAATCAGCCTGTTTGTATTTTTTTCTATATCTGCCTCTGTACCTGAGTCTTCTCAAGTTATGATAAGGGATCTTCTTTTTCAAATCCTTCAGGCATAAGGTTGTTGTGGTATCCCACTACTATTACTTTTGTGGTTGTAAAAGCTTTTATTTTAATCCTTAATCCATTTTCTTCTTTGTTAATAGTCTCTGTTTTACATCACCTTCAACTACCTATTAAAATATTCCATATCCTTGTTGCCAAACTGCTATCATGTCCCTCTCTCCCTCCCTCCCTCCCTTTCTCCCTTCCTTCTTTCCTTCCTTCCTTCCTCTCTCTCTTTCTTTCTTTCTTTCTTTCTTTCTTTCTTTCTTTCTTTCTTTCTCTTCTTTCTTTCTTTCTTTCTTTCTTTCTTTCTTTCTTTCTTTCTTTCTTTTATTACTTTCTTTCTTCTCTCTTTCTCTCTTTGGATTGAACTCAAGGGCATTCTATAAACCTCCCATCTATGTTTCCAGCCCTTTTTATGTTTTGTTTTGTAACAGGATCTTGCTGAGTTACTAAGAGTCTTAAATGCTGCTGCGACTATCACTGAACCTGAAATCCTCCTATTTCAGCCTCCCAAGTACTGGGATTATAGGCATGTACCACTATGTCCAGCTACATAAGCCAGTTTTCAATTTTTTGCATCTCTGACTTGAATGGGAAGTAGAGTCCTGTTTTTACAGTTCTTTACCAAAATTTTGTATCCCCACTTTATGCATTTCTCTATCCCAAAGTCACCTCTCTGAGTAAACCTACAGGAATATCTTATACAATAGCATTCCTCAACAGTTCTTAACTGCTCACTCTGCTACGAAATCTTTATCTGTTTCTTCTAATAGAGTGTGTAGCACATGAAGGCAAGTCCAGTGTCTGTTTATTGATTATGGGAATTCATCCTCAATGTCTACAAGAGCGTCCAGAATGCAGCAGGCACTTAATTAGAACGTCATTTGTTTACTCCCTGGTTAATTGCCTTTGGTAAGGGCTGGCGATCCACAGGAGAACTGAGCAGGGCTCTTTCTAAGTCTGCATGTCTGCCCTTGGCTCAGTAGACCCTGGCTGTGTTGAGTAAAGGCCCAGGGTCTAAAACCACAAGCTCCATGTGTGTGACTCAAACATGCCTAAAGCCAGACCTTGTACTGCCATATCCTACAAATACTAAAATATTAGACTTCACAGTCTTGGAAGGCAATCTAGTTTTTATTAGTTTACTCTGAAATTGATCCTCTTCAAGCTGAATAACTGACTATAGAGAGAAACTTAAAAAAAAAAAGCAAAATTTTTATCAACTGCATTTTGGACATTCAAGTGGAAAGTGAAGGTATTTCAAATTGTCACATTAGTGATAATTGGCCCATTCTTCTCTCCCCAAACGTGCTTACTTTTTCATTGATTGCGTGTTCAGCTCTGGCCACACTCTGCACTCTCCTCTGCAGCCCAACTCCTCCACCGATTTTTTTCTCCTGTCCCCACCTGCCCACCACCAGCTGTCCGATTCTTTCTCTGCCCATCATGAACTGTGTGAGGCTAATAATTTGTCTCCTACTTCTCATTTCTTTTCTTTTTGTTTCTTTTATTTTCTAGGCAGTCAGAGAAAGGACAGTAAAGTCTGTAATCTGAGAACAACATCCTCAAGGTAAGGCAGGGACACGTCTGGATAATAGCCCTGTGAGTGACCAGCGGCAGTGTCTGTGTATTTATAAGAGCCCCGTGTATTTTTAACCAGCAGGCATCAAGGTCTATAACCACATTTTTATCGGGGCTGTACTCAGCCTCGTGCCGGCCACACTAAAAAGCTCATAAATAACTTGGATCAGAGGAAATTGGAAAATGATGACTACACAAATACAAGGAGAATTTTTATGTTTTCCAAAACCCAAACGGCATTGACAATTCAGTTTCTCCTTGCCCATCAGTCACTAGTCCCCAGAGAGCTAGTCAAACTTTGTGATGGGGTAAGAGAAGTCATATTTGGGAAAGGGCAATTTTCATAGCCCAGGCTCAAGTTGTGAAATTTGCTTTTGCCTCTCCTATATTTCATTTTTAATACTCTTTCATGCTAGCCCTGCACTAATTTTCCCTCTGGTATTCTTCAGGCAGGTAATCAGGTGAATTCCCAGGATGATACAAATGAATAATTGATGTCCCAAATTAGCACACAAGGGTTAATTGTTTAAAAGTGAGTGTAGTAGAACAAATGCAGCTTCAATTCATATTTCAGTTAGGTAAAAGGAGTGAAATGTGTACTTTTAACGAAAAACGTTTCCCAAAAGACAGAGCACTTGACGTCATAAATTTTGGGAGCTATTACTAACTACGAAGCTTGAATTACTATTGGTGGAAAATTACCAAAATTTTCATATAAGAAATCATGAACAGTACCAATTGATTTGGTGATAATTAAAGAAATGTACAATATAATCATTGAAATAAAAAACAAGCCATTTGCAAACAAATCAATACACTTAGGATCCAACTAGACTAGATCATTTTCTACTCTTACCACTTCATCTCCCACATTAACTGTCATTTGCAAATAATTTTTTTAGTAAATAGATATGACCACATGTCTCATCACTTGGGTGAAAATATTTTGAAACTAGCTATAAGGGCAACTTTTAGAATATTTTGTTCTTATAGGCTCATAGGAAATCCATGTATATTAAAAAAGTTAAACTATCAGCTTCATTTTTCCTGATGCTATTTGCATTTTGCTATCATTAAAAATTTTTATAATACAAAATTATTTTAAGTTATTGTTTTTCTTCTTCCTTTTAGTTTGTGGTCTCCTTTTCTACATCAAAAATGGTTTTAATACATCCAGATATTGTTTTACATTAAAATTCTCAATTTTCTAAAATTTTAAGTGTATTTTTGAGGCTTCTGTTTTCTGCAGTGTAGTTTTTACCTTTTTGGTTGCCCTGACTGAGACAACCATGTGCTAAGAATAAAGGAATGAATGCATGAATGAAAACATTACAGACATCAATACAGTCAGATGGATAAAAAACACAACATAAATCATGAAACACTGTGGCTATTTTTAAGAGATTTAATGCAAATCTTGTGAGTTGCCTTTATTAAGAACAGTATATTTCCTCTGTTGCAAAAGAAAATCAAAAAGGCTTAACCTCAATCAGAATGATTTTTTTTTAAATTTTGAAACAAAATGAGTTCAGTGATGTGTGACTAAGTCTGAGTGATATTTTCAGGATTAAAAATATTCATTAATAATGGGAAAAGAACTTGCTTGCATAAGAATGAAGTAGTGCCCCTTCCTGAGATGGGAGACTGCCTTCTGCAATGCCTCGGTGTATTTGATTTGTTTATACTTTGATGCCGCTCAAAGCTGGGACAAGGCTATATCTTTCAAGCCCCCATATTTCCAAATTGTGTCGAAACTAACCATTTTAGTTTAGAGATGGGATTATTAATGAAATAACTTCAGATACAGAGTCCAGTAGTAAACTTAAACATGGGCAGATGGACTATAATTTTAAGGCCACAGAGGTACATGCATTCACACACACACAACACACACACACACACACACACACACACACACACACACACAGACACACACAAACACACTCCTCAATCTTCAGCCCCACAGGCTTTTTAAGGTGTTCAGAATTCCACTATTAAAACCCAATGCTCTTGAATTAAAAAATTGATATCCTTTTTAATTCCCTTGGGAGGTGTTATATATTAAACTATAATCATTTAATAAAAATAATGATGGTTGCTAACATTTATTGAGGGCTTAAGATTTGCAAGAAACTCTTCTAGGCATTAGTGTTATCTTCTTTAATCCTTGCAATAACCCAGTGAGGTAGGTATTATTATCATTCTATTTTACAGATAAAAGAAAAGGGATTTCTTCCTTTGTGATTAAGTGACTGTCCAGTGTTGCAGCTCACACATGATGGAGGAAGGACAATGACCTGACATTTTACTCATTTAAATATCTTCGTTGAAGCCGGGCGTGGTGGTGTACATTGTAATCCCGGCATTCGGGAGGCTGGGATCGGAGGATCACAGTTCGCATACAGCCTCAGTTTCTTAGTGAGGTCCTCTGCAACTCAGTGAAACCCAGTTTCAGAATAAAGAATAAAAATAGGACAGGGGGTGTAGCTAGGAGGTTGAATGCCCCTGGGTTCCATCCCCAGACCCGCAAATAAATAAATAAATAAATAAATAAATAAATAAATATCTTCCTTGACATAACCAGTATGTTGAATATGTGGGGAAAAGAGAGTGGGTGCTCTTATTTTGCCTTTGGCAATGAACACCATTCAACAGAAGAATCAGAGGCTAAAGAGAGGGCAAAAGTCTGAGCCAATGGAACCAAGGGAACCATGTGTGGAGGACTCCATGCATTGAAGTACATTTAGACTTCCCAGTCTTACTCTAACACAACTTTTCTGGGTCCGTTAGGATTTCCAGTAGAGGCAGTATATTTCTAGCAGTCTTTGCACACATTATTCTCTAGCCCCTAAAATACTCAGGAATCCCTCTATACCTCTTTGCCCTGCATCAGGGAGACAGTGGGTTCTCGTCTGTGGAAACCTATGAATTTCTTCCCTCCACTTTCTTTTTGTTAATTTGGTGCAGGAAATTTCACCCAACAGCATTAGCTATCTAGGCAGTAGTGTTCTAGTGTCGCTGTGGAGATGACTTATAGCTTAGTTAAAAAGTTTATATTTATTATCTACCAAACTATAAGTGGTATGAGACCTCAAGATCAACTAAGAGTTTAAAATACAGCCAAGTAAATATAGCTATTTACTGTCAGAAATTTTATAAAAATAGATCAATAAAACAAAATGCACACACACACACACACACACACACACACACACACACACTTTTGGGGAAAAATAGTTATGGTAGGCAATTTTCACAGCCTTTGCTTCTTGCTTTTCTCTCCCTTGATTCCTTTATGAAAAAAGAAACTCACAAGGCTTATTATCTATATTGTGGTGGGGAGAATGGGGTGTGTATGCTACAGGGCTTTGGCTGCCATCTCTTGCCAATTTCTGCTAGACTTATCCTGTTTTGCAAGATTCTTACATATGCCCCAGTTCCAAGCCAGCGTTCTTCAAGAATACACAGGTAATAGTCAAACAAAGCCAGGATTTGACCTCAAGATTCAAACACTAAATGGCATTTCTTTCGGGGGGGGGGCGAAAGGCAGGGAATCCTTAGATTTTACGGTGGGGTTTATCAAATTAAAAAAAAAAAAAAAAGGTTTAGGCAAGATCGGGCTACCATCTCAAAAAATTCCCTGATGGGGCAACATAAATACTCACTAACCAATTGCTAAAAAGAGAAGCAAGGTGAGACACTGCATCAAAGGAAACTTGTGACCTCATAAGAGCATCAGGGAGCCCTGGGCATTCAAACTTACTCATCAAGGTGCCAATTCAGACTATAAAGAGGAAAGAGGTTGGGTTTTGAAAATAAGGTTCCTATGTCACCCTTTTCTACTTCACAGAGTATATAAATGTCACATCTTATTGTGTTAATTTGACCAGGTATGAAGAAATATTTGTGTGTGTGTGTGTGTGTGTGTGTGTGTGTGTGTGTGTGTGTGTTCTGGGGGTGGAACCCAGGGGTTTTCTACCTCCGGGCTACACTCCCAGACCTTTTTCATATTTTATTTGGAAAAAGGGTCTCACTAAGTTGCTGAGAGCCTCATTAAGTATCAGAGGCTGGCTTTCAACCTGTGTGACCCTCCTGTCTCAGCCTCCCAAGCGCGGGGATTACAAGCCTGCGCCACCACACTGGGCTGAAGAAATCTTAAAAGATAAAAACAAGCCAGGCATGGTAAATCATGCCTGTAATTTCAGTACTTGGGCGGCTGGGAAAGGACAATTGCAGGTTTGAGGGTAGTCTCCACAACGTACTGAGACCTTTTATCTAAAATAAAAAATAAAAAAAAAGTCCTGGGGTCGCCGGGCGTCGTGGCGCACACTTGTAATCCCAGGCCTCGGGAGGTTGAGACAGGAGGATTGCACAGGTTCGAAGCCAGCCTCAGCTACTGAGTGAGGCTCTCAGGAACTTAGTGAGACCATATCTCCAAATAAAAGATAAAATAGGTCTGGGAGTATAGCCCCAAAGTAGAAAGCCTCTGGGTTCCACCCCCAGTACCACAAAAAAAAAAAAAAAAAAAAAAAAGTGCTGTGGTGTCACTTGAAAGTAGAATGGCCCTGGGTTCCACTCCTAGTAGCAGAAAAGAAAGAAGAAAAAAAAAGGCAGGAAGGCAGGCAGGAAGGAAGGAAAAAGAGAAAAGAATATATCTATGGCCTGACCTGTATGGTCTCTGAATCTAAAACACAGTCCATGTTTGCTGTCAGTAACAAAAATAAAGTATCCCAGAGTCAATTGCATTCTTCTTTTGTTTGCACAGAGAAACAGAAGTTGAAATGGCTTGTTAAAATAGCTCAGAGCTTCAGGGGCCCTAAACAGCTTCCACCAAACAACAATTTGATGGCTTAAGTGTAAATGAATCAGCAATGTATAGATTATATTGCCCTTAACAAAGATACAAGTTTACAGAAGTTCACTGGACAATGATGTGTGCAGGCATCCCCAAGCCCTGGGCACCGAAAGATTAATCAGGATATTTAGAAATAAAAACCTATCTGAGTTTCTGCAGCAGTCATGCAAAGCATTTTTTGTTGTTGCTGTATAAAGGTTTTGGATGGGGAGACTGGAGTCTGTTTATTATATTTTGTGAATTGCCACATCTATTCAATGACCCAAATGCTCCATTTCATGCGGTTTAATCTCAGACCAAATGCCATTAACTATCAGAGAATGGCTTCTTCTGAAATTTCCAGTTTCCAATTGAAGCTCTAATAGATCCTTGCCCCAAATTTCTGACCAGGTGCTATGAAAAATCTCTGAGCTTCTTTGTCGAAGAGAGAGTCCAAGGAAGGGCCAAAGTAGTGATTTCCAAATCTTAGGTTTGTTTATTTCCAAATTTAGGTTTGTTTATCTGTTTGTTGTTTTGGTACTGGGAATTGAACCCAGCGGTTCTCTCACTCTGAGTGACACTCCCAGCCATATTCTCTTATTCTTTATTTTGAAACAGGGTCTCAGTAAGTTTCGGAGAGCCTGAATAAGTTGCTGAGGCTGGCAACAAACTCCCATCTTTCTGTCTCAGCCTCTAAAGTACCAGGATTACAGGTCCTATTTGTTTTGACTAGCTATCATAGCACATAAAGAAATATATTAGCCGAGCGTGGGGGCGCACGCTTGGGAGGCGGAGACAGGGGGATCGCGAGCCAGCCTCACTGGCTTAAGAGACCCTGTTTCCAAATATAAAATAGGTCTGGGAGTGTAGCCCAGAGATAGAAGGGCTTCCAGGAACCTGAGTTCTGCCCCCCCAAAAAAATTATATATATATATATATATATATATATATATATATATATATTAGATAACTATAAATAAACACACAAAAATGAAAGAGCAGCAAATTTTTAAAAGGAAATTATAATCTTACAAACAATTGTAAGATCACAAGTTCCTAGAAATGGAAACTTAAGAACAGGTTACAATATAAGCAAAGTAATAGAGAACGCCATAGATTTAAATATTCCCTCTAAAATTCTTGGTAGATGGTACCATTGGTTGCTGGAGATTTAGTTTCATCTGTGTTCCCCTTAGAAATAAGTAAGATAGGAGAGGGAGCTGGACCTACTGGCTCATGACTTGGTCTAAATAATTTCTGGATACCCATGATTAGCAATAGAGTTTATTTTCCCATAGCTTCTAGAACTTCCCTTTATGTTATTTGTTTCATAGATTCAATGGGGCTGTACATTAATAATAACATCCAATTGACCTTTCATTTCTATTTTCCTACTACTCAACCAGTGGACCACAGGTTCAGGATTTACTCTTACATATGGGAAATCTACCCATAGAGGGACTCTACTACTCACTTAGAAAAACAGTTATTATGTTCTCATCTCAGCTCCTGGTGACTTTAAAATATGTAAAGCATAGGAGGCTGCACATATTCTTTTCTTTGTATCCACGTGATGTGCTAGCATTGTATATGGTCTCCTCAAGAATGAGTAAGTCCTGTGCCATGATTTTTTGCATGTATACGTTGGTTTATTTTCATCTTATAGGTTGGAGACTTCAACTCCTTTATCTAAATTGTACTCATCAACACTCCCAGTAGTGCTGAAGAGCTCAAGTTGTTGGTGGGTAGAGCTAAATTTCAAAAATTGTAAGCTGGGCATGGTGGTGCAGGCTTGTAATCCCAGCATTTGAGAGGCTGAAACAGGAGAAATGCAGTTTGCAGCCAGCCTCAGCTACTTAGTGAGGTTCTTTGCAACTCATTGAAACTATTTCAAAATAAATAATAAAAAATAGGGTTGAGGCTGTAGCTCAGAGGTAGAATGCCCCCTGGGTTCCATCCTCGGTACTAAACACAGAAAATGTAGGTTTTCTCGGTAATTTTGTGTACCTCGTGCCTGTCATTTTAACGTATCATTTTGAGAAGAGGTAGTGACTGTGGAAGAAGTCACTGTTGAGATGCCAGCATGGTCTTCCTGGATAAGAGCTGATTTTACAAGCTTTTCCCTGGAAGCTGCTTTACAAGGACACGGACTTCAGATGTAGAGGACCTTCATTTCAAGCCTCAGTGGAGGTGGTATAACCCAGTGTTGGAAATACTGTGTTGGGCAAGGCTGTGTGTTTTGTTCTTCAACCCGTGCAACAATCAGCCCTACTCCTCTTAAGAACCATTCTCAAAATAAGATGGTGTCTTGTCATTGTGACACAAGAGACTGGGGTATCTACCGCTTGATAGTAATAAACTTCTCAGTTTGACAAGCCCTGGACTCATGTAACTAATTATGTTTGGAGGGCAACTGATTGCGTTTTAAGCTATTTTATCTCCCTGGGGTGACAGCAGCAGATCTAAGGAAGAACATGAGCCTGGGGTGCATGTTGGCAAATGCAGTATCAGAAGCTATGCCAGGATAATGCCAGCTGTCTCACAGCCCACACGGTCAGTCTTATGACACGATGTGTGGCAGCATCACATAGCACCACAAAGTGGGCAACATAGGTAATGGTGTTAGCAACCTTAGGTCAGGGGGAGTGCAAATCCCTTACCACTGTCTATGGATATCAGAGCTCAGGTATTTTCATATCACCTCGTTTTGCCATTTCTAGTTGTCTGGGTATGGAAGTTGTTGCAGGTCAGTACAGCTAAACTGTTTGTTGGCCTCTAGAGCCAACTGTGTTGTTATGCATTCTTCTCAGCCCTGGGTGCTGCACTGGAACCCAACTAGTGAATAATAACCAGAGAGGAAAAGCTCCATTTGGTGTTTCTTACTGTGATACAAACCCCCAAACTCCACCGCCTCTGAGATGCAAGGGGCTCACACTAACCTTTAATTGGGTTGAGGGTTCAAAAATCCCTCACATAATTTTCTGTTTACAAACATTTTTACAAATCTCAGAGGCAACAGAAATACGTGTTAGAGTTTTAGTTGATTCTCATGTCTCTGCTTTTACTTATATTATTACAAAACTTAAATGTGTTGTTTGCAAAGGCTGAATCACTCAAAGGGGTCCCTGCAGAAAAAGCATTCCACAGTACTGGGTTTCTGAACCTAGGCGTGGCGATGAGTTAGTGACTACAAACGTATATAGAGCTTTGTGAATCTTTATTCCATACTCCGATTATTCCATATAACGTTTTTCCCTTGTTATAGTAGGAGATGGATTTGTGAGATATTGAGAAGGCTACATCCTAAAGACAGGTGGTCTATGGAGTATAAGGAAAGGAGAGAGGTAAATAAGAATGGCACTTAGGGGCTTGATTGGGAAGCTATGTGAAAGATAACACCCCGCACTGAAATGTGAATCACTGGGGGAGAAACCAGCTCCAGGGCATGCGTATGAAAGGATTTGGCATCAACTGATGGAGAATATCTAGGTGCATCTGCCTGTTAGGCAGTGTCTTTATCCTGTCTGGGCTGAGATAGTCTGACACCCTGTGTCAACTAGTCTCATTCACCTAATAATCTCTGAAATTTCTATTTTCTGATTCAGAAAATGTACCTCTAGTGCCATTTCTGCTTCTTACTACTACCATACCACTCTAAGTCCTACACTCCAAGGCTGTGACCGTTTGGAAATATACTTCCAATGGAAATTCACTCTGCTAATGATAGTGAGGAGAATAATGAACAGGTCAAGGCCAATGGCAGAATTTAGTGTCAGGCTATTGGAGCTCTACCTAAATGTTAATGCTAATTTATTGATTAGCACCTCATATGTGTGGCCATCCATCTAGCTACAAACTAATTAGCATTTATTCAAAATAATCCAAGAAGTACAGACAAATGCTGAGTTGAAATCCAAGTTCTCTGTGTTTATGGCATCCTTCCTTACATTTTTTTTTTTTTTTGTACTGGGGTTTAAAACCAGGGGTCATTTTACCTCTGAGCTACACTCCAGTCCTTTTTTTTTATTATGAAACAGAAACTGTTTCATAATAAAAATATTTTTATTATTAATAAAAATAAAAAACATTGTTGAGATTCTTGCTAAGTTGGTGAAGCTAGCCTTGAACCTATGATCTCCCTGCCTCAGCCTCCCAAATACATATAATACAGACATGCTCCATCATGTCCAGTTAGGGCATACCCCTTTGACATATTTTTCTAGTATCTGTATTAAAGACATATTGTAAGAACAGTATTAAGGCTGGAATAGAAATTTCATGGTAAAGATGGTGAGGTATGGAGATTCTCACACTAAGGTCAAAATAATGTGTGTTCCTATTACTTTGAGAACAGGAGTACTAGGGAGTTCCATAAAAATCCCTTCTATACACAAAGAACAAGCACATGGGCCTGTGCATCAACCAAAAATGAAAAGACATGTCATACTGAGTCCTCCAGGTCACTACAATGTGAGAGTCTCATTTCCCCAGACTGATTAACAACAACAGCCAAATCACACCAGAACTGAATTTGAGTCCTCCGTGAGGATTGTGGTGGAGGGAAAAGTTTTTTTTTATTATTATTATTATTCTAAGAACTCACTCTCAATCCGCTGGAGGCAGGAGCAGCCCCTTCCATTGGTCATGTGGGAGGTATACATGCATGAGTGCCAAGTAGAATATTACAAGATGCTATACCAAAGGGGCAAAGTAACTAGAAAGGCAGGACAATGTTAGAGAGCTCTGTCAACAAGACAGGTTGGCAAGGTAAGTTTCCCTGAAGAGGAGCCATCTAGCTTGAAGAAATGGGAGATACGACAAACTATGCCTTCTGAAACTCATTGATTAATTAAATCACTTTAAATTTTAAAGTACTTTTACTACCTATTAATAGTTCAATTTGGTTACAGAACTATAGCTTAAAAAGAATAAGGTAGGAAACAAGAACCCTATAGTTCTGATCTCACATCTCTGAGTAGGCTCTTAAGGGAGTTGTTGATATTCTTTGAACACTTGCTTGCTCATTTATTAATGCATACGCTAGTCATTACCATGCTTATATAAGGTAACATTGCCAGGATCCCACAGGTTATTTGATTGGAACTACCAACACAAAGCTTTAAAATATGTATGGTTCCAAGGTATTAGATCAATTCACCTGTTTCAAATTACGTAATTTCCATGAATATTTACTCTATTTTGAGATACATAAGCATTGAATGTTATTATATATTTATATTTATATTTTTTTACTAGCAATCTAGTAAGAAAAGATTCTGTCTTTCAGTGGACCACCTAAAAGTATCTCAGTAAGTACCACTCCTGCTTTTGCTTCCTATCTGCACAAGGTTATGCATGTAGTAGACATTCAGAAAATATTTTTGAACTAAGAGAAGTACCTGGGTTTTGTTGGTAACCAATTTTAAACCACTTTACCATAAATGGGAGAAATGGAGGAGAGTGGAGTGTATATATGTGTGTGTGTGTGTGTGTGTGTGTGTGTGTGTGTGTGTGTGTGTGAGAGAGAGAGAGAGAGAGAGGAAGAGAGAGAGAGAGAGAGAGAGAGAGAGAGAGAGAGAGTGAGAAAGAAGAGAGTTCTTATTCAGTGTGGTCGAAGATCTTTTGCTTTTTACTTTTCTTCTAATTAGAAAATATTCAGTATCTGTCATTTTGAAGACTTCTTGACCAGAAATGGAGATAGGAACAAAGATAAAAAAAGACACTTGTAGAGATAGTCACACTAAGAGAGACATAACTGAAATCTACAGTCTACTGATGAAATAAGGGAGCTGATGATCAAATATGTAAAATAAATAGTTCAAACAAAATAAATTTTAAAAATAAACAGCAAATAACCAAATAAGTCAGACTTCCTCATTCCTCTTCTGTCTCTCCTCTGCAGCTATCTTTGGAAGCCCTGCTGTGCTGCCCAGTGGAGCAGCCTTGAAATCCTTGAGGCTGTTGAGCACAAGATGAGGCAGGTCCACACTGAAATGTGCTGTGAGGTGAATGTAAATCAGGACACTAGATTCTGAAGATGTTGTAAAATAAATGGAATGTATTTCTCTCATAGTTTACTAATTATATATTTAAATTAAGTATTACATACACTTGATTTATTATGTGTATGTATTTAAAATTATTTATTAGCTTTACTTTTGAAAGTGACTACTAGAAGTTTGAAAATTGCTTATGTTTTGCATTACATTGTCATTGAACAAACCTAATTTAAAATATCCCAAACAAGCCAGGCATGGTGGCTCACGCTCATAATCCCAGCATTTGGGAGGCTGAGACAGGAGGATGGGGATTCGAGGACAGACTCAGCTACTTAGTGAGGCCCTTTGCCACTCAGCGAGACCCTATTTCAAAATAAAGACTAAATATAGGGGTAGGAGTGTCGCTCGAAGGTAGAATGCTTCTGGATTCTGTCCCCAGTATTGCAAAAAAAAAAAAAATCCCAAACATGACCTTCATATCTTTGATAGTATAAATGACCTTAATAAGTAAGAATTCTTACAATTTAGAACATTGTGGATAGTACTGGAGGATTAGAGAAGGGGAGTAATTTAATATCAAATAAAAACAATGTAAAACTATCAAAAGCAGCATTTCAAAAAAACACTGTCATGGACATGGTATGATGTGGAGCATTTTTATAAACTGAGTAAAATTTTAAATGTTACGCAAACTAAGTGGGCCTGCCTTTGAGACTTGAACTATATTTTTATAACAAAAGTTAAAATTATATTTTAAACTGGATTCTTATTTTTATTTTATAAAATAGTACTGGTAAGATGAACAGTTATTTTAATTGCATTCTTCTCTAGTAAAATTCAGGATATGAAAATATTTATTTTTAAAAACCCTATAGCTCTAGAAATTTTATTGGTCTCACTAGTGAAAGATGATGTTTTTGACTTTTGCAGTAATATCTTCGGCAGAGCAATAATGATCAATCCCTGATGAATATAACAATGGCTCCAGGCCATCACTGGGGAATGGCAAGAACCTCATTTTTATAACTAAGTTTCAGCACAGTATAGAAGATTTTTTTATTTGTTGGCTTTTCATAAAAGTAACTCTAGTCTAATGAAAAATTGAGATGGATTCATCACATGCATATTTCAGACTGAAAGATGAGATCTTCTGGTTTCTGTGTCTTATATAGCTGTATTAGTAAACTTCCCTGACTTTTTACTTAACAAATATTTATTGAGCAACGCTGCCAATCTTGTACTACACAGGAAAGATACCAGTAGAGATCAGACATAGATTCTAAATTTCTGTAACAATAAATTTTCTTTTCTAAGCATATTTAAGTTACCTTAAAGACTTTAACTTCACCAGCTTATTTTACATAGGAAAGATCAGAGACTCAGTGTGTAAAATGACTTGCCCAGGGTAACAGTGGCAGATTTGTGATAAGCACTAAAAGCCATCTGTTTTGATAGCCAACCTAACTTTTTTTCTGCCACAATATAATATATATCTTTTATGGCCACTTCTATAAGTGCTGAATTCCTTTTTTCCTTCACTCTGCTCATCTGATGCATACCACTTTACTTTTTTCCATGAAACACATCTTTGTAGCGAAGGCAATAATCACATTTGGAGGACTGCTTTAAACAGAACAAACTCAAGTAGAGATCAGCCCTGGGCCCTCTCCATAGATCACAGCTTATGGCAGCTCCCCCAGAGAACACAGAAGCGCTTGGGCCAGTTTTAAGTTTAAGTGCATGTCACCATGATGTACAGTGTCTATGGTGTCCGTATATCATGGAGTGGAAGGGGTGTCGCCCGTGGACGGAGGGCATCCATTCTTCCCTCCTGACACTGTGCCTTTTCCCCAAACAAGACATATCTGTGAGATTACAATCTTATCCAGGCTGGCTTGCTCCCTCCGGAGCTCATCTGCAGTGAGGGGCAGAGTCAGTCAGCATTTTTTGGAGAGAATGTTTTGGGGGGACACGCATTGGGAAATCATGAAAGAGATATAGAGTTGAAAACATATAAGATTCTCCTATATGTATTATTTTCAGCTTCTTGTTAGCATTTCAAAGGGCCTAATTCCTATGTGCAGTGAAATGTAGCAATTAAGAACAAGTTCTCAAAAGTCATCCTTTTCTGGGTTCAAATGTCTGATCAATCACTTCCTAGCTACATTACTTTAGACTTGTTGAATTCTTCTTTGCTGCAGTTTTCTTACTATAAAACGGAAAATTATATGAAAAATAATATTTTTCTTGAAATTATTGTGAAGAATAAATTAAACACAAATACAACCGTTAGAATGAGGCTTACAACTTGGATTCTTTTTAACACATGGGAGTTGTCATTTTCATATTTTCTTGCCTAGGGTTTTGCCTAAGATACCCTAGATAAATTCATTAAGTTGAAGTGATTTTATATATATATATTTTGTGGTCCTGAGGATTGAAATCAGGGACATTCTACCTCTCAGTTACACACTCAGACCTATTATTTGTTGTTGTTGTTTTCTTGTTTGTTTGATTTGAACCAAGGTTTCACTTGGTTGATAAAAGTCTTACTACATGGCTGAGTCTTACTACATCCACAAAACCACAATCTTCCTGTCTAATTTTCTCAAGTACTGGAATTAAAAGTGTGCACCATCTGGCATAATTGGTTGTTCTTTTAAGACCTGAAGAGCTTCTTAAACAAGAGGCATTTGAGGTCTTACCTTTTCATACTAGGTAGAGAAAAAAGTGAAAGTCATCAAGAGACAATCCAGAAAGTAGTTAATCCATTGAGTCCTTTTTCTTCATCCATCCCTTCATCTATCTATCCACCAAATGTCTTCCTGCCTTGGAATTTAGTGGTCTAATTAACTGTGCTTGAGGACTTCTGTTTTTTGCTTAAAGTTAAAACTGCTTCTTTGTTTTGTATAGTTTTGTTTTGTTTTTTTATTGGTGCACTGTATTCATACATCATAGTGGGATAAAAAAAAAAAAAAACAACTTTTGTAGACATACATGAATACATTGCCCAGTTAACCCATTACCTGATCCCCACCCCGTTCCCTCCCCATACCTCCTTCCCATGCTTGGCTTAGTGGTTGATATCTAGTATTATAGCAATTTATCCAAAATTAACAATGATAATCTCACATAACAGTTTCATTTGTCTGATACCAAGCTTTTGATGACTTATAGATGACATTTAAATATTTCTTTTTGCTTTCTTTCTTACCAAAGAATATTTTTTCTTTTTTTTAGCTGAAACTATCATACATTTATTTATTTATTTTTCAGAAAAAAATCTATCCTAATATGGAATATGGACTCTAGATACCCAAAATGATCTTGAAAAAGAACAAAGCTAGAAGATGTATATTTTTTGAATTCAAACCATACAGAGCTACAATAATTGAAACAGTGTAGTACTGTTATAAAGGCAGATATATAAGCCATTGGAGTTAAATAAAAACCTAGAGATAAATTCTTCCATATATTGTCAAGTTATTTTTGACAAGGTTTCCACGAACATTTGGTGGAGGAAATAATAATATTTTAACTAAATATTGTTGAAAAATAATAATTACATGGAAAAGAATAAAATTGGGCCCTTACCTAACACCATATACAAATATTAACTCAAAATAGATAAAAGACCTAAATATAAATCTAAAGACTATAAACTTTTAGAAGAAAATCTGGGTCATAAAACCTCACAACATTGAAATTGGCAGTGATTTCTTGGATATGATGTCAATGGCACAGGCAACAGAAGAGTATACAAACTCCCTAAAAAATAAAAAAAAAATATTGAATATCCAAAGACAATGTAAACAGAGTTAAAAGTTACTGAGAGAATGGGATAAAATATTTCCAAAAGCTATATCTGTAGGTAAATTAATATTCCAGCTAGAAATCCTAAAAATTAGCAACAATAAAAGCAAACAATACAATTTAGAGATAGGTAAAAGACTAACATAAATAATGAATCTCCACAGATAACCAATCTTAGTTGTCTGTTGGATGGAAAATCTTGTTTCTCTGGTTCTGGTGTGTGTTACCTATTTCTTCTTTGTAGTTAATCTCTTTGAGTATTTTCTCTAGCGCTGGTTTTGAAGACATAAATTTCTTCAGTTTCTGTTTGTCATGGAAGCTTCTTATTTCCCCATCTAATTTGATAGATAGTTTTGCTGGGTAGGAAATTTTTGGCTGGAAGTTGTTTTCTTTCAGAGTTTGGAATATGTAACTCCAAGCCCTTCTGGCTCTCATGACTTGGTTTGGAAAGTCTGGAGTGATTCTAATTGGTTTGCCTCTGAATGTCACTTGGCCCTTTGTTTTTGTTGCCTTTAAGATTCTCTGCTTGGCTTCCACATTGGTCATTTTGACAATTATGTGCCATGGGGATCCTCTTCTCCGATCCTGTCTAAAGGGAGTTCTATAAGTTTCCTGGACCTGTGTATCATCCTCTTGCTCTATGTTTGGAAAATTTTCTGTTATTACTTCCTTGAAGAGATTGTTGATCCCTTTGGTTTCACCTTCTTTTCCCTCCTCTATTCCAATTATTCTTAGGTTAGCTCTCTTAAAATGGGCCCATATTTCTTCAATGTCAGATTCCTGCTGTCAGGTATTTTTTTCTAAATTAGAAACTATGCGTTCATTTCTGGAGTGCTCATATTCTAAGAGCGAGATTCTATTCTCCATGTGGTCTAATCGGTTGTTTGTACTTTGAATTGAGTCCTTTACTTCACTGTTTGCATCCTTTATTTCTTTTTGGCTCTCTCTGAATTCTTTTCGAAACACCTCTATTATTTCTGCAGTTATTTTCCTGATTTGATCTAAAAATCTCTGAATTTTTGTTTTATCAGGTTCTGATGTTGTGGGGTTGTGGGCATTCATTGCTCCATTGTTATTCCTCTTTCCCATGATTTCAGAAGTTTGTGCCTTCTCTGGGTTCTTCCCTTGGGTCACTACAACTTCACTTAAGGTGCTCTGGATCTCAAGTCTGTGGTATCTCAGTTCCCACTACTCCTTTACTGGGTTGTATTGCAGAGTTTCCAACCCATGGAGTCAATCAAGGCTGCTTTAGACCATGGGGCGTGCCAGGTTGGGCGTTCTCCTATGGTGTGATATCTCTGCCACCGCCACTCCCCCACTGGGTCAAGTCCCTGGGAGTGCAGTACTGGAATTTCTCCTCTAGGGGACCGCAATTTGACTCACTGTTGTTGAGCGCGCTGATGGAGCTGTAGTGGACTCGGTGAATTCACTGCTGCTGCCGCTGGTGGCAGTATGGCGCTGCTGCCCTGCCCTCAGCCATGAGGCGGGCGTATTTCTTCTCTGGTTTTGAGCTCTGCTCTGAGTCCCTGCAGGATGTTCTGAGCCCGGCCCCTGGGAGCTTTAGATGCTCCATGTGCCAAAAAATCTGCCAAATTCCACCCAGCTGTTCCTCAGCAGCTCACCTTGGCTCGTTGTCCACCGCTCCTCTCTGGAGCCTGGTGAGTTGTTGGGTGCATTGGTCTGGTGCCATCTGGTGAACTCACTGCTGCCGCTGGCAGTAAGGCACTGCTGCTGCGTCCTTGTGCGTGAGGCCAACGTATCTTTGTGGCTCTGAGCTACGTTCTGAGTCCCCCTCCTCTCTAGGGCCTGGTGCTGCAAGGGAAGATGGCGGCTGTGCCGTTCCGTGCCGCGGCTCTGTCCGCAGCACTGCGGTCTGGTTTCTTTCTGGTGTCTCATTTTTCCAGCCCTCTTTTTCTCTGTTTCTTGTAATTACATTTTTTGTTTCTCTGCTGATGGTGTTTTATGGCTATGAAAGGCGCTGATTTTGTGGTAATAGAGATTGGTTGTTAGTGGGGCTCATAAGCCCTGCTTTTCTCCATTGTCATCTTCCTGGAAGTCCAAATCTGCTTCTTTGTTATGGTCAAAGTTTGGGAAAAGATAGAGATAGCTTATTTTCAAAGGATGAGACTGCTAACAGGCACAATGAATGGACATTTGGCCTAAATTTTTTATTTCATGTGACATTTACTATGCTAATTATACATACATCCATTATATGTGTGTGTGTGTGTGTGTGTGTGTGTGTGTGTGTGCACGTTACTGCATGTATGGGTATTTGTTTTACCCTTAGAGGTGCATCAGAAGATTATCAAAGAACATCAGGAAGTTATCAAAGGAAGTACAGATAGTCAAGGCAGCAGGTTATCTCTTCTCCAGTGGTGCCCTGGTTCACAAAGAGAACCATGAGTGCTACATGTTCAAGTTCTTGCACAGATTGCCAAGTGTGAGTCTGTCTCCTCTACTCTGTCTCTTTCTCACATAAAATCTTTGATGATACAGCTTGGGAGAGTGACTATCCAAAGAGAGAAGTCCTTTGTGCCATTTCTAGTTGTACACATGAGGAACATTGTAAAGGTGAGCTGTCACCTCTGAATGAGCAGTAGAAGAGATGCTTCTTTATGAATGTATATCATGTACATTCATACATTGCAGAATGACTCTGGCATCCTGTGCCCCATTAAGAGGTATGACTACAATGCACAAATAAAAAATTTTAAAAAGCGAAGAGACGCTTCTTAGCTGATGCTGGTCCTTCTTTTCATTTTTCCTTCTTCTTCTCCTCTTCTTCTTCTTCTTCTTCTTCTTCTTCTTCTTCTTCTTCTTCTTCTTCTTCTTCTTCTTCTTCTTCTTTGTGGTACTGGGGTTCTAGGAAACCCTTCTTCCTCTCGGCTACACTCCCAGACTTACTTTATATTTTTATTTGGAAACAGGGTCTCTTAAGCCAGCGAGGCTGGCTTTGAACCTGCATGATCCTCTTGTCTCTGCCTCCCAAGCATGGGGATTACAAGCGTGCGCCACCACGCATGGCTTTGTCCTTCTTTTCTTAAAATATGTTCTAAACCACTCTTTTAGAATTTTTGTACCATCTAGAATTGAGCTACACTTTTCACATAGGTTCATCTTATCTGTCTAGCAGAACTGTAAAATCTCAAAGTTGGAAACCATCACCTCCCAGTTTTCTGTTTGATTAGTGATGAGCTCAGGTAAAACATACAATAGAGTTACTCAATGGTAGGTGACTAGCGTGAACATTGCAATCAGAACTTCTGAAAAAATATAGGACTCTACTGATTCTTTATCTTAGATCCAATTTATACAGTCTAATTATCCTCATTTCCATAATAATCACTGCAACAGCCTCTTCTCCTACCACATGTCAATTGTTCTTTGTGGTCTAATCTGTGGACAACTTCTTTATTTTCTGATTGCTACTATACTTCCTGGTGACTTTATCCACCTGCAAACAATCTGAATAACAAACACAACACATAAACCTAAGCTACCACATATAGTAAAATGCCAACTGTTTCCAGCAGCATAGACCCAAGGGAGTGAACCAACAATTACTGAAGCTGTAAAGTCACCCAAACAATCCTTCAACTATTTTATTTCTTTTATAAAAGGGAAAAAATAAAAGGATGGCTTTTCTCAATATTCCAGCGTGGAAAAGAGCACTGACGTTTGTTTTCCAAATGATGTTTGACTCTGAGTGCTCAATAATTAGAAATATTTAATACAGGCAAACATCAGCAAGTTAAAATTGTTTTCTGCTTAAATCTTGTCATTTTCCAGAAAGGAAATGATATGTTAGACATGTTGCACCCTTTCTCAGTATGATAGCAAGTAAAGTGGCTTAAAATTGGATTCATTTATAAAACTGGACACTATTAATATCATTCCCTGCGTGATGGTAATTCATTTTACTCTGCTTTGTCTCAGAAGCGGTAGGGGCTCCATTCCTTATATTCAGTTTGCAGTCCTAATTAAGTATTCATTATACAATACATATTTTTTCATTTAAGACTGGATATCAAATATTTATGTGCTGTATTACACTTGTTTACTATTAGACCAATGTAGTAAGGTACAGCACGACTGGTAGTTATGTGCCTTCAACCTGTAAAATTAAGGTTTGGAAGAAACTCAGCTGGAGCAAAAATGTGTCTCCCTCAGGGTTCTTATTTTATTGGCATTGTACCAAATTAGCTGAAAATCTCACTAAATGTAACTACACTGGTTTCCCCATTGAGAATGAAAAGGTACTCTGTGGATTCTATGTAAAGTGTACATGGCATATGCAGAAGATTCACATAAGATTCTGCAGCATCACGATCCTGTAAAGTTTGCTTTTGGCAGTGGAAAGAACTCAGTACCCAGACAAGAAGGAATCTAGAATGGTTTAAATGAATGGAATTAAACCAAAACCATTGGAGATAGAACATCAACTGAAATCTAGCTGTGTGGAATAGATCACATAGCAGAACAAATCTTGCATGGGCATTATGACTACTCCCTTGAGATCTCAATGGACTCAGAAGAATTTGCTTTATTCAAAATCACATTCTGACCAACCCTAGAGAGAAGAGTAATTACCACTTTCAAAAGGTAGATTTGTACAGAAGGACATGAACACATGAACAAGATAACCACAACAGTAAACAACTGATCAAATTGGAATCAATAAAAAATTCTGTGATTGTTCTAAGGATTCATATGTAGCTAAACTTTCCACATGGAAATAATGGTGAGAATTTGATTCTATAATGTTTTAGTAGCCAGGTATTTTCTGCGTATTATGTACAAAGTCCTTTTTCTTTGTGAATGAAGAAGTAGGAGGGAAATGAGAACAGAAGTAACAATTTGTTGGTATAAGTACCTTATTGGAAATACCAGCTATAAATGTAAGTTCAATCAGATAATAATAGAAAGTATCTATATACAATTTTATAAAAGGTGTGTTCCATTGGTAAAGACAATGACTCTTATAAGTTTATATAAAGGATGACTACAACCATCAGAAATGAATTGAGATAGTTACTTATTAGGGGAAAAGGGCTCTTCATATGTTTATTAAAGTATAATAGAAAGTGTGATTAAACATATAGAGGCTATGGCAGTAGGTAGAATTAAACAAGAGAAGTATGATTATGCAGGACTTGTTGGAGTACAAATCTAGGTTTACTTGCCCACTGCAAAGGGCAGTGTAAAAATAAATGGGAAGACAGATTGGCCAGACTGTAGACGGTCTGAATAGCATGCTAAGTATTTAAAAGTTGTCCTTTAAGAAATAAAAAGAATCAGAGCTTTGTAACCAGATTCAAAGTGCTATATTAAAAAAAAAAACAACTTTGCCTGCAGATGCAATTAGCTAAGAAAGGAAGAGACTGGAAGAAAGAAAATGGGAGGTTGTTGCTGAAACATGGAATGGAATAATGAGAGAATGTGAATTTGTGGCAATACAAAAAGAAAATAGGTATTACATGACACAGAGAGCAGCCCACCAGGCTGAGAGACAAAAGAAGTTTGGTATATTGAGGCATCAAAAATTCTCAGTAGGTAGAAAACTACTGTGGCACAACGTTTTATCCTAGTACTTGCAAGGCGAAGACGGGAGGATCACAGGTTCAAGGCCAGCTTCAGCAACTTTGCAAGACCTTCAGTAACCTAGTGAGATCTTATTTCAATATAAAAATTAAAAAGGGCTAGGGGTATATCTCAGAGATAGAATGCCTATGAGTTTGATTTCACACAAAGGGGGAAAAAATCCCAAGAGGTGATCCAAGAAAATAATTGAGATTATGTTTTTCTCATTTATTGACACAATTTTCCCCATTAAAATATGTCATGGAAACAATATAGCTCAATTTGAATATTTCCAATCAAATATCAGAGTTTTCCTATGGATTAATGACAATGTTTATTCATTTAAAAATTAAAATTGATTATATATATATATATATATATATATATATATATATATACATACTTTTTTTTTCTTTGGTGGTACTGGGGTTCGTGGAAGCCCTTCTACCTCCTGGCTACACTCCCAGACCTATTTTCTTTATATATTTTTATTTGGAAACAGGGTCTCTTAAGCCACCACGGCTGGCTTCGAACCTGTGTGATACTCCTGTCTCCACCTCCCAAGCGCGGGGATTACAAGCATGCGCCACCATGCCCAGCCTAATATATTCTTTATAATGCAAAAAAAAAAAAAGATTTTCTTTTTACCTACCTGCTAGTATTTAGAAACCATCTATATCCTAAGAATGGTTAAAACATCAGAACTAGGCTTGGTGAGAATTTTCTTTTTCCAATTTTATACAGTAATCAATATAACAGAACAAGGTTTCTAGGTCTGAAATAACTCTCTACAGGTAGGTTTACAACATTGAGGCTTAATATTTTTAGCAGTCTTTTCTTGTCTCCAGAAATCAATGTCAGTGTATTTCCAAATGCTTTCATTATCTTTTATGGAGTGCTTTAATTATTTCTGTTTATAAATTTTAAGATTTCACATTTTCTTTTACTTTAAAATATTATGTATTTTCAAATTAGTAAATATGGGCCATTATAGAGGTACCTGCTTCTTAAACTTCACATAGAATGTGATGTTATTCTCTCAGAAGCCCTGCTTTTATCTTGATCATATAAGAATTGTTCCTATTTAATTCAAGGAAGACTCCCCAACACTTTCAAGAAAGTCCCTCTGGCACCAGTGACTATCCTGTCCCATTTTTCACCTTTGGAGGTCTTTACACACATCAGCTAAATTTGTTCTCTGGGGCCTCTGTGAAGATGGTGACTTTACAAATTCCTCCTTTGACAAATTCCTCCCTTGGGAGACATTATGGATGTTGATGGGGAAAATGCATCTTGCCAAGATTATAGCCCACTCAGAATCTAGTGCTTTGGAGTTTGGAGACCAAGAAGTACCTTTTAGAGCTAGCAATTTACTTTAGATTCAATTGCAAATTATTAACCAATGTTTACAGGTGGGATGCACAATTAATAAATGCAAAAATTTTGCTTCACTTCTGTTTCCAATGTGAATAGGATGTTTGTCAAAGCAAGAAACTTTGCTTTGATTATAAGCTACAGATAATGAAAATGTGTTTATGTTTCACAAATACATTTGATTCTAGTGGATTGTATTTCCCATCAGGGAACCAGGTTTAGCAAATATTTTCACATGCTAACTCCTCAAATCAGACAGAAGGTTTTAGTTGACTAGAAATACAATAAGCTTAGAGAATAGAGGTTTGAGCAGAACATGAGTAATAGACAGTATAATTATTCTGCACCAGAACTTGAAAAGATCAGCATTGGAGTGCTAACAATAAAGTATACATCTCACTATATTTTAGGGAGAATAAAGCAAAGAGCTATCATTTCTATTTTCTGTTAGCCTTATTAACACATCATAGACAATTTCCCAGAATATATCCTATTATGTTAAACATGAGATGATCATATTAAAATATTTTTGACCAAAAAATGTGATTACAAATAAGAAATGTAGATATGAAATAGGAAAGAGTTTAGAAATAAAAGAATACATTGACATGTTTTAAAGGCAGTACAGAGACATTTTCACTAGAAATCCAGGCACAGAGGAGTTAACAGCTTCTTACTGAGCCCTGTGGAGTATATATTTCTGGAGTCAAGAAGACATTGGCCACCAGATCTAGAGAGATGTTATTTGCTCTTGATCAGGGAAGTAAGATGAATTTTCCAGGGTTAGGGTCCAGAATGAGCTAAAATATATGGCTTATACAATCCAAGGAGAAAGAGGGTCTGCATAGATTAAGACTGAATAAGAAAGAGAGCTAGCTACCTCTTTCAGCAGCAGCAAGATACGCCAAAGACAAAGCTTAACATTAATGCCCACATCCTCAATAGGTGACAACCTGATACTGCCTGCTCTCACATTGTAAGCTCTGTAATTAAAATAGAGAAGAAACATTTCTATTGTGCATTTCATTGATGAATGCTTCCTCAAAACTTTCCAACAAGCTGGGTGTGGTCTCAAACACTTGGAATCACAGCACTTGGGAGGCTACTAGGTGACTGCAGTTTTATGGCCAGCCTCAGGTATTTAGTGAGGCCTCCACAACTTAGTGAGACTGTGTTTCAAAATAATAGAAAATAGAGCTGGGGGTGTAGCTCAGAGGTAGAATGCTCCTGGGTTCAATTCGTAGTTCCACAAAATAAATAAATAAATAAATAAATAAATAAATAAATAAATAAAAACATTTCAACACAAGACATTTTTTTAGGGGCAATATAACTAAGAGAACAAAGCTTCTACTATTACTTTGTCCCAATCTAGAAGAAGATGAATGATAAAAAAAAAAACAAAACAATAAATTGGGTGGTCAATATGCATGGAGCATAACTATAAGGTTGTTCCTAGAGTACTGTATCTGTGGTGTATTTTTCCTCTTGAACTTGTTACACTGCAATGAGAGGGATTTCATCTCTTTCTGTGATATCTGAGCTCACCTTTGCAGTTTGATCAGGGAGACTTGCCTGTGACTGAGATTTATGTGTGCTGAAAAGAACAAAGAAAAAAGTCTCAATTGAAAAGACACAGAGAAACAAGCTCTTTGTCCACTGGCTTTTCACCAATAGTACTTTGTCAGGGCCTAGAAATCACACCTCAGAACAAACACATGCACACCTCATTTCCCACATGATTGCAGTCAGTAATCTTGAGTGAGTGGTGTCTCTATCTATGCACTGGGGCAAGAAAGAACAATAGTTGCTAATCCATGATACTCCTTTGACACTGTGTAGTTTGCAAGGCTCTTTGTTTATATGCCATTAGCATTATCAACCATATATTTTCATAAACCATAGTCTTAAGAGAGAGAAAGACCTGGTTTTTATCATTGTTTACTCCTTCTCCAGAAGTATTTTTCTAAGTATTTGGGTCTTTGCCTTCTTACATTTTTCTCTCAATATTGGTTTCTTTTCTCTTTCTGTGTATTATCTTGACTTTTTCTAGATTCCATATTTCATGCTGGATACAAGCAAGTCTTGGATTTTGTTTTCATGACTATTTTAAGACCCTTTCTAAGCCGGGTGTGGTGGTGCACACTTGTAATACCAGCATTCGGGAAGCTGAGACCCACTTGTAGGATCGTGGTTCGCAGACAGCCTCAGCTACTTAGGCCCTCTGCAACTCAGTGAGACCCGGTTTCAAAATAAAGAATAAAAAATAGGGCAGGAGGTGTAGCTTGGATGTCAAATGCCCCTGTTTCAATCCCCAGACCCGCAAAAAAAAAAAAAAAAGTCCCTTTCTATATTCTTGTAATAGCAAAGTATTGTGACTTTGATACAGTAGGGAATGTAGATAATGGTTCACTGTACATAGCCAATGACTTATTAGTGTCAAAATAACTCATTCTAAAAACTTGCCTGAGCTATAAAGAAGAAAACAATGTTTCTATTCATAGAATAACTGAAATAACTAGTCTAGAGACTGCTCCCGACTTTGCCATTGTTGCTTAGTTTATTCCTTCTCCATTCATCAGATCAAGTAGGGTTCTGAAAATACTCATCAAAGAAAGATTAAAGGACAGTTTGTTAGTATCTAAATAAATTCATTTTCTGTGCTTGATAAGCTACCAGGTGCATACCTGAGTGAAGTTTTTCTTATGACATGGCCATTCTCATTTCTAATCTGAAACTAAAGTTTATTTGGCATACTTACTTATAACTTGCGTCTATCATGAAGTCCACTGTGGCTATCTCTTCATTCAGTTCTCTGTCATATCTTTATTGTGTGCTTTTGTATAGTACTAAGTTTTGAGCCCTAGGGTATTCTACCTCTGAGAACTACCCCATCTCTTGATTATTTTATTTTACTTATTTTGAAATAGTTCTCCTTAAGTTACTCGCACTGGCTCCAAGCCTGCCATCCTCCTCTCTTAGTTCCCGAGCATGGCTGTCATCATTTGTTACAACACTATTCCATCCTCATGACCATAGCTAGGATCTCATGTTGTTGTTCGCATGTTGTTCTAGAATAAATATTCAGTGTTTTTAATGTTAATGAATGTGACCTTTATCTTTCTTACATAGGATTCCTTCTAAAGACACAGTAGAATGTAAATATTTCCTTGAAAGGCTATTCTCTCTTCTTTATTCCTAGAATCTCTTCTACTATCAGAGTGTGCAATCTTGATTAAAGGCTAGACAATGTTGTTGATGTACAGAAGATGTAATGGATTATTTTATCCTGATTCAGAAACCAGATGGAAGATGAACAATCTTGTTACTCCTTCATGGTAAAAATAAGAAGCTATATTTCAGAATAAATATCATATGCACTTACTTCAGTGCCTCGTGACTAGTTCTAGGCAATGACAGAAGCAACAGACTCGTTGCAGTTCTGGCCATAGAACACACAGTATGATGTTCTCACGCTTTTTCCCTTCTCCCTCCATCCAGCGCACTACTGCAAACATGGGACTGTGAGATGGCAGAACCTCATGCTGGTCCTCTGAGTGGGTATCCAGTGGAGGAAACATCCATGTTGGCCTTCTAACTGAATCTGTCTTTGAAACAAGGGAGAACGATCCTATTCCGTGGTAAGTTTGGGTTAGTTTGCTGCTCCCCTAAAGCCTAATGCAGACACATGCAAACAGATAATAAATAGAGGAGAAATGAGAAACACCATAAACACGAGATGTTTCTCAGCATACACAAATAGCTAAGTGGGTGTCTGTGCATGCATTTTCATGTGCATACATGCTACTGACCAAGTCTCCTCCAGAGGGATCTGTACCTTCATCTTCAAGACAGTAGTGCAGTTAGAAGGTCCTTGAACTTGAAATTTCTGCAGAAAATATCCTGATGCTTATTCAAAATAGCATTGCATTTTTTCTTTTTAGGTCTCAACATTTTTGAAGTCCTTTAAACCTAAGAACAAAACCCAGAGCTTGGGCAGACTCCCATTTTAAGTTCATCCAAACCATGTCTTTGTTGCCTTTGCCCCCTTTAAGAAAATTCCAGATGAAAGCATAAATCTGCCACATGAACTGATTTGCTGCACAGCAAGATAATTCTTTTAAGTAGTTTCTATTATAAGAAAATTAATTTCAAGGCACTTCATACAGTTCTAGTAAAATCCTTCCGCTCCACAGGGGTCCATGAACAACATTAACTGTGCAGCATTTGCTGGGTATGCCTCGTTATGACTTGGTGCAGTGAAGGATGTTTTTTTTTTATTTTTTTTAAAAAGATGTTTTAAAGTTGGGCTTTTTGAAAATGCATTCTTTTTTCTCATCCCTGCATGAACATTTAAAGAAGGCTGGAATCTGAGATATTTTATAAAGGACAGAAAATATTTCTACTGTCTCCCAAAGGGACCAGAAATGGTTTCTCCTTGTGAAACTTTGTGTGTTATTTATTCTTATTTAAGGGTGAGTATGTGTATGAGTGTACATGTGTGTAGCATAGATTCCTTTGGGATCTTTAGCCCAGCTCCCAGTAAGTACCTTTCTAGTTTGAATGGTCCACAACAAAGTACATGGCAATGTTCTGCTCTTACTTATCAGGTTTCTTTAATTATTTCACAAATGCTCTTAAGAGAACCACATGAGATGTTTACACACAAGGTTTCTTCTCAGAAATAGTTTCTTGGAAAACCTAACCAAAGGTATGTGGCCTGCAAAACCTTCTTATAGAGTGCCCCCATTATATCTACTTTCTGCTACAGCAACCTGAATTTATGCTCCTCCAAATATCTTTGCTTTCTTCCCTTTTTCTCCTTTTTCTGCTCAACATTTTTACACTGCTTAAAGCATTGTTCTCTAATTTTTTTCTCTAGCTCATTGGAACACCATATAAATACTTGAGGAACTAATTAATATCCCATATTTTATATTTCTACTCTCCAGATTAACTTCTGATTTTATCAGTTCTCTTTCCCCTGAATCATGTTAGAATTGTGATTGAAGTTATTTTACATCATCATAAATTATTTTGGGGTATATATTGCAAGCTCCTGGGGCAGAGACGCTAATATTTTTTCTTATTTTCCCCCTAAAATAACTTTTACAGGGCTGGGTTTATCGCAGTTATCCACGTGTAGTTTTGCTTGTCTTTTTTCACAGGGCTTATCAAACTCTGTTGTAGCTCATGGGTGCTACATTCACATTAAGTGATGAGAGCCAATCAGAGTTCAGAAAAAAAGGTGACCAAGAATTGTATATGTGAACAAAAGACATATTTTCCTATTGTGTATTCATTACATTAATAAAGTATACATTTATATTCTACAAATTGCTTGCACAATGGTAAATATTCGAGTACAATTGAAGTGTTAGAAGCTCAAAGACAGCTCTTCGTTTGGATGAGTTCCTAGTGAAGTTATGCAACAACAGCAGGTTGTCTTCAGAGGAACATGTGTCTAGAAGGTGTGAGATTATGTAAATCTTGATTTTCTTAACATCAAACCCAAAGTTCTATAGGGTACATTGATTTTACTTTTTTTTTAAATGCAAAGTAATAAATATTGGATAAAATCTTAGCATTTACAAGGCATTTTCCAATCCTTTTTTTTTTTCTAATTCAGTTTGAAGAAGCCAGGAAGAAAAGGTTTTCTCTCTTAGGTTTTACTGCAGAAAACCAGTCAGTGAAAGACCAAAGTCCTTCTGTGGGGCATGGGAGCATCATCATTATTGAACAGATTCCTAATGCCTCAAAATGCCCCATTACTGCTTCATCTGGAACGTAAACAGCATCAGTTTATTTGAGCCAGTGATGGGCTGCTCCTTTCCTTATAGCCAAGATTTTCTCAACTAACTCAGATTTTTCTTCACTGTCAGAATCATCTCCCTCTAATTGACCGGTAGCAAAGAAAATGCTCAGAGTCGTCTTTGAATATAACAACAACAACAACAACAACAACAACAACAACAACAACAACAAAACTGCTCATTTTGAAGGTATCGCCATTAATTCTTGGTGCTTTCTCAACTATGAGACATTTAAAAGGGCATTGGCTACTGCAGATTCATGATAATCCTTACAAGAGAAATATGCTAGAAGACTTGTTTGATATAAGAATTTGAGAATTTCGATGTTAGGTACTATCTCAAATATTAACATTTGATATACATTGACACATTAATAAAACAGATTTTCATAATTTCTGTTAAGAGTGGAATTAGTAATCATCACATGGTGATTTAAATTCACTTACTCTGTGGCATATTACCTTGTAAGTGTGGCCTCATGTTGTCATAATTCAATGTTTTGAGTCTGAACTGGCCCATTGAAGAAATAACATCCATATGAAGCAAAGAGATGTGTAAAGTTTGTTAGATTGGTTAATAATTTGAACTCTTGATTTAAAAATGGTTTGGTTAAGATTATTTTTAAGAACATTTTCAGATCTAAGTCTTTTTTGTGTGTGTCAAAGGACTCAAGAAGAGAGGGAATAGTGTGACCCAAATGGGTCATAGGTATTAATCTACGAATCTCCACTGATATATTATCCTCATAACATTGCAGGACTTTGTCTTTTTTTTTCCGAAGTAATTGAGTCAGACAAAGAGAAACATCTCCTCCTGTTTGTAGAATTGATTTCTGATTAGGTTTTTTAGTTGGTTCTACCACCTGCAAATATATGTCTTCCCAGTCTGGGTTGTTTGTTGAATGAAGATAATCTGATAGTCTTTGTAGGTCTTTAAGGAACAGGTCATGCTATTAAGCCGCAGCCTCCCTCCTCTACCCATCCATCCAACCTAGAAAAATAAAATAAGGCTTTTAAAGGATTAACTTACATAAACAGCAGGGCCCCGTGCTAGAGAGGCAGAGAGACTTTCAAACCATGCAAACTGACCCAGAAAAAATAAAACTCTGAAAAGGCAAGTAGAAACTTCTTTCAATTTTGGTTTGTTCTTGTGGGATTTTTTTCTTTCTTTGCACGTCTGCTCTTCCAATGGGCTATGGGTTAAAGGTGATTGTATATTAAAAAAAAAACCTGTATTTCATTATTTTATGTAGTATATATTTGTTATATTTTGTTTTTTTTTTACCATTTTCAAATGGTAAAACTAAAATAAAAGTTAGATTTTGTTTTTTTGTGTGGTACTGGGGTTCCTGGAAGACCTTCTACCTCCAGGCTACACTCCCAGACCTATTTTTTATATTTTTATTTAGAAAAAGGGTCTCTTAAGCCAACGCGGCTAGCTTGGAACCTGAGCGATCTCCTGTCTTTGCCTCCCAAGTGTGGGAATTACAAGTGTGTGCCACCACACCTGACTAAAAGTTAGAATTTTAACTTTCATTTTTATCACCTAAAGGTCAATTTCAAGTCATGCATATTTCTGTGTGTGTGTGTGTGTGTGTGTGTGCGCCTGTCTTTGGCACTGGAGATTTAATCCAGGGGCATTATACCTCCAAGTTAAACCCCTACCTCTTTTTACTTTTTGTTTTGAAACAGTGCCTTGCTAGGTTGTTGAGAGACTTTCTAAATTTTGGAGACTGAATTCTAATCTGCGATCCTCTTGTCTCAGTCACCAGAATACTGAGGTTACAGTTGTGTACCACAATATTGGACCCAGGTCATACATTTGCAAAGGAAGAAATTATTAAGACAAAGTTCATTAACTTAGAAATAAAAAGACAAGGAATCTAGGTTTAGTGCTCACTAGTAAATTATGACTGGGAAAATATTTTTTCTCAGCCTGAAATTTCTTAACCATATTAAGAAGGAATTTAGACCTGGAATTCATTTCTGCTTTCCTCATACTATGGTTATCATTTACCCTGAGTGTGCACTTATGTGTGGTGGATGGTCAGTAACATTACTGAGATAGTAATACTTAATTTTTACATTCCCAGACTTTAGTTTCTAGTTATCCCTCTTCTTCAGTCCTGTGTCTTTTCTCATGCCTGGTATAGAGGGCCCTAACATACACTTTTGGGTTTAGGTAAATATGTCACCTGAACCATCCAAGATGTCCATCAATAGATTAATTAAGTACAAAACTATGGTATATGTACACATGGAATTTTACCCAACCATAAAGAAGAAGGAAATTATATCATCTGTGGGGAAATGGAAGAAACTGGAGAACATTATGCTAAGTGAGATTTGTCAAAAAATAAAAAATAAAAAATAAGATGCTCTCCCTAATGTATGGAATCTAGGGATAAAAATGGTCACAGGAGAAACTCTAGACAAAGGAGGAAAAACCATAGATGAGCAAATAAATGCCTAACTGAGTCTGGTGTGGTGGTACACCCTTGTAATCCCAGCATTTGGGAGGCTGAGTCTTGAAGATCACGGTTCATGGACAACCTCAGCTATTTAGAGATGCCTTCTGCAACTTAGTGAGACCCTGTTTCAAAATAAAGAATACAAACAAAAAAAGAATAGGGCAGAGGGTGTAGCTCGGAGGTCGAATGCCCCTGGATTCCATCCCAGACACACACACACACACACACACACACACACACACACACACACACACAGGCTAACTGGAAATAATGGAATGGGGAAAGAGGAAAATTTCCTAATGTACATGAAGTACATTCATAAATATATCAAAGTCAATCAGTTAGTCTAACATGAGAAGGAGGGAGGGGAAGAAAGTGGGGTGGGAATTGGGGAAGGGCTAAATGAGTGATCTCTACATGTATGCCTCTACCATCTTGTACTCCATTAAGATGTATGATTACAGTGCACCAATATTTTTTTTTAATAAATAAAACAATATGTGACATTCCCTCATTATCCCCTGAGTTTGAATCTCAGGGACCATGTTCTTTCTTGTGCATTGTTTAGCATTTAACCCTATCAGTGTTATAAGATAGAACAAAAACATTGCATCAGTTAGTTTTATATAACTGTAATGAAATATCTGAGACAAACAACTCTCAAGGGGATAAAGATTGGTTTAACATATGATTTTGGAGGTGATCTGGCAATAGCCTTGCTTCGGGTCTCTGGCAAAGGCACCAAAGCAAAAACCAGGAGGGAGAATATGGAGGAGTACCATTCATGTCTTGAGCCAGGAACTGGAGAAAATAAGATAGTGGATCCTCTAATCGCTTTGGAGGCCTTGACTTTATTCACGTAAGAATCTCATGCAAGGTCCCATTTACTAAAATTCTACATCTCTTCTCAATACCACACCTTCTGGACCAAACTATTTACCCAAAGACTTTGGATTTTAAGCAACAGAAATCATCCTAGAACAATTCTAGATATAAGGAACATGCTGGGGACATTTATTTAATGGTCTCATTTTGTTCTGTATTGTGAGTCTTTCTCTTTGTCCTCTACAAATACTCCTTGCTTATGTGTCCACAAAAGCTGTCTATGATGTGTGTATAGAAACACTAACGCCTTGTAGTTATATTAATAGATTGTTTCTAATATTCTTCATGTGTTCAGTTATGTGTATCAAAACAACAGGACTTACCATTACAATATTAGCCTTCATAAAATATAGACATTTTTCTAGTGTCTTTGATTTCCCATTATGCTGCTGACATTAGATGACTCTCATCCCATTTCAGATTAGATATGGGATTCAGGGAGAGGTAAGGGGACACAAGGCTAGAATGTCATACTCTCTACAGTGTGAGGAGGCACTGAGAAAAAGGAGAGTTTCTCCCCATTCTAGCCTTGCATTCCAATGCTTTGCTCCTATTTCTGACATTTATAAATCTTTCATACCCCCACTCCCAGTCAGACTTTCTCTAGTCACTCATGCTCCTTCTCCTTGATGAAGTCCTTTATTGTGGACCTTTATGCATACCAGAAATAGCTCCAGAGATCTCCAGCATATTTGGAAATGTTCTTCTGTATGACTTATTCATATCACAATGGCGGGAGATTAAGTGGATTCATCTGTGAAAGTTTCTCCTCCCTTCTTCCTTTTCTTCTTTTCCTCTCTTCATATTTCTTTTCAGTCCCTTTGTTTTCTCTCTTCTGCAAATATATATTAACTATCTACATTGATTTGGGTACAGTATGTGTCTGGTCACTAGAGTGGCATGATGAGAAAACGCTGAGATTTGTTCTTGAAGAAATTAAGACCCACTAAAGTGGTAGATGTAGGGCAGAACATAGACTGCATGCTCACCCATGTGATTAGTGGAAACCAGAAGAAAGCAGACCTAAAGCTACAAGGTAAGCCAAAGAAGGCTTTCCACAAATAGCACTTGGACCAGCTTCTGATATAGCAGGATGTTGCCAGGTGAAGAAGTCAAGTAGTGAACCCCCAAGAAAGAAAATATCACACGCAAAGAAAGACAAACAATAGGGGAAATACCAAGGTCTGGGGGAAGAAGTAATCCAAAGTGACACAAACAAAATATTATGAGGCATGAAAACAGGAAATAGTATCAGAGTTGGGTATAACTGAGCAGACCCATAATCCTTGTATTTGGGAAACTGAAACAGGAGAATTGCAGTTTTAAGGACAGAGCAGTCATTTAGAAAAACTCTATTTCAAAATGAAAAATAAAAAGGGTTGGGAAATGTATCTCAGAGATAGAGTACCCCTAGGATCAACCTCCACTATCACAAGAAAGCAGGCAGGAGGGGAGGGAGGAAGGCAGGGAGGAAGGAAGGAAGGTAGGTTGATCAGAGACAGCTCCTGAGGACAAATATGTGTCTTCAACATACACTTTGAATAGGTTATGACATAGAAATTGAAAGAACATTCTTATAGCAGATTACTCAAGGGCTCTGTTGCTCTTCTTTTCACCCCACAATGGTGACACCAGGCATCTCTCAGTGGTCTTATGTGAGAAATAATACTATTACCCATTTAACACAAACTAGACCTAGGCTAATCACTATATACCTACTTATTTGTGTTTGAAAAAGTATGAGGTAATGTGTATCTGTGTTTGTGTGTGTGTGTGTGTGTGTGTGTGTGTGTGTGTGTGTGTGTGTGTAGTGTGTGGTGCTGGGGATTGAACACGAGAGCATTCTACCTCTGAGCTACACCCTCAACCTTTTTTTTTATTTTTCATTTGGAAGCAGAACCTTGTTAAGTTTCCAAGTCTCCCCTAAGTTACTAAAGCTAGCTTTGAACCTTTTGTCACCCTGCATCAACCTCCCAAATACTGGAATTACAGGCATGTGCCCTCATACCTGGCTTATTTATATATGCTTTAAAAATAATATAATATACACTCATATGAACAATAGTGATACAGTTTAAGACAGTATTTTTAATGTTGAGAGAATGCTCCTGGGGATGGAACCCAGGGGCATTCTACCTTCAAACTACACCCCCAGCTCTATTTTTTTTTTTTTAGTATTTATTTTGAAACAGGGTCTCAATGAGTTGCAAAGGTCCTCACTAGTAGCTGAGGCTATCCACAAACCATGATCCTCCTGTCTCAGTTTCCCAAATGCTGAGATTACAAGTATGCACCACCATGCCCAGCTGGAGGATTGTGATTTTACCTTTTTTATTTTTGAAATAGGGTCTCACTAAGTTGAAGAGGACCTCACCAAGTCCTTGAGGCTGTCTGTGAAGCGTTATCTTCCTGTCTCAGCCTACTAAATGCTGGGATAATAGGTGTGTGCCACAAAGCCCGGCTTGGAAGATTGTTTTTGAAGACAGTCTTTCACAAAAAGTTTTAATTGGGAACAGAGATCTAGGTAAATAAAAGGTAATCTTGACCCTCCCTGCATTCATAGAGGACCTTATCAGGATGCCAAAAGAGTGAGCTAGAAACATTATTGATCCATTCTGCCAACAGTATATACTGAGTATGGCTAAACATTTGGTAGCATGTCAATGTTGGGCACTCCAGAATGTCTAGGACATTTAGAAAACAATGAAGATGACACCCATAGGAAGAATTGCTATAATAATGTGCTTTTGCAGAAGCCATTCAAGTGTTTTCTTTTCTCCAAGAATTTTTATTTCCCTTAGTCAAATGATATTCTGTTATGGTCAAGCATGCACAAATAATATAAATATACAAATTTAAAATAATAAAATTTCTTCACTTTCCTTCATTTCAGAATGCTTGAACAAGTTAAGATACTATTTTAAAATGTGAATTTGGTTAGAGGGTATAAGAATTGGGTTCATAGACTAGTTCTACCATGAAAAAAATTCAACCTTTTTGACCTCAATAGCAAAATCAAAGCAACGGACAGAAACTCCACCAAATTGACTTTCCCTTTTAGTCACAACTAGAATATATTCATCAGATGGTTAAAAATTCACTTTGTAGGAACAGAGCAGTACAGAAAGCAATAAAATATACCAAAATATTTAGCAGAGGGATCATTTCATCAAGAGATATAAAAGTCAAGTTTTTCAGACAGATAAACTTAAATTTGTTCTATTTCAAATGGGAAGATGAAGCTGGGCACAGCAGCACATGCCTGCAATCCCAGTTACTGAAAGGCTGAGACAGTAGGCTCATCATAGGTTCAAGGTCAGCCTGAGCAACTTAGTGAAACTTTGTTTCAAAATTAAAAAAAAAAAAAAGAAGAAGAGCTGGGGTGTAACACAGAGGTAGAAGGAACTTGGTTCAGTTTTCATCACAAGGGAATGAGAAAGAAGAAAAAGAAAGAGAAAGAAAGAATGAAAGAAAGAAAGAAAGAAAGAAAGAAAGAAAGAAAGAAAGAGAAGGAAAGAAAGAAAGATAAAGAAAGGAAGGGGAAAAGAAATGAAAAAGTGAGCTGGAAGTCTTTCAGCATATTGTGACCTCAAGTAGCTGAGAAAGTATCTCAAGGAACACATAGGCCTTGACTGAACCTTTAATAAAAAACATCCTTTAGACCATTGACCATTCTTTTGCCATTCACCTTTAACTATAAACAAATTTTACATTTTTTTCATCCAAAATTATCCTCTCCAACTTCTTATTGGTCTTTGAAAGCTAGGCATGCAAATCTATTTATTTGACATATGAAACTTTCTTTCTGGATTTAGTAAAATGACATGTAAATTTCTAATGAGATGAATAAATCCAGGGGCTGGATACCAATTTTAAGGTGGAGTATTTGGGAAGAGAGGTTGTCTAGGACTATAAATTGACATTATTTGGGCTACTGCTTCATCTGCCTCTATGTAATCTAATTGGAAATTTAAAAGCAAGAAAAATTAGAAACCAAGTGTGATTCAAACAGAGAGGAAAATAAAATGCTAAGTTAGAGGGGTGAGTGAATAAAAATAAGATAATGTTAGAATTTAAGGAATTTCAGATTGGTGGTCCTCTCCTTCAGCTTTTCTCTATTGGCTGGACAGAGGAGATTTCTTTATTAATTTGTCACTAGTCTGGTTAATACCCCAAGAGGGATAGAGTAAAGCACTTCCAATGAGTAAGAGGTTAGAGGTTCATTCCCCAGATTTTACTCACTGAGACACAAAGAAGACATTCAGATCCTCAGCCAGCAGCTTCTAACCCCAATAGTACACTGTGCCTGGGGAAGAGAGAACATGTACCTTAATCACTCCTTATCAAACTGCAGCTGGTTTGTTGGCATGTCTATCAGGGGTGATTTGGTAACCTGTCTTCCCTCCAACTACTAAGAGTTGACTACATCAGCTTAACAGTATACCATATGGGAGTTCGATGTGGCAGCAGCTCCATTAATAGAAATAGGTTGCAGTTGCAGTGCCAAGACACTAACTTAATAGTGTGGTAGCATAAGCATTGTTTCTTACAGCTTTAGGAGGTGACACTATCAACCTGTGGTCCTCACCTCTGTTTGTAATTCTAGTTTTTCACAAGAGGATCCCATTAATTACCTCATAATGAAAAAGGAAAACAAGAATGTAGATGTGTATATACAAGTCCTTTGGTAATGCTGTGAAAAAAAACCTTTAAGAATGCTCATCTTATTGATAATAATTTGCCTTACTTTTAGATATAAAGAACATGACCAGATGTGGTGGCACACACTTGTAATCCCAGCATTTGGGAGGCTGAGACAGGAGGATCACGGTTTGTGGACAACCTCAGCTACTTAGTGAGGCCCTCTACAACACATGAGACCCTGTTTCAAAATAAAGAATAAAATAAAATAGGGCTGGGAGTGTAGCTCAGAGGTAGAATTCCCCTGGGCTCAATTCCCAATACCGCAAAAGAAACAACATAGTATTATGTCAAAATGTGTAAATCCCATAACTGATGGCCCTCACTCACATGCCTTTGAGAATGAAGATGCACGGCTCTTCTCATATTAGTGTTTGGCAAGAGGATTTGCAATTCTGGGCATAGTGGTGATAATAGGAGAGGAATTCACACATGACTGTTAGTGCTGAAAGACACAACAGTGTGGAACCCAATATTAGACCAGAGACATAACCTGGGCAGTCAAGACATAGCTGAAATGTTAACCAGATATCAGAGTAGGGCACCCACAAAACAGAACTTTGCTAGTATTTTCCCATTTGCAACAGTAAAGTCTTAGAACAATTTACCTCAGTTCTCAGAAATAGAAAAAAGCTTCTATATGGCAAATAAATTTTCTCATAATATAATTCCTTATATGAATTTTTATGACTCTAAATGTGGGAACACTTCTTATGCCCAAATCCTCCTAAGAATGGCAGAGAGAGAGAGAGAGAGAGAGAGAGAGAGAGAGAATATTAGCCAGAAACTTCTGTGCCTACAATGAGTAGCTTTCCTTAGAACTAGATTGTTGTTATTAATGACAATGTTTCTTTGTTTACAGCACAATGCTGGACTGTAATTATTTGCTGGTATGAATTGCTTACTCACTTATTCCCCCCAATTAGTTGACCTATTGTTTCCTACATTTTTTTGTTGTTGATTCAATATTCTGGATAAATAGCCTGCTTGTGGATAGAAATGTTCTTCAGCAGTTCTGATTTTTTTCTTTCTCTTATAAATTGCTCAATAAAATTCAGGAACATAAAAAGGTCACTGGAGGTGATTAAGTGTAATATCTTCTCAAACTATATCTGATTGCCTAGGGGTTCGCATCAAGATAAAAGCTCTTATACCAGTTTAACAAACAGCAGGCTTGATTGCTTGCTGTTTTGTAAGACTGGCTGAGGACATACTCAGAGACTCCATCTGTCAAAAAATGATATCTGTTAGTTGGGAGAGAGTCAGAGTATGTACCTCATTCCCTCTCTAGGAGATGAATCTAACATTTCTCATAATTAGAGAATGTATGTTTACAAAATACATATGTCTACACATATGCCTACTGGGACCATGCATATATTAAAAAAAACAATAAAATAAACTCATATACACCCATATCCAATCAACCAAGCTATAAGCTTAATGATTATTCACCTACACTTCTTTTGTTTCCTCCATTCTCTTCTGGTCACTTTGAAAACATTTTTAAAAATATAGGATAATTCTTCAAGAAGAGGCATCATAATTTCTATGATTTAATTTTTAAATATCCTTTCCCCAAAAAAGAAGGTGCATGTGATAAAGGCCTAGTTTCCAGGTTGGTGCTATGAGGAAGTAATCAATCCTTAAAAAGGTGGGACTAAGTCTGAAGGTCTTATACAATTGGGGGCACGCCCTTTAAGGGGATTTTTGGGACTCTGTTCCTCTGAGACCTGGCTACTGGCTTGACATATGCTCTCACTGTGATGTGCTGCTATGTATCCCCACCAGAGGCCAGACAAATAAAACTGCCCAATCATGGGTTCTGAATGTCCAAAACTGTGAAATAAATATTTTTCCTCTTTATAAACTAGTTGTCTTTGGCATGTTATTGTATTAATGCAAATCTGACTTGAAACTCACATGGGAGGATTCTAGAAAACAATATTAGAGTCTATAAATTAGAACTAATTTAAGTATTACAGATTTACATTTCTTTTTTCTGTAGGAAAATAAACTAATTTTTTCACCTTATTTTTTATTGTTGTAGTCATACGTCTTGAGTACAAGATAGCAGAAGCGTACACACACACACATCCTTCATTTAGCCTTTTCCAAATTCCCAGCCCATTCCTTCCCTTCTCCCTTTTTCTCATGTTTGGCTTAATGATTGACTTTGATATGTTTGTGAATGTACATCATGTCTAAGGTAGATTGTAAGGATACAATACCGAAAGTCTTTCTAGAGGAGATATTCCATGTAAGATGAGTGAAATTTATTTACAAGAAGAAGGAAAAAATATGTCAAACTTGTAGGAACTAAGGAGAAAATCTGAATTACCTACCACTGACCAATGATGCTGATACAGTTAAATTGTATCTCTGTTACATTTTCCTTGTTCTAACTTCATAGCCTCCCTGTGCTGGATGAGTGAACAGGTTTCTCTTTGCTGAATTCATTCTATGTAATAATAAAATAATCTTGATCTTTAATATGAATTTTAAAAGAAGAAATTGATTTTTAGCTTCAGAAATCTCAATTAATTGGGACTACTTACAACTTCATGACAGTGTATGATTTAAAAAACCCTTAGGCAAAAATGTGCAAGAGCTCTGGAAGGTGGCATTGCCACCATTCCTCATCTCATCAAAAACATCTTCCTCCTTGACCCACCTGCCCAATTCTACCACTTATCAAAAACAATTAATGCTTTTTTGGTTCTGCACCATTACAGAATAGGAAAATTCAAATTCATGTGGCAGGAATAATTGAGGGTACCAGTGAAATCCTGAGTCCAAGGTCAAAACAATAGGTCATGGAAATAGATAAATAATAAATAGGAAAACAAAAACAGAAACCATACAGTAAGTTGAGAAATTAGTGTCTCTCTCACTATTGTCTGTGTTTTGATCATGGTTACAGGTAGAAATGAAACTCAAGTTGGAAAAAGCATGGCCTTGTGTCTGATGAACGTCAGGGCATAGAAAGCCTCACTTGGCCACGGCTATATTTTCATGCTCACGTACAGTTATTCTTTCAATAAAATATTTTTGAATATTTGCTATGCATGAGAAAATGTGTCAGGTATATTTGAAATATACTAATAAATCTGACAATGTATAGTAACAAGAATACAAATACAATCACTGTTTAATGTTGATTATTTAGGAGAAAGGGTACATATAGATCATAAATAAAGAAGTGACACATTGTCTTATGGCTTATAAGGCTTAGTGACAGTACCAGTCATAATAACTTTAGGATGGTCAACTGAGTATTTCATGAGAAAGAGAAACAACAGTAGAAAAGGTTTGCAAAATGTATACATAAGTATATATTATTATAGATACCAATAAACCTGAAACAATTGAGTATATTGGAGGAATAAAGAGTGGTTGGGACAAATGAACTTTGTGACAAACTCAGTCCTCCTAAATCAAGAATCTGACATCATTCACAGAAAGCCAGTTGTTTTCAAATATTTTAGGACAATAGATTATTTTGTCATATATAATTATTTGATTAGTTATAGCAAATAAAATAGATAATAGCCAGCCTAACAGCTCTTAGGCTAAAATATATTCAAAACAGAAGACATCTGTCTACTAATTTACATTTTCCCTTCTTCTCAGTTGCTTATGATGCACTGGCATCAAAAACAAGGGATTTAGCCGGGTATGGTGGTGCACGCTTGTAATCCCCGCGCTTGGGAGGCAGAGACAGGAGGATCGTGCAGGTTCAAAGCCAGCTGCACTGGCTTAGGAGACCCTGTTTCCAAATTAAAAAAAAAAAATTATATATATATATATATATATATATATATATATATATATATATATATATATGTCTGGGAGCATAGCCCAGAGGTAGAAGGGCTTCCAGGAACCCCAATAACAAAACACACAAACAAACAAACAAACAAAAAAAAAAAACAAGGAATTTATATCTACTGATATGTCTATATTATTTCGGTCTATTTTGTATTATATTTTTTTCTGTCTATTTTGTATTACTATTTTTTATTATATCATGTTTTTAAAAGGCCTTTGCACTTTTAACTTATCTAGTTAATAATTATATAGTAATAAAACTTATCCTCAGGAACGTCTGCTTCTGTTCCGGCAAAGTAACAGGGAATGGATTTGGTCTAAAACATGAAACAACAAATTAAACAAAATAAAAATGGACAGTCATAGGCAAAAATTATTTTAAAGTTATTAGATATCATATAATGATCTCTAAGTCATTGGAAACAAGGAGATGAACTCTACAATTGCATACCTTACTGCCATGAGAGATTTCAGGGCATGATACCTGTGAGAGGGAAATGAGAAACATCCCAGAGAAATTATGACCTGTGTAGATAAAGCTGAGTATCTTAGGAAAGAAAGGTAGCTAGAATTGATGGCACAGAGTGCTGAGAAGAGCAGAAATATACAGAGAGAATCCTGTAGATCCACAAATAATCATCACCAAGTATGCATCTAAGTATAGATTACCAAAAGCATGGGGGAAAACTACCTGAGACAAGAAAAAGAATTATCTCAAAGACTTAGAGTCTGCTCGTCCCTCATGTTGGACAGGAGACAATCTATTTCTACTAGCTGGGGTATAAAAATTCATGCTTCATGGGATGTCAGGGACGATACACAGGAAAGGCTTTTCTCACTAGTGGTAACAAGTAACTGAAAATGAAGCTTTACTCCAGATGTACCTACCATATTGCAGAAGCAAGTTCTCAAAAGATTTGTTTTCAATTAATAATAATAACATACTATAACAAAGTTAAAAAATATTTACAGAAACACAAAAGTGTCGATAATTTATTAAGATAAAACACACCACTTCTGGCAGCCAATCAAAAATGGCCAGGCATTCAAGATTGCACAAAAAGAGGACACAAGATAAAGAAAATGGCCACTGAAGTCAACTCAGAACTGACACAGACATGAGCAGTAGCAGACAAGGAGAAATTAATGACATGGAAGATATTATAAAATGTCCTAAGTCACATTCTTAGAGATGAATATTTCAATATTTGTGATGAAACATTCATTTGATGAGTTTTATGATATATTGTATAATGCAGAGGCAACAACTGTCAAGCTTAAAAAATAACAAAACATATCCAAAGTAAATCATATAAAATAATTTTAAATGTAGAGGGCCTATTATATATGCAGTTGACACTCTCAAATCAGAGGAGAAATAGGCAGGACAATAAAAAATATTTTAGATAGTAGCTGAAAATGTTCCTGATCTGATAAAAATTAGAAACTCATGCATTCAAGAAGCTCAATGAATCTTTGCAAAGGAAACAGAAATGAAGCTGTATCAAAGTACGTCATAATCAAATTTTTCAAAATCAGAAATGAAGATAAAATCATTACCCAGGGAAATAAAATAATGTTACATGAAGAACAAAGATAAGGATGGCAGCAATTAGCTCATTAAAAAGCAAAATGAGATGGTAAGCATCATCAATAACACCAAAAAGAAAACAAAATTATCTACCTAGAATTCTATATAAGCAAAAAAAATATCATTTAAATATGATGGTAAAATAGGATTGCTCTCATAGCTTAGTTTTTAAAGGGGTTCTTTTTTTTTTTTTTTTTTTTTTTTTTTGGTCTCTTTAGGAACCGGGGATCGAACCCAGAGCACCACACCTGCAAAGCAGGCCCTTTGCCACTGAGCTACATCCTGCCCAGGCTTGTCTTCAAGTGCAAAACAATGTTTAACAACTCATTTGAAATTGTATACTAAAGAACATATTACAGAAAATTTTTAAAGAATATAGAGGAAGTATCACATAGAAATACTGGTCAATGTAAAAGCAAAAGCCATAGAAATCATCAGCATCTTGGTGAAAACAAATTTTTCTTATTGTTAAAAAATTTCAACTTATTCACATGCTTTTCTTTATTCATCATAGATTCTGTTTTAGTTTTAAGAATTTTCTCTACATATTTAAAATGTTTTATAAAAATAACATTGCTACTTCTTCCTTATGTCATTGAATACTCCTTTAAAACATGATTTTTAATGGAAATATAATGCTTCATTATATTGAGTTATTAGAATTTATTTAAACAATGTTTTAATATTGAAGATTTATGTTATTTTTATTTTGAGATGACTTTTTGTAAATATCTCATAGATATTAGACTGATAATGTATATTATATTGTAATAAAATATGTACAAAGAACAACAGTAATATATAGATACAATATAATACGTAAGTTATAACATATATAAAAGTAAAGCTTATGTAAACAACAACAGAAAGGAGAGGAAAGGAGAAATGAAAGAATAATGTTTAGCATTTTTGTATTATTTTTGAAGTTGTATACTATCACTTGTAAGTTAATAGTATAACTCTCAGGTTAAAGATAAACTCTTTTTTTTTTTTTTGGTGGTACTGGGGTTCCTGGAAGCCCTTCTACCTCCGGGCTACACTTCCAGACCTATTTTTTACATTTTCATTTTGGAAACAGGGTCTCCTAAACCAGCGCGCGCGGCTGGCTTCGAACCTGCGCGATCCTCCTGTCTCTGCCTCCCAAGCGCGGGGATTACAAGCGTGCGCCACCACGCCCGGCAAAGATAAGCTCTTAAGCAACCACTAAGCAATACAAAAGTTGCTGCTAATAAGCCTATAATATCGGAAAAATAAATATAATATAATCAATCAAAAAAGATGACAGAAAAAAGTAAAATCAGAAAATACTGATAAAAAATAAATGTCAAGATAATAAACTAAAGGTAACTACTACATTACATGTAAATTACCTAAGGTCTGTAAAGTGAAATTATAGATTGTTAAATTGATTAAAAAGTAGGACTCAGAGCCAGGCATGATGGTGCATGTTTGTAATCCCAGTATTTGGTAGGCTGAGACAGGAGGATAGCGGTTCACAGATAGCCTCAGCTACTTAAGTGAGGCTCTCTGCAACTTAGTGAGACCCTGTTTCAAAATAAAAAATACAAAATGGGACAGGGGATGTAGCTCGGAGTTCAAATGCCCCTGGTTTCCATTTCCAGACCCACGGGGTGGGTGGAGCAGGCCCCAACTTAATGCTGCCTGATCAAACATAATAATTTAAATATGCTAAGACTAAGCTAAAAGTAAATGCATGGAAAATAAATCTTCTATTAATATTAAAAGAAAACCGAGAATGCTATGCTAAATCAAACAAAATAGATTTCAGAAAAAGAAGTATAGGCTCTGTTCTGTTTATCTGGAGGACATAGTCATACTAAGTATTTAAGAACGTACATAAACATCCTAAGTGCCGGGCGTGGTAGCGCACGCTTGTAATCCCCGCGCTTGGGACGCAGAGACAGGAGGATCATGCAGGTTCCTAGCTAGCCGTTCTGATTTAAGAGACCCTGTTTCAAAAATATAAAATAGGTCTGGGAGTGTATCCCGGAGGTAGAAGGGCTTCCAGGAACCCCAGTACCACAAAAAAAAAAAAAAAAAAAAAAAAAATCCTAAGAACAGAGCTTTATATAAAAATTCTTAAAATTTCCATGTACGAGTAGATGTGAAATCCTCACATAAACCAGATCAAGTACTTATCAGGCAATAACAGTTAACTTCACCTCTAGCCCCACATTTGTGGCCCTGTTGGGTCAGATGGTGAATAAAGTTTCCCACATTTGCTCTGAATTCAAGGTAGTAGTCCAAATAAACAGAGTACAGAGGAGGTCAAGGAGAAAAGACTTTCAAAGTTCTTTGTCCTTTTAAAGGGAAATACATGTTCTGGAGCTGCTCCAGCACCCTTGGTTTCAGATTTATTTTTATATTGAGCATGAATTAAAAGAATGAAATTAGATGACACTTGGCTTCAAAAATGTTTATAACAACTAGTCTAGCATTCTTACAATTTGGTATAAAGCTGTGAACTTTGTGACTTTCTAAAGCAAGAAACAAAACAAATGCAAGAGGAAAACAAAGTACTTTTACTAATAAAAAGTCTTAAAAATTCTTAGCTATTTAATTTGAACAATATGTTAAAAATATTCTACATATGACCAAGAGATATTTGTACCAGGAACAATGAGCTAGACCCCAAGTATTTTATTTTTTTATTTTGAAACAGGGTCTCGCTAAGTTAGAGTGTACTACCTTGAACCTGCGAACCTCCAGTCTCAGTCTTTCAAGGACTAGAATTACTTGTGTGTACTACCAGCTCAACACAGCCTCTTGATGAAATAAATACATACAGTAAACTCAACCTGTATATGAGGCTGTTGTCAGTGTAACTAAACACACTGGTTTGTAATAAATTAGTTTTAAAGTAAAAGAACACTAAAATAACAATAAAATGAGTGGTATAGTAAACATTTAAACTAATACTATAAACATTAAATATAAATTTCATATGTTGTATTCCTATGTATCTGCAAGCCCAATAGATTTGGCTCTACCATCCACACCACAAACATTTGAATAATGTGTTGTGTCCCAACATTGTGATGACTACCATGTCATTAGATGATAGAAAATTTTAGCTTTGGTATTACCATATGGGTTCTCCTTTGCATATGCAGTTTCTCATTGATAAGCAAAATTATATAGTGCCTCAGTGTATCTGAATAAATCAAACAAGGCATATGTTTATTTTAATAGAATCAGAGTAATGAGTATTTGAGAAAATCTATTCTTGACAAAAATTCTCAGTAGACTAACAAAATATTGTCCTCAAAATGATGAAGGACATCTTTTTGAGCTTATATTGTATACTATTGTAGAAACTCAACAATTTCTCCCAATACCTGAAACAAAGCAATTATGCTACTAATATCTAATGTTAAAATAAGGTTCAGACCTGTAAAATCACAAAAGAAAAATAATTTAAAAGCATTTATATTGGAAAGAAACATGTTGACCTTATCATCTATGTAGAAAATGTGATGAAATCTACAAAAACACCTCTAGTCCTAATAATCAAGTTCAGGGAGGATGCAGAACATAGAATTATGATGCAAACATCTCTCATATTTATATATACCAGAAATAGAAAAATCACAAATTTAAATGAAAAATCACTTCCATTTACAATGTCATCTCGGACATGATTTCTTCAAGAATTAATTGGATACAATATATGAAAAACATAAACCTTTAAAACTGAAAAAAATTGGTGAGACTGCTGGTTGAGTGGCACATTCCTGTAATATCAATACTTGGGAGGCTGAGATGGAAGAATCGTAGATTCAAAGACAGCCTCAATAACTTAGTGAGACTGTTTTGAAATTAAAAAAAAAAATGAGAGTGTGGCTTGAAGGCAGAACTTCTGTAAGCTCAATCTCCAGTAAAACAAACACACCCCCCCACACACACACAATGATGAGAAAAATTAAGGAACTAATTAAATGGAGTGATATTTTTGTTCTCAGTCCAGAAGATTCACCATTGTTAAAATGTTGATTCTCCAAATGACAAACTGATTGCAAAGTTTATTTTAAAAAAGTAACACAATAGTCAAAACATCTTTGAAAAAGTAGAACCAAGTCAGTGGACCAACATTACATGATTTTAGGTTTTAAGAATCATTAAAAAGTTATAGTAACAAAAAATGTGTGTGGTATTGGTATAAAGATTAATTTATAAACAGAACAGAATGGAGACTAGATATAGACCTACCTGTGTCAAAACTAGACTTTGACAAAGGTGCAAAGGCAGTTCTGTGGGCATTATATAGAGTTTTAACAAATGTTAAAAAACCTAGATATACATATACAGGACAATCCTAAATGTTAATCCACATCCCATACCTTATGCAAAAATTAACTCAAAGTATATTAAGTTTCTATTAAAAAAAATGTGCTACCAGGCATGGTAGCACATTTCTATAATCAGAGTACTTGGGAGTCTGAGAAAGGGTAATTACAGGTTCGAAGCCATTCTCAGCAACTTAGCAAGACCCTGTTTCCAAATAAAACAGAAAAATAGGCCTGGGGGTGTAGTTGCATGTAGAATGACTCTGAGTTCAATCTCCAGTAATAAAAAATAAATAATAAATATAAGAGAAAAATCTCTAAGTAAAATCAAGTTCCTATTTAAGAATGATTAACTTCCTATTTAAAATAAGAGAAAGCTATTAAGTTCCTATTTAAAACTAAAACTATTAAACTTCTATTTAAAAATAAAAGAATCATTTATTTATTTATTTATTTATTTAGGTGGTACTGGGGTTCCTGGCAGCCCTTCTATTTCCGGGTTACACTCCCAGACCTATTTTTATATTTTTATTTGGAAACAGGGTCTCCTAAGCCAGTGCACACAGCTGGCGTCGAATCTGCTCAATCCTCCTGTCTCTGCCTCCCAAGCGCGGGGATTACAAGCGTGCGCCACCATGCCCGGCCTCAAAATTTTATTTTTAAATCTAAGCAAAAATTTCTGTTAGCAAAATATAAAGTATGATCCATAAGAAAGAAACTGACATATTAGACTTATCAAATTGAAAACCTACTCTCCTAAAGACATCATTGAGATAATAAAAAGATGATCCACGGACAAGCTATAGACATACACAAATCCTGTTTCTGAGAATTCACCTGAATCTAGTACTTCATAATTTAATATCAAGAATGAAAAATTTCAGCCCGATGTGGTGACACACACTTGTAATCTCAGCATTTGGGAGGCTGAGACCAGAGGATAGCGGTTGGCAGACAGCCTCAGCTACTTAGTGTAGCCCTCTGCAACTTAGTGAGACCCTGTTTCAAAATAAAGAATAAAAAGTAGGGCAGAGAGTGTATCTCGGAGTTCAGATGCCCCTGGGTTCCATCCCCAGACCAAGAAAAGAAAAAGAAAAGAATAAAAATTTCAATAAAACAGGCAAAATTTTGAATAGACACTTTACTAAAAAGTGATGGTGAGTCAGCACATGAACAATAAGGTTCAATATCATTGGTACTTAGAGAGATATAAGTTGAAACAACAATAAAGTAACACCATGCATCTCTGAATGACTAGAATTTAAAAAGATAACCACATTTAGTTTGGCAAAGACCTAAAAGAAGTGAACCACCCAACCCATGATGGTGACCATAGAAAATGATGTGACCTTTTCAGACAAGAGTTTGGCAGTTCCTTAAAAGTTTAAATATATATATCTATTTGATAATCCACCCATTGTACTCTTACATATTTCCCTAAGAGAATAGAAACATTTTTTACATACTAGTTCTTCAGTATTTTCATGCAAGTTTCATTTATAAATACCAAAATCAAAACAACACAAATATTCTCTAATGAATGAATATATACTTTTCAAAGTATAAAGACTTCTATTCAGCAATAAAAGTGAAAAGATTGAAAATGAATGAATACATGACAACATAAATATTATAAAATAATTATAGTGAATGGAAGAAGTCAAATATTAACAAAAGTACATGCTGTGTATTTCTATTAAAGTTAATTCTAGGAAACAAAAAATAACCTGTAAGGACAGAATACAGACTAGTCGTTGCCTCAGAGGATGCACAGAGAGAAAAAAGAGAATTACAAAGGGGAACATGTCTGTGTTTAGATATGATGAATAAATCCTTTCCACGTGATTTCTCAAGTTATTACTTAATCTTTACACAGAAAAAATATTTTTCAGTTGTAGATTTAATTTTTATGTCACACCCCACTAAAAATAGACAAATTTAAAGAAAAAAAAAACCCACAGGAGAAAGGTAAAATTATTCCCTGAAGTAAGGCTAGACTAACAGTTCCTAGAATCTCCTAGAATTACATTAGAAAGGGACCCAAATTATTTGTCAATTAATCCAACTAGACCAAGTATATTAGAAATAAAGATTCTAGAGATTAAAGTGAGAAAAACAATATTTATAGCCATACAACTTTGGTACCTGTCTTAGTCCACCTGTGCTCCTATTATAAAATACCTGAGACTGGGATATTGATAAAGAACAGAAATTTATTTTTTATTGGTGCATTGTAGTCGTATATCTTAATGGAGTGCAAGATGCTAGAGGCACACAGGCCTTTACTTAATTCTCACCCCATATCTCCCCTTCCCTCCTCTGTTTGGCTTGCTGACAGACTTTGCTATGTTTGTGAATGTACATCATGTACATTAGGGAATTTATTTCTTCCCCTCTCCCATCCCTCTCAGTTAGGTTGCCTTATTTGCTCATCTATAGTTTCTCCTTCTTTGTCTAGAGCTTCTCCTATGACCCATTTTCTCTTTAGCTTCCACATATTAGGGAGAGCATCCAATTTATTTTTGTGACTGACTAATCTCACTTAGCATAATGTTCTGCAGTTCATCATTTTCCCTGTAAATAAATATTTTTTCTTTATGGCTGAGCAAAATTCCACTAAACAACAGAAATTTATTTCTTATTAATCTAAGTTTGGGAAATCCAAGATCAATGCACAGAAGTTTTGGTGTCTGGTGACAACTGCTTTGTGCTTCCTAGATGGTGCTACTGACTACTTTCTCACATAGCAGAGGAAATAGGCTTCTTTTCTGCCTCCTAAAACTCAAACTCATTTTGCTTTTCAGTTTTGTGAGACATGGCTTTTCTGTGTTGTCCTGGCTGGTCTCAAACTCTTAGATTCAAGAGGTTCTCCTGCCTTAGCCTCCCAAATGTTTGGAGTCACAGGCCACCATGACCAGCTCTAAGCCCAACTTTTAAGAATCATAACATTTAGTGCAAATTAATAGCACAAAATAATGGTTTTATGACAGTTTCATATACATGTATACATTAAACACACCTACTCTTCGCATTTCCTCCTTTTCTGCTTCCTTATTTTCTTCTGCAACACTCCCACTTCTTTTCTTTCTTTCTTTCTGAATTTGACCTATGAGAGAAAGCATGTGATTGTTGTTTTACTGAGTCTGGCTTATTTTGTTTTCCATTTTATCTCTAGCTCTATCCATTTTCCTGAAAATGTCATTATTTCATTTTGTTTATAGATGAATGATCCTCACATACCACATATATATTTTCTTTTATCCATTTATATGCTGGTGGGCATCAGGGAGGATTTCATAACTGGTTACGGTGAACAATGGCACAATAAACATGGTTATGTAAATATCATTGTAGTATGCGAATTGTGATTCCTTTAGATACATATCCAGGAGTGATATAGCTGGGCCATACAGCAGATTATTTTTGATGTTTTGAAGCACCTCTGTACTCTTTTCCGTAGTGGTTGGACCTGTTCACATTCCCACCAACAGAGTGTAAGATTTCATTTCCCCCTGTATCCTCACCAGTTATCTGTTGTTTTGTTTTTGTTTTGTTTTGTTGGTGGTATTGGGGTTTCTGGAAACCCTTCTACCACTGGGCTACACTCCCAGACCTATTTTATACTTTTATTTTATTTGGATACAGGGTCTCTTAAGCCAGCGCGACTGGCTTTGAACCTGCACGATCCTCCTGTCTCTGCCTCCCAAGCACGGGGATTACAAGCATGCGCCACCACACCTGGCTAATTATCTGTTATTTTTGTCTGTCTGTTTGTTTTCTTGATAGTATCCATTATGACTAAGGTGATATCGAATCCCAATGGAGTTTTGACCTACATTTATTTGATGGAGATGTTAAGCAGTATTTTAGGCCCAATGTTGTTTTTTTCTTTGCTGTACTGAGGATTGAGCCCAAGGGAATTCTACTACTGAGCTATATTCCCCAGCTCTACTTTTTTATTCTTTATTTTGAAACAATGGTCTCACTAAGCTGCAGAGCTGAAGTTGGCCACAATCCTGTGATCCTCCTGTATCGGCCTCACAAGTATCGAAATTACAAGTGTGTGCCACCGCTCCCGGCTCATAGGCCCAACTTCTTATTAGTGTCACATTGGTAAGTCAGTCTTACTGTATGAATTTGGAAGAGATATATTCAAACTAGAGAATTTCTTCTACTCAATATCTTTTACTTTTATTTTGAAAACTTATTTCAAAATATTTACTGTGGAGGTCTGCAAATCCATATTTGGGTTATATTTTCAAACGGGCAGTGTTGGCATGAATATAGCACAAACAACTGAGATATCACTTTACTACTCAAGTGATAACCTGAGAATCAGGGTCACCAGAGAAAAGTAAACCCCCTTCCTCCCAGCATTAAATCCTGGGACAACAGAGGGAAGGGCCATTTTATTTTTATTACATTTCTTCATTAACCCTTGCATATTTAAGAAGTGCTTCCCTGCTCAAGTCTCTTAGCTCAAGCCCTTTAGAGAAAACTGTGAAGGAAACACCACAGATTTATCATTTATGAATTATTCAACATTATCATTATTAGCTCTCATAATTCCAGCCATGCTGTTCATGTGGCTCTGTCTTTTTGCTTAAGTCATATAAAACTCAGCTGACAAAACATTAGCATGCATACCATGGGGAATTGGTGGGGCCTGGTTTGGCTGATTATAGCTGCCTTCTACTTCTAACTCCAGGGATTCTGTGTACATAGAACTTTCTAAGTTCAAAACAGAAAGTTTCAACAACAACAAAAAAGTAAAGGATTTCCTAGCAATAGTTTTGAAGACAATGATTATTCTTATTCAAATAACCTGATCTCAACTGGCTATGGTGATGTACACCTGTAATCTCAGTACTTGGAAGGCACAAGAGGATCACAGTTTAAGGCTAGTATCAGCAATTTAGCAAAACCCTCAGAGATCTAACAAAAGCCTGTTTCAAAAATGTAAAATTATATATAGACTGAGTGTGTTTCTTGGGGTTAGAATTCTCTTGAGTTCAATCCCCAATACTAAATAAATAAATTAAAAATAAAGAGAACATAATGTCTGACTAAGGAAAGCTTCAGGAGTAACAATAACACCTGCAGTTCCATGCATGACCTATATGAGTGCAGCAGGTCAATGAGCAGCTAAGATAATTAGTATGGTACACCCTTCCTTATGGCTTCATAAGCAGTCAGATTTGTCTTCCAACTAATATCTTAAATGTCACTAATACTTACTGGTTCCTATAATTTACACCTACCATCATGAAAATGCAAATATTCTAGTAAGTTGTTACATCTCTAACCCAAACCCTTATAAACCTGTTTAGCAGATGATTCTGTTCAGGCCAACTGGAAAGACAATGAGTTAAAAGCACAGCTTTCCTGCTTGGATTTGCAACCAAGGGATCCAAAAAAGCTGGTCTGGCAGCATGATTTGCACTGGCCGTCCGCTGCGATGGATTCCTGGATTCTAGATTTCCAATGGGATTCCTGTAGATTTTGGAACTAATCTGACAGTTCATAGGAAGAAACAAATGTCTACATAATAGTATGAACTTAAACTTGTGTTTCTTTGTCTACATGACAATTCTATAGGTAGCAAACTGTAGGCATGTCATAGAGTGAGTCACATCTGAAGTACTATTAATTGGGTAAAAATGTGCCTTAAGGCATCTTGATAGTATCTATTCATAGAGTTCCCTGCTTATCCTATTCAGCTACATTGCAACCAGGTTGTAGTTCGAATGTCATTTACATTTTTGCTCATATGAAAAAGCACACTCAGAAAAGAAAAATTAACTGTCTTTATCTGCTTACTTATTTTCTTCTCATTAAACACATATTTATTTGTTAAGAATTTTCTATCTGCCCAGCACTATTACATAGGATATTGTCATAAATACACAGAGATGGGAACAAAATACTTCTCCTTCTTACAAATTTTAAAATATTATAGGAAGCCAGGCCTGGTGGTGCACGTCTGTAATCTCAGTACTTGGTGGGCTGAATCAGAAAGATCACAGGTTCAAGGTCAGCCTCAATGATTTATAGAGGTTTTCAGTAATCCACTAAGATCCTGCTTCAAAATAAAAAGTATAAAAAGATAAAGAAGTCAAATAACAACAACAAATTCTGGCGAGAATGTGAGAAAAAAAGAACTCTTTTACACTGTTGGTGGGAGTGCAAACTAGTTCAGCCACTATGGAGATCAGTGTGGAGATTCCTTAGAAAACTAGGAATGGATCCACCATATGACCTGGCTATACAACTCCTGAGTATCTTTCCAAAGGGGTTGAAATCAGAGAACTACAGTAACATTTGCATACCTATGTTCATAGCAGCACAGTTTATAATAGCCAAAATATGGAACCAACTTAGATCTCCATCAACAGATTAATGAATTGCAAAATTATGAGAATATACACAATGGAATTCTACTCAGCTATAAAGAAGAACAAAATCATGTAATTTGCAAGAAGATGGAAAGACCTGGAGAACATTATGTTAAATGAGACCAGCCAAGCACAGAAAGAGAAGGGACATATGTTTTCTCTAATATGCCCAAACTAGGGAGTATTGGGGATACCAGAGGGAAAACCTCAGCAAAGCTAGAAAGGAATAGTAGGAGAGGAAGAAGGCAGAGGTTGATTAACAAAGGAGCTATATTTGAATATGAGACTAAGTGTGACTGTAACATGGTCAACCTGGACACTCATTGTTGGGAGGGGGGGAAGGAGATTGGGGGGGCACCAAGCACTGTGTGAATGTATGCCATTTCAATATGATCCACACAAAAATTTTAAAAAGGGCAGAGGATGTAGCTCAGAGATAGAAAGCTGTTGGGTTCAATCTCCAGTAGTGCGTGTTTGCACATGCACAAACACACACACACACACACACACACACACACACACACACACACAATCAGGAAAGCCATCAATATAGTCAAGAGCAGACATATAGTTTGAGCTCATTTCTGTTATTCATTTCCCCCACTTTTTATGTAATTATCAGTAAACAAGAAACAAAGAAATTTATTTATTAGAAATATCTGGCCAGGCATGGTGGTACATGCTTGTAATCCCAGAATTCCGGAGGCAGAAACTGGAAGATCACAATTTTCAGACAGTCTCAGCTACTTAGTGAGGCCCTTCGCAACTCAGTGAGACCCTGTTTCAAAAATAAAAGACTGAAAAATAGGGCTGGGGTGTAGATCAGAGGTAGAATGCCTCTGTGTTCCATCCCCAGTACCACCGCAAAAAAAGAAAAATCTGAGGTTTAGAATTACATTAAGGCAAATGGGGATGAACTATATTCTTCTTCTTTCTTTAATTTTGTAAAACTTCTCTTTTAGACTGGATCTCTTCTGGGAGATATTTTTTTTTTGAATATGCATGCTAACAATGCCTTTAAATGAAGTGGCTACAGAGTCAAAAGGCACATGTTGAGATGTTCATGGCCCTACAGTTTATCAGGAAGATGCAGCAACTTTGCTTTTGGGAGGGTTTGATTTCTCCACCTCAAGTGACAGCTGCACCTTGAACCTCTGTCTGGCTGATTGGACAAAACAGCTGGATTTTGTTCTGTTTCTGAGCAGGGGAATGGTATGCCAGACAGCATCTCTGCCCTGTAAGGGAAAGGAAAAGAAAAGAGTGCATCTTGCCATGTTGTAAGGCTATCTCAAGGGCCTTCCAAAACATATATATATATATATATATATATATATATATATATATATATATATATATATATATAATAAGACAGAGCTATGATTGCCAGTTAATCAGGATGGGGTTAAAGTTTTAGAGTTAAACGTTGGCAAGCCTGCTAGTGAGACTTACAGACACAGGCGTGCTCACACCCACCCACGCTACACATACACTCGCACACACAACCCCAGGTGGAGTGGGGAATTAGTCAGCGGAGGCCTGACAAAGTGCTTCCTACACATGCTGTTCTGTCAGGCGGCACAGCTTCTCGGGCTTCAGAAGTAATTACATGGATTTTCTGTCTTGTACTTGCAAAAACACAGCCCAGCACTGAGCTGCTGCTGGCTCTTCGCTGACAATGCCTTTGGCTCTAGCAGGCAGCAGGCTGCAGGAGGATGTTTACATGCTTTCTTTTAAGAATTCAAACCCCAGGAAGGCACAGGAGGTACCAGTGGAAGGAAGACAACCAAAAGTTTACAAGAGGGGAGCAAAGGTGTAGAAAAGGTTCTCTTGGATAATCAAGCATGACATTCCAGAGGGGATGTAGGTACACAAGAATAGGAGAATTAATGAAAAATGAGGCTACAATAATGTCATTAATGAGTTTTATTTTCTTTTAACTTCATCCATCAGCATAATTACTTGGCCAGGAATACTCATTTTGCTTTCTATTGATTCATCAATCAATCAACATTTATTAGACCCTACATAGCCCCAATTCTAGGCTGGGCAATCTGTTTTTATATGATTTGGGGAATAAAGTATAAAAGCACAATCCCTGGACACAGGAGGCTTATGTAGGAGATGGAGATACAATTACTTATTGGAGAAAAACTGAGGAGAAGGTGGTTTATGATACATGCTCAATTAGTTAAGAAATAGACACCCTGATATCAAGGGTCTCTATACCCACTATTGGGGGACATTTCTCATTGTAGTCTTTATCTTAATGATCATGAAATCAAGAAATGGAATACATATAAACACATAACAAAACACAATATGCTGGGGTGTTGTGATGGTTAATTTTTGTTGTCAAATTGATTGACTTAAGGAATGCCTAGAAAATTGTAAAGCACACTTCTGGGTGTGTTGGTGAGGGTGTTTCCAGAGAAGCTTGGCATGTGAGTCATTGTACTAAGTGGTAAATACCAGTAAATATGGGCATCACCATCACCTAGAATAGGACCCAGATGAGACAAAAAAAAGTATCAGAAAAAGGAAGTGTGAGTGAGCATTCCCTTTCTTGAGCAGTTTTGTTTTTCTGCTATCATCAGCCATGGATATAAGACTCCATATCTTTAGACATTTAATCCAGACTTTGATCAGTGACTCTCCAGGGCTATATTGTTCCTGCTTATCCATTTGTTCTGAAGGTTAGGGCTTCTGGGTTGAACAGCTTCTGGTTTACATTACTCTTCAGCTAACAAATGGCCATTGTGATACTATTCAACTACTAGAGGTTTAAGCCAATCAGATAAATCCTCTTCTCTAATTTTACATATTTTATTGGTTTTCTTTTTCAAGAGAAATCTATTATGAATACTAAAGCCATAATAAGCAAAAAGAGACAAGTTATACCACAGAGGAAGGACTAAAACATCACTGAGATATATTGTGAACCTAAGAGATATTCAGCATAATGCTGTAAGGAATTGGCTCTGAGAAAAGAAGATGTATAACTAGTGTATAATATTTCACATGCAATTCATGTGCTTTTTACAGAGGAGGTCTTTTAAGTGTGAGAATCTTAAGCTTTGTGAATGCAAAGCTCCAGACTTGCACACGCTCATCTTCAGCCTACAGAGCTGATTCTGGTTGTTATATTAGGTCCAGGTGACAGTTATTGTCACAGACCATGGGTCAGTTTCTGAAGTTACTATTCTTATTAAGTTGGTGAACATCTGTGCATTTGCCCCAGCACCCAGAATACTGACCCAAACCCTGTGAGAACTTGTAGTCATCCACAGCAGAAAGAATTTAAAAGAGCCTCACACTAAAGAATGCCTTTGTGACTTTGTCTCAAATTGGCTCTGAGACCTTGATCTAGTATTTTCACTTGTCTTAATGTGTCCTCAAATATTTTGGGTGTGTTTAGACTCACTCCTGTTGTTCAACTGTGACTAGACTCTTTTCAATACCTACTAACCATTCAATCTCTTCATTTTTATGTCCATGACCCCTTTTGACTCTTCATTCAAACTATTCTTCTTCTCTAATCCTTCCCATTCCCTCTCAGACTACAGTCCATAAAAGTCTGGATGTAATGTACTTCCAGATTTGACTGAAGAAATCACGCACTCACACACACACTTATATACACACATATATGTATGTATATATTTCCAAATTTAGATACCCTCTACCTATTTTGATTGGTTATTTACATACCTATATAACTACATAACTTTCTGATCTGTTAGTTGTAAATTAATGTGATAAAAATAGACTGTACCCTTTCAGTTGATCAAATAACTTATTCCTGATCATTTTCTGATGATGTAGATGATATTATATTTTATTCCTACTTCAAGGATTACTTAAGACCAGGGAGATTAGGTAACTGGTTCAATTTCATGTTTAAAGTAGGAGAAGACAAATTCAAGTTTAGATCTTCTGATCTCAGACTCTTCCTATAATTCAACCTTCATAAAAATTTAACATATGTAACCAGCAGAGTTCAATAATTTCTGAAATATGCAAAACATGAAAAGATAATTTACTGAATTTTGTGTGAGAAAATGACATAGGGTAGAAAGAATTATTTGATTGATTTGGGAAGACTTGTTGAAGTTTAACTTAGGTATAACTATGCCACCTGAAAAAATTTCTATCTGCACCACAATTGTATAATGGAATGATGATTTTACCATATTTCAGACTTGTTAGGAAATCTCTCAGGTTCAAACAAGAAAAGACATAGTAGAAAATTTGAATTGGACACAGAATATGCAAATGTTTACAAAGAATCAACAGTTTCCTTTTGGTGTGGCTATCAGTCTTCCAGTTCACTAGAGTCTCATTTACAGTGCTGAAGAAGCAACTGGAAGTAAATCCATAATATTAAATGATTCCTCCACAGAAAAATAATTGACAGGTATGCTTGCTGTTTGCAATAACAGTGCTCTAAGAAATCGTGGTGTTTCTAATTCTCACTGTACATAAGAAATTTCATGTAATGTTGTAAGTAAAACACATATATTTAGATATCTATTTCTTGAAATCTAGTAGTAAAATGATAAGTTCATAATAAAAAATAATCCTGCAAAACAACGAAAACTAAATAGAGAAAAACATCAGACTAGAGATATAAACAAAAGTATTTTTAAAAATTATTTTATTGGTACACTATATTATTAATTACATAATGTAATTGGTACATTACATTAAGATTCAAAGTGATACATTAATTTTTGCACTCCACATCACTAGGTGTGTTTGCATATTCCCTTGACTCCTTCCCTCCCTATACATTGCTAAGAGACTGATAATGATACCTTCATATACACATAACATCTTTGATGTGAACAAAATTCTTAAATAAAAAGATGAGAGTCAGCCATGGTGTCGCATGCTTGTAATCCCAACATTTGGGAGGATGAGACAAGATGATCATGGTTTGCATGGTTTGCAGACAGCCTCGACTACTTAGTGAGGGCCTTTGGAACTCAATGAGATCCTGTTTCAAAATAAAGAATAAAAATAGGGCTAGGGGAGTAGCTCAAATGTAGAATGCATCTGGGTTCCATTCCCATTACCACAAAAAAAAGAAAAGAAAAAGATAGATGGGTAATAACTTACTTAACAGACTAAGAAATTATAATACACAGTTGCTTTTATAGGGGGAGAATAAAATAACAATGATTAACTCTGAAAAACAGTCCGAAACTGAGATACTGGACACACTCAAGATTGGGTGTTTCAGGATGCATTTGAAAATGGATTTTTAAAAATTTATAAAAATGAACAGTAAAAGACCAATGCTCCACTTCAAAATCAATTTTGTCAAGAGAGTTCTCCACCCAGAAGAATAAAGAAAGTTTCCCCCTGACAGAGGCTGCATAGCAATACATTTGACTCAGACAAGGTAGGCATAGCTAAGGGATGGAGTGAATTCCAAGCTCTAAAGGAAAAAAAAAAAAAAACTAAAAGATAAGAAAAGAAGAAAAAACACATGTAGAATGTGATTTCCTGCATCAACAGCTTTTTCCCTTTAACAAAATCTAAGAGTTCTGACAGCCAAAATTATAGCTTTTAAGCAGAATACCAGAGTACTATTTTATAAAGAAACACCCAGCCAAATAAATGGGTATGTAGATATCGATGAAGACAAAGTAAAAGAAAAAGCCAGATCTCCTTACATTTCACACTGTGGCAGGGCCCACAAATCAACCAACCATGCCTGTGCCACTTATAATTTGAAACACTAATTTGGTTCTCACTCTTAACTATAGATAATATGAAAGTTCAACATTTATTGATTTGATTTTGTTTTCAAGAAAGGTTATTGCATCTGGTTCCTAGTTCCAGATATTTGGGATAAGCTGTTGACTAGCCCTTGATTTTTGAAATTTATGTTTTATAGATAAGAGATAATATTGCACCCATTAAAATAGAATGAGATGCTATAAACAAGAACATTTAGAAAGTGAACAAGAACTTTTGAAAATGTGTTATGACAGTATAAAAATGAATAGAAGAATTGGAATTGATGGTGAAAAATCTTTTAGTCAACTGAACAAAGTTATAAAGACACAAAAAATGATATTTATGATAATTAAGAAGCCAACCAAAAAGGTCTAGCATTCAGTGGGTAACATAAGCGAGAAAGTAGGCAGAATGGAAGGAAAGGAGCAGTTATTAAAGTCATAATGAAAGGAGATATACCATAATTGAAGAACAGGGGTTTCCAAATTGAGGGAACATTCAAATCTAAGACAGGGCTCATAGTAAGGAATTCCATGAGGTCTGTGGAAGAACGGGAAAGCCCATATTCTAGAAAGAATTTATCTTACTTATAGGATTGAAAAACAGAAGGCTCAAAATTTCTTATCAACACCAGTATCTGGAAAAACAAGCAGATGTGCATTCAAAAATATTTCCAACTGGAATTTACTCATGAACAAGGAATTAATAAAAATGGAGTATTGCCTGAAGATTTAGTTGTAAAGCATCGCAAGTAATTTATTTTCTATGCATCCCTTCCTAAAAGCCAACTGGAATAAAACAAGTGAAGGAAAAAATGAAGACTATTTAAAATAGGCATTATTAATTTCAGGAAAATTTAAAAGTAGGGAAGTGGATCTATCATATAATATGTACTTCAAATGTGAGCATAGTTTTAATACTAAAAGTACTTCATTTTATTTTATTTAGTTTTTGTACTGGGGATGGAACCCAGGGGCATTCTACTTCCGAGCTATACCCCAAGACCTATTTTGTATTCCTTATTTTGAAACAGGGTCTCACTGAGTTAGAAAGGGCCTCACTAAGTAGTAGCTGAGGCTGACCATGAACTGTGATCCTCCTGTTCCAGCCTTGCTGGGATTACAAGCGTGCACCACCATACTCAGTTTTGAAAATACTTTATAGGGCTGTCAGTATAGCACTGTGAAGCTGAACTTTAAAGAAATTTCTTTACCTAATAGCCTCCATTTTATACTTTTGTTTGGAGATTGTTTTAATCAACTTTTCATCAAAGTAATAAATACCAGAGGAAATCAAATTGTAAAGTAGCCGGGCGTGGTGGCGCACGCATGTAATCCCTGCACTTGGGAGGCTGAGACAGGAGGATCACACGGGTTCAAAGCCAGCCTCAGCTACTTAGTGAGGCTCTCAGCAACTTAGTGAGACCCTGTTTCCAAATAAAATATAAAAAAGGTCTGAGAGTATAGCCCGGAGGTAGAAAGCCTCTGGGTTCCACATCCAGTACCACCAAAAAAAAAAAAAAATAAAAAATAATAATAATAATAATAATTGTAAAGTAAAATAATTATTTTGGTCCATGGTTTTAGAAACTCCAGTATATAATCAGTTGGCTTCATTGCTTTGATTTGTAAAGGCACATCAAAACAGGAAAGTGTAGCTGGGCGTGGTGGCTCACGCTTGTAATCCCAGCATTCCAGAGGCTGATACTGGAGGATCGTGGTTCGGGGACAGCCTCGACTACTCAGTGAGGCCCTCTGCAACTCAGTGAGACCCGGTTTCAAAACAAAGAATAAAAAATTGGGCAGGGGGTGTAGCTCGGAGGTCAAAAGCCCCTGGGTTCCATCCCCAGACCCGCAAAAAACAACAACAAAACACCCCCAAAACAAAAACAAAAACAAAAACCAGGAAAGTGTAGCAGAGATAAATCATTCATCTCATGGTTAGGAAGCAAGAAGAGAGAAAGGAAAAAAGCCAGGGTTCTACAATTCCCTCAAAGATATGTCCCAAATACTTAAAACACATCCTAGGGATTCTTCTTAAAGGTTCCACAATCTCTCCATAGTGCCAAGCCCAAATCAGGTTTTTAACCAATGGACCTTGGGGGAACATTCTAGATCCAAATTATAGTAGGTAAAATTGAAATGTATCAACCTGTATTTTCTTTTTAAGTTATAATTATTGTAGTGCGTGGCTTATCTCTCCACCCACAGACTATGCTTTGTATAGAGTGGTTTGCAGCTCCTGGAAATCATAATAGTTCATCTGCCTCCGTACTTTGTGAATGCTGGTTTCTCTGCAGGGATGTCGACCCTCCTTCTTTTGTGGCATCCGTTAGTCTGTGAAGACCAAACAAACCGCATGGCCTCAAATATCTTCTCTCACCATCACCTCTTGCTGGCCTGGTATGGGAGGGGCCCTCGGTGGGCTCTCTCATTCCTATGCTGTTCTTTCAGCATCAATACACTCACCTGATGTGGGTTCACTTTCTTTGACTTCCAAAAGTATGTGAATTCTTAAGCCGGGCCTGGTGGCAAATGCTTGTAATCCCCATGCTTGGGAGGCGGAGATAGGAGGATTGCACAGGCTCGAAGCCAGCCGAGCTGGTTTAGGAGACCTTGTTTCCAAATAAAATGTATAAAATAGGTCTAGGAGTGTAGCTGAGAGGTAGAAGGGCTTCCAGGAACCCCATTACCACCAAAAAAAAAAAAAAAAGTATGTGAACTCTTGACTTCCTGGAAAGTGTGAGTCATAGTTTATTCATCAATATATCTTTGGTCCTTACTTAAGCTTTTAACAACTTCTTCTTTAACCTTTAAAACTACCTTAAAAATGAAAATTCACCATGCCTGGGGCCTCTAGCAAGACTGAGATAGAAGGATGATAGATTCAAGGTCAGCCTCAGCAACTTAGTAAGAACTTCAGCAACTTAGCAAGACTCTGTTTCAATTTAAAATTAAAAAGAAAAGGAAGAGGTAAATTTTTTGACAAACATTTGATTTTTCAGGTGCATGCTATTCGAAGTAGTGGGTATGGAGGCTCTGTGAAACATTCAGCTCATAGGGCTATGAGACAATGGTTTTGGGTTGCAACCTGCTCTGTTTGCATGTTTAGCAAGGAGGGATTTTCTTAAATATGGGACATTGTGGTTTCATTATATCAACTAATATACTACTTCTTGACACATCTGATACTAATTTGTCACACATTGAAGCTTCATAAAGAAGACATTATGTTTGTATAGACTATCTTGATGAAAACAAGAGGCCAATATTACTATCAAAGCTATTTCAATTACATAGTCACCTTACATACTGCATAGAACAGCTTGGCATGATCAATATTTAAAATATTAAAAAATTTAAAAGAAACAAAATTAGTCATATAAGTTGTTTGACTTGAAAACTTTTAGTAGATTTTTAGTAGGTTTTAACTAAAAAATGCTCTTTCATAGTACTTAATGGCTAAAATGTGTTACAACATATAGAAAAGTCATTTTTAAAGACAAAACAATTTTGACATGATGTATTTAAAAATAATTTATTTTTGTTGAAAAAATATAATTCTCTCTATATTATTGGTCTATACCCCAATACCTGAATTTATCCTAAAAAATGGAAAAAAGATAACTCATATCTAAAGAAACATTGATTCAAATGCATTTTCAATTCAAATATTCTTCACTCAACAATGAAATTTATATAAAAAGAAGTATTTTTCCTTTCTCCTTTTATTTATATATCCACAACCAGACAAGCCATAGCACTATCTAAACAACTGTATGCATTAACAAACAAAACATAGATCAATAGCTATAATTTGACACACATGCACTGTTCTCTATGAAAACATCAATAGTCTAAAAGCTGAGTGGGCATAGCTGGAAAATATGCTTTACAGACACAATGTTGGCAGAAGATTAAATAACCAGATGTCAGAAAGAAAAAAAATTCAATGAAACTGAATGCATATTGGAAATGTACAGGTATTCTGTAGAGCTAAACTGTTCAGGATTAATAATAAGAAAATTATCTTCTACTTGCAGTCATTCAATTACTGTGTGTGCAAATATTTTGGATTGGGTGTTTCCTATTCAAATATATTATTATCTACCAAAGAAGCCCTGTTGGGAGTCAAAGCAGTACTGGGATATGAGTTGCACAATGCAGTCCAATCTGAAAACAATATCTTAAGTTGCTATAGAAGCTTTCATAAGCGAAACCACAGATGACTTGTGTCATTCAAATCTATAGCTCTCTGATGGAGCAATGAAAAGGGAATATATAACTTAGTAATGGGCTCAGGCAGCTGAGAGAAGCCAAGTTTATGTAGAGTGTTTGATTGAAAATAGATGAAATTCAAGAGTGTGTCAACTCAGCCAGCACCTACACAAACCAAAAAGCAAATAAGCCATTTGCCATTTTATTATAAGGCAATATGGAAGGGAATAGGGCAGGGCACCAGGGACAGGAATCTTAGAACATTTTTATCATTTTCCAATGTTATTATGTGAAACAATTCATTGTAATTACACACAATAGAAGAAAGCGTGTCTCCCTTGACTAATATTTTTAAGGGGAGATTCTTGGCTTCTTAATGTGCATAAATCATCAAGAGTGACCACAGTAGGAGAAACTGTCCATTTATCTTTAAATTTTTTTAATTCACTTCTTTAAAAATGTATGTATTGTTAATCTGCAAGCATTGTCTCACACACATCCACAAGTTTTATAATTCCTAAAATTTCTTAGAGTGCTATCTCACTGTTTCTACAATTTTATACACACATTAAAATAATACTTTATACCACGTCATTTGCTTATATAATTATTACACTCCTGATTATGCCTAGAAAGCAGGAGGGTGGAGGACAGCAAAAGGGCTGTGGGATTAAGATAAATACTGGATGAAATTACAGAGGTAGAAGAGGAGACAGAATATAAAGTTTATCTTACTGGAGAAAATGACCCAGAATGAAAGCAAAATAAACCCCATCATTAGAGCAGAGTTATTAAGACAAACACAAAGATCAGAACATATAAATAAAGGCAAGGCTTTAATGTAATGAGTCACAGCCTTAAGAGTGGGGATCAAGATTTAAAAACAGAAAACTAAAACCATTGGGTTAAGATGATATGAAGGTGAATAAAAAGGGAAACCCATAAAATGAGTTGCTCACATATATGTGCTCACTTTTCATGAAGAATTTCATGAACAGAAGATTTAAAGTCATGAAAAAGTATTTTTAAATAAATCAGCAATAAAAAAATCATACCAGCAAAATGAAATTATAAAAGACATAACTATGTAACAATACTCAACCTCACTAGTAGCAATAGCATGCCAAATAAAATATACTGATTTCAAATTAATTGAGTTGGCTAATATTAATACAATAAAAAGGCAACACCATTATAACAAAACTGTGATGATTCAGTACTTGGGAGAATGAGACAGAAGGATGGAAGGTTCAAGGTCAGTCCTAGGAACTTAGGGCTGAGACTCTCAGCAACCTACCAAGATTCTATTTCAAAATAATAATGATTATAAGAGGCTTTATTATTTCTATTATTCTGAGAATCCTCCATAATGCTTTCCAAAGTGTTTGCTCTTATTTTCAATCCCACCAACAATTGATTAGAATTCCCACTTCTTCATATCCTCACCAGCATTTGTTGTTGTCTGGTTTTAAATGATTGCCATTCTAACTGTAGTTAAGTGAAATCTCAGGGTAGTTTTGATTTGCATATTTTGGATTACTAATGATGTTGAACATTTTTTCATACATTTACTGGCCATTTGGCTTTCTTTTGTGAAGTGTCTATTTAGTTATGTACCCATTTTTTATTAGATTATTTGTTTTCTTAGTGGTTTCTTGAGTTCTCTGTATATTCTAAATATTAATCGTCTTTTGGAGAAAGAGTTGGCAAAGTTTTTCTCCCATCTGTCAGTTCTCTGTTGAGGTTCTTGTAGTTTCCTTTGCTACACAAAAGCACTTTAATTTTATGCAATCCCATGTATTGATTCTCCTTTTCATTTCTAGTGCCTTGGAGATCTTGTTGAGAAAAATTTTACCTATCTATGTGTTGAAGTATTGGGCCTATCATTTCTTTAAGGAGCTGCAAGATCTCTGGTCTGATTTCCATTTCTTTAATCCATATTGAATTGACTCTTGTGAAGGGTGAGAAAGTGGAGTTGATATTTATTTTTCTGCAAATAGTAAACCAGTTTTGCGAACATCATTTGTTGAAGAGGCTATGTATGTTTTTGGCCCCTTTGTCAAAAATCAATTGGCTGTAAGTTTGCAAATTTGCTTCTGAGTCTCCTATTCTGCACCACTGGGCTATGTGTCTGTTTTTGTGGCAGTACCATGTTGTTTTTATTACTATGGCTTTGTTGTACAGTTTGAAGTCAAGTATTGTGATGCCTCCTGCATGGTTCTTGTTGCTGAGAACTACTTCAGCTATTCTAGATTTTTTGGTTCCAAATGAATTTAAGGACTAATTTTTCTATGTCTATGTGGAATGACCTTAGTTATTTAATGAATATTGCACTGAATCTGTAGATCACTCTTGGAAGAATGGCCATTTTGATGATATTTTTTCTCCCTATTCAAGAACATAGAAGATTGTTCCTTCTTCTAATCCAGCAATACCACCTCTGGGTCATAGGAGGAACTCTGAACAAAGGAGAAACCATAGGTGAGCAAATAGGATGACTTACATGAGGGGCATGTGAGGGGAGAAGTATGAAAGCAAGAAACGGTGTTTCAAACAGGATGAAACTCAGAGAGTTTAACACTCATGTGACCTTCTCTAAAAACAAAATAACAGAAACAACAAGATGTTCCAGAAATAGTTCTAGCTAATTTAAGGATGAATCAGAATCAGATGAATTTAAGGATTTTTAAAAGAAAGTAAATCATTTTATATCATGATAAAGATCAAGTAATAAAATAATGTTATCATTTCACCATGTAGAAGTAGGAATAAAGGTTTGATGAGAAGGGAGAATGGGAGAAGGAAGAAGTTAGTGCCCTTTTCTTTCTGGACGTGGAGCAAACTAATACTACCATACATTGAAACATGAAATTTTAAAATCTCTGTATTTTTAACAGAATCTTTTAGAAAGGTAATATTTTATTTGACAAGCTTTTTTATTCAGCTATTCTTTCAGTTTTAAGTGTACACTTTTTATTTGGCATCAGTTATTTAAAATGAGTTTTCAGCTGGGAGTGGTGGTGCATGCTTGTAATCCCCGCGCTTGGGAGGCAGAGACAGGAGGATCACCCAGGTTTGAAACCAGCCGCGCTGGCTTAAGAGACACTGTTTCCAAATAAAAATATAAAAATAGGTCTGGGAGTGTAGCCCGGAGGTACAAGGGTTTCCGGGATCCCAGTACCACCAAAAACAATAAAACAAACAAACAAACAAACAAATGAGTTTCAATAGATATTTTGTAGTGAGGATTGAAACTGGGAGCATTCTACCTCTGTGCTTAACCCCCCAACCCTTTTTATTTGTTTTTGAAATTGTCTCAGTAAATTGTCAAGGGTGACCTCCAATCTACAGTCATCCTGTCTCAGCCTCCTGTATACTGAGCTTACAGGTGTGAGCCACTTTGCCCAACTTGAACACTTTTCATTTAAATGATTTTTATGCATATATAAGGACCTAAATTATTAAAAAACCACCTCTCTCATTTATTTTCTTTTTCTTTTCTTTTTTACCTGCCTTACCCCTACTAACATTTCGTGTGTAATATAAAAGGTCTGAGATGCTCATCCACTTATGAAACAGTTATTTTTAGGGCATAGCTATTTTATTACTCTTTTTTAATGTACATTTTGTAGTATCTATATAGGTATATATGTGTGTACATGTACGAATTTGTGTGTGTTGTGCCTGAGTTTTATCTAAGATATATGAAGAAGTGTGGATTTTTGTAGTAATCTATTTTCTAGAATAGAAAAGTGTTGGGGTGTTTCCCTTTTTCTAGGATCAATGACAGGGTTCCAATAAAAATACAATATAGTTACATATGTATGCATGTTATATACAGTTATATATGTTTACATAAATCTATGTATATATAGTGTATAAAGAAATACATATGTAAAATAGTATTTTATTTATTTTTTGTGGTTCTGGGGATGGAACACAGGGGCATTCTACCTTCAAGCTACATCCCCAGCACTACTTTTTATTCTTTCTTTTGAAACAGGGTTTTACTGAGTTGCAAAGGGCCTCACTAAGTAGCTGAGTCTGTCCACGAACCGTGATCGTCCTGTCTCAGCCTCCCAAATGCTGGAATTACAAGCGTGGGCCACCATACCTGGCTAAAATATGATTTTATACGATGAAATGATGTCTACATAATGAAAGCTAATTTTAAACAGCTACTGTGTGATTAAGTTATATAGAAATAATTAAAATTACTAAAACCAAACCAGTCCTCTGTTTCTGAACATGCCTTGGGCATTGTAACATGCAGCTACCAAGATCACAGGTAGGATGCAAAAGAACTAATATGAACACTGACTAAACACTGGCAATTTATTTTTGAGGCTGGGACCAAAAGAGCTGCAGGCTGAAGTGTCCAGGGTCCAAAATCATAGGCTCTGGCCAAAACTGAGAAGCACAACCTCCCTCCCTCTTTTCTTGAGTCCTTCAGATGAGTTGGCCACAGATAGCAGTTTATCACCGTAGTACGCAGTGAAGAATAAAACCTAATAATTTATTTGTTTACTCTTCGAGAAAATGTTTATTAAAGACCTTTTTTCTTATATCCAAAGAAGAGCAAAAATTAAATATTTTTTCCTTCTGCAATATTTTTACATTCAATATGATTATCAACTCTTGAGGTGTTAATGATTTAATTAACAATATAAGCAAGCAAACAACATAAAATTCCAAAGGATAAAAGGGCAAACTAAGTGTGTAGAAAGTATACTTTCGGATTGAGAAAATGGAGGGAATATTACATGTGAAGCAAGGCAGCAGCCGTCTATAGAGTCCATCTTAACACATGGATACCTTCAGCTGAGAGAACTGTGCAAGTAACTCCAGAATGAAAATGATACAAGAGAAGCATCACTTTAATAGTTAAGGGACCAGGCAACTTTCTATATGAGAAGGGATCTTAGACTATAGCTCACTTTGTTCCACACCTGTTCCCAAACTGTTTCCTTTCAGTGACTCACATATGCATCCCGGGTTCTCCATGGCTGGAGGCAACTGCCTTGTTCATCAATCCCAGTCAGCACTTTCCTTTGTCCTATCTCACACAGCCCCAGATATACTCATTGTCAGGCAGAATCCATAGACATTTTATCACAATATGGCCCTGCCAAGTCCTGCCTGGCTCCAGGATGAGAGAGTCATCATATTTATTGTATAACTATCTCTATTTCAAGGAAAGTTGAATCTGTTATTCTTTACTTTGTCATTTAGCTGAGCCTTGACACCTTTTACCTTGGCTTTCCAACTAATACATTCTTCATCTTCGTAGTGAGATCTCTTTCTTTTATTTACTGCTGCAACTATATGTATGTTCATAAGGCAAATTGGTGTCAAGTGCAAATAGAAGTGCATAGTTTCTCCAAGGACATATAAAAGCTAGGTAATCTTCAAATATGGGTCTACAACTTAATACCTAATTAAGCATGCATCATTATGCTTTTACTCATTTATATAAGATTGTATATCAAGAAAACTCTTTATTTTTATGTATATTTTCTTTCTTTACATGACTGACTCATGAGCAGTTAACTCAAAGCACAGGGAACAGGTGGCTGTAATCTTGTTGCACAGCAGAGAAATATCCTTCAGGAAATATTCTTTTACATGTTTACAACTTTACCTCTCACAATTCTACCTTGGAATGTCCCTGCCCTGTCATTTTATTAGTAAATTAGCTTTCCTCTATTATAAAATGCAATTGATTTTTAAAATTTGAATCAACTGAAGTATACATTCTCAAAGCCAATGGAAGATGGAAATACATATTCTGAGTTAAAAGTATACTTGCAACAGTCATGTGCATGTAGAGTTTTATGTTAAATTCCAAAAACCTAATAAAGTTTTATATTCTAACTAAAACATATGGTGGTGTTTCATTCCAACAAATCCAATCTTTTAATTTTTTATTCTTATTGGTGCATTGTAGTCATACATCTTAATAGGGTACAAGACTGTAGAAGCATACATGCACACATCACTCATTTAGCCCTTCCCCAGTTTCCACCCCATTTCTTCCTCTCTTCTTCCTTCTCATGTTTGGCTTAGCGATTGACTTTGATGTGCTTGTAAATGTACTTCTTATACATTATAGAATTTTTCTCTTCCCCCTTTCATCCCCCTCAGTTAGGTTGCGTTATTTACTCATCTATAATTTCTCCTTTCTTTGAAGGCCAAAGCCAATGTGAACACATCCAGAAAGCATTTTCTATTTGTTTTATATAGAAATGTTTCCTTCCTCCCTAAAAATCTATTCATACTTGTTTATTTCTCACATGAAATGTATATGCACTGCTTTTTTAGATAGACTGTGGTCTTTTAAAACTTCTTTAGCACATAAAAACCTTTCATTCTCAAGAATTTTTTTACATGAATGTAATGGGTACTCATTTTCTGCCTGCCTACATAGAGTCAGAACTCCAGATGAGTTTCTCGCAATTAAGTAAAATATGAAAGTTGGTTGTAGTTGGGTGAAGTGGCACATGCTTGAAATCCAAGTATTTGTGAGGCTAAGACAGGATAATCACATGTTCAAGGTCAGCCTCAGCAACTTAGAGAGACCTTGTTTCAAAAAAAAAAAAAAGTACGACTAAGGGTATATTTCACAGGTAGAACACCCCTAGGTTCATTTCCTAGTACAGAAAGAAAAAAGAAAGAAAGATGAAAGGAAGAAAGAAAGAAAGAAAGAAAGAAGATGGAGAGAGAGAAGGAAGGAAAAAATAAGGAAGAAAGATTGTTTATATAATGCTATAAGTCTTTTCTACTTTATTTAGTCTGAATTTTTTATATGTTTGATCACAGACATGCCTTTAAAATTGATTAATGCTAATTATCTTATCTTGGTTATCACAAGTATGGAGGAACTGCATGCCTAGGATTAGATGATCAGATTTCTCTCCACTGAAAAGAAAGGTGGCTGCACTCACCTTCACCCCAATAGACTAGTAGTTAGAGGAAGTTTGCCTCTTCTGTCAAAACCTCAGAAACAGAGTGAAAACCGAGACTTCAGAGTTCACAACGTGGTTCACATAAAGGTGCCCAGCATATCCTTAAGACAGCTCATCTCTCTATAAGCCTCCAGAACACCATCTGGCCTCTCAGGTTTTCATACCCACTTCTAACAGTCTTTATGACGCTTTCATTTCCATATCTCTATACTAGCTCCTTGCAGTTCTCATTGTACTTTAATATACCTTCATTTATTCACTTGGTCATCTAAATTGAAAAAAATATAATATTTTAATGAGAAAAATATGAGTAAACAAGCCGAGCGTGTTGGCACACGCTTGTAATCCCTGCGCTTAGGAGGGGGAGACAGGAGGATCGCGTAGGTTCGAAGCCAGCTGCGCTGGGTTAGGATACCCTGTTTCCAAATAAGATTATAAAAAAAGAAATGTAGGTCTGGGAGTGTATCCTGGAAGTAGAAGGGATTCCAGGAACCTCTCTCTCTCTCTCTCCATATATATATATATACACACACACACACACACACACACACACACACACACACACACACATGAGTAAACAAGAATTTTAAGACTTGAAGTGAAGGTATATGAACATGTTCCCTGAGAGAAGCTGGCGCATTTAGTTCATAAAGTTTGAATTCACATCTGTTTCTCTCTTTCTGAGAGATTATCCTACACCAGACAGTCCTTTCTGCCTTTAATGACCCAACCATGCCTGCTATTTTCAACATCTCTGTCGAGTTTTTAATTTAGTAATTTAAATGGGCATCTTTCAGAAAATACCAAAGAATTAGAAACTCTTTGTTTCTTTCTCATAAATCATTGTAGTCCTATAAATCATTGTAGTCTCAGCCTTTCTGCATCCCTGAATAGCCATTATGAAAATATTTACTAGTAAATGATTCTGATGTATAGTATAAAATACATCAAATACATTTTTGGACAAGTTCAGTGCATTTACAGACATAAGGATAGGGCTTAGGCAGAATCACTTTGAATAAAGAGGTAATTATTTTTACCTCTAAAGTCATACTGCATCCAATATTTTTACCTCTAAAGTCATACTGCATCCAACAGTGAACAGATCTGTCTTGTAAATGGATAGAACAGAAGGAGAACTAACACAGCCTGATAAAGAAAAACAATAGGAAACTATAAAATAATGCAATTCCATGTGCAAAAATTTTATGTATAAGAGGAAATATGTTTAATCATATTTTATGAATTAATTTAAAGGAATTAGTCATAAAGTTGTAAATGTTTTGCCCTGTCAACTAGTCATTGTCCTGCCCCTTTCGTAGTACCCAACCTGCATTCCTAAGCACAAGCTGGTCTTCATGTTTTCCTAATTTAATTTTAAATATGACTTCTAATTTTTGTCCTTATAGTGTTCTGTGTGTCTTACTTATATTTCCATTTATTGAATCATGACAGTTTTAGGGATGTAAGGAACCTAGAGAGCATATAACTCATCTCTCTCCTTTTATAAGCTAGGAGACCAGAGATACGCAATGTTTTCTTCCCACAATATACCTAATAATCAAATAATCAAATCAGAAAAAAAAACTGGTAGATACAGTACTAGTTCCAGAATAATTATTTTATATCATTATATTTTGAAGCATGTCATCTTGAAGTTTCCTTTAATAATTCTATGGATCACATTATCTCAAATATTTGAATAACTTTTTGCTTTTCATCCTTTGAAAATTTACAGGTTATTGCAAATATCAATGGAAAGGAATTTCAAACTTGGGGACAAACTTGGATGAAGGCAAAATGATCTCCATATTCATGCTGGCTTTGATAGCCTGGTATATCTCCAACACACCATAAACAGAGGGAGAAGACTTTTATTCCAGCCTCTGCATTTAGCAGGATGATATCTAATATATGTGGGATGTTTCCTCAAGTTTTAACTCGTTAAAATAATTCATAATGATATCAAGGTCGGTGCAAGCTGAGGCTATTTGTTCGTAGATACCAGACATGCAAGGTAAACCTCCTAGGAGACTATTATCAGCCATCAGCAAAGCACCTGCTAAGGTTATAAATTTTGAGTCACTCTGTAAATCTTCAGCTTGCATCTCTCATGGAAACTTCTGCCCATTCATACCTAACAATCCCTGATTCAGTCCTTATACAGACTTCAGCAGAGAGCAATTGTTACATAATTTTAAAACCTGTTCAGGGCATAGATAAAGCTAAGAATTTCTGTAAAGGTAGAAATTTTTTCCCATTATCCTACTATGATATGTCAAACTCAAAGTTCTCTTTTCATTCTTCTCCTCTTCCTCATTCTCCTCTTCCTCCTCCTCCTCCTACATCTCCTTCTCCTCCTCCATTTTCTACTCCTCATTCTTTTTTCATGTTGCAGAAGAAAATAAAACCTCCTGGTGTGTGTGTGTGTTTGTGTGTGTGTGTGTGTGTGTGTGTGTGTGTGTGTGTGTGTGCATCAATCACACTTGGGCACAGTACTGAAGATTAAACCCAGGGGCATTCTACCTCTGAGCTTGACCTCCTAGCCCCTTCCTTTTATTTATTTATCCTTTAAATTTTAAAATCAGCTGGCCTTAAACCTGAGATCCTATTTTCTCCACCCCCAAAATATTGGGATTATAGGCATGTTCCAGCGTGCTAGATTAGGTTGATTTTTTTTTTTTTCAGTACTGGAAATGGAAACCAGGAGCATTCTACTCCCAAGCTATACCTTCAGCCCTATTTTTTATTCTTTATTTTGAAATAGGGTCTCACTGAGTTGCAAAGGGCCTTACTAAGTAGTATCTGAAACTGTTTGCAAACCATGATCCTCCTATCTCAGCCTCCCAGATGCTGGAATTACAAACTTGCACCACCACGCCTGGCTTAAATTGTGTATTTAAATGAGTAAATCAATCACATTGTACAAGCTCATATGGTAACAAAAATAAATAGTTAAAATAAATTCTTTACTTTCTTCTCTTTTCATCCTCAAGGTATCTACTCTTGTTTCTTAGGTTCCCTTCTACAAACATCCTATGAATACTGTAGGCTTTACAACATATTCTGAGAGCACTGATTATGTGACACATTCCTTTAAAAAAGTCTGAACCCATATTTGATGATCAGCAAACATGCATTGATAAAGATGAATTATATCAGGGTTTGTTGGGAACCCAGAAAACCAATGGTATGTAAAACTGTGACCATACTGAACCTTAGACTCTAGTTATACATTCACACACAGCCCCAGTGTTTCTGAGCCTAAAGAGTCAGCTCTGCTGGCAGATTTCAGATAAATGATGCTATGGAGACTATCAGATCTTTAAAAAGGAAGCTGAGCTCTGGCATTTTACACTGTACAAAGACAAATGCTTTGCCATGTGTATTAAAAGCACTCTGCGATCTAAAGATTTGGCAAGTCACCCAGAAATTTTAACTTTCCCACCACAGCAGAAATCTCATTATGTGTAACCTTTTAAATGGGACCAGAGAAACATTTTCAACTTGACTCTCATTGAGCATAACCTCTACCTGGAAGTGCAGTCCAAATGGCAACAAAATGTATATTATTTTTGCATTAGACATTTTGTGCCAAGAGCACTGTTCCACTATTTTCGTTTATTCAAGAACCAGTTTTTTTTCTCCTTTCTCTCTTCTCCCATCTCCTGTATATTCTTTTTTCTTCCTCTTCTTTCTCCCCATCCTCTTCTATCATCTCTATCTATCCATCTATCCTCTCTTTTTCTCCACCACAAACATCCCAAGGATTTTATTTATTTATTTTGTGGTATTGGGGGTGGAACCCAGGGGCTTTCTACCTCCGGGCTATACTCCCAGACCTATTTTTTATTTTATCTGGAAACAGGGTCTCACTAAGTTGCTGAGAGCCCCACTAAGTAGCTGAGGCTGGCTTCAAAACTGTGCTATCTTCCTGTCTCAGCCTCCCAAGTGCTGAGATTGCAGGCATGCGCCACCACGCCCAGCGTTATCCTAAAGGATTTTAATATGTTAGATGGCCAATAATTCCTACAAGCATAATGCAGTTTGGGAGGTATCACTTGCTCTGACTGAAGTGAATATGGGATATTATAAATTTTCAGTTCATAATCTCTGGGGGTGCTATAGGGAAGGTGTATTTAAGAACATGTACAGACAACCTCAAGATATTTTGTGGCATTGGTTTGGGATTCCTGTGAGTGTAACTTATCTACCACCCTAGATTATCTCTGTGCACAGATAATGTGCATACTAACATTATGAGTTTGAGGAACTGAATTATTTACTGCAATAGTGTCGAACACTTCCTCTAATAGGCAAAATATCTTCTTAGAGGTCTATTAATATGTCACTTCCTGGCCAAAAATCTGCACTAGTGTTTCTTCACTACTGGACTTATACATGACTCCATCTTTACTTTCTACCCTTCATTAAACTAAATGATTTTTCTTTTCATCTAATTCCTAAAAATTCATTTCTCCATATATTTTCTGACCCTACTCATTATATATGAAAATTCTACATAGCTTTTCTCTACCTATTTATACTTTTTTTGTTTTTAAGGAAAAATATCAGTTCTATCACTGACATGGGCCTCTTAGACAAAGGTTGCTTATTTCTAAACCAGATTTTGTCAAAATCATTCTCTCTCAGATCAGCAAAATATTGAAAGAAAAAAAGCAAGTTAAGAAAATATATTTTAATACTGAGAGGACAAGTTCATGTTAAAGGGTAGTCATTAAGCACAATGCCTTTACCTAAATATAGAATGCAGTTTATATTTTTTCTACCTTTTCTACTTTGGTTATGGACTAGAAAATCCTCTAATAGTGTCTATTAAGCATTCAGACTGTAGTTTGGAAACTACAGTCTTAATAATTGACCATATAATACTTTTAAAGCAGGGTTGAGTCCTGAATGAGGAAAGATTCAGATATCATATCCACACAGGATTAAAAGTCTTCAACTATAAAAGTTGATATAAAAAAAGGTTTCTATTTTCAAACATTTGTGCAATGAGATGAATGAACATAGTTTCTGGCATTGGAAAGTCTGGTAGAAAAGTTTCATGTCTAAGTAAGGAGCGGGGCCCCAATTTTTCTTACTCTGTATACACAGCCACTTCCTCAAACATTATCAGACTCTCAGAGAAAGTCACCAATCTTTCCCTTTATTTATATGCCCCTTTTGTAAGGCCACAATTTCTATTGTAAGGTAGGGTCTGACATATTTGTTATTTTTGACAATAATAATGGTCACAGATAGGTATTGAATTTTTATTTCATATCCTTAAAAATGTTTGAAAGAATACAAATATTTTTTTCTGTTTTTTCTGTTTCATTCCTTTCCAGGATCAAAAAATCAAACTGAAGAATAAAAAAAAAAAACACACACACACACATGTCAAACCTCATACAACAATTACAAAGAGGAAGATGTCAAACACATTTTTGTGGTTCTAGCAAGAGAACCCAGAGCATTCTACATTTGAGCTACATCCTCAGCCCTGGTTTATTTTATTTTTTATTTGGAAACAGGTATTCACAAAATTGCTGAGAGCCTGGCTAAGTTGATGAGGTTGGCTTCGAATCTGAAATCCTTCTGTCTCAGCCTTTCAAGTATATGGATTACAAGTTGTGCCACCACACCTAGCTTCAGACATATTTTAAGGTCTAGCATAAAGGTGCTTGCTACCATAATTGATCAAGTAAGTAGAGACATAAAGGAAAGATAATTTCCCCATGTTAGATTGGACAAATAGAATGACTCAGGTGTGATAGTAGGATCCTTTATATAAAAAAATTGAAGTTTTATTATCTATTACACCAGATAAATACTTAATTGTATTTTAGAGGCTTTCTCTACAGTGGGTTTGACCAAAAGGCTTCAAGAATACAAGAAAAAAAATATAGGATAGATATACAAGGCTGGTTGTTTTAAACAGCATTTTGAAATTATAGCCATGATATCATTGCCTTCTGAAACCTGTGCTACAAAATGATTGTAGAGTAACTGTTGTAAGTTGGACTCTTATTACCACTTTTTTTTTTTTTTTTTTTGCTGTGTTTTTGACGTAGCCAAGTGCCTAAAGATGACTTTTCAGTGCTATGGTGATTTAGGAACTTGGAGTAAACATACAAGACTTAGTTTCTAGTCTGGCACTTTTTGTGGGCATGACATTAACTTTAAGATTTAAAAAGAAAAAGAAAATAATAGGATCTATAAATTGAACTCTCCCAGAGAACTGGCATAAAAGGAACATAAAACTGATAAATATGTCAAGATACAAACATTATTACTTTGTCTTCAAATAAAGACATTACAGAATTTTTCTAGTGATTTCTAAAATAAGAGTAAATCTAACCCTTCTTTGTTATTGATTTAAATAATCTTAAGCAGCATATACAGAATGAAAATGAAGAGTTCATAAGAAATCAGATATCTTGCATCTTGATAAATCTAGTATTATTAAATATACATATACACACATATACAATATGTAATATTATATATAGCCTGTATGTATGAAAGATTTGAGATAGAATAATTTAACTTTATATTATTAAATATACTTAGAGATTGTTTTCCTAACCTGGAGCTTCGGAATCTTTCAAAACCTTTCAAGAACATAATGGAAATACCAAAATCTTTTTAATGAGTTACTTTTAGTTATTTCAAAATTATTCTGTATGTATCTGTGTGGTACTTGGGATTGAACACAAGAAGAAAGGCATTCTACCTCTGAATTACACCCCTAACCAGGCCTATTTTCCTTTCATTTTAAAACATGCTCTTGTAAAATTAGTGTTTATTGGCCTTGAACCTGCAGTCCTCCAGTTTTAGCCTCCCAAGTACTGGGATTACAGTTGTGTGCAATCATACCTGGCAGCATTTCAAAATTTCTAATAAATATTTATTTACTCATAATGGAACTCTAGAGAATAAGTATATTGCAGTTATTTTGCTTTAGGTTGAAATTTTACCACTGTCTAAGTCATACTTGAATGTTATTTGTGTTCTTAAACTACTTAAAAACGTTTGATTAATTGCTAATATAATCTCATATATGAAATTTAAATAAAGTATGTGTTTTGTAGTTAAAAATTTAGACAATCTGCTAAGTGAGATTACTGAGTCACAAAAAGTAAAAAATCAGATGTTCTCCCTAATATGTGGAAGCTAGGGAGAAAAATGGTCATAGGAGGGGCTCTTGATAAACAAAAAACATAGAGGAGCAAATAAGGTGACCTAACTGAGGGGGAGGGAAGAGGAAGAAGGAAAATCCCAAATGTACATGATGTGCATTCACAAACATCAAAGTAAATGAGTAAGCCAAACATGTAGAGGGAGGGGGGAAGGAATGGGGTGGAAATTGGGAAAAGACTAAATGAGTGATGTGTGCATTTGTGCTTTTACCATCTTGTACCCCAATAAAATATCTGACTACAATGCACCAATAAAAAAAAAAACTCAATTATTCCAAATAAAACTTTACATGGAAAGGATGAACTACAAAAATTAAATGCTCTATGAAAATTTGGACATAGCTTTGTGACCATTATATGATCCTTTTAAATTTGAGAATCTGTGTCCTAAAGCTTTCATTCTGTAATATTCATTGTCCTCTGAATCTTTCATTATGAGCATTCATTATGAGCACATTCATTTCCTCCTAGACTACTGGCATCATATACTTACCTTTGTAGATACAAAGATGGCAAGAGATGCTGTCTCTCTGTTCAAAAACTCCATAGAGCTTGATATTTTTTTTATTTAGTTTATATGTCACACTCTCCAAGTCTTACTAGAATTAATTGGTGGAGATTAAAGATGGTAAAATTGGATATAGCAAAACAGAATTTAACTCCTAAAGGAAATGGGAGTTTGGAAAAGCAACTGAAGTATGAACTTATGCAGATAAATTTTAAAAAAGGAAATTCATCAGAAAGAATGATATGGTAGCACTCACTTGTAATCAAAGTACTTGAGAGATGGAGACAAGAGGATCATGATCACAGGTTCAAGGACCACCTCCGCAAGTTTGAGACTCTCATCAGCCTAGTGAGACCTTGTTTCAAAATAAAAATAAATAAATAAAATAGAGCTGGGGTTATAGCTATGAGGCAGAATGCCCCCAGGTTCAATCTTTAATACAAAAAGGGAAGGAAAGAGGAAAGGAAGGGCACAGAAAAAAAGAGAAAGGGAAAGAAAAGAAAAAATGGAGCCCAAAATTCCAAGAACTAGAACTCAGATTTCATATCTGAATTAAATAGTAGGATCACTGATGCTAATTAATTTTAGTGTTCTGTCTGACCTTCAAAACTACTCTCCTGAGACAGAATTTATCTAAAAGGTAGTATTAGATTATGCCTAAAATTATTGTTTAAATAGCAACAACAAAGCACCTGTCACTGCCAAATTTGGCATGAATAACAGAACACTGGGGGTGAATAGGCTGCAGGAGGGAGATGCCTGCAGTCTTAGTCTTGTGCCATATGTAAAGTTACTTTAGCTTGCATAGCCTGAGGTTAATTTTGTTTAACTAAACCCTCTCTAGAATTTCACGTGCTTTATCCAGTGAAGGTAAGAAAAGTAAAAATGACTTAATCCCTGTCATTAGCCCCAAGCCAATCATGTGCTAGAACTTTGATAAATGTGAATTATTATGACATGGGTGTGAATGTCTTAGAAAAAAATTATCAGATTTATTATGTAAATGGTGATACAAAAATCCCCAGTCCTGAGCCCCAATTCTTTTTAAAATGTGAACTCCTTAAACAGTAAAATCATATTCTATTTATTATATTCTACTAAGTCAGAAAAATATCTTAGATATTTAAAAATAATAGCAAATAAAAAATCATATTTAAAGCATAGTTGTATTTGAAATATATTAATCAGAAAGCTCATTTTTTCTAAGACAGTTTAATTATTGAAATGTCCAGAAAAATAGACCAAGGAATTAAATCTTTCTTTTGCCACCTTTGAAAAAATAAAGGGAAAACAGACTGGTATTGAACATTTTAACTAATAAAGTCCTGAAAAACATGAGAATTTTGTTATTGTGGAAGAAGGCAAAGTAGTTGATAGATAGAGACATTATTTTATGTATTAATTGTGCAAGCAAATTCTTTAGTAAAGCATTCAGTGCACATTCTATTTGCTGGGGCAGATGAGGCATGTGGGAAAGTTATCAGTTCTCTATCTCATCAGGTATTTAATAAAATTAGGAGCGTTTTTCATTCACAGCTGTGAGAATCCTCAAGAGGTTCTGTGAGTGTTTCCACTGGTTAGCAAAATATTTCCCAGAAACAGCCCAACATCTTTCTTCCAGCTTGTCAGCAGGACTTCTTTCAGAACTAAAAGCAGAAGAGCCTCTTCTGGCAAGAGAAGACACATGTGTGACCCAGATGTGTTACTCTGCAGTCTGCCCATGGACAGTGTCCACTTTCACTGTGATCACTTGGGGGGCACTTTTATATTTGATCCTTAATGACAATTTACTGGATGCAACCTCCTCTATTCTTTTTCCTAGTGTTCCCTTCCATTCACCACTTTCTGGAACAGCCAGAAACAAAGAAGTAGAACTTATCTGATACTTTGTAGAAGAAAATAAAACAAATAAACCAAGAAATTAAAGTCTTTCTTTTGATACCATCGAAAAAATAAGAGGCAAACAGACAGGTATGCAGTGTGGCGAGCCACGATCAGTAAAGGCCACTCCTCAGATTCCTTTGCTTTTGCTTGAAAAGCTGTGTTTAATTGTTAGTCACTATGCACTGTGGACAGAACAATTAGCTGTATCTATATTAGATCTAAGCTGCAATTATTTGTTACATTAATCATGACTAGAGTGAGAATTGAATTAGTCACGAACATTAAGTGAATTTTTCTGATGGGGTGTGGTGGGGTTTTTCTGTTGTTTGGTGCACTGGATCAAAGAGAGGGCATGGTAGCTGGCTGGTTGAGATGGAAGCTAAACCCTCAAGTGTCACTAGTTATTAACAAAGAAATCCAGATCTAGGTGATCTCATATCAATTCACTCATGTGCCATGATCAAATGACAAGTGGATGCAGGTTCCCCAGCACAGGAAAAGGAGGATCTTGTCTGTCAAATGTCACCCACTAATACAGAATGGTCATCTGATGTTTGTTTTACCAAATTCCTGTTATTCCTCTTATTTTTCTCTCCACCTCCATTTTTATGATGGCAAAGTTGTTAGCAGAGAAGTCTCTGGGAATCAGAAATGAGATACCCAGAGAGAAGTCCACATTGAGTTATATTAGCATTTATCTCTGTGATGTGTTTTGAAAGGCACAGAATGTTTGGTATTCGTCTAATCACACACAGCTCATGTCCAATGCCTCAGAGCTCTGCATTCTGTACTCTTTTCAAATCAGAAATATAAAGACTTTTGGGGGGCACACAGGGGAGGAAACAAAGCATAAATGTGGTGGCTGTGATAGTGTGGGGACAACATTTGATAATGTGACACATTTAATGAGTCACATACGTAGAGCTGTTATCGCCCCAAACAGCTCTACCCTGCTGATGCCAGTGAAAACTTTTAGACAAACTCAGCGTTCTTTTGCTCATTACACTGACCTGTCAGAAATGACAACTTGGCCCAGTCTGGTTATTCCATGCTGACAAGGTACCGTTCAGGCTTGATGGCAATAATGTCAGCTTTTAAAGGTGCAATGTACTTAAGGAAGCTCATTTCTATGATTTGGACGAAAAGAGCCATTTTCCTTGTCAGTGGTGAGGAATGCCTTAGTTTTCTTTAAATTAAGAGTCATTTTCATGGAGATTGTTCCTGGAAAAACCTGAAGAAAGGAGAGAAACTATTTTTTGAAATGTTGAAAATAATTCAGCCTACTGAGCAAGGGTATGATTATCCAGGATTCTGAAGAGAGCCAGGGATGCTCTGCTCTGTCCAAAGCATATTTCAAAACTACCAGTAATACAACAAATATAACTTTGATTTGGTCATGAGCAATATGTATAATCACCTAAGGACAGCAAGTTGGAAAGTTCTTTCTATGCAGTTTGGATCACAATATTCACAATCTAGGGAAAGATGAAGGTAACGGTATGACAAAATTGTGTACTATTCTGCAGCTAAATATCTTCTTAGCTCTGTAGAAGACAGAGAAACAGAAAGAATATTCAGGTGAGGGTTCAGCTTACCTGTAAGGCTGGTACAAATATGAAGTAGACTACTGATGAGCAGTTAAGTGAAGAGAAGAGATCAGAAAACAGAAATACACAACTACTTTCTATGACTTTTTCCATTCAGTATTGCAGTTGGGCCCACTTGCATTCCACATTGTTGGCAGGACTGAAAGTACATCTCAGAGTTTAAACTTGAAGAATGTTCAATCCATTATTTCAAACACACTGCTTCCAAAATCTAACAGAGAAATATACAGCTGCATTTACATCAGTTATTATGATGTCTAAAATTTACACTAACACTGGTAAATTCAAATCCCACTATCCTCACCTTGAGGTTTTGAAATGCTTATTTCTTTTTCTTTTCTTTTTTTTTTTTTTTTTTTTTGGTGGTACTGGGGTTCCTGGAAGCCCTTCTACCTCCGGGCTACACTCCCAGACCTATTTTTACATTTTATATTTGGAAACAGGGTCTCCTAAGCCAGCGCGCGCAGCTGGCTTCGAACCTGCGCGATCCTCCTGTCTCTGCCTCCCAAGCGCGGGGATTACAAGCGTGCGCCACCACGCTTAATTCATTAAGATGCTTATTTCTAAATCACTCATTCACCCTAGAAATAACAACAATGTCTAATCACCTCCAGCCAAAACTCAAATAATTACCAAAAGAAGAATATAAAAGTACACTGTAGGCTGGGTGTGGTGGCGCATACTTGAAATCCCCACCCTTGAGAGGTGGAGAGAGGAGGATCGCGCAGGTTCCAAGCCAGCCTCACTGGCTTAAGAGACCCTGTTTCCAAATAAAAATATAAAATAGGTCTGGGAGTGTAGCCCAGAGGGAGAAGGGTTTCCAGGAACACCAATACCATGAAAGAAAGAAAGAAAGTTAGAAAGAAAAAGAAAGAAAGAAAGAAAGAGAGAGAGAGAGAGAGAGAGAGAAGAAAGAAAGAAAGAAAGAAAGAAAGAAAGAAAGAAAGAAAGAAAGAAAGAAAGAAAGAAAGAAAGAAGTACACTGTACTTTGTTTTAAATATATGATCTCTAAGCTGGGCATGGTGGCACATGCTTGTTATCTCAGCTTTTAGGAGGCTGATAACGAGGATCGAGTGGTTGGAGGACAGCCTCAGCTACTTAGTGAGGCCCTCTGCAATTCAGTGAAACTCAGTTTCAAAATGAAGAATAAAAAATAGGGCGGGATATTAGCCCCCTATCAGCATGGTGGCTGGTAAAGATCTTTTCCCATTCTGTAGACTTCCTCTTTAGGTTCTTGATGGTTTCCTTTGATGAGAAGAAACTTTTTAGTTTGAAGAGATACAACTTACTAATTCTTGCTTTAATTTCCTGCGCTTTGGAAGTCTTATTGAGAAAGTTACTCCCTGTACCTATATGTTGAAGTTTAGATCCTATGCCTTTCTCTACTAACTTCACAGTCTCTGGTCTAATTTCTAAGCCTTTGATCCATTTCGAGTTGATTCCTGTGCATAGTGAGAAGTAAGGATTATGGGAAATACACACAATGGAATTCTATTCAGCTATAAAGAAAAATAAAATAATAGCATTTGCAAGAAGATGGAAGGAACTAGAGAACATTAAGTTAAGTGAGATTAGTCCAGCACAGAAAGAGAAGGGACATATGTTTTCTCTAATATGTTCAAGCTAGGGAGTAGTGGTAATACCAGAGGGATTCCAGATGATGGAGGGGAAATCTCAGCAAAGCTTGAACAGAAGGATAGGAGAGGAAGAAAGCTGAGGTTGTTCAATGGAGGAGCTACATACAAATATGTGTAATAGCATAAATACAACATGATTAACCTGGACACTCTCTATTGGGGGGGGTAAGGAAAGGGAGGGGGAAGGGCATGAAGCACAATGTAAATGTACACCACTCTCAATATGTTTCACTTATAAAAAAATAAAAATTAAATAAAAAATTAGGGCAGGGAATGTAGCTCATAATTCAAATGCCCCTGGGTTCCATCCGAAGACCTGCAAAAAATATAATAATAATAATAATAATAAAAATAATAATAATAATAATAATAATAAATATACAATCTCTATTTTAAGATAAAACCTTTTATTGAGTAGCTAGACTAAATTAACCACATCCTAAGATTCTAGATTTTTTAGCACAGTCTGGCATATATTTCTGTTTTTTTTTATTGGCGCATTATAGTCATATATCTTAATGAAGTTCAAGATGGTAGAGGCATATATGCACATATAACTCATTTAGTCCTTTCCCAATTCCCACCCTATTCCCTCCTCCTCCCTACTTCTCATGTTTGGCTTAGTGATTGACTTTGATGTATTTGTAAATATACATCATGAACACTAGAGAATTTCCCTCTTCTCCCCTCTCATACCCTCAGGTCACCTTATTTACTCTTCTAGAATATCTCCTTCTTCATCTAGAGTTCCTCTATGACCCATTTCTCCCTAGTTTTTTGCATATTAGGGAGGAAATCTGATTTCTTATTTTTTGTGACTGACTAATCTCACTTAGCATAAGGTTATCTAGTTCTATCCCTTTCCCTGTAAGCGATGTAATTGTGTTTTTCTTTATAGCTGAGTAAAATTCCATTGTGTACATATCCCATAGTTTTGTAATCCATTCATCTGTTGATGGACATTTTGGCTGGTTTCCTAGTTTAGCAATGGTGAATTGTGGAGCTATGAACATAGATACACATGCATTAGTTTGGTAGTTTGGTTAGATATTCAGAAGTGGTATTGCTAGATCATATGGTATGTTCATTTACATTCTTTCTTAAAAATATGACTTTAATGCACACATAGATTCCAATACAATTATACTGGGTGACTTCAACACCCCTCTCATACCACTAGACATATCTTCTAGACAACAGGTTTTGTAAAAGTGTCTCATTCTTAAAGAACACCAAAAATTAAATGGACCTATTAAACACAGAATATTCTACCAACTACAGCAGAGTTCACATTTTTCTCAACTGCTCACAGAACCTTCTCCAAAATAGAATACATCCTGGGCTACAAAGTGAGCACTAGCAAATTTGAAAAATGTGACATATTCCCCTGCATGTTTTCACACCACCATGGAATTAAACTAGAAAACAACTATAATAAGACCCAGAGTAACCACATAAACACTTGGAGATTGAACACCAACTTCTGAATGAAGAATAGGTCATAGAAGAAGTAAGGAGTGAAAGAAATTTCTAGAAAAAAATAGATATACAACATATCAATAAAACTCTGGTACATCTTGAAGGGATTATTAAGAGGAGAATTCATAGTACTGAGTACACACAAAGGAACAGACAATTACCAAATAAATAACCTAATGACACACCTCAAAGCCCTTGAAGAACAAGAATAGTCTAACCCTAAAGCTAGTGGAAGACAGGACATTATTAAAAATCAGAGCAGACATCAATGAAGTATAGAATAAAAATAATACAGAAAGTAAAACAAAAAAAATCTGGTTTCTTGAACAAATTAACAAGATAGATAAACCATTAGACTAGTCAACCCAGCCAAATAAAAGAGAATCAATCCAAATTATGAAAATAAGAGATGAAAAGGGAGATATTACCTCTCACAGAATAGAAATCTAGGGGATTATCAGCAACTACTTTGAAAAGCTATGCTCCACCAAAATGAAAAATTTGGAAGAAATTGATGACTTTCTAGATAATTACAACCTTTCTAAACTGAGTCAAAAATATGGAAAACTTAAGCCAACTTATATCAAAGAGACTGAAGCAGTAATAAAGAGCCGACTAGTTATCAAAAAAAGTCCAGAACTAAATAGTTGTCCAAGTGAATTTTATAAAAACTTTATAGAAGAGCTAATCTCAATATTCCTCAATCTATTTCATAAAATAGAAGGAAATGAGACTCTATTAAATACATTCTATGAAGCCAAAATCATACAAATATCAAAACCAAATATAGATCGCTCAAGGTCTATATTGTTGATGAGTTTAGATGCAAAGCTGATAAAATACTAGCAATGTGCATTCAAAACCATATAAAGAAAGTTATACATCATAACTAAGTAGCGTTCATCCCAAAATGCAAGGCTGGTACAATATAAAAAAATCAATCCATGTAATTCATCACATAAACAGAACCAAAGACAAAAATTTCACGATCATTTCAATAATTGCTGAGAAAGCATTGGAAAAAAAATACAGCACTCATTTATGCAAAAAAGCACTGCAAAGAAAAAGAATAGAAGGAACATACCTCAATATCATAAAGGCAATATACAATAGACCCACAGATAACAGATTATTACATGGGGAAAAACTGGAAGAATTACCCAAAATAACAGGAACAAGGTAAGGATGCCCAATGTCATCACTTCTTTTCTATATATTACTTGAAACTTTAGCCATAGGAATAAGGCAAGAAAAAAATCAAAGGGGTACAAATAGAAAAAGAAGAATTAGAACTATTACTATTTGCAGACAAAATGATACTATACTTAGAAGACCCAACAAACTACAACAAAAAGCTTATAGAATTGATCAACAATTCGGCAATGTTTTTGGATACAAAATCAATGTTAAAAAATCAGAAGATTTGCCAGGCATGGTGGCACACGCTTGTAATCCCCACGCTTGAGAGGCAGAGACAGGAGGATTGCGCAGGTTCAAAGCCAGCCGCCCTGGCTTATGAGACCCTGTTTCCAAATAAAAAGTATAAAATAGGTCCGGGAGTGTAGCCTGGAGGTAGGAGGGCTTCCAGGAACCTGAGTACCACCAAAATAAAAAATAAAAAATCAGAAGTTTTGCTGGGCATGGTGGTGCACACTTGTAATCCCTGAACTTGGGAGGCTGAGAAAGGAGGATCACACAGGTTTGAAGCCAGCCTCAGCTACATAGTGAGGCTTTCAACAACTTAGTGAGACCCTGTTTTCAAATCAAATATAAAATTGGTCTGGGAGTGTAGCCCAGAGGTAGAAGGCTCTTGGGTTTCACCCCCAGTACCACACACACACACACACACACACACACACACACTCTCACACACAAAAAAAAATCAGAAGTTTTTCTGCATACCAACCATAAATCCACTGAAGAAAAATAAAACACTTTCACTTATAAAATCACACAAAAATTAAAATATTATGAAATATTAAAATATTGGAAAAGACTTAAACAAGGAGGTAAAACTTTCTACAAAAAGTATAAAACATTGAAAAAATATTGAAGAAGACCTTAGAAGATAGAAAAATCTTCCATGTTCGTGAAAAGACAGAATAAATATCATGAAAATGGCCATTTTCCCAATAGTGATCTACAGATTTAACATAATACACATAGAAATAGAAATATCAGTCTTTAAATTTATTTGGAACAAACAAACAAACAAACAAAAAACTAGAATATCCAAAGTAATTCTCAGCACCAAGAACCATGCAGGAGGCATCACAATACCTGACTTTAAACTATACTATAAAGCCATAGTAATAAAAACAGCATGGTACTGGCACAAAAACTGATACATAGAACAATGGAGTGAAATAAAAGTCTCAGAAACAAATCTGCACACTTATGGTCAGTTTAGTTTTGACAAAGGGGCCAAAAATACACATTGGATAAAAGATGGCAGATTCAATAAATGATTTTGACAATACTGGTTAACTATATGCAGAAAAATAGAAACAACCCCAGTTTCTCACCCTGAACTAGAGTCAATTCAAGATGGATCAAATACCTGAAAATTAGACCAGAAACCTTGGTGCTACTTGATGAGGATATGCTCAATGCTTCAATACATAGGCACAAATAAAACCTTTTCAACAAAACCCAAAAGCACAATAAATTATTAAAGGGAGGATCAATAGATAGGTCTGCATGAAACTGAAGAGCTTCTGTGCCTCAAAGAAAATTCTCAATAACCTAAATTAAGAGACAATAGAATTAGGGAAGAATTTTGCTAGATACTCCTCTGATAGAGACTAATATATATATATAATATACAAAGAACTCCAGAAACCACTAAAAAATACCATAAATACTCTAAGGAAAAAATGAGCAAGGGAACTAAATAGACATGTCAAAAAGAAAGAAATACAAATCTTCAGTAAATGTATAAAATATAATCAACATCATTAGCAATCAGATAAATTCAAATCAAAACTACCCTGAGACCACCTAAACCCATTTAGAATTGCAATCATCAAAATTTGAAACAATAACAAATTCTGGCTAGACTATTGAGAATTGGAAACTCTAATACATTTCTGGTGGGATTACAAATTTGTGCAACCACTTTGGAAAACTGTATGGAGAAGCCTCATGAGAATAGAAATGAACCTACTATATGACCCAGCAATGCCACTTCTGGGTATCTACTCAAAATATAAAAAGCATAGTACCAGACTAAGGTATGCAGATCTGTGTTTATAGCTGCACAATTCACAATTGCCAAACTATGGAATCAGCCAAGATGCCCATCAACAGATGAATGGATTACAAAACTATGAGATATGTACACAAGGAATTTTACTCATCCATAAAAGAATAACAAAATTATGTCGTTTGCAGGGAATGGATGAAACTGGAGAACATTATGCGAAGTGAGATTAGTGAGTCACAAAAAGTGAAAAGTCAGATATTCTCCTTTACATATAGAATCTAGGAAGAAATCGGGTATAGGAGAGACTCTTTTCAAAGAAAAAGAAACATTAGATGAGTAATGAAGGCAACTTAACTTAAGGAAATGAGAGGTGGGAAGAGGGAAACACCCTAATGCACATGATGTACATTCACAAATATATGAAATTCAGTCACTAAGCTGAACATGGGTAGGAGAGAGAAGAAAGGGAATTGGCTGGGCATTGAGGAAGGGCTGAATGAGTTATGTGTGCATATATGCCTCTAGCATCTTGTACATGATAATGATGTATGGTTACCATATGCCAATAAATTAAAATAATAATAATAATTATTATTATAAGTATAATAATAATTATACTTCTATGTTATACATTTATGCGTGGTGAGACATTTTCAGATATTATTTTTTACCTTCTGTGTAGCTTTGAGGAGAGTGGTCTCTTGCATATCTCTAGGCTTTGTTCTTCTTGACTTCACTCACCTCACATGATACATGTATGTATCCTGCATGTCTCACAGGTTTATAAAAGAATGCATAAGCCGGGCGTGGTGGCGCACGCTTGTAATCTCTGCGCTTGGGAGGCGGAGACAGGAGGATTGCGCTGGTTCAAAGCTAGCCTCGCTGGCTTGAGACCCTGTTTCCAAATAAATAATACAAAAGGTCTGGGAGTGTAGCCCAGAGATAGAAGGGCTTCCAGGAACCCCAGTAACACCAAAAAAAAAAAAAAAAAAACACCAGAATTTAGCCAGGGGTGGTGGCACATGCTTGTAATCCCAATAAATGGGAGGCTGGACAGGAGGATCCCGGTTCATGAACAGCCTCAGCTACTTAGTGAGGCCTTTTGCAGCTCAGTGAGACCCTGTTTCAAAATAAAGAATAAGAAATAGGGCTGGAGCATAGCTCAAAGGTAGAATATCCCTTGGTTCCAATCCCAGTACTGCCAAAAAACTGTAAAAAAAACAGAATTTATAGTTTCAGATCACATCGGTTCTCTTTTCTGAATCACATTTAACTTACTCAGCATACTTTCACATCCTTTCATTTGATTCTCATAAGTTTATTTTTGTCATAAAGTATATTTACATATTATTCATATTTACAATTCTCCTCTCATCAAATGAAGCCAACAAAACTTCCACAGGCACTGCATATCAATTTCTTATAACCCAATACTGTCAAAGTCATTGAGTCCACTCACCTCTCACCCTACACTTTTGCAACAATAGCTCACCACTTTCCTCCTACCTCTGTGTCTTCCTAATGCATATGTATCACTGGTTCATGGGGACTCTCTTTCAAAACTGAGGCTTTTTCTTCATTTTTAGTGAAAAATATACAACCTTGTTATTACTAGTAATTTGACTACTTTCTATTTTTCATAATATTAGCTACTTTATTTCATACATACTTTTTTTTAAAAAAAGAAGCATTTGAAAACTAAATAAGGGTTCATTCTCCACTGAACAGATCCATTCTTTCCTGACATAAGAGCTTCCTTTGGCTTGATCCAGCTGTTGATTTTGTGGCATACTACATATGCTATCTCTGCGTTGTTCAATATCTCCTCCTCCTCTCAACCTCTAAAAAAATAAACAGTTTCCCAATACCTTTTTTCTCCCAGAGGAAATATGTTCATTTTATCAAGGATAAAGAGACTGACTCTTAGGTATTATCCTCTTCCATTTTCCAGCTAAAATCCAAACTATTGAATGTCAGATAACTCTGAATTTTATGCTTTCTTCTTTTTCTCCGACAAGTGATCCATAGATGCTTTCTAAATTTATCCCAAGTTCCCTGAGGTCATTCAAATTTTTCTCCTTTTATGATGTTTTAATTTTATCTGCTTCACAGGTAGGAGGACTAATATGCATTTAAAACAAAGAAACAAAAAAGGAAATGTTTCTAAACTTTTGATACATTATTGGTGGCTTTGCAAATTAGTGTAACCACTTTAAAAGACAGTGTGGAGTGTCCTCAGAATAGGAATGAATCTTACATATGACCCAGCTATCTTATTTCTATATATCTACCCACAAGAATTAACTAGACTACTATAGTAATGAATGTATATCAATGTTTATAGTTGAAAATTTATAATTTTCAAACTATGAAAGTAGCCAAGGTGCTCATCAAGAGATGAATGGATTACAAAATTATGGAATATGTACACAGTGAAATTATACTCAGCCATAACAAAGAACAAAATTATGTCATTTACAGGAGAATGAACGGAACTGGAGAATATTATGCTAAGTGAGATTAGTTAGACACATAAAGTGGAGAGGACTAATATTCTCCATCATATGTGGAACTAGGAAGAAATTGGGACACAAGATGGACTCCAGACAAGGAAGGGAAGCCTTAATAGAGTGAAGGAGGGAACTTAACTAAAAGAGATGGGAGAGGGGAGAAAGACTTGAAGACAGAAACATCTCAATGGACATGATGTACATACATAAACTTATCAAAGCCAATCACTCTGCTGCATGGGAAGGTGGGGAGAGAGAGGGAATAGGGTGGGAACTGGAGGTACAATGCACGAATAAAAAGGTAAACACACAGAAAACAATTTTTTACTTACCTCACACAAAAGGCCACTTTCTTCAATAATAAGAGAGGGTGGTGAAAAGAACACATTTGCCACTCTTTTTCTGGTTTTGAACATTATCTTGTGAAGAAATGTTTTTTGAAATGAATGTTTCCTTGACCACAGGAAGATTTTGCTAGACTCAAGACCAAGAGGAAAAAAATTGGAAAAATAGGATGTTGGTAGCATTATGTTTCCAAACTGATGATGTATAGGAATAATTATAATGCTAGTACTAATGACTTTTGTTTTCAAAGCGATTACTACATGACAGACCTTTTATACTTTTTACACATGTAATTGAAATCTCAACATCATTCCATGTAATGGTAAATTATTTTTTATGTTTTACTCTTGGGAAAATAAAGATCCAAAGGTTTAAATAGCCTCCCCATGATCATAGAATGAGTCAATGGCTCTAGTATAATTTGAGCCCAACAGACTAACTCCATTAGTTACAGTCCTTTATATCATCCTGGTGGTCACCTACTTTGGTCATTGTGGTACATGTGGAGTTTCTGATCTAGGTAAAACATTCACCAAATATTCTTTCATTGCTAAATAAAAGATACTGAACAGAATTATTCTTCATTCTGGTGCAGGTATCAATCGCCTCATTCTACTCACATTTAGTTCTATTTTTGTCTGTTTTTGTAATGCTATCCTTTAATGTTGATGACGTAGACCTATGAACAAGTCATCTTAAATTTTCTTCTTTTCTTTCTCTTCCTTTATCCCTCCCCTCCCTCTCTTTTTTTTCTGTCTTCTCCTCCTCCTCCTCTTCTTTTTCTCCTTCTCTTTCTCGTTGTTATTCTTATTCTTTTTATTTTTCATAGGAAATAAACATAGGGACATTTACCCTCTGAGCTATACCTTAATACATAATTCTTTTATTTTGAAACAGGGTCTGTTTCATTAAGTTACCCATCACTGGCATCAAATCTGTGGTCCTTCTGTTTCAGTCTTTCAAGTACTAGGATCACAGTTGTGTGTCACCACAACTGAGTCATCTTAAAATCTTCTCTTTACACATCTTCCCATTCACCCATTTCTCTACTCTTCTGCTTTCACCTACCTGATCCTATACATTTCAGTTCATCTCTACTCATTTCCTTTGTACCATCTCTCTATTCATTTCCAAGAGCATTCCTCTGTAAAGAAGTAATTCCTCAGGCATAGTTCAGATGAACTTCCTCTCTAGACGAAAGGGGAAGGTTCTTGCCATTATCTGCTCTTTTCATATTTTTAATTTTTCTCTCCAATGAATCTGCCTTTCCCCCTCCTCTTCCTTCACTACTTGGACTCCATCCCCATTACCTACACTATTACTATCTAAAACTGGTAATGGCTATTTTTTGTAGCATTCTATTAGTAACCTGTGAGGGTTCTAAATGTAAAAAGCATTGCTTTTACTCACTTTTTAGCTATTATTTTAGTTGGATACATGCTAGAGATTATGGTAGAATCTGGTTGAAGCTCATTAATGCCCATTCCAGAAAGTAAAGTGAGTGAATATATTAAAACATCTTCTTTTGCAATAATTTTATCAGATGCTATCAACACCATATTTTTTTTTTCTACCAGCCTGTTGAAGTCTATGTTTTCTTCTTAGTCTTCTTTTATTGTTTTATTTTCTTGTACAGTTTGAATAGATGTGTCCTTTTTGTCCCCAGAAGCTATACAGAGACCCCTTTACAAATGGTGCTTATTCTCTGGACCTAAAACCTTTTACCTGATTGTACCTTTAACTTAAATGGTTTACTGAGCTTCATCAGTACCTGAACTTTATATGTCCTCTGTGCAACTGTAACTCATCTTAGTTCTCAAGTGAAAGATGCCCATAGGCACCACTTTCTCCTCAAGTGAGTGAACAGAGTCTTTATCCTCGGCCTGTTCACTGGGAGACTTTGCAAAGTTTTCTGAATAGTATTGGTCTTTTTTTTTTTTCTTCAACTTTTGACACTGTCTCAATAATAAATTCAATTTATCTTTTTATCTAATGCTCATATCAAATTTCTTGCATCCTGAATTTTGTATTACAGTGAAAATGACCCTTGTTTTATCCAATAGAATTAATAATGAGGGGCCCACACTGTGATCTCTTGCAATGCTTCTGTTACCAACTCTGTATTCACTGTTTCCCACTGACATTTCTAGGAAATTATTTCTCTGATTGCAGGAGATATACACTTATTGATCATTGTTCTTCATCTTCTTCTTCTACAGGAATTTTCATTAAACATGACTTTCTCTGTCTTAATCTCTTAAACACAGTTCTTATTACTTGTGTTACTTCTGCATTTTCTCTCATATCCCAATTATTTGGCTTTCCCATGATTTTCTCCTACCCTTACCAATTTTTTTTTACTATGAAATAATGGTAATTATAAAAAAATAATATTATTATTTAAATACAGCATACTTGGTACTCTACTTGATATGTTTCTGTGTATGTGCATATCTTAATACTCATAATAGGCAAATACATTTTCATTTCAAATTTTTATTTTATTTTATTTTAAAGTACTGGGTTTTTTAAACCCAGGGGTATTCTACCTTTGAGATACATACCAGGGGTCTTTTTTATTTTATTTTTTAACAAGGTCTTTCTAGGTGGCTAAGGGCCTGACTGCATTGCTGAGGTTGGCCTAGAGCTTGCAATTGTTCAACTCAGAGTCATGTGTCACCATGGCAATCTGTCCAGCTCTCTACTTCTTTATATTTTGGCCTTTGAGTAATCAATTATGTCTTCCTTTTATTTACTATATGTTTTTATTTGCTCCAGTAACTATTGTAATTCTTTCTATGCAGTGTCAACCAGACGTGACCTCTGCTCTTTAAGTGAACATTTATACACTAGAGTTATTTTTATCATACCATCTGAATGGATTCCAGGTAGTTATTTTAAATTGTATAATGTCTTTGCTATGCATTCTTGTTTTATAAACTTAGTTTTTTAATCTGCAAACGTAAAATTATAGTATTTAAATAATCTCTCTGATGATACACAATGCTTTTGAATTACCTAACCTGACCCACATGATAACCCTATGAATAAATGGTCCATTCATTTTATATGTGAAAATACTGAAACTTTGGAAAAAATAAAGAGTATCTCAATTTATACAACCATTAAAAAGTTGAAATCCAAGCCATTTGAATAAAAATCCCATAAATATTTTAAGCTTCCACTGAAAAATCCTCTTATTGTACCTAATTTATTTTCAAGAAGTTGGTTTTCTAGGAGATAATTGCTGCAGGAAATCAGGAATGAAGCTAGGAGGTCATTGCAAGATTTAGTGGCTGCTCCAGAAATTTAAGAATGCAACCAATGCAGGTTATGCTTACTATGGCTCTCCCCTTCCTGAGTTACAAATGCAACAGCTGATTATTATAATGATACTTCATTCCAATAAGAACAGAAACAGGACAATGAAATCGTGATACTTAACACTTATATGACACTATTCATTTTCTGAGCTCTTTACAAACAGTAATTAATTAGAAGAGGGCAACAGAGAGTTCAGTTGATCTGGTGATGCACATGTAATAAACTGACTCCTTCAGAATTAAAATCCTGCGGAAAGTGCCTACTTGAGATCCAGACTGAAATGTCTGCTGGTGTGTATAGGGAAGCAGATAGGGAGAGGTGAAAGAATGGATGAAAAAAAAAAAAAAAAACAATCTTTTTCTTAATCAGCCTTTGAAAACAGGCTGGTGCCAGTTGAATTATAAGGGAGTTTCAAATGAGAAGGAAATGGAAGGTAGTCTAATGAAGGGAAAACTCAGGTAAAGAAATTATATGTTGATTTTGTTGTAAGCAATAGTCCTTTAGGGCACAAAAGTAATGATTTTATTATCAAAGAAGAAAACTGTGCGTCTCCTCTGCCTAGTTATCTGGAATTTCTCCCTTGAATCTGCTGTTCATCAAAATGTGTTCTGGTGACTGAATAAGGCTGCTGACTAATTTCTTGTTAGAAGAGGCTAGCATGAGGAAGAGGAGACAAAGAGGTAAAGAGGTAACATAAGTTAACTTTAATATTACAAGGCTCTTCCTTCTCTCTGACTCAGACTCAAAAAAGTTCAAGTGACTGACTTTGTATCTTCCCATGATGAAAAGTCTCAGCCTCCCATCTTGGGGATTACAAGTGTGTGCCACCACACCCAGCTTCATTGAAACTGCATTTTTCAACATGAAGGAGAGCTCTGATAACAAGCCCAGGATATTCACAGGGTATAGATGTTTCCTTTTCTCTTAAGAGAAGGAAAATTTAAATTGGATTTTATTTTATGACCCCAGGTGGAAAGAAAGAAAAAAAACATTGAAAAACTTCTAAAGTAATATAACAATGATAAAATTTTATTTTTGTTTGTATGACATTCATAAACATGATACACATTTTTTTAGTTTGCCTTATTAATACTTTATGATTTTCTTATAATGGACATACCAAAATCTAAAAAAAAACCCTCTAATTTTTAGTATTTCCTAATTTCTTTCATAGTGACTGAGTTCTAAATTTAATATAATATCACTAGATATGGAGCTGGAAGAAGATACACATTATTAGCCCACATCTCAAAGTATTCACAACATATACATGCATAGAGGCCAATACTATGAAAGCATAGGTAAAAGTAAATGTGATAAATAATGAGGAATAATAATAATGATGTATTTTGAGCACTGCTACAATGATTGAAACTGAAGCTTATTTTATTTCAAGTTCATTTTTAGTAATTACTGGCCTAAATAATATCTTAATAGTATCACAAAAAAACTTAAAAAGTAATAATTCTCATGAGAGGTTATGAACAGACTGTAGCTCACATAAATATAAAGAAGAATGTTTCCCTAATAAAATAGTAATTGAAAAAAGTGAGAGATGAATGAATAAGGACCGTATGGGCAGCTGCAAGCAAGGTGGGTACTACTGTGATTCTTCCAAGAACCAAAAGGTTTAATACTATGAGGACTCCACAGCTATCTTCCACAGTGAGCATGTGAAGTTCAAGGATAATCGTAAAAATGCACCTGTAATATAAAAAGAGCACTATCACAAATAACACTAGAACATAGGATTCAACCCTTATATTACTTTTTGAGCAAAATAATAAGATAATATCAACTTCATGACTCATTTTAACATATTAGAAAGAGATTATCTTTTATGACAGGAGGGCATAAATTTAAGGTGTGTTGATGTTGCTATTTTTTACATTAGACATAGAAATGGGGAAAAGAGAGAAATAGATTATCAGTAGTGGTATGATTATATGGTACAATAATTGGTACCCTAAACTTGACAGTACGGTTATATAGTGCACATATAATAAAGATACAAACTATAAATCCCCCTAAAATTTCCAGGAACTAGGTATTAGAGCTTCAACATGTAAATTTTAGAAAAATAAAATTCTACCCATAACCCAGTAGACCATGTCCCTTTATAATTATGTGGTATATTTGTATTGAATTTGGAAAGAATATAAAATGTACACAATAAAGAAAGAATGGCAAAAAGGCATTTGGAATATATCCAGTGAAATCAGCAACAATTTCATTCTTAGTTCCTTGCTAACTGGCACATAAGTATCTAAATATTGATGAGCTGATTTCAGAGATAAGGTAGATGAGTACAATGTGCACAATTCAAAAAAATGTACATTAAGTGTTTAACATTTGGCCTAGACAATGAGTGTTATAACATAAAAGGGGAAGGAAGAATTTTATTCTTCTAAATGTTCAAAACCTTAGGGATATCTTATAAAGACCATAGGATGAGGTTGAACAAGACGGATGATTACTAGCTCAGCAAATGTCTAGGAAGAAGTAAACTTTCTACACATCTGAATATCAGTGAAGGCAAGGCGAAAAAACAGAGGACTTCTACCAGTAGTTGTGAGTATACCATTTTGATACAAAGGTATTTCTGCTGAAAAACGTGACTAGCAATGTTGGAAATATAACTAGGGATAAGAATATCAAGGCTTTAGATATTACTGTAACATGTGTCTACTTGTGCAGCCTTGCAAGAGTTAAGCAGAACAGTTTTCTGCTAGAATTTTCTGACATCTCTGAGCTGGCCATCTCTGCTCTCCTCCTGAATTAATACAGGGTTTAGGGTGACCTGGAAGGTCAACTCTTAAGATAATTAGTACCAAAGAGCTGCACTCTTGCCATGCTGCCATTTCAGCCTTCTCACAATCTAGCAATTTTTCATGATAAATTGAATCTAATAACATATTTTTGCAGCCAAGATACATGTGGATCATTGTCTTGTCACTTTGATAAAATGTTTGAAATTTTTTTCTCTGGTCCAGACTCGACGATAGATCAGGTGAAATATCTACAGTTATATCAAAACAACAAAAATATAACAATTTCCTGAAACAAGGACTTGGAAAAAAATCATTACTTCTTTGACTAAAATAATTGAGGGATATTTTTTGTGCTTTATAATTTAAAATTCATTTTGTTGAGTTGCTTTAATTTTTAGGATTTGTTTAACGAGTAGATAACAATAGTGTAGTCCATTAAAGATATACTAACAAAATGTAATCCTTTAAGGATGGACAACTGAACTTTGAAGAGATATAAATGAGAGGCTACATTTTCCATGTGTAGCACATAAATTTATTCTTTTCAAGTGTGTTGAAAGGACTCTTCTGCTATTTAAATCTAAATGTAAAGCCTATAGGAGACAAGGTTTTTTTGTTAATAAAAAGGTAATATAGTAAAGTGGATCTTCACATAGGGTTTGCAATCCAACAACCTGAATAAACATTAATTCTGTCAATTAATTCATTGTGTAATGGGGAGTAGGTACACTGGCTCCTCTACACTCATTTTATGCATTTGTACATGCTCAATGCAGAATCTAATAGTGCTGAGAATATTGATGAGCATAATTGATAAAAAGGGCTTAGTGCATTGCCTTGCACACAGTAAATGCTTCAAAATGCATGTGTTGGTATTAAAAGGCCTTTTGTAGTTGTGCTAAGATGTTCAGTTTATAACACATACTAAGAACCAGGATTGATATAGCAAGCCTGTAGTCCCAATATATGAGAAGCTAAAGTGGGAGGATCCCAGATTATAGGCCAGCCTCAGCAATTTAGCAAGACACAATTTCAAAAAAAAAAAAAAAATGGAGCAGGACTATGAATGTAGCTATGTAGCTTACAGGTAGAATGTCCAGGGTTCAACACCCAGTAGGTAAATTTTTACTGCACATTATTAAGATAAGTAACAAGTTACAGTTATATAATATCTAGATACCAAATGCAATAATACCACAGAACTCCCTTGTGATTCTCCATTGTGGGTAAGCAATTTCCCCACCCTACTCCTTCACAAGTGCGGATCATTTCTCTTTCAATTCTTTTTCATTTTCCCAAAATGTCATTCCTGTGGAATCACACAGTATGCATCTCAGAATGCTTGGGGATCTTTTGAAGCTTTAGATATTCTTCTCTGTGAATGTGTGAGCAAATTCTGTGGGTTGTTCTTTACAAATGATCATATCATCTCTGAAGAAGGACCTTTTATGCCTTCCTTCCTAAATTGTATGCTTTTTTTTTCTTTTTTTTAAAAAATTGGTGCATTGTAGTCATACTATCTTAATGGGGGTACCAGATGGTAGAGGCATACATGCACACATCACTCTTTTAGCCCTTCCCCAATTCTCACCCCTTTTTTCTTACCTTATTGCATTCTTTCTGACTTAGGATTTCCAATAAATATGTTAACAATCAATTCCTTTACCATAACCCCAAAATGGGGGTTATATTGTCTTTTATTATTAAGTACAGTGTTAGCTATGAATTTCAGTGTGTACTTTTGGTCAAATTTTGAGACCTCTCTCCCATTACTAGTTGAAAGAAAGGTTTGAATTATATTTAAATGTTGAATTTAATAAAATATTTAAATTGATACTATAATGTAATTATTCTTCTTTAGTCTTTAATATATCTCACTGAGTTTTCCCACTTATAAAAGTGGACTTCATTTTTATAGCAATTTCAGATTCTCAACAAAATTGAGAAGATACACAGACTTCCTGTATGCATCCTGATTTACATGCCTCTTCTATCAACATCTCTCACCAGAGTAGTAAGTACATTTGTTAAAATTGGTAAATCTGCATTAAAATATCATTATTATAAAACATCCATAGTACCTACTGGTATTTCAAATGTATATTCAATCTCTCATTGCTGAAATAAAATTCAAGGTATTGAAGTATATTATTATTTTACATACAATTTATGAATATTTTGTTCAGAACATTTTTAATCTATATTCACAAGATGTATTGATCTGCAGTTTTCATTTATTGCAATTTTTGTTTGATTTTGTTATTAAAGTAATGCTAGATTCATGAAATAAGTTGGGATGAATTACATCTTCTGTTTTTTATAGGCAATTATATAACATTGGTATTATTTCTTATTTAAAGTTATCATTAAGTTCACCAGCCAAATAACATAGGCTTATTTATTTTATTTCTGCAAATACTTAAAATTATAAAATCATATTTTTAGTTTAGTTATCTCTTCAACTTATCTATTTTGTGGGTGATTATTTACTGTGTGTGTGTGTGTGTGAGTGTGTGTTTTGTTTTGTTTTGTTTTGGTGGTACTGGGGTTCCTGGAAGCCCTTCTACCTCTGGGCTACACTCCCAGACCTATTTTTATATTTTTATTTGGAAACAAGGTCTCTTAAGCCAGCGAAGCTGTCTTCGAACTTGTCTTCAAACCTGCGCCATCCTTCTGTATCCGCCTCCCAAGTGCGGGCATTACAAGCGTGTGCCACCAGCCTGGCGCAGATTGTGTATTTTAACAGATTGGTGCATCTAGTCTAAATTGTCGACTTTATAAACATCAATGGATTCATAGTGTTTACTATGATCTATTTAATGGCTATGGCTATTTGATGGCATCTCCTTTCAGTGATGATAACAGTCATTAATAATTTAAATTATTTTACACGTGTTAGAACTTGGTTTATGCAAACTATATTTTCTATTTAGGTGAGTGTTCCTTGTATGCTCAAAATTAATATGTAACTGTGTTGCTGGTGGTTTAGTCTATAAATATCAATTAGATCCGGTTGGCTTCTTATAATGTTCTTTTACAAACTTATTTATTTTTTAATCTGGCATTGAACCCAGGATGTTCTACTTTCAAATTACATCCCCAGCCCTATTTTAATATTTTTATTTTGAAACAGGGCCTTGCTAAGTTGCTGACGGCCTCACTCAGTTCCTCACAAAGTTGCATCCTCAAAACTTTGATCCTCCTGGACTCTCCAAGGACTGGAACTATATGTGTGCACCACCATGTCTGGCTCTACTAATTTTTTTTGTTTACTTGAATTTTTACCAAGAATAATGAAGTCTGTAACCTTGGATTATTCTATTTTTCTTCTAGCTATTTATGCTTCTTAGTAGATAGTCCCAAACATCATTTATTAGGAATATAAATAGCACTGTTCTGTTTTCTTGAAGAATTTAATTTTGTACATTTTTATTTCTGCAATGTACACTTTTATACCAGTATAGATATTTGTTTTCTTTTTTCATTTTTTGAGGTACTATGGGATGGAACCCAGGGTCCTTCTACCTCTGGACTACACTCCCAGACCTATTTTTATATATTATTTGGAAACTGTCTCACTATATTGCCAAGAGCCTCATTAAGTAGTTGAGTTTGGTTTCGAATCTATGCGATCCTTCTGTTCCACCCTCCCAAGTACTTGGATTACAAGCATGCGCCGCCATACCTGGCAGCATTTCTGTTTTCTATTATTTTTCTTCAATGATTTTGATCACAAAACGATTGCAAACTTTCTGGTTTATCCTGCAGGTTGCTGTAAAATGTTTCAATTTTTAAATATTTTTTCTCCCTGTGTTGAGAACATATAATTTTTATTGATCTACTATTATAATTGCTAACTGTTTAATACCCTCAAAAGCCTATTAGGTTCATTCAGTAATTTCTTCTAAATTTCTGTTATTATTATTTTAGTAATATATTTTTACATTCCATGACATCATTTATTTATTTTCAGAAAAGTTCTGTCCTGGCATTCATTTCAAAATGTCCATCCTTACTTTTTCAAACATAGTTATAATAGCTGGTTAAAAGTCTTTGATTACTCAGCATCCACGTCACCTGAAGGCTGGTGTCTCCTACTTGCTTATCCTCTTGAAAGTGGCTTGGTTTATTGACCATCAAATGATTTTTGCAATACTTACTCATTATTTTGGATATTATAAGATTATGGATATTCTTTAAATCTTCAGGATAATATTAACTTATTAAATTTTCTTAAATGAAGCATTGCAATATTAGCACTAGCCTGCAAGGTCCAGCTTTTCTTTCATAGTTGTGATTTTATTTAATGTCAACTCAGTGTTCAAAACCATGCTATTGGATGTGCCTATTCTTCCTGCCATTCTCTGATTATTCAGGACCCAGAAAAGTTTTCAAAGCTAGAGCTTAATCCTGAAAGCCTGTGTATTGTATGCTTAGAGATGAAACATTACATTCATTAGTCAGAAATGGGCCTAAGTCATTGGATAACACTTTAGACCCTAAAACAAAAGAAAGCAAAAAAAAAAAAAAACAAAAAAAACGAATCTAATTGTTCTATTCAAGTGCACCAGTGAACTCTTACTTATGGGGTTAAGATTGCCTTTAAGATTAGGCCAAGTAATCCCACATCCAAAAAATAAAATTTAAAACGTTGAGCCGGGCGTGGTGATGCATGCTTGTAATCCCCACTTTTGGGAGGCGGAGACAAGAGGATCGCGCAGGTTCTAAGCCAGCCACGCTGGTGTAAGAGACCCTGTTTCAAAAATATAAAATAGGTCTGGAAGTGCAGCCTGGAGGTAGAAGGGCTTCCAGGAACTCCAGTACCACCATATGTATGTATGTATGTATGTATGTATGTATGTATGTATATAACATTAAAACTCACCATCAGCCAAATGACATTTTGAATTTTGTTTTTCTCAATTCACACGCTACAGTTTACTTTTAAAATTTTATTGGTGCATTGTAATCGTACATCATTATGAGATACAGAATGGTAGAGGCGTACATGCACATATAACTCATGCAGCCCTTCCCCAACTCCCACCCAGTTCCCTCCTTCCTCCCTTCTCAAGTTAGGCTTAGTGACTGATTTGATGATTTTAAAAGCCTCACATGGATGCTTCATTTATTCTGTGAAAATTTTACAGCCACAATCAGTGGAAGAGTCAAGGTTTTATCTGCTTACTTCATCTTGCTGAAGACAGGACTTAATTTTCTTGATTTTTATTTTTTTCCTCCTTTGCAAGGAAGAAACGGCAAAAAACTTATCTTTTTCTTAAGGCTTTATCTGTTACACTTTTCCAGTTTGACTTCCTTCTAGTTTATAATTCATATATGAAATAATATGAATTATAAACTAGAATTTTATTTTATTTAAAGGGGTTGAAAATGGGGAAGGGCTAAATAAATTGTGTGTGCATGCTTGCCTCTAACATTTTTGTATCCTATTAAGATGTATGATTATAATGTACCAATAAAAATTTAAAAAATAAAGTTCATTCTTTGGTCTGTCGTCTAATTTCTGAATTTTTAAATTTATATTGCCTTTCTGTCTTATTTTATTAATAATTTAGCTCAATTTGAAATCATTAAGAAAACATCTCAATTAGAAAACAATATCTATCTATGATACTCTCTCTATAATTTATCTTCTATCTACTTATCTTTATAATGCATATAGTGAGGTTTTTTTGTCCCTGAGTAAAAATGCTCAGCACTACAGCACTGAGTACTTGGGTCACCTTTCTATCACATGGTTATAGTCTGTTTAATCTAAAGCATTTTTATTCTGAACCATCTAATATTGACTTCAATTAAATTCATGTTATTACATTTCCTCAACAAAATATTTATGAGCACCTAATTCTCAGGAAAAGCATATCAACTGTGTCTCCCCTAACAGTAAGTCTGTTGATTATAGAGTCCTTGATGACTTCAGATACTTACAATCCCAGATTCTTCCTTGTATGTGGGTAGGATGGTTTGATGATGGACCTCAGGCATTCTATGGGTTTCCAAGCTAGGAACTCTCTTTTTCTAGAGAGAAGCGAGCCTGTAAAGCCATGGACAGGGAATTCAGTTAAAGCAAAGTGAATAGACCTTAAGTGAAAACAGGAAGATTTAGGATACCTGTAAGAAGACACGTCAGCATTATATAGAGACAAATTAATACTTTGGGATTAAACTGTCTGTGAAGGATAGAAGCATGTCAGACTAAAAATAGGCACAGAGTAATTCAGAAGCTAATCAGACTCTGTCATAGATAAAATTAATAAGTAAAAAAGTTTGAACAAGACATTAGCCATCTGAATGGCCTAGAAGGCTTGAGGAGGGATACGGGCATTATGGCTGCAGTATTAACATCACTGTTATTAGGTCGGTGATGATTAACAGGATGTGGTCCCTGAGGGATCAAGGTGAGTCTTCACAGGACAGCACTATGTCAGGAGATGATGGTCTCAAATTGGGTTGCAAAGGTGAGCTCTGTCAGGAGGCACTTCAGACACAAGGACAAAGATTAGGACCAGCCTCAGCAGCAATAAGAGTTATACCAGGGAAAAAATTACAAGTGACATAAAAATTAAAATGACACATAAATTTGTGACAAACAGTCACACCTGTTAGTCCTTGCTTTCCACTCCATTCGTATTTAGGGATGATTAGGCCGATGTTTCTTTTGGGTCAATCTCATTCAGATTTTATGGTAAGAAGTGAATTGAATCTATGAAGCAGAAAACCAAAGAACTTCATAATTGCCTCACCCAGGTAACTGCAGGGATATATTACTTCATTTATTATTGGGATAAATTGATTAAATGCCCCTTAAATTTAGAGTCTACTTCTAGGTGCTATAGAAAATGGAAAGGAAGTCTTAAACCTAGCTTTTCATGGAAGTTTATAATATAGTGAGAGAGGCAATTCCATCACATATTAAAATACTGCCAAAAAAGTACCTGATAGCTATGTGAAAATAGGAAAGAACTTTTTTTTTTTTTGGAATATGAGGACATATTGCCACTTAAAAATATTCAAAGTGAGCTAGGCTTAATGGCACATGCTTGAAATCCCAGAACTTTAGAGAATGAGACAGAGGATCTCAGGTCCAAGGCCAGCATGAGGTAATTTAGCAAGACTTTGTTTCAAAATATAAAATTAAAAAAACTATGGGTATAGTTCAAGATCCCCTGGGTTTGATCCTTGGTACCACAACAAACAAAAAATGCATATGTTGAAAGTGAGAAAAATAGGTTGTTGTCTGTTAACTTTTTTCTTCAAGTAGAAGTATCTACAGTATCAGGGGAAGGGAGTGCCTTTTTTGTATAGAAAATGGTGGATCATACTTTAAGGATTAACAAGTTAAGTAACAAACCCTTAAAAATATAGAGAAATTATGTGGGTTAATAAAATATGTTTATGGCTTTGTGTGGTGGTGCACATTTGTAATCCCAGGATTTGGGAGGCTGAGACTGGAGGATGGTGGTTCACAGACAGCCTTGGCTATTTAGTGAGGTCCTTTGCAATCCGTTGAGACCCTATTTCAAAAATAAAAAGACTAAAAAATAGGGAGTGTAGTTCAGAGGTAGAATGCCCCTGGGTTTCACCCCCAGTACCGTTAAATAAATAAATAAATAAATAAATAAATAAATAAATAAATAAATTTATATCTATTACAACATTAATTTATACTTTGTAAAGTTAGAACCAAAATATTATTATATCACAAATTTTTGAGTAAAAGTTATAAAAAACCTATTTTAAATTCGCTGAACTTATTAGGAATTTCTACACAATAAAACATTCCCAAATAGGGTGTCATCAGATCCTGTGAAGCCAGGGCTCTGATTCTACATCTTCAATAACTGGTCTTAAAAATGCACCAGTATTTTTTTCCCTGTAGTTAGTCTACTCTCAAATATTCTGTCTAAAATGCATATAGTAAAGAAGAAAAAAACTTCCTTTTCAATTATTGCTCTAAAAAGAGGAAGGAAAGATTTCAGAATCACCCAGACATATTTTTTATAGACTAAGTGGTTCATTTTCTCATTTTTATACTAAAATGTAGTAAGAAAAATAGTTTCACTCTACTTAGATAAAGAAGTCCCACTTGTGATATGGAGTGTAATAAACAGACCATCCCCCATCCACAGGGTAAAAGTGGAAAAAGAAAGATTCTTGAGTAACATTGGGTTTCTGATGGATCAAGAAAGGAGAAAAAATCAGAAACAGTGTGTGATCAAAACTCACAAGTATAATATCTAGAGTAAAGTATCAACATTTTATTGAGAACTTTTTTTCTCAGTTTAGCTTTAATTAAACCCTTAAAACTATATACATTGATGGGTACAGTGTGATGTTTCAGTACATGTATACAATGTGTAATGATCAAATGAGGATGCTTATAGTCAACTCAAAGATTTATCTTCTTTTAGCAAAACATTAAAATTCATCTCTTCTACATAGTTTAAAACAGGCACACAGTATATTATGATTAAATATAATCAATAATACTCTGCTCTGGAACTGACATTATTTCTCCTACCTAACTATAGTTCTATACCTTGTGATCAATTTATCCAAAACCCTTTGCTCCGTTCACATCACCAGTCTCTATAACTGCTATTCTTTTTTCTACTTCTATAAGACTGATGTATTTGTCTTTATACACCTAGCTTATTTCACTTACCACGTTACACCTCATAAGTTTGTATAGTCCTTATGGGTCAATTAAAATATAATTTTTATTTTACTTTTTTACCAACAGAAGGAACACTGATCTGGAAATCTTGAGGTCAATCCTTATAGCAAACGCATCATACCTGTGCCTTACAATTCTCATTTCTTAAACAGAAATAATTGTTCGTAGCATCTAAGTCATGGAGTAGTTTTCAAGATAGAATGAGTGCAGTATGAAGAATCTATTCAGCCATGAGGCTCTATTCCTCTGCCTCTCTGTGCTCCTTCATGCTTTTGTGCCTGTAGGATGCCTAGATGGTCTTTATGATAGCATGGAGTTGGTTGCCATCATATTTATTTGCTTTTATTTTACCTTTAGTTTTGACATTTCTCTATCAATTTTAGATGCCCAAATCAGCCGATCTCTTTTTTTGTTCCGGGAGAAGCTTATAATGTTTCAGAAATACTGTAATATGTATTATATATATGACTGCTGTTGTATCCATGTAATATCTTGTACACACAGCAGTTGTAGATGTTTACATGTGTAACTGTGTCAAAGCAGCAAGATGGTTTTGATGATTAAAGAACTACAGGCACCAAATGCTCTCATCATTTTCATATTGCAAACTTTCTAAATTTATTTATTTATCCATCTATTTATTATTTTGTGGCACTAGGGATTGAAGACAGACATTCTACCTCAAAGATGCACCCCAGTTCTTTTTAAAACAGAATCTAACTAGGTTGTTGAGAGTTTTGCTAAACTGCCAAGTCAATTAGCAAATTGAACTTGCAGTCTTGCTTGTCTCAGCCTCTCAAGTACTGGGATTAGTGGCATGTACCACCATTTCCTGGCATGTATTGAAAATCTTGCCATCATAAGATTTGCTGGTAGAAGGCCATAGTTGTGCTTTCAAATGTTCTGATTTTCTAAACTCTGATGAAAAAAATGGTCAGCCCTAAATCTTCTACAGAAAAAAAATGCTTAAATATTTACAGAATGAGCAGCTTAGTAGGGCAGGAAAATGTTGTATAGGGTTGTGTTTATATACCAGATTTTAACTGTCCTGTTTGAAGATTGAGCATTATGATAAAATCTAAAACCTTCCCTTCAGTCTGCTCCCCAACTAACTTGTAGAATAAATTCAGTTTTTATCAATAAAACCAAGCCTGAATATTGTGAAATGTGAGCAAAAGGAAATTCTACAAATGGTAAGGAAATAAAATTGAGTATCAAGAGCTTTCGAAAGCAATTCTCTGTGTCTGACCGTGTGTTTGATTGTTTCAGCTTTTCTTCTAGATAGTTTGGAACATTGGGAGTTAAGAGTCTATTTTGGTTTTCAGTCAGCCTCAACATCTCAGCAAGACCCTCCACAATCCTCACAGGATTAGTGAAATCCTGTTTCAAGAAAACAAAGCTGGGGACATAGCTTGGAGGTAGAATATTCTACATTCCACTAACACACACACTAACACACACACACACACACACACACACACACACACACGATATTGTGAAGAATTTCACTCAATTATTATTACAGTATTATGGACTAAAGATCGATGTCCCCTCAAAATGCATATGTTGACACTCTAATCCTCAGTGTGATAACTTTTTAATGAGGCCTATGGGATGTAATTAGGACAGAGAAGGAGCTCCCATTACAGCATCAGCACCTTTATGAGAAGATTTACATGTCTCTTTCTGTCATGTGAGAGAACAACATGAAGGTGGCTGTCTGCAAACCAGGAAGCAGACGTTCACTAGACATCAAATCTGCCAACACACTCATGTTGTACTTCCCAGCCTCCAGAAATAACAGAACTAAATGTTGTTCATTTAAGCCACATCTTGTATAGTATTTTGTTATAGCAACCCGAACTGACTGAGACATTCAGTATGCCAAATTTAACCCCATTAAGATGAATGACTACCATGCACCAATAACTTTTTTTTATAAAGAGGCAAAGTAATATCTCAAAATCAAAGATTGCAAAAACAAAAAGATAGAGGACTATCATCAATACATTAATTAAAGAATTGATATTATTGATAAGTAAATGCAAGTAATCATTAAAGCTTATATAAAGTATGAGACTAGAAATGAACAGAGAAGTAATACTTTAAAATAAATGAAGAAGAATGGAAAAACTTGACTTACAAAAGAGTCCTAAAGCAAAAATCTCAGATATAACAAATACTTCTAGTCCTGAGACATTGGTTTCTAATACCATTCTCCAATGAAAGTAATTGATACTCCTTGAAGAAATGGCTGACTCAAAGAATGGGACATTAAATACTTAAGAAAAGTCTAAAACTTGTTGTAGTAACATAAAATGAGAAAGTACCAAAAAACAAAGAAAAATTAAATAAGCAAACACAAAATATAGTAGTTAGTTTATGCTCAAAAGACAAAAAACAAACTGGAAGAAGTCCCAGTGATCAAAGCTGGAAGACATTATGCAACAAAATGAAAAGGTATTGGATTACAATTCAAAGCTTAATAAATAGACATAAAAGAGAAGTTCAATGCATATATAAATAAAACATTAATAAGTAAATACATTTTTAATTTTTTTGTATTTGTGATTGAACTCAGGGGAATTTTATTAATTTATTTATTTATAATTTTTGAAACAGTGTCTCATTAGATTGCTGAGGGTCTTGCTATGTTTTGGAGGCTAGCCTCAAACCTCTGTGATCCTCCTGTCTCAGCCTTTCAAGTACTAAATTATAGGCTTGTGCCACTGCAACAGGCTATAAATAAATATTATTAATAATAAATAATAGAGGAAAAAAGAAAACATCTCTTTTCCAAGTAATATAGATCTTCTTCTTATAAGAAATTAAACTCTTCAAAATGGACCATGCATAATTACTTCCGTTTAAAGTAACCTATATTAACGGGGGGAAAATAGTAGCTTCACAATGGGTAAAGCTGACAAATAATACCACAGTCAGGTGTTTTCTGGTCACATCAATGGTGACAAATCATGTTGATTTTACGTATTCTTCCTACAATGTGGTGAAAATAGGGTTTTAGATTTGTTGTCTTCCTCCCAATAATCCCATGCCTAATAATGCAAAAGACAGACAACCCCAAATGAAGATATTCTATAATATACCCAGCTAGTATTATTCAAAACTGTTTATCGAGTCATCAGAAACAAAGAAACTCTGAGAAATATTCACAGGCAAAAGAGCCTAAGAAGATGTGATAACTAAATGCATCATCGTGAATGGAATCCTAGGGCAGAAAAATATAAAGACTATGAGCTACTGAAAATGAGGATAGACTTTAATTACAATAAAGTTACCATATTGAGTGCTTTATTGTAACTAATTGATGCTGCTGCTTATGTAACATGTTATTAAGTAAACTAGGTGTCAGGTATATGAAAACTCTCTGAATTTCCCAATTAATTCCTAAATCTAGAAACTTTCTTAAATAGTCAAAGAAAGTGAAGGATCATATGTTTTCTCTCATATGTGGAAAGTAGGGAGTAATTGAATTATAAGAGAGACTTTAAATAGTAGGAGAAACGCCAAGTGAAGTGTGGAAGGTGGTCTAGGGAAGGGTGAGGGGAGAATTAATTAAGTAAACATATTAGGCACCTGTGTGAGAATACAAGCATCAATCTCAATATCACATATGAGGAGGGAGAGGGAGCCAGGTATTAGCTCACTAAGTACTGTGTGCATGTAGGTACCTAACACTGAACCACAATATGTTGCGAGACTAAAATCCACCAATAAAAAAATGAAAAAGCACAAGTGATATGTCAAGGGAACTGTTCCTTCTGAAAATAGGTACCCTCAATATATTTTCAAAGAATCTACACAAGTTTCTGAATTATCCAAACGGTTTGAAATTTCAAAAACTTTGAAAATTTCATTTGAGGAACTATGAACCATCACCTCTTCGATTTTAAATTCATATTTGTGCTTTCTTCCATTTTAAAAGAACCATAGTTGTCTGACTCCATGTTTTTAGAGCAGCAACAAATGAATCCAGTATTCTGAAGATGAAGTGGAAAGCATGTAAAATGTAGAAATGAGTGAGTTGGTAGAACATTGTAGTGTTTTAAAAATATCTATCAGAGAAAGTACATGGAAAAGTAGAATGTCGTGGGGACCAGTTTTCTGCTCACAGTCATTGGCTTCTTCAAATAATGCCATAATTCTGATTCCAAAAATAAAGAAAATAATGTGGAATAAATTTTGATGTCACATTCAAATTTTAACTCATGATCTAAAATAAGCATCTGAAGTAGAATGGAAAAAATTTTTAAGGGTTTTCATGCTGGATACACCATAAACAATACACACTTTCAAAATGCTTTTTAATTTTGAAATCTTTCAAAACAAACTGTTTTATTTCCTTATGTTGACTTTAAAGCTCTCAGTACTACATAAAAGAACTATAAATAATAAATTAAGAATTAGTGAAAATTATCTAATTCAACCAAATACTGGATTGTGTTGAAATTGCTCAAGACAATATTTCTAATGCACCGGTATAATATCAATTAATTTTATTTTTTTAACTTTGTTTTAAGCTCAGTAACAAAACTGAGTGTTTAAAAAATGTATGCTTTGAATCCCTCCAAGAAAAAGGCCACTATGTGAATCCAGATACTCATATACAGTATATATTGTCTTGTGTTCACATCAAACCTGGTGGATGGTGAGTACTGTCTATTGTTCTTTTTTTTTGACAAGTTGTTACAGAACTTATCCTAACATGATAGAAAATAAAATAAAATTTGTTCAACTATCACACTTTCATTTATTCCAAGTGCTACATGTTAAATGTCAGCATATGTAGAGACTTTTGAGGTATGGTTTGAGAAATCATAGATGTCCACATTATTTCTAAAACATTTATCACAAACACAATCCAATATCTAAAATCCTGTTCATTAACTTTACTCTCTTAGGCAAAGCAATTGTAGATTTTCTTTGTTTTGTTTTTTTTTTTAATCTCATATATTCCATACAGTATGTGACCTTTCCCAGGGGCATCTTTGCAAGTAGTATGGAGAACATAAAAAACAAATCTATAGATCCCTACTTGGTGTTTCTTGTTCAAACACACACACACACACACACACTGGATTTTTGTATTTTCATAAGAACTAATGATCAATGTTATCTTCTGTTTCCTAAAAAATAAAGTAGAAGCAGTGAGAAAATATAGATTCAGTCATATATATATTTTTTTGTCTCAGGGAACTTAAAAATAACACAGTCCACAGCCACTGTCTTCTTTCTCTGCTGTCACTATTATACTCATTGGTTTCTTTAGGATCTTTTAGGCACTTTAGAAGTTGTCCATATTTGCATATATTTTAAACTATAAATAAGGAAACTTATTTATTCATCAAGTCCCTAGTCATAGAAAAACCAAGATTATACATCTATAGCAGCATATTATGATATCTGGTATAGGACAAGTTTTGAGGCAAATTAAAGAAAATAGCCCCTTCTCACTGTACCCACTTCAGTTGAGCACCCTTAGAAAAGCATTTTTATAGCTGGGCATGGTGACACACGCTTTTAATCCCAGCATTTGGGAGGCTGAGACTGGAGGATCGCGATTTGCAGATAGCCTCAGCTACTCAGTGAGGCCGCCCCTAACTTAGTGAGACCCTGTTTCTAGAGAATACATTTTTACATCTTTTTCTCCCTGCTTGTATGCACCCAACACGAGTCTTCTTTCTGGTTACCATATCTGATCTACAGATTTGTTTCAAGGTTGTGACTAAGGGTTTGTTTATGACAAAAAGTATTGTTGTCATCTGTCTAAATTAGTTCATTTTTCCCTGAGAGACAAAACTATTGACTGGAAGCTGCATTAACAATTAATAAAATTCCCTGGCCCCTCCTCAAGTTGCCATCCCCTGGTCCACAGCCTTCCCAGCAAAAGTCTTTCATCAGAGAATTTTTCTGTGTATGTTCCATTTTGCTTTCAGTGGTTTCACTGCTGGGGCTTATTTCTATGACCTTGATTACATTCAGGTACTCACTCCAGTGAGGTTGTTGCAGAAACACAATGGGGGACATTACAGCAATTTAGTGTATAGTTCACAAATCTAACATTGCTACCCCATCCTCTTTCTGCTGAAGGTTGGAAGTTCACTATATAATGTTGTTTTGAGTGAATAAGAAAACATCTTTTTCTTCTAAATATGGGCCATTATATGATGGAAGGTCATAGATCTACCTCACACTTTCGGTATTTGGAGGATTTTAGTAGAAGAAGAAAATACCATATTTCCCTTATTTATGGATTTTTTAAGCCAAGAAGGTTCTTCTTTTTATAAGTCTGGATAATTTATCTATATATTTAAGGTGCTTCCAAAGAAAAGCAGAGGAATATAACCTTGAAAATATTATAGAATAGTTGTTTTGCAAAATATTGTAAATATTTGCTAAATACAGTGAGACATTATCTAGGGACTAAGGAACCAGAAAATTAGAGGAATTTGAGAGAAATATATCTTACATTAAATTCACTTTCAGTTTCTGGTGACTGAAAACTGCTAAAAGAGAAAACAATAACAACAGCCACAAAATCTCTCATAATTTTAATAGCCACCTACTGATAATAAATGTGAAGAGGACTTTTAACACAAGAATGAAAAGTAGAGGATCCTCCTTTATTGAAGCTTCTGGCATCCTGTGTATTAATGAGCAGTTTCTGAATGCCATATATGTAACAATGCTTTGAAATGTTGTTCTGAATAATTTTATTTTAATTTCATGGAATCAATCTTTGTTCTAAACCAAATATGATTGCAGTTTTTTTTTCATAATCCTGATTTCTTTGGGCCAAAATTATGTCATCTTTTAGGAAAACATATAAGGAAACAGATAAGAATCTCATAACGAAATTTTGGCAACACAAGATTGAGTATTTTTTAAGTAAACTGCCCCCAAAATACCAATTACCCGATGCCTTTCCTTCCCTTCAAGAAGTTTGACTTTCCAGGTATTAAAAGAGGAAGCATAAATATGACACAAAGCAGAATTTAAATTTTAAAATGATTTTACATTTCAGATGATAATAAAATGTCTAGAAAAGATAATTTTAAAAATGATTAAATAAGGCTGTTGAATGTATTTGGAAATCTGGGTCCCTTGGCACCTGGTTTCAAAAACACACAATTTATGAAATCAGTATTTCTTCTGTCCATATATAGGACATGCTTCCTCTAAAACAATATATGTAGACAAGAAAGAAAATAGCAGAATTGAGAAAAATAATCTACAACTTCAATCTAGTTAAGAGGTTCCCCCCAAAAAAATCAATACTATTCATTTGTACATTTTTTATTATCCCACTTCATTACCTAGAAAGTAAGCTCCCTCTGGGTAGGAAAACTATGTTTTCTAGAATAGTCCATAAAAGACAATGAGTACCCCCAATACACAAAGATCAAAATATAATGGCCATAACCTAAAAGTCCTGCCATTTCAGAGGAGAAAATGTGTGTATAGCTATTGTGGACAGAATTTTTTCCCAAAAGAATTCATATGTTGAAGCCTAATCCTCTTTACTTTAGAACGTGGTAGTAGGTAGTAATAGCTTTAAAGAAATGATTAGGGTAAAGAAAATTGTAAGGAAGGACCTAATCCAAAATGATGGTGTCTTTATAAGAAGAAATTAGCATACTTGGAGGGATACATGAAATATAGACATACAGAGAAAAAAAAAAGTCATGATGATACAGGAAGAAGGTAGCCCAGGGAGACAGGCCTAAGTAGAAATGAACCTTCCTAACAACTTCTTGGGTTTATAGCCCAGTAATAATATAAATAGCTATTGTTTAAACTACTTAATTTGAAGTACTTTGTTTTATTAGCTCTAGTATAAAATGACTGAGACAGTATGGCTAGGCAAAAGCAGGATGTTTAATCAAATTGTAATTTTTGAAAACCAAGCAATACTTTTTAATTTTTTTAATTTTTATGTGAATCATATTGAAAATGGCATACAATCAGACTGTGCTAGGTGCCCTCTTCTCCCTCCAACTTCCTCTTCTCCCTCCCAACAATGAGTATTCAGGTTGAAAATGCTATATTCACAAATTTATACATATTTGGATGTACAGCAGTATTTTTATAAGAATTTTAAACAAAATTAATTCTTTACATGAGATTCAAATTTAACTGAATATAGTATATTTTATTTTTTATATGTTTAAAGATTTTTGAACAAAATTTATTCTTTAGGTAAGATTCAAATTGAACTGAATATAGTATATTTTATTTTTTATATGTTTAAAGATTTTTAAACAAAATTTACTCTTTATGTAAGATTCAAATTTAACTGAATATATTTTATTTATTTTATTCAAAAAAATTTATAGATGCATTGTAGTCAAGCATCTTAGTGGGATACAAAGATGACAGGGGCATACATGCACACATCACTCATTTAGTCTTTCTCCAGTTCCCACCTTATTTTCTCCCATCTCCCTCCTTTTCATGTTTGGCTTAGTGATTGACTTTAAATGTTTATAAATGTACTTTCTGTACATTAAGAAATTTTCCTTTTCCCCCTTCCAATTCCCCTCATTTAGGTTATCTTATTTGCTCATCTGTGGTTTCTAGTTTCTTGTCTAAAGTTCCTCCTATGGCCCTTTTATCTCCCTAGCTTCTGTGCTTTAGGGAGAACATCCAATTTTTTACTTTTGTGACTGACTAATCTCACTTAGCATATGTTCTCCAGTTTCATTCATTTCCTGGCCCCAAACTTATGAGATATGAAAAGGATTTCAAAGAGAAAGTGGCATTTAATAGGATCTCAAAAGATTAAAAAATTATTTTGATAGGAGTGGAAGAACATTGAAATCAGAAGAATCAATGTGAATAAAGTACATTGAAAATTTTCATCAAATCTCCTCACAGTGTCTTACTACAACAGCCATCATAGACTAGGAAGACTTTAAGTATTTAGAAATGACAATTTAATTACATATGGAATTGCCATCTTATGAGTCAATTGTTTCTAAACTTAGAAGCTTTAAAGAAAATGTCCATTCTTGGAGATGCACTCAGACTAATGGGTCACTATTGTGACTAAAACTCTCTAATAAGCTCAGTTGAAACATATTTAACACCACAGTACTAAACATGGCAGAATGAGAATTATTACATGGACAGTTTCTGTGAAATTGAACATGAAACAAAGTTTCATGGTCTATCATGATAAACTATCAAAAAGGCTGTATATTATAATGTATTCCTAGGAACTTTTCTCCTTTACATTGCATCAGAAACTCTTAAAATAAATTTCTTAACATATCAAATTTATATTTACCTACACATAAACACACACACAGGCCATACACACTATACATACATATGTTTGTATGTATAAACATAATTGACAATATTAATTTTATTAGGAAGGTGTAGGTAAACAAACCAGGCATACATTTTTACTTACAATTTGAAGACTATCGTTCTTTGGTGGAGGAGGCATTGCCTGGTCTTGATACTTAAAGTTACATGTTCTCGACATAGGACACTTTTTGAGATTAACGTTATTTCAATTTACATATTACATTTCAGAAGGATATGGGTAGAAATTAAAATGCCACTGACTCTTCTTGAAAGGTAGGATAGTTGGCCAGTGTTAACGAATATATAAATATCTGTGCCTACTTTTCGAAGACAGGGTTGGTGAGATAAATATTATGACTCAAAATCATGGATTTCTAGTAATGGCAGGGGTCACAAGAAAAAATCTGGAAGAAGGAGGAAGTCAAAAGACATATTAGCATAAGAGTAAAAGGCAGTCTTTACTGGGAGGCACATACATAAAGTCGAAATACATCAGCACTACTCATTTAGCCTTGTGTTACCACTTAACCACATTCTGTGCCATTGACCATGGACTTACTTGTGACAACTTGAGGTTCTATAAGGTTATGAAAGAAATCTGTCTGTTTTGCTCTTCCTGTCTGCAGTTCTTTTTCTCCTTTTATTCATTCTTTCTTCTCTTCTCTTTCTTTTGTTCTGTTTTTGTTCCCTTTTTCCTTCTTTTTTTTTCTTTATGGTGCTAGGAATTGAAAACCCAGGGGCATTCTATCTTTGAACTACACTCCAATCCCATTTTATTTTTTATTAGGAAACCGGGTCTTAACAAGTTGCAGAGAGCCTCACAAAGTTTCTGAGGCTGTCTTTGAACCTGTGATTCTTCTGTCTTAGTCTCCAAACTACTGAGATTGTGAGTATCCCACAGCATGCCCAGCTCTTTTCTTTTATCTAATGATGAAATATATTTCCTACCTGTAGGAAGGATCTTTTCACCAAATGGTCCAGCTTAGGCTTCCAGGAGCATCATGCTTTCCTGGCCATAAAAATGAGTCTGGAAGCTAGACAAGCTAATGAGAACCTTCCATATCTGTGACCATACCGATTAGCTCAAGAATGACAAAAATATATGCCAAGCCCATCACACATCTCCTAGGGAATTTTTATACCATTCCCAGGAGAAAGAAGGTATTGTTCTCTTGAATAATAAGCAAAAGGGGGATAACCCAGAGCTGTCAGTGACTATGCTTGCTGCCATGCGCAGGGTCCTGAAAGACCGAGGCCAACACAAACTCAGAATACTTGAAGATGAGTACTGTAGTCTTATCCCAATTGGGCTTCCATATTTAGTTGACCTTGAAGCTGGCTTTCTTCCCTGTGTGTGTGCATTTGTATGTTCACGTGGTTTGGTTAAATGGGCCAACTAATTCTCCTTTTTGCTTGAGTGGATTTGTTTGCTCCTGTCACTTAAAACCAGAAGAATCTTGCCTTCTTCCAAGCATTATTTTTTTTTTTTACTTTTATATGGCCACAGATTTATTGAAACTTTGCTGCATGCCATTTTAGTTGACCTACAGTAATTTTAAGGGAGGACAATCCTCATATTTCACTTGATAGCTAATTCTTCTGTAATTACATGATTTTTCCTTGAGCTTCTACCCTTAGATTCAATAAAACAGAATATAATGTTGTAGGGTTCAGATGAGAAATAGGCGTTCAATGAAGTGCAGACTGTTCTTTGTGAAACCTTACTATGCACAACTGAGCCTGTCTCTGTGTGGTCTCTTAAGAACGCTTAGGTTCCTATTTGGATCATTGCTCAAGCTTAAGTTACTGTAGTGAAATTTGCCCTTTCTTTCTCTCCTCTTGAAAGAATTTATTCTCGTTTTTCAAATCTATCCTATGACATCTCACAGAAAAGCCTACTTTTGATTCAGGTCAGGCTTGGTTCCTTACCTTTGACAAGATATTATGTCCTCATATATCTTCTTCAATTAAATTCAACATGTGCCATTTTTCATCAGCTAAAGAAGAGAAAGATTGCTTTTTAGAATTAGCTTCCTTATCCATACAGATTAATCTGCACTTGAATTGTAAGTGAAAAATTGAGATTTTTTATGGATTATAAAAGACAGTAATCCAACATGGATTAAAAGCACTACCTTCTTAGCTAGGCATAGTGGTACACAGCTGTATTTGGGAAGCTGAGACACTCGGATCATCGATTGAAAAAATAAAAATAAAAAGGGCTGGGGGTGTAGCTCAAAGATAAAATGCCCCTGGATCCAATCCCCATTATCACAAAAATGAAACAAAGAAGCTCAGCTTGCTTATTTTTTCTTTTGGAATAACAGAGGTAATTATAGTAGAAAGTTAGATAAATGAAGAAAAATAAAAATGTATTCATGAAAATCCCATTTTATAAAAGCTTTATAGGCTATGGTGTCTTGGATTTTTTCTACATTTGATTACTAATTAAAATACTGTCTTTTAATTTAAATTTAATTTAATTTAATTTTTTAAGGATTTCTGTCTTTTGGGAATGCAATTAGACTTTGCAGGACATCTGTCTGTCAATAAGGATAATGGCATTTCCATTGTGCATTCACTGAACAGGAATCTTAATCTAAGGCAGGACTTTAGGGGTTCCATGGAAACAACAGAAAGTCCTGGTCTCCTGGGCTTGGTAATTTAAGAGAGCCGACCATCCAGCTGCATTTAGAAGTAGCTCTTCACACAGAAGTCAGCAATTATCTTCTCAGTCCAGGTGACAGATGGTAGGAACGCATTCTCCTAGGCCCAGGAACTTGGCTTCTACATCTGTGAAGAAATTTTTCATCAGGCTTTCCTTGCATATTAATAGTATGATGGGCTTCAGTGTTATCGAGTGGGCCAGACCCCTTCAGCCTTGTCAGGCTTTGCTCCTTTCTTATTTGATTCATCTTCAATCTCTACCCCCCACCAGGCTTTCAGTTAAATCAAACAAACAAGTAGAAAAAAGCAAAAAACAAAAATAGTCTCTCCCCTAGCTCTGGGAAAATAATCACATGCAAAGAATTCTCCAAAACTTAGGGGGGGAAAAGAAAAGCAAACAAACACAAACTTAAGCAATCAAAACTCATGTTCACTTTACTGTCCTATTCCTTTATGTCCTATTTTCTCACAAAAAAATCTATGTTCCTTGAGGCCAAGAATTTTATTTTATTCACATAGTGTTTCCAAATATGCTTGCCAAATAAATGGATAGATTGATTAATTGATTGAGAAGAGAGTATTAACATGTTCCAAGGGGTTTCATTCTAATTGATTGAATCCCACTAGATTCTTGAAGACAGAAGGTAAAATGCTGAAAGAAATTTTTGCTTTTTCCACTGACAAAGTTCACTGGAGCCACAAATAACTGTCATTTCAATCCAAACATTTCCCTAGATTCCAGGTTCTGTTCTTATTGACTACTTGGAAGGTTTTTGTTTTTCTTGAGAGTCTCAGGTAAGATCCTTTTTTTACTTTCTTCCAGCTAGGCCTCTGCTCTTAGAACATTTCTGATGCTGGTAATTTTTGTACTAAGCCTCAGTCTCAAGTTTTGTGTTGGTAGGGTGGAGCCTTGTGATATCATCCAAATCACAGGCTACATTCTTACCTTCATTTCTTCCTTAGTCTACCTCATGAATATATACTCAAGACTTCAGCTAGTAAGGTTGAATCTCACAATTTGTCACAGCCACATATAATAGGAAGTGGCACACACACACACACACACACACACACACACACACACACACAACGTATTTTGGCAACAGTGCTGATTTTTAGGAGAACATAAAAATTAAATATAATTTTACTTATTAAATGTGTTTTTCTTACAGGTATGGTAGCTCACACCTCTAATTCAAGTGTTTGGAAGGCAAAAGTTGTAGGTTCTAGGACAGCCTCAGCAACTTAGTAAGACTGTTTCAAAATTTATAAACAAAAAAAAGTGGGGAGGGGGCTGAGGTGTACCCAAAAAGGTAGAATGCCCCTGGGTTTAATCAAAAGTACTAAAAATTTTTTTCTTATCATTTTCTTCAAAGAATCTGTAGAACAAATTTATTCACAAAATATTCTGTAGTTCAATCTCTATAATTATGCATGCTAAAATTCTCAGAGTTGGTGAATCTCCTTCTCATTCAGAGATAAGGTTGTTTTGGAAATTGATAGTTATACATAACATCAAAGGGATGGGCAGCTTCCCATAACACAGGATTCTTATGTTTACAGCTTTAGAATAAACATAACTTTCAGTCACATAGAAAAATGGTGTTTTATTATCATTTCATTGATTAAACATGTAGTAAACTTTTTTATATTTTAATATAAGTGGTATTTATCAATAGAAGTAAAATAAAAAAAAAACCTTCTCTGAAATCTTATCCAAAGCCTCATGACCCATGGTTTTTGGATGCTTTGTGATAGCCCTTTATAAAGTGATCAGACATATCAGATCCCCTACTCCCTGTAAGCATTGTAAAAACATTATGGCATATTTCTGAGATTTGGCAGTTTCTACCACTGTCTATCTGAGAGGCTATGCTCTGTCCCGTTAAAAGAACTTTTTATTTAAAGCTATATTCAATATGAGCCTTCCAAAAACACAATGGTATAGAAACATTCAACATTAAGTAGATAATAAGGCCAATGACTTGACCAGCCTTGTGAAGGATAAATTGATATCATTTAGAATGAATAAGTTAGTCAGTTCATAGGCAATGCTGACTGTATCTCCACTTTTTCCTCAATGAGCAGCTGGCTGGTGTGTTTTGACATACAGTCTAAGAAGCATTCATATTTTTAAAATGCTACAACATAAAAAGTAAAAAGGAAATAAAGGATATATCAGAATCAAAGACATGACAGATCATAAATATCTTCATGTTCATACTGTGATCCACAGTATCCCAAATTCTTACTAGTCTATAGCTGTGAGTTGTAATTTTAGCATGTAGAATTATAACTAGGAGATGGATGTCAATGTTGCCCCCACCCCTATTTTCCATAGCTTCGGGAATCCTGAGGGAATCCTTATGATCAGAAACTCAGTTACTCATATTACTCTGCCTCTTCCAGAGTTACCTGCGGCCTCTATGAGAATATTCCTTTGAACATAATAGGTGCTGACTGAGTCACTATCACACACTGCACCTCTCCTCCCAAGTGTTTTTCCTCAATCCAGAGTACTATTCTCCCAAACCACCTTGTCCTTAAGTCTCCAGGCTTGAATTTCAAAGAGTCCATTGCCAATAAATTTATCAAAGTGTTTTTCTTTTGTTTTTACTTCCCATTTGTAACTTACCTATGAGAGATGAGACATGGTGTCAGGGACTGTACCAGGAAGAGAAACAAAATATTCTCTCCTATTCCATATATAACTTCCTTTCTTTCTTTTTCTTTTCTTTTTTGTGTATTTGTGGTACTATGGATTAAAACCAAGGTCACTCTTTTTGAGTAAGAGCTATATCTCTATTTTATTTTTATTTTAAAAAATAGTCTTTATTCCTCTAATATGCCCAAACTAGAAAACACAAAGAATACCAGAGGGACTCCAGATATTGAAGGGGAAATACTAGCTAAGTTTTGATGGTAAGATAGGAGAGGAGGAAGGCCGGTCTCGATTAATAAGGGTCTACACTTGAACATGTGTAAAATTATGAATAAGACATGGTTAACCTGGACAACCATTGGTGGTGGTGGGGGAAATGTGGGCGGGGGGGGAGGGCACCAAATATAGTGTAAATGTATACTATTTATGTTCAATAAAAAAATTGTTATAAAAAAATAGTCTTTATATATGTTTTAGGGTCTTGCTGAGTTTCTAAGGCTGGCTTCAAGACTACAATCCTCCTGTCTCAGTCTCCCCAGTATTGAGATTACAGATATGGCCAACACAGCAGATTTATCTTTTATTTATACACTTAACAAGAGTCCAGGCCTCAGAAATTATTTTTTTTCTTTTTCTTTCTTTCTTTCTTTCTTTTTTTTTTTTTTTTTTTTTGGTACTTGGGTTCCTGGAAACCCTTCTATCTCCAGCCTACACTCCCAGACATATTTTATATTTTATTTGGAGACAGGATCTCTTAAGCCAGGCTGGCTTTGAACCAGCGTGATCCTCCTATCTACACCTCCCAAGCGCAGGGATTACAAGCATGCGCCACCACGCCCAGCTAGAAATTCTTCTAATACACCAATGATCTTCTACTCTCCACCTCTTGTCTATATGATGTTAGGTATTTAGATATCTGGAACAGGAGGTGATGGTTAGTTAACAGGGTAGCATGGCCATAGCATGTCAATATTCAGTGAGGGACTACAAACCACCAGGACCTAGGAGCCTATAGTGCAGAACGAAAATTTACAGTAAATACATAAACATAGAAAAACCTGACACTGAACAAAGACAATTGGAATGAATGTGATTAAGGTATAAAAAAAAGTGCTTTGAAAAAAAGTCATAAGAGAAATTCACTTTACATCAGAATCAGCAAAACCAAAGGGAAAGGTGAGGAAGTGACTTTTCTGCAGAGACCTGTGAGCTGAGTAGGAGCCAGTCAGGTAGAGGAGTGGGGTATTTTCTAAGCAGGCCATCACCAGCAACAATTGCTCTATACTAGAACTGAATGTGACATTTTACAAAAGTGAAGGGGTGGTACTGTACTTAGACTTGCTGAAGTTAAAAGGAAACCAGGGCTTTGAATACAAGGATCTGATATAAACAAGGAATCATTGAATGTCAGCAGAGTTACTTTTTCTTTTTATAATTTTATTAGTGTATTATAGTCTCACATCATAATACAGTTCATAGTGATTGTAACATACATGCACCCAGCACTGATGAGTCCTTGTTTCCTGCTCCTTCCCTACCACCCCTTCCTCATACAAAATATTGAGATTGTTATTGGTATTTTCACATATGTACATAAAAGCTATGGAAGTGACTCGTTCATTATTATACAGTACCTTTTCATAGACTATCTCCCTTTTTCTAATGGAGTTTTCCCAAAGTCCTTCTGGTATTCCAATAACTCCCTAGCTTTCAAATATGAAAAAGAAAAAAAAATATGACCCCTTACTTTCTGTGACTGGAAAATCTTAATTTAATGTTCTTCAAGTATCCGTTTTTCTGCAAATTGCCAAGTAGATTTTCATTGTGTGTATATCTCATAATATTGTAATCCCATTCATCTGTTGATAGACACCTAGGCTGGCTCCATAACTTGGATGTTGTGAATTTTGCTTCTATAAACATAGATATGCTTATATTATTATAATATGCTGATTTCAGTTCCTTTGGAAAGATACCCGGGGTAGTATAGATAGTCTATTGTAGAGCCAGGCATAGGCCCAACACTCCTATATAGGCACAGGTAAAAAGTTTCTTAATAAAACCCTCAAAACTCAGGAAATTAAACAGGGATTAATAAATGAGATGAAATTAAACAAAAGTGTTTCTGCTCCTTAGTTTTCTTTACAAAGTAATAATTCTCAAAAATATTTTAAGGCCAACATAAAGTTTTTTTTTTTTTTTTGTGTGTGTGTGTGTGTGTGTGCTCATGCATATGTGCCAATATGTGCACATGCTTTTCTTTGCTTCAGTACTCAAGTTCCAGAAAGAGTACTTTTGTTAATGACGTCTTGAAGATATTTAGAATAATCTAGAAGGAACATACCTTGTGGAATGAGGCTAAGCACAGCCTCCTAAAACAATGCTCCATATTTGTTTTGGCCCAGACCTTTCTCTTGTTACCATGAATATGTTATTGATATGTGCAAGCATGCTTTGAATGTCCTGACAAGTGTACTATCTGGTTCTGTGAATCATCTATGCTCAAGGAGTCAGGAACTAGCAAAGTTACTGAATTAATTATTTCAGCAGTATATCAATAATCCAATACAAATGAACTCACTTGGGTTGGGGCACTGCATATCTGATTGATTAACCAGGGTCAAAATTCAACTAAACTCCTTACTTCTGAGATATACATTGCTAACTGCTAGAATACTCAATGACTCCTTTACTCTGATACATCAACATTAAATGTTGACATAATCAACATTAACTGTGGCCAAAGCCATAGCTCTGGGGACCCTGACCCTCAAAACATGAATGCCTATGAGGTGCCACCCTGCTGTGTTCAAGCTCCTGTGATTATACCTCTTAAGTAAGTATATTCCTTTTCCTGGTTCCATAAAATATTAAACCAAAGATCACATCAATATCCTGAATTCTACTTTTTAGAAAATTTGCTTCCTTTTTAATGTTATATCATAAATTTATTTGGTAGTTATTTTTATTTACAAACACTTTTTAAAGAAAGCTAATCTTGAGTCAAGATACAAAGAAATGCAAATATCTATATACCACCAGTGTTTTCTCATTAAACTTCAACTATTTCTCATAACTTTTTAATTTAACCTTGATTTTCTTTCCAATGCTAAGGAGAGAAGCACCTTCAACAACTTTTTCATGAGGACAATTATTCAGGATCTCTTAGTGCATGCTGCTGTAAGAAGAACATGAAGAGAGTTAAATAGGCACTCACACTGACCTTGAGTAGTTTATGATCTAAGTAGAACATTATGATGCAGAAATATATCTTCAGGGAACGCATTAGAGACCTTACATTACTTATGTGTTTAAATTATGTGCAGGCAGAAAAGGTAACAGAATTTAATTCAGTGATGAAGAAGGAGAGAACTTCACTTTAAGGAATAGTATCAAAGATTAGCTTTAAGCTTTAGGAAGACTGTTTGAAGAATCAGCTGTTTTAGAAGTGTTTTTTCTAAAGGGAAAAGAGTTTTGGTGAATCAGGACTAGAATTTTCTTAGATGTCTTGTTGGCAGTTTATCAGATATATGAAGAATATTTTCCATGAATGCATTTGTCTAAAAAGCATGTTAAGATGGATAATAGATTATACATGTCCTACTTGTTAATAGAAAATACATAATAAAATGAAACAATATGGGATTGGATGGGCTATTGAGGGATTTAGATATGGAGGCTGGACTCGTGCTAGCTGTGAAAGGATACACACAATATGAACCAATATATGAAGACAAAGAGGGGCCATTAAGCTAGATAAAATGAATGCATATATATTTGAGGAGATTAACTGGAATGAATAAATGAGAATCGGATGATTGAGAGCTATAATAGATGAAAAAAGGTTATCATAACAGTCTGACTTTTAAGTAAAACATCTGGAATGAAGGGTGAATATGTCATCTGAGCCATTTACCTTTTCTGGTCTGGGACTGATTCTTCCTGTTAGACTTTAGCCTTTACTGTTAGACTTTAGCCTTCCTGTCCTCAGTGTTCTGCTTCCACCACATAGCATTTTTTCACATTGGATAAAAACACTACCTTGTTCTGAACAACATAACTTGCCTCAGCTTGCATTTTGTTCTCAAAGCACGGTCATACGTAGATACCACCAGTGACAATCATCAACAAATAGCCTATATATGTGAAAATACACGGTTGCATAAAAGAGCTAAGCTCAAACATGCATCTTATCAACAACTACTTTAGTTCTATTCAAATAAAGATGCCTTATATCTTGTATCCAGAATCCTATACCCTACAAAGATGATCTAAATCTAAAGAACACATGTTCAAATATTTTTGCCCTTTTTATACATTATTTAAGTTATTGCTCTCTTATAAAATCAGTTCAACCACTTTTCTTTTACAAAGCTTTCACTGAATATTTTGTCTGACAACTATAAATCTCCCCTCTAAATTCTTTAACTTATGTTGCTCAAAATTTAAAATATATTCTGTTCAATAAACAGATCACATGGCCCTTCAGAGAGGTAACTGAGCCTTAATCTTCTGTATCTCTTTATTAACTGTGGTCTACATGTAAGAGGATTAGTTTATGCATTATTAATGTTTAGTTAGACACATTTAGATTTATTATCTCTCCACCCCAGACTTTAGTAATTAGATTCCTCTTAACATGGATCCCGAGGTACACCAGTATCATGGATAAAGTGCTGTGCATGTCATTTCTCCATCCCACTGTCATTGGGAGAAATGACATGTTTTCTGCCTTGTAAACTTAGGCTAATAATTTTTGCTCCTTATTTCTCCTTTCGCTGATTTGAGGAAAAATGCAGCCTAAGAAATAAAAGTCTTTGAACTGTCCAGAAGAAAAATCCCATTTGAATCCTCTGTATTATTAACCAAACTCCAAACCTGAAAGGCTTATTTTTGCTTTTACACTTTAAATCCACCATGTTCTTGGGCAGATTGAGCTTGACAAATCATATCCCTATCTATCTTTAAGTCTCAGTAGCTCCTGATCCTGTTGAAGTAGTGAAGAATTGGACAGTAGCAGGATTGAGGAAAAAACCCGGAGTGAGTTGTGAAGGGGAATCCCAGTTTTCAGGAAACACTGAAACTTCAAGCGTCACCAGGAGAAATAAATGAATGATTAAACAGAGAAAGATATTTGTATACTATATCTAAGATAAAATCATTAATAATGTACATCTATATACTACTGCCAACTTTATCACAGTGGGAGTTATTTGGCTTTCTTATAGAACATCTTTAGAAAATGTGTAACACCATGCCAGTTTTCACTACCATGTATCGCTCCCTTGCCATAACACTCAATGTCGGTGCTCAAATGTAAGAGTCACAGTATATCCAAATTATTTAAGACTAATTGACACAGTTAGATGAAAGCATAAGTAGAAGTAAAAAATTTCTGAGGAAAATAAAGTTTTATTATTTTGTTTAGAAAGTGAACATTACTTCTGATTACATTAAATTCCGTCATTTTAAGTGTCTCTCTCTCTCTCTCTCTCTCTCTCTCTCTCTCTCTCTCTCTCTCTCTCTCTCACTCACTTATTCAAGTTTTGAAGAGAAGTAATGATGTCACTTATAAAAAAGAAAATACACATTTCAACTATTTTCTCTTTCACTCCACATACAAAGATAAAGGCAGTTACTCTTAAGTTCTACTCAGAATAGAAAGAAATACATACAAGTTTGATGACAGTGATTTTGAGAAATTAACTTTGGTTAATTTATCTGGCCTTACTTTCAGAGGTGCAGCTGTGCTGAGTCCACAAACAGCTTTAGCTAAGCAATACTCAAGTAGTGACATTTTAGAAAATGCAGATGTTTGATTGGGATTACTTCTCTTTTCTACAATGAATGTTGTTTTCCTATACCCTATCTTTCCTCTATAACAATATAGTTCTGTCATTTGACTCAAAATATTACTATATCTCTACATCCCTTACTAACCTAAGAAAGAAGCTATTAAGAACAAATTCAATGGGCCGGGCATGGCTGCACATGCTTGTAATCCCCGCACTTGGGAGGCGAAGACAGGAGGATCGCGCAGGTTCGAAGCCACCCGCGCTGGCTTAAGAGACCCTGTTTCCAAAAATAAAAACTATAAAATAGGTCTGGGAGTGTAGCCCAGAGGTAAAAGGGCTTCCAGGAACCCCAGTACCACCACCACCAAAAAAAAAAAAAAAGAAAGAAAGAACATATTCAATGATGAGTTCTACACCAGTTGAACTTAAAACACTTCGCTGACCTATTTATCATGTATTAGTGTGATTACTTTAAGGAACTATAATATGCATTTTAACATGCATTATATATATTTGGTCTTCATCCCTATTTTATTGCACACAACTCTTATGATACTTGGAATTTACAGTGTGGTAATAGTGGTTTTTTTTTTGCTAAAAAATGATGACTGTATTCTACTGGATAGCTTGAGGTTTGTGGCTGGTCATCAGAAAAACAAACAGGTGAGATTAGAAAGTTGAAACTCTCAGTCGCAAGCATCCTTCCAGAAAAAAAGTGGAGTGAATGTTGAGTTATTCACCAATGGCTAATTAGTTAACGAATCATGTTTGCATTATGAAGCCTCCATAAAGACCCAGAGTTCTGAGGTCGTTGAGCTTTCAGACACCTGAGCACATGGAAGTTCCTGGGTAATGATATGCTCAGAAAGGGTATGGAAACACATTCATCCTACCTACCTTTTCATCTGGCTATTCATTTATTTCATTTGTATGATGCTCTAGACCACCAATACATGTAAGCTAGCTGTTTGAGTTCTGTGAGCCACTCTCGTGAGAGTGAAGATTATGAAAAGATGAGCCGCACAGTGACAGAAAATATTTTCAAGTAATATATCTAACAAAGAACTACTACCTAAAATCTATAAAGAACTCTCAAAACTCAACAGCAAATAAATAGTCCAATCCGAATATAGGCAAATGACATTTCGTGGAATACAATAGAGTAAGATGTCAAATAAACTTAGAGAAAAAATGTCAACATCATTAACTTTTGGAGAAATGCAAATTAGAACAACTCTGAAATATTGCTACTCACCTACAAAAATGACACAATTAAAAAACTTAGCAGCAACATTAAATGTTAGAGACTGGATCATTCGTACATAAGTGGTGGGAATTTAAAATAGTACAGTCACTCTGAAAAACAGTTTAAGTTTCTTGAAAAAATAATCAATCAACTATCATAAGACCTAGAAACTGCAATTGCATTTCCCAGAGAAATGTAGACATATTCATACAAAAATCCATACAAAAATGTTTATAGAAACTTTATTTATAGTGTCTCCAAAAAAGAAATCAGCCCAAGGGTCCTTCCAAAAATGAATGGTTAAATAACCTGTGATGCATCCATATTGCTAGTACTACTCCAAAATAAAAATGAATAAACTATCACTACAATTTCCAGGATGAATTTCCAGAGGATAATGCTATATGGAAAACCAATTTTCAAAGGTTACATGCTATATTATTCCATTTATCTAACATTCTTAAAATAACAAAATTATAGAAATGGAGAAGAAACAATTGGTTGACAGGACTTCGGAGAGAGAGGCGAGGGAGGAGAGTGGGTGTGGCTATAAAAGGGCAAGTGAAGTAATCCTTGTTGGAAATGTTTTCTTTTTTACTGCCTCGTCAATATCCCAGTTGTGATATTGTACTATAATTTTTCAAGCTGTTGTGATTGTAGAAAACAAAGTAAAGGGCACATGGAATCTTACCATGTTATTTTTTTTAATTTTTTAAAATATTTTATTGGTGCATTGTAGTCATACGTCTTAATGAGATAAATGATGGTGGAGACATATATGCACACATCACCTAATTAGCCCTTACCCAGTTCCTGCCCTATTCCCTTCCCCTCCCTCCTTCCCATGCTTGGCTTAGTGATTGACTTTTATATGTTTAAGTACATCATGTACTTTAGAGAGTTTCTCTTTTCCCTCCTCCCACCCTTCAGTTAGGTCACCTGATTTGCTCACTTATAGAATCTCTTTCTTCATCTAGTGTTCCTCCTGTTACCCATTTCTCCCTAGATTTCACATATTAGGGAAAGCATCTTATTTCTTATTTTTTGTGAATGACTAATGTCAGCTGTCATCTATTTTATCTGGCATTCCCACAACAGCAACATTCTCAGTTAGGTATTTTATTATGAGAACTGGTGGAGACTCTGCTTATCAGAGGAGTCTGTAAAGCACGTTCTGAAATGGAGAGGAACCTGCAGCACCTGTTTGCATTAGAGGTAGCTGGAGTGTTCCTGTCCTTCCAGCTATGAGAGGCTAAGAATATCATTTAGATACGATCCAGAATGAAACCTTGGCGTATCAGTCATCTCTTCCACTCCTGCATCTGTTGGAGTATTGTGTTCATGAGGTATCTCTCCTATAAATTCAGCTAGGTCTTTCTTTTGTTGGATCAACTTTTTTCCCCCTAAGTTATTGCTTTCTAGAAATTTTATAATAAACCTGAATCAAAATGAGCCATCTCCAAAGAATATAGAGTGACAATGTATTACACCTTCTCATCTTTGAGTCACACAAATAACGGGCAGTGAATGATAACATGGTCTGCACAATGCTATGGTGCTTTGCACCATTACAAAGCAAAAGGAGCCCCACATAAGTCAGGAAGCAGGGAGGCAATGAGATGGTGAATAGTCCTCTTTAGCACCATGGGCTATTCTGAAAAGTTTACATTAGGATAACCAGAGCCTTTCCCTATAACCCAAACTTACAGATAGACAGTGAAAGGGAATACAAATATTCTCTTCCCCTTATTTTCAGACTTGGCCCCAAGAAGGGACTCTGCTCTCCTTATCATCCCATGGTAGGAGGCAGATGGAGCATTTTACAAATTGAAATGAGTTTACCTGCAAATGATAATTCTTTATTTAACTGAACTTCTGTGTTTGTCTTCTGTGTTTGTTGGAAAGAAAAAGAATTTCCTTGTAAAACGTGTTAAAAAGAATTATTAAGTCACAGAAAAGATAAGGGCTGTTGTTGGGGTCTGCTCAACCACCTGACAAAACTTCTGATGAATCAGCAACATGTAGGGCGGAGTGTATAAGGAGGGCGTAACTACTCCCCTTGCTCCTGCTAGCCCAATTTGGTAATGTTGAGCCTTATTGGCTCAAATAATGTTTCCGTGCTCATGAACCCCTCGTGCATTGGATAACGATTGGCTGCAATTTATGTGTTTTGTGCATGCAAGAGTGACCTTTAGCTTGATAGGTTAGAATAGTTTCCTGTTGGAAATCCCACTTGCAGTTTTTTGTTTTAAATTGGGTTGCCTGAGAAAAATAAATGAGATCCTGCTTGACTCGACTCCCAGCTGGTGTGTTTCTGTTCTGGCCGTCAGCACTCACTTTCCTCACAGCCCCACCGCTGAAGGACTGGACCCGTCAGGCTGTGTTTGGTGCTGGGACTGGCATGTGACACAGACCTCAATGGACATGTGTCTATCAGGAAACATCAGATCATAAACATGCTCAGCTTAAGGTGGTGTTCTCCAGCATCTGTGTCTGCTGCCTCTTTGCAAACATTAATTTTCCATGGCTCTTTCCAGTACTTGGAGCTATGTGCAAGCCCTTATTATTTTGTACATGCAAGCCCTTATTATTTTCTATCTAGATAATTTGACAATTTCCAATAAATTTCCCTGACATTTCAAACTATCCACTCTGAAGTTGATCTTCACAAATCCCAACTTTTACTTCTCATACAATTCCAAGAAATGTCAAGGACTCCCTACAGCCTACAGTATATAGTCCAACCTCTTTAGAAGAGACTTTAGATGCCTGTAAACAGTTGGTCAAAACCACTCTCTGGCACTGAACATGGAATACATGTAAGTATTGCTTCTTCAAATTCACTAGTCTGTTTATTGTGCCTACTTGTGCTGTCTCTTTGTTTAAAATCCTATATTTCATTTAAATTTGATCTCTAACTCATGTTTCTTCACCATTAGACTATTCTATTGTCCTTACAACTTCTAGGACTTGTAAAATATCCTTAGAAATTATCTTTATAGTTACACATGATGATTTGGCATATTTTACATCTTCTAATCTACTTCCATGTATTCATAAAATTGTAAATTAGGGTGCCCCAAGCAGATTGCAGTTGTTGACATTTTGGACTCTGCTGCATTACATTATTTTTAAAAGCAACACTTAAAAATATTGTTAATTTAATACACTCAAGAAAATTGTTTCCTAATTGGTTATGGTGGTTCATGCCTAGAATTCCAGTACATGGAAGGTTGAGTCAGGTTCATCACAGGTTCAAGGGTACTCTCAGAAATTTAGCAAGACCCTCAGAAACTTGGTGAGAACTTGTTTCAAAATAAAAACATAAATAGGGTTAAAAATGTATCTCAGAGTTAGAATGACTCTGGGATCAGTTTCCAGTTCCAAAAAGAAATAAAAACAAACAAAAATGAAAAACTAAAATATTTATTCCTCTTCTGATTCACTACAGCAAGTTTTTCCCTCCAGAAATGTAGTTGCAAATGCATGGCCTACTGGTGAAAGGGTGATGATTTTATCTTTGGATGCACTGGCAGGTGGTCAGCTCTCCAGACCTGCCACATCTGTTACCAACTGATAGTCAAGAATCCCATTTCTTGTGCCTGCCTAAGCTTTCGGCACATGGAGGGAGAAGTAGCGGCTCAGAGATGCCTAAGTCTCCATGCGCCGAATTGTATCTGAAGTGCTGTAGTGAGCAACAGGGCTCAGCAGGAGGATTTTGCTCCCAACTGAAAGCTTGACAGCAAAGAAATCCTTCATGCTTGTGCATGCGATGCAGACCAGTGAAGCCTCAGTCAAGATATTTATTTTCCCCTTGGAAGCCACTGTGGTTAGATTGAATAATGTAGGAGCATCTCAGTGGTCTCCACGCTGATAGGAAAGTATGCTGTTGTTTGTACTTTGCAAGAGAAAATAAGGAAAGAGTGAAAGACATGGCTAAAAGCACTGGACACTTTTTCCTATTGGTTACTCTGGCTTTAGACCTTTGCATGAGTTACATGATTTCTATTAAGGTGCAACATAGGTCTCAGACACTGTATATGTAAAATTATATGTTAGACATTAAAGGGAAGACTGAGGGCAAATAAAAAAGAGTTACTATAAATGTAGAAGAATGAGATAGATTTTACAGAGTACCAGAATTTGATCCCAGTGCTTTATGCTCTAGAATTAGGAGTTTAACTCATGTTCTGATTTTACTTTTCTGGGGAGGTCATGGTAACACAGTTGATTTTCCTGAGCCTCAGTTTCTTCATTTGAAGTAGACATATCATAAAACTTTCTGGCAGACATATAGAACCAATATATATTATTTGACAGGGGAATGGTTTGTGAAATATAAAATATAATATAAAATAAAATGTTTATTACTGGTATTATTATAAATACTGAGGACATAAAATATAAGGCAGCTCTATCAGTGAGAGAAGATGCTGTAGAAAAAACGGCATTTAGTTACAATTTTTGACGATACAGATGATTATTTCTACCACAGAGAAGAATAGAAGGGCATTAGAAGATGTGATGTATATCACAGATTTGGCCCAAAAGGATACTTTCTTAGGTGTCAGAAAGGTCTGCAAATATGTTTATTTGGGCTCAGTGTAGTACTAGATGCTAAAAACATGCTAGTGATGAGTCCAGCATCATTAGGGCTTCTCAGTGTTTATGGAGAAGAAATTAATTATACTAAATCACACAGTTGATCTAATCTTGATGAGAGGAGAAAAAAAGTCCGGAACATGCAAACTTCATCTCCTCATCCCCCTGCCTCTCATCGACATCTCTACTTCCTTTTTAGCTTCACATCATATTTACTTAAATTGTAGTTGTTCTGATTCATTAAAGAAACACTATAAGAAGCCTTCTTCAGAATCTAATATCTCATTCTAAGCAGTTTTGATGTTTTTAAACATGCTAAAAATTATTTCTTTCAGTCTTTCAGTCATGCCAAGAAAAGAAATATGGCATTTTGAGGCAGGTAATAGAAGACCAGGATCTGAAATAAATATTCCCCTGAGATTAAGAAGATGCTGTCAACATAGGACCGTGTGTAGACCCTGTGTGTGTGTGTGTGTGTGTGTGTGTGAGAGAGAGAGAGAGAGAGAGAGAGAGAGAGAGAGAGAGAGAGAGAGAGAGAGAGAGAGAGAAAGAGAAAGTGAGAGGGGGGATTCTACCTCCAAGTTAAATCCCCAGGTTTTTTTTTTTTTTTTTTTTTTTTAGTTTTTTTTTTGAAAAATGGTCTCACTAAGTTGCTGAAGGTTTCTCTAAGTTGCTGAAGTCAGCCTCAAACTTGCAATCACTCTGTCTCAGCCTCCCAAGTACTGGGATTACAAATGTGCACCATCATACCTGGCTACATAGGACATTTTACAGTCAACATCTGCAGAGTCTGTTGGAGTACAATGAAAGGCCCAAAGGGGTCAGAGGGGCATCATGGTGGATAATCTGGCTGATTTTTCTCAATATTTGGGGATTCAAATAGAGCAACAGGCCAACACAGCAGATATGCCATATGTGTATCATGTCCAGGAGCATTATTGGGACCCAGGTTAAGGCACAAGGTATAATAAACTATCACTCCAGTTCAAGTTTTTTCTTTTTTATGACATCATGTTTTTCTGCCACATCCTAACCATCTTCCCATGTTGGCCATGCTCATTTCCACTCATGTTTAAGTGGCTTCTCAGAACATCTGCCAGGCTAATTCAGAGCCTTTTTTTCTGATACATGATAGCATACCCAGAACATATTTTTTGTTGCTTTAGTCAATAATATCTCCCTTCTCAACATTCCAGAAATTATCACAGTGTTTAGTATAAAATATCACTCCATTTTTGAAAAATAAAATGCATAAGTGGATGAATGGATGGATAGATACAACTCTAACTTAAGAGAACTGAAAAATGAATTAGGGATAAGGAAAAGACAGTAGAACTGAGATTAAAGGTTAGGCCTAATAATCACCATGAATAATATCATTATGACCTTTAAAGTGTTGAAGTAAAACTCAGTAAAATTATCCCGCTCAGATCACGATTGGTTCAAAAGCACAGATGAGCAAATTAAGTGTTTAAGGTCACAACGTGGGCTTATGATAGAGAAAAATGAAAATACAAGTCAGTCTGAATCCATGTATTTACTACATCATCTTTTTTCCCAAGGCAAGAGAAGCAGAGTGCATTCACAATTATTAAAACCAACACTTCAAGTTATATGCCTCTGTAGTTGACGATGCCATGAAAAAAAGATAATTCGTAGACTATTCTTTTTGAAAATATCAAGTGAATATAATATTTAAAAAATAATAAAGAGAGGAACCTCACAAAATGGTTGCAATTTTAGGACGTATGTTCTTCAAAATTGAATGGATTGACTACTTTCCTCTTCAGTGGAGACTGACTCCAAAACTTAGTGAAACCTTAATCTTGAAGTATCTTTCTCCCCAGTCTACATACTTAGAATAATGGTATTGTGATATTAAAGTAATTGCTGTGTTTTTTAAATGTCCAAAATTACTCACAACATAAAATATTTCAATGTGGGGATAAGTATCTGTTTGTAATTATGTGCTAAAATGTCCTTCTCCTCTCCCTTGTGAGGTTATTTTTTAAAAATTATAGTCAATGCCCACTTCTATTAGCAGAAGATCCTATGCATACTAATTGTTTAGATTCTTATATCAAGTCACAAAAGAATATTTTAGCAACCCATTAGCACATTGTTTTATAAAATTGTTGTCTTTGTTTATAGAAAAGTGCAATCACTTGTGTTACTCAGTTTATTTTCATTTTTGTTCTCTAGGCATACTTCTTCCCTTGTTTCTGGATGGAGACTTTCCATGAACTCTCTCTTATATCTTGAGTTATATAGTTTCCTGTTATTAATTCCAAAGCCAATACAGCCTCACTTTCAACACTGGGAGTCCCAGTATTATAGAAGAATCAATACTTCAATGAACATTTTCTTCTAGTTAAGGCTACTATAGAGGACGAACCTGTCATTATAAGGAGCTGTGATTGGGATTTCTCTGACTTTTCATCTTCTCCTAATGCTCTGGAAGCTATTTCTTTATTCTTTATTCTTCCACTTTATTCTGGAGAAGACAGAGAAGGAACAGAAAAAAGGAATATATGGCATAGAAGAAACAGAGAAAAGAAACATGAATACTACTATTTGATTGTCCTGCATAAGCCAGCTTCATATTCCTTGTGCTCTGAAGATAATTTAACTGATGCCCTTCCATGGAGAGTGCCCTTAGCCCCACTTTCATATTATTAAGGAATCTGTCTTCTGAGATGCCCTTGACACAATTGAATATATCTTTCTTCATTGTGACCACTTATCTATTTTCCAAGCTTCTAGAAACCTAATACATTTTTATTTGCATTGGAAAAAAAAAAACTCCTTTGTCCTTATGAACCCATTCAATAGGCTATCAGTGGACCACAAACTGGGTCTCTCACTCATTTGGGCCCATATAGTCTATGAAATTCACTTTTTGACCTTTCTTCCAACAACTTTGGGAATTGAAGGCCAAGCACTAACCACTCTCATACCTCACTTGTCAGCTCACCTAATCCACTACAAATCCTGTGCTGAGTTTCCACAGAGGACACCCGTCTCACCCACATGGGTAGACTGCACTGCACTGCGGTGTGCCGTACTTGACTGGATGCCCCTCTCCTTGCTCTCCAATATCTTCTGAAACAGTCATTGTTCTTACATAGTAGATTAGGATGGAGACTCCTAGCACTTCTTTATAAAAAAAAAAAAAAAGGTGTCACTTTAGTGTCTTTATTCAGCAACTCTACTTCGTTGTATATATATTTTTCTTTTTTTTAACTTTTTCCTCTTTTTTATTTTTTGTGGTATTGGGAATTGTATCCAAGGGCATTTTACTCCTAGCCCCATTTTTACATTTCAGATGTTGAAATATGGTCTTGTTAAGTTGCTGAGAGTCTCAATAAAATGCTGAGGTTGACCTTAAAACTGCCATTCTCCTGTCTCAGTTACAGGGACTACAGGTCTGTACTACCATTCCCCATTTATTTCTTCTTGATGTTTCCCCTTTGTATGCATTCTTCTTTGAATCATTCAGAGAGACAAAGTGAAAATTCATTGAGGGAAAAGAGTCTATTACAGAGTTCCAGACTCTTAATGGAGTAAGAGGGCATGTGTATGGCACAAAAATCTATGTGGAAGATATTGCAACTAAGAGAAGGTAGAGGGAAATATTCATCTATGAAAGCAGTGCATCATGAAGTTTGGGGTCAGAGTAAAGATGTCATGCACACAGGAGAAAGTCGTACTGCATGGAGCCAATCACTAGGTAAAGTGATGAGAATACCGACTTGAGGGTGGCAGGCTGGCATGGAACATTTGAGACCACAGAGCAGAAGAAAGGCATCTGTGAAGGGGCTCACATGGCACAGGGTGACAGATTCCAAGTGAGCAAGGAGGGTTGCCCTGAATGAATAGGAGCTGTGTGAGTTTTGATTAAATAAGTATAATATGAATTTGAATATAAATAAATAAAATTAGAATCTTTTAACCAAGTTTCATTTTGTTGAAGTGGTTACAATTATATAAATGAAGAAAAGTATGAACCCTGGATCTTAGACTTGAAGGTATTAGTAGAAATTATTCTATCAATTTAAAGTCTGGTTATAGGTATATGTATACATAAATACATGAATACACATACATACATTTGTGTATACAAATATATTTAGGTATATGTATATAAATGCATGCATATATATGTGAGTTTTCTTGTTTTGTCTGCTAAAAAATGACCTGAAAAAAGTTATAATGGAAAAACATTTGTAATATCTAGTGCCGATACCATTTTTTCCCACTATCTTTATTTCTACCTATGAATATCTAAATAAACAGGAGCTCTTTGTAGAAGAGGCAGATTCTAGGGCTGGAACATACATAGTATAGACGGCACCTCAAACATGTACTTTCAGAAAATGGGGATTTGTTCAAAGAATAATACAACCTGGTAATAAAAATACAGAAACTAACCCCAATGTGCTTTCACTTGAAAATCTGCTATAACTTGAGAATTAAAATAAGTCACAATAAGGAGTTACAATTTTTTTTTTTTTTTGGTGGTACTGGGGTTCCTGGAAACCCTTCTAACTACAGGCTACACTCCCAGACCTATTTTTATACTTTTTTACTTGGAAACAGGGTCTCTTAATCCAGTCCGGCTGGCTTCGAACCTGTGTGATCCTTCTGTCTCCACCTCCCAAGCACGGGGATTAAAAATATGCGCCACCACGCCCGGCTAGGGGTTACAAATTTTAAGTCAAATGGATAACCAGAAAATTTTAGTGATATAAATAAATGATCAATGGGAAAATTGGTATAAAATGGGATATGAAGTGTTTCAAATAAATCTCTCTCAAAATACCTCTACAAAGGGAAAATACTATTGTCGTCATAGATAACCTTGGAAGATGTTTTAATGAAATGGTCAAAATGAAAATCATTAGTGGCTCACACTGAAATGTTGTCTTCCTTGAAAGCAGCATCAGTTCCGAGATATTTCTGCCAATGAGGCAGAAACTGAATCTAATCATAAGAAACTTCACATACACCCTAATGGAGGAACATTCTATAAGAAAATCCATCCTGTAGTCTTCAAAAGCACTGAGTTCACAAAAGTCAAAATGAGAGTAAAGAATTATTTCCAACACAAGAAGACTAAAGAGAAAAGTAAATGCAATACATGTTTCTTAACTGGATCCTCTTGAGTATAAAAGACCTCACTAGCACAATGGCTAGAAGTTGAATGGAGTCAGGATATGAGATAGATTTATTTTATACTGCTAATTTTCTGATTATAATTTCTGTGCTTTTTCTATGTGGAAAAAGATTACCTTGTTATAAAAAAAAAAAACCAAGTTGTAGCATATTCAGGGTTGATAGAGCATCAATTTGACTACTCACTTTTTTTTTTTTTTTTATTGGTGCATTTAGCCTTTCCCCAATTTCTACCACAATCCCTTCCTCCTCTCTCCTTCTCATGTTTGGCTTAATGATTGACTTTTATATGTTTGTGAATGTACATCACGTACATTAGGTAATGTCCTTCTTTCCCCCTCCAACCCTTCTAAGTGAGTTTACTTTATTTTCTCATCTGTCGCCACTAACTTTTAAATTGTTTTAAATGTGGCTAATTCTAAGGCAGGTGTTGTGGTGCATATTAGTAGCCAAAGCTGGAAATAATTTAAATGTCCATTAGCTAGTAAAAGGGTAAATAATTTGTATCATCCAAGCATGATTGTGCATGCCTCCCAGTAGTCAGGATTATAAGCATGCACCACCATGCCCGGCTCCCTATTGTATTGTTCAATTGGAAACTGAATTCACTGTTACTGAGAGCCTCACTAAGTTGCTGAGGCTGTCGTCAACCTGAGACCCTCCTGTCTCAGCCTCCCAACTACTTGGGTTACAGGCTTGTGCAACCATGCCTGGCTATGCTCTTGGTTATTGCAGTCATCTCTTGGTGTCCAGTCACTTCTTTACAATTGTATTCTCTATGTGGCTTCTAAAGCAATATCTTAAAATACGGGCTTGTTTTCATCACTCCTATTTTGTTAAGTACCAATAGAATAAAGTTCGGATTTTATTATGCTTTTGTTTGTGCACTGTGATTATGAATCAGAGTGAAGTTCAGTGGATACAAACAAATAAGCACACAGTATTTGGACTGTTTTTTCTGGATTCCCTGCATGTTATTGAGATCGGTAGTGATCCCTTCATATATGTCATAGCATTATTTGAACTGTTTTCTTCCTCAGTTCTCCTTCTCTTCTTCCCAGTCTCCTTTACCCAGTTCTCTCTTACTTTTCTACTGGTCCTCAAAAACTATTATACCACCTTATCTTGTCTTCCTCTTTCTATTTTAGCTTTTATCAACACTCATTACAATTCATACTAAAATTTACATAGTTCAGTATATACCCAGTGTTCAAGAAAAACTCTGCCTTTGCTATTCGATCACATATACTATTTGACAAATACCTACTTATGTCTCAAGACTCATATCATACTTAGCATCATACCCGGTGAGGTTATAGTGCTACATAGCCTGATTTCAAATGGCAATAAATTATTTTTTATTTTTTGTTTCATCACATTGTGTGTGTGTGTGTTTGGTGGTAATGGGGTTCCTGGAAGCCCTTCTATATCCGGGCTACACTCCCAGACCTATTTTTTTAGTTTTGGAAACAGGCTCTCTTAAGCCAGCACGGCTGGCTTCGAACCTGTGTGATCCTCCTGTCTCTGCCTCCCAAGCATGGGGATTACAAGCGTGCGCCACCACGCCCAGCATCACATTGTGTATATTTTAATGTCAAATTTTATACTGTATTAAATCAAATTTTTATGTCAAATTTTTTGCGAAGTAATATTTGTATTTCAGATCAATTTTTTCACCTAAATAATAATAATACTTAGTGAATAGTTGTAGAAATAAAAAGAAATAATAGGGACAATAAGTGAAAATTAAGGAAAATAAGAAATAATGATAAAAATAATGAAGTAATGCGCAAAGTAAAGGAATAAAATAAAATAAAATATAAAAAAGAGAGGAACAGAAGATGAAAAGAGTTAAAATTAAAAAAGAACAGAATAAGGTACATTAGGATGAGAATGTAAGAAGAGGAAAGGAAAAAATCAGAACAAAAATGATATAGTAAGGCAGGAAGTTAGAAATGAAAGATTGGTTAACCACAAAAAAATAAGAAATCAGATGCTCTCCCTAATATGCTAACGCTAGGGATAAATAAATCATAGGTGGGACTCTAGATGAAGAAGGAGATTCTATAGATGAGCAAATAAGGTGACCTGAGGGGATGGGAGGGGAGAAGAGGGAAATTCTCCAATGCACATGATGTACTTTAACAAACATATCAAAGTCAATCACTAAACCAGCATAAGGAAGGAGGGGGAGGGAATGGGGCAGGAATTGAATGAGGGGTAATTGGGTGCATGTATGTCTCTACCATCTTGTATCCTATTAAGATGCATGACTACAACACACCAATAAAATTGTTTTTAAATGAAAGAAAAGAGGAAATTAAAGAAAAAGTAGAAAAGAGCAAACTAAAAAATAATCGTGGAAGGAAATGAGACAGGATAGAAGAATAAAATATCAGGCAGAAAGAGACAATTTGGGAAGAAAAGGAAAATAGTTTTAAAATCTACAGAGTTCATAATCTCTAGCTCCACCCTATAGGGTGCGTTCTGTTTAGGCTGAAGCCTCTAGAATCCCACACCCTTAATCATAATGGTACCTGAACACAAATGAGACTCCTGAGATCTTTAATAAACAAAGGATCCAGGAGAAAGACAAAGGTCAGACACCACACAGTCTGCACTCTTGGAAGTCCAGACTTCCACTATTTGACCCCACTCACCCCTGCATGGGGGTTCTATAAAAGAACTGAAAAACCTTCAAAGACTCTCCTGGTAGGATGTTCCCCCCTCTTGAAACAGAGTTTGCCTTCTCCCTTGAATCCCTCACTTCTCTAAATAAAACCTGTCTTTTTCTCTGACAAGCGCATGCTGAAATTCTTTTTACATAAGCCAAGTATCCTACAGAATTATCATGTTTTCCCATGACAGAAGGAGAAAACAAATGGAAAGAAGCAAAAGAACAAAATAACAAAAAGGAGAAAGAAAGTAATTGAAGAAAGAGAGAAATACAAAAAGGCATGGATAGAAAAAAATTCTTTTTGATCAGAGAGAAAGGCTGAGGTTTATTTAGGAAAGTAGGGGATACATATTCAAAGGAGAACACAGGCCAACTCAAAAGGGAAAGAGTGCCTTTGAGATATCATAGTTATTTTTATATAAAATCACATGATGGGGTGGGTAAGGGCATATAGCAGGGGTGGAGGTCTGGACTTCCTCACAATCCTCCAGTTCTCCAGAACAGATCAGTGGCTGGAGGCTGGGTGGTGCCTGATCTTGACCTTCCTTATGGATCTTTTGTTTACTGAGCATCTCAGGAGTCCAGCCAGGGGCCATTATGATTAAGGGTATGTGCCTATTGAGGCTTCTTCTTGATATAGGACAAACCCTGTAGGGTGAAGATGAGGTTTCTAGATTTTAAAATTATAGCTTACCTTTTTCTTCCCAAGTTCTTTCCCTGCAACTTATTTTATTTCTCCTATCCTATTTTATTATACCCCTCCAGACTTGGATCCCTTAATCTTGAGAGGTGATTAAGGGAAAAAAAAAAAAAAAGCTCAGAAAAAGGAGGAGACAGGTGTGGTGGCAGACATCTGTAATGCCAGTATTTGGGAGACTGTGACATGATTATTGCAGGTTCAGTATCAGCCTCAGTAACTTAATTAGTCTCAGAAACCTAATGAGATTCTGTTTCAAAATAAAAATAAAAAAAAAAAAACCAGTCTGGGAATATATCTTCAGAGGTATAATGCCCTTTGATATAATCCTCAGTACCACAAAAAAAAAGAAAGAAAGAAGAAAGAAAAAATGGCAAAAGAAAGAGAGAGAGGAATGAATCAAGGGAGAGAAGAAGTAAAAGAAAGAACAGAAAAATGGGATCCAAGGAAATATATATATTTGCATACATATATACATACATACATATATACATAGATAAAAATATCAAATTGTGTAACTTAAACATAAAATTTCTGTAATTTGGGGTAAATTTTTTTAAACTACCCCCTCATGCTATAGCATGGGACTGTAACTGTCTTCTGTATTTCCATCTTTTTAATAAACTGCTTTAAAAAATAAAATTTCTGTAATTTCAAAAATGTTATCAAAGAAATATCCATTCAAAACACATATTATTCTTGTACCTTTAATTTTTGTGAACAAAAAATGCCTGGTAATACTTATTCAAAATGTTATATTTTTTAAACAAAAATAATAAAATATATGAATTAAAAAAGGCCCTTGCCAATGGAGGAAAATCTTTAATTAATATAAACAAATACAATTATATACTGAGACATCTAGAAGAAAACAGGCTGATAATAACTTGGCTCCAAAGTCTGATGTGGATTTGGATATAAGGAGCAGGTACTGAAGTCTCAGAACTTACTCCATGCTTGACACAGATCATATTCTGATAAATTTCTGATATATCTAGCACAGATGGAGAATTGTTAAAACCCAGAATATCCTAATGGGCCTTACAGTGCTCAAGCTAGTATATTATGCTGTTGGCAGAAGAATTTATGAATTATTTTACTGTTTACACCTATCTAGTTAAATTTAAGTATATGTCACAGATTGTACTCCTCCTTCCCCCAATTCTTATTAAGGTTGTTTTATTTTGAAAATTTGTCAATATTTTGTTAGTAGCTTTTGCTGTCATATAAGACCTTAGAGGCTACCAAGCCCCAGTTATTCATTTCATGCATGGTTGTTGCCGTGTACATTGTAAATGAAACTAACTTAGAGGCACATTGCCTTCTAACCCTCAAGTGGCCAGTTTCTGAAGGTAGCAACTAAGTCAGAGTTTTCAATATTAGGTGTTCTATAATATTTACTACCCAAAAGATTTAAACAATAGCTCAAACACAGCTCACCAATGTTCCTGGGGAGGTACATTGAAGAGAGTTTTCATTGTATAACTCATCTTATACAGATTTTAACTACTTTCCTTCCACTTTTCCCCATTTTTGAGTTGTTGACTGAAGTTTATTGCCCTTTCCCATGCCTACCACTCCTGTACAAGGGACTTTTAAGATCGCAGTTCGTCTTTCAAAATATTGGGTATAGGACTGAATATAGTATCCTGGATATGGTTGGACCTCAAACAAAAATAATAACCTTTCAGTAGCCTCTTGTCTAAGACAACACAAAATATCTTTGTTCTTCTGTTCCCTGCCTCAGAACAATCATATTGTGTGAATAAATTTGACTTTTGCAGGTAAACCCTCTGCAAGACTTGGGTCCGCTTGAAAGAGACTTCTAGTGTGGAGTATGATTCTCATGGTCCAGAGTGATAGTTAAAGAAGATTTAAAACAGATTCCCCCGCCTTCCCTGGTACTGGGTATTGAACCCAGGAACATTATATCTCCAAGCTACATCTCCAGCCCTATTTTTTATTCTTTGTTTTTGAAACAGGATCTCACTAAATTGCAGAGGAACTCACTACATAGCTGAGGTTGGCCGCAAAACTGCGGTCCTCCTGTCTCCACCTCCCAAGTATTAAGATTACAGGCATGTGCCACCACACCCAGTGGAAACAGATCTATAACTTAAAAGTACTAGGAAATGCTGTTGAGGTTCCTTTGCCAGATAAGCATGTTTCCTTGTTGTTCTGTTTTTCTTGTATGTTTGTTTGTTTGTTTTATTCATTGCAGCAGCATAAAAAGGGCTTGCCAAATTTGAAACAACATTTAACACTATAAGTAAAAGCCTGTTTGGGCTCATTCTCATGTTCAGTCAAGCCTAGAACTTGTTTATAAAGTGATGCAATCATATTTTGTGGCTTCGCTCTACAAGATATTAACATAAAACGCTTAGAGGCAGAACCCCAAAGGTACATCTTCCATCATCAATCCAGAGAGTGCCCAACATGACTGAAGAATTTGTGTAAATCATTCTGGAAAATAAGTGTATTTTTCTTTGACTCTACATTTTCAGGCATTTATTGCCCACTGAGGTTTTCACATAGATCTTCCCCTGATTTAACAAAAAAAACTACCTCTCTCACATTTCAGCAGTTTCCTCTGAGAACTACTACTGGGTATTTGTTGGGAAAGCCTGTACTTAATCTTCTGACCCATTCTGTATATTTTAGATTTTAATTTTAGATTCTGATCCTTTTCTATTTTTGCTTCGTACCCTCTCTCTATGTGTGATTCTCCCATCTTTCTCTATCTTACTCCATGTAAAGGAGACTACACATAATATTACAGGATCAAACACACCAGAGTTTTAATCTAACATGAATACACCTGCCCATTTGCAGACTAAAGATGTCCCCTGATGTTCTCAGTGATGTTGAAGTGCACGGACTACTCCAGGTCATCAGGGGTCGACAATTTTCTCTTTGCTTTTTGGTTCAGAATCACGGATAGTCCACTAGCCTCTCTAGGCCTCTTTTCTTTATTGGTTAAATAAGATTTTATCAGGGCCAGGTGGCACAAACCTATAAATCCCAGTACTGGGAGGCTGAGACAGGAGGATCATAGGATTGCCCTTTTTTGTTAGTTGAATTCACTTCACAGCTTGAAAATTCTTCACTGATGACTAAATGTAATCTGTGATATTAAAATGCCTGTTTACCAGGCATGTTGGCACACGCGTGTAATCCCAGCATTCGGGAAGCTGAGACTGAAGGATCGTGGTTCTCAGACAGCCTTAGATACTTAGCAAGGCTTTTTGCAACTCAGACCCTATATCAACACTTAAAAGATTAAGAAAAAATAGGGCTGGGGGTGTAGCTCGAAGGTAGAATGCCCCTGGGTTCCATCTCTAGTACCACAAAAATAATAATAAAAATAAATAAAAAATAAAATAAAATGCCTGCTTTATGAAATCTTGGCAAAGGTAATTTAAAAATAAAAATATTTGAGCCGAGCATGGTGGCACATGTTTGTAATCCCCACGTTTGGGAGGCTGAGACAGGAGAATCACACAGGTTCGAAGCCAGCCTCAGCTACTTAGTGAGGGTCTCAGTGACTTAGTGAGACCCTGTTTCCAAATAAAGTATAAAATAGGTCTGGGAGTATAGCCCAGAGGTAGAAAACCCCCTGAGTCCCACTCCTAGTGTCACCAAAAAAATTAAAATAAAATAAAAATAAAAATATTTGTCAGTTTTCTCCTTTCTTCTTGCCCTTACTTACAATTTCTAAAAATACTTATCCATGAGTCAGATGGCCCTCTTTCTCTCTTCCCTCCCTCCCTCCCTTCCTTCCTTTCTCCCTCCCTCTCTCTCTCTCTCTCTCTCTCTCTCTCTCTCTCTCTTCTTTTCTTTTCTTTTTTACTGATGATTGAACCATCAACATTCAACCTCTAAGCTACACCCTGCCTTATTATTTATTTTTATTTTTGAAACAGTTTTACTAAGTTATGGATGGTCTCACTAAGTTACAGAGACTGGCCACAAACTTACAATCCTTCTGTTTCAGCCTCCCAAGAATTGGGATTACAAGTATGCCACACCAAGCACTGATTATTTTTTTTTCTTTTATTAAGTTTCCGCTGAGATCTATCCTCTCAAAACTTTTATTTTCTTTCTCTAAAACTTATGCAGACTTATTCCTACTCCAAGAAAATGTAGCTGACCATTCTCAGCCTCGTTTTGCCTAGCTTAAGTATGTTTATCAGATTTGCCAGGGGATGCATCTTAAAAAATCTTTTCCCCAGCCTAGAGCTGCAGAGATTCTGATACACTCCTGTAGTATATTTCTAGTCACACTCTCAATAGCTCATTTTGGCCATAATTATGTTATTAACAAACCACAAAAAAATCTACTAAAATATTAGGATATGCTAAGAAATCTGGATATTTTATTTTTTCCTCCAGGATCTTATATTCTTTGTTTACATTGGTAAATTAAATAAATTGTTTAAATTTTGTAATTAAAAAACCTTAACAATTTTTTATTATATCTTTATGAATCATAGTATCTATTTATACATGAACATTTTCCTTTTTTTTTCTTTGCGGTACTGGGCTGAAACCCAGGGCCAATGTATCTCCAAGCCCAGACATATTTTTTAGTCTTTATTATTTTTGAAACAGAGTGTCACTGAGTTTCAAAGGGCCTCAATAAGTAGCTGAGGCTGTCCGCGAATCATGATCCTCCGGTCTTAGACTCCCAAATAATGGGATTATAAAAGTGGACGACCATGCCTGGCAACATGAACCTTTTCAATTAAAAATAAATGCATAAAAATTTTCAGGAGCCGATAAAATAAAAATTTCCTCATCTCTATGTAATCAATGATAAATAGTAACTCATGGTTAATTTGTGTATAATTAGAAAAACACTTTGAAATTTTTCTATTTCTGAACTTGATTGTGTACTATTGTTCTGGTTCCAGATAAAAATACATTTTTAGGCCTTATTCTTGGAGGAAAAGTTTCATTATTCCAGAAGGAGCCTTAGTGAAATCTTATTTATTATTCTTTGTATATGTGTCTGTATTACTGGGTATTGTAAACAGGATCTTTCTATCTCTGAGATGGAACCACAGTTCTATTTTAATTTTAATTTTGAAATAATTTCTCACTAAATTTCTGAAGATCTCACTAAATGGCTGAGGCTGGCCTTGCATCTGCCATCCTCCTTTCTCAGCCTCTCAACTACTAGGATTACAGGTATATACCACCCCACCTGTCTTGTATTTCCTTGCTTTAACAAGTGATAAGCCTGAGACTCCAAAGATGTCCTCAAGTTCAGGCAATACTCTAATTCCTGCATCAGACTCCTGGGCTTTGCATTCTAAACTACTAGCTTCCTACCCTGGAGAAAATACTCTGGGGACCTAAGAGGAGGGTCATCTTCATAGTGACTGCAGCTAATTCCCTGATTCTGAGCTATATTCAGTTTGTAAAGAAAAAGGGAACAAGCAAAGAGTTATTTCCATATTTCAGAAGCTTATAAAGAGTTTGGGGTCAAGTACAGTTATAAAAATGGATTAACATCTGGGTGCTTCCTTATGCAAACCTTTCTTGTTTTTGCAGTTCTTGCCTGCTGACAGTGGCAGAAAAGATGGGTTTTGCTTTGTGGCTGTGTTGTTCCAGCCCAGTAAAAGGTCTTATGCCTCCAAAGTGCACAGACTAGATTTGTGCGTGGCATTTTTCACTGCCAGCAAAACCAGCAAAACAGCAAATTGTGCTTGGAAGATGTCACTTGAAAGAGAAAAGACACAATGGGTTTCATTTTTTCCATCATAATTTCCTTTAAAATGAAAGAAGAGTTTTCACAGGCTAAGACTCTCAGTTTGTTTTGTGTGGCTGCGAGGTGGCTTCCTGTAAAGAATATGACTGGGCACTTACTGGATATTTGGTCATTTTTCTTTAAACCCCTTTGGCTTTCAGTCATCTCGCCTCGGTCCTAACCTACCCGTTTCCATTCTGAACAAGCACACAACAGAGCTAGGGACTGAAGAAGGAGGGCTAGTAGACGGGACAAGGAACACAGTTTCCAAAAAGCGGGGCAGACAGAAGAGGTGCACACTGGCAAAGACTGAGAAGTCGCACACTCTGAGGTCAGCGTAGGCTAATGGGGAGTCAGCAAGCAGCAGCAGCCATCCCTTGCACCCCTGTGGAGATGCTACAAATGGGCCTCCCATTCAGGCATTGTATACCAGAGCAGGGCCAGAGCTGGAGTCACTAGCATGGAAGCATAAAGGCTCTCTGTGGAAGAGATGTAAATGGTGCAGATTGACTCCCACTCTCGTGCTGATGTGATTTTTCACCTAGAATATAGGTGTTCTTTTCATTAGATTGCTTTCTTACACTTAAATGTCATCCTTGCATACAAAAATGGCTTACTTTAAACAAGGCTTTAAAACATTTTCTTTGCAATGCTGTATGGAGTATGTTGCATTATGCAATGAGATGGACATTTGTTTATAGCACTATGCAGGTAAAATTGGAAAGAAACAAGCACTTTGTTAAAAAAAAATATGTATGTTAAAAAAATATGTATTGTTAAAATATGTATTGTTAAAAAAATATGTATTGTTAAAAAAAAAATATGTATGTCTGCCAGGTGTGGTGAGACAGGAGCTCACAGAACTCAGGCCAGTCTCAGCAACTCAGCAAGGTCCTTAACAACTTAAAGAGGCCCTGTCTCAAAACGAAAAATAAAATAGGTCTTGAGGGTGTATCTCAGAGGTAGAATGCCCCTGGGTTCAATCCCCAGTACCACACATACACAAAAAGTCCTACAATATACATACATACATACATGAATAAGCATTCTTTTATAAAAAAGAAAATTATAATTTATTTTAGATTACCTCACATTCAATATATATATATATATATATATATATATATATATATATATAGAGAGAGAGAGAGAGAGAGAGACACTTACCAAACAAGCATGGAATAATATGGAATACATAGCCAAGGAAATTTTAAGTAAGTAATGAATAATTCCTAGAATCTGTAGTAGGAAACACTGACATCATTTAGGGACTTGTTAAAATCTTGGTCCCACCTTAGATTTACTGAGGAGGGATTTGCATTTTAACGAAATCCCAGATGATTATATATATATATATATATATATATATATATATATATATATATTCCTAGTGGGAGCTGAGATACAACTGAGTTGGGAGAGGAATTATTTGAATTGGCTGTTCATATTATTTTATAATTGCAGGACCTAAAAACTAATCATAGACATGCAGCCAATAGTACTAAGTGAAAATTACAGGAAAAAAATGAAGGAAGTGATTCCTGTAGTAATTGTAGTAATAGAGGTATGATATTTTGGGATTATAAAATAAACATGAGACATCCCTCGAGTAAAGTCAATCTAATTCACTACCCACATCTTTCAAACTCGGACACAAAGTGAATTCTTCAATGAAAACAGATTTGCTCCAGAATGTGGCTTAATGTTTGCAAAATTATTTGTCTTTTGCTAATTTCCAACTATGAAACTGTGCTGCATGTTCATAGGATGAGATAAGCAGTATTTGTGATTGAGGTCAACAAACCATGCTGTCTAGCCTTGGGAGTCAAATTGAGTTTAAAGCTCATACTACAAATTCTGTTTTGAACTTGTGTGGAAATAGCTGGGCGTGGTGGCGCACGCTTGTAATCCCAGCATTTGGGAGGCTGAGACCGGAGGATCGTGGTTCGCAGATAGCCTCAGCTACTTAGGGAGGCCCTCTGCAACTTGGTGAGACCCTGTTTCAAAATAAAGAATAAAAAAATTAGGCAGGGGGTGTAGCTTGGAGGTCAAATGCCTCTGGGTTCCATTCCCAGACCTGCAAAAAATATAAATAAATAAAAAGTAAATAAAAGAACTTGTGTGGAAGTGAAATTGCTCATTCTAGAACTAGAATATATTAAATATTTATAGAGTGAATTCTGAGTAGGTTATCAGAATTTGTACCTTAAAACTCAGAATGGTGGGGTGGTATAAAATGAAAAAGTAAAATTAAGAATTTTTGTTTAAAGTTGGGTGTGGTGGCTCATGTTTGTAATCCAGCATTCGGGAGGCTGAGACCGGATGATCCTGGTTCACCGACAGTCTCAGCTATTTAGTGAGGCCCTCTGCAACTTAGTGAGACCCTGTTTCAAAATGAAGAATAAAAAATAGGGCTGGGAGTATAGCTCAGAGATTGGATGCCCCTGGGTTCCATCTCCAGACCCGCCAAAAAAAAAAAAAAAAAAAAAAAAAATTTTTTTGTTTAGGATGGGGTGATGTTGGTGACTCCAAGAGTGACAGGGGAGAGGAGAGGAGAGGAGAGTTTATTATAGGGCCACAAGATTTACATTCAGAGTCATTATTAACCTTCTCCTTTTTTTTTTTAACAATTTTCAGGAAGATTGCTTTCTGAGGAGCCTTGCTTTATAAACTAGATGGCCAAGACAGAATGGAACACCAGCTGGTAGATCTGAGGGGAGGGAAAGGACATAGGGAGAGAGATGGCTTCAGAAATTGAATTCCCTTTGGTACTGGAGACATGGAGAATAGATGGAAGTCTCTATAAACCTATCCTGAAAGCTGAAGATATTTGAGAACTAACTGCTAAGATATGTAATAGAGCAGCTTCTTAGAGGGGACTGAGGGAGGAAGCCAGCTGTTAGGAGGAGAGTAAAAAGAGAGAGGTTCTATGGGTAAGTCACCTTCTCCAGGTTTCACTTATAAGCAATTTTTGTGTACTACTCATGGTAAGAGATCAGTATTTATGTATATGAGTTTTAGCAGCTGTAACAGCCAGGACAGAAGTGATCAGTAGTAGAATGACCTGCCCCTAATGTGTTGGCAACTTAGATTATTTATTGGAAGAAAGGAAACATAAAAGCAGGTAGAATGAACTTGTGCTTGAACATCAAATGTTAGATTATTTGCATGGATGAAGCTCAAGAATCACATTTCAGTTACAGAGAAATAAATAGCCCTTATTTTTTGCACCGCCGACTCAGTATTTGTTAGTGTAAATATTTAACTCACCACAAGTTTACTTTTGTGAACTAAAATTTATGTGCTTCTAAAATTGTCAAAGTATTTTACATAGACTTCCATGAGACAGGCTCCAGGACAGGAATAGTAGATGGTAAGGTGTAGCCGGTGAGTGCGATGCAATCTACCTTCCTCCTGACTCTTCAGTAACTCTATCCCCTAATTCTGAGAAAGAGCTAATCTTCTCGACTGCCTTGCTGGAAGATAAGGAGCTTGTAGTAGCATCTAGAAGCTTTCTGTTTGCAGAAGTGCATTAGGGTGTTCTTTCTTCTTTCTCCATTCACTATTCTCGGTAGTTTACTGTCCTGCCTTCTAAAGTTGGTGCTCACTAGAAATGCCTGGGACAGCACCACTGAGAGGAGATATTTGGGGAAGGATTACGTCCTCCTGGAGACAACTTCAAGTACTCCAAGTGCTACAATATGAATGGGTGTTTTTATTCTGTCACAGTCTTCGAGCTCCTGCTACTATCACTTTGGAGCAATAGGTGTCCTTAGCTCTGAATCCAAATTGTGTTTCCCTCAGGGAAGTATGGGCTTATCTTGGAATCAGGTTATTCTGATTTGCTCAGTACCCTCCATCTTTCATATAGGCCATAATAACAATTCGAAAATAAGTTCAGTGGCATTGAAGGATATGATTCCAAAGAATTTTAAATTCTTGCATTATGATGCATAATTCTTTGCTTCTTAAGCCTTAAGTCTCTGTGGACTCTGAAAATACAATCTGACTGTATTCTATGGTGACTAGAATAGTGCAGAGGTTAAAAAATAAATTGTAAAGGAAGAGAAGGGGTATGTGCTAGGAATGAATAAGAAAATGGCAAGATGAAGTTGAAGTCGTGGGAATTAATTTCACAGGAAGGTTGTTATTGCCCCCTTTAGCAGCTAAAATTCACACACAGGCACATCTTAAGTAATGTGTCGAGCTGTCCGAAAGATAATTTGAATCCTGTCAAGGCAAACAAGAATATGCTCACAAATTCAAGAGCAATATATGTGCAATTTGCACAACATCAATTTCTTTGGTTGTTTTTGGATGGAGCCATCACCATCAATTAAGTTAGTGACTCTTTGATTCAAATTACTTTTTGACATGTAGTCAACTAAATGGCTCACACAAGCATTATTTTCTGCTGGGTTCCCTAGGCAGTCATATAGTAAATGTAAACAGGTGGGAAGGCAGAGCAGCACTGCCACAGAAGCAGCCTCCTCCCCCTGCAGCAGAGAGAATAATAACACGAAGAAATATGGAGACATTATTAGATGGCCTAGAAAAAGGCTTCTGAAAGGATATATTTGCATATTTATTGCATCTTGCTACTGATTCAATATTTCTCTACTTGAGGTTGCCTCTTAACCCCGCATTGGACTCAATTATGATTGGGTCTCTGAGGTGAAGCAAGGGTAAGACAGACTCTCAGACCACAGTAGGATGGCATACTCTGGTATGAACTTGAACTTAATAAGAGTGATAATGAAGAACTATTACATCATTGATCACATCACTGAAGCTATGCTTTATGGAGCCAACATAGCCTGTTGAAGTATGGGTGATACAGAGAGAGTATGCTTTCAGATAATAAAGATATTGGATGATCAATAAATACACAAAGTAGAGGATTAGCTCTGCATCATTAGGATCACAATTAAGGTCAAATTTATCTGCATACAAGATGACCCCTGTTACACTATCTAGGAGACTGAACATAGTTTTTAGGTGATAGATCTCTGTCATGTTCAATTGTCTCCACATTAAGATTCAAAACAAACATTTGGACTGTTTGTTTTATTGCACTGTAATGAGAATGTGACATATGTGGTGCCTGGTAGGTGAAAAAGTACACAGCAAAATTAAACTCCATTGGCCATGTGCAGGAATAAGTCAAAGCATAGACTCACCTTTTATCTGCTGGTTAGAACAAAGGAAATATAAATATTGTTGGTGACTCTGCATTAACCTCTGATATCACTTAGTTCTTTAAAGTTTTTTTTCCTACCTGTACAAAAATTGGGATAATAACACAAACCCTGACCACTGGAAAGAGAACGTGATAAAACCCATATGAAAATAGCTTGACAAGCTGGGAACACTGAGCAAAGTAAAACGTTGTTTTTGTTTTATCATCACTTTCCACAGACATTAGTTCTTAAATAAGAACATTTCTAAAGGGAGAAAGTAGCACAAATCCCTTAGCTGCCTACACCACAGTCCAATTTGATATTTCTTATGCACAAGATAAAATGTTTCATGCTAAGATATGCAATGCCAATACCTTGGTGTTTACTGGTTTATAAAATTCAGGAGCATAAAATCCCAAGTTTCCTTGGGTTTTTGCCAAGCATAGAATACAGATGGAAAGCTGAGCATTAAGCCTGCTATACCAAACTTAAATTTGGCTATAAATTGCCGGATAGTTTCAGTTCAAAGAAACATGGCAGTATTATCTTTAAAGCAAATTACAACTGAAAACCAGAAACCAGGGCAAGAAGAAAACAGAGAGAGAAGAAAGTATTTTCAAAGAAAAAAAAGGACAAATCAGCATCAATATTTGGTTCAGTCTGAAGGTTCATTTATGTTGTCTCATCTTTCTTTTTATACTAAAATAACTTTTATTCATTCACTCATTAAATAAACATTTACACGATGCCCCTAGGCCCAAGCCCTGTGGAGGTCGTAATTAAAAAGGCATACTTATTGTTCTGTACTAGTTAGAGTTCTTCAGTTGCAAACAAACAGAAAAAAAAAAAGAATAAAAATAAAAATCTAGCTAACTTATGCAAGAACAAAGCTATTAAATTATAAGAAAACTTTGTAATTTCCTAGAAGACTATGGGAAAGATTAGGATTTTAGAGAAGATATTTAACGTAAGTAGAAAAAATCAGAATCCAAAAACTTGGTAGCGGAAATTATTTCTGGTTATATTCACTTTCTACTCTTCGAATGAAATAACCATTGTCATGGCTTTCATATTAGTGATGAGTTAAAGATTTAATGTCATGAAAACAAGAGGCTTGCTCACAAAACATCAATGCCTTCACCCCTTGAGAATCTGAGCTGGTACATGAAGACTGCTGTAATAGCTTCACCTTTCATAGAAGGAAAGTTGCCTTTGGTTGGGCAGATATGCTAAATATTTACACAAAAGCAGAAGAAAGGTTTTCTAATGAGGACTAGTATACTACTGGGACAGGGAAGGTAGAGGTGCCCATGCTCACTTTCTCAGTCCTTTAGCTGTCTCAAACAGCTGACCCTGACAACAACAGTCAGGGGTGGATGTTCATAAAGCGGTACCCAAACCGGGATGTTTAGAGAGAACAGAATGGAGTATTGGAACTTAGAAGAACAACTAAGGAGAGTTACATGGTGGAGGGTAATATTTAACACCAGAGACAACTTAGACTTGGCATTGAAAATCTTCCTTGTTTATTGCCTCATTTTCCTAGTTTTATGAGTTCTGACAATTCATGAAGACCATTCTACTCACAGCCAGGAGTAAATAATTCCTAACAAATTGATGAGAAACAGGGATATCAAACTGTAAAGAGCATCAAACTATGTCCTGTGTAGTTCTCCCCTTATAGGTTTCTTTTGATAAAATTACAGAGTGTGATGGACATAAAGAGGAATCTAACACATAATGAATACTTATGAAGACTCAGGTCTAAATATTGACATATGTGAGATGATGATACACATTAATTTTTTGGTTTTCTTTATTTTCTCCTAAATTTGAAGACAAATGTAACATACTTCCAGGGAATTTTAAAATTCAAGATATTTAAGTTGGATAGAGATTAAAAACGGCAACTGCGGGACACAGCACATCTCAGTAGCTGAAACAAATAAAGTTCAACTATCGAGAAGGCAGCATCTAGACAAGCGAAATAAATACAGCTTACAAAGCATAACAGAAACAGGTACCATGGCGGAAGGAATCCAATAACTCCGAACTGCGAGCTACACTACAAAAAGCCCGAGCACGCAACTGATCTGCTGCAGATGGGTCACTAACACCATCGTGGGTCATGGGCAGTGGGCACAAACTGTGAGCCCCAGTGGGGCAGCCTCAAGAAATCCAGTTAAATAATCCAAATGCTTGAAAGCAACCACAGACCCCCAACATCTTAAGTGGCGAGCGGCGCCTGAGCCAAAATCCTGTGTGCTCACCAAAGGTGGCACTCGCAGAGGCACGGCCCTCTAGAGACCCAGAGGAGGACCAGGTAACCATGTGTGCCCAGAAAAGCCTTGGGATCCAGCAGCACAGCCAGCCTTCCAGTGACTCAGACCAGGGCAGCCAAGATATTTAAGTTTCAGCAATTTCACTTTAAAGTATGTAAAGTAAAAATAGACCAAAAATTATGCTCTTTAAAGACAGTAAAATAAAATAATGCTGTCAAGAACTTAAGAGTCTCTGACACGAATGCAGAGATCATCAGAAATGAACTCAGAGACTTTAGGTGGCTGGGCGTGGTAGCACATGCCTGTAACCCCAGTGCTTGGGAGGCTGAGAGTAGAATTGAATTTTCAAGGACAGCCTCAGCAACTTAGCAAGACTCTGTTTCAAAATAAAAAGTAAAAAGGGGTGGGGGTATAGCTAGGAGGTCAAATCCCCTGAGTTCAATTACTAGTACCAAAAACACATACTTAGGTGAAGAACATTAATATCCATTTATTCAACAAATGTGTAGTGACCACTTAATGAGCACAAAATTCTATGGTACAAAGGTAAAGAATGGCACATTTGCAACCTTTTCCATGTATGCCCAGTCTACCTCTGGGTAAAAACAAACATGTGTTGGTATTTTCTGTGGGATAGTGGTAAAGAGAAAAGACCACAAAAGAAGGATTACATCTTGAAGTAAATTCTCAGGAAAATAAGAGTTTTTCCTTTTTCAGTCTCATAGTAAATAATAAGTTGATTCAAATAACTCTGTTAGTCTATTTGTTGTTTCTATAACAAAATGCCATAAGATGTATAATTTTATTAAGAGCAAACATTTATTGTGGCTCGTGTTCTGGTCCGATGGTGAGGGCTGCATCTAATAATGTACTTCTTCCTAACAAATGTCAAGTTGGTATAGGGCATAGCATGGCAAGAGATAGAGAGTGCGTGTTATGTGTGCTTATGCTGGCCTCTCTCTCTCTCTCTTCCTAGACAGCCACTAGTATTAAATCATGAGAGCATCACTGTGATGACTGTATCAAATTCTAATCACATTCCAGTTCTCGAACCCTGAACACCATAGTTTAATTGGGTTTCTTCCCTCTAATTGCCTCACAAAGGGGATTAGATCACAACATATATACTGAGCCCATATTTAAACCACTGATACCTCTCTTTTGAGGTCTGAGAAGAGGAGCGGTCCCCTTTGTGAAATGTTTCTACAGTCAAGGCAATATTTAGAAATTAGCAATATTTAGATATTATCACATGCATCGTGAAGGTTAATAGAAAGAGAACCTATATGAAGATTCCACAGTACAAAATGGACAGTTTAGAAATTGGTGGGCAAGATGCAGAGACTGATTTGTTTGCTCTGGGTAAATGTGGCTGGTGGAAAGGGCAGAGAGGAGGGGTAAACAAAGACAGCAGTAGAGAGAAAAAGGGGTGAGAAAGTGTTTGTGAAGAACTGTATGCGTTACATCATTAGTTCTCACAGAAAACGTATGGCATAGAAGAGATTATATTCAGTTTACAAATAAGAAAATTGAGACTCAGAAGAGTTTACCAAAATGTCCATATTTATAAAGTAAATACTGTTATTGTCTCATTTGGCCCTTCATGGCACCTTAAGTTTTTCATTCTGCTATTACATTGCATTAAAACTGTTTGTACATATTTCTTTCCAAATCAATATGATCTCCTTGAGAAAATTGTTCATGTTTTACTGTTCATTATTCATACATTTAGAATATGCTATAGCACTTTATTTTATATTTTTCTAATATGCTGCTTAGTAATGGTGTAGGAGAACTCAATTTGTTCCAGGCTCTTGATTCTAAATGTGCAGGCTGTCCTGAACTATCCCTAGTCATCTTTACTCTCCTTGGTCTTATACGCCATACTTCTGAATACTGATGAAGCTTTCGAACTACACCTTTCTTCACTATCTTTGTCCTTATACAGTTTAATCACAACCTGACACCAAGAATGATCCAAATAAAATATATTAAATAATACCCCCCTCTGCTCAAAACAGCACTGTTATTCAAAGTTAGAAGACTTACACTATCCACCCATTCCTGCTCTCTCCTCTTGTTCCTGCTCACTTAATCTGCATGCCTATAAGAGGCCTGGTACATATTATGTTATCATGCATCAGGCAAGTGAATGAATGCTTTAGGATATGGTAAAATAAACTTCCACACTTTTTCAGATGAGAGAGCCTTATCCAATTTTAAGGTGTTTTATGTTTTTTTCTCTTTCTCATTCTAATCACTTCTGGTCCTCAATCATTCTGCTTATGATGTAGTTTATAGGTTCTCTACCTGAAGATTCACCCTAAATTTTCCATATCCCTCTAAAAATGCTTCTCTTCAAATTGATTTTCATTGTAATTGTGACATGAATATTATAGAACAATCTATAACTCATTGGACAAACTTAAAAAAAACAATTATTGGTCATGATAATAACAGGGAAATTGAAAAGTGAAATTATCAACTAATTTTTTGTGTGTGTGTGTGTGTGGTACTGGGGGTGGAACTCAGGGGCTTTCTACCCCCAAGCTACACTCCCAGACGTATTTTATATTTTATTTGGAAATAGAGTCTCACTAAGTTGCTGAGAGCCTCACTAAGTAGCTGAGGCTGGCTTTGAACCTATGTGATCCTCCTGTCTCAGCCTCCCAAGCACTGAGATTACAAGCTTGCACCACCGTGCCCTGCTATCAACTAATTTTAACCCATTGTTTATCAGATCCACAAATGTGTACAATAACTTTATTAGAAGTAGTTTAATTGCCAACTGAACACTGACCACAGCCTATTTGCTATACAGTTTTGAACCTGTCCTTTTTTCTACAGAGATTACAAGTGTGTACCGCCATACCCAGCTCCGGTTTTACCTATCACTTTGGGAAGAATAAGACTCTTATTCACAAATCAATTCTCTGCTCCTCATTGAATTGAGCTGCATCCATGAAATAGCATGCTTTAGAGAAACAGCGCATACATTAGGCTGCAGGACATTCCTGCAAGGGTTTATGTGGACAATTTTTTTTTTTTTCAGTACTGGAAATGGAATCTAGGAGCATTCTACCTCCGAGCTACATCCCTAGCCCTATTTTTTATTCTTTGGTTTTTTTTTGTTTGTTTGTTTTTGTTTTTTTTTTTTGTTTGTTTGTTTTTTGGGGTTTTTTTTGTTGTTTTTGGTGGTACTGGGGTTCCTGGAAGCCCTTCTACCTCCGGGCTACACTCCCAGACCTACTTTTACATTTTTGTTTGGAAACAGGGCCTCCTAAGCCAGCGCGCGGCTGGCTTCGAACCTGTGCGATCCTCCTGTCTCTGCCTCCCAAGCGCGGGGATTACAAGCGTGCGCCACCACGCCCGGCTATTCTTTGTTTTGTGAAACAGTGTCTCACTGAGTTACAAAGAGCCTGGATAAGTAGCTAAGTAGCTGAGGCTGTCTGAACCAAGATCCTCCGGTCTCTGCCTCCCGAATGCTGTGATTACAAGCGTGCACCACCATGCTCAGCCTTTATGTGGATATTTAAAAATTTTTGTAGAGTGAGGGCTCTGCGGGAAACTTAAACGCCACCAGAGGAGCCACTCAGCAGCCAGACCTTTTGAGGTTGGCAGCCAGTTTGCTTATAACAAGTGACTGACAAGATGTGAAACTGCAGGGAAGATACAGTACACACACGGACACTGATTGATTAGGATTAAATGAATGAGAGAGGGCATGATGTGTGAAGAAGTAAATGCACGCAGCTCTACCCTCTCCATAAAGACGGTCCAGATTAAAATAAATGATAGATGGGGAAATGATTAGTGGTCTCAGTCTCCTAACACGTGGCTATGTACCGAAGACCTAGATGAGATTTAAAAAAAAATCTTAAATTTTTACTCAGCTAAGATGGACTAATCAAAGAAGAGAGCATTAATTAAAAAGAAAATATAAATCATCTTTAAAAGAACAGGACATCAAATCTGGAATCACTGAGGCACACAGCACATACATGTTTTGAAAGAGTGGTTTCCTTTACACCTTTTTCTTAGCAACTGAGGTAGGCAGAAGTTATTCTGGACCTTGTCTGGGGATGGAGCCAAGTATGACGCATAAGAAAGAAATTGGGAAATGTTTAGGGTTGACTGATCATAACATATTCAGATAAGAAATGCTTCTTAGGGTATATGTAGGAAATAGCATCTCAAAAAGTTAATGCACATTTTAAAAAGTCTAGTTTTAAGAATATAAAATAGGGCATAAATTGAAGCAAGAACATTATCAACAGTAGTCATGAAAACCTACCACTATGAAAAACCAGAAAATATTGCATTTAATTGGAAGATGTGAGAAATTCATGCTAACTATAGTCATCTTAATATAATTTCAGGATTCTGAATCTCACAAGAAAATACAGAGAATGATAGAATGCAGAGACCAGGTGGGTGTATTCTCAATTATTTGGAAACTTAAAAGGATATATTAACTGGGTGAACTAACCAAATAAGAAAAATAGCTGATGCTTGCAGGAAGAGAGTGAAATTGCAGTTTTTAAAAAGCCAAAAAATTCTCTCATCTATAACAATTCTTGATGTCTTTACACAATTGAAGGAAACACTTCCACTGACATTATGAACATATGTGGAATACCGATGCTAATCTCAAAATTTTGTGTGGGTAAGGGAGGAGTGGGGGGGAGCTGGAGGGAAACTCACCAAGTGCTGTGTGCATGCATGTCAGTATCACTATGATTTAGATTACAATGTGAGACTAAAATACACTAATTAAGATATACAAAATTAAAAATAAAAGTCATTGCAATAAATAAATAAATCATATTATAAATATGATGATGTTACCCATGGTTTCAAGGGTCACAGAAGTAGGTTATGGTGATTATATAAATATTTTCTGGTGCTTAGCATGCTGGTACACACCTGTAATACCAGTAGAAAATGGTGTCATTTTTCACCCAAGAATTCATGAATTCAATGACAAAGAAATTTGACCATTAATGTGAAAAAACTGAACTTTTCCACTACTCTCAAAATCACAGAAAAAAATTAGGCTAGAAATGTTGCATGCCTATGTCAAGCATGAGGCTGGTTTAAAATGATCCATGACCTTTTTATGATCCATGAAAATGGTGCATGGTCTTTTCTCACATTTGCGTGTTGAGTCTTTCTACTTCATGCTGTCCTATGCTATTCTCTACCTATAAACTAATATTTTATGACATTGCCTATGCCTTTTTTCTTTTCCTTTCCTTTTCTTTCCTTTGTCTATTTTCTTTTTCCACCTCTTTCTTTTTCTCTTTTTCATCCTCTCCAGTGGAATGTGGGTACTTCAGGGGAGCTCCAAATGCATAAGGTCCTTTTCTGTGTCATTCTCTGCTGCAGGGGCAGTACCGATTATATGTGACACATCAACAACTATCTGTGGAATGGACAAAGAAGAGATGAGAACTTAATGAATGCATGAACCCACCTCCTCTGCTAGTAAGAGTTTGGCCTGTTTCAAGGGGCAACCGCTCCATCCAATGCTTCCCATCTGTTCAGATTCTGGGTAGCTGACAGGCTTCCCCTCCTCACTGCCTTGCCTCAGCCCCCTGGTGACAGTGATGGAGTTGACAAGATGTCAGCCGACCCTTATTGATTATGCATGATCTCATTAGCAAAACCTCAGTCCGGTGTGACCTAATCCTCGCTGGGGAAAGGCTGTGATATATGAGGACCAGCACTTTGTCACTTGAGGTTAGGCAAATGGGCAGATCACTTAGTACCTGTGGTGTCCAAAGATATAGCCCCTCATGCTTTAGGAAGCAAGCTGGGAGGGCAAAGAACATGGGAGCAATGTGGGTCAGACGAGCCACTGAGAGCCTGTCCTGGCTGTGCTGCTGGTTATTTATTTATGTTTTGTTCACTAGAAATTCATTCGTTGTGGCAGCCCTGAGCCATTTGTCCCAGTAAGTCAGAGAGGGAGCAGGAAGAGGCATGCTTGGAGCAAACCTTTTGAGATCCCTGGGGCCTGAGACTTACATTCCCTTTGGTAAAAGGGGCACATGCGAACCTGCCCTTGTCATACTTTTGCTCCTTGTTCCTCCCCAGAGGCAGCCTCAACACCATGGATGGGGACAGTGCTTAAGACATGAGGACTTTAAGGTCTAAAGAAAATGAGAATACATTTCTGTGATGGAACATCTGGTGCCCTTGCTAGCAGTGATGGTTATATTATATGAGCTATAAGAAAAACCCTTCCTTCCTCCAAAAAGGAAGAAGTGAAAAAGATGTTCCTTTCTCTGGAACAAAGCGGCCCACTGTCGGTATGGTTTGTTCTTGCTTCCATACCACCTCTGTGCAAGTGCAAAAGTTATGCATTTGATGTTCAGTCCTGAGCACGTCATGGCTGTACCATTTCTGTCCTGGGGAGCTTGCAGCCTTTGAGAAGCCATACAAAGATACAGGTAGGAACACCCACACAAGTGTGTGCATGTGAACCACTGTAGACAGTGACTGGAAGCATAGCATCTTGAAACTGAAATATTTTTACCAGGATCCATTGTTTGCTTTTAATAAGAAAGAATTAAAGTCTTAGAGGAAACAAATAGTACATTTGACCTGTTGGATTTATTTTAATAATAATAATAATAATAATAATAATAATAAGCCAGACATGGTGGTAAACACTTATAATCCCAGCATTCATTCAGGAGGCTGAGACAGGAGGATCGTGCTTTGCTGACAGCCTCAGCTACTTAGTGAGGCCCTTTGTAACTCATTAAGATCCTGTTTCAAAATAAAGAATAAAAAATAAGTCTGGGGGCGTAGCTTGGAAGTAGAATGCCCCTGGGTTCCATCCCCAGTCCTGCAAAATAAAATAATAAAATAAAATAAAATAAAAATATTTTTAAAAGCAGATAATATCCTTGTTTTCATCAATATTTATTAGTGTTCTCTCCTGACTGAGTTGGCCAGTGAAGAATTCTCAGTAAATAGTGCTCATTAAATGCTGGGTTCAGGTTATCTGCATGTCAAGTGAAAGGAGTGGGCGTGAGTTGGGGACACTGCTGCTGAGTGAGCATTCTCAGCTTCCCTGAACGCACCTTAGAAGCACCCACCAGCCTTTAATAAGTGTTCTGTTCAGGGCCCTTTTTAAAATGATTGAATTATGGCTCTTTTATGGCTCTATAAAAGCCTTTATTAATTTTGAGAAGCTGCTGCATCTTCTGATCCTGTCCAGTTCCTGCTGGGAGGTTAAATTATTCATATGGATTCCAATTGGCTATGCTGATTGTGCTCTGAAATGAACAACAAGCAGGGCTCTTTGTTTTCTATGAAGATTGAGGTAAGGTTATTGGGGAGGCAAGGATGATTTGAGCATCCCAAAGGGAATCATAAAATCAGGAACCTTCTGGGTCCTGGCTGGAGTGGGAAGACAGAGAAGGAGGCCTCTGGGTGGTCAACAGAATTGTTAGAAAAACCCAAGTTTAGGAGAAAAGGAGAAGAGACTTTTCTGGTGTCCCATGAAGATATTCTTACACATGGCTCTGTGCGTGCATGTGTGTGTGTGTGTGTGTGTGTGTGTGTGTGTGTGTGTGTGTTTGTGTGTTTAGGTAGGTACTTGTGTGTAAGCGCTCCCATCATGGTTTTCTGTAGATGCTTCTAAAATTGAGAGTTCAATATTGTTTTTGCAAAGCTCTTTCTGGTTTACAATGTTCTTTTATACATGTCTTCTCATTTATATCTATGGCATGCTATGACTGTATGTGCTACAGGAATAGCTATTTTACCACATTCACTTTGAATCACAATGGTGAGTCTCAGAAAGGTGAGGTTGTCAAGTGCTATGTTGTTTCCAAATTGCAGCTCTAAAGTGTTCAGATATCTGAACTGAAAGACTAGAGTGGCCTCCTTCCCTATTGCTAGCTCTAGAGTGTATAAAGGGAATGTTGCCCTTAAATTCTTTGCACTGCCACCCCTCAAGGACATCTCTCCCCCTTAAGTGTACATAGATTTGTATCCATAGGTGCATGCCATTAACCCTATTATTTAAACATTTCCCCTCAAATATCATACTCCCAGAAAGTTGCCTCCTAACTTGTTCTCAGGTCTTGCAGCCTGCTGATTACATTTTTCCTTGATCTTTTATACTTTCTCACTTAGGATGATCTATTAGTTCTCTTAAGAACCAGTATGGAAGTCACTTCTTCTATGACTTTTTCCCAAGGTAACTCTATTTCACACTTTGAACCCATCTTGTACTAGAAGGCACATTGTGAGGCAGAGAATGGGTGTGATTCAGACTCCATTGTGTTAAAATTGATCATGTTTTTATTGCACCCATCAGTCTATAATCTATTAGTGGAAACAGCAGCCATGCATGCCCAGCCCATTTTCCAAAGTTGTTATGAGAGAGAAATTAAATAGTAAATGAAAAAGGACCATAATATCTGCATGTTAATGCATGTATTTTATACCATTGCTACCCTTGCTATGAGAAATAGAAAACAGGTAACAGAAAAATCAAGGAAATATGATTTAAGCAGGAAATTTCTAATAATCTTTTTGGCTTTAGATTAGCATGGCTTTTCACTAAGAGATAGGCAGTAGCAGAATGCTGCAGCTGTGATTAAAGAGGTTAAAAAGTTGCAGTTGACTGAGGAGAAAATTCTGAGGACAGTATTTATTTAAGTAAGAAACAATGAAATACATGACTAAACTTGGATTAAATTTCAGAAACCCTTGTTCTAGGACCAGGACCCATACCTTGATGCTGAGTCAAATAGTCCAGTAATTTAAAGCTACTAGATATTTTACCATCCTACTCGGAGGATTAGTTTTAGATTGGAGCAAGCCTGTGTACATGGGACAAACCTCTAATGCATGGGCTCAGCAATGAGTACAAGGGACAAATGAGACCCTTCATGAGCACAGTGCCAGAAGATCACTAACAAAAAGTGAATCAATTTTCCTGGTATGTTCTCCCTAATCCCCTCTCATATCCAACAGTGCAAGAGTAAACTCCGTAGAATAAAAGAGAATCTGGACACATGAAGGCTTTGGAGAATAGGAGTCAGTTTAAAAAAACATGAGACATTTTCTTTGCTCATTAAGATGCTAATTCTAAAAGTTTCCAGCCTTATTAATTTTACTTGATATTCCATATGCTGCCATTTGGCTACTTTCTAGAAAAATCACTTAGATGCACTATAGCGCCTACTAATTCTGTCAAGTTCTATATTTTCTCCACCTATTTCTCTTTTTCTCCCCTTTCTCCCTTTCTTCCAATTTTGTTCATGGTTACGATTTTTATGTTATTTTACCGGAACAGCATTCTAATTTAGCTATCTTTTTTTAACCCCTACTCTCTTGACACAGACACCATTCAGAAGCTGAATGAATAAGTTGTGCACTAGCTCGGCATGGTAGCATGCACTTGTAATACCAGTGTTTGGGAGGCTGATACAGGAGGATCATGTTTCATGGAGAGTCTCAGCTACTTAGGGAGGCTCTTTGCAGCTCAGTGAGACTCCATTTCAAAATAAAGAATAAAAAATAGGGCTGGAGATGCTAGTCAAAGGCAGAATACACCTGGGTTTCATCTCCAGTACTACAAAAAAAATTTGCTCACTGGTTTTCTGTGATCCTTTCTTTCTATGTGACCCATAATTCCTTCAGTGTCCTGCTCTACCCTGTGGGAGTAGCCTAGGTTTACCCAAAGAAATAAAAATATGAAACTTCTATCTTTACTTTAAATACTGTTGCTCAGGAATAATTATCATTGGTAAAATCTTAATGTTTCCCACTAGTGGAATTTAATTTATGCAAGGTACCACAGATACAAAAGTGTGAGAAGACCGTATTTCATAGTTCATGTAGTTTGTTGTGAGGATAAAGACAATCAATTGACACATATATCTTGATTAATGATAATTCTACATTCTGCAGTTTGGAATATAATGTAATACATGGTAAATAAAATAGTTTGAGTCTACTAAAATTATTTTGGGAAGCAGTAGCTTAGGGAAATGTGGAGCTGTGGAGCTAAAACGGTGAAGTGGAGACTTGAGGGAAGGGGCAGTCTGATTTATATAAAAGAAATAGCTGCTGATAAAAAGATTTCTTTTTAAAATCATCTGTCTCAGAGATAAAGAGATTAATTTTCAACTCATTTTATTCAAAATACTCCATCTTAAAATTAGTTGGCATTGGGTAAAACACCCCTTAGATAATTACTTTTTGTCCTCCAGAAAGTATCTCTGTGGTAACCCAAAAGTCAGGGCAAGTGGCCCTGGGTGTGACAGCACTGATAACAGAGGGAGAGAGAGAGAGAGAGAGAGAGAGAGAGAGAGAGAGAGCTCAAAGGACATAACCCCTCTCCCTCTATGCATGGCTAATCAATTCAGTGTCTTTCATTACCAGCTAAAAACCAAATGTGCATGTGAACAATAAACTTTAATCTGGTTGACAACAGTTTTTTTTTTTTTTAATGCACTGAAAGCAAGTTTCAGCAATCTGACATAGTTTATGACACTTATTAAAAAGACACACTTGTAAGTCAATTAACCTGGCCAGTGGTTTCTTTTAACTTGTTTTCTAAGAGGAAAGGCAGTAGCAGAAGGGCAAAGTTTCCATCTAGAAGGCTTTAAGTTGATTTCCTTTCCCCTAAAGTGAAGGCAGCTGCCTGAGTTCCATCTAATCTATATAAGTGAGCCAGCAGGTCACTGTCTTCACTGCCTGAGAGGTTCCAGAGAGAAACACTTGCCCTTTTTTTGTTTTTTCCATGTTATCTTTAAAAATAGAGTTAACATTTGTCAAGTTGTAACTGTATGGTGAAATGGGTAAAATAAGAATTAAAAAGAGGCATGATGCACATTATTAGTCAACAATTTTTTAAACTTTCTCCTAAAATGAGTATATTGAAAGGAAAAAAACAAGCCAACCAGCCTATTATTTAATTGTTTCAGAAAAAGTGCTTTATTTAATTGTTTCAGAAAAATCACGTGACCCCTGCCCCAGGGCACTTGAAGCCCACAGTAAATAATGAGTAAGAAGACTAGGTGTCAGCTGTGGAATGCAGCATGTATCAGTGGCTGTAACAAATGAACTCTAGCTACCATGAAGGCAGCACTTTAACAAGAGAAACAAAACAACAAAGACATGAACAAAAACACAGGAAACTGAACCATAGCAGAATAAAATTCAGTGGACAGAAGAGGGGTGGTAAATTGCCCAAGCATGCGTCTGAGTTGGTAACGCTACCACTGTCCTGCTCCCCCCACATGCCATCTTGGTCATTCCACTCAAGACAGGACTGTCCGGGGCTGTGGCCCCAAGAGATTTCCAAAAAAGAAGTCAATGACTGGATGTGAAGTATGGCAACAGATTTTTAGCATTTTAGGCAATTGGTACCTCACTTCAGGTACTACACTGATCTCATATTTTGCACACTTGTCCAGAAACCTGCACCTGCACACCTGCAGCAACTCACTTTGCCTTCCATAGAGTCATGTTCAACACTAAGATTGGACCAGAGAGGTGACCAGCAGGAAAGGACTGCCAAACACTAATAATAAACTAACCACAGCTTATATAAGAAAACAGATTGAGGTTTAAAAAATGCATAGGTCATAAATTTTTCACTCATACCTCTGAGTTGACTTTTTTATAAAGGTAATGACAGACAGAATACTTGAAATTAACATATGAAACCCAGCAAAACAATTAGAGAAGTGGCCAGAAATAATCTCAATTAACCTAAATATCCAAGAATTATGAGACAATATAAAATGTTCTAACATAGATAAAAGGCATTAAAAAGGGATAAAGGCACAGAATAAGGGTATCCATAATCTCTTCAGAGACATAATTTCAGATAAGTTTCCAAACATGAAAAAAGACTTGGAAATCCACCTATAGGAAACATGAAGAACACCATTAAGACGAAATCAAATAATGACCTCCATACACCACATAATATTCAAAATGACTCACATAGAGGCCAAGGAAAGAATACCAAAAGCAGTGAGAACAAAAGAACAGGTGACATTCAGGGGCAAAACAATAAATATCACTCCAGACATCACAATACAAGTTGTGAATGCCAAAAGGGACTGATATGAAGTACTCCAGACACTGGAAGAAAACAACTTCCAACCAAAACTGCTATATCCATCAAAGATATCATTCAAAATTAATGGAAAAATAAAAACATTCCAAGATAAGCAGAATCTTAAAAAATTCATGACTACCAAGTCAGCACTAGAGAAAATACTTAAAGAAATAAATAATAAAGAAGAAAAAAGAAGCAAATTCCAGAACCAAAGAAGATGTGAATTCTATCAAGTAGGCAACTAAACAAAAGAAAAATAACATCACATCAATTAGAATTTAGAACACAGAATGGCAGAAAATAAAAATTATATTTCAGTAATATAATGGAATGTCAAAAGCTTAACTCCCCAATTAAAAAAAGATTGGCAATATAGATTAAAAAAACATAATTCAATATGGTCATCATGGTGTATGTTTGTAATCCTAGTATTTGGGAGGCTGAGACAGGAGGACTGTGGTCAGCCTCAGATACTTAGTGAGGCTTTTTGCAACTCAGTAAGATCCTGTTTCAAAAAATAAAGAATAGAAAACAGGGCACAGATGTAGCTCAGAGATAGAATGCTCTGAGGTTCCACCCTCAGTACTGCAAAATAATAATAATAATAATAATAATAATAATAATAACAACAACAACAACAACAATATAATTATGCTGCTTGCAAGAAACTCATCTTACAGCTAAAGATATCCACAGGCCAAAGGTGAAAGAATGGTAAAAGATACGCCATGCAAATGGAGACCAAAAATGAGCAGGGGTAGCAATGCTGACATGTATTAAAAGCGACTTTAAGCTAAAACACATCAGAAGAGACAAAGCATGGAACTTCTTATTAGTAAATGGAACAATCAAGCAAGAAGATATAAAGATAGTAAACATATATGCCCCTAATATGGGTGTACCCACATTTGTAAAACAAAATTTCCAGGATATCAGGTCTCACATAGCCCCAAATACAATAATATTGGGAAACTGAAACATGCACTCACTCCACTACCTCTATCTTCGAGGGAAAAAAATGAGTATAAAGATTCTTCAGACCTAAATAAAACTATAAACCAAATGGATCTAAGAGACATATATAGAATATTTCAACCAGCAATAGATGAATACATATTCTTCTCAGCTGCTTATGAAACATTTTCCAAAATAGACCACATCTTGAGCCACAACACGAACACCAACAAATTCAAAAGATGTAATATAATTCCCTGCATATTTTCAGACCACAACAAAATGAAAGGAGAAATCAACAACAAAAAGACTAAAAGACATTACATAAATACATGTAGATTGAATGATACACTTTTGAATGAGAAGTGGATCAGAAAAAAAATAAGGGAAGAAATAAAAAAATCTGGAATTAACTGAAAATAGAGACACAACATACCAATATCTATGGGACACTTTGATGTAGGTGTTAAAAGAAAAATGTATAGCACAGAATAAACACATAAAAAGAAGAGAGTGTCATCAAATTAACAATATAATGCCATCAAGGGCCTAGGGAAACATAAACAGCCTAATCCCAAAGCCATCAAAAGGCAGAAAATAATTAAAATCAGAACATAAGTAGAGATTTTATAAAGTAAAAATGATTAACAAAACAAAACTGGTTGTTTGAAAAGCAGAACAAGATCTACAAACCTGTAGCCAAACTAACAAAAGAGAAAAATGAATCCAAATTGTTAAAATCAGAAAGTGAAAAGGAGACATTACCAAAGACAGTGGAAAAATTCTTAGGATCATCAGAAACTATTTTGAAAATTTACACTCCAAAAAAACTGGTAACACGGAAGAAATAAGAAAATTTCTATGCACATATAACCTAACTAAATTGAACCAAGAGGACATAGAAAAATCTAAAATTATTAATAGCAAGCAAGAAAATAGAAATAGTAATAAAAATTCTGTCATCAAAGAAACCCTAGTCTTAGATGGCTTTTCAGCTGAAATCTACAAAATTTTTAGAGAATAATTAAACCCAATACTTCACAAGTTGTTCCATGAGATAAAAATAGATGAAAGTCTTTCACACTCCTTCTATGAGGCCAGAATGAAATTAATACCAAAGTCAAATAGATATCTCAAGAAAAGAAAATTACAAACCAATATCATTGATAATAATAAAAGTAAATACTTTAAAGAAAATACCAGCTATGCATATTCAAAACCATATCAAGCAAATTTTATACCATGACCAAGTTGGTTTCATTTCAGAAAAGCAAGTCTGGTTCAACATACACAAATAAATACATGTTATTCCAAACAAATAAAACTGAAAATAAAATTATACAATCATATCAGTAGATGCTGAAAAAATATTTAACAAAACACAACACCTTTTATGTTAAAAACATTGCAAAAAGCCAGGTGTGGTGGTGCATGACTGTAATCCCAGCATTTGGGAAGCTGAGACTGGAAGTTCACGGTTAGCAAACAACCTCAGCTACATAATGAGGCAATATATTGAGACCCTGTTTCAAAATAAAAATAAAAAATAGGGCAAGGGATGTAGTTCAGAGGTCAAATGTCTCTGGGTTTCATTCCCAGACCTGAAAAAAAAAAAAAAAAAAAAAAAAAACCACTGGAATAGAGGGAACATATCTCAACTTTCTTAAGGCAATACACAATAAACCCATAGTCGTCAATATCATATTGAATGGAAAAAAACTGAAGGATTTCCCTCTAAAATCAGTAGCAAGACAAGGATGTCCACTCATACCACTTCTTTTTAATACATTCCTCAGAATTTTTTCAGAGCAAGAAGACAAGAGTGTCAGAGAAATTCAAATAAAAAAATTAAAATTATTTTTGTTTGAATATGTATGATTTTATATCAAAAAGACCTAAGAAACTCAACTAAAAGATTACTGGAGATGATTATCCAATTCAGAGAAGTAGCAGGATACAAAATCAACCTAACAAAGTCAGTAGCTTTCCTATTTTCCAGCCATAAATCCACAGATAACGAAATATAAAAAAACAATTACCCCCAAATCAATAAAATCCCTAGGAATAAACCTAACCAAAGAGGTAAAAGACCTCTACAATGAAAATTATAAAACAAAATAAATAAATTGCAAAAGACCTTAGAAGATGGAATTATCTTCCTGCTCTTGGATAGAAAAAGTAAACATAATCAAAATGGCCATTCTACCAAAAGTGATCTGTAGAATCAATTCAATCCCTATCAAAATACCAATGTAGGTACTGCATGCAAGTATGTCACTCTCAACACGATTTACATTATGATGTGTGATTGTAATGAACCAATAAAACAAAAAATAAGTAAGCAAGCAAATGAATAAGCATTTAAAAATTTTTGTTATACTTTTTTTGCCTTAGATTTTATTTCCTTATGTTTTATAATAGATGAATACTAAAAATGATACTATTCAGTCTGTACTCTGAAAATGATTGCTTTAAAAATGTAATCATTTTTAAAAGATCAATTCATTATAGTTACTTAAATTTTATAGATTTATCACAACAAAAATAGTATGTCCCCAAAAAGGTTGCTAAGATTTTATTAGTATACAGCTCCCCAACATCAAATACATTTTGGTCTTGAGGGAACATTGCAATTTTAATTTTATCTTATTTTGTGTAAAAATGAAAAAAAAAAAGTGTCTCAAGACTTTTTTCCTTGTGAGCTTCTTGTTTTTGACTTTTGTATATATATATATATTTTGTATATATATATATATTTCTTCAGACTAAGCATTAAGTTATTGAGATTGGAAAGGTTCTTGCAGATTAAACAATTTATCCCTAAAGAGATTAAAAACTAGAGAACTATTAACCTATATGTCTAATATTGAGATATATAAGAGAATAAAAGAAGATAAACTATTTATAGAATACAAAGAATAAATGGCTCCCAACTCCTCATTGCCCTGTGACTTTGACATTTACAAACTGAGGTCAAAATGAGCCTTTTTTTTCCTGAGGACTAAATACAGGGCATTTTACCTCCCAGTCATTTTATTGTATTGTATTGTATTGTATTGTATTATTTGAAACAAGGTTTCAAATAAAAAAATAAGTTGTTAAGATTCTCCTTATGATGCTGAGGCTGTCATAAAACCTGCCATTTTCCTTTCTTAGTCTTCCAAGTATTGGGATTACAGGCTTGTACCATCATACCAGACTCAAAATGAATACTTCTTGATTGTAGGGTCACTCCCCAGGTAAGCTTCAATTCCCTGCCACATTTACATTTATCTGAATTGAGGATATAAAACAATTTAACTGCATTCACTTTTTTTTCTCACATAACCTTTGTAAACTGTAATTGAATTCTTACTAATCCAAGGTTTTGTGGCAAAATCAGTAGCCTGCAGGGATGCAGTTTTGTTTACAGTAAATTCTGAAGGGAGGCCAATACTAAATGTATTAATTCTGAAGCTTAATATTTATATTCAAGGCAGTCACTAAATTATTATTACCTCTTTATACTCCCATTTCCCACCACAAAATGGTGGAGTAGTTGTTGGTTTAAACAAAGTTTCAAAAATAGAAATGGGGAGAGAAAACTGGGTGGAGAAATTTCAGTGATGAGCTGTGACCTGTGGTCTTTCAATCACTAATCTGAACATGTGTAAATGGAGGGGAGAGAGAATATGGTAGGGAATTGGTAAGGGCTAAATAAATGATGTGTACATGCATGTGTGTACCTTCTTGTACCTCATTAAAATGTGTGATTACAATATACCAATGAAAAAGAAAAAACATGAGACTTCCGGGAAGATGGCGATGGAGAAAAGTGGGGCTTATGAGCCCTGGTAACAACCAATCTCTATTACCACAAAATCAATGCCTTTCATAGCCAGAAAACACCATCAGCAGAGAAACAAAAAAATGTAAATTCAAGGGACAGAGAAAAAGAGGGCTGGAAAAATGAGACACCAGAAACCAGACCGCAGTGCTGTAGCCGGAGCCGTGGTGTGAAGTGGCAGGCACTATTTTCCCTTGCAGCACCAGGCTCCAGAGAGGAAGGGAACTTATAATGGAGCTCAGAGAAACAGAGGAGATATGCCGGCCTCACGCCCGAGGACGTGGCAGCAGCGCCTTACTGCCAGCAGCAGCAGCGAACTCACCAGATGGCATCAGACCAACGTACTCAACAGCCTACCAGGCTCCAGAGAGGAGCTGACAGCGAGCGGAGGTGAGCCGCTGCGGATCAGCCAGGCGGAATTCAGCAGATTTCTCGGCGTAGGGAGCATCTAAAGCTCCCAGAGGCTGGGTTCAGCACACCCTGCAGGGACTCAGAGTGGAGCTCAAAATCAGAAAAGAAATACCCCAGCCTCACGGCCGAGGGCGTAGCAGCGGCGTCATAATGCTAGCGGCAGCAACAGCAACGAATTCACCGAGTCCACAACAGCTCCATCTGCGCACTCAACAACAGTGAGTCAAATTGTGGCCCCTAGAGGAGAAATACCAGTACTGTACTCCCAGGGACTTGACCCAGTGGGGGAGTGGCACTGGCAGAGATATCACATCATAGGAGAACGCCCAATCTGGCACCCCCCCATGGTCTAAAGCAGCCTCGATTGACTGCCAAGGTCTGAGACTCTGCGATACAACCCAGTAAAGGAGTAGTGGTGACTGAGATACCACAGACTCGAGATTCAGAGCACCTTAAGTGAAGTTGTATTGGCCCAGGAAAGAACCCAGAGAAGGCACAAACTTCCGAAATCATGGGAAAGAGGAATAACAATGGAGCAATGAATGCCCATAACCCCACAACATCAGAACCTGTTAAAACAGAAATTCAGAGATTTCTAGAAGATCAAATCAGGAAAATAACTGTAGAAATAATAGAAGTATTTCGAAAAGAATTCAGAGAGAGCCAAAGAGAGATAAAGGATGCAATTAATGAAGTAAAGGCCTCAATTCAAAGTACAACCAACCAATTAGACCACATGGAGAATAGTATCTCGCTCCTAGAAGATGATCATTCAAATAATGAACGCATAGTTTCTAATTTAGAAAAAAAAATCCAACAGCAGGAATCTGACATTGAAGAAATATGGGCCCATTTTAAGAGAGCTACCCTAAGAATAATTGGAATAGAGGAGTAAAAAGAAGGTGAAACCAAAGGGGTCAACAATCTTTTCAAGGAAGTAATAGCAGAAAATTTTCCAAACGTAGAGCAAGAGCTCGATACACAGGTACAGGAAACTTATAGAACTCCCTTTAGACAGGATCAGAGAAGAGGATCCCCACACCACATAATTGTCAAAATGACTAATGTGGAAGCCAAGGAGAGAATCTTAAAGGCAACAACAACAACAACAACAACAACAAAGGCCAAATGACATTCAGAGGCAAACCAATTAAAATCACTCCAGATTTCCCAAACCAAGTCATGAAAGCCAAAAAGGTGTGGAGTAACATATTCCAAACTCTGAAGGAAAACAACTCCCAGCCAAAAAGTTCCTACCCAGCAAAATTATCTATCAAATTAGATGGGGAAATAAGAAGCTTCCATGACAAACAGAAACTGAAGGAATTTATTTATGTCTTCAAAACCAGCGCTAGAGAAAATACTCAAAGAGATTAACTACAAAGAAGAAATAGGTAACACACACCAGAACCAGAGAAACAAGATTTTCCATCCAACAGACAACTAATATTTGTTATCTGTGGAGATTCATTATTTATGTTAGTCTTTTACCTATCTCTAAATTGTATTGTTTGCTTTTATTGTTGCTAATTTTTAGGATTTCTAGTTGGAATTTTAATTTACCTTCAGATATAGCATTTGGAAATATTTTATCCCATTCTATTTTATCCCATTCTATCAGTAACTTTTAACTCTGTTTACATTGTCTTTGGATATACAATATTTTATTTTTTAGGGAGTTTGTATACCCTTCTGTTGCCTGTGCCATTGACAGCATATCCAAGAAATCACTGCCAATTTCAATGTTGTGTGGTTTTATGAACCAGATTTTCTTCTAAAATTTTATAGTATTAAGATTTATATTTAGGTCTTTTATCTATTTTGAGTTAATATTTGTATATGTGTTAGGTAAGGGTCCAATTTTATTCTTTTTAATGTAATTATTATTTTTCAACAGTATTTAGTTAAAAGATTAGTATTTCCTCCACCAAATGTTTGTGGAAACCTTGTCAAAAATAACTTGACACTATATGGAAGAATTTATTTCTAGGCATTTATTTAACTCAAATGGTTTATATATCTGCCTTTAGAACAGTACTACACTGTTTCAGTTATTGTAGCTTTATATGGTTTGAAATCAGAAAATATACATGTTCTAGCTTTGTTCTTCTTTGAGATTGTTTTGGGTATCTAGAGTCCATATTTCATATCAGGATAGATTTTTTATGAAAAATAAATAAATAAATGTATGATAGTTTCACCTAAAAAAAAAGAAAAAATATTCTCTGGTAAGAAAGAAAGCAAAAAGAAATATTGAAATGTTATCTTTAAGTCATCAAAAGCTTGGTATCAGACAAATGAAACTGTTATGTGAGATTAACATTGTTAATATTGGATAAATTGCTATAAAACTAGATGTCAACCACTAAGCCAAGCATTGGAAGGAGGGGTGGGGAGGGAACATGTTGGGGATTGGGTAGGGGCTAACTGGGCGATGTGTGCATGTATGTTTACAAAAGTATTTTCTTTATACCATTATGATGTATGAATACATTGTACCAATAAAAATAAATTAAAAAGAAAAAGAAAAAGAAAAAAAACATGAATGAACAAATGAGCAGAGAATATAGATTAAAAACTGTGATAAACAACCCCCATTGTTTTACAGAGATATAGACTTATAAGATAGAAATATTATTTGTAATGTTGTCATGTTAGGGAATTTCCTCTTCCTCCCTCATGATGTTGTAACAAATTTTTGTTCAAATATTTAATGTATTTTTTGTAAAAATTTGATGTTATCCTAATAATGATGTAAATTATGTTGTGTTAACCAAATGAGCCCAAGAAGTAGAAAAAACCTCACAAACACTTCAATGGATAAACATCTGTGTGCTATCATATATTTCCACATATGTTCAGGTATACATATTTTCAAATATTATAGTGAAGTTACAAAGCATAAGTACCTAATACTGTACCTTCTCCTTTAAAAAATACAAAGCAAAAACAAAGTACAGGCTAATAAATTTGGACCTAAACAGATATTGAACAGGAAGATGGATGTCTTTTGATAACTTATTTTTTAAAATCAACAGAATCAGATGTTAATAGGAGTATGAAGAATTGAAAAGTGTCCAGGGTATTGATAACACTACAGACACCTTGCAGAATGAAGATAATATGATTCATGAATCACACAATGGACAAACATCCCCCACCTCTCAGATTGTTGACTTGGAGAAAATAAATTGGAAATTTTTACATTAAAATGGAAAGAATTTTGTTGTCAGTCAGTTCATGCTGCTGCATATATTCAGATGGAAAGACAAAAATGTGTTCCCAAGCTGGGGGTACTATTACAGTATTGGACTAAGCCAGAAAATAAACTGTTCAATTTGATGTAAGGACAGACAGGATTCGGAAAAAGCAGAAGCACACAGACTATAACTAGCACCAAGTCTATGCCACTATTCCTGTGAGCCTGCCTTTCCATCTCTGCTTTTCTAATTCTCATGTTTAGGGAAAAAGAAAATTTCCACAGCACATAAAATAATTGTCTATTTAGAAATACATATAAATCACACACACACACACACACACACACACACACACTTCACTTACACACATCTCTGTGTGTATGTATACATGGGTGTATATATACATATACAGGAAGGGCAGAGAAATTGTCTTGATTCTTGCAATACTGATTCTAACCAGTTTTCAAAATTTTAGTGATAAAGTGAAGCATTCATAAAAGCATGAGATTCTGGCATCCATAACTTAAAAAGAATCTTTGTAAATACAAATATATAAAAATATAAATAATAGAGTGGGATAAAAAGTTTGATCATTTTTTCCCAATGTCTTGGGAAGTTTTCCATTTTTATTTTTTGTTTTTATTTTTATTTTGCTTATTTCTGAACAATGAACACAAGGGTCTTGCACATGCTACACAAGTGTTCGAGCCCTGAGCTACATCCTGTCTTTTTTTTTTTACTATGTTTTCTGTATTTACTTGGCAGTGTGGTGTATTAAAACCACCTAATATGTGTATAAAATATTTTTGTGTGGGACACTGGGGAGTAAAACTAGAGGCATTCTACCTCTGAGCTACATCCCTTTTGTATGTTTTTATTTTGATACTGTCTCATTAGGTTTTTGAGAGTTGTGATATGTTGTTGGGGCTATCCTCAAACCTCAATTCTCCTATCTAAGCCTCCCAAGTACTGGAATTACAGGTGTCTACCACCACATCCAGATAATTATAACTGTATGAATGAGAGTTGAATATATAATCCTTTACTGATTTTTTTTTTGTCCCATCTAGCCCTTAGCAGTACCCAAGCCAGCTTCTGAGCTTTGAATCACTTCAAAATGGAGGGATGACTCTCTCTCAAGACAGTCTATCCATGAACAACATAAGAAGAATAAAAAGTAAGTTTGCATGTACTTTTTACTTTACATTTGCATTTACTTTTTATTTGGTACTAGAATTTAAACTACTCTGAGCTACAACCCTGATCTTATTTTATTTTTTATTTTAAAGTAGGATATCGCTAAATTGCTGTAAACCTCACTAGGTTGATAAGGCTATCTTCGAACATGCATTCCTCCTCTGTTAGCCTCCAAAGTACTGGGATTACAGGGTTTCACCATCACAATTAGCTTGGAACACTTATTCAAATATGTAAGTGTGACTCTTAACACCAAAATCTTGCCAGATGCTAAATAAGTCTAATGAGACTAGAACTAACTTTTAGACATGAGAGATTTGTTTCAAAAACATGGGCTAAATGTAGTGCTGGGGTGGGGGGGCAAAAATGGTGATGTCATATCATTTGGAACCAAAAAGGGCTACCAAAGAATGGATGGATAAGGTTTTTAGCAGGTGTGAAAACTAACAACAGCCCTGATTTCACACTTTTCCTGAGCATAGAAAGCCTTTCTTTCCTTAAAAGCAAGGAAGAGCTCACCAGGTGGATTTTCTAAGCCCTAGTTTAAGGGGAAAATAACCACAAACAAATGGTACCAAATATCTCTGACAAATGGTTGGCTCTGATGCCTTAGGTACCTAGGAGGAGAAGGAAAGGATAAAAATGGACACAAAAGTAGAAAGGGACCCAGAATGAATAATGAAGAATGAAAGCAATCTGAAAAGAACACCTGCTAGACTGACAACAGAAGAGGAACAGGAGAGCAAAGTAAGATAAATGCTCATCTTGGAGATATGTAAGATCGAAAGAAGAAAAGAAGAGGCAGGTATGAGCTAGTGATATAAATGAATTGCACAGTAGCAGGCTTGTTTCAACACACACTTGAATCAATGCTATGCAAAGATCTATGATAACTGCCACGTCCTTGTGTCGATGCTCAAATAAGCAAGAGTAATCAGGAGGAGTGATGGTAGGGCCTAGAAGTTGGCTCTATCTGTCTTCCTTTCACAGCACTATGGTTATTATTATTACAGTACAGCTGTCACTATTCAATGTCCATAGACATAAGTCATTCTATGCTGAATGTCTTCATAGGTAAGGTTTGCCAATTTAAGGACTGAGACTTTATGTTAAATATTTAAGCTAAATGTTTTGTTTTAATAAATGTCAAGCTACCTCATTATTTATGATAATTATATTTTTGGGGAAGAACTTTAGCCAAATTAACCCCAATGGCTGATATGCGCGTCTGCCTTAAACACTCATTAAATCACTGTGGATATGGTACCTTACTGTTTTAGATTTTGTACAAGGCTGACTCAGATCCACAAGCTCTCATTTTTATTTTTTTTAATTCTTCTACCCCTCCCAGGTTTCTTTGCAGTATAAATTTTAAGATCTCGTACCAATCTTTTGTTATATATTTTATGGATTTCTTTCTTTTTTCTTTCTTTCCTTTTTTTGTTCCTTCTTTTGTTCTTTCTTTCTTTTGCAGTACTGGAGATGGAATCCAGGGGCATTCTACCCATAGCTCTATTTTGTATTCTTTATTTTTAAAAAGGGTCTCACTGAGTTGCAAAGGGGCTTACTAAGTAGCTGAGGCTGGCCTTGAACCAGGGTCCTCCTGTTTCAGCCTCCCCAATGCTGGGATTACAAGTGTGAACCACCATGCCCCACTTTATGGTTCTTTCTTAAACATTATTTCCAAACAGATAAATGAATCTTTGAGAAAATCATGAACTTTTACAAAACTAAAAAAAAAAAGGCAAGCAATCTATTATCTAAGAGAATCAGATTATTTTATAAATTACAAAATGGGCTCACTGAGATGTTTAACTTTCTGAATTATACACTGCTCTTTAAAACATATATCAAATTATTATTCAGATTTCCTGAAATTTTCTCTAGTGGGTATCTTCTACTACAACATATTAGTTAATATTTTATAGATCTTCTGTTTTTCCTCAAAAGAAAAGGCAGGATAGAGTACAGAAATGATCTTGATGCATTAAAAAATGCTCATATTCTTCATCATTCCCATAAATATGAGGTGAACTATAGAACATGACTCATAAGATTTGTGAAATAGAGATTTCAATCTGTGTTTAAATTTTAACTTCTTAAGAATATTGGGGGGGTATATGGTTATGTTTAAAGGGTGGGAACTCATTTTTATGTGACATTAGAAATCATCCTGATAAAAATTAATCCAAACAAGACAAAAATGGGGACCTTAATAAAAAAAAAAAACAGTAATATCCAAGAGAAGAATTTCTTTACACTAATTATTTTATATTTGATACCATTGCTCTTTCTTATTCCAGGTCCCAGTGACTTATGTTTAAATAAGCATAGAAGAGCAAACCAGGGAGCAAAACTTATATTTTCTACTTGACTAAATTTTATTTGAGAAGGATGTCCTGCACCGCATGAGCAGATGTGAACCTCTGTGTGCACCAGCTCTGCAGTGATAACCTAGTGCATTTGTTGGTCCTCAGCTATTGCACATTCATCATTGGGAATCAGTATTTAAAGTAAATCTTGATGGCATTGTTGCTTTTAGAAGGTGGAGACATTGGTAGCCTTAGCAGCACACATTAGTATTTTCATAAATTATTTCTTCTAATATTAACTGAACATTTTAGATAGGCCTCAGACTTGCAAGAAGTTGATGATACCTGCCTTATTAGTTTATATTGGAGAATACAGTCTAGTAAGCAGTTAAAGATAATGCCGTATAAGCACTGATAATGCTTGGACACTGATAGTACTAGTCCAAGGTCCTGCAGGAGCACATAAGAAGTATACCTTATGTAGATTGGTGGGGTTTAGTGGGAATGAGGACATTTCTCTAGAATAACTTAGTTTAATTTGAAACTGAATGCTGGTATGTTCATTGAAGAGAGAACCTAGCAGTTCTAAACAACTCAAGAATAAAATGAGCTATTGAACTTTGGAGTGAAAACTGAATAAGAGATAAGACTGGAAGGGAAGAAAATACAAAATAACTGACAACTGCATCCTCAAAATGTCAGGCCACCACCAAAATACTAAGAGCAACTATGGCATCCTCAGATCTGTATTTTAAAAATTAGTATAAATTCTAAGTATATGAAATAGATTAGTAAATTATATTAGGCTATTGTAGTTATCCAATTGAGAAATGCACATTCAAGAGGGTATTGGTGTACTTAAAAACATATAAAATGGGGACTTAGGACAAAATCATTTCAATGATGATTTGTAGAAGAAATAATTATAACTTGTATATGTCTAATTTGCAATTGGTAAGACAGATCTGCTAGTATAAGGGAAAGCTAGGAGTCAAAAGAAGATGCTAAAGATTGAAATAGATATACATAAGGTTAGGTTATAGGGAGAAAAGAAAAACCTAGAAGAATAAGGTTATGAGGAGAATAAAAATAAGCATAAGATTATGGGGAGAAAATGATAAACCTAGAAGAATAAACCAGATCAAGAAAGAAAAGGCAAGAATTGTTAGTATGAGTGGCAATAAAGTACTAGACTCAGAAATGTGAAGAAATTTTTGTAAATAACTAAAGAGGGAAGGCTGAGAAGAGGAAAGGCTAAAACAAGGCATGTTCTCAGGCCTGCAAACCCAGTACTTGGTACCTGGGAGGCTGAGACAGAAGGGTCAAAGGTCCAAGAGCAGTCTCAACAACTTAGTGAGACTTTCAACAACCTGGCAAATGATGTTTTAAAACAAAGCAAAACAAAAGGAAAATTTAAAAAGGGGGATCTGGTGTATTTCAGAGGTAGAGTGCCTCTGAGTTTAATTCCAATACAACAGAAAAAGGAAGGCTGGGACCAAAGAGTCATAGTCAAAGCCTGAGAGATCAAAGTGGGAAGAACTATTGCAAGATGCAGCCTGGAAGACTGGACACTTCCATACACACTGGGTCCTCATCAGGGTTTTTCAACAAGTGGAATGCAATTTACAGGAGAAGATTTGATATTTGTATGATTGTACATTGAGTTACAGTTAGATAATCCCTCTTCCGGTTATTAGGGACTTATCTTAACCCCTTTCTAGAATAGCCTGGAAATTATATATAAGTAAATGTTCTAGTATAAGTGATCAATATTTGTTAGCCTTTTTTTCTCCCTTCTTTTTTTACATACTAAAGTTAAAGCTGGAGAATTTCATATAAAGTTAATAGAGAATTTTGATATATGATTGACTGGCAAATGCAAAGAAAGAAATAAATCTGTATTTTATAGTTTAAAAAAGTATTTTATCAGTCTGCTATTGTGGCTGTTTATTTTAGTGTCAGAGAACTAGAATGAGGCTTTCTATTAGCCCTTGTAATAAATTGTTCTTTGAGGGTGGGATATAGACACAGTATTGATAAGATATGGAAAGTTAAATATATCTTGATTTTTCTAATTTAAATATTTTTGTGTGAAAATCAGACTGAATGACAAGGCCACTGAACAGCAACTGACTCACACTTCTTTCCATGACACTGAAAATAATGCAGAATTATTCAAAAAATTTAAAACAATATATAGTGAGAGAATATAATGCACCAATAAAAGCATATTAAAAAAGATAAAAGACTATACCATGCTTTAAAGCTCTAGGAAAGAAAAAAATAATAAACACACTTTCAATACACAAACACACAAATAAACACATTTTTTTCTAGGTGCATACAAAACAACTTTAAAAAGGAACTCTCAGATCAAATGCTCTTGGGAATTTCAGCAAAGAAAGAATTCATTTTCATCTTCAAACTTTGTGTCAGATGTACCGAGGATGGGAGCTGACCCTGGGCATGAACTTTGAGATGTATTCCAGCTCTGTTTATTAATTTTTGTTGTGTTTTCTGTGTCTGCTATTTAACTTCTATGAATCCTGCCTTGCCACTTCAGATTATTACTTCTGCATGAAAATGTTAGTGAGGTACAAATTATGACTGGCTATTAAATTACTCCTTTACAAGAAGAATGTAAATATCACCCAAAGGCAAGAGAATGGTGATGATGGCTAATATTTTTGATCACTTATTATTTATCAGATACACTTCAAGGCACTTGACAGATTTTGTCACTTAGTCATCACAAAAATGATTATGTAGGCATCGTTATTTTCTCCAACTTATAGATTGAAACTTGAGGTCTGAAGCATGTAAGTCCCATCCCCAAGGGCTCATGGCTGAAATAGGGTGCAACTAGAACCCTTTGTACTTCAGTGTTCTACCATAATGACTTTAAGAAGCCACTAACTTAACTTGGATTTGTTTGAAGTATATTTTTAATTTCAAAAATCTCAGTTTTTTATGCATGGACCAATGTCATAACTATGCATTATAAGTCTCACATGTCAGATTCAAACTCAGTCACTGTGAAGATTGTCAAGACATAAGAGGCATTGACTCTGCCATCACAGAATTCATAATCTAGGTCCAGAAACTCCAGCATGAAGTGGTTAAGAATATACTTTGATGTAATGCATACATGCCTTTGAACTCACTGATCTACTACCATCAAATTATGTTAAGACCACTAATTCTTATTAAGCCAAATTTTTCTTCCTTAAAGAGGATTTAGCAGTATAAATAATGAACAGTTATTACAAAAATTAAATAGGATGATGAATATAGAACCCTTTAAATAATGTCCAGCTAGGGTAGCTATTATTATTATAACTCTTGTGTTATTTACACTTCTAAAATTATTAACAATAATACATGGCATTCTGAGATAAGTTCCAAGCTACTGGTATGCATATGCAGTACATGTTTCAGGAAGACCAGCTCTAATCCTCTCTTCCATAAAGTTCTCCCTGAGGGAGTACATGGTCCAATTTTAAGATACTTGTAAGGGAAGAATGAATTGAACACTCCTAATCTGAAATGATATATATATATTTTTTTACTTCTGAACTTGTATCTCTCATTAAATGCTTATATTGTCTTATTTTTTAGACCTTAGACTACAATGTGTTTTGTTTCTTCTATATGTCTTTCCATCTCTTAGAACTACTTAAATGTCCATTATTTAGATCCTGTATCTGAAATAAAATTTACTTCCAAAAGTAAGTCTGTTTAATTTTCTTATCTGTATTTTTATAATTTTATGTATATAGAATTGCATATTATAGATATTAAAATCTGTTGCTTTAACTTTTTTGAATTGGCTCTCAGGAAAATGGTGACCAAGAGAAGCAACACACATTGGTCCTGCTAACACTAGATCCCCATTGCTATAAAAACAGCCTTTTTATAAATGAAAAAATAATAATAACTTTAAAAAGAACATGATAATTAAAAGACAGCAGAAAAAAAAAAAAGCTAGAAGACCAATCAGAGAGCTCAAAAGAACTTGCCTTCAATGCCCCAGTGGTGCTATTATGCCTCACCATACCCAAGTGTGAGAAACTCATAGGAAAACAACCAATGACTTGAAGTAAGTGACTGCAGCTCATCATAATTGTAAGCCATCAGTTCCTCCACCACAAACACCAGCTATGACTTGCAGCAGGTGCAGTTGAGCCTACCACATGCTCCAGTGATACAGAGCTGTGCTCAACAGCACCATAAATGAACCCACAGTCCCCACAAGGGAATGCCCAGCATGGTGCCCAAAGGGACTTGCACTGCTGAGATAAACTCACTGGGTCTGAGACACTGTGGTTCAACCCAGTGAAGGTAGGAAGGGAGTCTGCTATTGGACATAGCAGAAGCTTGGATAGACTCAGGCTCTGTCTCAGTATAAAGCATGGAGGGAGACCTAAGCTTAACATAGATCCAACTAGTAAGATCTCCAAGATCACCACAGATCACACAATCATGGTGGAAGAACAGAATCTTATGTATATTCTAGATTTGGTCCAAGAGGTACCTGCTGCCTATGGGGACAGGGAAAGACTCAGGTTCCACATTCATGGAACGCATGGAGGGTGACCTACACTTAACACTAGATTCAGCTGCATTGATACTTGCCACCTCCATAGACTGAGAAAATCTCAAAGAATGAGACTTTCATCAGAAAAATAACAGTGGCACTTGGCATCTGCAAAGAGTGATCATTCCAAAAATGAACACATAGTATATAATTAAGAAAAAACTATTCTACAGTATAAATTGGATATTAAATAAGCATAGGCCAATCTTAAAAGAGCTAACCTAAGAAGAGTATACATAAAAAAGAAAATAGAAGGTGAAACCAAAGGAATTAACAATATTTACAAAGAAGTAATATCAGAAAATCATCCAAATATAGAACAAGAGGTCAATACACAAGTATAGGAAACTTATAGAATCCCCTTTAGACAAGATGAAAGAAGATTTACCACACTACATAATAGCCAAACTGACCAACACAGAAACCAAAAAGAAAATATTAAAAGCAACAAAATCAAAAGACCAAGTAACATTCCGAGGCAAGCCAATGAGAATCACTCCAGACTTCCCAAACCAAGTCATAAAAGCTAGAAGGGTCAGGAGTAACATACTTCAAACTCTAAAAGAAAACAACTTACAGCCAAAAGTTTTCTACCCAGCAAAACTGTCTCTCAAAAGAGATCAGGAAATAAAAATCATCATGATAAATAGAAGCTAAAAGAATCTATGCCTTCCAAATAAGCATTAGAGAAATACTCAAATAAATTAACTGCAAAGAAGAAATAAGTAATGCATGCCAGAAACAGATTAACAATAATTTCCATCCAGCAAACAATTAAGAAAAGAACAAATACTACCACAAACAGAAGTTAAAACTCAAAATGTTAGGAATTAAAAATCAATTCTCAAAAGTCACACTAAACTTAAATTCCTCAACTCAACAATAAAAAGACATAAGATTATAAAATGTATTAAAAATAAAAATCTATCTATCTATCTATCTGCTTCCTGCAAGAAACACACCTTACAAGTAAAGATAGTAGCAAACTGAAGGTAAAATGATAGGGCAAGGTAAACCATGCCAATGGAACACAAAGACAACAGAAGTAGCAACTATGATATCAGGCAAGTTAGACTTCAGGCCAAAAGTTATTAGAAGAAACAAAGCAGGGCATTTTTTTTTACTGGTATATGGAACAATCCAGCCAGAGAAAATGATGATAGTCTATACTTATCTCACAAATATAATTACAGCTATGTTCATAAAACAAACTCTTTGTGACATATAGTCAAACATAAGTCCCAAAACAATTATACTGGAAGATTTCAACACCCCTCTCACACTACTAGACCAATCTTCTAGACAAAAGGTCAGCAAAGATGCCTTAGACCTAAAGAATACCATCAACCAAATGGACATATTGGATACATATAGAATATTTCACTGACTAAAACATAATTCACATTTTTCTCAGCTGCTCACAGAACCTTCTCCAAAAGAGATCATATCCTGGGCCATAAGATGAACAGTGGCAAATTAAAAAAAAAAAATGTGACATGCTTTCCTGTGTCTTTTCAGACCATAATGGAATAAAATTAGAAATCAACTATAAGACCCTTTGAAATCACATTGGCATGTGGAGACTGAACAACACACAGCTGAATAAAGAATAGGGGTCATAGAAGAAGTAAGGGGTAAAATCAAGAAATTTCTAGAAACAGTACCAGGCATGGTGATGTATGTTTATAATGCTAGCATTTGGGAAGTGGAGACAGGACAATTAGAGTTCATGGATAGCCTCAGCTACTTAGTGAGGCCTTTCTCAACTCAGTGAGACCATGTTGCAAAACAAAAACAAAAACAAAAAAAACCCAGAAAAAATAGGACTGGGGATGTAGCTAAGAGTTAAAATACCCCTGGGTTCCATCCTCAGTACTGGAAAAAAAAATTCCTAGTAAAAAGAAATTTCTAGAAACAAATAAAAATAGAGATACAGCATATCAAAACATCTGGGACAATCTGAAGGCAGTATTAAGAGGTAAATTCATAGCACTGAGTCTCAAATAAGAAAAACAGAAAAGTCACCAAATAAATAACCTAATGAAATACCTCAAACTCTTGAAAAACAGAAATAGTCTAATTGCAAAGCTAGAAGAAGACAGAAAATTATTAAAATCAGGGCAAAAATCAATGAAATGGAGCCTATAAAACAATACAAAAAATATAAAGCTGGTTTCTCAAGAAAATTAACAAGATATATAAAACACTAGCCAACTTAACCCCCCCAAAGACATAATCAACCCAAAATAGGAAGAAAGAGATGAAAAATGATATATTACCACTGAGAGTATAGAAATCCAGAGGATTATCAGAAACTACTTTGAAAAAACTAAGCTCAAACAAAATGGAAAATCTGGAATAAACTGACAACTTTCTAGATAAATACAATCTTTCTAAACTGAGTAAAAAAAATATATAAAAAATTTAAATCAACCAATGGCAACTCAAGAGAATAAAGCAGCAATAGCCTACCATCAAAGAAAAGCCCAGGACCAGATGGTTTCCCAAGTGAATTTTATAAAATCTTTATAGAAGAGCTAATCCCAATACTCCTCAAAATATTTTGTGAAATACAAAGAAACAAGATATTCCCAAATACATTCTATAAAGCCATCATCACATTAATACCAAAAGCAAATAAAGACAGCTTAAAGAAATAAAATTATAGGTCCATATTGTTGATGAATTTAAACACAAAACTACTAAACAAATTACTAGTAACACGCATTCAAAACCACATCAAGAAAATCATACACCATGACCAAGTAGGGTTCATCCCAGGGATACAAGTCTAGTTCTCATATAAAAATCCATCCATGTAATTTATCACATACAGAACCAAAGACAAAAATCACACTATCATTTCAATAAATGCTGAAAAAGCATTTGAATATTATCTAGCAATTATTTATGCTAAAATTACTGCAGATAATCAGAATAAAAAGAATGTACCTCAACATTATAAAGGTAATCCACAAGGTTACAGTCAACAGCATAGTAAATGGGAAAAAAAAACTGTGAGAATTTCCACTAAAAATAGGAAAAAATGAAAATGTACGTTATCACCACTTATTTTTAATATTACTTGAGACTATAGTCATAGCAATAAGGCAAGAAAACAAAATCAAAGGAGTACAAATATGAAAAGAACTCAAACTTTCACTATTTGTAGATGACATGAAGCCATACTTAGAAAACCTAACAAACTCAACCAAAAGGCATATAGAACAGATCATTAAATTCAGCAAAGTGTCTGGATATAAAATCACTCAAAAGCTTTTCTGTATACCAACCATAAATCTACTGAAAAAAAAAATCCAGAAAATTTTTCCACTCAGGATATTCCTCAAAAAATAAAATTCTTAGAAATAAACTTAACCAAGGAGATAAAATATCTCTATAAAGAAAATTATAAAACATTGTAAAACGAAATCTAAGAGGACCTTAGAAGATGGAAAGATCTTCTATATTCATGGATAGGCAGAGTAAAAATAATCAAAATGTCCATACTTGCAAAAGTGATATACAAATTCAGTGTAATACCCATTATATTACCAAAGTCATTCCTCACAGACATAGAAAAGTTAGTCCTTAAATTCATTTGAAACAACGAGACAAAATAGCCAAAATAATTCTCAGCAACAAAAAACATTCAGGAAGAATCACAATACCAGACTTTAAAATATACTACAAAGCTATAATAATGAAAACAGTATGGTACTGACACAAACAGATACATAGACAAATGGAGCAGAATAGAAGACCCAGAAACAAATCCACACACTTACAGCCAATTATTTTTTTTACAAAGGGGCTAAAAATATACAATGTAAAAAAGATAGCTTCTTCATCAAATGGTATTGGCAAAACTGGTTAACCATATGAAGAAAATGAAAATAAAACCCACTTTCTTATTCTGCACAAGAGTCAATTCAAGATGGTTCAAAGACTTAGAAATTAGACCAGAGTCCTTAAGGTTCCTTGAAGAGAGCATGGGTCCAACATTGTAACACATAAGCATAAGTAAAAACTTTCTCAACAAGACCCCAAAGGCACAAAAAACTAAAAGGCAGATCAATAGGTGGGATTGCATTAAACTAAACAGCATCTATACTGAATAAAATACTTTCAAGAACCTCAACAGAGAGCCAAGTGAATGGAAGAATATTTTTTCAACCTACCCCTCCAATAGTGGACTCATATCTAGAATATACAGAGAACTCAAGAAACTCACTGCAAAAAAAAAAAAAAGTAATAACCCAATCAAAAAAGTGCAAGTGAACTAAAAAGACACTGCACAGAAGTATTTCAAATGGCCAACAAATGCATGAAAAAATACTCAAAAGAATTAGTCATCAGAGAGATGCAAATCAAAACTACCCTGAGATTTCATCTAACTCTGACTAGAATAGCAATCATTCAAAACACAAACAACAGCAAATGCTGGCGAGAGTGTATAGAATTGGGATGCTCTACTACATTGTTGATGGGATTGCAAATCAGTACAGCCACTTTGGAAAACAGTATGGAGGATTATCAGAAGAATGGAAACTTACCTAACATATGATCCAGCAATATCACTTCTGGGTATCTACTGAAAATAATGAAAAGCAAACTACCAAATTAATGCATGCATTTCTATGTCCATAGCTGTACAATTCACCATTGTCAAACTAAGAGGTACATCAATAGATGAATAAATTTTAAAACTATGGGGTATGTATACAAGAGAATTTTACTTGGCCATGAAAAAGAACAAAATTATGACATTTACAGGGAAATAGATGGAACTGGAAGACATTATGCTAAGTGAGATTAGTCAGTCACAAAAAAATGAGAAATTGGATGTTCTCTCTAATATGTGGAAGCTAGGAAGAAATTAGGTCATAAAATTAATTCTAGTTGATAAAGGAGATATTATACATGTGCAAATACTGACTGAGGGGAAAGGGAGGGGGAAGAGGAATTTTTCTAATGTGCATGATGTACATTTACAAACATATCAAAGTCAATAACTAAGCTACATATGAAAAGGAGGGAAGAAAAGGAAATTGGGTGTATGTATGCCTCTACCATCTTTATTTTATTTTATTTTATTTTTATTTTTATTTTAATTTTTTGGTGGTACTGGGGTTCCTGAAAGCCCTTCTACCTCCGGGCTATACTCCCAGACCTATTTTATATTTTTGAAACGGGGTCTCTTAAGCCAGCGCGGCTGGCTTCAAACCTGCGTGATCCTCCTGTCTCTGCCTCCCAAGCGAGGGGATTACAAGCGTGCGCCACCACGCTTAATTTATTAAGATGTAGGACTACAATGCACCAATACAAATTAAAAAAAATAATTTTTGAATTAGTTTCCTGTATCTAATTTTATAATATATCTAAAGGCAAATAATGGCTTCTTTTCTTCCCTGATCATAATTATATAATTCCATTACATTTTTTTTCTCACTGGAATTTTAGAGAGAATGAATCATTCTAGAATTAATCTAGCTGGCCTTTAAATGAGAAATGCACTTTTAGATAAGATGCACTTTTAGATGAGATGCCTATTACATGAGAAAACACAGAAAAATGTAATATTCACAAATTTTTAGTCATTCTAATTTAAGTATTCTAAAGATTGTAAGGAATGATAAATTTGAAACCTGCATTGTGCATTGTCTACTACTCTTTGAAATAGCCCTAGTAGAAAAAAACACCAATATGTTTAAATATTGAATGATAAAGTTTGAATGTCATTATATTAGGAGTGTAACAGTGGTAAAAAAAATTATATAGCAAAAAAAATGCATATTATCTTTCTCTAACAATTAGATTCAAACAATCTTAGTTTTATTTTATTGTGTTTATTGCTGGCATTGTTTTGACACAAGCAATAATTTAATAAATATTCTTGGGCACAATAGTGCTCACCTGGAATCCCAGTACTTGAGAGACTGAGACAGAAGGATCACAAGTTTGAGACCAGCCTCAGCAAATTAGCAAAACCCTGCTTCAAAATTAAAAGTAAAATAGTGCTGGGGATGTATCTTGGAGTCAAATGTCCCAGGTTCAATACCAAGTATCACAGAAACAAAACAAAACAAAGTAATTGATCCCCACTGAGTATCTGTAACAATGCTATCCTGATGTGATGGAGGGGAGCAGAGAGCTGGAGCAGGAGATGGAGAAATGGAACTGATGTCAGAGTTTATACAAAATTGAGGAGATGAGTGACAGAAAGGACAGAGCCATGAACACAAATGATTGATAAGGAGACAGTGTGCAGGTGTGGCTCACACAGGCAGTGGTTTGCTGGGAATATCTACTTGGAGAAGTTAATGCATGAACTGAGATTCCCTTAAGTATCTTGTCAATTCATTTGACTAATTCTTTAACTTAATTTGTCAAAAGAAACTGAAATCAAACACATGAGACCAGAAAGATTGCTCCATTTCCTATACGGTCTACAAAGAGAGCTTTTACAATTTATTTGCCATTAAAACAGTCTACAACAAATTGAATGAAAGGATGGAAGGGGAATTTTAATTCTTTACTCAATTTATCCAAACTACATAGACACTTAGCTTTTCAGAGTAATAGTTTCTTAGTCTATTTCATTAATTCCAAAGGATTCCGAACTGTTTCAGGATGAACCTGGGGAGAAGTGCTGCTTAGGGGGATTTTCTCAGATTCCACTGGTGACTGGTTATTTCATGATATCAACTTGGCCATGTAATTCTGGATGCTTTGTGTCCTATGCTCTGTTGGATTTGTTGCAATCTCATTCTAGGAGGAGTTTAGACACCATTTCCCACTTCTATTAGTATGGAAAGTTTCCAAGAATTTGAATTTTGAAAGAAAACAAACAATTACATGTAGAACACACACATATACATACCTATAATAATACTGTATTTGAGACAACATTTTGTATTTTCAAACAGAGTTGGTAAAAGAGATCGAATTTAGCTGGGTGTGATGACATATGCTTGTAATTCTAGTACTTTGCAGGCTGAGACTGAAAAATCACATATTCAAGGACAGCTTCAGGATGCAGATTGCAAGATGCTTACTCTGGCTATAGGGAGAAGCTCCTGGGCTTGTTTGTAACAACTGAACTAGGGAAGCTTTGTAGCTTGTCAGAGGCTTCATTTCTGGTTAATTTCAAACTTGGTATTTAGAGTCAACTATTCTCTCTCTATGATGAGAGGCTATTTCTGTTTCTCAGGACACTTCCAAATAAATTGAGGAGGTTAAAATACAATGAAGCTATGAATAATAACAAAACACAAAACCTGTTTCAAATAAAAAATAAAATAGGGATGGGGATGTAGCTCATATGTAGAATTCCCCTGGGTTCAATAGGAAGGAAGGAAGGAAGGAAGGAAGGAAGGAAGGAAGGAAGGAAGGAAGGAAGGAAGGAAATATGGACAAAGATTTTGAATTTGAATTCTGGTGTGTTTAGGGTAGAAGGATTCTACAATAAGCCAAGTAGCCATAAGACATGATTGTTTCACTTCTTCTCCTCCCTTGTTTTTGGTGTTATTCAGAACTGTAGAATTTGTTATAGACACCATAAATGCTTGCCATGGAGTGGATTACCTGTGGAAAAAGATGAATGTGAATATAAATTTGGATGAGAAAAGTCAACGGGACCTTAGAAACTGGAATCAGCATTTTATCCTTTCTCTGTCGAGATCACATAAAAATGAGTAAGCACATCTCCCTTCCCCTTCTCTCTGCATGCTGTCTTAGCTACATAAATACTAATTGGTTGCTATGGTGACTTCAAGTTTGTATCTAAAACTGAGATATCTAGGTAACCGTATCTGCAAGTGGGAAGATGAATGCTTTAACTCTGGAATTTTGTGGGGAGATGGTTTCAGAGTATGAAAACTGGCAAATGTAGCCTCAGCTTTAAAGATTGGTAAAATTTGTTAATTTTGTCCTTGTCATTTCTGACTAGATCAATTCATCTACCTACAGAGGCTGGAGTGCCTTCATATAAGTTGGTCTCTGAAGTTGACAACTTCCATAAACTTGCAGTCAATGAGAAATACCAGTTATGAGCAGAATTTAGTACTTAATACACTTTTTATTTTATTTCTGAAAAGGGTTCAGCAGCCCTAAGATGATTTAAGCCATCAATGAGATGCAGTGGAAACAGCCTAGTAAAATCATAGTCTGTGCCTCTTCTCTATGACTCACAGGTTTATTAAGAAGTCTCCTTCTTTAGGGCCCAAAGGATAAACAATACTCCTCCAAGTCAAGATCCTTGTGCTTTAGTCAGTGGCTGCCACCAGTCAGGAGTATATTCTGTTGGGAAACTTTCCCAGATGTCCATTTCCTAGTTTCTAAAAGAAATGATAACTGGACCTCCCTCAGAGGACTGTTATGGGGATTAAAGATTGACTTATTCTAGCATACTTTACAAATACATGTGTTATATGAATGCTAAATCCCAACCTATGGCTTTGATTTTATGAGCTCTTCATACTTGAAAGTTAAAAGAATTCAACAGCATAATGTCAGATAACAGAGAACTTTTCTCTGTAAATGAGAAATATAAATAAATAAATAATAAATATGCATACACATAGGTATATTTATATATGTGTATCTACTAGCATATAGGGTGTTTATATTTGCTTATTTATTGATTGATCATCAGGATGTTAAGACTTTTCCTATTGTCTTAGAATTGAGAAGTGATCTTCAGAAGAGAGGCAGAGTTGTCTTGCTATAATTAGAAGAATAAACCCTTTCTTACTTAGCAGCAGAGAAAAAGGTCATCCATCTACATTACACCTTATTCCTCTTCTTCATCCCACAAAAAATAGAGAGCCAGTTGCTGGAGATTATCAGGATGGATAGGGAGGAGACTGCAGTCATTATTTGATTCAACTGTTAAGTCTAGGAAATGGGAAGGGCACATGTCTAACTCAACTGAAACTAACAACAGTGCAAAGACCGAAAAGAATGATGTGCATAGGACACAGCAGGAAGAGGAAGAGGAGACTCCTTTTGTGTTTAACTTTGTTGGAGATATGTGTGTCCTGGGTCTTCTGTGACAAAACTGAGAAAAAAATAGGCTTAGAATGATGGAATAGAGAGAAGGGGTTTCAATGAACTGTCCAAGTTTTGGGGCTTGGAAAATATATGTGTGTATTTCTTTGCTGAAAGGTGAATAGGAGAGCTAGTCAAGTGAGAATCATCTGGCCAGTATCCAATTCTAGGGTGTGAGTAACAGAACAAGATGGTTTGAACAGTAAAAGACCATGGAATAGACTTAGAAGGCTGGGGCAGAGAAGGTCCAGTGTGGTTCTATCACACTGGATTATCCACTCTAGGGATATAGAGAAAGGATGTTCAGAAAGATATCCCAAAGAACTCACAACTAAAGTCACATAGTACCATGAGCATTTCTATGACTGACATGCCAAGGGAATCAGGCAACAAATTCTGTTATACATCTATTTCTCCTCTTTCTTATTTCCGCAGTTGAAAAACAGTGATCTGAGGAAGAAGTGGAAAGGTCAGCAGCTTAGACCTAGACTTCACTATGCTCCAATCATTAGGACTCAACTCCATTCACCTCATTGAGGGAAAGAGAAAAGGAGCAATAACTTTGACATGAGGTTGAGATTTTCAACTGAATGGAAATGGGCATTTTAGAATAAAAATACTGGGTAGGTAATGAGCTCTACTAGAAACACTGTGGGTGTGATGAGAAAGAAAAATTTGGCCATGCCCACGTAAAGACAGTTACTGAGAAAAATAAACCTAGATTCTGATCACTTAATAAAACAGGAGCTTAGACAAAGATAATAGCAGAAGTTTAGATTCCTTAACAAACAGCCCCAACAAAGTTATTTCTATTTTCTATACAATTCATTTCTGTATTGAAAACAAAATACATGCTGCAGACCCCCCAAAAAAAATCCCACAAATGATCCCCTTGTGCTTTTGTAATTTCAGGCCTTGTATGTATGTGTTCATCTCCTAAAACAAAGGAATAAAGAAACAGTCACAAACAGGCATAAGACTCATAAAAGAGAAAAAAAATTACAAAGAAAACATTAGCCCCATTTAATTTCAAGTCAAAATAAACATCATGGACCGTAAGAAACAAAACGTGCTTCGGTAACTCTGTAAAATAACCAGTATTTGTTAGGTAGTTGGACTTATAAAGCAAATAAGGAAGAGTCAACGTGATATCCCTGTACAGTTAGAGCGAGATATAGAATGATGATTTAAAATATCATTAAGTCCAGCAAGGTGATGAATGTCAGAATTCAGTGAATCAGATATTTAGATATTTTTGTAGTTTTGAAAATTGAACCCAGGGACATTCTACTTTTGAGCTATACCTCAAGCCCTATTTTATTATTTTTTTTTTATTTTGAAAAGGTTTCAACTGCATGGTGACACATACCTTCAATATAAGTACGTGGGATTACCACAGGTTCAAGGCCAACCTCAGCAAGTTAGTGAGAACCTGTTTCAAAAAAAAAAAAAATAGGACTGGGGGTATGCTTGGAGGTAGAATGCCACTGTGTTCAATCCCCAGTATTATAAAAAAAAAAAGAAGAAAGGAAAAGAAAAAGAGGAAGGGGGAGAGAAGAAGGGAGGGAAGAAAAAAGGAAAAAGGGAGAAAGGGAGGGAGGGAGTAATGAAGGAAGGAAGAAAGAAAAAAAGGGGGGTCTCACTAAATTACCAAGCTGCCTTAGCCTTCCAAGTACTGGTATTATAGGCATGCATTACCACACATTGTTCAACTCCTTTTTGTTATTTTAATACGAAACAGGGTCTCACTAATTTACTATGCACTGGCTTTATACTTAAGCTACTCCAGCCTCATTCTGGATTATATTATTGTGCAACCTTGCCCTGCCAATGTTTAACATTTTAATTCCTATGGTTTGAACATGTTGGTTTTTTTTCCCAATTACTAAAACTGGTACTCTAACCTCTTAGTGTTTACTTGGATAATTTTCATTATGTCACTGAGAAATAAAGTAGTCAATAGTCTGTACTTTAAAAATGAAATGATAATGAATATTTTGTATATGATTGATTCAACATTAAAATATATATATATATATATATATATATATATATATATATATATATATACTAAGGCCCACACAAAGCATATGGAATATGTACAATTATTCACATGTCATAAAGAAAAAACTGAGACCCTGAAAATTTAAGAAATTGGTCACACAAATGATAAGTGTAATAACTTTTTTTTATCTAATTGAATGGCTCTTTTAAAATTCCATTGTTTAGCTGAGCATGGTGGCACACGCTTGTAATCCCCACGCTTGGGAGGCAGAGACAGGAGGATGGCGCAGGTTCGAAGCCGGCCGCGCTGGCTTAAAAGACCCTGTTTCCAAATAAAAATATAAAAATAGGTATAGGAGTGTAGCCCGGAGGTAGAAGGGTTTCCAGGAACCCCAGTAACACACACACACACACACACACACACACACACACACACACACACAAATTCCATTAAGATCAAATTTTTAAAATAAAAATGTCACTTTGATTTTTCTAAAAAAAGCAAAATTTCTTGAAAATTATATTCTTCACAATTTATGTCTCATTTCTGTTCTTACCCTGGGGCTGCTGATATTGTTGAGTCAAATCAAAATTACCCAAAGAGGCAGATTGTGATTGCTACAAATTTATAATCATACAACCTCATCTAGTTCCTGCTGCCAAAAGATCTAATGTGATATTTAAAACTAATGCTAACCTTCTAAAAATAATTTTTACCAATATATTGCTTTACAATTCAGTGAAACTCCTTTCTCCATAAACTTGTGCACATCCAACCCATGTGTTTGACAAAAGATCAGGCCATTCCAAATGAATCAATCTCTCTTTGTATCAGTATCAAGATTTTTTTTTCCAGGATCTTCAGGGGAGATGAATGCAAAGTCCTGGAAAAACTCTGTAGCATCCACCATCTAACCTGAGACCATCCTGTCCTTTTCTATACCATATAATGCATGTGGGTTAAATTCACACCTTGGCTTTAATTTGTCATGAAAATCATGATCAAATTGTTAAAATTAAGACATCACTTTGCTTTTTCCTATAAAATGTAAAATTTCTTGAAAATTATATTCTTCACAATTTTAAAATATATAAACTACTCATTTAATTTTTTAATTATTATTACATGTAAATTATAAGAAATAGAACAAAACCATGTACTTCCATGTGAAATATATAAAAAAAAAGTTATTCTCAAAAATTTGAGAGTAGAATATTGGTTACCAGAGGCTGGAAAGAGGAAGAGATAGGAAAAGATGGGAAGTGATTGATCACTGGGTACTAAGTTCCAGCAGTAAGAAGTGATGATGGACTTTTGTACATAGTCATCCAATGTAACAACTATAATGATTATAGATTATCTATAAAATATTTCAAAAGTCAAGAAGAAATGATTTGGAATGTTTGGTTTTTTTTTTGCCACAACATAATGATGAATGTTTGAAGAGAGCTATATATACCCTAATTTAAACATCATAGTGTATGTGTGATTCAAAACATCAAATAGTAACCCATTAATGCATATAATTTTCATTTAAAAGAATTTAATAAAATTTATAAAAAGCAGTTATAAGCTAGATACACAGATATAATAAGTAGATAATGAGGCTGACAAAAGAGCTACATGACACACTGATTATTACTAGAGGAAGCATTTTTTTATTTAATGATTGATATAAATAATGTTTTAGGGGGGTTATGGGAAAACAAATTAATTTCTCCTTTGTGTGTAGGTGTACGTATCCAAAGATGTTTTCAAACATCGAGAACTATATATGCTCTTTCCTAGCAATGATGATGTTCCACAACTTTGGTTCCTTTGACCAAGAAGGAAGAATTCCTGTGAGTAGTGAAAGTAATCTCTAAAACTTTAGTAAAAGACCTATTTCTAAAGAATTGCCAGATGGAAAGCTAATAAGGTCCTAACTATGCCAAGTTGGTTTGTAACTCCTCTTAATAGAAACTATTTTCCACCTGATTTGATGGCATATTTTTAAAGAAATAATATACCACAATTGAGCTGGCCATAGTGGCATATGCCTGAAATCCAAGTACTTGGGAGGCTGACAGGTGGATTGTAGGTTCCAGGGCAGTCTCAGCAACTTAGTGAAACCAACCCTTATTTGAAAATTAAAAAAAAAAAGAAACTTAAAAATGTCAGTGGGTATAGCTCAGAATTAGAATGTCATTGGGTTCAATACTTGTTACCAAATATATACCACAACTGGAAAAATAATTTTGAATAGTTTCTCAACATGTTTCCTTGAAAGACAACCATTAAATAATGGAAAAGTCATTTGATGACTTCGAGTTTAGACAAACTAAGGAGGCTGGTTTTCTGCAGATCATCTCAGGACATTTAAAATGCTATTGCAAATTTTGAGTCTTCTAGACAGGCTATGATGCTTTGCATCAAACTTCTTATTTATTTATTATTCATTTATCAAATATATATTGAGTGTTCATGATATAATACGTGCCATTCTGGGCATTAATGTACAGTAGGACACAGGACAGGCAGACAGACCATCTCATAGAAGAATGAGGCAAGAATGAGGCCCATGTATGGGGGGAGGGAATATGCCACTTGCTTTTCTTCCTAGATCATTTCAAGCAGAGGAAAATGTTAACTAGAAAAGCATTTGTGAGATGAAGTGTGGGATTATCAGCAGGAAGCCAGGCATCTGCCTACCTTTCTCCTTTCTGATAATTAACCATCATCTCTGCACTTTCTCATCTTCTTTGTATTGATCTTTCATCATATAATGGCCACAAATAGCAAAAGGAAAGCTTAATAACAAACATTAAAATGAATAAATAATTATAGCCACTAATCTTCCTCAACCAACTGATTATTTGTTCAGTGACACTATTACATAAAACGAGGTTTACATAATTTAAAAGGACATCACCATGCAGTTTTTATGGCCTTTTTTTCTATTTGTCCTTGCTTCTGATACCCTTTAAGAAGAAATATAAATATATAAAATTATTGCTGCATGCTTAGGGACTAACATAGTAGTCCTATAAAGACAGGGGTTAGTTTAAACCAAAAATACAGATCAATATAAAACTAAATGCAATTTTTATACTTCAAATTTCAACATTTAAACTCATTTTATAATATGTGTAATATCACCAGTTTTACAATTTTGATCTTATCATAAAAATACAACTCTGTATATATTATATCTTATAATTTACTTTTATTCATGTATGGACATTTTAATCCTTATTTTGTATATATAGTTATATATAGAGAGAAAGACATATACATTTCATACTTAATGTTGCTTATTTTGGTATTACGAGAATAAATTACATATTAAGTATTTGAAAAATATTTTTAAAAGTAATTTCTAATTACTGTCCTTTATGAATTTTGTGTGTTCTCCAAAAAGAGCTTGAATAGACAGAAATGCAGTCTCATACCACCCATACTCACCTGGAATTCGGGACAGGATCTAAAAGAAAATTGTCAGTCCAGAAGTATATGGTAAAACAAAGTAGTTCTCTTAATTTTATTTGATGTTTTTATTGGTGCATTGTAATTATACATCATAGTGAAGATCAGAATGATACAAACAAACACGCCTAGAGCACTTGGTGTATTTTCCTCTGAATTCCACCCCACTCCTCCCTCCTCACACTGTTACTGAGATTGTTAGTGTTATTTTCTAATATAGGCAGAACATTGTTTTAATTGTTTTCTTCCCAAATATCCTGTTTTCCCTCCCTCCCCTAATCCCTCATCACTATTCTACTGGTCTTTTCCCTTATTTATATGACCAGTTTGTTTCTCATTTTCTGTCTAGCTTCCACATATAAAACATCCAGCCCTCGACTTTCAGAAACTGGATGACCTCACATAACATAATGTTCTCTAGTTCCATCCATTTTCCTACAAATAACAAAATTTTTTATTCGGTATGCCTGAGTAAAATTTATTTTTGTGTGCATACCACATTTTTAAAAATCCATTCATTTTGTTGTTTCTATAATTTGGCTATTGTGAATTGTAAAATTACTGTTCTCTGTTCCCAGAGTTTACTGTAAAATACACATAAGAACTTTATGTGAAAAGGATGTAAACAATAGACATTACACATTAAATATAAACACAAATTGGCTGAGAACATACTATGTGCCAGGTGCTTTCTCAGTCTCATTTATTTCTTTCTCTATCTGTGTACTAGTTTTGCCATTTTTCTCTCTCCCACTTCCAGGCAGCCACCTTTGATTTTGCTCATTCTAAATCATGAATAGCTCTAGTGTGATAAGAGACAGTCCTTGTGGCTTTCTTAGGCTTAAATATACATAGCATTTCAGTTGAGCACCATAGCTTAAACTCCTGATTGTCCTAATTTTGAATTTCTGACAGGGTAATTTGATTAAAAGAATTAATCTGTTTTTCTTGTTTATAGCCCAGATGTGACAAGATTATGATATACTGACCTTTGAACACGACAAAATAAATCTAGTCAGGGATTTCCTCTGAAAGGGGTGGGAATTAATAGTAGTCAGTAAGGATGTTTGTATGGCAGTAGCAGAAAACTCTGTAGAAAAATCAGTTCTTCCTTCAGGCAAGTATCAAAATGGCTTTATATGTCCTAGTTTTACATCTAAAATCAGAAATGATGTTATATATATGTATGAATGTATCACTATGGATCTCACTATCTTGTGCAATTACAATGCATTGGTAAAATGCAAAAAAAAAAATCAACAACAGAAAGAGAAATATCATCTTTCTCTTATAACTCCATTTAAGGAGCAAAGATAGCATCTCCAAAGGGCTCTTTGAGCTTCTAATATATTATTGAGCAGAGATAGGCTAGAAGCACATCTTTAAACTGACCACTGACATGGAAATCTCAATACCATGTTATAGTTGTTGACAAGCTAGAATGTAATCCTTGAAGGAAGGAAGAAGATTCCTTATAACAAGAAAGGGATAACTGGGTCATGTGTTCATGTATGTCTCTACCATCTTGCATCCCATTAAGATGTATGAATACAATGCACCAATAAAAAAATAAAAGAAAATAAAGGGATAGATATGGACAATACTAAAATCCTGTTAGAATGGGCGTAATAAAACAAACCTATTACTTCTTACCATGCTATTAGCCATTAACTTTTTTAAAAATTTTATTGGTGCATTGTATTCATACATCATATTGGGGTAAAAAATTTGTGTGTACATATATGTACACATCACTGATTAAACCCCTACCCAATTCCCACCCCATTCCTTCCCTGTCCCTCCTTCCCTTGCTTGGCTTAGTGGTTGACTTCGATATGTTTAAGTACATTGTTTGTTTTAGAGATTTTCCTCTTCCCCCCTCCCTTCTCCTCCTTTATGGTTGCCTTGTTTGCTCCTCTATAAAATTTCCTTTTTCATCTAGAATTCCTCCTATGACCCATTTCTCCCTAACTCTCACATATTAGGAAAAGCATCTGATTTCTTATTTTTTGTGACTGACTAATCTCACTTAGCATAATGTCCTCCAGTTCCATCCATTTCACTGAAAATGATGTAAATGAGTTTTTTTTAATGGCTGAGTAAAATTTCATTGTGTACATATCCCACAGTTTTGTAATCTATTCATCTGTTGATGGACATTTTGGCTGGTTCCATAGTTTGGCTATGGTGAATTGTGCAGCTATGAACATAGATACACAAGCATTAGTTTGGTAGTTTGGTTTCCTATCTTTTGGGTAGATACCCAGAAGTGGTATTGCTGGATCAAATGGTAGATTTGTTCCCATTCTTCTTTGGAGACTCCATACTTTTTCAAAAGTGGTTGCACTAATTTGCAGTCCCAACAACAATATCTTAGATTTCTCACTTCTCCACATCCTCGTCAGCATTTGTTGTTGTTTGTGTTTTGAATGATTGCCGTTCTAGTTGGAGTTAGGTAAAATCTCAGGGTAGTTTTGATTTGCATCTCTCTGATTGCCAGTGATGTTGAGCATTTTTTCATGCATTTATTGGCCATTTGAATTTCTTCTTTTGTGAAGTGTCTATTTAGTTCGCTTGCCCATTTTGTTATTGGATACTTTGTTTTCTTAATGTTGAGTTTCTTGAGTTCTCTGGATATTCTAGGTAATAGTCCTCTATCGGTGGTATAGGTGGCAAAAATCTTCTACTATTCTGTAGTCTCTCGATTTAGGTTCTTGATTGTTTCCTTTGATGAACAGAAGCTCTTCAGTTTCATGCAATCCCACGTATTGATTCACCTTTTAATTTGTTGTGGCTTTGGGGTCTTGTTGAGAAAGTGTTTATCTGTGCCTATGTTTTGCAGTATTAGACCTATGCTCTCTTCAAGGAGCTTCAAGGTCTCTGGTTTGATTTCCAAGTCTTTGATCCATCTTGAATTGACTTTTGTACACGGTGAGAAAGTGGGATTAATTTCCAATTTTCTGTATATGGTTAGCCAGTTTTGTCAACACCATTTGTTGAACAGGCTATCTTTTCTCCAGTGTATGTTTTTGGCCCCTTTGTCAAAAATCAATTGGCTGAAAGTGTGTGGACTTGTTTCTGGGTCTTCTATTCTGCTCCATTGGTCTATGTATCTGTTTTTTTTTTTTTTTTTTTTTTTTTTTTTTTTTTTTTTTTTTTTTTGCCACGACCATGCTGTTATTATTGCATTGGCTTTGTAGTATAATTTAAAGTCAGGTATTGTGATTCCTCCTGGTTGGTTTTTGGTGCTGAGAACTACCTTGGCTATTCTGGGCTTTTTGTTTTTCCAGATAAATGTAAGGACTGATTTTTATATGTCTGTGAGGAATGATCTTGGTAGTTTAATGGATATTGCATTAAATCTGTAGATCAATTTTGGATGGCCATTTTAATGATATTTATTCTGTCAATCCATGAACATGGAAGATCCTTCCATCTTCTAAGATCTTCTTCAATTTCTTTTTTCAGTATTTTATAATTATCTTTGTAGAGAACTTTTACCTCCTTGGTCAAGTTTATTCCTAAGTATTATATTTTTTTGTGGGAGATCCTGAGTGGAAGTGTTTTCTGAATTTCTTTTTCAGTGGATTTATGGTTGGTGTACAGGAAAGCTTCTGACTTTTTAAGATTGATTTTGTATCCAGATACTTTGCTGAATTTGTTGATCAGTTCTATAAGCCTTTTGGTTGATTTTTTTTGGTTTTCTAAATTTTGTATCATGTAATCTGCAAATAGTGAACGTTTAAGTTCTTCTTTTCCTATTTGTACTCCTCTGATTTCCTTTTCTTGCCTTATCACTCTGGCTAGAGTCTTTAGTACTATATAGAAGAGAAGTGGTGATAATGGACATCCTTGTCTTGTTCCTATTTTTAGGGGGAATTCTTGAAGTTTTTCCCCATTTAATATGATGTTGGCAGTGGGCTTATTGTAGATTGCCTTAATAATGTTGAGATATGTTCCTTCTATTCCAATTCTCTGCAGTGTTTTTATCATAAATAGATGTTGAATTTTATCAGATGCTTTTTCAGCATATACTGAAATGATCATGTAATTTTTGTCTTTGATTCTGTTTATATGGTGAATTACATGGATTGATTTTCGTATGTTGAACCAGCCTTGCATCCCTGGGATGTACCCTACCTGGTCATAATGTATGATTTTCTTTATGTGGTTTTGAATGTGTGTTGCTAGTATTTTGTTCAGTAATTTTGCATCCAAGTTCATCAGAGATATAGGCCTGTAGTTTTCCTTCCTTGAACTATCTTTATTCAGTTTTGGTGTTAGTGTGATATTGGCTTCATAGAATGTATTTGGGAGGGTCCCGTTTTTTTCTGTTTCACAAAAGAGTTTGAAGAGTATTGGAGTTAGCTCTTCTATAAATGTTTTATAGAATTCACTGGGGAAACCATATATATGGTCCTGGGCTTTTCTTTGATGGTAAGCTCTTTATTGCTGTTTCAATCTCTTTGATTGGTATTGGTTGGTTTAAGTGTTCTATATCTTCTTGATTCCGTTTAGGAAGGTTGTATTTATCTAAGGAGTTGTCTATTTCCTCCAGATTTTCCATTTTGTTGGAGTATAGTTTTTCAAAGTAGTTTCTAATAATCCTCTGGATTTCTACATTGTCAGTAGCAATTTCCCCTTTTTCATCCCTTATCTTCATTACTTGGGTAATTCTCTCTTTTTTATAGTTAGGTTGGCTAGGGGTTTATCCATCTTGTTAATTTTTTCAAGAAACCAGCTTTTGGTTTTGTTGATTTTCTGTATTTTTTAATTTTCTATTTCATTAATTTCTGCTCTAATTTTAATAATTTCCTGTCTTCTACTGGCTTTGGGGTTCAAATGTTCCTGCTTTTCAAGGGCTTTGAGGTGTGTCGTTAGGTTATTTATTTGAAGATTTTCTGTTTTTCTTATGTGAACACTCAGTGCTATAAATTTTCCTCTTAATACTGCCTTCAAAGTATCCCAGAGGTTTTGATATGTTGTATCTTTATTTTCCTTTGTTTCTAGAAATTTCTTGATTTTACCTCTTACATCTTTTATGACCCATTCTTCATTCAGAAGTGTGGTGTTCAGTCTTCACATGTTTATGTTGTTTCTCTGGGTCTTCTTATAATTGATTTCTAGTTTCATGCCATTATAGTCTGAAATGACACAGGGAAGTATGCACCATTTTTTAGCATTTTTTAAATTTGCTAGTGCCCGTTTTGTGTCCCAGGATGTGATCTATTTTGGAAAAGGTTCCGTGAGCAGCTGACAAAAATGTAAACCCCATTGTAGTTGGGTGAAATATTCTATATGTGTGCAACAGGTCCATTTGGTTAATGGTGTTTTTTAGTTCTGACGCATCTTTACCGATGTCTGGAATGTCAGTCTAGTGTTGTGAGAGGTGTGTTGAAGTCTCCCAGTATTATTGTATTGTGATTTATGTGTGATTTCATGTCACAAAGAGTTTGATTTATGAAAGTAGCTGCACCTATGTTTAGGGCATAGGTGCTGATTATTGTTATTTACTTTTGCTGGATTATTCCTTTTACCAGTAATATATGACCTTCTTTGTCTCTTCTAATAAGTTTGGGTTTGAAGTCTAACTTGTCTGATATTATAGTTGCTACTCCTGCTTGCCTTTGAGTTCCATTAGCATGGATTACCTTGCTCCAGCCCTTTACCTTGAGTTTGTTCCTATCTTTATTTGTAAGGTGTGTTTCCTGTAAGCAGCAGATGAATGGATTCTGGTTTTTAATCCATTTTGCCACTTTATGTCTTTTTATTGGGGAGTTGAGGTTGTTTATATTCAGTGTGATTATGGAGAGATAATTTTTAATTCCTAACATGTTAAAATTTTATTTCTGTTTGAGATACTATTTATTCTTCTTTGCTTAGTTGTCTGATGGATGGGAAATATTGTTTCTTTGGTTCTGGTGTGTATTACCTATTTCTTCTTTGCAGTTAATCTCCTTGAGTATTTTCTCTAGCGCTGGTTTTGAAGACAAGTATTCATTCAGTTTCTGTTTGTCATGGAAGCTTCTTATTTCCCCATCTAGTTTGATAGATAGTTTTGCTGGGTAGGAAATTTTTGGCTGGGAGTTGTTTTCCTTCAGAGTTTGGAATATGTTACTCCACACCTTTTTGGCTTTCATGACTTGGTTTGGGAAGTCTGGAGTGATTTTAATTGGTTTGCCTCCGAATGTCATTTGGCCTTTTATTTGTTGTTGTTGTTGCCTTTAAGTTTCTCTCCTTGGCTTCCACATTAGTCATTTTGACAATTATGTGGCATGAGGATCCTCTTCTCTGATCCTGTCTAAAGGGAGTTCTATAAGTTTCCTGTACCTGTGTATCGAGCTCTTGCTCTACATTTGAAAAATTTTCTGCTATTACTTCCTTGAAAAGATTGTTGACCCCTTTGGTTTCACCTTCTTTTTACTCCTCTATTCCAATTATTCTTAGGGTAGCTCTCTTAAAATGGGCCCATATTTCTTCAATGTCAGATTCCTGCTGTTGGATTTTTTTTTCTAAATTAGAAACTATGCGTTCATTATTTGAATGATCATCTTCTAGGAGCGAGATACTATTCTCCATGTGGTCTAATCGGTTGGTTGTACTTTGAATTGAGGCCTTTACTTCATTAATTGCATCCTTTATCTCTCTTTGGCTCTCTGAATTCTTTTCGAAATACTTCTATTATTTCTACAGTTATTTTCCTGATTTGATCTTCTAGAAATCTCTGAATTTCTGTTTTAACAGGTTCTGATGTTGTGGGGTTATGGGCATTCATTGCTCCATTGTTATTCCTCTTTCCCATGATTTCGGAAGTTTGTGCCTTCTCTGGGTTCTTTCCTGGGTCAATACAACTTCACTTAAGGTGCTCTGAATCTCGAGTCTGTGGTATCTCAGTCACCACTACTCCTTTACTGGGTTGTATCGCAGAGTCTCAGACCTTGGCAGTCAATCGAGGCTGCTTTAGACCATGGGGGGGTGCCAGATTGGGCGTTCTCCTATGGTGTGATATCTCTGCCACTGCCACTCCCCCACTGGGTCAAGACCCTGGGAGTACAGTACTGGTATTTCTCCTTTAGGGGCTACAATTTGACTCACTGTTGTTGAGTGCACTGATGGAGCTGTAGTGGACTCGGTGAACTCGCTGCTGCTTCTGCTGGCAATATGGTGCTGCTGTCATGCCTTCGGCCGTGAGGCTGGCATATTTCTTCTCTGGTTTTGATCTCTGCTCTGAGTCTCTGCAGGGTGTGCTGAGCCTGGCCCCTGGGAGCTTTAGACACTCCTTGTGCCAAAAAAACTGCTGAATTCCGCCCAGCTGTTCTGCTGCAGCTCACCTCAGCTCACTGTCCAACCCTCCTCTCTGTAACCTGGTTGCTTGTTGAGTGCACTGATCTGGAGTCATCCGGTGAATCTGCTGCTGCCACCTGCAGTATGGTGCTGCTGCCGCATCCTCAGACATGAGGCTGGCATATCTCCTCTCTGGTTTTGAGCTCAGTTCTGATTACCCCTCCTCCTGGAGCCTGGTGCTGCGAGGGAAGATCACCATTAATATTCTTCCTGCAAGGATTTAATATCAAAGTGCTACTTGATAAGTTTCCCAAGTGGACTGAGAGTTATATAATCCCTATGCAATAAGATATAGGCCAAGATTCATCATGTTACACTGGATATTCAGATTTTATAATAAATAAGTCTTAAATGAATGTGTACGACTTTGCCTGTGCATAAATATTTGTGCTATTAAATGATCAAACTTCTTCAAGTCACTTTATATCTCTTGAAATACTCAATTTTCAGGCTGTGTGTGTTGGTGTGTTGTGTGTGTGTGTGTGTGTGTGTGTGTGTGTGTGTGTGAGAGAGAGAGAGAGAGAGAGAGAGAGAGAGAGAGAGAGAGAGAGAGAGAGAGGAATGTGTAGAGGTCATACCATTTGCCCAGTATCCTCACCATATACTTATTAGGAAGAATGATGTTTGCAGAAGGGCCTTGGGCTATGAAATAGTATGCAAATAGAAAGCATTACCATACTTCTTTCTCATTAACACACTGAAGTCTCTCTTGCAGATGCAAAATGTCCATAGAAAAATATTTTTATATAAATAAATAAAATATGTAAAAAGAATGGTTTGAATAAAACCAGCAGGCTTGAGATTTGGTGTTATTTTGAAATGAGGTCAGCTTGGCTGGGTTTTGAATTTCAATAGAGAAATTTTGCATGGTTCTCTGAGTCTTACAAAGATATTTTAAATGCTGGGTAGAAGTAAGCCCCTCATAGCAGCTGGAAACCCTGGAGGAGTTAAAGCAAATGGAGAAACAAATGCAGAAGAGAGAGAACAAATACACACTTTTTTTCATGGTGTTCAAGGTGAAGAAGAATAAAGGAGATGAAAGGAAATGGTCAGATCATAGAAAACACCTGGTTCTGCATCTACAGAAACAGTAGGGCTCCCCTGCCGAAAGTATTTGACTACTAGCTGGTGCTCATATACCCTGGGAGTTGTGTGGAATGGTAGCAGGGACACTTTCCAGAGATTTTAATCTGGGATTTGGTTCATACCATCATATCATCAAGTCTATTGATGTTGGAGGTGCCACTCATGTTTCTTTTACTGCAACATGAGGAATTTGCATAGGATAGAATGACTATCAGAGCAAAATTGGTTCATGGCAGGGAACCAGGTCAGGGAAGATATATGCCTCACTCCGTAGACATTGTTTCAAGTAGCCTCGCTATAGTCTCGATGTTATTTGTTTGTCAAAGCTTCATATATTGGGATCTTTGTCTCCAAATGGCAACAATGAGAGACAATGGGAACTTTAAGAAGTGGAAGAAAATGGGAGGTGGTTAAGTCACTGGGAGAGCTGCCCTCAAAGGGGATTAAAATATTTATCATAGAACCCCTTTGAATTAGCCCCAGAGTGATTTGTTATAAAAGTTCAAGAATCTCTCTGGCTTCCTGTCTTGTGATGTAATTTTTAGCTCCCACAGATGCTCCTCCAATTGTGCTGTTTGGCCCCCACCAGAAAATGAATAAAAAGGACCACCAGATATTGAAATTTGACTCATCAATACTTTTTTCATTTATAAAGTTATCCTGCCTCCTGTGTTTTATTATATAATAGTACTGTTCATAGCAAGTTTTTATTGATGGGGGTTACATGAAAATAATTAGAAATTAGGATCTTTGCTAAGAAGATAGAATGTTATCATATTTTAATCAAAGTGCAAAGGGTCTTTCAAATGTTCAAATTCTAAAGTAGAAAAATAGTCTTTCTTATACTATCTTATTAGAAAGTGTGTCTGCATAAGTACCTAAAAAGATATCTTAAATTTCATAAGCATTATCCTCCCCTGAAGCCTGTGGTTCAGTAGGATCTAAATTGGAGCCCTGCGATTTGTTTATAAAGATTCCCCATGAAAGTCTTATGATCTTCCCAGATGAGAGTCAAGGCCCTAGAGAAAAAGATAAGTAGCATGCCTGGATTCTCCAAAAACATAATGTCATTGGCATTTTTCATCACTTTACTACATAAAGCCAGTGTAGAGATTACTTTTAGAATTCAGAATGAGATTACACAATATTACCCATACCTTTAGCAACCACTCTACCCATCAGATAAAGTTATACTCTATATACTTGAAAATCATATGTAGACATATTTTGTTTGCTTGCTTATTCTTGTGGTACTGGGGATTGAACAAAGGGTATTCTTCCTCAGATATATACCCCACACCTTTTTTTAAAATTATTTTTGGTTTAAAACAAGGTCTTGGTAGGTTGCTAAGGCTGGTCTTGAACTTGTGATACTCCTGTCTCAGCCTCCCAAGTAATGAGATTACAAGCATGTGCCATCCACACACAGCATTCCAATTGTTTGTTTGTTTGTTTGTTTGTTTGTTTATCTTTTGCAATACTGGGGATGGAACCCAGGAGAATTGTACTCTGAGCTACATCCCCAGCCCTATTTTTTAGTCTTTTATTTTTTAAAACAGGGTCTCACTGAGTTGAGAAGGGCCTCAGTAAGTAGCTGAGACTGTCCATGAACTGTGATCCTTCGGTCTCTGCCTCCCAAAAGCTGGGATTGCAAAGGTATGCCACCAAACCTGGCCCAATAGTTCTTAAAAATGTATTTCCCTAGTGTTAATATTAAGAATGATTCTAAAATTGTTTACTAATATTTACTCCAATTCAGAAAAAAATAAATCTCAAAGGAAAACTTAATAGGAACTTGATGCATAAGTTTGGCTTCCTGTTGTGTTATTCTGTTTTATTTGAGGCTGATTCTTTGTAATATAATAATATTTCATATATACATTTCACTATAAATCTCTTTTATACCATAAGACAATATGGGGGAGGGGGAGAAAAGGTATGGAGGCCATGAAGGAAAAGAAGAAAAGCTGTATTCAGAAAAGTAAGATGAATACTTAGAGAGAGAAAAAAAAAAAAAACAAGAAGCTACAGGAAAGCAGAGGCAGCTTGAAGAGAAATATCTCTGAACCTGATGCTACCATAAATTCAGAAACATGTCTCTTTAGAAAAGAAAGGGGAAATTGAGGGGAACTTCATAAATAGAATCAGAATGTAGGGTCAGATGATGTTTCATATTCTATCTTGTGGAAATATCAACATAATGTTTCATAATAATTATTGAATAGGCCTGCTAAGATTTCTTCAGAGTAAACTTCAGAGTAAACAAGAGATATAAAGCAATCTCTCCTAATTCCAAATAGTCTAAGGTTTAAGAAACACCTAGGTTGGAGGACACTGGAACAATTGTCACCTAGAAATTTCTGACTACTCAAATGATGTAGAATTAAGCCAGTAAGGTGCTTATCAACTAAATTCCCTGGGGTAAAATATCAGTACTACTTTGTTCTAAAAATTATTTTTATCAGGGAAAGAAAAAAATCAAAATTGGATGCTCTAATATCATGTAAGTAATGACCTTAAAATGGCTTTATTTGCAAAATGACAGGCTGTAAGAACTTTTCTAACACTTCCCAGTTGAATAATTTCTCCAAATCAGCTTTTTATAAATATAAAGGTGTGCAATCTGCTAGTTAATAATAATGTGCTCATTTGTGGGCAAGTTGAAATAACATGACACATCTGGGACTGACCTCATTGACCCAATTGGTTTGTGGTGATTCATTTATTGGTCATTCCTTGAGACAGCAATACTTGCTTGGACAGCTATTAACATTCTGAGACCTTAGCTAGTTATTTTACTGTTGAGTAGAAATCTACACAAGGATAGCAAGATATATATGTTATGAATGCATTTTGTTTTATATGCAAATCCAAAAGAAAAATGGGATGATCTGAGTTGAAGTACCAAAATTTGGAATTATCTCACTGACATAAGGATTCAGGACAATTTCACTTGGGGGGAGGATGGGTTCTCCAATAAATTGTAAATGCTACTATATGCAGATCTTGGAATTCACTTCATAGACATCCACTCAACATATATTGGAGAACTATATTATATTCAGGCTATTATTTTAGGCATGACACAATAGTGAAGATAATAAAATAGAAAAGAAATATCCTTGCTGTCATGGAGGAAGATAATATATAGCTGAACAAATAAGTGTCTTGAGTGTTTGGTTGTTACAATGCATTGGGTGACAGAGGATAGAGTGAAAAAAGGTGACTAATATCATTGCTTCAGGCAGAATGGCCATGTATTCATCGGTGGTAAGGTGATTTTTGGGCATAGGCCTAAAATAAAAAAACTGAGAAAATCAATGATACACATATTTAAGGAAAAAATTTAGAAAGAGAAAGCCGTAAGTGAGAAGAGCATGAACAAAAAGATGCTGGCTTGTGCTGAGAAAAACAAGACCATGCCATAGTACAGAAAGGTATAAGAGAAAGCCTGTGGAGTTATCAACAAGGACCTTGCAGAACACAACAATGACCTTACGATTTCTCTTTAGGAAGTTCAGAGAAGAGAAGAGGAGATACACCAATTCTGAATATGTGTGTGTGTGTGTGTGTGTGTGTGTGTGTGTGTGTGTGTGTGTGCGCGCACGCGCGCGCACGCGTGTGCGTGTGCATGTGGTTGTGCACATGAATGTAGTACTAGGGATTAAACCCAGGGGAATTTTATCTATGATCTACTCCTTCAGCTCTTTTTATTTAGAAATGGAGAATCACTAAATTACTGTGCACTAGCCTCAGACTTGTGATTCTTCTGTCTCCTCATTCTTCCAGGTATTAGGATTGCATGTGCTGCCAAAGCTGGAGTCAATTTTGTTTATAAAGAGTCACTTTGCACTTTGTGCATGGTAGACTGTAAGGGCCAAAGGAAAACATACAGAGAATAATTAGAAAATCATTAAAATAAAATATTGCAAAACATCTGTTTGGGAAAGAGGAAAAACAGGAAAAGTGATTGGATCCTGGACATAATTGAAAAATAATGCCAGAGACTATTCTGATATTCTAATAGAGTGTATGTAGCAAAGGAAAATTTAAAAAGAGAATGAGAGACAAAAATAATTGGTGTCTCTATTTTTTTGCCCTTTTTTTCTGCCCCATTTGCTAAATAAATAATCAACATCTTGGAATAAATTATTTTTCCTTTCAGACTGCTCTGAAGAATTTGTATGAGATAACATTCATGTTCCATCTAAGCATTATTTTCTATGCGAAATATAATGACAATCATTCAAATATATTTGTACCCAACACTGAAACCTTATTCATACACTTTTAACAGATGTTCACTCAAGCTCTTGTTTGAATGGATTAAGTATCAATATTGAGCAAAGAAAGTCCTAAGTTTGATCCATCTTTTTGCATTTAACTTTATTCATCTAGTCCCCTTTGTAATTTAAAAAAAATGTAAGAAATTATTCACCTATGTGAAAAATTATATTTATAGTACATGAGTATTTTCTATATAATTAATCATATACAGATTTTCTTAGAATTATTAGATAGTAGTTCTTATTATCTGTGTTATATATAAAAAAATCCAAGGAACATAGAATCTTCTACCATATAAAACTTAAAAACTTTAAAGAAATATTCTTTATATTGTGTGTGGATTATAAAATTTCAAGAACATGAACAATTTTATTACAATAAGATAAATTTACCATAATATAAACATCTATATAATATGACAAAGTGCAGGTCAAAAATAGAACTGTACTCAAATCCCTAAAAATGTCCATATGCCTAGCAATCAAAGGACCTGGGAGGATGTTACTTCATTTCTCCCCATTGCTTTACCATAAAAGCATATTTCATTGCAAAATACAGTTAAGTTTTACATGTTTATTTTGATATGTTCATTAATTATAAAATTTGATATTTTGTGTAAGTTTGAACATATATGAGTGTTCAAGAGACTCATTTATTTTCTGTCTGCCAAAATTTTCATTGTGTGACTAATCACATTTTGATAGTTAATGATTTGATTTGATTTTTTATTGGTACACTATATATTCACATCATAATGCGGATTATATTGACAATGGCATACATTCACACAGTACTCCCGACTTTCCTTTCCTCCTCCTCCCAACAATGAGTGTCCAGGTTGACCATGCTAGATTCACACTGATACTCTAATGTAGCTCCTTTATTAATCAACCTCAGACTTCTTCCTCTCCTAACCTTCCTTTCTAGCTTTTCTGAGGTTTCCCTCCATTATCTGGAGTCCCTATATATACTATAGAGTATCCCTAATACTCTATAGTTTGGGCATATTAGAGAAAATATATGTCCTTTCTCTTTCTGTGCTTGGCTGATCTCACTTAACATGTTCTCCAGGTCTTTCCATCGTCTTGTGAATAACATGATTTGTTCTTCTTTATTTCTAAGTAGAATCCCATTGTTTTTATTTCCCATACATAATTTTGCAGTCCATTCACCTGTTGATGGAGACCTAGGTTGGTTCCATATTTTGGCTATTACAAATTGTGCTGATATGAACATGGGTATGCATATGTCATTGTAGTTCTCTGATTTCAATTTCTTTTGAAAGATACCTAGGAATGGTATAGCCAGATAATATGGTGGATCGATTTCCAGGTTTTTAGAGAATCTCCACACTGATCTCCATAGTGGTTGAACTAGTTTGCACTCCCACCAACAGTGTAAAAGAGTTCTTATTCTCCCACATCCTCACCAGCATTTGTTGTTATTTGACTTCTTTGTGCTTGCCACTCTGGGGTTAGATGGATTCTCAGTGTAGTTTTGATTTTCATCTTCCTTTATGGCTAATGATGTTGAACATTTTTTCATGTATCTATTGGCCATTTGCTTCTCTTTTGTGAAGTAGTGTCTATTCAGTTCAGTTGCCCATTTCTTGATTGGGTTATTTGTTTTGCTAGTGTAGGGTCTTTTGAGCTCTTTGTATATTCTGGATATTAGCCTTCTATCAGAGTGGTGGCTGGTAAAGATCTCCTATTCTGTAGGCTTTCTCTTTAGGTTCTTTATTATTTCCTTTGATAAGCAGAAACTTTTTTAGTTTGGTGCCATCCCACTTTTAAATCTTGTTTTAATTTCCTGAGCTTTGGAGGTCTTGTTGAGAAAGTCACTGTCTATGTTGGAGTGTTGAGCCTATGACCTTCTCTAATAACTTCATTTACCACATAAATTGAACTGAGGACAAAAACTACATGGGCATGCCAATAGATACTGAAAAACAGTGGACAAAATCCAACACCCATTCATATTAAAAACACTATAGAAAATTGGAATAGAAGGAATGTATTTCAACCTCATTAAGTAAATATACAATAAACCCAAAGCCAACATTATATGGAATGGGGGAAACTGCAAGAATTTTCTCTAAAATCAGGAACAAGAAATGAATGCCCACTATCACCACTCCTATTCAACATAGGTTTTTTTTTTTTTTTGTGTGTGTGTGTGTGGTACTGGGGGTGGAGCCCAGAGGCTTTCTACCCCCAGGCTATACTCCCAGACAAGACATATTTTATATTTTTATTTGGAAACAGGGTCTCACTAAGTTGCTGAGTGCCTCACTAAGTTCAGCATAGTTCTTGAGACTCTTGCCACAGCAATAAGACAAGAGAAGATATCAAAGAAAGTCAAATAGGAATTCCATCCATGCAGATGTCATGATCCCTTATTTAAAGACCCAGAGAACTCAACAAAAAGACTACTGGAACTGTTTAACAATTTCTTCAAAATTGCAAGATACAAAATCAACCTAAAGAAATCAGTTGCTTTTCTATATGCCAACAATGAATCCTCAATGAAATAAATAAAGAAAATAATTTCATTCACAATAACCTTAAAACCAATAAAATAGCTAGGAATAAACCTAACCAAAGATGTAAAAGATATCTACAATAAAAACTATAGAACATTAAAGAAAAAAATTGAAGAAGACCTTGGAAGATGGAAATATCTCCCTTGCTTTTGAATAGGCAGATTAAAAATGGTCATTCTCCCAAAAGTGATCTACAGATTCAAAGCAATTCCTTTCAAAATACAAATGACATTTTTCATAGACCTAGAAAATCCGTCATGAATTTTATATGGAGAAAGAAAAGACCGAGTAGACAAATCAATTCTCAACAATAAGAACCATGCAGGAGGCATCACAGTCCCTGATTTCAAATTATACTACAGAGCAATAGTAATTAAAAAAAAAAAGCATGTTTTTTTTTTTTACAACAACAAGCATACAGATCAATGGGACAGAACAGAAGATACAGAAACACACCCGCACACTTTTAATCAATTGATCTTTGATAGAGGGTCCACTCTCATACACTGGAGAAAAGACAGCCTTTTCAACAAATGGTGCTAGGAGAACTAGCAATCCATTTGTAGAAAGATGGAACTAAATCCTAACCTTTCATCGTGCTCAGGAATCAACTTGAAATGGATCAAAGAAAGAAATTAGACCAGAGACTGTGAAACTCATCACAATGTAATTGTCCATTCCAGCATTAAAGGATGTTGAGGTTGTTTTGTATGTATCAACTCACATGAAATGCTGTTACAAACATTTTTGTACACATGTTTTAATGCAAATACTCACAGATTTCTGCTGAGTTTATTTTAGTGAAATTGCAAGATTTTAGGGAACACATACCTCCAAATTCAGTAGATGATGCCAAGTAGTTTGACAAAGAATTTGTATCAATTTACATTTTTACTCATAGTGCAGAAGGATTTCATATGAAATAGATTTTTGCTTACATTTTATAATTTTGTTCTTTATTTTCAGATCTTATATGAAGACACAGTATTATCTCATTTTGATTTTAGCTTTCGGTTACTTTAATGTGAGTTTGAACATTTTATATTTCATTCCCATATATACTGTGTGAAATATAAATTTAAATCCCTAGCAAGCCTTTCTTTTCAATTGCTAGTGGTTTATTGATTTATATAATATGTTATCGATAATTAGTATAGTAAAAAATTTAAGACTTTTATCAATTATGTCAATGTCTATCCAATGGGCTGTCTTTTTACTTATTTAATAATATATTTTAACTAAATTAATCAGTCTTTTTCCAGTACCTTTTCAATTCTGTTAAAAAGACAAACATTATTAACTATTTAATAGAATTAAGTCATATAGCTGTATAGATTTTTAATTTTCTTTTTGTTAAACTTATCTATATATTTAATGTTTATGTTCATTTTGTGTGTTGCAATTTTCTTAGATTTTGTCAATTTACCTAAGTTTCCAAATGGATTATAGTAGCCTCATGTGATTATTTTAATGTTTGTAGACTCTGTATTCCTATTCCCGGTTTTATTTCTAATATTGGTTACAGATGCTTTCTCTCTGTTTTGATCAGCCTTTTGGGGTATTTGTTGCTTATATTGGTTTTTCCTCTTATACATGCATTTGTGCAAATATGCTATTTTTGCTGTTCTGAGAGTCTGTCCTCGGTTTTGCTCTACCTTTCAACTTTCAGAACTGACAAATTTATGTAACCAAAAAAGGCACTCCAAATGCCAGGCTGTCCTCTCCAGTCCTCAGCCTTCCAATGCAGGCTGGGTAATTCTGCACTTTATTAGTAAAAAAAAAAAAAAAAAACACTTTCAAACATACTAAAATAAAATGTTGTCAAGTAGTCTAGTTAACTTCTTGGTAGCATAGTTATTAAGAGTTAATATTTAATTCTTAATCTGTTTTATTCCAAAACTTGTTCACTTTATGTTGTAGCACAGTCTACCAATACCAAGAGCAAATCAATATCAAACTGAAATGACTGATAATCAAACTAGTACTTTTTCATCATATCTTTCTATCATTTTATCTTATCTCCTAATATATTTCTTAGAAGTCTATGAGTGATTATGAAGAATCACTCCCAAACTCCTCTCATCCCCAAAAGGCATGTAGGGTATACAGTAGTCAGTAACCAGTCCTGAATAAAATCAGATGAAAATTTACTAAAGAGGAGAATTATTTTAAGGTTATTTCTGGTTATCCATGCCAACAAAATGCTTTACAAACTGAGACTCCAACAGACAACTGATTTTTGCATTTTATAGGCACTGGCTTAAAAATCCACAGTCTGAGGAAATCCTCCAAACTGGTAATGCAAAAATTGCTTCCAACCTAAATCCACAAGCAACCCTCAAATCCATCAGACTGAACAACCCCAAATGAATGGAGAGTGTGGTTTAGGGAGAAAGCCCTATTCTTTTCTGTGATGTTCTATGCAGAAGTTGTGTGAATATTATCAGTAAAAAGCAGTCCTAAATGCCCTCCTTTTAAAATACAGCTCCTTCTTTTTTTCCATATTACATCTTTTCTCACTATATTTCTAAGCTACAGCCTTGGCTTCTGATGATTATTCATATCATCATTATTCCAGACTAAAAGGCTTTAAGTAAATAACCAAGACTTGAGAATTTGTAGAGGATAATACTTACATAACACAAACTTCATTATATGGGTTCTGTCATCCTCTCCTCCTTCCTCCAATCCCCTTCACTCTACGTTTTTGTCTATTTAGTAACATTTCTTGTGTACTTTTACATCATGTTCGGTATAAATGGTATAATTAGCAGTGAAAAATATTTTGTTGTCTTTTTGCATTTATTTATGTTCAAAGGATCATGTAAAGTTCTGCTACATTAAAATTTAATTCAGAAGAAAACAAGTTCTGTTCATTTTTCAATGTAAGGCCCATTTCTATTCAGCTTGTATGAATGATAAAATATTATCAGCCCATATTTTTCTATTTGGTTCCTAGGCATGTGTGTAAACTAGTTAGGAAAAGCAAGTGTTGCTTTGTTAGGCATGTATTCAAAGACGTATTGTAGAGACATATTTTATTCTGGACACCCTGTCACCATGTAGACAGGGCCTAATCCATTATTTAGCAGTTAATTTGTTAATCGATTGACCAATTCGTTCAGGAATTTTTTTAATTCGTAGATTACAGAGAGAGAGAGAGAGAGAGAGAGAGAGAGAGAGAGAGAGAGAGAGAGAGAACAACAATAATAAAAGCCTCCTGTGTAGGGTAAATTTAAGGAAATTGCATCAGAATCGAAAATGCACTGGTGTTTGCAGATCTAGATTAAATCTGACACAGATTGGCAAACAATGAAAAAGGTTCCTTTGCTTGGAGCATAAACATTTTGAATCTCACCAGCCTGATGTTAAATCTCAAAAAGTAAATAAACTGAAGTGCCCTTCTACATGGATGTGGGGGCAAAGGAGGGAGGGAAATTAGCCCTAGGTTTGCGGAAAGTTGTCTAGATTTTTCTCTCCAAGGTCAGGGAAAGAATGAAGAAGTTTTCCACTCTTTCAGTTTCTCTTACAGACTTCACTCCCAATTTTTTCTCCCAATCTTTAGCTGAACGTAGAAACACTACAGAAACAAACACACACACACACATCCTTTGATAACAAAGTTGCCCAGAGTATCTTGAGAGGATTGTTAAATTCACAATTTTAATTTATATGAATATCAGGTGATTTTATATGCAGAACAGTAAATCAATGTGACTGCAGTTGTCAATGGTGTGTGTGTGTGTGTGTGTGTGTGTGTGTGTGTGTGTGTGCATGTTACTTAGGATTGAAGGATATATTTTTTCTCTGAGCTATATCCCCAAACTTGCTTTAATATTTATTTGAACATGGTCTCACTGAGTTTCTGAGGGCTTTACTAAATTGCTTAGAACCTGCAATCCTTCTGTCTCAGCCTCCCAAATATTGGGATTATAGGTATGTACCACCAAGTCAAAATTAAGAAGTATTTTGATAGAGAGATATAAGCTAAGACAACATTTATCTAACAAGTTCATTTTTTATCTCAAGGTTAACTTGTATTTATTTTAAAGACATTATTCAAGTACAGACTAGAATTTGTGTGTGTGTGTGTGTGTGTGTGTGTGTGTGTGTGTGTGTGAGAGAGAGAGAGAGAGAGAGAGAGAGAGAGAGAGAGAGATTGTTTTTCTTTTCTTCCCTCATTTATTTTACATCAGTTCTCATTAATATCATGTATATTTCACTTTACCTTACTTGTCTGTTCTGGTAGTTTAAGGGAGTCAAAACTGCAATATTACATTATATTTCCTCAAGCTTAAGATTTGGGATTATGGCAAAGATAAAATTTAGAAAGGCAACTCCAGAATAATAAACCTAGCTCCAAAAATGTATAAGCCAATGATTCATCACTCACCTCTCTCTCTAAAGGTAAGGTTAGAATGGCCTGGATTTCTTCTGCTTATTTATTTATTTATTTATTTATTTATTTATTTATTTATTTATTTTGAGTGTCTGGGGATGGAACCCATGGAAATTCAGCCTCCGAGCTACACCCCCTGCCCTATTTTTTAATTCTTTATTTTTCAAACAGGGTCTCATTAAGTTGCAGAGGGCCTCACTAAGTAGCTGAGGCTGTCCGCAAACTGCGATCCTCTGGTCTCAGCATCCTGAATGCTGGGATTACAAGCATGTACCAATATCACCTGCAGAAAGCATTTGCAGAAACACAGAGGCTAGCAATCAAAACTTGCCTAGTCTATTCAATCATGGACACTGAACAGGAAGGAAAGTTACTGAGTGTCTGCTAAGTGCCAAGCACTCTGATATGCCTCTTGTAATCCTTGTTCCATTGAAATACAAGAAATCTCAGGGCCAAGAACAACCCTACACCTGCAAATGTACAGCTAAATCTTCAAAAGCTATTGTTAGAAAGGATGATTGGCATGTGTACAGCAAGATTCCATTAAAAAAAAAACAGGTTTAGCAAATTTAACATAACTTCCTAAGGGATATAGAAAAGGCCCCTGTTATTTGAACACATGAAAGCACAGTAGTTTTATCTCTAGACATTATTTAGTATCTCAAAGGCAATTCTTTTAGATTTTATTCTTCTACTCATCTGTTTTTGCTGCCTGGATTTAAACTCTTCCCCATATTTGTAGCTCAACCTCTATCACTGCTTTCTATGGCTCAGGTGCCTACTCTTCTGAGAAGCCTCATAAACTACTCCTCAGCAGGACTAACCACACTCTTCCCATCTCTTTCTATTTTTATTGCTGTTGTCATTATATTCTAGTTTGATTATTATTGTCTATATCTTCCTTTCCCAGGCATCTGCCTCACATCAAACTAAGAGCTTCTAGGAACGCGGGCTTCAATTTCTCCTCTCTCTAGCACAGCCAGTCTGAACTTCTAGTTTGCAATAGAGTCAAATGTGTACAAAGAGAAGTGATGAAATCCAGAATCATTTGCTTAAGAGTACATATTCTGACAGTGCCTGTGATAAAAGAAATCCTCGTTGAACACGTTTAGGGCTTCTGTTTAATGCTGCTGTTTTATTGGTAATATTAAATTTTCTTTAATTTTAGTTTTTTATTTTAGTTATTTTAGTTAATTTAGTTGACTAGAATTTGGGGATCATGCTGAAAAATATATTACACTACAAGCTAGAGTGTAGAAGAGAACTGATAAGATGTTGACATTTCTCAGAATTTCCTCAAAGATTAACAAGCACGGGTATCTGTGCCCTGCCCCAGAAATTCTGATTTAGTAAACTGAGTTTACAGTCTAAGAATCCTCATTTCATTTAATGTAAATGATACTGATGTGACCCTATCTACAAGCTATACATTGAGAAACACTGCTCACGAATGCAATTAACTACAATTTATAGGCTGAAAAGGACATTATCATTGTGCCTCATTCCTAGAGAGTCTGGAGGTATGTCTTCACCCTTCACTTGACTTGATGATGGTTGAATTGTTGTCTCATTTTTTTTTATGGTATTGGGGTTCCTGGAAGCCCTTCTACCTCTGGGCTACCCTCCCAGACCTATTTTATACTTTTTTTTATTTGTAAACAGGGTCTCTTAAGGCAGTGAGACTGACTTTGAACCTGCGTGATCCTCCTGCCTCTGCCTCCCAAGCACGGGGATAATAAGTGTGCGCCACCACGCCCGGCTCATTTTTTAAGGACATACCAGGAATGAGGAAAGTACCTAGCTAATGTAATGAAGAAGCATCTGTATTTTGTTAATTTTTGTATAAGTTAAATTTGTGAAGTTTGCCTTTTAAGATTTTTCTTTCTTGGGAATTCTTTCATCAACCACATGATTATAGTAGAAGGACTCTTGGTATATTTTTAATATAACTTAGAACTTAATTTTTTATAAGCAAATGAGAAATCCATTAGTATGAGTTTTCATGTACCCAGAAATAAGTAAGAAAACTGAAACCCAAATTGAAGTTATTTCTTATGATTGACCTAAAAAAAGAAAAAGAATCTCAGCCAATCACAAGTAGCCAAATAACAAGTTGAATAACTTGGGCCCGACCATTAGTCCATACCTAAATAAGACAAAAGTCTGGCTAGAGCAAATCAAGTAATTCTGTCACTTTACTTCTATTTTCAGCTTATAAAACTTGTTACTCAAACTTTCTGGTTCATGAATGGTTTTTTGTTCAAATTAGCTCTGCAAATTTTATTTTAAGCTGGGCGTGGTGGCGCACACTTGTAATCCCTGCGCTTGGGAGGCGGAGACAGGAGGATCGCGCAGGTTCGAAGCCAGCAGCGCTGGCTTAAGAGACCCTGTTTCCAAAAATAAAAAAATAGGTCTGGGACTGTAGCCCGGATATAGAAGGGCTTCCAGGAACCCTAGTACCACCAAAAAAATTTTTATTTTATCTGAAGTTTTTCTTTTAACAATTCCTAGAGATACAGTTGCTCTAGGAATATACACCTGTCTCAAACTATACTACTTGTACACTTCAAAGAGAGTCTGACATTGGCCTAGGAGACTTTTGTCTCTATGTGGTTTTATTTAAAAGACAGAAGATATTACCATATAACTATTACCAGACTTTTTCTACTATGCGAACTGAGATGCAAACCAGACCCTCTAGAACAAGAAAGACAAGAAAAGCTAGTGACTGCACACACAGTGGATCTGATAAAAGGCAAAAGGAGCGATAAAACATCAGAACCTGGGTTTTGTATACTTGTAGGACTCAACTCCCTGCCTGATGAGCCTGGTTTTGAACTTGTAATCCTCCTGTCTCAGTCTTCCAAGTACTGGGATTACAGGTGTGCACCACTAGGCCCTATTCAAAGTAGGTTTCTATAACTAATAGATAATGTAGGTATATGTTTTGTCCCAATCAACCAATCCTCAAGACCTCCCTCTCTTCTCACTGCATCTTCAAAGCCTTCTCAATTTTCACAGATTTCACTGTAATTACTAATACAAGTACCTAACAGTAGTTATTACACATTCTCCATTAGGCCAGGAGTTATAGCCATCTCATAACATTTTCATTATTGTTTTCTCCAGGCAGTTGCTGTTTTGTTTTTTGTTTCAATTTTTATATTCTGCTAAATGAATCAGCAATTTATTAAAAGTCCACATCTTGATATTTTACTATTTTTCTTTTTACAAACTTTATGGATATACCTGAAACAGAAAAATAATCACTTTAACTGTGCAAAAATTAAAATCATAAAATCTTAAAAATCGTCATCAAATGTAGATGTTAACATTTTATTTTTCAATTTTTATCAATATTTATTTACTCTTTATGGTAACTTGTTTTTCTGAATTAATTAAAATATAGAGGTCCAGACAGGTGTACTGGCACATGGCTATAATTTCAGTCATTGAGAGGTTGAAGAGGTTCAAAAGTTCAGGGTCAGCCCCAGAAGTTTGTCAAGGCCCTCAGCAACTTAAGCGAGAACTTCTTTAAAAATGGGCTGGATGGGTAGCTTGGAAATAAACCATCCTTGGGTACAATTCCCAGTATCCTACCAAAAGAGAGAGAGATCCAAAATAAGTCGGGGTAATTCTGCCCAGTTGCTTTGAAGGTCAGTCATATTTAACAGATAGTATGGCAAACTTAGAACTTTTTCATATTAAGTATGAACATATATATGTGTTTATATTGCCTATTTTTGCATGTGTGTGTTTGTATGTGTGTGTGTATGTGTGTGTGTACCCTTAAGAAACTTTGTTTATACAATCTGAGAAAGAAAAAAAAAGAAATGCATTACTTTGGTAAGTTTATGTTAGGTATAATTACAATATCATACACATAGACACAAACATCACCCATTTTCTCACTTATTTTCTAGATCTGGAACAATGTAATTTCACATGCCCCCATGTATAGATGACACAGAATAACAAATACAAGTATAATTGCCTACAATCAATACAGCCAATTCCAAATGGTGAAGAGGACATATGAAAAATTATGATTTAAGATACTCCTACAAACCACAATTATAGAGACATAAAGCCATTCAGAAAAGAAACATTTATCCCAACAACCTGTTTATTAGCACAGAGGAAACATAAATTGGGCTTCATAAACTTTGCATCAAAGTTGAGTTTCTCATATAAAGTGAATAGAAAATGGTAGTTAATCCTCATCTAGCTTCAGCGCACAGGAAGTCAGAAATAACAATATTCATTTTCGACTGGGCAAACTGAACCTGTTAGAGTGCACCCACTACCCCAAAGCCATATTGAGCCATGAATTGACCAGCTTCTTGACCTGGACTCTTGAGTTTCCCTTCAGGGGAAAAGAAAAATCTGCCAGACATCATTAAACATGATTTCATCCTCCAACAGGCTTTCAATCTAAGCTGTATTTTACTTAGAATCCACATGCAGGGAAAGCAGTGGTGCAGTGCCCCACTAGAAATGAGCAATAACATTCAAACGAAAATTGGAAGCTGAAGATCTAATCATTAACAACAGATGGTTCAACTTGAATCCGATAAACAAGTTTTGTTGTTTGCTTTCCTTTCCCCCCATCCACTTGAACTGCGAGTGAGTATGTTTGCATGTAAAAGTGCTGGGCCCTTCATCGACAGCATAGATGGCTCACCTGATAGAAGAAAGACTTTTATGGCCAAGCTGAAATTGTGTGTGTGTGTGTGTGTGTGTGTGTGTGTGTGTGTGTGTGTATACACAAAGTGGTACTGGGGATGGAATCCAGGGGCATTCTAATTCTACCTTTGAGCAGAATCCCCAGCCCTGTTTTTATTCTTTATTTTTAAACAGGGTCTCACTGAGTTGCAAAAAGGCCTCACTAACTAGCTGAGGCTGGCCTCAAATCCTGATCCTTCTGTCTCAGTTTCCCAAATGCCGGGCTTAAAAGCATGCACCACCATGCCGAGCTCTGGAATATTTTCAAGAAACACACTTGACAGTATGATACTGAAGGCTGTAACATGACTGTCCTTTTTGTGTGTGTGTGTGTGAGAGAGTTTAGCAAGTCGGTGTCCTTTACTGCCTCTGATAATGCATGTTCATCTGGTCATATTGCTGATCTTTGTCTAGTCTCCATCCAGGGCACTTGCCTTGATAATATCACAAATCCCGAAGAGCATTTAATGTGCCTGAGCTTAATCTTTTCTTGTCTTCATGATCTTATTTTAAAAAGCAGTAGGTATGGCATATGAAGACCATCACATTAGAGGTTGTGATATACATTGGGACTCTGTCTCAAAAAAATATAGCCGGGCGTGGTGGCGCACGCTTGTAATCCCCGCGCTTGGGAGGCAGAGACAGGAGGATCTCGCAGGTTCGAAGCCAGCCATGTGCGCTGGTTTAGGAGACCCTGTTTCCAAATAAAAATGTAAAAATAGGTCTGGAAGTGTAGCCCGGAGGTAGAAGGGCTTCCAGGAACCCCAGTACCACCAAAAAAAAAAAAAAAAAAAAAAAAATATATATATATATATATATATATATATATATATATATATACATACATACATACACACACACACATGGCAGCCATGTATATGTGGTCCTCAATTATAGCTCCTTGGGAGCAAAGGAGCATGTTTTAAATGTTTCCACCATAATTCATAATGGATACATTTCTTTTCTTTTTTTTTTTTTTGTGGGTCTGGGGATGGAACCCAGGGGCTTTTGACCTCTGAGCTATACCCCCTGCCCTATTTTTTATTCTTTATTTTGAAACCGGGTCTCACTGAGTTGCAGACGGCCTCACTAAGTAGCTGAGGCTGTCCACGAACTGTGATCCTCCAGGTCTCAGCCTCCCGAATGCTGGGATTACAAGCGTGCGCCACCACGCCCAGCGATACATTTCTTAATATTCTCCAGAATGAAATTCCCTTCAAGACATGTAAATATAGTAACTACTTCAGGTGTTATGTTATGTATAGCCAAATATTATGTCCGTAATCCCAAATGGTTTGAAGGTGCACCTGCTTTGAAATTTTTCTAGAAAGCATTGCCTACTTCCCTGGTATTTTAATGGAACTAACTACAGGGATAGAAACCTTTTGTTTTAACCTGATTTACTCCTGAAAGTGTTTGAAGATATTCCTATCATTATAGATGAAATGGTTTAAGCTGTGAGTAACCAAAAGTACAACTTAAAACAGTTTAAATATTAAGTAAGCATGTAAGTTGTGTAACTGAAAGGCTGTGTTCCTCTTGGTTTTCTTCCTTTGGATGTTTTAGTTCTCCTAAACCTGCGCGATTCTCCTGTCTCCACCTCCCAAGCACAGGGATTACAAGCCTGTGCCACCACGCCCAGCAATACATTGTTTCATAAACAGTCAACTAATATTTTTGCTGTCCCTTGAGTATGTCTGTATTTCAAAGCTCTGCTTATCAGATTTCCTCAGTTGTAGGTGACTTTACATAATAGAGCTATTGATTAGAATTCTATACCTCTTTCAAGGCCTGGTTAATTGTCTTCTTCTTGGAATCCATATGGATCAATTCATCTCATAATGATCTCATCATTCTCTGACCCATATGGTATTTGTTAAAATATCAGTTTATTAATTACTAGTATCTAGTTATGACATAATCTCTACTTGATGTTGCTGTTTCTTAACATTTTTACACTTTTGTTAGTTAATTGTAGTTGTGCTCCACAGTGTGATTCAAACTGATACATTCATACAAAGACAACCTCCAAATTCTTTTTATTTCCCTCTGTATTCCAGACTGTGTATTTCCTATCATTTTATTAGCCACTTTTTCTGTGCATTCCTAATCTTAAAACCCACATTATACAATAATATTTAACTTCTACAGAAAGTCATCATGTCATTTCCATTTACAGAATACTTCTATAATACTCCACTAAATACAATAAATGCAACAAAGGTCTATATGTATTTTAATAAATATTAAATATTGGAATTATTAACTTTTATAAGGGATGACAAGTAATTCTTTACAATATGTTAACACTAGAAACTATTCAAGTGCAAAATTACTTTATATATATAAGAAAATCTTTGTTGTTTTCTCTTTTCTTATATAATTTTTTATTATTTTTATGTGGAACATATTGAAAATGGCATATATTCAGACTGTGCTTGGTGCCCTCTCCCCCCAGCTTCCCCTTTCCCCCTCCCAACAATGTGCATTCTACATTGGAATTTGTTTTTTTTTTTTCTTAAATGCTATCCTGGATGACAAAATTTAAAAGTGAAAATCAGTATTTGTTATCACATAAGGTAGCTTGACCACCCATTCCCATTTATAAAAAAGGACTCGCCTTTAAAATGGAAAGGTAGGAGAGGAAGAAGGCTGAGGTTGATCAATGGAGGAGCTATAATAAGATATTTGTAAAAGTATGAATGTTAGCATAGTCAACCTGGACACTCATTGTTGGTGGGGAGGAAAAGTGAAGGGGGAGGGCACCAAGCAGTCTGAATGTATGCCATTTTTCAATATGATCCACATAAAAAATATTTCCCAAGTAATAAGAAAGAAAGCAAAAAAGAATAATTATATCCCTGGGTATTTGTGAGTAGATCCCCAAGAGGCTAATCATAAATGTGAAATTTCTTTATGGTCTTATGCCTTATCATAAATTATTTATGGAGATTTTGCATTCTATCCTATAATATATTCTTGCTTATTTTGATTAAAAAATCTGTTTTAAATTAAATTTAAAAAATGTTTCTTTTTAGCTGGGTGTGATGGTCAATGCTTGTAATCCCAGTACTTGACAGATTGAGACAGGAAGACTGCAGCAGGTATAAGGATAACTTCAGCAGTGTATTGAAACTCCCAGCAATCTAGCAAGACTGTTTCAAAACAAAAGCAAAAATGGATGGGTATGTAGAATTTAGCTCAGAAGTCAAATGCTCCTGGGTTCAATACCTAATACAACAACAAAAAAAAAAATTTAAAAAACAAAACAAAAAAATTCTTAAGATTTACTCAGACTTCTGGGAAGATGGCTGCCAATAAAAGCAGTGTTGACGAGTCCTGCTAACACTCGATCTCTATTGCCACAAAATCAGTACTTTACATAGCTAGAAAACACTATCAGTAGTAAAATAAAAACTATAAATACAAGGGACAGAGAAAAAGAAGACTAGAAGAACAACCAGAGAGCAGGAAAGAAAACAGCTCACTTTGTGGCAACAGGCACCATGCCTGCACCATCTTACCTCACAGCACTAGGCTACAGAGAGGAAAAGGTAAACAAGGTGCTGAAGTGACCAGCTGCAGATCAGTCGGTTATAACACAACAGTTCTTTCAGTGCAAAGACCCTCTAAAACTTCCAGTGGTAAAGCTCATCATGCCCTCCAGGGATTCAGAGCATAGCTCAAAACCAAAAAATAAATATGCCAGCTTCATGGCTGAGGGCATGGTGGTAGTGCCATATTGCCAGCCGCAGGCACGAGTTTACCACACCCAGAGAGCTCCAGACTAATGTGCACCAAAAACGTAAGTGAAATTGCAACTCCCTAGGAGAAATCCCAGCACTGAACTCCCAGGAACTCTCACAGGTTTGGTAAACTCCCTGAGTCTGAGATATTGCAGTTCAACCTAGTGAATGAGCAGTGGTGGCAGAGATACCACACCCTAGTTGCAGCTCCCCTTGGGAAAACTCCCAGCCAGACGCCCCCAGAGTCTAGTGCACCCTTAAATAACTCTCTGGGTCTGAGACTTTGCAATACAACCCAGTAAAGGAGTAGTGGCACCTGAGATTACCACAAATCCCAGAGATCCAGAGAACCAAAGAAACACAGAAAATCTTTAAACAAATTATCTAACGACACACCTACAAGCCCTTGAAAAACAAGAATAATCTAACCCCAAAGCCAGCAGAAGACAGGAAATTATTAAAATCAAAGCAGAAATTAATAAAGTAAAGAATAAAAAAATACAGAAAAACAACAAAAGCTGGTTTCTCGAAAAAATTAACAAGATAGATAAACCACTAGCCAACCTAACTAAAAAAAATGAGAGAATCACCCCAAATTATGAAGATAAGAGACGAAAAAGGAGACATTACTACTGACAGTCTAGAAATCCAGAGGATTATCAGAAACTACTTTGAAAAACTATATACAACAAAATGGAAAATCTGGAGAAAATTGACATCTTCCTAGATAAATACAACCTTCATAAACTGAGTCAAGAAGATATGGAAAATTTAAACAAACCAATAGCAATCAAAGAGATTGAAACAGCAATAGAAAGCTTACCATCCAAAAAAATAAGGCCAGGACCAGATGGTTTTCCAAGTTAATTCTATAAAACCTTTATAGAAGAGCTAACCCCAATACTCCTCAATCTATTTTATTAAATAAAAAAGCAATACTTTCCCAAATACATCCTATGAAGCCAACATCACACTAATACCAAAACCGAATAATGACAGTTCAAGGAAGGAAAACTACAGGCCTATATCTCTGATGAACTTGGATGCAAAACTACTGAACAAAATACTAGCAACAAACATTCAAAACCACATAAAAAAATCATACACCATGACAAGGTAGGGTTCATCCCAGGGATGCAAGACTGGTTCAACTTGTGGAAATCAATCCATGTAATTAATCATATAAACAGAATCAAAGACAGAATAACATGATCATTTCAATAGATGGTGAAAAATCATTTGATAAAATCCAACATCCATTTATAATAAAAGCACTGCAGAGAATTGGAATAGAAGGAACATATCTCAACACCATAAAGGCAATCTACAATAATCCCACTGCCAACATCATATTAAATGGGGAAAAACTGTGAGAATTCCCCCTAAGAACAGGAACAAGTCATGGATGTTCATTATCACCACTCCTCTCCAATATAGTACTAGAGACTCTAGCCAGAGCAATAAGGCAAGAAAAGAAAATCAGAGTACTACATTAGAAAAAGAAGAACTGAAATGTTCACTATTTGCAGATGACATGATACTATATTTAGAAAACCCAACAAACTCAACCAAAATATTTATAGAACTAATCAACAAATTCAGCAAAGTGTCTGGATACAAAATCAATCTCTAAAAATCAGAAGCTTTTCTGTATAGTAAGCATAAATCCACCAGAAAAGAAATTCAGAAAACACTTCCACTCAGGATTTCCCACAAAAAATAAAATACTTAGGAATAAACTTAACCAATGAAGTAAAAGACCTCTACAAATAAAATTATAAAACACTGAAAGAAGAAATCAAAGAAGACCTTAGAAGATGAAAAGATCTTCCATGTTAATGGATAGGCAGAATAAATATCATTAAAATGGACATACTTCCAAAATTGCTCTAGAAATTTGACACAATGCCCATTAAATTACCAAGATCATTTCTCACAGACATAGAAAAATCAGTCGTTAAATTCATTTGGAACAACAAAAACCCAGACTAGCCAAAGTAGTTCTCAGCAACAAAACCATGTAGGAGGAATCACAATAACTGACTTTAAGCTATACTACAAAGCCATTGTAATAAAAACAGCATGGTACTGGCACAAAACAAGATAATAGACCAATGGAGCAGAATAGAAGACCCAGAAACAAATCCATTCACGTACAGCCAATTGATTTTTGACAAGGCGGCCAAAAACATAACACTGGAAAAAAGATAGCCTGTTCAACAAATGGTGTTGTCAAAACTGGTTAACCACATGCAGAAAATTCGTAATTAATTCAACTTTCTCACCCTGCACAAGAGTCAATTCAAGATGGATCAAAGACCTGGAAATTAGACCAGATACCATGAGGCTCCTTGAAGAGGACATAGCAACACAAAGTCACAGATAAAAATGTTCTCAACAAGACCCCAAAGGTAAAACAAACTAAAAGTCGAATCAATATGTGGGATTACATGAAACTGAAGAGCTTCTGTTCAGCAAAGGAAACTGTCAAGAACCTCAATTGAGAGCCAATAGAATGGGAGAAGATGTTTGCCACCTACACCTCTGATAGAGGACTAATATCTAGAATATACAGAGAACTGAAGAAACTCAACATTAAAAAAAATCCAATAACAAAATGGGCAAGCATACTAAATAGACACTTCACAAAAGGAATTCTAATAGCCAATCAATGTATGAAAAACTGCTCAACATCATTGGTAATCAGAGAGATGCAAGTCAAAACTACCCTGAGATTTCACCTAACCCTCCCTAGAATGGCAGTCATTCAAAACACAAACAACAACAAATGCTGGTGAGGATGCGGAGAAGTGAAAACTCTAAAACATTGTTGGTGGGATTGAAAATTAGTGCAACCATTTTGGAAAACAATATGGAGGATCCTCAGAACGATGGGAACAAATATACCATTTGATTCAGCAATATGTCTTTGGGTATCTACCCAAAAGAAATGAAACCAGACTACCAAACTAATGCATATGTATCTATGTTCATAGCTGCACAATTAACCATAGCCAAACTATGGAATCAGACAAGATGTCCACCCAAGATGTCCACCCATCAACAAATGAATGGATCACAAAACTGTGGGATATGTACACAATGGAATTTTACTCAGCCATAAAAAAAAACACAATTACATCATTTTCAGGGATATGGATGGAACTGGAGGACATTAGTTTAAGTGAGATAAGTAAGCCAAAAAAAAAGAAAAAAAAGAAAAAAAGAAAAATCAGTGCTTTCCCTAATATGTGAAAGCTAAGGAGAAATGGGTCATAGGAGAAACTCTAGATGAAAAAGGAAATCCTATAGAGGAACAAACAAGAAACTTAAATGAGGCGATGGGTGGGGGGAAGAAGGAAATTCTCTAAAGCACACCTACTTGCCCTGGATGGAGATACTTCTCTGACTTCATCAGTATGAGTTCCCTTGCCTTGCCTATTTGCTGTCCCCACCCAAATATTCTACTCACTATTTGAATCAAGTTACCCACTCTGAGAAGACTCTGCAGTAAATTTCCTGTATTAATTTGGTATAATTGATCTTGGAAAAGGCAATTAGACATTATAAATTATTCTTTTTCAATTAAACATTTAACCACATAAGAAACAAAGAAGGCCCTAAATGCATTAATTTAAAATGTTTTTCTATGCAGAAAGCCAAACAAGTCAGATTATTTTTCCACATAAGTGAGAAATAATCTGTAAAGAATACAATATAAATAAGAAATATTTTAGCTTAATTTCTCAACAAAGTAACAGATTTGGCTGTATTAGTGTGTTACAAATCAATTATAGCAATAATAAAACTCCATACCAATTTACTTTTATTTAATTAGTTGCATCAGTGTGTGCTGTAATTGTTAATGCTTCAAACTATAAACGATGAAGTAAGGTTAAACGGCAACTCCCAAAACATGTATATTTTAGAATGTAGGGGAAAATTACAGCAAAATATCATTAATAATGTAAATGATCATCTTAAACATTAGTTTTTTTAAAATAATTTGTAGATAAGGAGAGGGGGCAAAATAGAAGAAAAAAAAAAAAAGAATTCTCCCAAAGAAGTTATTTTTTCTCTTACTCCTGATTTAGCCATTTAGATCATAGATAGTTAAAAATCAAAGTTCCAAAACAGTAATTTACCCCCACCTTTCTCTTGATAAAACAACAACAACACAATGATACCTCTAAAGAGTGACAAGATTTGCCTCAGGTGACCCCAGCACCTAGTTTATGAGAGAACTAGAATTAGGATTCTGATTTTATGAATTCTCACAGAAGGCAGAATTCTACAGCTTCACAATGTTTTCTTCCATTTTCCAGTAATGATTATAAAACATGTATTTCTCTTTGATTCTCAGAAATTTCCCCCTATGGCTAACACAATTTACTTGATATGTGAGAACATTGCACAAAATAAAAGTTGCATTGAGTCACAGGGAAATAAAAAACGTACCCTATTCCATGCTACTAAATACAGCTGATGCTTTGAATGCTGAAGGGTGATAATTTAAACAAAATTGACACTGTGTTGGTTTTATGGATTTCTAATGTGTTTCATCTCAGGTACATTGGACATACTGATGTCTTAGACTCTGCTGCATCCAATATCAAGGTTTGGAAATTTATTCGTATCAAAAAAAATGCAATTCTCCTTCAAAACCAGGCTGGCAGGTGCAAATATTGTTTTTAACTTTTTCTGTATCTCTCTGTCTCTCTGTCTCTCTCTCTTGTCTTCAGTTTGTTTAGTGGGTAAAAATGCATAATTCAGAATTAAAATGTTTAAAATTTATTTAATACATTAAAGCCTTTATTTTTGTGTGTTTATTTGGACATTTTGCTTAAATTATTTCCTCTTTACTTGTGATCTTTATAAAATTATCTAATCTGGTGTGGAATTTAAAATTAATTCCCGAGACTTCCGGGAAGATGGCAACCGAGAAAAGCGGGGCTTAAGAGCCCCACTAACAACCAATCTCCATTACCACAAAATCAGCGCCTTTCATAGCCAGAAAACACCATCACCAGAGGAAAAAAAAATCACTAGGCTCCAGAGAGAAAACGGACTGAGAACAGAGCTCAGAGCCACAGAGGAGATACACCAGCCTCAGGCCCGAGGACGCGGCAGCAGCGCCATACTGCCGGCGGCAGCGGCGAGTTCAGCTGACGGCTACAGCAAGCCTAGATGAGCTGCTGCTGAACAGCCAGGTGGGATTTCTCGGCACGGGGAGCATCTAAAGCTCCCAGTGGCTGAGCTCAGCACACGCTGCAGGGATTCAGAGTGGAAATCAAAACCAAGAAGAAATACGCCAGCCTCACGGCCGAGGGCATAGCAGCAGCGCCATATTGCCACTGGTGGCAGCAGCAGTGAATTCACAGAGTCCAGTACAACTACATCTGTGTACTCAAGAACAGTGAGTCAAATTGCGGGCCACAGAGGAGAAATCCCAGTACTGTATTCCCTGGGACTTGACCCAGTGGGGGAGTGGCGGTGGCAGAGATATCACACCATAGGAGAACGTGCAACCTGGCACCCCCCACAGTCTAAAGCAGCCTCTATTGACTCTCTGGGTCAGAGACTCTGTGATACAACCCAGTAAAGGAGTAGTGGGGTCTGAGATACTAATGACTCGAGATCCAGAATACCTTAAGTGAAGTCATAGTGACCCAAGGGAAGAACCCAGAGAAGGCACAAACTTCCAAAATCATGGGAAAGAGGAATAATACTGGAGCAATGAATGCCCACAACTCCACAACATCAGAACCTGATAAAACAGAAAATCAGAGATTTCTAGAAGATCAAATCAGGAAAATAACTGTGGAAATAATAGAGGTGCTTCGAAAAGAACTCAGAGAGAGCCAAAAAGAGATAAAGGATGCAATTAATGAAGTAAAGGCCTCAATTCGAAGCACAAAAAACCAATTAGACCACATGGAGAACAGAATCTCGCTCTTAGAAGATGATCATTCAAAAAATGAACGCAAAAAATATCCGACAGCAGGAATCTGATATTGAAGAAATATGGGCCCATTTTAAGAGAGCTAACCTAAGAATAATTGGAATAGAGGTGGGAAAAGAAAGTGAAACCAAAGGGATCAACAATCTCTTCAAGAAAGTAATAGCAGAAAATTTTCCAAACATAGAGCAAGAGGTTGATACACAGGTCCAGGAAACTTATAGAACTCCCTTTAGACAGGATCAGAGAAGAGGATCCCCACACCACATAATTGTCAAAATGACCAATGTGGAAGCAAAGCAGAGAATCTTAAAGGCAACAAAAACAAAGGGCCAAGTGACATTCAGAGGCAAACCAATTAGAATCACTCCAGACTTCCCAAACCAAGTCATGAGAGCCAGAAGGGCTTGGCGGAACATATTCCAAACTCTGAAAGAAAACAACTCCCAGCCAAAAATTTCCTACCCAGCAAAACTTTCTATCAAATTATATGGAGAAATAAGAAGCTTCCATGACAAACAAAAACTGAAGGAATTTATGTCTTCAAAACCAGCACTAGAGAAAATACTCAAAGAGATTAACTACAAAGAAGAAATAGGTAACACACACCAGAACCAGAGAAACAAGATTTTCCATCCAACAGACAACTAAGATTGGTTATCTGTGGAGATTCATTACTTAGGTTAGTCTTTTACCTATCTCTAAATGGTATTGTTTGTCTTTATTGTTAATTTTTAGGATTTCTAGTTGGAATATTAATATACCTTCAGATATAGCATTTGGAAATATTTTATCCCATTCTATTAGTAACTGTTAACTCTGTTTACATTGTCTTTGGATATACAATATTTTTTTTTTAGGGAGTTTGTATACTCTTCTGTTGCCTGTGCCATTGAAATCATATCCAAGAAATCACTGCCAATTTCAATGTTGTGAGGTTTTATGACCCAGATTTTCTCCTAAAAGTTTATAGTCTTAAGATTTATATTTAGATCTTTTATCTATTTTGAGTTAATATTTGTATATGGGATTAGGTAAGGGTCCAATTTTATTCTTTTCCATGTAATTATTATGTTTCAACAATATTTAGTTAAAAGATTATTATTTCCATCACCAAATGTTCATGGAAACCTTGTCAAAAATAACTTGACAATATAGGGAAGAATTTAGCTCTAGGCTTTTAACTCCAATGGTTTATATATCTGCCTTTAGAATAGTACTACACTGTTTCAATTATTATAGCTTTATATGGTTTGAAATCAGAAAAATATATATCTTCTAGCTTTGTTCTTTTTCAAGATCATTTTGGGTATCTAGAGTCATATTCCATATTAGGATAGTTTTTTTTCTGAAAAATAAATATATAAATATATGATAGTTTCACCTAAAAAAATAGAAAAAAAAATATTCTCTGGTAAGAAAGAAAATAAAAAGAAATATTGAAATGTTATCTTTAAATCATCAAAAGCTTAGTATCAGAAAAATGAAACTGTTATGTGAGATTATCATTTTTAATTTTGGATAAACTGCTATAATACTAGATGTCAACCACTAAGCTAAGCATGGGAAGGAGGGATGGGGAGAAAATGGGGTGGGGATCGGGTGAGGGCTGACTGGGCGATGTGTGCATGTATGTCTCCAAAGTTTGTATCCCACTATGATGTATGAATACAGTGCACCAATATAAAAATTTTAAAAAACATTCGCATGGCATGAGATATATAGAAAAATAGAACAAATGATACAAAGCAAGCAATAACAAATCTCTCTCCACTAAAATAAAACCAAAATAAAATTAGTCAGGCATTGTGGCACAGGCCTATAATCCTAGTACATGAAAGACTGAGACAGGATGATTGCAGATTAGAGGCCAGACTCAGCAACCAAGACAGAACCTATTTCTTTTCTTTTTTCTTTTTTCTTTTTTTTTTGTTTTTTGTTTTTTGCACTACTGGGGATGGAACACAGGGACATTCTACCTCTGAGCTACACCCCAAGCCCCTTTTATTTGTTATTTTGAAACAGGGTCTCACTGAGTTGCAAAGGGCCTCACTAAGTAGTAGCTCTGAGGCTGTCTGTGGACTGTGATCCTCCTGTCTCAGCCTCTCAAATGCTGGGATTACAAGCATGTGCCACCATGCCTGGCAAAAGAATCTATTGCAAAGTAAACACAAAACAAAATTAAAAATAAAAATTTCTGGAAATATATGTAGCTTGGAGGTATAACACCCCATGGTTTAATCCCTAGTTCTACAAGCAGGAAGGGAGGGAGGGAGGGAGGGAGGAAAGAAAGAAGGAAAGAAGGAAACTTCACATCATAATAAAATTTAATAACATATAGAGCTTCTTATGTATCTTGAATATTTTCCCTCATAACTCTTTTTGAGTAAAAAAAAAAACAGAACTATTGCTTTTGGAAGATTGGTATAGAGAAGGATATACTTCTGTGTATTTTTCCATGGTTTTCTCTCTCTCTCTCTCTCTCTCTCTCTCTTCTCTTCTCTTCTCTCTCTTTCTCTCTCTCTCCCTCTCCTTCCCTCTTTCCCTCCGTCCCTCTCTATAGTTCTCTCTATAGTTTTTGTCTTCTAGAAAACTTATTTTTTCTAAAATATATGTATATTTGAAATTTTATGTTAGAAAAATATGACTGTTTTAGAAACTTCAGCTAGAACTTATATTCTGAGTATGGTTTTATTTTTTAGTTTGTAAATCTGTTGACATTAAAGTTCTTCCAGCCATTTATACTATGATCAGAGTCACACTAATAAATATTATATATATATATATATATATATATATATTATAACTATATATAGAAAATATATGTAACTATACACACACACACACACACATATATATAATCTACACTATGACACTATGATCTGGGTCATATGCTGTTAGCTTGCAATTCTAGCAGTACTTGGGAGGCTAAGACAGGAGTGTTGTAGGTTAAAGCCAGCCTCAGAACTTAATGTTTCCCTCAACAACTTAGTGAAACACTTTTCAAAATAAAAAAAAAAAAAATAGAGCTGGTTACATTGCTCAGAGGTAGAATGCCACTAGGTTAAATCCCTAGTACCTATTACAAAAAAAAGGAGCTAAGATTTGCATATAATAGAAGATATAAAAGTACATGCATGCATAGAGAAATTTTATCTATTGTTGTCTGGCTGGATCAGCCATGTATAGATTTACCTTCACATGGCAGAATTACTCCACCAAAATGTATATAAAAGAACCCCAAACTCAGCTTCAGGTAGATGAGTTTCTACATGGTTTAGATATACATAATATACTGTGACAAATCTCATTGTTATGAAAAAAAATCTAATGTGTTTTTGGCTTATAATTTTCCACCTTATTGTGGCTTTGGACTTTAGAAATGAACTGAAATTTTAGTTATAGTGCTTACTGGTATAATTCATTTAATTATTTATAATTGACTATTATCCCTTGTAAGAAACCACAGTGAAGAATATTTTAAACTAGAATTGGCTCATAAAACTTGATTTTTTTTTTTGGACATATGGTCAGTGAAGCCCTTTTTCTCATTGTCAATTTGGAGAAGAGGTGTAGTTAGGGGTAGATAAACACTATAAACTCAGATAAACTTAGAAGTGAAGGAAGAAAATGTCTCATAGAAGTAAGATAGTTTTTAGGGAAGACATTTCAAGGTTCTCTCCATTATCTGGTTTCATTCGCACTATAAAAATAATATCACTCTCACTATCAATCATATTTGAATGTGAAATTACAATACACCAAAAAGAGTTTAAAAATTAAAAAAAAATAATTTACTTGAAACAATGCCAAGAGCTTGAGAACCCAAAGATTCTCAAACTCTCATAAGTTTGTGTTTTGGTTTCAATTTGCTGTGTGTGTGTGTGTGTGTGTGTGTGTGTGTGTGTGTTACCGGGAATTGAACTCAGTGGCATTTTACTTCTGAACTACATCCACAGCCCTAATTTATTTATTTATTTATTTTTTGAAATAGACTTTTGTTAGGTGTTGATGGCTTTGCAAGTTGCTGAGGCTGGTCTTGAACCTTTAATCCTCCCGTCTCAGCCTCCCAAGTACTGGAATTAGAGGAAGGCATCACCAATTTGGTTCTGAACCAGCCCAGTGCATCATAGGTAACCATCCATTATCAATTTTCATCTTTGGGAAATATTCATCATCTCAAAGTCTTCATTTCCATATTTATAAATGTAAGATTTAGAGAAGCTAATTTTTCCCCCAAAATGATATTCATGTAATTTGATTGAAAAAATATGCCTGTAGAAGAGGACTCATCAATGGGTATGATGACAGCCTGTCTAAAGTTGACTGTCTGAAACTGGAAGCCCCTTATTTTGAGTTTGTGATAATGAAGAATACCTCCAGTGAGAGTTCGCTTATTTTTTGTTTGTTCCATGTAATTAGAACTCAAATAATTGAATGACAGTACAAATACAAAATTTAGAACTATTGACTTTACAAAAAGTATAAAACTTAGAATAAGATAATTATACACAAATCCATCTTACCTTTTTCATTCAATTAGTAAAATATTTGTCAAGGAAATAGAATTGCCAGAGCACTATTCTTGGTACTGTGGATAGAAGTGAAGATGTGATCTGTTCCTTCAATGTGTTTGAATTCTAGTAGAGTGCATGATAATTTTACAAATAATTGCTTTGCCAATTCTTTAATTATAGTCAGCATAATGAAGAGCAAATATAAAATTTATGAAAGCCGAAAGTGTGATACGGACCTGTAATTCCAGGCCTTGGGAGGCTGAGGCAGAAGGATCACAAATTCAAAGCCTGCCTCAGCAACTTAGTGAGGTCCTTAGCAACTAAGCAAGACCCTATTTTCAAATAAAAAATAAAACAATGGTTGTTGGAGGTGCAGTTGGGAGGTAGAATGCCCCTTGTTTCAATCAGAAGCACTAAAAATTAATTAATTAATTAATTAATTAATAAAGTTTATAAAAATGAGCAGCATAGAGGTATGATAAATACTGGATCATTGGTAAAAGCTTGGGTAAGAAAATGAGATCAAAGAACTGATTAGAACTGGACTGTTCATCAAGAGAGTCTTTTTAAGGCTGGCTACATAATTCTCTTCTAGAATTGCTCTACTTTGTCATATTTAGAGTGTGAGGTGGAGACGAGAATCAGTGCCAACCCACCTTCCTAGGTTTCTTCCCAGACACTGTCTCTCATTTCAGCCCACTGTGAAGGAAGAGGGAGAGAGAAAGAAACAGAGATGAAATACAGAGACAGAGGACTTTTTTTTTTTTTTTCATAACTCCCTAGACTCTCAGGTCTTTGAAGACAGAAACTGAAATCTATATACAATGCATTCCCCAGAATTTTTGTTTCAGACCTTTGGGCATAAAACATGCTCATTTAATGACAACTGAATGAACAATTCTTCCTGCAGATTTTACATAAGCCTATCTTCTGAATAATTCAGTACAAGACTATGAGACTGGCTAAAAAATTTCTTAGAATAAGATTTTTTTTCCTGCTATTTTTAAAACACTATCATGAGAGACATAGAATGTTATAAGCCTCTTTTGGAGTTGATTATGATCATGTCCACCTGGGTCTGATAGTTTAGTCTATAGTATTCCTTGTTCTGTTATAATCTCATTTTTTTTCATATTTGTTTGCTCTCTCCAACTAGACCTTATGTATTTAGACCATCCCTTCAGCCGTGCGTGGTGGCGCACGCTTGTAATCCCGAGCTTGGGAGGCTGAGACAGGAGGATCACACAGGTTCAAAGCCAGCCTCAGCTACTTAGGGAGGCTCTGAGCAACTTAGTGAGACCGTGTTTCCAAATAAAATGTAAATTAGGGCTGGGAGTATAGCCTGGAGGTAGAAAGCCCCTGGGTTCCACCCCCAGTACCACACACACACAAAAAAAATCCCTTTGATTATCACATCTAGCTCAAGACCAAATATTTTCATATCTGTTTACAAGAAGCTGAAAAAAATGTTGGTAAGATATTGTGACATCCATTATTGCCGATGGTGTTCTTATTAATTTTTGCACTGCCCTCTTGATTATGTAAGATAAGAAATGAATTATCAGCAGGTTGTTGTGCCTTTGTGAAGAGCCTGAAAATGGTGGCGCTGACTCTGTCCCAGATGTTAATTTGCTAGTTAGAACCAGAAAGCACCACTTGTCAATGTCATGGATATTCATGACTGCCCCAACTGTTGCTCTCACCTCTGTCTTTCCAGAGGGTTGAATACGAGGCTCCTTCCAAATTGCTGTCTCTGCCTTCCCAAGCCTTTACTGGGGTGGAGAAGAGTGCTATGTTATTTTGTTTTGTCAGATCTCAGCATATTTTTCTCAATGAATCTTAGTAAAATAACAGCCTCTCTCCTTTTTCTACCAACCAGCCTCTCCTTCTCTTCCAACCCCCATATTAGCATAAACTGCCTCTACTTTATTTTTTAAAACAAAAATACAAGAATGGGAAATAGGAATTTGCAGTGGCAAATTTTTGAAAAAAATATATTTCTCTACTTTCTTTTACACTCCAAAGATATCCCACATACACAGATGTGACAACTTTTTTTAAAGCTAATTTGAGCAAATGCCTGTCTGGCAACTTAACTCTGGGAATAGTTACACTTGCCCAAACTGAAGTTCTTCCTTTGCAGGAGTGACACTGAAAGAATGTGATTGCTGGACACTCTGAAAAGAGACACTAGGAGAGGGAAGAAGAAAAATAGAAGTAATGAAAATGAAGAATACACAGTACAGTAGTGTTCGTGAGGATCTTTGTTAATGGGATTGGAATAGAAGTGTTAGCCTAAATGTGACTCTGCTTTTGTAAGATAACTCACTCAGAAGACATCTGGTTTGGCCTTGTGTGTGTGTTTTTTTTAATAAATATATTTCTCAAATTTAGCAAAGTGGAAGTAAATACAAGGGTCTTATCTAAAGATTCATGGGTGTGGAGAGTAGTGATTCCTATTAGAAGATTGATTTTTAAATTTCATCTTTTACATTTAATGCATAATTATTTGACTATAATTTCTCAGGTTATTCTTTCAAAATTGATATTATCCAACCAAACTCACGATACATTAGGCAATAGCTAAGGTCATTGTCAAACTGATGAGGGCACGTGAGGGCATTTATGGAAGGGGAAAGAAGTGCCTTTCCTATCTCTTAGTTGTATATTCAAATGGAGCATCATTCCCGTGGACAATTGCACTCTTTTACTCCTTTCAATTCCTCTGAGTTTTTATTTTCTTTTTTTTTTTCATCTCCTTGTGCTCATCCTTTAATCAGTGCAGCTTATATTTATATTTCTACTTAATGCATTGAGGGATATGGGGAATGCATAATGCATTTGTGGGAACATAAAGAATATTATATGCTACTCTTGCCCTCAGGAGTTTGCTGCTATTTGGGAAGACATGATATATATGCATGAAATGTTGAATAAAGATTCAAGATTTGAATAGCAATATAGGAATATAAATCAGATGAGCAATAAGTACTATCAGTGCTTAGTTGAGAGACCAGTGCAGGCTCATGGTCAGAAAAAAGCTTTGTTAAGTTATTTCACCCTTCTGGAACACAAGATGCTGATATAAACTTTCAAGTTTTTATTAGATTATAGTGCTTTTCCTCTCTACTCTTCAAAGTGCTTTTAAATTCCTCAACTTTCAAAGTTTACATTAAACTTTACCTTCCCTACGAAGAATTCTATAGCCTTTCTATTTCTCAGGTATCTCCTCCTTCCCTGAGTTTTTTGTATATCAGTATTTCTCTACCAAGTATTGAAAAATGGGCAACACATTATCTAATTTCTACTTTGTTTGTGAACATAAATTTAGTTACACCTCTTCTTTCAAAAAGATGTGTTATTTTTGTAGGCAGAATGTACTTTGTATTCATAAGTACCTCATAATATCAAATTAATTAATCGGTCTCACCTCTTGTTAAATAGCTATTTATAGAGTTAATGTATAGCCTAGAGACCTTGAGTCAGTTTCTCCCTTGAGTCAGTATCTCACTGAATATTAGACCCCAAAAAGACAAAGGTCTAAGAACCAGGTCTAATCTTCACTAAGATCCAGTGAGGATTTCTCTTATAACTTGAAGTCAAATTATTCTAACAAACATTTAAGGAATACTTATAGTTTTCAGTGATCACCTTAAAAATAAAAGCAGTGTTAAGAGAGATTGTAGACTCTCTTAGAGTTTAAAGCCCAGCCAAACTGGACATCGCTAACAGTGTAGAAGGATTGCCAACAGGATATAGACATTTAAAGGGGTTAAGGATATTTGCAATTTATAAGACTATGTCAGCTCCCTACTGAAATCTTAGCCTGGCATTTCAAAGTCCATTCAGTAGGAGGCAGGACAAGATGATCTCTAATGCCTCTTCAGGATTTGTCATTTTAGAACTTCCTGTATAAACACACAAATACACACACATACTACACATCCAGGGATTCAAAAGAAGGAAACTAAGTTCAACCTTTTTTCTGCAGACATACTGTTTTCAGACGAACACCCAGATTTTCTTTTCTTTTCTTTCATTCTTTTTTTTTTTTTTTTTCTGCCTCATGGGTTCAAGTTCTGTTTGGCCAAGAAAGCAGAGCAATAGTGATTCCTGGGAGAATATCTAAAACGGCAGTTGCTGAAAGGTTACAGCAAAATCTATTAGAAAAGAAAAGTTGAGGAAAATCAGGTGAGCTCATAGAAGAAAATAAGGAAAGATTGGCTCCCTTTTGGGATTAGGTCTAATTAAGGTGAGCAAGCAGCTGGGCCTGTTTGGAATAACAATTGTGCTAGCATGTCACTTTTTTCTGCTTAGTTGAAATTTATATAGTTTGGGAATGGTGGATATAAGAAAATTAGAGCTCATTTAGAATCTGTTGAAAGGACAGTGTGCCTTCATTATTAGTTTTGCATCTGAATTTTCCTGGGGCAGTCCTCTCTCTGTTATAGGTAATGGATTTTTCCCCAGATGTAATTGGATGAGTTTAATTTTTTCTTTCATTACCTGTCGAGGAGGCCTATGCCCCTACTTCCCTTTGTGTTTTATTAGGATTGTAACCCCTATTTAAATAAAGGCTTTGATTGTGCTTATATATGTTCAATCAGCACTTTCTGATTGAATAGTTCTGGTCACACAATGCTCTCGCCTAGCATTTTTTGCTAATTACATTTTCGCCCTGGCTGGGTATGTGGAAACCTCTGATGATGTTTGTTTTCTGCTTTTGATTATGCCAGAGGTTTGGTCCATCCATGGCAGCACAGGCACAAGAAAAATGGACCTTTAGACTAAAGCCCTGTTGATCTTGAAGGGTGACTTGATTGAATGTTATCTTCTGTTGAAGATAAACCAAGTCAAGTACTGACAAATGCTTAGCAACACTTTAAGTTAAAACAAAAACAAACAAAAATTACTTCTGATTATAGCTTTTGCCAGTTTCCTTCGTATAAATCCTCTCTCCATTGGCTGATTTCACTGTGATATAATTGAAGGCAAGGTTGAGAGGAGATGTGCGCAAATAAAGGTCCAGCACATCATAGGACACTTCAGTCACATCCTGCCATCAAGGCTACAGACTCCATAATCATTTTCTGATAGTCAAGGTGGAGATGGATTGCTAGATGCCTTACCTAAGTTGTAAACTCAGAAACACAATGGATGAACCATTGTGTTAATATTCTTAAATTAAATGTCCAGGTTTGCTCAGATAGCCATTAAATATTTATATCTTTTTATCCCTTTCTGGTATCTTAAAAAACTCCAAGTAGGTGTACTAGATTATAATTAAGAGAACTTTGTTCAACTCGTTCTTAGTGACCTCTGTGTCTCTGGGTACAACACTTAGTATCAGGGTTTCACCAGTTTACTCATCACTTCAGGGAAGAGACTAACAATTTAATTATAAATTCTCGTAGAAATTTTTTCATTTGCACATGGATAATATTACTACTTTTTTGAACTTTTGCATTATTTTATCTTTATATGTTGCAAAACAGATTAACAGATTTATTATCTAGAAACTTAAGTAATAATATGCTTTCATTAATTGTTTCTACAATTTAATGTATGTTGGTGGTTTTAAGAGTTGAGAAGACAGGAACCAGGCTTAATTCTTCACAAATTCTCAGTATTTCAATCAGAAACCTGAACAGAGTGAGAAATCAGTCAACATGTGAAGAAGAATTAGTGTAGTGACTGATTACCTTCAACAAAAGCAAAGATTCTTATGTGTGTTTATGTATAAGGTACTCAAGATTAAACCCAGGAACATTCCATCTCTGAGCTATACCTCATTCCTATTTTATTTTTTTACTTTGAAAGGGTATCTCCTTACATTGCTGAGGACCTTGCTAAATTGTTGAGTTTGACCCCAAACATACCTCCTTCCAAATACTGAGATTACAGACATATGCCACCATGTCCACATTTCAAATGAAAAAAAAATTAAGGAGTTAAAAGCATTTTACTTGATATAGAAATCACTTTTTAATTGAAATATTTTTAATATTTATTATTGACTAGAATGGAATATATAATTGAATTTTAATTATTTTAGAAAAAGGTAAAACAATTCTTTTACTATTTTTCTACTACAACTAAATATTCTCAACAATCTACCAAATTACTGAATTTAAATCATTTCAATTGAGTTCAAGATATATTAAACATAAGACTGCTATAAATGCAAAAGTGAAAATGTGTCTTCCAAGTTGAAAGCCCATCCAAGTGGGCTGTGATGATGCCTCTGATTCCTAGCCCCTTCTATCATTTCACCTTGGCCTCTGTGGTTGGTGGAATGGGCACTCTTGACTAAAACTCAAATGCAAGAAAGCACCATCTGCCAGCAGTGCTCTGGAGTGATGAGGACTCTGATGGAGGTAAAACTGGGGCTTTTCTTCTGGATCTTATCACTCTACCTGTTGAAGGTATCATATTTCTATGCACAAAATATAAAAAAAAAATCACCTTTGCCTCTTGGTATCAAAGAGAATATACAAAAGAAAAAATATTAAAATATAAAAGTTCCACAGGATAAATTAGTCTTGGGTTTAAATGCTTTTTTGTTAATCTAATGATGGATCATTAGACAATAAATCTAATTATAGATGGAAAGTAGAATTTCAGAGGCTGGGGATGATTTTAGTATAAAACAATGGCTGGAGTCATCTGTTTATAGCAAAATGATGGATAAAATATTGCTATTGTCTTTCACTATAAACATGATAAATAAAATAAATATCTGACCAAAAATATTTTGTGTGTTTGGAAAAGAAAGAAAATAAATTGCCAAAGCAAAACTAACGCAATGGAGATGACAGGACCAGCAACAGTTTAGGTCTTGAATTTTAATCTACTTACAGAAAGAGGGGACAGTGGCATCAACCCACACTAAATGAGGTCTAAGTATTGAGATCCACAAATAATAAAACTCTGACATGCAGTCTATAACCCAAAGAAAAAACATTCTTTATACTATTTATTTAAGTGAGTTATAAATATAAAGTAAAATGATTGAAAACATGTATACTTGAAATTACTAGCCAGCCAGGTGTGGTGGCACACACATAATTCCAGCATTCAGGAGGCTAAGACCAGAGGATTGTGGTTTGCAGACAGTCTCAGCTATTTAGTGAGGCCCTCCGCAAATTAGTGGGACCCTGTTTTAAAATAAAGAATAAAAATTAGGGGAGGGGGTATAGCTCAGAGATCGAATGCCCCTGGGTTCCATCCCCAGACCTCAAAAAAAAATTACTAGCCAAATATATGTATCATGATTTTTATAATATCTACCAGTACACACTACTAAAAAGGGAGAAAACTGACATATGACATAAAATCATTATACAATTCCAAAATATGAAAGTCATAAAGAATATATTACAATTCTGAAAAACCAACTGTTGGAATATTTGACAGAAATATAAAAGAAAATGAATAAATTAAATAGAGTTAGAGACTTATAAATTTTTATTAGTGTGTATGTGTGAGGAGGTGTTAATGGGGATTGAATCCAGGGGTGTTATACTACGAAGCCAGCCCTTTTTACTTTTTATTTTGACAACTCACTCTAAGTTGTTAGTGCTGACCTTGAACTTGTGGTCCACCTGTCTCAGCCACCCAACTATTGGGATTACAAATGTGTGTACCCATACTCACCTGAGTTAGAAATTTTAAATATAATTCCTTGAGGAACTTGCAAGTTAGCAGACTATAAGTAACTAATAAAAAATATGATTTATATCAAGCAATTTTTAGGTTATGGAAATGATAGAAATAATGATGCTTTTATTCACTTTATTAGAAGAACTGGCCAATACAAAAACTATATATATATATATATATATATATATATATATATATATATATATGTGTGTGTGTGTGTGTGTGTGTGTGTGTGTGTGTATTTTATATAGTCTATATTTTAAGATATATATTAGGATAAAATAGCATTCACATTTTATAGAACCTATCACTATAGGTATATCATATGTAAGAGAGAGAATATGCAAGGCTCTGTTACAACTAACAGGAGATTTTAGTTACAATTATTGGATTAATTCAATAATTGGATCATTATAAGAAAAATGGTGGTATTGTCATATACAAATAATAGGTGCTTTAATTTCTAAGATAATTTATCAATAGATCAATAAAAACTAGAAATGAATCTAATAGGAGATAAATAATTTTAAAAATATTTTTAAAGTTGTTGAATATATAATACTACCAAAATTACTAGAAAGGTATATAAATGGTCACTAATGAGAAATTCCAATATGGCAAAACTAAAAATCTTTCATAAAGTGATTCATAAATAGCACATAGTTTCTATCAAAATATTAATTTTTCCTAATGAAATTTGACAAATTGATCAAAGGATTTATTACTAAACAGATAGTAGCAATAGTAGCCAAGACTATTTGAAAAAAATAAAATGAGGACTGATCCAAAAAAGACTTACTCCAAAGTAATGACTATTAAAACAGCATGGCATTCAAATAGACAATAGTAAATAGAACTAAATAGAAAGTGCCAAAATGTAACCACTTCCATCTCAGAAGTATATATGACATAAGAAGCATTGAAAGCCCACATTAAAATCACAAAAAATCAGTAATTTGGTAGTAAAACTTGATTTTTTTACTCAAAATTTAATGAACTTGGATGGATTAAAATATAAATATGTGAAACAAATGGAAAGTTATAGGACAAAACTTATGAGTATTTTTTAATATCAACTTATGAAAACCTTTTGAGTATAAACAATCACATACCACAAGAGATTCACATTTTCTATATTAACATAATAACAAAATATTATCACATGACCATATAATAAATTTATGTGAGATTAGTATCCAGAAGATATAATAATATTAAAAAAACCTATAAGAAAGTTGTTTTAGAAAAAAATTAAGGATTTGGATGGGCAATTATATCTGCAAACAAGAAAAGAAACACCTAACTTTAATAACAAATGAAAGATTAAAACCAAAGAACTTAATTTTATTTCATTCAATGAATAAAATTAGATAATCTGATAATAAAATGTTGGTGAAAACCATTAGAAATATATTTTCATATAAATTGCAAATGGTAATGTGATTTGATACCAACATTTTGGAATACGGATAGAAAGATGCAAAAAATTCAAAGCTGCTTGTAATCTATGATACATCTCAGTTTTAGGTATCTATCTTAGAAAACATTTTAACATATGTTTATTGCAACACTACATAATACTGAAAAACAAAAGAGAAGGTGTGCTTTGGTCTTTAATCTGTTAAAAAAATAAATAATCTAACATTATTATGATTATTGGTGGGGGCTAGGACTTGAACTCAGGGATGTTCGATCTCTGAGTTATACCTCCAGATCTATTTCATTTTTTAACTTGAAACGGGGTCTTACTAGGTTGATGAAATTCTCACTATTTACAGAGGCTGCACTGCAGTCCTCCTGTCTCAGCTTCCCAAGTCCTGGGATTACAACCATGTGCCACCAGAGCTGGTTTAGGAGCCACTTCAGTTGGGCAAGTCACAGGGGGCTTATCATTTACAATAAACCTGTTCAGTGTTCAAGAGTTTGTCATATTGTGCTTAGAGGCTATTTAATGCTTGCTCCATTTTTCCAGTTCTGGTCATACTTTCTAGATAAAAGCAATGTTAATTTGTATAGGTGGCAGTCCCTTTGGAGTTAGAAGCTATGCCCCTGAGTGCTTTCTCACCTAGTTTCTCAACAGATCTGCATGCCTGCTGGAGATTCCTGTTAGTTATTAGCTCTTTTGGTTAGAGAAACCTTTACCTGAGAGGGGATGAGAGTATGACACAGACCTTTTACTATCCAGTCTTTTTACACTTCACTATTTAAAAGCAAATCTCTGGAAGAGTGAGATTTGGGCTCTAATACTTTTTCATCCATTTCATTATTGCAAAGTGACTTAGCAGTGGGTGAGGACTGGGGATATCTGGGAAAATACATAGCCACTGCCATCCTATTGTGCACACACACAAACAGCCTACACCCCTCCATACATATTTACATAGGCAGGAGACATGGGTGATTTTTTTCATATCATGAATAATTTTAACACTACAGACGTTCGACTTTGAATCAACAACTAGTTTCAGAGGATCATAACTGCAGCCAAATAAAGTTTCTAACTAAAATTAGTTACTTTTTCTATTTAACAAATGACTGCCTGCTGCATCTCCTGTGGTCTCTCTTTCATCTTCCTCTTCTACAGTCACATGTAACAATGACTCTTTCACTTCCGAGTCTATTTTCTTCTTGGCTTCCCTAAGTGTAAAACTTGCAGTTCCTACTGCCAAATGACTTTTTCCTGGCTGTGCCTAGGAGATTCCAGCCCAACACACACTTCTGATCATTCCTATATTATAATCAGATTTTCATGTTTATGAGTGTCTTTACCCTTTGCAAGAATCCAAGAAGTGGGATGGGAGATTCACATAGAAACAAATAGCTGGGCAATGCTTGTAATCTCAATACTTGGGAGTCCGAGACAGGTGGATTTCATGTTCTAGATCAGTCTCAGCAACAGTTGGAGACTGTTAGCAATTTAGCAGGATCCTGTTTCAAAATGTAAAATGAAACAGGGAGTAGCTCAGAGGTAGAAGGTCCCTGGGTTCAATTCTCAGTATCACATAAACACAAACATATACATATGCACACAACACTGTGAGAACAAGAATTCAAACACAATCTTAGGCAGACAGTGTGCTATTTGCTTTCAAGAATTTTATCTCATTTACTCTACACACACACACACACACACACACACACACACACACACAGTCCTGGACAAATTCACCCGGTGGGAAATGTTTATCTACAGATAAACATTTTCATGACTATGGCTGGTAAGTGGGAGTCATGCTGGGCATTTCATTAGGGGAACCCTTCACTTGGGTTCCAGCCCTCTTTCCTCTGTGTTCTTTCACAGCTTTGGAACCTCTGCATTTCTGTCTCCAGATATCTATAGACCAACATTTTATATTCAAGTGCTTATCACTTTTAGAAATAGATTATAGGGAAGCCATTCAGTAAAAAGTAACTTGGCAAGGCAATTTGCTTCTGTGCAGAAGGGTGTACAACTGACAAAAAGTCTGGTAAACAAGCACACCAAACTGGCAATCTGTTCAGATATTTTTTCTAACATGATTCTACCTCTTGTACTGATTGGTGAGGGCTTGGGTTCACAACACTGTGGGATTGGCTACTTTTTAATACAGACAATAAGTTTGAAAAAAAAAGTTTAACATCTGGAAGATTTCTGGTCACCTAAAAGTTATATGAGCTATGATGGAAAACATAGGTCAACCAAATGTCATAGGAGCTCTAAAATGGCTGACATTCTTTCTGGAAGATTAGGTCAATCAAAGGTCACAGGAGTTAAGATGGCTGATACTCATGAAGATTCAAGAAATGGAGTATACAGACACACATACAATTGGAAAGTGACTGCCTAAGCTTACAGTTACAAAATGGAAAAAAAAACACACTTCTTTGCAATTTGCTACTTCAATAGAAAAGATTGTTAATTCCTGAAACCACTTATTCTTGGGGGCACTGGATTTAAAATATGAGCTCTGTGGATCTAAAATTCTGGCATAATATTTTAGCTACTCCACATACTCTTTCTATGATTTTGCATATTGCTTCATCAGCCAGCCCTTAGTTACCACATCTGTATTTTGGGGTACTAATAGCATCTAATTAGGCACTAATCATTTATCCTGAATAGAGGCTACAGTTTTGTCTTGGCTATTAACTGCAGGATCTATTTCCTACTGTAGTATCTCATGATTCTTACAAGACCATAAATATTTAACATTTGACACTATCACAGTTTTTTCATGTTGAGCACTAGGCAAATTTTCTATAAAGTTGTATACTATTGAAGAACATCTTATATCTCTAGGTGATAATGCTAGTTATGGTAGATTTATAGTCTACACAGAAATACTGAAGAATATATTTTACACATTTGACCTAATGTTTTTCCTTCTTGCTTCCAGTGAGCAAAAGGCAAACTTTATTTTATAGAGTCTGATAGTGGGGGAAAAAACCAACAACAACCCTGGTATGATTCACACCTCAATTTTCTCATCTATTTTTTGAGAGTTGAACTAGAACCTTATAAAAAAAAAACAGCAGCTATGATTTATTGTGTCTTAGATTCAAATATATATGCCTACAATTATGTTTTCATCTTATTCAGATTTTAGATAAATCTTTATTTCTGCACATGAGGAAAACATAAAATAAATCTACATGTAATTATTTGATTTGTTTTATAAGATGCTTTTAAAGACAAATAAAAGTTAGGAAAGAGAGTATTAGTGTTTTCCTTGACATTTGACTCAGTTTACATTTTAAATTATGGCTTCTTCTACAATGTAATTTTGAGGTGATGACCAAGTTCTTGGATTCGTTTCACAGAAGCATGTGAAAGAACTGAGGTATGGAAATGAATCAGTTTCCTACAGTGGGGAGGGTCACACAAGATGATGATCCTAAGAACACTGGGGGCTGACTGGGCGATGTGTGCATGTATGTCTACAAAAGTTTGTATCCCACTATGATGTATGAATACAGTGCACCAATAAAAAAAAATTTTTTTTCAAAGTGTCACAATTTCTAGAGTTAGTGGGGCAGGCTGAGGAAAAGTGTAAGAGCTAAGACTATTAAGGGGACCACAAGAGTTTGTGCATTATTGAGCAGATGTAGGATCTTGCCTCATTAAACCTCTCCTGTTTAAATCTACATGCTCACTTCTTTTGACTGTGCCATTGTTCTTGGTTTATGCACCTACTTAATTCTAACCTATTTTACAAAATTTAAAGTAATTTCTTCTACACTGTACCTCCATAAGCTATAGTTGTCTCTTTCATTCTTGCTCTTGCTTTCTTGCTCTCTCTCCCCTCACTAGCAAATTTCTTTTCTTGCAGCATGCACAGTAGCACCAAAAGCCCTTGATGAAGAGGAAATGTTTTCTCTCTGTGATTTCATCTTGCAATGATGCACACACTAGGAACTTTGTCCACATCATAAGGGCTGGAGGGAGAGCTTCTGCCTCCACCTTTTCACATTCTTTCCCCCAAGGAAATTAAAGGGATAAATGTAGCTTCCACTGAGTCAAGTTCATGCATTAGCTATTTGCTGCTCATTTTATCAAATAGTAAGTAGAGGTATGGAAGGGTGGGAAAACATGATGCCAGTATTTGTTCCACATAGTTATGATAACTAAAATGATGCTAAACTTTAGGGCTGAATCTGGGTAGAAGTTGAACTAAAAGCATTCAGCCTGATACTCCAGTACTTTTGTGAATCTGTCCTGAACTTCATAAAAATATTACCCAATCCCCTCTAATTGTGTTTGTGTAAGCCAAGCACTGTGAAAATTTACAATGTGTCTTTGCCTTCTGCTGTTCCACTTCCAAACCTGTGATTTCTTAGACTTTATCTTCCTGTCCTCTAAAGTAGTATGGCCTTCTTGTTTTTTAATCAAAATTATCACTTTCATTCTGTATTTTAATTTACATAGCATTTTAATCTCTCCTATGAGAATGCAAACTTCTTGGATACAGGGGCAACAATTTGTTCAACTTTATATCCTCTATAATTTGTAACTTAATGCCTTGCATACAGGGAAAACTCGTTATTTAGTTGTTAGCCGGGGCAAGGAAACTAATGAATGAAAACTGATGGGAATCTTGTAATCATGGCAGACAAAAAAGATGTGGGTGAGAGTTATAAAAATATCTAAGGAAAATAAACTGATTTAGGAACAGGAATAATTCATGTCTTCTACCCTATGTTTTGAAATTCCATACAAATGGTTATTGGTAATATTTTACATATTCTAAGCTGTTAGACATCATACACAAAGGTCCTTTAGTGCACAATCCCTGCACTTGGGAGGATAGGACAGGAGGATCACATGCTCAAGGCCAACTTCAGTAAATTAGTAAGACTTTTTCCAAATAAAAATAAAATATGGCAGGGAATATAGCTCAGAGCTATAATACCTTTGGGTTTAATCTATAACTTCTCAAGAAAAAGAAAAAAGAAAGAAAAATCTTCACTCTCTATATTTGCAATTGGTCATAACAAATGTGTGTTTTAATTTATGGAGTTTTTTAATGTAATAATTATGGCTATATTTGTATAACTTGAAAAGGCTGAACTGAATAGTAAAGAGGTGGTCACTCTATGGTTAGGATGTTTATACCAGTTATTTTTGGCCTCGTTATTCTGACGTTTGTCATGAATTATACCTTCTGAGACATATTTTTGGTAGTAAAATTAAAATACAAAACTCTTAAAACCTTAGAGCAAAATGAAGGTCACTCATAGCCTGATTTATGATGAAATTTTCACTAACTTTCTCCAGAATCTTTTGGGCACTAGGTTTGATAAAGCATATTAAAGCAGATAATTATATCTATTGATGACTTAGTACAAAAAGGTTGAGACTAGGAGGGCAATACAATGAAAGTATTTGAATGAACAACATATCTGCCTGTCCAGGGTTGCAGCGGGAAATCAGAGTCTCTGCCTTCTCATTTTTTTCTTATCTTTCTTTCCAGAGTGTAGGTAAGTCTGTATTGATGTCTGCGCTATTGTTAACTTGCATAATTTATGTAACTCAACTGATAAATATGCCTAACTAGGATGAGAACAAGACAAGCAGAAATTGTTTATCATATTCACAAATATTTCTTAACTCAGAACATCAAAATGACCCAGAGTTTTATTTTATCTGGGACTCAAGAAGCAAATAATTTATTCCTCAAATCTAGACAAAGGCTATCTTGGAACATGGTGACTGTAGTTTCAACAGAGTTATGGCAAGGTAATATTAATTTTTTCAATCAAGTCTTCATATCTTGTTAGTAATATCTTCCCACATTAACATATTAGCCGTATCCCATTGCACTATATTAATATTCATATCATATCAGAATTTATTGTTGCTTATACAGTGTTAAAGTCATATCACATTTGTGACTTTCATATCAGATTAGTGAAAGTGGATCCTAATAAGACTTTCATATTCAATTACTAAGGTAACAGTTTTGTCTTTCCAAGTCACTTCTAACTTGAGCCCAGAGTACAAATTGATGAATGTGGTAATAAAGCAATCTTTCTGGCTGAAGATGGATGGCACCTGGGACCAAGGGGCCTGTGAAAGTAAGACTTGAATAAAAGGGGCAAAACTGACAGGAAGAAAATCTACCCTGTGTCTACAGAGCAGCACTTCTGAAGCAAATACTGCATGAACTGAACAAGTTAAAAATACAAACCTGCAGCTTGGTAATTTACACCCCACCTTCATCACCCTCTTCTATCTCAGTGATTAGGCCGTAATAGAAAAAGAGGGAAACACAATGAAACTGCACATGAAATTGGTATGTGGCTTCTGTTTCTTCATATGCTTTCCCAGAAATTACTCAAAGTCAGAGAGATTTTCTCCTTGTACTTAGATGGTGGTTGAGACTATTGAGGCAGATACAAATTGTAGAAATCCTAAAATACAACTACATAATTATTTGATGTATTATATTACACATAATTTTGGAAATCTATTTCAGGAAACAGTAGAAATATGAGTATATGCATATGTTAATTGAATGATATTGAGGCATGGACTCTGCTTTTCTCTCCTTTTCACCAGCCTCTCTGTTAGTCATATATCCGTTAATGTAACAAAATACCTGAGATAATTCAACTTTAAAAGAGACAGTTTTGTTTTGGCTCATAGTTTTAGAGGTTTGGGTCCATGATTGGTTATCTTTGTTGTTTTGAGAAAGAAATGTATAAAGAGAGAGAAAGAAGGAAAGAGAGAAAGAAAAAGAAAGAAAGAAAGAAAGAAAGAAAGAAGAAGAAGAAGAAGAAGAAGAAGAAGAAGAAGAAGAAGAAGAAGAAGAAGAAGAAGAGAAGGAAGGAAGGAAGGAAGGAAGGAAGGAAGGAAGGAAGGAAGGAAGATGGGAACATGAGAATATTCTATCATTCTCAGTAGAGCCAAGCTGAGGACCATCCATTCAACATATCCCTTTGGTGTACATGCAAGATCCAAACTATAGCCACTGTGTCTCATCATTGCTATATCATATAGATTGCATGAATTCTTTGTGTGCATGTAGAAATGAAAACATTAGCAGAATTTGTGCAGGTACTGAAAGTCAGGCCCAGAAGACAAATCAATCATAATTCTCATCTAGTAGAAGATACCAGGCTTTCTCCATTATCTAAGAATGCTTTTACACACACACTCTTGCACAAACACATGTATGTATGGTGTGTATATAAATATTTAAAAATTGTTTCATGTTTCTCTGCCGGCAGTCCCTTGAAGAATTTTGAACTATTCTTTTTATAGTTTCTTCTGCTTTACATTCCCTTTTTACAAAATTATGCTACTCTTCACATCTTTCTTCTTAATTTCTTTTCTGGCATATGAAAGATTTCAATTTATTCCAATTAAAATATTAAAAAAAACTATTGCCCTTTGTTTCAGTCTCTTTGTTCATCATATTCCTGCACCCTCGCAGGTCATACATTTTTATACCTGTAGACCATGGTTTTACTGTCTCAATATCATGGCTTGTCAGCCCATCAGAATCTAACTTGCACTTTAAGAATAGTGTATGTCCTCCTGTGATCAAAGGTAACAGCCACTGTATAAAATTGAGGGGGCATCTTTTCAGTCTATAAATTCTGATCTCACAGCCCATTGGTCATTTGCTCAATCTCAACCTTCTTCTTTGCTATTTGGCCTTGTAGCTTTTGTGAAGCCACTTCATTTTAGATTTACTTCAGCTTCATTACCTGCATGTTCTCATACCTCTGCCAAGCCATTCAGCCAAGTTCTCCTTCAGGCTGCATAACCAATTGAATTGACTGGATATCATCGTGCCCCTTGATGGTTTCAGTCTTTAGTGTACATGAAAATCGCCTAAGGGTGCTTGTTAAAATTTAGAGTGCTGGATCCAATCCCTTGCAGTTTGAACTAGAAAACTAGAGGCCAACCATTACTGTCTGCCCTGTGCCATGTGATGCCTTCCCTTTCCCTTACACCCAGCCTCCTGTCCTCAAGATCTATTGTTTTTAGCATATGTCTGAGAAAGGAAGTTTACTCTCTTATGGCTTTTTTTGGCCATTACTTAACTAGATTAATTAATAGCTCAATCAATAGTTCTTTCCTCTATGAAGATGGTAACTGAAATTTTTAAGAGGACATTTTAAAATATATAAATCTTCTGACAACATTTTTCTCAATTTTTCATAAATTCACTTTTATTTGAAAGAAAATGCTAGAGTCTGATGTGGTGGCCGACACCTGTAATCCCAGTAGTTGGAAGGCTGAAAGAGGAGGACCACAGATTTTAAGCCAGTCTCAAAAATTTAGTGAGACTCTGAGCAACATAGTGAGACTGTTTTAAAATATAATGTAAAAATAGGTATAGAGTATAACTCAGAGGGATAATCCCCTTGGGTTCAGTCTCTACTATCAAAATAGGAAAAGGCCAGGCGTGGTGGTCCATGCTTATAATACCAGCACTTCAGAGGCTGAGACAGGAGGATTACACAGGTTCAAAGCCAGCCTCAGCTACTTAGTGAGGCTCTCAGCAACTTAGTGAATCCCTGTTTCCAAATAAAGTATAAAATAGGTCTGTGAGCTATGAGTATGCCCCAGAGGTAGAAAAGTCCCTGGGTTCCACCCTCAGTACCACACACACACACACACAAAAAAAAAGGAAAAAATGAAAATATAATGCTAGGAAATAGATAAATTGGTATTATATTTCACAATTTCCCAGAACCATAGAAAATTTTAGCTAGCCCATCTCTTCATATGAATCACTAGGGTTTCCGTATGTACAGAATGGAAATAATAAAGAGACTATAATTTTAATATATATTTATTACTTTCTGAGAAAATTCAATATGTTAAATATATGCTCAGAGGTGGATCTACATTTTGTGAAGCTCAAAGCGTATAAAAAATGAGAAGCTCTCCTTAAGAAAACAGAAAATTATAGATATAAAGTTTTTAGAATTTCCCCAAGGACAGCATAAAAATTAGGGGTTTTGAAGTATTGGCTTTATAATATTCTGTTTAGATGCATTTTCAATTTATGCCCCCCAAAAGCACATAAAGGCTACTATTAGTTCCATATGATATATTAAAAATTTAGGCATAGGAGATTAATCAAGTTTCCCAGGATCTTCCAGTAAGAAGGTTGAGGTTAAAACTGAGGTTAAATTAAGTCATGTCTAACTCTAGAATCTGTGTTCCTGAATACTTCTCTGTACTATCCATATATCTATTCAAGGCAAAGTTAACCAGTATTTTCTGTGAATACTCATGAATGATACTAGTATCCTTTTCAAACAACAGTAGTTCTCAGCCAGACATGGTGGTGCATACCCGTAATCTCTGTTCTTGGGAGGCTGAGACAAGAAGGAACACAGGTTTAAGATCAGTCTTGACAATTTAGTGATAATTTCAGCAATCTAAGAAGACTGTTTCAAAAACTATATAAAAATAGAAAAGGACTGGGGCTGTAGCTTGGAGGTAGAATGTCTCTGGTTTCAATCCTCAGTATCACAAAAATTATACATATGATATAGGTATATATGTATTATATATGATAATTATATGCATTATATATTACATCTATAATAATTTTTAAAAAGCTGCTAATTCTCTGTTGCAGTTAAATTCTGAATTCTTACTGAAAGCCTTAAAATGTTCTTCACACCAGCAAAATTTCTCTTTATCTATAACATAAAATACTTTCCAGGCTAGATTGATTCTGTACAGAACAAAACTACCCCATGCTATGCTCCATCATCTATGGGCACACTCTTATGCAGGATCAAACCACTCCCAATGTTCAGGTCGAACCACATCTTTACATACTATTATCTGCCCTGGGTAGTCTAGTGGATCATGGTGATTTCCTTTTCATTGTTTTTAAAGGGCATGCTGGTCTGGTCATTCCTTTTGAAAAGAGTAGTAGCTACACCTTTGCCAGTTCAGATTCACTTGCAGCTGTAAACATGCAATGTGAGGAGAATATCAGCTTCTTCCTTCAGTTCTCTATGCCTTTACACATTGTGTCTGTGCCATGAAGAATCATAAGTGATACTTGCAAAGGCCATGTTGGTTTGATAGCTTTACTCCTTGGTGTGGGAATCATTAAAGATTTATGTTTTCCTTCTAAGATTTTCAACTGTCAAAGTCACTAAAGGATTCAGGGTGGTTCTTTCTTTTTATCTTAAAGCTGTAAGTAAATTTATTTGCCTACTTAGCTGTAAAATTCATTAGTCCATATGCATGGGGCAGCTTTAAAAAAATCAGGTGTCTCTTTATCTTGGCTGGTTTTGTGAGGACTTTTAGAGTGTTTCTTTCACCTGCTGGGGATTTTGGTGGGGAAAAAATAGAATATTTGAGTCTGGGATGAAGGGTTAATCATTTCACCTGTATGACAGCAGAAATTCCTCAGAGACTTCCACTACCTTCTGCTTTAATAAGCTTACTCCCTCTCCTTCTCACACAGACTTGGCCCTGTCACTTTCTAAGGTCATAGATTTGGTGATCTGGTCATGCTAAATCAAAATTCACACTAGTCCCAAACACAATGGAGATTTAGAGACTTTGTCTTTAGGGCCCAAGAAAGATGCTAGAATCTCTTTTGATAACATCATCTTCTTTTTAATTTCTTGGCAGAACACTTTTTGCAAATTGAAATCCTTTATCTTACAGCCAGAAATCTTAGCTTTGACCCTGTTGCCCTTTAAGTATGAATAAAAGCTGGCATTGAATGATACCTTCTTTATGTTTGCCTGGTCTACTTGACGGCTTAAGATTTCGTGGAGCTTAAAAGACAGCTTTCATCTTTTATTCTAAATGAATGAGATGAATGAGTTCCTTTTCAGATTACCAGAATTTAGAGACCTCTTCTCTATTTCTTTTTTCTTCTTCTTGGATGGGTCCAAATTAGAAAGTTCATTGGAATTACAATCTGGATTTATTTAATGTCTTCTTGGTAGATTAGCATTATTCAAACTATAAGCTGTTGTTTCAAGTAATACGAATTTATACTTCAGTTTCACACAACTTTAGTATTTAATCAGGATCTCCTCTTGTCAATTAATCAGTTTATTTACATTTATATTACACTGTTCAGGCAGGGGGTGTTAGAATTTAACATACTAACATGCACACACTTGCTCTTCCTGACATCACCCCATCCTCCTGTCAAGAAGATAAAATGATATCAATATTAGAGCCAACTGGAAGTGAACAACTACCTATGTGTCTAACTTTGAATATTAGCACTATCAAACAGTGAAATATATGTATTGCATATGAGACAGGATTAATAGCAATAGCCTCCATTATGAACATTTTACTTCGACTTTGCAACGATTTGAAGCTATTTTTGAGACTGAATTGCACAGAAATGGAAGTACATAAGCAACGTTGGTTGCTTTGGGATGGATCAAGGAAGTGCTTCTGAAAAGAATTACAAGTCTAAGTGTGCCTGAAACAGAAAATATTTGCTATGGACTAAAACACATCCTCCCTAGATTCTTATGAAAACCCATGTTACTAAGTGGGAGAAAGGTCCTTTATGGAGATGATTAAGGCTGAGTTTATAAGAGTGGGCTATGAGCCCATGGAACAGGTTCATTTATTTGAAGATACATAAGAGCTCTGTCTCTACCAAATAAAGGCATAACAGAAGGCAGTGACCTACAACAAACCAGAAAGAGAATCCTAACCAGAACTCAATCACGTTCTACCCTGCACTTGATCTTCCAGTCTGCATAACTGTGAGAAAATGAATTTATGTTGCTTAAGCCATTCGGTCTGTAATTTTTGTTTTGGAATCCCAAACTAACTAAAACATCATTAGCATATAGAAAAATGTAATTAAAATACAATAAAAGAATAAAACTGAATGTAGTTTGGGTAGTCTGCAGTCTCAATAATAACTGGAATGCTAGCTTGGAGTTAAAATGCAGGTACAATTCTTAAACATGTACAGAAAACAATTTCCAGGTATTTTAATAGGAATTTGGTGGAAACATCTGGCTTGATATTTTTTCTCATATTCTATCTTATCTTTTGTGTCCTGAGATTTGTCTTACATGAAGAGAGGACAGAATATGAGGAATGGCATACATCTTCCTTTGCTATCACACAGGAAGACTGTTGATTTTACTAAATCAAGTGGGTACTGAATGTCACCGTGGCAAGAATATGGAGTTTGAAGCCAGCTGTTCGAGTGCTGGTTTAGCAACATCACAAAACTTAGTTCTTGGATTAAGTTATTAACATGGTCAAACTCAGTTTGTCTCATCTTAAAAAGACACTTACCTTGTTAGCATTTCTTGGTAATTACATGAGCTTAGATTTAAAAAAGCAAGGTATAATAATCATTACATGATAGACATTTTACAAATGAAAGAAATTTTTAAATTTTTGTCTCACCATTTTTATTTATATTGGAGTGACAGACCTTTATTTTATGGAATAGATTAGATTTATTTGGATTTTGTGTCAATAACAAAAATCGAAAACATTCTCTTTACTATTTAAATGAAATTTTATGGATATAGAATAATTGTCTGCTATTGAAATGAAAATATAATTATTTTCAAATGAAAATAATAAGCAGTTTGAAACTTATAATAAAGTCTCTCTAAATGTCAAGTATTATGATTTGATTATTTTGAAAACATGGTTTCTTTCAATAATCAAATACATTAAAAATTAATTCTGATACACATAAACACAATGTTGTTATTAATATCCACTTCTTTTTTGGTGGTATTGGTGTTCCTGTAAACCCTTCTACCTCTGGGTTACACTCCAAGACCTATTTTTATACTTTTTTTATTTGGAAAAGTTTCTCTTAAGCCAGCACGGCTGGCTTCAAACCTGCGCGATCCTCCTGTCTCTGCCTCCCAAGGGCGGGGATTACAAGCGCACCACCACGCCCGGCTTTAATATCCATTTTTACATTTATCAATGACCCCTTGACACATCACTGTCTTACAAAACTAATATCCATAATACAAAGTTCCTAGGCCTAGCCTTTCAGTGTTGTGACTATTCCCTCATGTCCCACTTTGTAAATGTTCATTTGCTTGTAATGGCAATTTATGTCACTGTGCATTATACGGATGGCCTAATTCAAGGCTAGTCATCCAGTGGAGATAACTTCACTTTGAGGGAAGTTGGTTAATGGTTGGAACTAGGACGTTTTACTGTACCATATCATCGAACTGTCTTTTCTACAATGTCTTTTTTACTGACTATGCCTAAAAACATTTCATTATGCTCAGTCACATACACTTATTTTCATTAGAAGGGTATCATTTTCATTGTAGTTCCACCTTCCCAGTGCCAGAAAAGATTTGGGTTTCTTACACTGCCATAAGGAAAGAGTTGGATTGAAAACAAAAATTCTTATTACTCATTAGGTGTCCAGTAGTCTAAATAAGTGAATATGCTATCCTTCATTGAAAAAGATGCGGCTCACAGTCAGGGTCTAGCATATGTGCAACTGGAGGGGAAGGCTACAGGACTTTAGGAGCTCTAGTAGTCTCTCCCGAGTTTTCCATCTACAATTCCCACCCCACCTGCATCTTCTTCCTTCAGTAAACTTGATTATAGACACAATCCAAAATATTCCACTGGCATTTACCCATTCATTCATCTCTTTTTTCATTTCAGTTTAAAAAAGAAACACAGCACAACAATCATTTTATGATCTCTGTCTGGCTCTGCAAACTCAAGGATAAAATATTCAATGATAATTGCTAAAGAGAGTAATGTGAAGGGTGATATAATGTATTGTGTATAATGATTGTGATTCAGGGTTTTAAGAACTCTTATGGATATTTGAATACCAGGCAGAACAGACAGGGTGCTGAGACAGTCACAGGTGTCTTGACCAAAGGATCAACAAAGGCCCACTGCACAGAGGGGGAACACTGAGAAACATTGACAGGGAATGGGATTTGAAGTGAAGGCATGGAACATCCTGTTAGCACCTCCATGGGATGAGAAACTATACCAAAGATCAGCACTGGCAAAAATCAAATATGATTTGGAGCCAGGATGGAAGATGAGTTCGAGTTACATAAAGCTTTTTCTTGTAACTATTGGCTTAACATTATAGTACTAAAGATTAATTTTTTTATTTTATTTTTTTTATTTTGGTGATACTGGGGATGGAACCCTTCTACCTCTGGGCTACACTCCCAGACATATATATATATATATATATATATATATATATATATATATATATATTTTTTTTTTTTTTTTTTGAAACAGGGTCTCTTAAGCCAGCAAGGCTGGCTTTGAACCTGAGCGATTCTTCTGTCTCCTCCTCCCAAGCGCAGGGATTACAAGCGCACGCCACCACACCTGGCAAGATTAATGTGTTTTCGGAACAATGATTATTTTTTTATAAATGTCAAAGTTTTCTATTTAAAAATGACATCATTAAAGCCGGGCGTGGTGGCACACACTTGTAATCCCTGCGCTTGGGAGGCAGAAACAGGAGGATCGCGCTGGTTCAAAGCCAGCCTCGCTGGTTTAAGAGAACCTGTTTCCAAATAAAAATAAATATAAAAAATAGGTCTGGGAGTGTAGTCCAGAGGTTGAAGGGTTTCCAGAAACCCCAGTATCACCAAAAATAAAAATAAAATATAAAAAAATTAAAAATAAAATGGCATCATTAATATAATTGTTTTGGTGTGAATGTGTCTACTGCATATATCCTCGCCTTTATTTCCATAATCCCACCAGTTTCCTTCATCACGTCATACAAAACATTGATTTAATTGCTCCCTTTAAAATCCACAATAGGATGCCAGTACATCTAGAGGAATCATCCTTATATTACCAAATCTGAGTCCTGACAGATTCTCTGGAGATTAAATACTGAAAAATCCAAAACAACCTTTCTGTTAAACTCTCTCAAAAATTTATTTGGCTTATATCTAAAATCCCCATAGCATACAGTAATTTATTCATTTAATTACTGAGGGGTGAAGTTTGTATGAAATGTACCTTCAAGGATTCAGCAAGAAGTAATATTATTAAAATGACAGATTTTATGGATACATGCTTGATATTTTTTGAGGGCCAAAGTGATTTACTTTGACATTTTTTTCAATCTAAAGTTTTTCTAATCACTAACAATTGCTTCCAATTTAATGTGTGTATCATGTATTTGGTAATGCGCTGCAGCCAGCACAATATATTGTCTAAGGAAATCAGTTATAAATGGGGAACTGACCCAACAAACTTATTTCACTTGTAAATTCTACATCCAGTGAGATATTCTCTTCTGCCTTTTCTGCATTTCTTCATAGATATAATACATAGATATAATACTTTATATATAACTTTACTTTTAAAGAGTATAAATAGTATAAGTATATATTATATATATATATATATATATATATATATATATATATATATATAATTTTATGAGATTCAAAATAATATAAACATGCTTGCACACAGCACTTGGTATATTTCCCTCTGTATAACCCCCTTCCGTTTCTTTCTTCCCTCCATTTCTACAGGCACCTAAATTATATATTTATCACTCTTTCAAAGATGTTTTGCAGTTTCCCATTTTCCATATCCCAAATATATTTTACATATTGTTTTCTAATCTTTTTAATACTTTATTATTCACTCTATTCTAATCAAACATTGTTTCTTATTTTATTGTCTCTAAACTTAACCCTACATCAATACTTTATTTAAAAATTAATTAGAATTAAAATTTCCACAGGCTGCTGCCTACAGTATATTTTCTAAGAAAATAAGATTAAAATAAATTCACAAGGGTAATCTCAATTTTCTCATAATGCTAAGCATCAGAAAATTCAAGGCTGTGTCTCTATTTTTATAGATAAGGCATTAAAGCTCTGTGTAATAACGTGATTGGAGATTATTCCCAACCAGAATTGAACTTGGGTGTTGTGAGGTAATAGTGGGGTATGTGCATACCAGCTCCTAACTGGGTCACAAAGGTATATGTTCTATGTATGAACAGTGTTACATAATTTACTAAGAGCAATAATGATGAAAAATCATAATTATTATAAAAAATGCTACTTGTGTTCTGCAAAATCAGGACAGAGAATCTGCCTGGCCCTCCACCAGAGAATGCTGGGAGTTTAACAATTAAAGGCTGCTTCTCTAGAGACTAGAAGCTGTGTCTCTCTCCACATTGCTAATGAAGAGTAATTCATTTTACCTCGCCCCCACCTTTAGAAATCAAAGTTCAAGAGTCCGTATCAGACGCGTTTGAAAGGCGAGGTCTTCTCTTCCCCTTGCCGTGCTGTGTCTCCTCTTCAGGGAGCATTCTCCTGTTCTATTAATTATTGTGCTTCAGTGGAATTATTATTCATGGACTAGCATCTCAAAATACTTGACTTAGCACTGGGTCTGGAACTAATACTAATAAGTACAGAGCTGAGTAGTGGGTAAAGTTCGTTTTTTTCCTCTTTCATTTTTGTTATGCACATAAAGAAAAAAAGTGCTTTTATTCAAAACTCAGGTAGCTGTCTTACATTATAAACATAATCTAGTCTGTTGGTGTGCTAGGGGCAGTGCTGTACAGAAATGCCCCCTCTAAGAGCATTCTAACAAAATGGGAAAACAAATTCCAAATTTCCAGATCACCAATGTGAAAAGCAGAAAAAATATTAATTAAATTTGTAGTGATACTAATGCAATATACAGTAATATTTATATTAGTGTAAGGCATCCTTGTTCATATCTATTTAATCACTGACTGCAAATATGGTTCAATATTGATAAAAAGAGGTGTCTATATTTAAAAGTAAGATTATTGGCTGGGTGTGTTGGTGAACACTTGTCATCCCAGTATTTGAGAGGCTGAGACAAGAGGATTATGGTTTGCTGACAGCCTCAGCTACTTAGGTCCTTTGCAACTCAGTGAGATCCTATTTCAAAATAAAGAAAAAAAATAGGGCTGGGAATGTAGCTCGGAAATAGAATGCCTCCGGAAATAGAATCCCCGCGCTTGGGAGGCAGAGACAGGAGGATTGAGCAGGTTAAAGCCAGACTCGCTGGTTTAAGAGACACTGTTTTCAAATTAAAAAAAAAAAAAAAATATATATATATATATATTAGGTCTTGGAGTGTAGCCTGCGAATGGTTCCATTCTCAGTACCACCAAAAATAAAAAAATAAAAAATAGAAAAAGTACGATTATAATGGAATGAGATTTGCTTTGGGTGGTAATCACATTATATATCCATTGGTAAAGGTTAGTCTTCTTCAAAGTATTCCACATGAAAACCTGTTTTATAAGTTAGAAAGTACAATCCTAATTATGAACTGTAAATAAATAACAGCTATCTGTTTTTTCAGGAAATGGTGGCTTATTTCTCACTATTAATAGAAAATCTGCTGGCATAGGTTTATCACTTCTACTAATAAAAACAAAGTTGTTTTCTATTTTCCACTCTGCTGTCATGATCAAATCATGATGGCATTTGAGTATTAAAAGATTTTATGATGGCTGACTCTTCTTCAATTGTATATTTATATTTAATACAGGGGAAGAGGAGAATAGGTAGGGTCAGCAAGCTTTCTCTTGTATCTTTTTCTCATCAGAAAATTAAAACAAGACCTCGACATTATCCTTCCGACTATTTATCAAAAACTGGACCTTATCCCTCTCCTAGCTGCAAGGCGTTTAGGAGACCAGGTTTAGGACATATATTTTTGGTCATAGGTGATCATAGAGGGAAAAGGGAGCTAAGGTTGGAGTTGGTGCTGAAGAAAGCAAAGTATCTTCCATAGAATTCAGTTATTTCTACTGAATTCTATTATTCAAAACTCTTCTTGGGCTAGAGGTATAACTCAGATGTAAAGTGTTTGCCTAGCTGGCACAAGGCCTTCAGTTCAATCCCCAATACCGCAAAAAAAAAAAAGCTAAAACAAAATCTTTTGTTAACTGACAATTTTATTCAAGAAAATTTTCTTTTATGAGGGAGGAGAACCTGTCTGCTTTTGTTTAGTTTTGCACAATTTCTCACAACATGAGTATTGAATGAATGAATTCATGAGTGAACAAATGAACTAGCACAGGTTTTGTTTTGTACCAAGTGCCTGTACATGTTCTGCATGTGTCTTTCAGGAAAATAGGGGTAGATGATGGGCAAATAGTAAGCTGGCATCTACAAACCCTGCCACTTTTTAAGTAGATGGTGCAGAGTAAATTACTGTGGATGGAGAATCTTAATTTTTTTAACTATGTGGCACTGGAATTGAACCCAGAAGAGTTGTATCTCTGAGCTACACCTTCAGCCCATTTTGTTTTAGTTCTAAGTAGAGTTCCTCTAAGTTAGTGTGCCCTGGCCTTGAAACTATGATCCTCCTATGACCTTCCCAAGTACTTAGATTGCATATATGTTCCACTGTGAACAGTTTCTAAGAATGAACAAGCCATACAAGCTAATCTAGTCCATGTTTTTCCTTGCTCCTAGAAATCATGGTGGCTCATCACAATAACCGTGGCCTAGAACTATATCTGGATGCATGATCCCTTTCCTTCATGATCTATTCCCTTGTGATTCCTTACATAACTTCCTGAAGGGCCATAGGTATCCTTTGATGTCCAACTATGGATATGGCATTCAGATCTGAGGGGAAAGTTTCCTATAGAACTTTAATCATTTTTTCATTAATTCCCTTTATAATAAATATTTTATTTTTGTTTTTTCTACCTAATACTTACAAGCTACATGTCAATTTCCAAAACATTACTTTCATCACTGAAATTGCTTTAGCTGCCTGTGAGTTTATTGAAAGTTATGGCTTTCAGGAATTTTCAGTGAATTACTTTTTAAAAAGACAATTGCTGGGATTGCCTTTGTATTCTGTGTTTGAAACGCATCCTGACTAGTATCACTTATATCTGTGGCTTATTTGAATAGTTACAGAATGCAAAAAAAAACAAGAATTATGAATAAAGAAGGCAGCAGAACTAAAATTCTCCAAAAACAATAATTCTACAACCAAATATTTTTTAAAAAATAAATGGACTGGTTTACCTCTGTCCCTGGATTTTATGTTATTCCCTGCGCTCTACTTCTACTTCCTCTTAGCTCATCTGATTACCAATACCACCACACCCAGCCTTATATATTTTCTTCTTTTTTCCCTGGAGGTTGAAACCAGAACATTCTATCTCCAAGTAATAACTCCAACCCTATTGTTTTTTTTTAACACAGTCTTGTTAAGTTGCTTAAATGTCTTATAAAGTTGCTGAGATGGGCCTCAGACTTGTAATCCACTTGTATTAACCACAAAAGAATAGGGATTATTGGTATGAATCACCATGCCCAGCTTCCTTTTTTGAATTACCATATTATGTTATACATTTAGAACTGCCATAATTGTTACTGAAGTTAATCATTTGAGTGGTATTATGAATCAGATGAATGTTTCTATTTCTACTTAATATAGTTAAACTGGATAGTATGATGTCAAATGGGAAAAAAAAACCGGAAATGGAGCTAAAGTAACTTAGACTTTTAATTTTGAAAGATGCTTTCTCTATATATACTCTTATGGTCAGATATAGAATGTCCCCTAAAGAGTTCATGGTTTATACAGGTAGATCATGAGGGTTTTAATATCATCAGAAACCCATTGCAATGATGTATTTGTGTAGTAATCAAGGCTAATGGGGTGTAGGTGAAGAAGGTGAATCCCTGGGGCTGTGGCTTTTAGGATGGTGTTTGTGTCTTTGAATCCCCTTGCTTGCCTGCTCTTTCAGTTTCCAGCCTTCATGATGTGATTACAGAGCCTTGCTCTCTCCCTTTCTCCACTTCACAATGTTATACCCTAAGCTTTAGGACCTATTTTCACATGGACTGAACCCAGAATCACCAAAGTACTATGAACAAATAAATCTTCCATCTTCTAAGTTGTGTGGTTAGTATTTTGGATTATAGCAGTGAGAATGTTGACCCAGACATATACCAAACCTCATAATATCAAAGATACTTAGAATTACATTTTAGAGAAAGTGTGGGTTCTCCCCTTTCTAAAATATATTAAATATAGTGCATCAATCTCAGTCTCATGTTAAATTTGCACCAAATCTATCTTCTGCTGGAATGTTTAATAAACGTTATGAGAAAACCCAGAAGATATTTTGGAAAAACCTAAACTCCAAGAAGTCTCAAAGAAAATTTTTTTTCTTTAGAACATTCTCTTAAAGTGAAGAATTCTTATGTTTGTTGTTGTCTATCATTTGTTTGTTTGTAACTATAATTAGGAAAACATACAATTGACACAGTAGAGGCTGAAAAAGATAATTTAGCAAAATTCATTATTATTTCAGAGCAAAACTTGTAGAGAAGTATGATAATTAAAAATTTTTAAGAATGGTTTTAAAAGGTTATCTATAAAATGCCAAATCAAATTTTATCCTATATGAAGAAAATTTATTAACATTTTTGTTGAAATAGGAAGCAAGATGAGAGGCTTAACTGTCACTAATTCAGCTCTATATTGTGCCAGGGGGCACAATAGAACAAGAAACAAACCAATTAATTAGCATAAACATTAGAAAAGAGAAAATGACTCATTATTTATACCATATAATTATTTAAATATAATATGCCAATTAATTGATAGTAGTAATTAGTATTAGGAGTTTGGTAAGGTGACAGGATATGAGGTCAGTACACAATGTCTGCATTTCTACACAATAGCCTTAAATATTTTGTAAAATAAAATTACTTAAAGTAAGCTTGTTAAAACAGTATAATTTGTCTACTCCCAACACAAAGTCAGGATTTCCATGACAAAAATCTTAAAATTTAAACTTTGGTTAACTCTGTAGCTAAGTTTTTTCCTTTTAATCCACTATGGTATTTTTATAGTCAAATCTATTTTATTTCAGAAAGTATTAGTCCTTATATTTTTATAATTTAATAATGATCAATTATACAATTCTAACTTCCCCACTAAACTTTTTACATGTCCATCCTAAGAAAAGAGAGTTAGACATTAAATTTTTTAAGAGCAATAAAATCTTAATTACTACAGAGGATATAATTATTATTGAATGTAATTGATTTTTACTGTGTTTCTGATCACTTCCTTTTGCTTGCTCTACAGTAATTTACTCTATTTCATTTAGTTTTCTAAGGTGTAAAATAGAACTATTGATTTAATATTATCTTTTTTAAGTGATTTTAATACTATAACTTTTCCTCTAAGCATTGCTTTAGCTGCATAATTTTAAGTTGTATTTTTATTTGTAATTAGTATGAATTTTCTATATAAGTATTTCTTCAGAGTTTTTAATTCTATGACTTAATAGGAAAAATATTGTTATCACTGAGCCAAATACGAAGAGGGAGAGGGAGTGAATGGGGTAGAAACTGGAGAAGGCTAAATGAGTGATGTGTGCATGTCTTTATCTCATTTTAATATCTTCTTTGTTTAAAATTGTGAATTCTATATGATTTCATTTCATCTATTAGGCATAAGACTTTTACATTAAAAATCAATTTCATTTATAATAAAAATCTCACTACTTTTATAAAAGATTTTATTGGTGTATTGTAATCATACATCTTTAATAGAGTACAAGATGGTGAGGTCATACATGTGCACATCATCCAATTAGCCCTTACCCACTTCTCACCCCATTTCCTTTCCCCTCCCTCTTCCTCATGTTTGGCTTAGTGATCGACTTTGATATATTTTTTAATATACACTATGTACTTTGAAAAACTTTTCTCTTCACCCTTCCCACCCCCTTCAGTTCACCATGCTTATTCATCTGTAGTATCTCCTATAAATCCAGAGGATTATCAGAAAATACTTAGAAAAATTATCCTCCAACAAAATGGAAAATCTGAAAAAATTTTACAGTTTTCTAGATAAATACATCCTTCCTAAATTGAGCCAAGAAGATATAAAATACTTAAACCAACCAATAGCAATTAAAGAGATTAAAGAAGCAATAAAAATAATACCAGTAAAGAAAAGCACAGGACTGGATGGTTTTCCAAGTGAATTTTATGAAACCTTTATAGAAAAGCTAATCTCAGTACTCTTCAATATATTTTGTGAAATAGAAAGAAACAGGACCTTCCCAAATACATCCTATGGAGCCAAAATCACATTAATACCAAAACCAAATAAAGACAGCTCAAGGAAGGAAAATTACAGGCCTATATTATTGATGAACTTGGATGCAAAACTGCTACCCCAAATACTAGCAATATGTACTCAAAACCACATCAAGAAAATCATGACCAAGTAATGTTCATCTAGAAATCCAAGGCTGGTTCAACATATGAAAATCAATCCCAGTAATTCATCACATAAACAAAAGCAAAAGTGCAAAAATCATATGATAATTTCAATAGATGCTGAAAAAGCATTTTACAAAATCCAAAATCAATTTATGCTAAAAGTATTGCAGAAAATTGGAATAGAAGGAACATATCTCAATTCCATTCCTTCAATAGTCTTAGGATTTACACTATACACTTTAACATCATCTAATTTAACTTTCTATTAATTCTGTGAAAAGCATAATGTAACATTATTTCTAATTTTTCTCTCTCATTCCTTTGTGATATTATTATCATTTCTTTCACTTATCAGTAATTTAGAAATACTCAGTACATTGTTATTATTATTAACTTAAAGTTATGTTATCTTTTGTCAATTAATATTAAAATGAAGTAAGTTATTTATTATGAAAACAATGATATTTTGGCTTTATAAAGTTCAAGATAGGTATATTATTTTCTTTTCTAAATATACTTAGCTGGACTCTCTTTCTGCTTGCATGGTTTCTGATGTATTTCTTACCTGGTCTTCTCTAGGCAAAATTTTTGAGGTTTATCAAAATTTTATTTTGTCTTCTGTTTTTCTGAAGTTAGAACAAAGCATGCATAGAGAGATGTGTGTGTGTGTGTGTGTGTGCCTGTGTGTGTGTACGCACATGTACGCAATTTGTTTCTACTTCTGTGTGTATTATTTGAGATTTTTTAGTTTATGTTTGAGTGTCTGTCATTAATTTTGTAACAATTTTGGCCATTATTTATTTACATGTTTTTTATGCATTTTTCTCTCAGTTTTGCATATGTTATGTACTTTGATATTGTCCCACAGTCCATATACATACATTTCTCCATACTGTATTCTTACTATCAATCTAAAGTTTCTTTTGACCTGTCTTTCAGATCATTGCTTATTTTCTCCATTTTGTTAGGACTGTTCATGAGACTTTCAAAGGCATCTTTTTTTTCCTATTATTGTGCTTGTGTTCTATAGAACTTTCTTTTGATTTTTTTCTAATATGTCTGTCTTATTTACAATTTTTATATTTATGCTTTGAATAGTATATGTGTTTTCTCACTAAATTCTTTAATATATTAACAATAGCAACTTTAAATTCATTCACAATTTTGACATATTTGCTGTTTCATCTTCTGATGATTTCTATATCTGATCAAATTATGTATTTTATCATGGCTTTGCATATTTTGTTATTTTTGTGTTGGTTTATTTAAAGCCCATTGTCTATAGGCTAATATATAGTAAACAAAAATAGAGTTTGGGCATATGATTTATATTTCTTTATCTAGAAATTGGACTGGGTTTTAATTTTATTATAGTTATGGGCACAAAGTCTTCAAATTCCTCTTATAACTTTGTTTCTGTTTCTCCTTCTGTCTTTGATTCTTCATTTAGTCATCTCTGCCATAGGAGGCTGTGTCTTAAAGCTTCTAGTTGTGACCTAGTTATTGCTTATGAAGTCTTATTAGCATGACCGTCCTGACAAGGTACACATTAAGAGGGGATATTACAGGTATTAACATTCTAATTAGAAGCATGGGTTCACTGTGGCCCTGTATCTGGAAGACGTGGTTATCACAGATATTTCTGTCCCTTCTTCCTATTCCACAATCACACCCCCATTCTTCTTCCCTTATTGTAGAGTTCCCAGTCTCTTTATTGAAGCTTTCCCCTGGATGGAATGGATTATTTTTTCCTTAAATGGAATAAAGTCAGAGCAAGACTAAATTAAATCACTGTTTTTATTTTATACAAAAATCTCCAGATGAGATTTTTGATAGGCTAATTCCAATTCAACAGGAGTAAAAATATTAACTATTATCAATTTTGTCACTCCCATCTGTTTTTGTCTTTTAAGAATATTTCCACTCCTTAACTTTTTATTGACTGTACTTTAATTGCAAGAGTTAAATATTCATAGAAACCTAAGAAGAAAAATGTATTATGTGAAGTAGGAAAGTTGTTCATAACTTCTGAGAGCTTTTATTTAGAAGTAGAATTGTATTTTGAAGAATTACTTTATTCTATTTACAGACCATTCCTCTGTCTAGAGAATTTTCAAATATGTCTTCATGATCTTTTATTATCAGTTCAAAAATGTAATTATCTTGCTTCATAGTATATACTGATTATGAATGACTGAAGTAGAAAAGCAATGGTAACATAAAATAGTTACAAATATTTTAAATATATATTATTAATAATATTTAATTTAGTCACATCTGATTTCTTCTACACAATTCTGCCAAAATAGTAAGCTCAATAATAGGTTTCCATTTTCATAATTTATTTGCTATTCATTATGTATAAGTGCTTCAACTATTGTAATTTTGTGTACTGTCTACCAAAAGAGTAGGTAAACTATAACTTGCTTTTTAAATCTATAGTGTTATAATTATATAATGAATTTTAATAATACAATTTGAAATAACAAGAAAAAGATATTGGAGATAAATTCTCAGAAGTTCATTTGTCAAGGTCTAAAATAATAATTCTAGCCAATTGTTTCAGTCAGCATATACACTGCTATAATCCGAATCATTTAACTACTACACAGCTTAGAAAAAGATATATTTTCTCAAATTCTGTAAACTTCAGGGGTTCATTAGGTATTGGGTTGGGTGAAGTCTGTGAAACTCAGGGCATTATGGCAGGAGACAGAAAAAAGAGAAAACAAGTCCTCCACTCTCAAATCATGGAGTCCAGAAGCAAGAAAGAGAGAGCTGGGAGACGAGGAAACATACATAATCCTGAAGGCCACATGTTCAGAGACCCCTTGCCAGCAACCAAGCCCTACTTCCAACACAGCTGTCTTATTTCTTTAAGGTCCAGAAAAACATTCTAAATCAAAACCATACCTGCAAACTCATGCTTATTCTTTGCTTTGGGATTTTCAAGAATTTTCTAGTTTCCAACATAATAGAATGGTTAAGATAATGGTTAAGATAATGGATTTCCAGAACCAGACTATGTGAATTCAAGTGAAGCTCTGAAACTTCCTTTTATTTATTTATTTATTTATTTATTTATTTATTTATTTATTGGTACTGGGGATGGAACCCAGGGCATTCTACCTCCAAGCTACACCTCTAGCTGAACTTTCTTATTTTTTATTTTGAAACAAGATCTCACTAAGTTGCTGAGGGCCTCACTATGTAGTTGAGGCTGTAGGCCAACCTCAATCCTCCTGTCTCAGCCTCACAAGTACTGGGATTATAAGGGTATGCCATCATGCCCTGCCTGAAAGATTTTGTTTGTTTGTTTGTTTTTTTGTTTGTTTGGTGGTACCAGAAACTTTCTACCTCTGGGCTACAATCCCAGACCTATTTTATATTTTATTTGGAAACAAGGTCTCACTAAGTTGCTGATTACAAGCATGTGCCACCATGCCTGGCCTGAAACTACTTTTTGTATAAACTTGAACAAGTTATTTAAGCTCCCTTCTCCTCACATAAGGATAATAATCACAGGTTTCTCCAAGTGGCTTTATGAGGATCAGGTGAATCATAGTTTATCAACTATGATTCATAGTTTATCACTCATTCCTTATAATGATCTGTTCATTCCTTATAACCAAAGACAACTGGCATCTCCTAAGTATATAATCAATTAAAAAATAAAATAATTAAATTAATGCCGATGTAGCTTTTCTTGTTTACATAATAACATAAGACTCTCATTTTATTTTTGCTTTTAGTAAGGGGTGGGGTGGGAAGAAATCACAGGGAAATTATTTAAGAAAATTAACTAAATTTTTAGAAAATTGTAGACATGCTAAAAGACTATTTCAGCTGCTCCAAAGAATAAATTCTATCCTAAATTGAGAAGCAGCATATGTCATAGAAAATTTTTTATGTATAAAAACAGAGTTTTTTGCAGTGCACATATATTCTAGTCACAGAGTGTCAGTGACCATTTGAGAAATGGCATCTTTTTTCTCCTCTTTATTCTCCATTGTTATTGTTATTGGCGTCGTTATAATTCATTTTCATCTGATTATCAGAGTGTGTCGAGGCTGAGGCTGACATGTCCAGGAGAGCTGTGTAGAACACAGGAGCTGCTTTCAGAGTGAGATAAACAAACAACAAACAAAAAGACTTCAATTCATCTGTTCCCTGAAGTGTATGATTCATATATGAGTCATTCTCGTGAAGTGGATAAAATTCCCATTTACAAAATCAGAAATGAAAATAAAATTGTTTTTAATTTAGGAGACAGAAGAGTGGGATGAAATATCTAGCTCGGGAGAATCCTTCTGAAAATATATGCCTAGCAGAAAAGTTTCACCCCTCCAAGCATAGAGATGCAAATTTGCTTCCCATAAGCTAATCAAGACTTTTTTTTTCTTTTGGCAAGAAAACAAAGAAAAACCATTCTAATCCTGAATAAACCTGCTTTTTTCCTTACTTATTGGGTCTCATAGGAAAAAAACAGATTGCAATGTTTAACTCTCTAATATATGCAATAAAAGATTTCAGTGATACTGTCAAGCTCACTACTTAGCCATTTAACTCTTTTTATAATATACACTTAGCTATGCACTGTGGCTTGGTATTACTTTATGCAAGAAAGCTTTGTTAAGATGGAGTGCTTTGCAGAATGTCAAAGCCAAATGTATATAAAGAGATATAGATATAAGAGATTGGCCAATATGATTCTCTTTGACTTCCACACAAATCACATTTCCAACACATTTCAGTGAATCATGGTTAGATGCCAGCTTGGCAGACTTGACTCATTCTGGACATGGTTAGGAAGATAGATTTGGGATATGTCAAACATTGTTCCATGAAGGACATTTTTTTCTTGCAAAAGCATCAGAAAGCTTAATACTGTATTGTTTTCCAGTATATTATGGTGAAAATTTTATATGAAAAAACATTCATATACACATTTTTTCTTCAAGTAAATGTTAATTTTTTCTGATTTTTATTAGACGGGGACATTATTTTTAATGCGTTTTAATATTATTTGTGCTGGAAGGATATGTCTTTTATATAGTTTTTGAACCAAAGGATATTCTACCTCCCAATACATTATATTTTATTTTTTGATTTTGAAACAGATCTATGCTATCTTGCTGAGGGCCTTGTTAATTTGCAAAGGCTAGTCTTGAACCAATCCTCCTGTCTTAACCTCCCAAGTGTTGAATTTACATGTATAAGCCACTACACTCAACTCTTTTTCATATATCCGAGATGTTGTGAATACCTATAAAGATGGCTTCTACTGTATGGTTAATTTATGACTGAGTTTTTAAGAAATTATAGGAAAGTTATTCTTCTCAACTGTGTGTTATAGGGAAGAGCTTTTCAGGCACCTATCCTATACATATGTATCTTGTCTCCCATGCAAAGGAGAGAAACAGAAATTTTGAGTGATGGCGTGTTTATGAAATTGCTTTGTTTGGCCTCTTTCTTTGCTCCGATCTCTGACTTTGGTTTCCTTTTCTTTAAGTAGACTTGGCACATCTCTCATTTTGAAGTTCGCTTTTCTGGGACAGCTTTCTTATATAAAACAGAGACACTATGTTGCTGAAATTGTCCTCAATAAACCAATCAGTAAGCAAAACATAAGAAGGAGGGAGGGTGATGGAATGAAGTAGGAATTGGGGAAGAATTAAATAAGCAATGTGTGCATGTATGCCTCTCTACTATCTTGTACCCCATTAAGATGTATGACTACAATGCACCAATAAAAAAATTAAAAATAAATAAAACTATTTTTGCTACCAATTATTTCTTATATCTTATTATTTGGTTCTAAAATAAAACTATTTTGTTGTTAATAATGTTTTTGTACTGGTGATTAAAACTAGAGAGCCAGGCGTGATGGCGCACGCTTGTAATCCCAGCATTCGGGAGGCTGAGACCGGAGGATCGAGGTTCGTGGACAGCCTCAGCTATATAGTGAGGCCTTCCATAACTTAGTGAGACCCGGTTTCAAAATAAAGAATAAAAAACAGGGCAGGGGGTGTAGCTCGGAGGTCAAATGCCCCTGGGTTCCATCCCCAGACCCGCAAAAAAAAAAAATCTAGGGGCATTCTGCTTCTGAGATACAAGCCTAGACCTTCTTTTTTAAATAGGGTTTCACAAAGTTTCTGAGGCTAGCCTCAGTCATGTTATTTTACTGTCCCAGCCTCCCAGTTACTGGGATTTAGGCAAGTACCACCATGTCTGGCTTAAAAACAAAAATATTTTCCATATTTTATTTATTTATATGTATATCTTTAAATAACTCTCTGAAATATTTACACTAAATTTTATAGCAAAAATGAAATATTCTAGGTTTATTCACCAGCACCATACAAAAAGTAAAGAATGAAATATACTTATTTTTAAATCTGACCTCATCAGTCCTCTGATTCCATATTATCTTGGTTATTGATTTTCTTAGCTAAGGATGTTACAGACTCTCAAAGTATTGTCATTGTATTTAAGGTGCTAAACTATAAAAGGTGCATTGTAGCATTACTATGTTGAATAGTCTTTTTGGAAGAACCATAGTTCCTCCTAAGTTATTGTTATCTGATGTTATGAGAGTGATTCATTTCTCATTCAGAAAGATACTTCAGGAGCTTTCTAAACTAGCTACACATATACTTTTACTGATCAATTTACATAGCAAAAGACTAATTTGAAAAAGATTTACCATAAATGGGTAGTCAACTGTGTACATTAGATTATCCTATTATATACAACTTGCTTCTCCCAACATCTCCACTTTAAGACTTAGAGGATATCTTCAGTTTATTTCTTAAGTGTTTTTTTTTTTTTTTTTTTACTGAAAATTCTTTCTTTTTTTTAATTTGGTGCACTGTATTTTTACATAATATGTGAGTATAGAGTGTGAGACAAATGTATGCACACAGCTCTTGGAACTCACCACACTAGGTCCCTCCCTTCTCCTTCCCTCTCCACATCCTTGTATGCCTTTGATATTGGAATTGGTAATTTCATGTACATTCATAGCCTTATTTCAACTATTACACTTTATGACTTTGTTTCTCTACCCTAATCTCCCTCAGTCACTCTTCTGAAGTTTCTGCTCACCTATATTATGATGCCCTTATTTCTGATTTTTTTTCTAACTTCCACATGTTAGAGAAAACATACATTTATTTACTTTTTTGAGACTGATTATATATGCTTAGTATGATATTTTTGAGTTTCATATTTTTCTGCAAATGGCATGATTTTGTTCTTTTTATGGCTGAATAAATGTTTTTGTGTGGATATACTAAAGTTTTGTGATCCATTCATCTGTTGACGGATACCTAGGGTAATTCTATAATTTGGATATTGTCAATTGTGCTCCTATGAACATGCATATGAATAGATTATTATAATAGTGTCATCACTGGGTCATATGGTAGGTCCATTTCTAGTCTACTGAGAAATCTCCATAATGAACTCCATAGTGAAGATACAAGTTTGTAGTCCCACCAAAAGTGTAGTAGGGTTCTCATTTCCCCATAACATTGCCAGCATTTATTTTTATTTGTGTTCTTGATAACTGACATTCTTATTTTATTTGAGTTAGTTAGAATCTCAATGTATATATATATATATATATATATATATATATATATATATATATATATATATATTTTTTTTTTTTTTTTTTTTTTTGACAGTACTGGGGATGGAACTCAGGGGCCTTCTACCTCCAAGATAAATCCCCAGTCCTATTTTTTTTTATTCTTTATTTTGAAACAAGGTCTCACTGAGTTGCAGAGGGTCACTAAATAGCTGAGGCTGTCCACGAACCATTATCCTCCTGTCTCAGCCTCCCAAATGCTGGGATTACAAGCTTACAACAACACACCTGGCTTTCAGTGTACTTTTAATTTGCATTTCCCTGATTGCTAAAGATGTCGAGTAGTTTTTTTTTTTTTTTTTTTTTAATGTACTTGTTGGGAATTTTTACTTTTTCTTTTAAAAAGACTGTTCATTTTGGTTGAACAATTTTTATTGTTTTTATTGTTTTTTTAGTGTTAAGCTTTTTTAGCACTTTGCATATTCTAGATATTAGACCTTCATCTGATAGGTAAGTATGGAAGATAATCTACCATTCTGTATATTTTCTCTGTAGCATCTTCATGGTTTCTTTTGCTGTGCAGAAGCTATTTAGATTCATGCTATCTTATTCATTAATTCTTGTTTTAATCTCTTTAGCTTTTGGAATCTTTTTGAGGAAGTTTCTTCTGTAGTTGGAGTGGTATAGTGGTCCTAAACTCTATCCTTGTAGTTTCAAATTTTCTGGCTTAATATCTTTCTATATCTTTGAGCCCTACTGAGTTTACTTTTGTGCAGGGTGAGAGGTTAGGGTTTAGTTCCATTGTTCTACATATAGATAGCCAGTTTTCAGAGCACTGTTTGCAGCAAAGACTGTACTTTCTCTAGTATATGTTTCATGTTTTTATCAAAGATCAATCGTTTTTAGATAAGGGGCTTTGTTTCTGAATCTTCTGTTCCATTTGTTTATATGCCTGTTTTTTGCATGCTGTTTTTAATAACATGCTGGTAATGCTACTATCACTTTGTAGTATAATTTGAAGTCTGGTATTATGATGCCTCCAGCATGATAAATTTTAAAATTTTTATTAGTGCATTGTAGCCATGCATCTTAATGGGATACAAGAGGGTAGAGGCATACATACACACATCACTTATTTAACCCTACCAATTCCAACCCCATTCCTTCCCCGACATGTTTGGCTTAGTGATTGACATATTTGTGAATGTGAATATACATCATAGGCATTAGGGAATTTATTTCTTTCCCTTTTCCTCACACCCATTTTTCCCTCAATTAGGTTTTATCTTTTGCTCATCTCTTGCTTTATTATTTCTCCTTCTTGGTCTAGAGTTCTTTCTATGATACATTTTCTCTCTAGCTTTAACATATTAGGAAAAGCATTTGATTTTTTACTTTTTGTAACTGACTACTCCCACTTAACAATGTTCTCCATCATTGTACATCATAAAGAAGCAAAAATCTTGTGAAGACATAAATGCACACATCACCCAGCCAGCCCCCACCCAGTCCCCACCTCACTCCCTCCACATTCCTCCCTCTCATGCTTGGCTAAGTGGTTGGCTATGATATGAATAAGTACATTGTTTGCTTCAAAGAGTTTCCTTCTCCCCCTCCTCCCATGCCCACAGTTAGGTTGCCTTATTTGCTCCTTAATAGGATCTCTTTTTTCCCCTGGAGTTCCTCCTATGACCCCATTCACCCTAGCTTTCACATATTAGGGAAAGCATCCGATTCCTTACTTTTTGTGACTGACTAATCTCACTTAGCATAATGTCCTCCAGTTCCATCTATTTCCCTGAAAAACGACATAATTTTGTTCTTCTTTATGGCTGAATAAAATTCCATTTTGTACATATCCCACAGTTTTCTAATCCATTCATCTTTTGATGGACATCTTGGCTGGTTCCATAGTTTGGCTATGATGAATTGTGCACCTATGAACATCGATACACATGTATTAGTTTGGTAGTTTAGTTTTCTTCCTTTTGGATAAATACCCAGAAGTGGTATTGCTGGATCAAATAGTAATTTTGATCCCATTCTTCTGAGAATTCTCCATACTGTTTTGCAAAGTGGTTGCACTAATTTGCAATCCCAACAACATTTTTTTTTTCTTTTTGGTGGTACTGGGGTTCCTGGAAACCTTTCTACATCCAGGCTACACTCCCAAACCTATTTTATACTTTTTTTTTTTTTTTTGGAAACAAGGTCTCTTAAACCAGTGCAGCTGGCTTAGAACCTGCATGATCCTCCTGTCTCTGCCTGCCTCCCAATAGCAGGGATTACAAGAGTGCGCCACCACGCCCGGACCACCAACAATGTTTTAGACTTCCCAATTCTCCATCCTCCCCAGCATTTGTTGTTGTTTGTGCTTGGAATGGTTGCCATTATAGTTTGGGTAAGGTGTAATCTCAGGGTAGTTTTGATTTGTATCTCTCTCATTGTCAATGATGTTGAGCATTTTTTTATTCATTTATTGGCCATTTGAATTTCTTCTTTCACGAAGTGTCTATTTAGTTCGCTTGCCTATTTTTTTTTATTGGATTCTTTGTTTTTTAGTGTTGAGTTTCTTGAGTTCTCTGTATATTCTAGATAATAGACCTCTATCAGAGGAGTAGGTGGTGAACTCTCCTATTCTTTTGGCTCTCGAATGAGGTTCTCGACAGTTTCCTTTGCTCTACAGAAGCTCTTCAGTTTCACACAATCCCACATACAGACTCGCCATTTAGTATGTTGTGCCTTTGGCGTCTTGTTGAGAAAGTTTTTATCTGTGCCTATGTGTTGCAGTGTTGAACCTATGCCCTCTTCAAGGAGTGTCAGGTCTCTGGTCTAATTTCCAAGTCTTTGATCCATTTTTAATTGACTCTTGTGCAGGGTGAGAAAGTGGAATTAATTTCCAATTTTTTGCATATGGTTAACCAGTTTTGCTAACACAATTTTTTGAACAGGATATCTTTTTTCCAGTGTAAGTTTTTGGGCCCTTTGTCAATCAAAAATCAATTGGCTGTAAGTGTGTAGACTTGTTTCTGGGTCTTTTATTCTGCTCCACTGGTCTATGTGTCTGTTTTTGTGCCAGTACCATGCTGTTTTTATTACAACTGCTTTGTAGTATAGTTTAAAGTCAGGTATTGTGATTCTTCCTGCATGGTTTTTGTTGCTGAGAACTACTCTGGCTATTTTAGGCTTTTTCTTGTTCCAAATAAATTTAAGGACTGATTTTTCTATGTCTGTGAGGAATAGTCTTGGTAATTTAATGGGCATTGCATTGAATCTGTAGATCACTTTTGGAAGTATGGCCATTTTACTGATATTTTTCTGACTATTCATGACCATGGCAAATCTTTCCATCTTCCAAGATTTTTTTTGATTTCTTTTTTCAATGTTTTATAATTTTTTTTGTAGAGATATTTTAACTCATAGGTTAAGTTTAATTCTAAGTATTTTAAATTTTGTGGGAGATCTTGAGTGGAAGTGTTTTCTGAATTTCTTTTTCAGTGGATTTATGGTTGGTGTGCAGAAAAGCTTCTGATTTTTTGAGATTGATTTGTATCCAGATACTTTGCTGAATTTGTTGATCAGTTCTATAAATCTTTTGGTTGAGTTTGTTGGGTCTTCTAGGTATAGTATCATGTCATCTGCAAATAGTGAAAGTTTGAGTTCTTCTTTTCCTAATTGTACTCTGATTTTCTTTTCTTGCCTTATTGCTCTGGCTCGGGTCTCAAGTACTAAATTGAAGGGAAGTGGTGATAATGGACATCCTTGTCTTCTTCCTATTTTTAGGGGGTATTCTTAAAGTTTTTCACCATTTAATATAATGTTGGCAGTGGGCTTATTCTAGATTGCCTTTAAGATGTTGAGATATGTTTCTTCTATTCCGATTCTCTGCAGTGCTTTTATAATAAATGGATGTTGAATTTTATCAAATGCCTTTTCAGTGTCTACTGAAATTATCATGTGATTTTTGTCTTTGGTTCTGTTTATATGATGAATTACATGGATTGATTTTCATATGTTGAACCAGCCTTGCATCACTGGGATGAACCCTACCTGGTCATGATATATGATTTTCTTTATGTTTTCGAATGCGTATTTCTAGTATTTTGTTTAGCAGTTTTGCATTCAAATTCATTAAAGATATAGGCCTGTATTTTTCCTTCCTTGAACTTTTTTATTTGGTTTTGGTATTAATGTGATGTTGGCTTCATAGAATGTATTTGAGAGAGTTATTTTTTTTTTTTCTATTTCATGAAACTGATTGAGGAGTATTGATATTAGCTCTTCTTTAAAGTTTTTATAGAATTCACTTGGAAAACCATCTGGTCTTGGGCTTTCTTTGATGGTAGGCTCTTTATTGCTGTTTCCATCTCTTTGATTGTTATTGGTTGGTTTACGTGTTCTATATCTTCTTGAATCCATCTAGGAAGGTTGTATTTATCTAGAAAGTTGTCAATTTCCTCCAGATATTTTCATTTTGTTGGAGTATAGTTTTTCAAAGTAGTTTCTGGTAATCTTCTTGATTTCTACACTGTCAGTAGTAATGTCTCCTTTTTCATCTATTATCTTCATAATTTCATTGATTATCTCTTTTTTTTTAGTTAGGTTGGCTAGTAGTTTGTCTATCTTGTTAATTTTGTTAAGAAACATGCTTTTGGTTTTGTTGATTTTCTGTATTGTTTTTTATTCTCTAATTCATTAATTTCTGCTCTGCTTTTAATAATTTTTGGTCTTCTACTGGATTTCGGGATAGATTGTTCCTATTTATCAAGAATGTTGAGGTATGTCATTAGATTATTTATTTTATAATTTTCTGTTTTTCTTATGTGAGCACTCAGTACTAAAATTTTTCCTCTTAATACTGGCTTCAAAGTGTCCCAGAGGTTTTGATATGTTGCATCTTTATTTTTGTTTGTTTCTAGAAATTTCTTGATTTCACCTCTTACATCTTCTATGGCCCATTCTTCATTCAGAAGTGTGGTGTTCAGCCTCCACATTTTCTTGTAGTTTCTCTGGGTCTTTTAATAGTTGATTTCTAATTTCATTCCATTAGGGTCTGAAAAGTTGCAAGGAAGTATGACACATTTTACGAATTTGCTAGTGCTCATTTTGTGGTCCAGAATTTGATCGATTTTGAAGGTTCCATGAGCAGCTGAGAAAAATGTGAACTCTGCTGTAGTTTGGTGAAATATTCTATATGTGTCCAACAGGTCCATTTGATTAATTGTGTTCTTTAGTTCTGAAGCATTTTTACTGACCTTTTGTCCAGAAGATCAGTCTAATGGTGTAAGAGGTGTACTGAAATCTCAAAGTATTATTGTATTGGGATTTATGTGTGTTTTAATACCACAAGGAGTTTGTTTTATGAAAGAAGCTACACCTATGCTTGGGGCATAAATGTTGATTATTGTTATTTCCTTTTGTTGGATTGTTCCTTTTACAAGTAAAAAATTACCTTTTTTGTCTCTTCTAATAAGCTTGGACTTAAATTCGAACTTGTCTAATATCATAGTTGCTATTCCTGTTTGTCTTTGAGTTATGTTGGAAGGGTTATATTACCTTGCTCCAGCCCTTTACCTTAAGTTTGTTACTATCTTTACTTGTAAGGTGTGTTTCTTGCAAACAGCAGATAGTTGGGTTCTGTTTTTTTTAATTCATTTTGCCAATTTAGGCCTTTTTATTGGGGAGTTTTGGCTGTTTCCATTCTGTATGATTAGTGAGAGATGATCTTTAACTCCTAACATGTTAAGATTCTATTTGTGTTTGAAATATTGTTTGTTCTTCTTTGCTTAGTTGTCTGCTAGTTGGAAATTCTTGCTTATCTGGTTCTGACATATATATTACTTATTTCTTCTTTGTAGTTAATCTCTTTGAGTATTTTCTCTAGAGCTGGATTTTAATACATAAATTCCTTCAGCCTCTATTTGTTATGGAAGCTTCTTATTCACTCATCTAGTTTGTCTTTTTTTTTTTTTTTTTTGGAACCAGGGATCAAACCAGAGCACCACACCTGCAAAGCAGGTGCTTTGCCACTGAGCTACATTCTGGCCCCTATTTTCCCATCTAATTTGAAAGAGTTTTTTGGGGTAGCAAATTTTTGGCTGCAATATTTTTCTTTCAGAATTTAGAATATATTACTCCAGGCTCTCTGGCTTTCATGACTTGGTTTGGAAAGTCTAGAGTGATTCTAATTGGTTTGCCTTTAAAAGTCTCTTGTCTTTTTTTTTTTTTCTTTCTTTATTGTTATTTCCTTGGCTTCTACATTTGTCATTTTGACTATTATGTGGCATGGGGAACTTTTTCTCTGATCTTGTCTAAAGGGAGTTCTATAAGTTTCCTGAACCTGCTTATTGACCTATTGTTCTATGTTTTGGAAAAATTACTTCTTTGAAAAGATTGTTGAGCCCCTTGGTTTCACCTTCATTTTCCTCGTCTATGCCAATTATTCTTAGGTTAGCTCTCTTAAGATGGGCCCATATTTTTTCAATGTCTAATTCCTGCTGTCAAATTGTTTTTTCTAGGTTATAAACTATGCATTCATTTTTGAAGTGATCATCTTATAGGAATGAGATTCTATTCTCTATGTGGTCTAATCGATTGTTTATAGTTTAAATTGATGTCTTTACTTCAATGACTGCATCGTTTATTTCTTTCAGACTCTCTCTAAATTCTTTTCTAAAATCCTGAATTACTTCTACAGTTTCATTCCTGATTTTATCTTCTGGAAATCTCTGCATTTCTGTGTTATCAGATTCTGTTATTGTGGGGTTGTGAGAGCTCATTGCTCCGTTGTTTTTCCTCCTTCCCATGATTTCAGAAGTTTTTACCTGTTTCTTTTGGTTGATTTCTCTGTCTCTAGGTGTCAGCTGGTATATTCAAGAGCAAGTTGTATTCAACAGTGAAGGTTGTGTAAGGAGGGAAGTGAAGGAGTAAATAGAAGAATAGGTAAGGTCTCAGATAGGGTCGAATAGTATGAGTATATGAGTTTGTTAAGTTAGTATATACTAGAGATTAGAGATAGTACCAATGTAGTAGAATTCTAGTAACCAATGTAGAATTTCTGATATAATTATATGAATTGGATTTAATACAAGACAGGGTAACAATAAAAAGAGAAAAGATAAAAGAGGGATAGAGAGGAGAGAGGAGATTTGTAAAAAGGAAGAAGCTTGGGAGATGATTTTGTATGAGGGTTAAAAAGCAACAAAAACAAACAAAGCAAAACAAAACTCATAAAAACAAAACAAAACACAAAAAAATCCCACAAACCCCATCTAAAAATAGAAAAGAAAAAAAAAAAAGAAGAGAAACAATCAGGTATACACACACAAAAGAAAAGAATGAAAAAACCCAAACAATCCCAATAATAAAATTTTGTGACTCTACAAATAATTCAGCAGTCTCTCTCTGTGTAGATAACAAGTGCTACCAGTATCTTTCCCTCTGTGAGTCTGGTTCTCTGAGTATTCTCAGTGTATGCAGATGATAGATATCAATGGGGTTGGATTTAATATTGAGTGAAGGTCACCCTACATATGTTCCACAGATTTGGAGTCTAGGTCTCTCTCTGCCTCTCTTGGTAGAGTATGCCTCTGAGACCAAAGTCAATGTAGGAGTCTCACTTCTCCACAGCTAATTGTGGGCTAGTCTGACTTCTCCCTGTTCACCACAATTGGGATGTCTGTGGTATTCCCGGTGATCTTACTCATTGGGTTTAGAGTTAAGCATAAGACTCCCCCCACACTTTCCACTGTTCTGAGCCTGAGTCTGTCTGAGCTTCTTATATTATCAACAGCAGATCACACTTCCACCTTCTCTGGGTTCTTCTCCAGTTCACCATAACTTCATTTATTGTGCTCTGGATCTCTGGGGGGTGTATTAATCTCCACTGCCACCGCTCCTTTCCTGAGTTGTATCACAAAGTCTCAGACCCAGGGAGTTAGTCATAGCTGCGCCAGACTCTGAGGGTGCCAGGCTGGGCACTTTCCTTCAGGGAACTGCGACTGGGGTGAAGTAGTTTCTGCCACCCCTACTCCTCTACTGTGTTGAACTGTTAGATCTCAGACCCAGGGTGTTTATAAAAGCCGGTTGAGTCCCTGAGGTTGCAATGCTGGAATTTCTTCTGTAGGGACTGCAATTTCACTTACAGTTATAGTGCACACTGGGCTGAAACTCTTGTGGGCATAGTGAACTCAACACTGCTTCTGGCAATATGGTATCATTGTCACACCCACAGCCAAGAGTCTGGTCCATCTCCTGTCTGGTTTTGAGCTCTGCTCTGAATCCCTGGAGAGTGTGATAGGCTTGGCCGCTGAAAATTTTAGCCCATCTTTGTGCTGAAAGAACTGTTGAATTACATCTGACTGGACTGCAACTTCAGCTCTTGTCCTTTTCCTCCCTGGAGTCTGGTTCTGTGAGGCAAGATGGTGTCCATGTGGTGGCCACTGCAGTGGCAGGCCAGCTTCTTTTCTGCTTTACTGGTTACTCTAGTCTTCTTTTCCTCTGTCCCCTGTATTCTTACCTTTATTTCTCTAGTGATAGTATTTTCTGGCAATGTAAGGCATTATTTTAGTGCTATGGAGATTGTCAGCAGTACTCATAGAAGTTGCTTTACTTGGTCACCATCTTCCCCTCCCTCTGCAAACATTAATTTAATAGTTTGGTTTCCATTCCTTTGGGTAAATAATCAGAAGTGGTATTGCTGGATTATATAATAGATTCATTCTCCTTAAAATTCTGTATACTGTTTTCCAAAGTGGTCGCACTAATGTACAACCCAACCAAAAATGAATTATAGTTTTCACTTCTTCGGATCTTTGTTCGCATTTGTTGTTGTTTGTGTTTTTAATGACTGCCATTCTAATTGAAGTTAGATAAACCTCAGGATAGTTTTGATTTGTATCTCTATGATTGCCAATGATGCTGAGCATTTTTTATATATGTATTGGCCATTTAAATTTCTTCTTCTGTAAATTGTCTATTGTAAAGTGTCTTGCCCATTTTTAATTGGGTTGTTTTCTTAGTGGTGAGTTTTTTTAGTTCTCTGTATATATTCTAGATATTAGATTTTTATAGAAGAAATAGTTGGCAGAACCCCATTCTGTCAGCTCTCTTTTGAGGTTCTTGAGAGTTTTCTTTGCTGTACAGAAAGTCTTCAGTTTAATACAATCCCAAATATTGATCCTTCTTTTAATATATGAAAGTCCTATTTCTTTCTCTTTCTTACAGAATAGATTGAGAAGTATTGGGATTAACTCTTCTATAAAGGTTTTATAATATTTACTTGCAAAACAATTTGGTGCTGGGCTTTTGTTTGATGGTAAGCTCTTACATGTTGCCTCAATCTCTTTCATTGTTATTACTCAGTCAAGATTTTGTATATATTCTTGGTTCAATTTAGGAAGGTTGTGTGTGTCCAAAAAATTGTCAGTGTCTACTAATGTTTTTATTTTGTTGGAGTACATTTTTTCAAAGTCATTTCTGATAATCCTCCAGATCTTTATGCTGTCATTAGTAATATATCCTTTTTCATCTATAATTTTAGTAATATTGGTTGATTGTCTCTTAAGTTTGGTTAGGTTGACTAGTGACTCATCTATCTTGTTTATTTATTTATTGTTTTTTAGAAACCAATTTTTCACTTGGCATGGTGAAGCATGCTTATAATTCCAGCATTTGGGGGGCTGAGCCAAGAGGAATGCACAGGTTTGAAGCCAGCCTCAGCTACTTAGTGAGACCTTGTTTCTAAATAAAGTATTAAATAGGTCTAAGGGTATACCCTGGAAGTAGAAAAGCCCCTGGGTTCCACCTCTAGAACCACTAAATAAATAAATAAATAAATAAATAAATAAATAAATAAAACTTTTGCTTTTGTTGATTTTTTGCATTGTTCTTTTTATTCTATAATTATTTGATTTTTGTGATTTAAAAAAATATTGGAAAGTTGTAGTCATTATGTTTAATTATTGGGAGATGATTTCTAATTCCTAACATAGTAATTTTAACTTCTATTTGAGGTAGTGTTTGTTCTTGTTTGCTTAGTTTGTTTGGTGGAAATTATTATTACTCAGATTATGAAAGTTATTGCTTATTTCTTCTTTGCTGATAATCTCTGAGTATTTTTTAATTCTGGCTTGGAAGACATAATTTTTTCATATTTTCTTTCTTGTGGAAGATTTTTTATTTTGCCATAAAATTGGAGCGATAGGTTTCCTGGGTAGGAGATTTTTGGCTGCAAGTGATTTTTTTCAGAGTTTGGAATATGTTGCTTGAGGCCATCTTGGCTTTTATGTCTTAGTTTGGGAAGTGAGGGCTGATTCTAATTTGCTTCTGAATGTTACTTGGTTCTTTGCTTTTGTTACCTTTAAGATTTTTTCTTTGGCTTAGTGTACATTCATTTTTGAAGTTAACATCTTCTAAGATTGAGATTCTATTTCCATGTGGTCTAATCTATTGTTTATTGTTTGCATTGATTTCTTCACTTAGATGATTGCATTCTTCACTTCCTTCAGAGATTCTTTCTGATTTCTGTTCAGGATGTTAAATTCTTTGTTTATGTATTCCTTGATTTTTTCATGTTATCTCTAAATTTTTTTGGAGGGATCCTGTATCATTTTTACTGTTAAATTTCTGATTTGTTTTTCTGGGAATCTTTGTAATTCTGTGTTAATTGGTTCTTTTATCGTGGGTTTCTGGGAGTTCATTGCTATCTTGCTCTTTCTCCTCATGATTTCATTTTTCTTTTTCTTTTGTATTTTTATTTGCTACTGGCAATGGAACTCAGGGGCATTCTACCTCTGAGCTATACCCTCAGTCCTATTTTTTATTCTTTATTACAAAACAGGATCTCACTGAGTTCCAAAGTTCCTCACTAAGTAGTTGAGGCTATACTTGAACCGTTATCCTTTTGTCTCAGCCTCCCAAATGCTGGGATTACAAGTGTATGCCACCATGCCCAGTTTTTCTTAAGTTTGTATCTTTGTTGTTTTTGATAGCTTTTTCTCACCCTTTAGGTGTCAGCTGATATATACAAAGCCAAGTTTTATTTAGTGGTGAATTTTGACTGAGGAGGAAGGAGACAAAGTAGTAAATGCAAGAATAGAGTATCAGATAAGTTTGAAGAATAAGAGTTTGAATTGATTAAGGTAATATATAGTAAAATTAGAAATAGTGGATATGTAATAGGATTCTAGTAACCAATTTAAAGTATTTAGTGATATCAAGTGAATTTAATACGATAAGAGAAATTTAAAAAAGAAAAGGGATAGAAAAGAAATTACATATAAATGAGGAAAGATGACTATAATAGGGGTAGGAAAGACAGCAAACACACACACACACACACACACACACACACACACACACCCCAAAAGTAACAAAAACAAAACAATAACAAAATAATATTGTTACGGATTTGGGGAGAGTAGTATGGTTTGGGGAAGCCATTCCCCAGGATCCCCTGCTAGGGTCCAAGACCCTTACCCCCAACCCATAACAAAACCCAAAATAACCCCAAACAGAAAAATAAAACGTGGATTCTTGTCCTAAGCTAAGAATAAATATGCATAGTTTGGACAGTCGCTGAAGATTTAAAGAAGTTTATTAAAAAGATATAAATACAGAGATAGTTACAGCCCTGTGCCAGAAAGGGGCACAGAGTGGGCAATTTGACTGAAAATGCCCAAGAGCTCCAGTTTACTGAGTGTCTTTATTCTGCCCAAGTCCTTGGCAGGTCCTTTGATCTGTAGATATGCTACCTTATCTTTAGTTCTGGCTCTGCTGTCTCCAGGTGGATTTGCCCCGGAAGGGAAGGGGGAGGGGGGCTGCCCCATCTGCATCTCTGAACACCTTTTGTTTTATACCCCAAGATGTGTGAAATTGTTTCTGGGATTTCCTCCCATCTCTGGCTCCAGCTTTCTTTCCTTTAGAAATGTAAATTACAAATCCCTCCTTTCTGTTAGCTCTGGCTTTCTTACTATAAAAGATATATTTTTAAAATTGGACATCTCTCCCAACACTGGTACACTAATACATTTTAAAACCTCTTCCGGCCGGGCGTGGTGGTGCATGCTTGTAATCCCCTTGCTTGGGAGGCGGAGACAGGAGAATTGCGCAGGTTAGAAGCCAGCTGCTGGTGTAAGAGACCCTGTTTCAAAAATATAAAATAGGTCTGGGAGTGTAGTCCGGAGGTAGAAGAGCTTCCAGGAACCCCAGTACCACACACACACACACACACAAAAAAAAAAAAAAAAAAAAAAAAAAAAACAAACCTCTTCCCAATACTAGTACATTCCCCTCTTTGACTAGTAACTTCCTGACATCTGTCAGGCCAAAAGTAGGTACAGAAAATACATTTTGACACTTATAATTTTATAGACATTTAACATGAGCTAATTTTACATCAATGTTACCCCATTATTATTACATACATACATGTACCCCTAGCAAAGGAATCAGGATGACGACTCATCGAGCTGTTTCGAAGCTGAACAGGGGCGAAGTTGGGGGGGGCAGCTTTAGGGTACATATGTATGTAATTGGCATGTGGAGATCAGATGGGTCCATGTCGTGTGCGTCTATGACGATCCAAAGGGCCTCGGTAGATATCTGTCAGGTTCTGTCTGTCAGAATGCTTTGACCCTATGAGACAATATTCACAATACAGGTTAATCATGAAAACCTAGACCTAGAACTTAAATGAGAAATCAAAACTGTTTTGTTGACTTAAGCTGAAACACAGAAAAGTGGGATGCATTAAGTTTATTTTGTACCACGTGAATCCAGAAATTATTAATGTGGAGACCTGAAATAGGCTTTGGAATAAAGATTTTGGATGATTTGATGAATACCAGGTCACCTGGACAAAATAGAATTTATTTATTTATTTATTATTTATTTATTTATTTATTTATTTATTTATTTATTTATTTTTGGAGATAATGCTACCCCTTATCTCCAACCCCAGCTCTGCTTTTGCTATCTCTCCAGCTGAATTTGGGGTGGGAGGGGGGAGCAGTCCTGCCTCCAAACATAGGCCTCTACCTTTTGTTTTATCCCTCCAAGATGTGTGAAATTTTTTTCTCCAGGATCTGGGATTTCCTCCCATCTCTGGCTCCAGCTTTCTTTCCTTTAGAAATGCAAATTACAAGTTCCTCCTTTCTGTTAGCCCTGGCTTTCTTAGTATAAAAGATATATTTTTAAAATTGGACATCTTTCCCAATACTGATACCTTAATATATTTTTAAACCTCTTCCCAATACTGGTACAATACAACCCTACAAGTATTTCAATACTGAGCAGACTTGCCCTCTGCAGTCTGTCTGTGTCTGTGTAGATTCTTTCAGCCATTTAAGGTTCCCTTTCTATAATTGGTTCTAGAGTATGTTCCAAGCACTCTTATTTTCTCTGTAACCTATACCAATGTTGTCAGTTTATAGCCCTGATCATTGGTCTCCTGCAATGATTAAGACCCTACCTGGTCCTATCTCTGTGAGACACTGAGTGCCACCATCACCTTTCCCACTGCAAGCCTGGGTCTCTTAGCTCTAACAAAGAACCTGTCTTTGAGACTTTCTCAGTCTAGGCAGGCTGTTGTTATCACTGGGACTGGATCTAGTGTTAAGTGCCATTCTTCACCTTTTCTATAGACCCTGAGCCTGCATCTCCCCCATTCTGTGTAGGTGATAGGTTCTGGTGGTAGAAAACCTAGTGCATACATAGGAGGCCTTTTTGCTTGATTGGTCCTGGGGTATGATTACTAATTTATGAAATCCAACAGAGGACTCTACCCCATCTTCACCAGAGTGAAACATAAAATCTCAGACCCTGAGAATATATAGCTTGATGCATGAGTTTCTGTGCTCTTCATGCTGGGGAGTCTCCCATGGGAACAGTTGATTTACTTATGGTGTTGTTGAGCACCACTCTGGCTCTCTGGAGGAGGCAGTGAGCTTTGCTGCCAGTACTGCAATTTATAGTCGGGGGTACCTAGCAAAAGGAGTCAACAGCTTTAATTCTGCTGAGCTGCAGCCACTTATTTTTTTCCAAGACATTGGCTTTTTTGTTAGGGTCTCTGGAGGCCGCAGTGCTGGCAGTTCTGGCTTGGTGAGTCAAGATGGCGCCACTGTGGCTACCAGGGCCACAGCACTTAGAGATGTTTTACTTTCTTTTCTGCCTTCTAGCTTTGTTTCCACTGCCTTTCAAACCAAATTCAAATGCTTTGTTCAAATTTATGCTGGCTTTTCTCTTGTAAAGATGCTGTTTTCATGACAATAGAGATCTAGGACTGATATGTGCTGCTTCTCTTGGTTACCATCATTTTAAGTATTTTATACTTTTCACTGTAGAGGTCTTTAATCTCTTTGGGTGGATTTATTCTAAAGTAGTTTATTGTTTTGAAGGTATTGTGAAGGCAGTTGTTCTCTCAATTTGTTTTTCAGTGGATTCTTGATGGGCATATAAAAGAAATTTTTGTAGAGTAATTTTGTGTTCTACTATTTTGCTGAATTTGTTTATCAGCTCTAGAAGTATTTTGGTTGTTTTGAGATATTATAAGTATATGATCTATTATTTACAAACATATAATTTTAGATTTTTTTCTATTTTTAGAAAATAGAAATATCTTCCATGCTCTTGTATAGAAAGAATAACTACATTAAAATGGTCATTCTACCAAAAGTGATCTACAGAGTCATTGTAATACCTGTCAAAATACCAATGCAATTCTTCTCAGAGATAGAACAATTAGTCTTAAATTTTATATGGAAAAAACACAAGGCCTAGAATAACCAAAGAAATTCTAAGTAATAAGAACCATGCAGGAGACATCACATTTCTTGACTTCAAATTATACCACAGAAGTATAGTAATAAAAACAGAATTGTACTGGCACAAAAACAGATACATAGACTAAATGAACAGAATAAAAGACAGAAACAAATATGCACATTTATAGGAAAAGCAATTTTTTGAAAAAGCTCTCAAAAACATATGTTAGAGAAAAAATACTTTTCCAAGCATGGCGTTGGAAAAACTGATAATTCACTTGTAGAAAAATGAAATTAAATCTCTCTCACTCTTCTTGTGTAAGAGTCTACTCAAGGTGTATCAAAGACCTAGAAATTAAACCAGAGACTTTGCAATTATTAGAGGAGGACATAAGTCCAAAACTCTAACATACAGGCACAGGGAGAAACTTTCTCAGTAATATGTCAAAGCTTCAAAAATTAAAGCATGAATTAGTAGATGGAACAGAATTAAACTAAAAATTTTTGCTCATTAAAGGAAATCTTTGCCAGGTATTCCTCTTGGAGTACTAAAATATATAATATACAAGTTACTTATAAGACTTGGCGCACTAAAAAATTCTAATAAAACAATAAAAAAATAGACAAATGAACTAACTAGTTCATACAAGAAGAAAGAGAAGTGGGTAATATAGGCAGAAAAATGTTCAAATCAAGGAGATGCAAGTTAAAGTTACATTGAGATTTCTAACTCATGTTAGAAAGTCTCTCATCAACAAATCAAACATCAATAAATTCTGTAGAAGATATAGGGAAATAGAAACTTTTCTACATTGTTGGTGGGACTGCAAATTAGTTCAATTTCTATGGAGAACAATATGGAGGTTCCTCAGAAAACTTGGAATGAATACCTCACAGTATCCAGCTTTCCTACTATTAGACAGCTTTTCAAAGGAACTTAAATCAGAGTATAATAATAAACATACTTATTTATGTTTATAGCAGCAAAATTCATACTAGTCAAAATATGAAATCAATCATTGTGTAACCAATCAACAGATGAAGACAAAATTATGTAATATACACACAATGGAATTCTACTCAGCAATAAAGAACAAATTATGTCACTTGTAGCAAAATAGACGGACCTGGATAACATTACATTAAGTGAGATTATCCAGTCCCAGAAAGCGAGGATAATATGATTTCTCTCATATGCTGGAGATAGGAAGTAATTGAGATATAAGAGGAACTTTAGCTAATGAAGGAGAAGCTTCAGTGAAAGGAGGGAGGTGGCCTTGGGGAGGTTGTGGAAGGTGAGGGAAAATTAATGAAGGAAACACTTGCATTGACATTATGTACATATGTAAAAACACCAATTCTAATCTCAATAACTTGTATGGGGAAGTAAGGGTATGGAGGGGTAGCCATGGTAAAACTAAGTGCTGTGTTCATGTATGTAACTATTATTGTGAACTATATTATGATGTGAAATTATAATGTACCTATAAAAGTATTTTTAAAACATTGAGAAGAGTCTAAGTTCTTTTGAAACCCCCACATTTTGTCTATACTAGTCAATATAAAAAAAGTAAAAGCAAGGTGGGCGTGGTGGTGCATGCTTGTAATCCCAGCATTTGGGAGGCTGAGACCTGAGGAGGATCGCAGTTCAAGGACAGCCTCAAGTGAGGCCCTTTGCAACTCAGTGACACCCAGTTTCAAAAGTGCTTGGGAGGTGGAGACAGGAAGATCGCACAGGTCCAAAGCCAGCCTTGCAGGCTTAAGAGACCCTGTTTCCAAATAAAAATATAAAATAGGTGTGGGAGTTTAGCCCAGAGATAGAAGGGTTTCCAGGAACCCCAGTAACACCAAAACAAACAAATAAGAAAACGAAAAAGTAAAGAATAAAACTAGAGCCGGGTGTGGTGGCGCAGGCTTGTTATCCCAGCATTTGGGAGGCTGAGACTGGAGGATTGCGGTTGGCAAACAGCCTCAACTACTTAGTGAGGCCTTCACAGTTTGGGGTGTAGCTTGGAGGTTGAATACCCCTGGGTTCCATTCCCAGACTCACAAATGGAAAAAAAAAGGAAAAGAATAAAAATAGGGCTGGAAGTGTAGGTCTGAGGTAGAATGCCTTTGGGTTATATCCCCAATACCACACAAAAAAATGTAAAGATAAAATTAGGCATTAATTGGTTAGTGTGTGGATATAGATACTGTGTAAGTTAGAATTTTGGACAGAATTAAATTGAATAGTTCAAATCCAAACTTCACCTAGAATCTGTCTTTTCTTCAATTTTTTTCATCTACAAAATAGTACTAGCACAAATTTAGAGTTATTGCAAAATTGAAATTAGTATAGATAGTTAATGTACATACAAAGCATGTAAAACAGTTTCTGGCCCATAAATAGTGCTATGATACAGCTCAAAGCGTTCAATATAATAGTTAATTTTTATGATTTTTGATGAGTACCAAAGCTCTATATGTAAATGTTTGGTTCGCAGTGTAGAAGTATTGGAGGAGGCATACCTTCCACAGTATGGGAGGCTATTATGTCATTGGTACCATGCCCTTGAAGGGGATCATGTGACCCAGATATCTTAATTTTTTTCTTTATCTTGGATTAGCATATGAGTGGTTCATTCCATCATGACATTTCTACCATTGCCATTTGACTTTCTCATAAAAGGCCCAAAGCAAATGGCTCCCTAATCTTGGACAACCTCTGAAATGTCCAAGTATTTCCCTGTAGCAATCAACTATAGAAAATAAGAAGAGGTTTAGTGATTATTATTCATTTATTTATCTATTAAACCAATTTGGAATTATCAGCACTATATGCCAGTGATTATTTTAGGTACTAAGTACATTAATATCCACAGTTGGGAAAAAAAATACTTAGTCAAAAACTACCCTCATGGAAAAAAAAAAAAAACTACTACCCTCAAATAATCCAAGTACAGAAACATGAGAGGGAATGTATCCTATATATTGGCAAGATAAAATTATTTAAAGCCTTTTTTTCTCTCTTTTCTTTCTATTTTAGCTATTCTTTTTATAGATGTATAAAGGAACATCTGTTTGTTAGATGCCCTGGAAAAAGAAAACATTAATAATTCAAATAACTACCATAATTCTTCTAATTGCCAGCAATTCTATAGAAAGAATATATTTATATTCAATAATGCTGGTCAACTTTCATAAAAATATGCCACAGATAAAATTACAGTAATATTGAACTCAGGGTCATTCCTTTCACAGGTATAAACCAAGAGAGCAGTGGTAGAACCAATGGGTCAAAGTACTTAAATAATAATCATACTCGTCAAGACTTGCTCTTGATTTTACAATATCTTTTGTGACCTCTCCTTACTTTACTGATTTATGTATTTCTTTTTCTTAATGTCACTGTCATCTCTTGAAACTAAAGTCATTTGGTTGGAATTTCTTTGCTCACCGAGTGTGGATTTTAGCATGGACCACATACGTGTATATATATATTTGGTACTGGGTGTGGAAACCAGGGACTTTCTACCTCTGGGCTATATGCCCAGACCTATTTTATATTTAATTTGGAATCAGGGTCTCACTAAGTTGCTGAGAGCCTCACTAAGTAGCTGAGGCTGGCTTCAAACCTGTGCGATCCTCCTGTTTCAGCCTCCCAAGCACGGGGATTATAAGCATGCGCCACCACGCCCAGCTGACCACATATTTACTAACAGATTGGCTAGAATTTCAAGAGAATTCTATGGTGAAAATATACAGAGTATATAGAGAGATGGAGGACAAATTGTAAAATCCAGAGGTAAAAGACTGACAGGACAGTAAGGATGAGGAACACTATCACATAACCAGGATCTAGGTGGGGCTAGAGTTACATCTTTATTTGCAGATAAAGATAAATCTTCTTTTAGGTGATTATATGTTGTTTTAGTCAGAATTCTCATTGATATTACCCAAAATGTCTGATCACAAAACAATTTAGGGGAAGGAAGATTTATTGCTCAAAGTTCTGTCGATTTCAGGGATTCCAGTTCATGTTCTTAGGCCTGGATACATCTGCAGAGGTCAGGGCATGATGACAGGAGACAGCCCTCTATTCTCATATCATGAAGGCAAGACACAAGAAAGAGAGAGTAAGGGAGAAGGAACCATATAAAATTCCCAAGGTCACACCACCAAAGGCCTGTCCTCAGTAAACAAGCCCTGCTTTGAACACAACTGCCTACTCTCCATGAAATCTCAGGGGACGTTCTAAATCCAAACCATTACACACATGATCCCTTTCTTGTGGCTCCAATTAAGAGATTATCTTCAAGGGAATTCAATAAAGTACTATTTTGTCTCACTTTAGGAATTCCATCTGTGTCCAAGGACCCTTGTTTGTGCCCATTCGTTTTTTTTCAATGAGAATAAATCAAGATTTCGATAATTGTCTGGAAGACTTATATACATGCAGCGAAAAGAAATCAAAACTCTGAGAACCACAGGAAGGGTGGATAGAGGAAGAGAGGGTATCCCTCTAAAAATATCTGGTTTTGAGAAATGGTAATTTTAGCTAGGCCAGTAATTTAGCATGTCAGTGTTTTATAAGCATCTGGCTGTCATGGTGACAGCAACATGTAACATACAAATAACAAGGTGCCCCCAAGTCGGAATATTTATGTTTTACCTGCATTTCTAAATTTTTATTGGCTTATTTTTCTTGAGGAAGAAAATTCAGGAATACTCAGTACTTGGGAGGATACTCAGTACAGGAGAACCTCAAGTTCTAGGCCAGACACAACAATATAGTGAGACCCTTAATAACTTTGTAAGACTCTGATTCAAAATAAAAATAAAATAGTATTGAGGGTATAGCTCAGAGGTAGAATGTCCTAGGTTCTCTCCCCAGTACAAAGAAAAACAAAAAAAAACAAGAATAATTTTAAAATAATTATGTTTGTGAAGATTAAATCAAATAAAATGTCTTGTACTAAGTAAGTGCTCAGAAGGAATTGAACTTTCTCTTCTGTGTTCTATTACCAGTTTTATAGTCACCATCAAACGGGACTGAGCCAAGCCAAATGACTCCGAATCACCTGGCCTGTTGGCTTGTTCCTGTCACTTTATGTTTCACTTGAGCCTGCCACCAAGGAAACTGAAGGCTTCAAGATGAATGAAGCTGTGGTGGAAGTGAAAGTGAGATTAATCTGAGGAACAAAGGGTATGTTTGAGGAACATTGGCATTGAGGTCAATATGAACTCTTGAGTGCGCAAGTTAAATACTGTATGTCATAATGCTCGTTAAACATAGTTCTCTCTCTCTCTCTCTCTCTCTCTCTCTCTCTCTCTCTCTCTCTCTCTCTCTCTCTCTCTCTCCTCCTTCTCTCCTCCTCCCTCCCTCCGTCCCTTATCTTTCTTTTTGTCTCCTTCATTATTAGTTCTAGAGATTGAACACAGGACATCACACTTGATAGCATTCTACCACTGAACTACATCCCAAACTCTCATTCTTTTTTTGTTGAGATTTTATACATCCAAATCTTTGTGTGTTTTTTATTCATCGTCATAACTTAGAGAAAAAAGTGGTTGGTTGCTTTCTTCTACAAGTAAAAGTTCCTCATTTTTCTCCTAGATTGTGATTTCATTCCTCACTCAATGAGGACTACTAGATTTAGTTTGAGAAGCCAGGAAGATCATGGTCCCAACAGGAAATGCTAGTAAACATGTCTAGGTGATTCAAAGTATTCTGAATCTTCCCCTGTCCCTCCCAAGAACAGTTCTCTTTCTTGGTACACTGACATGTGGATACAATAAAGAAACAAAAAGATCTTTTTTTTTTTTTGGGGGGGGGGGTCAGTTGCAGCATATACCTGTTACATGGACAGATTTCAGGCTTTGCCCGTAATTTACAGAAATGAATTCCTATGGTGCATAGTTATTGTATTTCTATGTTTTCAGCTCTCTGTATATTTATTTGATAGTTACCTTCTGGAAAAGCAGGATGAACATATTTTATGATAGAAAGCTCCAGGAAGCTCAGTATTCTTAATCACTCTGTTTAAATTTCTGCTCTCTTTTATTTCTATAACCAAATATTCTTTGTAGTGCTACGTCAAATACTTAGTTTTATTAAAAGACTAATATAGTCAAGCATGAGAAGGGCTAGCTCTTTCAATCCCTCACTTTACAGAAGAACAAAGAGACCAGGAGGAACTTATCTAACATTAAATACTAGATGGAGACAGAACAAGGTCTGATATTACCCCTGCTTTGTAACAGCCTCTTAATGTTTTTCCTTGGATCTTTGAGGTTTAGAGTGAGGGCTTCCTGTGGTAAGATGCCATCTTTTATCCTTTTTGAGAGGAGTCTTAATATGGAACTGGTTATGTAGGGTCATATCTGATGATTCCAAAATTCCTCTTTCCATCACTATTAGACAAGGATAAATTTAATATTTTTGAGAAAAGAGTTAAAATTTTACATTTTGGTTAGTCTTCCATATCTGTTTTCCTGGTTTTTCTGAGGTTGTCCCCATTGCTGGGGAGTGTTTCAGATTATGAAATAGCCTTACTGCTGTGTCACTCAAATGTTGGTGAGCTAGCCTAGAAAACCTGGGCTTTGGTGGCACACAGCACAGGGGAGCTCTATGGCAGGAGAGAGAGCCACATCCCAGTCACACACCTCCGATGAGCACAAGAGCACAGAGCAGCTGCACATATTCTGTTATCTAGGTCTCACACAACACTGGAGTCTACAGTGTCTTCTCTTCCTGAACTTATTGTCACTTTATCTTCCACATTTACCACTCAAGTATTCACTATGGGATGGTGCTCCCTTTGTCTTCTGACCTATGCTCCTTTATATTTTATTTTATTTTATGTATTTTATTATTTCCCATGTTTGGCTTGGCTACCAGGTGACACTGTGAGCTTACTGGCACTAGAAATGAAATTTTTATTTCTTTATTATCCTCCTCCTACCTTGAATGGCACATAATGCCAACAAATACCCTTTAGTTAACAGATTATCATAAATACTTTTTTTGATTTTGATTCACACATGTGGTTCCACCTTAAATATATCTTAGGCTACATAAAGTGGAGAATTTATTATTCTTAAATACGCAGTTTCTTTTGTTTTGTTTCATGGAAGATATGAAAATTAAATTAAATTAATATAAAGTATTTACTAAGTATTTATTAACACCAGCCTTCTACCAGTTGATTGTGGGAATGGAATAAGAGCCTGCAAATTGTAAAACCTGATTAAGATATAAGTTGGAACAATAATCATGATGAAGAAGATGAAGATAAGGAAGAGGAGTTGCTATATCATAGTGGTTGGGTGGATGTTTGGAATGCTCAAAGATCTGTGGGCATCGATGCTCAAGGGGTATGTTTCAATGAGGAAAAATATACTTTAGGAAAACAATCTGGAATTCTAAAGGTAGAACATAGATTCTGGCTATAAAGGGAATAACAAAATAAGTGAGGGGTCCCAAAATAGTTTGAGTTTCTGATAAGTGCTAACCACTTTCTATTTTTCCCTACAGCCACTTTTGTTATTTTTCCAAAATTGTGAACAATATTCCTTTGATCTTGCATATTTTCTTGATCCAATCATTGTTTTTTTTTTCAATCTATCTCCACTTATCCTGAGGGCTGCTGATTCAACAGTAGGTCTGAATGCTCAAGCTTAAATGATATATACTTTAACTTGTTTTTAAAGGAAAGCTTTGTAATTCCGATAAGAAATGAATCATTAATTCTGCCATGACATTATATATGAAATCTACCCAGGAGCTCCCAAATACTCTCCAATTCAGAGGAGTCTAAAGTTCAGCAAACCAAGCTGATGTAGTATTATATTTGCCCTTTAAAAAAGGTCAGAATATTGTTCAATTGATGCCAACATCCATGAACTAAATGAAAGGGGGCCTGAGAAGATTGGATGTGGTTAAGGGTTTTACTGAATTCATGAGGCTCCTTAGTCACTGTAAAATAAAACTCCCAGCAAACCTTCTTGAAAGTAAATGCTGGGAGTATTCTGACACTGGATATGGGCAGTCAGCAGGACTAGTTTACTGAGTTTGGATAGGTAAAACCATTTTTTTTTCAGTTCTCAAAATTAATAGTATATTATCCCCTGCCTCATTTTTATCCTAATTTAATGTATTTTGTTTTATTTATTTCTTGAAATGCCAGGGAAGAATGGAGATTTACTTAAGGTCAAGTTTTAATTAGGCCTATGGCAGCACCAGGGTTAATAATTATGACCTGAAAGATTTGGTTTGACATTAAGATAATTGTATGAATATTTAAATTTTCTAGCTTGCTACTTGTGGCAAGGCTTTGTTTTATTTTTTTTTAAATCCCAATAAGTGATCTCTTTTGTTCCTATCCTCACCAGTAATGCTCTCTATTTTTATTCTGTTATATTTTTCTTCACTTTCTTTTTTCTGTCCTCAGAAGACTACTTTAAATAAGTGCAGCCAGGTCTTTTTTTTTTTTTTTAACAGTCAAATTATCATATAAAACCCCAAATGAGAAATGATAGTATGCTTTCCCCCCCTAATTTCCATTACCTAGACAACAAATTCCTATCCCCTCAGCTATATGTTTCTTAATGTAAATGCTTATAAATAATCTACCTTTGTTATTGTGCCATTATTTTTCTTCCTTTTTTTGATGCCATGTATTGATCAAGGGGCACTCTACCTCCAGGTTCTATCCCCAACCCCTCTTTTTCCTTGAATCAGAGTGTCCCTAAGTTGATTAGTGTCTACCTAAATTCCTGAGGCTGGCCTGTGATCTCATGTCTCAGCCTCCAACCTCCTGAGAATATAGAAGTGTGCCACTGGGTCTGGCTACTATCATATCCTGATGAAACTGTAATGATGTGCTTTAAACTCCTAGAAGTGGAGCCTCGGTGTTTTTAGAGGCTTCAAGTTCACAATTTCTCTTTTCCTAACCCCAGTATGGTTGTACTCTTTAAGATAAATTTTGTCGTTTCTATGCACATTTTTCTATAATAATTGTTAATGGCAGAGTCATGTATGTACTGTGAGGACATTTTCTTTCTTGATTAATATATTATCAGCTGGGTATATTGGTGTTCACCAATAACCTTAGTATCTAGGAACCTGAAAAGGAGAATCACAGGTTGGGGACTAGCCTCAGAAACTTAGGAAGACCCTCATATTCTGTTATAAAACATAGGAAAATAAAAAGCAATGAGGGTATATCTTTGGAAATAGAATTCCTTCCAAGTTCTAGTCCCAGTATTTGACCCAAATTTGTTTAAACATATGTTATTGTTGCTGAAGATAGTTATCAGTTCACTGATAACCTCATCACTAATAAGGAGAAGCTTTAGAACATTCCCTAGAATTGGTGCCTAGATCTTCATTTTTATTCCCCAACCCAGAATTACAGACACATCATACTATGAGCCTGGAAAGTGGAGTCTAGGAAGAGGCTCCAGAAGAGAGAAAGGATCTAGTGAATTCTCTTAGTAGTCTTTGCCACATCTTCATTCTTTATTCATTTGTTCTTTAGGTTTGGAAGAGATAAAAGCTTAATTAACATAAATAAAATATAATGTACATACATATATTTGTATATTCAAATATATAAATATTTATTTATAAATGTGTGTGTATGTGTGTGTGTGTGTGTGTGTGTGTGTGTGTTTGTGGGTATACTGGTTTTGAACACAGGGTAATTCTGACATTGTGATTTACCCTCCAGACCTTTAGATCTTTTTACATTTTTATTTTAAATCATCATCTCTTTAATATTCTGAGGCTGACCTCAAACATGTGATTCTCCTGTCTCAGCCTCCCAAGTTCTATGATTATAGGAAGACAACACTATACTCAACTTATTTAACTTTATTTATTGATTGATTGATTGATTGATTGTGATACTGGGGATGGAACTCTGAGTGACGCCCCACAGCCCTATTTTTTTATTCTTTATTTTGAAACAGTGTCTCACTGAGTTGCAGAAGGCCTCTCTAAGTAGCTGAGGCTGCCCACCAACCACGATTCTCCTGTCTCAGCCTCCCAAATGCGGGGATTACAAGCATGCACAACTACTCCCTGCTATTTATATTTAACAGAAAGTTTTCTACTATCTCTCTCTCTCTCTCTCTCTCTCTCTCTCTCTCTCTCTCCCTTTTTCTTTCCTCCCTCCCTTTTTTATTTATTGGTGCATAGTAAGCATACATCATCATGAAGTATAGACATCCTTCTTTTACTTTCAACTTCAGAAATATTTATGAAAAATATTTTGTTTGATTCCCTTAATAACCTGTGATCTATTGGTAGGATGATATTGATATAATTAATGCATCTATTTACTGTGTAAAAGCACAAAATCTAAAATGGCTGCTCCACCTCCTCCCAAGGTCACAGAAAGAAGTTGAAGTTTTTATTAAAAAAATTCTAAAATTTGCCTATTGTTTGTACCCTTCTTCCTATCAGGATGGGGTCAGCTAGCATGACTTTTTCCTGAATGGAAGGTGGTGGTAAATAAAATCCATCCAAGATACTGAAGCATCATTTATTGAGCAATACTCTTCCTATTATTTTCAGAAAATTTTCTTCTAAATTGTGTTCCACTTCTTCCACCTCCATGATGGGTGAGCATCTACATCAGATGTCAAGGACAAGCTGTCATCTCTCCCATGCTCTTACTTAAGAAAACTCTCAAAACAGCCTACCCACATTTATCAATACAGCACAAACGGAGACCCGGCGTGCTGATGGGACACAGAGGCAAGTGTACACACGATGTTGAGGTGGTATTATGGACAAATCAGGGTAAACAAGAAAGCCCAGCAATCACAGTGACAAAAAAGAGCATCTACTTCCATCTCTTTTAGTATATAAGATTCTTAATTTTGTTTCAGAATAATGAGCTGTTTGATAATCTCATCTCATTGTTACAAGTTAACCACAACTTCTCAAGAAATATGTGGAAACAGAAAAAAAAATGCTTATTTCTTGAGAAAGAAACTAGGTCTCAAACTTTATACAGCTTAACTATATATATATATATATATATATATATATATATATATTAAACAAAATAATTTAAACAAAATAATATTTATATTATTTTGTTTAAATTGGTGCAGTAGTCATACATCTTAATGTGATACAAGCTGGTATAGACATACATCACTCATTAAGCCCTTCCCCATTGCCCACCCCATTTATTTTCCCCTCCTTCCTTCTCATGTTTACTTTAATGATTGAATTTGTTATGTTTGTGAATGTACATCATGTACATTAGGAAAGTTCTCTCTTTCTCCCTCCCATCATCCTTAGGTCATCTTATTTGCTCATCTGTGATTTCTCTTGCTTCATCTGAGTTCCTCCGAGGACTTACTTTTTCTTAGTAACTCTAAACATAGGCTTCGTGTTTTCTTAAAAAAGACAAAAGTGAGAAGGTAAGAGATTAAAGAAAACTGGCATCACCTTTAAGGAAAGCATGGAACAAGGTCAGTGCAGAAGGAGATCAGGGATCAGTGGAAGAGAAGAGAAAGACTAAATGATGCAAAAGACTGCTAGGAGAAAAGATTTTTAGGAGTAATACATGCTTAAGAAGGAATAAAATGTTATTGGAAAAAATGGTTGTGGTAATGATTGTTATTGATGAAAGCCCTCAGTGGTATAACTGAAAAGTTGGCATTTGAGCAAACAGATCTTGCAATGAAGAAAGGTCTTCTTTATCCAGTGTTAAAGTGGCTCTTGATTGTTAAAAGTCATGGCCCCAGCACTGAGCTGCACAATGTCCATCTTCCCTGGTAAAAATAAAATTGAAGTCAATGGTCTGGGCCTTCATCTGTGGGTCATCAGCACACAGGAATATCACAGTACATGGATGCGATAATTGCATTATGAAGTGCCCATAGTTCTCATGCTGGCAAACAAGTACCTGCTGTCTTTCTTTAACATCAATTCATTGAATTTTAATAGAGTAAAACATGTGTATCAATAATTCACACTCTTTTCTGTTTCCGATTGGGCCTGTATTCATTACACAAATTTCCAAGAGTACTTTTTCATTTGCACTTTATCTCTTGATTCTTCTGCATTCCTAACTGAATGTTCTGTTTTTATTAAGAGCAGCTGCTTTAAAAGATGCCCTTTTCTTAATGAAATCCAACCAAATAGATTTTATTGCCCTATTCCTTCCCATTTTCTTCCTTTTTTTTTTGGCACATAGTCTTCTTGGTATCCATAATTGCCATTTTACCTTGCTGGCATTTAACCCACAGTTCATTATTCGCTCTTCTTTTAAATGCATTTGTGTTAATTTTCTCAGAATGTTCTCATTGCCAGCTGGTCTGTTCCCTGCAGATTTCCTATGGCCAAATGTCACACCTAAGCGCCTGCACCTTCCCTGATTTCTGGGAGCATTTGTTTAGACCCTATCAATCATTATTGCACAATAAACAAAGCTTTGCAAATGGAGATCAAGCCTTGCCCAGTGACTGATGCTTCTGAAAGCCTGTTTTTTCTCCTTGTGAGAATCACAGGACCCTCTCTTATTTTGAAGGCTCTGGATGTGCCAGCGTGGCTTTTGGGAAGACAAGACTCAACTGCCAATATCAGGACCTCCTTTCTTTTTCTCTTACTGCATTGCCTTATCAGTTGTGACAATATGCCACAATTAATGATAGCAGAAATACCCATGTTTGATACCACATGCATCACACTTAGGAGTGATGGATTAGCAATCAAGGAAATTAATTCTGCCATTACAAAATAACATCTGAACTTTGAAGTTAGGCAATTGCATTGTATAAGGTTCTGTTATGAATTCAGGCATAAATATAACATTAGGCAAGCCTATTTAGATGCAGAATAGTTTCAACATTGTTAGCTTTTAGTATCCCAAACAGCAGTTGGAATTCTGTCTAGGAACTTTCTTCCTTCCAGAGGGACATAAAGATCATCACATTTCAAGGTCATAAATGTATTACATAATTTTATATATTTCTAACAAGTAAATAATATATCCCATAGATTATTCATGATTGCATATCCTTTAAAATTGCTACTTTTCTAAAATGAGTAATTTAGCATTGATAAATGGCATCAGGCTTACTGTACAAGCTTCTTCTGACTCAAGAAGCCCTAAAATAGCCAATGTCAATCTGGTTACCTCTAGTTCCTTCCACCTTCACCATTGAGGCTGTTTGCATATTTTTATGCCTGAAATCAGCTTTGGAACTCCTTTCCCTTTCCTTAAGTCTTGAAGCTCTAATCTTTTGTACATGTTCAGTTGGAAACAATGCATCCAGTAGCCCTTGGGATTGCTGGGGCTACCAAGTAAAAAAGTGATGGCAGAAGGCAACACAGCGGCTTATACCTGCAATGCCAGTTCTTGGGAGGCTGAGATAGGAGGATCACAAGTTTAATGCCAGCTTCAGCCACTTACTAAGACCTTAAGCAATTTAGTAATACTCTATTTCAAAATAAAGTAAGTAAATAAATAAAAAAGAGCTAGGAGTGCAGCTCAGAGTGTAATGCCCCAGGTTCATTCCCCAGTACCAAAAAAAAAAAAAAAAAAAAAAAATCTAACACATCACATTGTAAATGGTCAAGAAAACCTCAGCAATATAGCTAGACTCTTAGCAACCAATTGAGACCCTGTTCCCAAAACTAAAATAAATAAACAAATAGAGCTGAAGGCATAGCTCAGAGGTAGAATGATTCCTTTGGGTTCAGTCCTCATAACCAAAGGAAATATGTGCCAGCAATAAAAAGCCTATATCATGTGTCAAAAATTGAACAGATATTTGTTTGTAGTACTGAGGATTGAAGACAGGAGTGTTTTACCTCTGAAGATATACTCTAAACCCTATTTTACAATTTATTTTGAAAAAGAGGTCATGTACATGTTGACCTCAAACTTGCAATCCTCCTGTCTTAACTTCCCAATTATTAGGATTTTCAGCATGAATTGCCTTGTCTGGTATAAATGATTTATAAAAAAATTTTCAACTTCATGAATGCCTTTTAAACAACCACTTCCCTGATTTTCTGTGAATTTGATAATATATATAGTATTCAAATATATGTTTCCAATGAAAGTAATCAAACATTTCATTTCTATCCCAGAAATTAGATATACATAGTTTTTTAATATTGGCCTATTGTTAGCATGCTCATATATTTTGGGCTAGCCTAAATTAAATTAAAAACCTATCATATGCAAGATTTGAGGACAAATGCAAAGCAAAAAACTGAGAAATATGTGTGAGTCTTGTTTCTTGATCATTCAGTCATGTGACCATGATTATACTGTCATGTTCTTCACAGTTACTTGATCAGGATGGCAATGAAGAAGGAAGGCTCATGTTTCACTTAATTTAAAAAGTGCAGTTTTTATCCCCTAGAATGACAATGGCATGATTTATGTCCATAATGTTAGGTGAGGTTCTGGATGTTAGTTTCAGATAGTGAAATGCTTCTTTAAAAGATCACACAAAATCACTGTTCACATATGGATGGATGTCTATCTCCAAAACGTAAAAAAGGAGAGTATTTTGTTTCTGGCCTATAAGAGTTGCATATTGTATATAGAGTAAATATACATATATACATATGCATATTTTAGTATGTAAGCTCCAGGTTTAAGTTCTTCATTATACCTATACTTGTTTCCAAATTTTCAAATTCAAATTCAAGATAAACATAGGGTTTAATAATTGATTGATTTAATTATCTCAGTATATGAAATTTTTAAAACAGAAACCAGGCTTTCTTCATACTAAGAGATATTGAGAAGTAGACTTATATGTGGAGGAAATATCATTTGTGTTAGTTATTTGTTATCATGACCATTGCTCAGGAGAGAAAAAGTATTCTAAAACTTGATGTGCAAAAAATCTACATCATGAAAAGACAAAAATGAATGAGACAAATCTTTTTCTTTTCTCCTTTATTGTTATTTATTTATTTTATTATTCTTTCTTGTGGTACTGGGGTTCCTAGAAGCACTTCTACCTCCGGGCTACACTAACAGACCTATTTTATATTTTTATATTATATTTTTATATTTTTATATTTATATATTTTTATATTATATTTTTATATTTTTATCTTAAGCCAGCACGCTAGCTTCAAACCTGCAGGATCCTCCTGTCTCCGCCTCCCAAGCGCGGAGATTACCAGTGTGCGCCACCACACCCAGCCTCCTTACTTTATTTTTAACTTGTCTTTCCCATGGTACTTATAATATACTACCCCACCATAGCTCTGAGGTCCTTATGGGGCCAGTGCCCAGGCCCCTGTGAGTATGATCCTAGGCTCTTTCAAGGGATAACCATTCACCATAACTAACATATCCAGTGGTGTAAAAAGAAAGTTATGTAACACAGCTGACCTCTTTTCTTCCCCAACTAACATAGCATTAATCATTATTATTTTTTTATTGGTACATTGTAGTCATACACTTTAACGGGGTACAAGAAGGTAGAGGCTTACATGTACTACTAAAGCATATATTTCTAAAGCATATATACTTCTAAAGCATATATTTCTGATTAAGAACACAGTTTCAAAACCATACTCCTTAAATTTTAATCTTGACTCAGTCTCCACCTGGCATCCAGCAAGTTACTTAACTTTTATGTTTTAGTTCCTCTAGCCATGAAATAAAGGTATATAAATTACAGGGCTATTATAATAATTAGCTACTGAATATATAAGTACTTAGAACAATGTCCAATGTCTAGTAGAGTGCATTTTGAGTCTCCTGGTACCAATGTACCGATTAATTTATTATATGCCCAAACAATGCTAAAAACACACTAAATTGTTTTCATCCAATGGAAAAACTAGCGAATATTTGAGCCAGCATTTTAACTCAAGCTGACTCCAGAAACTTCAATCATTTTGTGATGATTTTAACTGTCTTCATATTAGGACTCTATGTGGAGAATATCTAATGCTATATCTAACAAGCACAAGTAATTTTGGAAACTGTTTCATGCAAGATATCCATAGGTAGGCATGAATATGGCAGTATTTCTTTAATTATGTTCTGCAGACAGCTGTATTTGTGCATGTGGGCTAAGTTCCTTTTTCTAAGACATAAATAGGTATGTGCCCTTTGTACCAACATCCTCCTTACTGAGATGCACATCACTGATTAATGCAGTTGCTAAACACATGTGTGCAGAGATTACTCTCCCAATAATCCTGTCTCATGGGAATATAAGACCATCTCTTGAAATAAACAGAAAAAAGAAATCTTCTGACAACACAAATTAATTGTCATAAAAGCATCAGCATTAAAAGCACTTGAGCTTTTCTTTCAACATCTAACAGCTCTGATTTAACATACCACTTGATTATCTGCTTATTCTTATCAGAGTATATTTTGTTTTAAATTAGCGAAGAGAGAGAGGTTTTGTATGAATCTGGCAGACAGATATTTGCAAGAAATTACGGATGATAACAATAAAATATTACACAAAAATTTAAACTAAAGATAAAGTATGTATTTCCAGATAGCGCAGAAATAATCATAGTAGTAATTGTGAATTATTAAATAATGACTAAATGGTACTTAGAACACTCTGTGATCATACAGCTCAGAAAAATCTCCATCACAGTTTATCGAAATAAGCTAATTTTTAACTTTTGAAACTTGATTCTGGTTATCTGGAAATACCATCCCCTTATAATGAGAGATAAATTAAATGATAATTTAATATGTTCTGTATAGAACACAGCTGTTCTATAGTAATCATTAAGCATACACATTTCTTGTTAAACTGAATGCTCATTCAAACAGAGATTGAAATTTCACCAAGAGGCTATTCACAAGAAACATCGGTCACTCTTGATAATATGCATCATAATTAGTTTTATAGATATTGCACTTAATGTTCATAGTAGAGAAGGAACATAACAGAAATCTGGAAGCCTGCAGTTATTGAATCCAGTACAGAAAATAACTTCTGAAATTGTATTTCATTCTTCTGCTTCCTTAGCTCATAATTTGGTTCTGATTGGTAAAGAAAAATCTCTGAAGATTCAGAAGTTCAAATCATATTAGCACTCAAAAGTTTGGACATGTCTTTAAACCTCCTGAGCCTGAAAATATTGGCTGGAAATGGCACAAAAACAGCCTCTTCACAGCATTTCTGGCAGTTCGACTCCTGCTCCTGGCTGGAAGTTCAAGTGCAGAGACGCATGAAATTGAACAATGATAATAATAAAAACTTTTCTGAAACCATTTTGAAGCTGCAAAAAGTGGGATTTTAGGTCTATCTAATCGGGAGGAATGGCTCAGGTACAATTTTATAGTCAAATGGGTTCATCTTCTTTCCTTCTTTCTCATTTGGTTCCTATTGCATGATAATTTTACCCCTTTATTAAAGAATTCAGACTTCAGCACCACTGAACTGATACCTACTAATTATTTGGAGTTTGATGAGTTCATTTGTTGGCTAGCAAGACCCCTTTGTTCTGTCCTTTTTTTGTGAGCCATGGAAAATCCGTGTCAATGAATTTTGCTCTCCTTTCACATGTAGGCTGCAAGAGAACTAGTTGAAAACATTAGGTGAAGTACAATACATTTTGAAGATGGTATCTGCACTTCATTACTCCCAGACCTTCCCCTTGTGTCATTAGTGAGAAACACAGTAAAGTCTATATGCAAACACTCCCTGGGGCCATTTCTAGAGAAATATTTTTTATGTAATATAGGTGGACACTTTAATCATAAAATCTGCAAGCAAATTCCTATCTGTGGGTTCTGTGCCCACAGATACCACTAACTATGGATTGAAAATGTTTGGGGAGAGCCGAGCTTGGTGGCGCACACTTGTAATTCCCGCGCTTGGGATGCGGAGACAGGAGGATTGCGCAGGTTCCAAGCCAGCCACGCTGGTTTAAGAAATCCTGTTTCCAAATTTTAAATAAAGTATAAAATAGGTCTGGGAGTGTAGCCTGGAGGTAGAAGGGTTTCCAGGAACCCCAGTACCACCACATACACACAAAAAGAAAATGTTTGGGGAGAAAAGAAATCTTCACTGCACATATACAGGCTTTTGTCACTGTTCTCTACACAATACAGTATCGTAGTGATTTATATAACATTAAATTATATTAAGTATTATAATTAATTTGGAAAACACTTAAACTTACATGGAAAGGTGTGTGTGTGTGTATATATATATATATATATATATATATATATATATATATATATTACTACACTACTTTATAGAGATAAATTAAGTATCCACAGATTTGTCATTGGAGTATACAGGAATTAATCTTCCATGGATAACACAGAATGTCTATACTGTCTTTAACACAGAAGGCTGATAAAGGAAAAACAGGTCCAAACCTATTTATTCCTCTTTCAATACATTTTTTCTCTCTCTGAAACCCCTAAGCATTATTTCTAGGACATGAAAATATGTCTTTTTGGAAGAACAGTAAAAATGAGTGAGATTTTTGTTAGAATTCAAAATCTTACAAAAGAGATATTTATGGTACCTTAAGCATAAGCACATGTTAAATATTACCATTCTGTCACTCAACAAAGAACGGGACCCTCCTTAGATGCAAATTTTACTATGTTACATAGCTGGGAAATTCCTGGGGCACATTTTTATTCAGGACATCTCATGTATGCCTGACATATGATTTAGTATGGGAATAATTATGAATGGTGAAGAAAGAATATATTTATTCAATTAATACCTATGATTTCATGAAGGAGTTACCAAAATTCCTAGTATTGATCGTTATACAAATTTCATCATATATGTACAGGCTCCATAAAAGGATATTTTTCTGAAGCTGCAAAAAATGGAAGATCTTTTAATAATTTGCTCACACATGGCATTTTGTGTGGTCGTATAAATGCTCTGTTCATTTTTCCTTTCAGACATATTCATTTAGTCAAGGATTATTTTTATATAGATGGATTATGGTGATTAGAAATTTCCAAAGGAGTTTGTATTCACAATAAATACTGATGATTTTAGCGTACTAAGAAGTTGTTTATAGCAGTTTGTTTTCCTAGCTCAAGTGCATAAGTCTAGCTTTAGAAGCAGCAGGGCTGATAAACCACAAAAGAACTATTTTATGGGTGATTCAGTAACTTGAATTTCTAGAAAAAAGAGAAAGTAAAGAATTTTTAAATAATCATTATTGACTGGTTCATACAGTGGATGGCCTTCATCTGTAGCATAATTGGACCCAAGGACTACAAGTCCATTGCAATATGAGTTTTTTTTTTTTTAACATGGCAGTTAATGCACCATCCATCAGCTAGTAGGAATAGTTTCTGTGTAGCAGTCTAAGTATGTTTTCATTCAGCTCATTTGCACTTCAAAGCTGAAGTCAATAATTCAGGCCCAAGTAGGTGCAATTTGGGCTATTTCCCTTTTGTAGCATATGAACACAAGCTGAGAAAATCTCTAAATTCATTTGCACAGGGCATTACTGGTCAGAAGGCAAGTCAGAGAATGCTGCTTGTTTCCTATAGGTAAGTATTATTGCTATGAATAAATCCTCTGGGAGCAGGAGGCTCCAGATAAACATGGTTTGCTCTCTATTGGTGATCAATGGATTTTATTACACAAAATATAAGGCTTCACAACATCTCTTAGGATCCTCAGCACAACACTCCTGCAATAAATTAACAATCCAAACAAATCATCATCATGTATTAAATTTCTGGCAAATAGGAGACAGAGCAAAGGGATGGGGAAGGTGAGCTCTGTCTGGGTCAGGATCGTTATAAAAAAATACAAGCAACCACAAAAGTGGTGGTAAAAGTGAGTTATGACCTTTTTTGTTCAGATATCCTTTAATAAAAACTTTCAATGGCCTTGAAAAATACCATGAAATATCTATAGAATGTGTTTCTGATACTTTATTCTGTTATTTTATTCAATTCCATATTTTATTGCAATGCAAAGCACCTTTTTGTGTACTGAAACCATATATCTTAAATTCCACAAGACAATCCTTCAAAGTCAACCTAACATCACACTATGTATTTACATATCCATCAGCATTAATAAAGTCGCTTAATAGTCACAGAGTGAAATAATTTTACCAGCATTATTTTAAGTTTCTTATAACCTGAGATTGGTGGTAAAAGCCTATAATCCTAGTACTTAGGTATCTAAGATACGGGTGATGTAAGAGATGAGTAAATTATCTAAGATAATGATGGTATCATAGGCAGAACTCACTAATTTTTGACACTCAAACTCATGTCTATTTCATATTACATTAATCTTAGGTTTGAAAACAGCCTAGGCAATGTAGTGAGACTTTTGGCAATGTAGTAAGATCCTGTTTCAAAACAAAAAAAAAAGGACTGGAGGTGTAGCTCAGAGGTGGAAAGCCCCTGTTCTATTATCAATACCACACAAAAAATTACCTATCTATATCTGGAAGATAATATCACATTTAAAATGATTATCTAAACCCATTATATTGAAGTTGCTTGGGTAAATTATTTTTGAGCCAATATTTATTAGGTTATTTCCTTAGTGCCACAAATCCTACAAATTACTTTCTATTCATGATCTCATGTAATCATTACAATGTCTTTATGGGTGGTACACTAACATCATGACCATTTTATAGGTAAACACTTGGGGGTACAATATGGTTATATGACTTGAACAAAGTTAAATCACTTGCCCAGGTTTTTCTAGCAGAGCAAAGATACTAAACTTGATCTTATTCTAAGATGAGAGCCTTTCTATTATACACACTGCCTTTCATGCCTGTGTCAAAAGGTAGTCCTCTAGTAATGTTTCCTATGATACACACCAGTGGCTTCTTTAAAGTAGATGGAAGCATCTTCAAAAGAGAGTAACTCAAGTTGTGATGACATCTGCCTGGCTCCTCGTGGGCTTCCACCACACCCTCCCTTACCTTTTCCATCTTTTTGTCTCCTCACTTCCTGACACTCAGTTTTGTTTAAATCAGGACTTTTTCTCACTATTTCTTAAATACCTCATGTCTGTTTAAAGCTCTGTGTGTTTTTTCCTGGTATGCAAGTTCTTTTTTCTTTCTACCCTGGCATCCCAAGATCTAGACATCCTGGGATCGCACCTCATGACTTCAGTCCTAAGTGACTTCCCTTTTCTCAGTTTCATGTGAACTCACAATTAATTACATTCTGTCGGTTGTCACATCATGACAGTAGTCTTGAAACATTTTCAAAAAATTCTTTCCCAAATCTCACACCTCACTATGATAATCTCATTTACTTCAAGAGGGATTAATTATTTTTGTAATTTTTACTGAATATTAGACTCCTGTCATATACTATACTAAGGACTTCTCAAAAACTGCTTTAGATCTATTATTCTGCAAAGTAAAGACTATCATGCAAATTTTATAGAACAAAACTTAGTTATTTCAGAGATGAGTAAATCACCTAAGATAATGATGGTATCACTCTCAGAACTACTAACCTTTGACACCTAAACCTGTGTCTATTTCATAATATACTCACCATCCTAGTTCTTCTAGTCTGAGTCTAGATTTGTTTGGAGTGAATCTTCCTAGTTGGAATAGTATGTGTATGTTGTGTGTGTGTGTGTGTGTGTGTGTGTGTGTGTGTGTGTGTGTGTGTGTGTTATTAGGGCTTGAACTGAGGTGTATTCTACTTCTGAGGTACAATCCCAGCCATTATTTAAGTATGCTTTTAAAATATGGTCTTGCTAAGTTTTTGGGAGTCTCATTAAGTTGTTGACTCTGGTCTCAAACCTGCAATTCTTCTGTCTCAGCCTTCCAACTCCTGGCATCAGCGGAGTCTGCCATCAAGTATGGTTTATTAGATTAAATTTCAAACTCATTTGCCTGCTTCCATGGACAAATAACTTTTTTGGATTTCTCTACTTACATCAAGTCAAGATAGACTTCCTGTGGTCATTCTGTTTTAAGAAATCCCACTTCCTGTTTGAATAGTGACAGGTTGGGTCCCTGCGGGACCTTAGGAAAGGAGGAGACTCTGCTGGGCAATATCACGAGACAGGCGATATGGTGAGAGGGGCAGCGTTTCCACGCATAACCTCACCCACACGAGGAAAACTTTAAAAGGAAGGGCATTTCCCTTTCAGCATCGGAGGAGCTCAGAGGTCTTCAGGAGCGGTCCAGCTCCTATCCCCAAGAGGAGACCGCATTAAAATTCTTTTCTTTTTGGCACACCGGTCTCTCTTGCCTTTTTTATTGCGCCTAAAAAACTTAACAAATAGTAACAATGTACTGTGTTGCAGCAAATATAAGGACACTTATATTTTATAATAGAAGTTTCTTTAAATAGAAGTTTTCACAGTAATTTTTATGGAGAGCACTGGGGACTAAAACCAAGGACACTCTGCCTCTGAACTATACTCCCAGACTTACTTTATTTTTTATTTGGAATCAGAGTCTCATTAAATTTCTGGGGCCTCCCTAACCTGTTCAGGCTGGCCTAGAACTTGTGATCCTCTTGGGACCACTTCCTCTTGTGTGTACCTCCGAAGTACTGGGATTACAGGCATGTGTCACCATGCCCAGCCACAGTTATCTTTTTTTTTTAGGTTTTCAAGATTTCCTTCATTTCAAAATTATTGTCATCATCTAATTAAGAGCAATAGATTACATTAATCAAAAGTAAAATTTTAGGCTAAATATCAAAAAATATCTGTCAAAGCAGAAATCCACTTGACTCTATTAGAAGTCCTATTGATTGAGTCATTTGGAAGAAGTCACAGTCCCTTAGAGATGACTCTGAGATAACACCAGGCCCGAGGAGAGAGGAACAGATGGGATCCACAAACCCCTTGGTCTCTAATGTGAGTATTTTTTTTTTTCTGAATTCCCTCATTTTGCCTTCTTGTCAACAAATCCTGCCATCATTTCTCTTACATTTTTGCACCATTTTCCAGAGCTGTTAACAGAAATCATTTTACAGAGAGTGGGAAAGAATGTCATTTTGTCATTTTCTTGGGGGAGGAGAAGAGAAGGACAGGCAGTATCTTCTTCCTAAGGCTTTTAGGATGAAAAAATAAAAAAGATAGAAGAATGAGACCTGCGTTCTCATGAAGCAAAAAAAAAAAAAAAAAAAAAAAAACACTCTGCTTGGCAGAACTTTGTGGAAATAGCAACCAGAATCTTTCAAGTCAAACTTTCTCTCTATTAACTAGAAGAAAGGGCCCACATCAACACCCCTAAATTTACGAGAACTAATGAGCTATGTGAACTTAATCATTACACTTTAACTGAAATGTAAGAAGGGTCTTAATGATCATCAGGTGTAACCTACTTCTTAATGCAGGAACACCTTTTAATTACAGAATTTCTGTGAGAGGGCCATTGCAAGCTCACTGAACTCTCTCCATCCTATTTCATTGAACTCTCTCCATCTGATGCTTACTCATTTCATTTGTGAAAAAAAGTCATCCTATCATGAATTTAGGATGTTCATTTATTATTATTTGCTTTCCCCATTGGAATAATTATGTATGATAAAACAATATTGATCATAATATTGATGAGATTGACATGTAGCAAAAGGTTTTCTTGTATTCTATGCATGCAGTAAAATTTTGCATTTAAAGAATTTTAAGTTCTTATGTATCATAACAAAAGTCTCATGTTACAGAAATTATTATTTGCTCCTAATTTATGGATAGAGAGACTAAGATAGAAAGCTTGAGTGACCTCATTGAAGGTCACAGAGATCATCAGTGGAGAATTAAAATTTGAACTCAGTTCTATTTGAGTGCAGAATTCTGTATACTGGACCAGGAAGAGAAAAGAAAAGGGAAGGAAAGGAGAAGAAAAAAAAGAGAGAGAAAGAAAAGGCTTCTACCTCCTTACTTAAAGCATTCAAAAGTCATTGTCTCCTCATTCCTTTTTTTCCATCTTATATATCTGAACTTGCTAGAATATTTCTTAATTAATATGAATTTAAGTCACCACATTTTCATGGTAGCTTTTATTTTAGAAGCACTTGGCTTTCTTCCTTGTAGATGGGGGTTTGAACTGGAAATAATACTGAAAATGTAGCTTCACAAATGTAGCTTATAAAAGGTTCTACAGACACACTTCATCCCTTTTCTGAACCAAGTTTCTGCATCTGAAAAAGCTATTAAAGTGAAGATGAGAACTGGCATCAGAAGAACATCAAAGTATAAAACTTTAAGAAAACACATTTGAAAAAAATGACTAGTTTTTAGATATAATTTTTTTAAAAATTGAAAGATTATCATATACTCTAACACTAAGGATAGTAATTAGTCTAAATTATATGTTAGCCTATTTAAGCACATGACATGGTGCCTCCCTCTATCTGCTGAAATGTATGGTAAAGGTTCTACTCTCTCACCTGGCCTGGGTGCAACAACACAGAGGAGATGCTGTGGATTCAAGAACCCCACTGTGAGCTTCTGGCTGAGTTGTTGACACTAAACAGCTGGAGCTTTAAGATTAGTCAGGAAGAAGAATGTGAATTAGGTGTGACAGTCAAGGAGTAGACCAGAAGACACATAGGGACTTTTCCCACATAGACAACGGGAGTCAGGATGAAAACATAATTCTCTGTTGGCTGAAGCTGGGAACTGAAGAGTGTCAAGTGAACTCTGCTGTTGATGTGGAAATGGTGCTGAACAGGAAATAATCTTTAAGAGAACAACAGGGGAAGATGGGGAAGTAAGGTAGTATACTCTGAGTGGACTCCACATTGCAGACAAGCAACAAGGCCAGTGCCACAGAAAGCGACAAACCACATTAAAAGAGGAAAAGAAGATGTGTATGGTAGCACATGCCTGTAATCCCAGTACTTGTGAGTCTGAGACAAGAAGATTTCAGGATTGAGGCCAGTATGTATGTGATAATTTAAAGATATCCTGTTTCAAAATTTTTTAAAAAGGGCTAATATGTAGCTCAGTACTAGAATATTCCTGAGTTAAATCTCCAGCACTTATTAAAAAAAAAACAAAAAAAAAAAACAAAAAAAAAAACATAGCCTGGCGTGGTGGTGCACGCTTGTAATTCCTGTACTTCGGAGGCTAAGACAGGAGGATCGCACAGGTTTGAAGCCAGCTTCAGCTACTTAGTGAGGCTCTCTGCAACTTAGCGAGACCCTGTTTCTATATAAAATATAAAATAGGTCTGAGAGTAGAGCCCGGAGGTAGAATAGCCCCTGGGTTCCATCCCTAGTACCACTGGAAAAAAAATGTATATATATATATATATATATATATATATATATATATGGGGGGAGAGCAACAGTAGCAGTTAGATTAATAAATGATGTTGCAGGTAATAAATTTTTTTAAATGAGAAAAAGATAATTTATTGTTTCTTTCTCTATGTTTTCACATTTTTCAATTTTGCCAGTTAGTTTTTTATATTTTATTGAACATAAATGGTATACATTTAAACTATACTTGATGCCCTCTCCCCCCTCCCACCCCTGTTTTTTCTCCTCCCCTCCCAACAATAATTGTCCCGGGTAAACATGACATAATTGTACACATATTTGGATTTGGACACTCATTAATCAAGTTAAGCCTTCCTTCTCCTCTATCTTTCCATTCAAGATTTGCTGGTATTTTCCCTCCATTATCTGGAGTACCACTGGTATCCTCTAGGTTCCCTAGTTTGGGCATATTAGAGGAAACATATGTACCTTCTCCCTCTGTGCTTGGCTGGTCTCACTTAACATAATGCTCTGCAGGACTTTCCATCTTCTTGCAAATGGTATAATTTTGTTCTTCTTATGGCTGAGTAGAATTCCATTGTGTGTATTTCCCAGAGTTTTGGAATCCATTCAACTGTTGATGGGGACCTGGGTTGATTCCATATTTTGGCTATTATGAATTGTGCTGCTATGAACATAGTTATACATATGTTGCTATAGTTCTCTAGATTCAACCCTTTTAGAAAAATACCCAGGAGTGGTAGAGCTGGATCGTATGATGGATCTATTCCTAGCTTTCTTAGGAATCTCCACACAGATCTCCATAGTGGCTGAACTAGTTTGCACTCCCACCAACAGTATAAAGAGTTCCTCTTTCCCCACATCCTCGCCAGCATTTGTTGTTATTTGATTTCTTTATGCTTGCCACTCTGACTGAGGTTAGATGGAATCTCAGTGTAGTTTTGATTTGCATCTCCCTGATGGCCAATGATGTAGAACATCTTTTCATGTATCTATTGGTCCTTTGTATCTCTTCTTTTGTGAAGTGTCTATATAGTTCATTTGCTCATTTCTTGATTGGATTGTTTGTTTGGCTAGTGTAGAGTCTTTTGAGCTCTTTGTATATTCTGGATATTAGGCCCCTATCCGAGTGGTGGCTGGTAAATATCTTTTCCCATTGTGTAGGCTTCTTCTTTTAGTTATTGGTGGTTTCCTTTGATGAGAAGAAACTTAAGTTTTATGCTATCCCACTTGTTAATTCTTGCTTTAATTTCCTGAGCTTTGGAGGTTTTGTTGAGAAAGTTACTGCCTGTGCCAATATGTCATAGTGTTGAACCTATGCTTTCCTCTACTAACTTCACAGTCTCAGGCCTAATTTCTAAGTCTTTGATCCATCTTGAGTTGATTCCTGTGCATGAGATATAGGGGTTTAGATTCATCTTTTTACAAATGGATAGCCAGTTCTCCCAGCCATTTGTTGAAAAGGCTGTCTTTTCTCCAGCATATGAGTTTGGCCCCTTTGTCAAAGATTAATTGACTAAAGATGTGTGGGTTTTTTCTGTATCTTCTATTCTAATCCACTGGTCAGTATATCTGTTATTGTGCCAATACCATGCTTTTTTTACTACTATAGCTCTATAGTATAATTTGAAGTCTGGGATTGTGATGCCTCCTGCATGTTTCTTATTGCTGATAATTACTTTGGCTATTCTGGGTCTTTTCTTTCTCCATATAAAGTTCATGATTGATTTTTCTATGTCTCTCAAGAATGTTGCTGGTATTTTAATGGGAATTGCATTGAATCTATAGATCAGTTTTGGCAGAATGGCCATTTTGATGATATTCATTCTGCCTATCCATGAGCACGGGAGATCTTTCCATCTTCCAAGGTCTTCTTCAATTTCTTTCTTTAATGTTTTATAGTTTTTGCTGTAGAGGTCTTTTACATCTTGGGTTAGGTTTATTCCTAGATATTTTATTGGTTTTGAGGTTATAGTGAATGGAATTGTTTTCTTTGTTTCTTTCATTGTGGATTCATTATTGGCATAAAGAAAAGACACTGATTTCTTTAGGTTGATTTTGTATCCTGAGACTTTGCTGAATTTGTCAATCAGCTCCAGAAGTCTTTTGGTTGAGTTCTTTGGGTCTTCCAGATAAAGGATCATGTCATCTGAGAATAAGGATAATTTTAATTCCTCTCTTCCTATATGATTTCCTTTGATTTCCTTCTCTTGTCTTATTGCTGCAGTGAGTCTCAAGGACTATATTGAAAATGAGTGGTGATAGTGGGCATCCTTGTCTTGTTCCTGACTTTAGAGGAAATCCTTGCAGTTTTTCCCCATTCAATATAATGTTGGCTTTGGGTTTACAGTATATTGCCTTAATGATGTTGAAGTACATTCCTTCTATCCCAATTTTCTGCAATGTTTTTAACATAAATGGGTGCTGGATTTTTTCGAATGCTTTTTCAGCATCTATTGCTATAATGATGTGGTTTTTGTTCTTGGTTCTATTTATGTGGTGAATAACATGTATTGATTTGCATATGTTGAACCAGCCTTTTTTTTCTGGGATGAAACCAACTTGGTCATGATGTATTATTCTCTTGATATAGTTTTGAATGCGTATAGCTAGTATTTTGTTTAGAATTATTGCATCTATGTTCATTAAGGATATTGGTCTGTAGTTTTCCTTTCTTGAAGTATCTTTATTTGGTTTGGAGATGTGATACTGGCCTCATAGAAAGAATTTGGGAGAGTTCCATCTCTTTCAATTTTTTGGAACATTTTATGAAGTATTGGTATTAGTTGTTCACTGAAGGTTTTGTAGAATTCAGCTGGGAACCCATCTGGGCCTGGGCTTTTATTTGGTGGAAGAATTTTTATTGCCATTTCTATTTCTTTGGTTGTTATTGGTTGGTTTAGGCTTGCTATGTCCTCTTGGTTGAGTGTAGGAAGGTTAACTGTGCTTAGAAATCTATCAATTTCTTTCAGGTTTTCAAGTCTATTGGAGTATAAATTTTTAAAGTAGTTTCTGATAATCTTTTGAATTTCTTCACTATCTGTGGTGATATCTCCTTTTTCATTTCTAATTTTGATAATTTGAGTTGATTCTCTTTTTCTTTTGGTTAGGTTTGCAGGGGTTTATCAATCCTACTAATCTTTTCAAAGAACCAACTTTTTGTTTTATTGATTCTTTGAATTGTTTTTTTTTTTTGTTGTTGTTGTTGTTGTTCTCTATTCATTTATTCTGCTCTAATTTTAATGATTTTTTGCCTTCTGCTGGCTTTGGGAATAGACTGATGCAGACTTTCTAGGTCCTTGAGTTGTGTCATAAGGTTCTTTACTTGGTGGTTCTCCGTCCTTTTTATGTGGGCACTCAATGCAATAAACTTTCCTCTTAATACTGCCTTAATAGTGTCCCATAGATTTTGGTAGGTTGTGTCTCTGTTTTCATTTGTTTCCATAAATTTCTTTATTTCTTCCCTAATTGCTGCCCTTACCCATTCATCATTCAATAGTGTATCATTCAATCTCCATGTATTTCAATAATTTCTTTTGAGTTTCCTGTTGTTGATTTCTACTTTTATTCCATTATGGTCTGAGAAGATGCAAGGAATTATATTACATCTTTTCAATTTGCTGGCACTTTATTTGTGTCCCAGGATGTGGTTTATTTTGGAGAAGGTTCCATAGGCTGCTGAGAAGAATGTGTATTTTGTAGTTCCTGGCTGAAATATTCTGTAAATGTCTATTAGGTCCATTTTTTTTTAATGGCTTTCTTTAGTTCTAAAGAGTCTTTACTCATATTTTGCCTTGAAGATCGATCCAGTGGTGTGAGAGGCATATTAAAGTCTCCCAGAATTATTGTATTTGGGTCTATTTGGGATCTGATGTCCAGAAGGGTTTGTTTTACAAATGTAGTTGCACCCATGTTTGGGGCATAAATATTTACTATCATTATATCTTCTTGGTGTATTGTTCCTTTTAATAAAAGGAGGTGCCCTGATTTGTCTCTTCTAATGTGTTTTAGTTTAAAGTCTGTTTTGTTGGATATCAGGGTTGCTACCCTTGCTCTTTTTTGGTCACCAATAGGATGGTATATCTTTTCCATCCTTTCACTTTCAGTCTGTGAATGTCTTTGGCTGTAAGGTGAGTTTCTTGCAGACAACATATATTTGGATTATGTTTCTTAATCCACATTGCCAGTCTATGTCTTTTGATTGGTGAGTTACGTCCTTTGACGTTAAGAGATATTATTGAAATATGATTTTTTTTCCTGCCATTTTATGTTCTGTCTATTATTGGATGTATTGGTCTTTCTTCTTTACTTAAATGGCCCACTTATTGACTTCCTTTCTTGTCTGGTTCTGAAGTCTGCTTCTTTTTTCTTCTTTATGGTTTATTTCTTTAAGAATTTTTTCTAGCGTAGGCTTTGAATTCATGAATTTTTTAAGATTCTGTTTATCCTGAAACACTTTCATTTCCCCATTGATTTTGAATAGTAGTTTTGCTGGATATCTTAGTTTTGGTTGGAAGTTACTTTCTTCCAGGGTCTGAATCACGTCGAACCAGTCTCTCCTAGCATTCATGACCTGGGTTGTATAGTCTGGGGTGATTCGTATTGTTTTGCCTCTATATGTCACCCTTCCTTTTGTTCTCACTGCTTTTAGGATTCCTTCCTTGGCCTCTATGTTGGTCTTTTTGGTTATTATGTGGCGTGGGGAGGTTCTTCTTTGGTCCTGTCTCAAAGAAGTTCTGTATGCCTCCTGGACATGAAGATCCAAGTCTCTTGCCATGTTTGGAAAATTCTCTGAGATTATTTCTTTGAAGAGATTGCAGATGCCCTTAGTCTGTACCTCTATCCCTTCTTCAATGCCTGTTATCCGTAAGTTAGGATGTTTCATATTATCCCATATTTGCTGCATGTTTGGGTTTTGTTGCTGTAAAGATTTCTATATATCACTGATCATGTTTTTGGTTTTGGATGTACTGTCTTCTAACAGTGATATTCTGTTTTCCATTTTATCTAATCTTCCAGAGTTTCCTTCTATTACTGTCTTCATTTCACTTATTGACTTTTTCATTTTATTCCAGACCTCTTTCTGATTTTTTCTTAGTGTTTCTAACTCATCTTTCATCTCCTTTAGACTTGTTTTAAATCCTTTCATCATATTGTAGATCAAGATTCGGAACTCCCTTTTTGCATTTCTCGAAGGTCAGTATGTGTGACTTCTGTTGTTTCTCCACTATTCCTGGTTCTCATATTTCCACTGTTCTCAGGCCTGTTCTTCTGTTGTCTTCCCATTGAATTGGTATGGATTGGGTGATGGTGGATTAGCTGGCAGCCCAATCAGAAGCTCTGACGGGCTGGTAGTTCTTCCATATCTGGTTCTCCGGGGGAAAAGCAGGTCTATGTCAGGGACCCTGTAGGTTTCCCAGTGTCTCTGTGGGTGCCTCTTCTGTTGCGCCAACAGTGTAGCTCCGGGGTTTGTCTAATCTCAAAAAGTTTGGGATGTCAAAACTCTATGATCACTTTCAAACTCTTAGACAGTTCACAGGGCTGCCAGTGTTGCCATTCCCCAAAATCCTTTTTAGGTCTGCGGCTTGATATGGCACCTTTTGTGGGTGTTGCAGAGACTCTCGTAGGTTAAAATTACTGGATTTTTTAAATTTCAGTAGTTGGGTTAGGCCGCACCTTCTCCTGGCTGTCCCTCAGATCGTCCGGATGGGACTGCGCAGGTTTGGGCCTAGGCCAGGTCTGTGCTGGGGCCTAAGGCTGTAGCGTTTGTGAAGATGCTCTGCCATTGCTGGGCATGGGCTGTGCTGGAGCCTGAAGCTGTAGCCTCTGAGAAGATGCTCCCTGGTGCTGGGTAGGGGCTGTGCAGGAGCCTGGGGCTGCAGCCTCTGAAAGGTTCTGGCAGGTGCTGGGCCTGGGCTGGGCTGGATCCAGAGATGGTAGCAGGCCAGGGGGCTCTGGAAGAAGCGAAGCCCGAGCCTCAGGGTCCCAGGGCGGCTTACCGGCAGCTGTTGGTCCGGCACAGAGGTGACTCCTGGGTCTAGGTGACTCCTGGGTCTCTGAACGAGCTTTAGATTTTGTTGCCACGTTGGTGTAAGTCAGTTCCCAGGGCTATGGTTTGGCTGGTAGCCCGCGCCACGGCAGCCTACCGGCGGCACAGCTGTGACTGCAGCTGACCCGAAACTCGAGCTTCCTCCCCACCTTCTGCAGTTCAAGGTCCCTGGTTTCCTTTCAGCGAATTTCCTGGGTCAGTTTTGGTTTCTGAGATATATTTATTTTGTTGGTTGAGACACTGCTTTCTCATTAGTTGAACTTTATTTATTTCAACTACTGAGAAGTGCTGTGTACTTGAGTCACCATTTTGAATCCCTCACAGGTAATAAAATTTTATCTGTAATGTAAGTAGTCAAACATGGAGAAGAGAACAAGTAGGCTACAGCAGCAATTAGGCCATTGTATGCTCTTCACTATTTTTTATTATTTATTTATTCATTTATTTTTATTTATTTATTTATTATTTTGTGGGTTTGGGGATAAAACCCAGAGGCATTCAACCTCCAAACTACACCCCCTGCCCTATTTTTTATTCTTTATTTTGAAACAGGGTCTAATTAAGTTACTGAGGGCTTCAGTAAGTAGCTGAGGCTGTCTGGGAACCACAATCCTCCAGTTTCAGCCTCCCAAATGCTAGGATTACAAGTATGCACCACCATGCCCAGCTTCACTGTTTTTTCCATGCCCTTTTTCATGCAACTTTGTTATTCATGGGAATAAGGATGTTTGAGATAGTGTCTTTGGCGAAATACTCTGGTTCCTTGAAAAGTAGACACTATTAAATGTGGAGAGTTCTGTGTTATAATTCTGTTTATTTCATAGTACTTTGATGAAGGTCTTCTATATAATTTCATACATATATAAAATAACACTGAAAATCCAAGATGCTTTTAAATTTAAAAAAATAACTATTTGTCTATTTATCCAATTAACAGTTTTTTTTTTTCCTTTTTTAAAATGTAGCTTCTAGGAACTTCCGGTAAGATGGCGACGGAGGAAAGCGGCACTTACAAGTCCCGCTAACAATCGAACTCTATTACCACAAAACCAGCACCTTTCAGAGCCAGAAAACACCACCACCAAAGAAATAAAAACGGTAAATACAAGGGACAGAGAAAAAGGGCTGGAAAAACAAGACACCAGAAAAAAACCAGCCCGAAGGGCCGCGCCTGCCGCGGCGCGGAGCGGCCGGAGGAGCCGGAGCAGCCAGAGCCGCAGTTCAGAGAAGTCAGAGCCTCGGCGCGAAGCGGGGCGGCCGGAGCAGCCGAGCGAGCAGAGCAGCCAGACCAGCCAGAGAGGAGCGGCCAGAGCAGCTGGAGAGGAGCGGCCAGAACAGCCGGAGCAGCCAGAGCCGCTTCGCGGAACCGCCAGAGCGGCCGGAGTGGCCAGACCCGCAGTGCGGAGCAGCCGGATCCGCGGTGCAGAGCAGCCAGAGAGGCCAGAGCGGCCAGACCCGTGGTGCGGAGCAGCCTGAGCCACAGCGCAGAGCGGCTGCAGCGGTGCGGCTTACATCTCCCCTAGCAGCACCAGGCTCCAGAGAGGAGGGAGACTCAAAACAGAGCTCAAATCCAGAGAGGAGGTACTCTGGCCTCGCGGCCTAGGATGCAGAAGCAGCGTCTTACTGCTGGCGGCAGCGGCGAATTCACCAGATGGCCCTAGACCAACCTACACAACCAGCCACCAGACGCCTGAGAGGAGGGGTGGACAGCGAGCCAAGGTAAGCCGCTGCTGAACAGCCGGGCGGCAGTCAGCAGTTTCTCCGGTGCAAGGAGCGTCTAAAGCTCCCAAGGGCCGGGCACAGCACACCTGGCAGGGACTCAGCGGAGCTCAAAACCAGAGAAGAAATAGGCCACATCACGGCCGAGGGCGTGGCAGTGGTGCCATATTGCCAGTGGCGGCAGCAGCGAATCCACCGAGTTCACTACAGCTCCATCAGCGCACTCAACAAACGTGAGTCAAATTGCAGCCCCAAGGGGAGAAATCCCAGTACTGCACTCCCAGGGACTTGCGCAGATAGTCTCCCTGGGTCAGAGATTTTAGCAGTGCAGACCAGTGGGGGAGTGGCAGTGGCAGAGATATCATACCATAGTCACAACTCCCCACTAGAGAACACCCAACTTGGCACCCCCCACGGTCTAAGCAGCCTCAATTGACTCCCTGGGTCTGAGACTTTGTGATACAACTCAGTAAAGGAGTAGTGGTGACTGAGATACCACAGACTTGAGATCCAGAACATCTTAAGTGAACTCGTAGTGACTCAGGGAAGAACCCAGAGAAGGCACAAACTTCCAAAATCATGGGAAAGAGAAATAACAATGGAGCAGTGAATGCCCACAACCCCACAACATCAGAATCTGATAACACAGAAATCCAAAGATCTCTAGAAGATCAAATTAGGAAAATAACTCTAGAAATAATAGAGAACTTTCGAAAAGAATTTAGAGAGAGTCAAAAAGAGATAAAGGATGCAATTAATGAAGTGAAGGCTTCAATTCAATGTATAAACAACAGATTAGACCACATGGAGAACAGAATCTCGCTTCTTGAAGATGACCATTCCAAAAATGAACGCATAGTTTCTAATTTAGAAAAAAAACCCGACAGCAGGAATCTGACATTGAAGAAATATGGGCCCATTTCAAGAGAGCTAACCTAAGAATAATTGGAATAGAGGAGGGAAAAGAAGGTGAAACCAAAGGGATCAACAATCTCTTCAAGGAAGTAATAGCAGAAAATTTCCCAAACATAGAGCAAGAGGTTGATACACAGGTCCAGGAAACTTATAGAACTCCCTTTAGACAGGATCAAAGAAGAGGATCCCCACGCCACATAATTGTCAAAATGACTAATGTGGAAGCCAAGGAGAGAATCTTAAAGGCAACAAAAACAAAAGGCCATGTGACATACAGAGGCAAACCAATTAGAATCACTCCAGACTTCCCAAACCAAGTTATGAAAGCCAGAAGGGCATGGAGTAACATATTCCAAACTCTGAAAGAAAACAACTTCCAGCCAAAAATTTCCTACCCAGCAAAACTATCAATCAAATTAGATGGGGAAATAAGAAGCTTCCATGACAAACAGCAACTGAATGAATTTATGTCTTCAAAACCAGTGCTAGAGAAAGTACTCAAGGAGATTATCTGCAAAGAGGAAATGGGTAATACACGCCAGAACCAAAGAAACAAGAATTCCCATCCAGCAGACAACTAAGCAAAGAAGAATAAACAGTATCTCAAACAGAAATAAGATCTTAACATGTTGGGAATTAAAAATTATCTCTCTATAATCACACTGAATGTAAACGGCCTCAACTCCCCAATAAAAAGACATAAAGTGGCAAAATGGATTAAAAGCCAGAATCCATCCATCTGCTGCTTACAAGAAACACACCTTACAAGTAAAGATAGGAACAAACTCAAGGTAAAGGGCTGGATCAAGGTTATCCATGCTAATGGTACTCGAAGACAAGCAGGAGTAGCAACTATGATATCAGACAAGTTAGACTTCAAACCGAAACTTATTAGAAGAGACAAAGAAGGTCACATTTTACTGGTAAAAGGAATAGTCCAGCAAGAGGAAATAACAATAATCAACATCTATGCCCCAAACATAGGGGCAGCTACTTTCATAAATCAAACTCTTTGTGACATGAAATCACACATAAATCCCAACACAATAATACTGGGAGACTTCAACACACCTCTCACAATACTAGACCGATCTTCCAGACAAAGGGTCAGTAAAGATGTCTCAGAACTAAAGAACACCATTAACCAAATGGACCTGTTGGACACATATAGAATATTTCACCCAACTACAGCAGATTTCACATTTTTCTCAGCTGCTCACGGAACCTTCTCCAAAATAGATCACATCCTGGGACACAAAATGAGCACTAGCAAATTTAAAAAAATGTTACATACTTCCCTGTGTCATTTCAGACCATAATGGAATGAAACTAGAAATCAACTATAAGAAGACCCAAAGAAATAACATAAACATGTGGAGGCTGAACACCACACTTCTGAATGAAGAATGGGTTATAGAAGATGTAAGAGGTGAAATCAAGAAATTTCTAGAAACAAATGAAAATAAAGAAACAACATATCAAAACCTCTGGGACACTTTGAAGGCAATATTAAGAGGAAAATTTATAGCACTGAGTGCTCACATAAGAAAAACAGAAAATCTTCAAATAAATAGCCTTATGACACACCTCAAAGCCCTTGAAAAGCAGGAACAATTGAACCCCAAAGCCAGCAGAAGACGGGAAATTATTAAAATTAGAGCAGAAATTAATGAAATAGAGAATAAAAAAACGATACAGAAAATCAACAAAACCAAAAGCTGGTTTCTTGAAAAGATTAACAAGATTGATAAACCACTGGCCAACCTAACTAAAAAAAAGAGAGAATCAACCCAAATTATGAGGATAAGGGATGAAAAAGGAGACATTACTACTGACAGTGTAGAAATCCAGAGGATTATCAGAAACTACTTTGAAAAACTATTCTCCAACAAAATGGAAAATCTGGAGGAAATCGACAACTTCCTAGATAAATACAACCTTCCTAAACTGAGTCAAGAAGATATAGAACACTTAAACCAACCAATAACAATCAAAGAGATTGAAATAGCAATAAAGAGCTTACCATCAAAGAAAAGCCCAGGACCAGATGGTTTCCCAAGTGAATTCTATAAAACCTTTATAGGAGAACTAATCCCAATACTACTCAAACTATTTCGGGAAATAGAAAAAACCGGGACTCTCCCAAATACATTCTATGAAGCCAACATCACACTAATACCCAAACCGAATAAAGACAGTTCAAGGAAGGAAAACTACAGGCCTATATCTCTGATGAACTTGGATGCAAAACTATTAAACAAAATACTAGCAACACATATTCAAAACCACATCAAGAAAATCATTCATCACGACCAGGTAGGGTTCATCCCAGGGATGCAAGGCTGGTTCAATATACGAAAATCAATCCATGTAATTCATCATATAAACAGAATCAAAGACAAAAACCACATGATCATCTCAATAGATGCTGAAAAAGCATTTGATAAAATTCAACATCCATTTATGATAAAAACACTGCAGAGAATTGGAATAGAAGGAACATATCTCAACATTATTAAGGCAATCTACAATAAGCCCACTGCCAACATCATATTAAATGGGGAAAAACTTCAAAAATTCCTCCTAAAAACTGGAACAAGACAAGGATGTCCACTATCACCACTTCTCTTCAATATAGTACTAGAGACTCTAGCCAGAGCAATAAGGCAAGAAAAGGAAATCAAAGGAGTACAAATAGGAAAAGAAGAACTTAAGCTTTCATTATTTGCTGATGACATGATACTGTATTTAGAAAACCCAACAAACTCAACCAAAAGGCTTATAGAACTGATCAACAAATTCAGCAAAGTATCTGGATACAAAATCAATCTTAAAAAATCAGAAGCTTTCCTGTACACCAACCATAAATCCACTGAAAAAGAAATTCAGAAAACACTTCCACTCAGGATCTCCCACAAAAAAATAAAATACCTAGGAATAAATTTGACCAAGGAGGTAAAAGATCTCTACAAAGAAAATTATAAAACACTGAAAAAAGAAATCGAAGAAGATCTTAGAAGATGGAAAGATCTTCCATGTTCATGGATTGGCAAAATAAATATCATTAAAATGGCCATCCTCCCAAAAGTGATCTACAGATTTAATGCAATGCCCATTAAACTACCAAGATCATTCCTCACAGACATAGAAAAATCAGTCCTTAAATTTATCTGGAATAACAAAAAGCCCAGAATAGCCAAGGTAGTTCTCAGTAGCAAAAACCACGCAGGAGGAATCACAACACCTGACTTTAAACTATACTACAAAGCCATTGTAATAAAAACAGCATGGTACTGGCAAAAGAACAGATATATAGACCAATGGAGCAGAATAGAAGACCCAGAAACAAGCCCACACACTTTCAGCCAATTGATTTTTGACAAAGGGGCCAAAAACATACACTGGAAAAAAGATAGCCTCTTCAACAAATGGTGTTGGCAAAACTGGTTAACCATATGCAGAAAATTGGATGTTAATCCCACTTTTTCACCCTGTACAAAAGTCAACTCACGATGGATCAAAGACTTGGAAATTAAACCAGAGACTTTGAAGCTCCTTGAAGAGGGCATAGGTCCAACACTACAACACATAGGCAAAGACAAACATTTCCTCAATAAGACCCCAAAGGCACAACAAATTAAAAGGAGAATCAATACATGGGATTGCATGAAACTGTAGAGCTTCTGTTCAGCAAAGGAAACTATCAAGAACCTCAATCGAGAGCCAACAGAATGGGAGAAGATTTTTGCCACCTACCCCTCCGATAGAGGACTAATATCTAGAATATAAAGAGAACTCAAGAAACTCAACACTAAGAAAACAAAGCATCCAATAACAAAATGGGCAAATGAACTAAATAGACACTTCACAAAAGAAGAAATTCAAATGGCCAATAAATGCATGAAAAAATGCTCAACATCACTGGCAATCAGAGAGATGCAAATCAAAACTACCCTGAGATTTCACCTAACTCCAACTAGAATGGCAATCATTCAAAACACAAACAACAATAGATGCTGGTGAGGATGTGGAGAAGTGGGAACTCTAAGACATTGTTGGTGGGATTGCAAATTAGTGCAACCACTTTGGAAAACAGTATGGAGAATCCTCAGAAGAATGGGAACACACCTACAATTTGATCCAGCAATACCACTGTTGGGTATCTACCCCAAAGAAAAGAAACCAAACTACCAAACTAATGCATGTGTATCTATGTTCATAGCTGCACAATTCACCATAGCCAAACTATGGAACCAGCCAAGATGTCCATCAACAGATGAATGGATTACAAAACTGTGGGATATGTACACAATGGAATTTTACTCAGCCATCAAAAAAAACTCAATTATGTCATTTCCAGGGAAATGGATGGAACTGGAGGACATTATGCTAAGTGAGATTAGTCAGGCACAAAAAATAAGAAATCAGATGCTTTCCCTAATATGTGAGAGTTAGGGAGAAAAGAGGAGCAAACAAGTCAACCTAAAGGAGGAGAAAGGAGGGGGAAGAGAAAAATCTCTAAAGCACACAATGTACTTAAACATATCGAAGTCAATCACTAAGCCAAGCAAGGAAGGGAGGGACAGGGAGGGAATGGGATGGTATTTGGGTAGGGGTTAAATCAGCGATGAGCACATGTTTGTACACACAAGTTTTTTACCCCAATAAGTTGTTTGAATATAATGCACCAATAAAAAAAAAATACAAAAAAAAAATAAAAATAAAATGTAGCTTCTAGTGTAGATTGCATCCACACCTCTAACCAAAGTGTTAATAACAATTTTTGATATATTATATACAGGTATTATAATTTTAAGTCCATCAAAGATGAATATTTAGCACATTATTATTACCTCTATTTCCCATCCTCTACTCAGTTAATAGAGAATATCTAAGTTGATAATCATTGTATTTAAATAATTTTCTTTAAAATTTTGAATGCTAGCCAGGTATGGTGGGGCACACTTGTAATCCCAGTACTTGGGAGGCTGAGATAAGAAGATGGTAGGTTATGTCCAGCCTCAGCTACTTGGTGAGGCTCTCCACAACTTAGTGAGACACTGTTTCAAAAATAAAAAGAGTAAAAAATAGAACTGGAGGTAGAATGTCTCTGGGTTCAATCCCCAATTCTGAAAAAAAAAAAGTAGGCTTATTTCAGTAGGACATATACTCAAATTGAAATAATGCAGAGATATCATGGTCCCTGCTTAAACTGACGTGCAAATTAGCATAAATAAGAAATATTATTTAACCTTAAAAAGAATTAAATTCTAGCATATGTCACAACATGGATGAAACTTGAAGATGTTAGGCTAAGAAATAAATGAGACACATCAGAAAATATTATATAATGCAACTTATGTCAGGTATATAGTGTAGTCACATTCTTAGAGACAGAAAGACTGATGGTTTCTAGGTCCTGGGATGAACAACAAGTAATCTAGTAAGTATGGAATTTAGTTTGAGAAGATGAAAATGTTATGGAGATAAATTATAGATCTGGCCTCTTCTTTAGTTTGAATGTGTATCCTCCATAAAACTTATGTTAAAATTTGTTATTTTCACAGTATTTAAGAGATGGAAACTTTGGGAGACCATGAGGGCTCTGTCCTCACAATTGGGGTTAGTGTCATTGTAAAATGACTCTTTGCTCCCTCTCTTATAGTCTCTTGTCCTTCCACCTTTCATCATTGGATAGCACAGCCTAAAGGCCCTCGCCAGATGCTGGTATCTTGGTCTTGGACTTCAAAGCTAAGTGTTCAATAATTGTAACAAATACCGTTACATTCATTATAAATTACCCAACCTAAGGTATTCTGTTACAACAGCACAGAATGGGATAAAATTGTGCGGATGTATTTTAATGCAACTTAAATATACATTTAAAAATAGTAAAAGTGGGAGATTGTGTGTGATGTATATTTTACTGCAATAATAATGTATAATGTCATCTTCTGTCCATATCTCTTAACACATATATCATTATTGTTTATGTACTTTCTCCCTAATTTCCCTCTTCATTATACTAGAAGAACTCCATGTATAAACTTTCATAAAGACATGGAGAAGCATTGGTTGCGGACATTGGTACTGCTCCTGTCTTTTCTATTCTCTTCCTTTTATGCACATGGGGAGAGTGAACTTTCATGATCTCATATGGCTGATGCAGCCACATAACTAGCTTTATTCAGCAAACTGAAGAGCTCCAAAGAGACCTGAGCATTTGATTATAAGATATCAGTCCTCTTGGCCAGAAAATGACAAGTTTGAGATGCCTACTTTTATTCTCCTTATTTTCGAAAATTTCCAAATAATAGATGTGGAAGTAGAATTATTTCATTTTCTTTCTGTGCAATTAATCTCTTTTAAATAGATTTTTTTTCTTTCTATAAATACTCAAAATTTCTGTCTTTGTCTTTTTTTTCTTATTGGGGAGAGTACTAGAGATTGAACCAGGGGCATTCTATCTCGGAGCCATACCTCCAGCCCTTTAGACTTTTAGTTATTTATTTTTATTTTGAAACAAGTTTCTGAGGGTGTTACTATAGCCTGGCTTGAAACCTGTGATCCTCCTATCTCACTCTCTCAAGTATTAGGTTTAGCTGGGCATAGTGGCACACACTTGTAATCACAGCATTTGGGAGGCTAAGACTGGAGGATTGCAGTTTGCGTAGACTCAGCTACTTACTGAGGCCCTTTGCAACTCAGTGAGACCTGGTTTCAAAATAAAGAATACAAAATAGGGCTTAGGATGCAGCTCAAAGGTAGAATGTCCTTGGGTTCTATCCCCAGTACCGCAAAAAAGAAAAAATAAAGTATTAGGTTTATTGTCATGGATCATTTCCCCCAGTTAATTTCTCTTTATTTTATTTTGTTTATATTTTCTATTATACTTTTTGTTTTCTCCTTCTATAGTTCATATTTGTTGGATTTTGGGTATCCTCTTGTATTTAATCACATGTTTTCTATACTTCTGCCAATTTTTACTCTGAGTTTCTTGATTTTTTCTCATATTTTGATAGTATTCTTTAAATCTTCCCAAGAATGCTAACTAGACTTCCTCCTCATCATTGTCCTCCTTCTTTTTCTCCTCCTACTTCTTTTCCTCCTCTTCTTCTTTCTCCTTCTCATAAGATTTATTTTAATTTTCACTGAGATTGTTTTATTTTGTAATTTTAATAATATTGGCTTTACTTAAAAGTCTCAGTAATAATAGATTATTTATGTATATTTGAAATAAAAAGTAGAAATTGACTTTCCAAGTAGTGGACAGAATTTTTTTTCTGCTGCTCTGTACATAGGCATTTTTTCTCCTTATGATTTTTCCTTCAACCTGTGGCTGACCTAATCAGGTGGGAACTCAAATCACTGGGAAGACAGGTTTCAATAAGGGATTATGAAGGTGCAAAAATTAATTCTTTCATACCAGCTTCTAGATAGTGCTTCCAATTCTCCCCAGTCAATTTCATTTCTGTGAAGTTGGAAATTCTTTTTTGTTGTTTTGGTGATTATTTTTATTTTCCTTTGTGGTGTTCTGTTTTTTGTTATTTTTGTTTGTTTTGGTACCAGGAATTGAACTCAGGTTTGCCATTCTATTTCCAAGCTACACTCCCCAGCAATTTTTATTTTGAAAGAAGATCTCACTAAGTAACTGAGACTGTTTCTCCAACCTATGGCTCTCCTATCGCAGCCTTCCAAGTACTAGAATCACAGGCATGTACCACCACACATGACATTTTGTGCTTCCTAACATAGAATCAATATGAGGTTTGTATTATTATACTTGTGTCCCTTAACACGAAAGACAGAGTGAGATAGGAAGAAAGAGAAAGGGAAAGGGAAAGGGAGAGGGAGAGAAAGAAAGTAAAGGAAGAAAGAAAGAAAGAAAGAAAGAAAGAAAGAAAGAAGAAGAAGAAGAAGAAGAAGAAGAAGAAGAAGAAGAAGAAGAAGAAGAAGAAGAAGAAGAAGAAAGAAAATCATGATAAAGGTACCATGTTCCTTTTTCTAGAGGTAGAATTTAGTAATATCCTCTACTTCTCTCCACCCATCAGTTCTGTCCACTTTTCATAACCCCATCCTTCATACCTACTATTATTCCTTTTTTAAGTTTTGTCTGAATAATCACTTCCTCTTTTTCTATCATCTATTCCAATACTGTTTGAACTTTAGAATCCTCAATCTTCTATGTTATTATACATGTTCCCACTCATTTTTCTTCTCTCAATAATGCTTTGAAATAAAATATTTGTGATGGCCCTCCTGCTATTATTTTTTCTATTAAGGTTTATGGGTTTAATTCTATTTTTATTCTGTCCCATTTAATGGAAAGTGGAGGTAAATGCAGGCAGTGGGTCATCATACTGATCCAGAGATCACCTTGGGCACTTAAAGAAAGTAAGATTACACTGCATATAGTGCATCTGTGATACTACCAGTTTTTATCCAGAGGTATGACTGATGAGTTTGGACACTTAAAATACAGGTACAAATGTTGGGTGTTTTCTGCTTACAAGACACAAACTTTTTTAATATGCTTTTAAGCTGCTGGGAAACAGGGTCAGAGGAAAAGGGAAGGTAGATGAAAGTCAGTGTTTGGATCAGTAGTCCTTTCCTTGCCATAGCATTTTCTATTGCCTTTTCAATGTTTTTCTTCTTGTTAATGTGAACATTAGAAGAAGTCATATATAATCATCCAAAAAAATGCCATCATTAGACTAGCAGTTTTGCTTTTATTTATATCTTATTTTGCACTGAATGTGGTAGTGTTTGCCTGTAATTCCAGTACTTTATTAAGCTGAAACAGGAGAATCACAGGTTTAAGGCCAGCTTCAACAAATTCAAGACTCTGTTTCAAGAATAAAAGATCTGAGTGTGTAGGTAGCTTGAAGGTAGAATGCCCTAGAGTTGGAGCTCAATCCGTACTATATAATATATATATTCCTAATTTGAATAACTTAGTTGAAAAAAAATCTTAGTAATCAGTATGAGAAAAACTAAAACATTTAAGTAAGTGTATTTTATGTTTGCATTTTAAAAGGAATTATATCTCAGAAAAAATGTAAATGCATTATTTATTCTTACAGGGTCTGGATTCTCTAAATATTTTCTAAGATTTTCCCCACTTCTTAGAAGAATATATATGGCGCTCTGGAATAATATATAATATTTTACAAATGCTTGTAGGTGATTTATTAGTGTCTTAAATCAGTCCTGTGACTGGGTATAAAATTATGCCTGTTCAGTTTCTCCAGCATAGACAATGCATAGTTTTCACAACCCATCCAGAACTTGCTTCTGTCCACCTGCTTTTTATTAAGTTATCCTTATTCTTGTTCTTCCTAAACATCTGGAATTTTTAGAGTGGAGTACTAGCAATTCAATGCAGGAGCATTCTTTTTCTGAGCTATACCTTTTGTCCTTTACTTATTTTATTTTTGGTGCACTATAGTCTCATAATGTGAATCATGCTGACATTGGACATATATTTACACAGTACTTCGTGCCCTCCCCCTACTTCCTCATTTCCTTCCCTCCTGATACTGAATGTCCAGTTTAACAATATTGTACTCACATGTATACACATAGTCACATGTAGCTTTCCCACTCGTGAATCTCAGCCTTAATCTTCTTCCCGTACTACCCATCCTTCCTTGCTTTGCTGAGGATTCCCCTCCATTATCTGCGATCTCTTTGATATCCCTAATACTCTCTAGCTTGAGCATATTAGAGAAACATATGCCTCTTTCTTCATTTGGCTAATTTCACTTAACATTCTCCAAGTCTTTCCATCTTGTTATGAATTACATAATTTTGTTCTTCATTATTGCTGAGTAGAATTCCATTGTGTATATTTTTAATAATTTTGTAATCCATTCATCTATTGATGGAGACCTAGGTTGGTTTCATATTTTAACTACTGTAAATTGTGCTGCTATGAACATATGTATGCATGTTAGTGTAGTCTTCTGATTTCACCTCTTTTGGAAAGATATCCAACAGTGGTACAGACGAATCTCATGGCGGATTCATTCCTAGTGGCTGAACTAGTTTGAACGCCCACCAACAGTGTAGGAGAGTTCTTATTTCCCCATATCCTTGCCAATATATGTTGTTATTTGACTTATTTATGCTTGACACGCTGATTGGGGTTAGATGGAATCTCAGTGTGGTTTTGATTTGGATCTCCCTGATGGCTAATGATATTGAACATTTTTTGATACAACTATTGACCATTTTATCTCTTCTTTTATGAAGTGGCTATACAATTTAGTTGCCTATTTCTTAATTGGGTTATTTGTTTTGCTAGTTTTAAGTCTTATGAGTTCTTTGTATATTCTGAATATTAGCCCTCTATCAGAGAGGTAGTCAATAAAGATTTCCCCCCATTCTGTAGGCTTTCTCTTTAGATTCTTGATGATTTCATTTGATGAGCAGAAACTTTTAAGTTTGATACCATCTCACTTGTTAATTCTTGTTTTAATTTCCTGAGCTTTGGAAGACTTGTTAAGGCAGTTACTACCTGTGCTTAAATGTTGGAGTGTTGAATCTATACCCTTCTCTAATAGCTTCACAGTCTTTGGTCTGATTTCCTGTCTTTGATCCATCTTGAGTTGATTCTTCTGCACTGTGAGAGTTAAGAATTTAGTTTCATTTTTATTTATTTTTTTTTTACAAATAAAACCATTTCTCCCAGCACCATTTGTTGAAAAGGCTATCTTTCCTTCACCATATAAATTTGGCCCCTTTGTCAAAGATCAATGTGATGTTGTTTCTGTATCTTCTATTCTGTTTCATTGTTCTGTGTGCCTGTTTTTGTACCAATACCATGCTGTTTTAACTATTATAACTCTGGAGTATAATTTGAAGTCAGGAACTGTGATGCTTCCTGCATGGTTCTTATTTCAGAGAATTGCTTTGGCTATTCTGGGTTTTTTGTTTCTCCATACGAAATTTATGACTTATTTTTCAAGGTCTATGAAGAATGTCATTGGTATTTTCATAGGAATTGAATATGTAGATCACTTTTGGCAGAATGGCCATTTTGATTATATTTATTCTGCCTTTCCATGAGCAATAATGATCTTTCTGTTTTTCAAGGTCTTCTTCAATTTCTCTCTTTAATGTTTTGCAATTTTCATTGTAGAGTTCTTTTATATCTTAGATAAGGCTTATCCTTAGGTATTTTGTTTTCATTGAGGTTACTGTGAATAGAATTGTTTTCTTAATTTCTTTATTAGGTTGTTTTTGTATTCTGACACTTTGCTGAATTGGTTAATTAGCTCCAGTAGTCTTTTGATTGAGTTTTTTGGAACTTCTAGATATAGGATCGTGTCATCTGCAAACAAGAATAAATTTAACTTCTCTGTTTCTATTCAAATTCCTTTGATATTCTTTTATCTTATTGCTTTGGCAAGAGTCTTGAGATGAAATTGAAAAGGAATGGTGATAATGAACATCCTTTTCTTGTTCCTGATTTTAGAGGAAATTCTTAGAGTTTTAACTCATTCAATATGATATTGGCTTTGGGCTTATTTTATATTGCCTTCATGATGTTGAGATATGTTCCTTCTATTGCAATTATCTACAGTGTTTTTTTTAATGTAAGTGGTTTTTGGATTTTGTCAAATTATTTTTCTGCATCTATTGATATGATTATGTGATTTTTGTTCTCATTTCTATTTATGTGGTAAATAATATGTATTGATTTGTGTATGTTAAACCAGCCTTGCTTTTCTGGGATGAAACAAATTTGTCCGTGGTGCACAATTCTCTTGATATGGTTTTGAATGCATATAGCTAGTATTTTATTTAGAATTTTTGAATCTATGTTCATCAATCATATTGGTCTGCAATTTTATTTTCTCGAGGAATCTTTATTTGGTTTGGGTACTAATGTGATACTGGCCTCATAAAAAATGTCTATGAGAATTGAATCTCTTTTTAGGTCCCGAAACAAGTTGTGGAGTATTAGGATTAGTTCTTCTCTGAAAGTTTTGTAGAATTCAGCTGGAAATACATCTGCACGTGGGCTTTTCTTTGATGGCAGAATTTTTATTCCTGTTTATATTTCTTTGCTTGCTATTGGTTGGTTTATTTTTTCCTTGTCCTCTTGGTTCAATTTAGGTAGGTTATAAGTGCTTAGAAATATATTGATTTATTTCATTTTTTTTCAGTCTATTGGAGTATAAATTTCAAAAGTTTCTGATAATACTTTAAATTTCCCAACTGTCTTTGGTGATGTCTCCTTTTTAAATTCTAATTTTAGTGATTTGAGTTGATTCTCTCTTTCTTTTGTTTAGGTTGGCCAGGGGGTTGCCAATCTTATTAATCTTTTCTAAAAAACAGATTTTAGGTTTGTTAATCCTTTGATTGTTATTTTATTTTTAATTACATTTATTTCTGATCTGATTTTAATTATCCTGCCTTCTGCTGGCTTTGAAATTAAACTATTGCTGTGTTTATATAGGTCCTTGAGATGTGGCATTAGGCTGTTTACTTGGAAAATCTCTGTTCTACTTATGTAGGCACTAAATGCTATAAACTTTCCTCTTACCACCTCCTTCAAAATGTCCCATATATTTTAGTATGTTGTGTCTTTATTTTCATTTTTCTTTCTTTTGCAGTACTGGAGATGAAGCCCAGAGGCATTCAATCTCTGAGCTACACTCCCAGTCCTATTTTTAGTTTTTTTATTTCTTTTTAATTTTTAAATTTTTTATTGGTACATTGTAGTCATATGTCATAATGGGATACAAAATGGTGAAGATATACATGCACACATCACCCAATTAGCCTTTACCCATTTCCCACCCCATTCCCTCCTTTTCCCTCCTTCTTTCTTATGTTTGGCTTAGTGATTGACATTGACATGTATGTTAAAGTACATCATGTGCATTAGAGAATTTCCTTTCTTCCTCCTTCCTTCCCCTCAGATCACCTTATTTGCTCATCTATGGTATCGTCTTCTTCATCTAGAATTCTCCCTATGACCCATTTTCTCCCTAGCTTCTTTTTATTTTTTGAAATAGGATCTCAGTGAGTTGGAAAGCCTTGCTAACTAGCTGAGGCCATTTGTGACCTGCAATTCTTTGGTTTCAGCCTCTCTAATGCTGAGATTACAACTATGTGCCACCATGCCTGGTTCTATTTTTATTGAATTATGGATTTTTTAAAGTTTCTTCCCCTATTTCTGATCTTATCCACTCCTCATTCAATAGTGTAACATTCAACCTCCATGTATTTATGTAGTTTCTTTTGGTCTTCTTGTTGATTTCAACTTTTATTTCATTGTGATTTAAAAAGATGTAGGCAATTATATTACATCTTTTGAATTCGCTAGTGCTTGCTTTGTGGCCAAGGATATGATACATTTTGGACGGGGTTTTCGGGGCAGCTAAGAAAAATGTGTACTCTGCTGTTTCTGGTTGAAATATTTTGTATATTCTGTCTTTAGACCCATTTTGTTTGTAGTTTCCTTTAGTTCTAATGAGTCTTTACTCATCTCTTGCCTTGAAGATCAATCTAGTGGTATGAGTGGTGTGTTACAATCTTTCAATATTATTGTACTTGGGTCTATTTAAAACCTGATGTCTTCAAGAGTTTGTTTTTTAAATGTCGGTACATCCACATTTGAGGCACAGTTACTAGCATTATATCTTCTTTCTGGATTGTTCCCTTTAATATCAGAAGGTACTCTGCTTTGTCTCTTCTGATGAATTTTAGCTTAGTCGGTTTTATTGGATATCAGCATTGCTACCCCTGCTCATTTTCAGTTTCCACTAGCTAGATATATCTTTTTCTAATTGTTTTATTTTTTAGCCTATAAATATCTTTGGCTATAAGATGAACTTTTGGTAAGCACTATATATTAAAAAAAAATATATATATATATATATATATATATATATATATATATATTTTTTTTTTTTTTTTTTTTTTTTTTTTTTTTTGGTTGTGGTACTGGGGTTCCTCAAAGCCCTTCTACCCCTGGGCTACACTTCAGACCTATTTTATACTTTTTTACTTTTGGAAACAGGCTCTCTTAAGCCAGCGCAGCTGGCTTCAAAACTGCACGATCCTCCTGTCTCTGCCTACCAAGCGCGGGGATTATAAGCATGCACCACCACGCCCAGCTTTAGATTATATTTTTAATCTACTTTTCCGTCTATGACTTTTAATTGGCAGGTTAAGTCCTTTGACATTCAAGTTTATTATTGAGATATGATTTTTGTTTCCTGTCTTGTGTTTTATATTCTGTTTGAGGTACTATTATTTATTCTTTGCTTAGTTGCCCAACTGACCAAATTCATCTCTTCTCTGTTTCTGAAATTTGCTTTTTTTTTTCTTTATTATTTACTTATTTAAGTATTTTTCTCTTGTGCTGGCTTAGTATTCATAAATGTTTTAAATTCTACTTATTTTAAAACATTTTTATTTTTCCATTAATTTTAAATAATAACCTTGCTGGTTACAGCAGTTTTGGTTGGAAGTTGCTTTATTCCATGGTCTGAATTACATCATACCAGTTTCTTCTGGCATTCATGACTTGGGCTATGAAGTCTGGAGTGATTTTTATTGTTTTGCTCCTAGGTGTCACCCATTCTTTTGTTTTTCATGGCTTTTGTGATTCTTTTATTAGTCTTTATGTTGGTCATTTGGATTATTGCATGGCATGGGGAAGTCCTTTGTTAATCCTGTCTTAATGGTGTTCTGTATGTCTCCTCTATGTGGATGTCCAAGTATGTTTCTATGTTTGAAAAATTCTCTAAAATTTTTTCTCTGAAGAGACTACAGATACCCTTTTTCTGTGCCTCTATCTCTTCTTCTATGTCTTTTATCTGTAAGTTAGCATGTTTCATATTGTCCCATAGTTATTGTATGTTTGAGTTCTGTTGTTGTAATGTCTTTAGTATACTATTGACTGTGCTTTTGGTTTTGGATGAACTGTCTTCTAAGAGTGATATTCTGTTTTTCATTTTATCTAATGTTTCAGGGTTTTTTTATTGCTTTCTTTATTTCATTTATTGACTCTTTTCTTTCATTCTGGTCTTTCTAATTCTTTTAATATCTCAATTTTTTTCTTTCATTTTCTGTACACTTACTGTGAGGCCTTTCATCATAGAGAAATTCAAGATTTGGAATTTTTCTTCTTGCATTTTTTGTAAGTTAGTATTTGTAATTTCCCTTATTTCTTCACTTTTCCCTCATTCTCATATTTAAGAATTACCAGGTTTGTGTTTCTGTTGTCTTGACATTTTCTTTCTCTTTATTCTTGAGTTGTTGATAAGTGCTGTTCCAGATAATGTTGGGAGAGATGATTCCAACTGCCCTTACACTTTGATCTTAGCATGGAAGACTATGTCTATTATCATTCCACTGTTGTTCTACCTGTAGGTCATCAATACTCAGTTGCTCTGGGGTTTCTTCTGCTTGCTACTATGGTGGCATTGATGGGTTTTAAGTGTTAAGGTTAGATATTCTGTTGTCCACTGTCTTTATAAAGCATTAACTCAGTGGTGTGGTCAAAATAGCTTTGACCTATGCAATTTTTCAACCTTGATGTGTAGTTTGTTAAGCATTTTCTTCTATTGGCCCTGGTTACTTTATTTTTATTGTCTGGTTGTCCTTTCCTATGGATCACCTCTCTGATCCAATCCATAGCCATAGGAATTTAGAGGTGACAGCAAGTTCATTCATTCATAGAGAAATAGTGTTGTTTTCAATGGTGAGGGTTAGGTGAGGGAGGAAGATCTGGAGTGATGGATACAGAAATAGGGCAAAGTAGAGGATATGATCAAGTTAAGCAAAAGTTGAAATATAATAAGCTCATATCTGGTTGAGATGAGATATAGTAAATTTATAATAGGATTCTTATAGTTAGTGTAGAGTATTTAGGTATAAAAATATGAAATAGCTTCCATATAAAACAAGAATATACAGAAAGAGAAAAATTTGAGATAAGAGCATAAATAGGATAGAGGGAGGAAGCTTGTAAGAGAAATAGGGGAGGAAGCAAACAAACATGCAGAAAATAACAAAACAACCAACAAAAACCAACAATAATAACCATAGCAAATCAAAGATTAACAATAGTGAAAAAAATAATATTGCAAATTTACACATAAAGGGCCCTCTTGACATCTGCAGAGATACTTTCAGCCTCAGACATTTAATATTTATTCACTGTAGTAGGTTCTGGAGCATGTTCCAATATCTCTCATTTTTTCAGTAATCTATTATCAGTTTTTGGACCCACCATTTTTAGTGTCTGTCTCTTTTTCACCCCTCACTGCTTTGTGCTCAGGTCTCAGAGCCATGAGTTACACTGTAAATGAGTTCCATCTAAGTGTAGGGTTCTGCAGTCTCTGGCTCTGGGCTCTGCACATTCCTGATCTGAGTCTGTGCCTCACTACCCACACTTGTGGAGGGTGTTCAGTGTAATCTCAAAGTGACCTCCTGTGACCCTGTGCAGGCACTGTGCCCTGGGCCCTATGAGCCTTTCCTGTGTTATATCCCGACCCCCTCTGAGGTGTACCACCAGATCTTAGCCCACAGGGGTCCTGGGTTGCTCTAGGTTATTGTCTGTTGAGAAAGGGAGTTACTTTCCTGTCCTATGGGCATGAGTCTCTTGAAGGAATAGTGTGCTTCTGTGGGGGCCAGTTTCTGGTGAGTACATGGGCTTTGGATCTTTTTATTTTTTATTTTTCTCTATCCCTGAAGCATGATTCTGGTCACTTAAGATGTTGGAGTTCTCCTGCTGCTTACTTCACCTCAACACTTGTCTTTATTGCCAGGGATTTCTTGGGGCCATGGAGCCAGAAGATATGGCTTGGGAGTACAGCTGGAGATGATGCAGACCTCAATACCCGGTCAGTTGTAAGCTCAGGCTCTTTGCTATCTCAAGTTCTGACTATTGGATTTTTATTTTTTTTTATTTTTTTGCGGGTCTGGGGATGGAACCCAGGGACATTTGACCTCCAAGCTACATCCCCTGCCCTATTTTTTATTCTTTATTTTGAAACCGGGTCTCACTGAGTTGCAGAGGGCCTCACTAAGTAGCTGAGACTGTCTGCGAACTGCTATCCTCCAGTCTCAGTCTACCGAATGCTGGGATTACTAGCGTGTGCCACCATGCCCGGCCTGACTATTGGATTTTATTCTACCAAGGTTCCATTTTTTGTGTTTTTGTTCATCTGTACCTTCGTTGCTTCTTTTTTTCCCCAAAAAACTGCCTTCTTCATAGTTGATTTTTATTTGTTACAGCTACTAAGGTGTGCTACATTCTGCAGTCACAATTTTCTCCTCCCTCTTATTTTTTGTTTTGAATAAGAGTTTTGCTAGGTTGGTGAACAAGGTTTGTTGCTGAGGCTGTCCTGGAACCTGCATTCTTTCTGTTTCAACCTACCAATTACTGAGTTTACAAGTATGGTTAATCATCCTCAGGTAACTTCTGAAATCTTAAGGATATATTATAGTTCCTGGCATATGTCTTTCTGTCTCCTTTTCTCTCCTGTTTTACTTGTGTCTTCTTATTTATATCAGCATTGACTATCTTCTCAGTTGTACACTTACATGCTTAAACCTCTTTTGATTGCACACTCCTCCTTTTAGTATTAAACATTCATTGTGGAGGGGAATAAGAAGGCACAAAAGAGACTTATCTGACAGGAGCTACATGGATTAGTCAAAACTAGGAAGTTACTTTCAAGGAGAACTGTTGGAGAAGCTAAAAGAGAGGGTATACAAGGCATGTGGAGTGCCAGAGAACACTGGAGCACAAAGAACTAATTAGGGATTGTTTACTAAAAGTGAACTAGGTCGTTAACATAGTTAAGGGCTTGAGTTCACTAGCGAGTATGGTGACTATAGCTGTGTTCTGTGTTTTCATGTATGATGATAGTTTATGAAAATAGAAAAATATTTTGAGTTCAAATTTGAATCTTACCTTACTCTATTTTACTGAAATCAAACTGAATGACTTGTATTTTATCAAAATCTGATAGATTCCAGGCATGGTGGCACACGCTTGTAATCCCAGCATTCGGGAGGCTGAGAGCGGAGGATTGAGGTTCGCAGACAGCCTCAGCTACTTAGTGAGGCCTTCTGGAACTCAGTGAGACCCAGTTTTGAAATAAAGAATAAAAAATAGGGCTATGTGTGTGGCTCGGAGGTCAAATGCCCCTGGGTTCCATCCCCAGACCCTCAAAAAAATAAAAAAATAAAAATAAAAAATCTGGTAGACACATACTATGTAATGCATTTTGCTAAACATAGAGAATCCAATAGTGACTACCCCAAAAAAGAAACATGGTACATCACAGGAAAGCAAGAAGTGCATACACCTGTAGAAGATAAATGGAAGAGAATAAAAATTTGACACTGTTTTACACATGGCAGTATAAATTACATAATTTATTTATGATTGAAAGAATACAACATATTTATGGTTTTAGTTAAGAAAAAAAGTTTAACATCCTGACCCTTGGGCCCACATAATCACAGCCCCACTCATTCCCAGAGAAGGGCACTTAGAAGATGAAATATGACAAAGCCAGCTTTATTGGAAGATCTATCATGGCCCATGGCAGGGAATGAAGTAGTTTCCTTTCACTGAAAGTTTGCTGAGGGTAAAACCAGAAAACAAGTTTGTGTGAAACGCCTTTGTTTGTTTGCAAACTAGTAATAGCTTCTTAATAAAAATATTTTGAATTATGCCCTCTGACAAGTCAGGTTGCCCAATTTTATGTCAGAATTTTTCCATTGATTATTTTTCCTTAGAAGAACTTGAAGATGCTGCTCTATTTCTTCAATTCTCTTTAAAAATTACCAGAACCCATGAATCTCCAATGATCTTTTTGTACAGCTCTGGATGTTTCTTTAGACAACTTTGACTTTTAAAAATTCTGTTCATTAATGTGTTGGGTTATATACCCACAGTGTATTTAATTTACAATAGAGCCTCCCATTTAGGCATCTTTCCAAAGGAAAGGTCATCCTGTGATTAATGTCACTCATCTTGTTAAAAAGAACACCTCAAGCCACACTGGATACAGCTTAGTTATTCCACTCAGCATAGATGCTGATATTTTTTTTATTGCCACTGCCTTCAGTGTTCTCAGAGTCTGATAAATTCCTGTATGTCTAGATTCCAAGTTAGTGGTAGGGGGTTGAAAAGGAAGGGTGGGAAGAAGAGGGGGAGGAGAGAGAGAGAGAGAGAGAGAGAGAGAGAGAGAGAGAGAGAGAGAGAGAGAGAGAGAGAGAGAGAGGAGATTGATTCTGCACCAATAGCATACAACACACACATGGGTGCAGTTCTCAAATATAGATGAGGTCAATTGGGATCTGTTTGGTTTTCAGATTTTGAGTTTGGATGAATTTTGAAGGAGGAAAGGATTCTGCACTTGGGGATTTTAGCCTGAGAATACACAACTTTTAGAGGTGACACAAACACTACAGTGAATGGAACTCTGCAATCCTCTGGAGGTTGTATGCTTTGACCCAAACCAAAAGAATTAGATATTAGGTTTATTTAGGGAAATGTAGATTCTCATTGCTACAAATAACAGAAATTTGTATCAAGTATTCATTCAGTTTATGTTATACTAGTAACATTATGATGCCTATAGAAAATATATAAAAGAGCAGTTAAAATTTAAATATTTCTGCAATGCATCCATTAAGTCAAACACAAATGATTCACAAATTTATCAATGCAATAAACACAGATTATGGATGATAAAAATTTAAATATTTCTGCTATGCATCTATTAAGTCAAACACAAATGATTCACGAATTTATCAATGTGATAGACACAGATTATGGATGATGTTTTATGATAAATATTATTAAAAAATCACAGTATTCTCAAAGAAACTAGAAATCTGGACGATAAGAGAGATGGAGTGATGAAACAGCTAAAGAAGAATAGAGTGAGCTGGACATGGAGGTGTCCAGCTTTAGGACAAAACAGAACTAAAGATTTTATGATGTGGATTACATATGATACATACCAGAGGAATGAGTGATGATAAATATTTTTGTATTCACAGAGCATAAATATGTCCTGTCTTTATATCGTTACATATGATATTGGGTAGTTTTAGGCAGATGTAAATACCATGATATAGTATGAATTATGAATACAATACATCATTTAAATTTGACAAATTATAATTAAAAGGAAAATATAAATAAATGCATAGAAAAGAATAAAGAAAGAGCTGGGCATGGTATGGCTCATGCTTGTAATCCCAGTATTCAGGAGGCAGAGACTGGAGGATCATGGTTCATGGACAGCCTCAAGTACTTAGCAAGGCCCTTTGCAACTCAGTAAAACCCTGTTTCAAAAAATTTAAACATGGCTGGGGGTGTCATTCCAAAGAACAATATCCCTGGGTTCCATCTCCACTACAACACACACACACACAAAAAAAAAAAAAAAACAAAGGAAAAAGAAAAGAAAAAAGAAAAAATCAAGGGTAGTTGATAATGGCCCAATTTTAATATGAGTGCCGGAGCTACAAACAAAAACTTGATGGATTAATTAAATAAAATCTTAGTCATACTAGGATTGAACCTCATGTAAATGTTCAAGCTAGTCCTCCAACGATTTTATTTATGAAGCATGGTCTCACGAAGCTACCGAGTGCCTTGCTAAATTTCTGAGGCTGTTCTCAAAACTATGATATTTCTATATCAGCCTTCCTCTCCAAGTACTAGGATTAAAGCAGTGTACTACCATGTCTGACTTTATTTAGACTTTTGACATAAAATATCACAATGTTTGCTTTAAGCTGAAGCTAATTTAAATATGTGATATTGTTAGTAATTTTCTTTATCTTTACATAAATCTAGGACTTCTTTGTCCCTGATGAATTGCATAGAGAAAGTTCTATCAAAGTTTTCCTTAAGCTAATAATAGGGTGTATTTTTAAAATAATAAACTCCTGGCTAACTTGTATAGTCATTGTTCTTCTGATTAACTGAAACATGCCCCTAATCTACTTCTTAATGTAAAAGACAAACAAAAGATAGATGCCACGTTTTCTTAAACATATTCATAAAGACCTTTGGGTTTCAGGCAAAATAAATAAAATTGATCAAATGAAATACAAATCATTCCATAATTGACACATAAACTACCCCCAACCTTCCACCTTTTAATCCTCTGTTCAGAAGTGCTCCAGAATGTGATTCAATCTGGAGTCGTGTTCCGCTACACTGGCTTTCAGAGCTAGCCAATTATCTATGAAGGTTTCTTCTTGGATGCCCTCAGTTAGCTCTGTTCATTCAATGGAAAACTTGTGGTACTGAATTCATTCTAAATGACAGGCAGAAAAATCTGTACTATTTGAATGGCAATTTAAATATACAATGCAAGGTATTTGATTTAACTTAACTTAACTTAATTTAATTTAGCTGCCAAAGCCCCAACAAAGATGCTTAGTGTTTTGGTGATATCTGTTTGATACAAATGCACGTGTGTGTGTGGGGGGGGGTATGTGGGTGAGAGAGAAAAAGAGAGAGAGAGAGAAAGAGAGAGAGAGAGAGAGAGAGAGAGAGAGAGAGAGAGAGAGAGGTAAACCATATACTTTTGATGTGCTTATTCATTGTAAGTTTTGTGATTTAATTTTGTATAAAGAAAACACACAACTCAAGTTGTTTGAAGTTGTAAAATAAGATAAAATTGTTTCTCTTATGATTTATATTACATAATTTATGATTCTGTTTCTTGTAATCCCTAACCAATATTCAGGATTCTATTAGAACTATCCCTACATCCTCTATCTACCAAGCACAGAACCACAACAAGCTGAAAGAAGCTTAGTCTCTGATGTGTTGTCTCGTCTAAAGATTCAGTCAACCAATCTGCCAATCAAATGTCAAATCAAATCTGATCATATCACCAGATATGGTCAAAGACATAAAGGTACAGGACTTAGTTCTACGTACCCCTCAATAAAAGGTTGCCGTTTACCTCTGATTACCTTTTAAGATATCATTAAAATGACAATATGAGAATGATAAAGAGTGACTTAAAAATTAAAAACAAAGAGCATAGAATAGACTACATAAGGGGTGTCAGAAGGGAAATATCCATCAGATTGATAAAGGTAATTCACCTACAAGAAGAAACATTCTCACTATTAAACTATGCCATGGGTAAGCTGGATATGCTGGAGCATGCCTGTAATCACAGTACTGGGGAGGCTGAGACAGGAGGGCTGCAGCTCCACGGCGTCTCAGCTACTTAGTGCGGTCCTCTGCAACTTAGTGAGATCCTGTTACAAAATGAAAAATAAAAAATGAGGCTGGAAGTGTAGCTTGGAGGTAGAATACCCCTGTTTTCAATCTCTAGTAATGGAAAAAAAATATATATATATATGTATAAATATATGCTAATAACATGGATATCAGACAAGACATGAGAGCTTTATTTAGTAGGCATCACAGTGTGGTGGTAAAGGGAACTACCTTGGAAAATGTAAGTGAATAATCCTCTGGGATTTTTTTTTTCTTCTGGGGAATAAACTATATAAAATTCTTAGCAGCAGCCACTGCATGTAACTTCTGAATATGTGGGAAGAGGGTTTCTGAAAAGTTAAACCCCAAAGAAATGTATTGTTATTAAAATGTTAGTTTTAGACTTATACAATTTTATTTTATTTTTATTGTGTGTGTGTGTGTGTGTGTGTGTGTGTGTGTGTGTGTGTTATCGATGATTGAACTCAGAGGTATTCCCCCCGCCTTTTTATTTTATGCTGAAACTAGGTCTTGTTAATTTACTGGAAGCCTCACTAAATTGCTGAGGCTGGCCTCCAACTTGGAATCCTTCTGTCTCAGCCTCCCAAGTATTGGGATTATAATTGTGCACAATGCCTGGCTTAGAGGATTATGCTTTTAATCAATGGAATTGATATGTTGGAAATCTGAGAAAAGCAATGAAACTTGATAATAAAAGGTACTAATTATTTCCTAGAGAATATTTGCAATGAATATTTAGAATATTCTTTTTGTTGGTAGTGGGAAGATATCCATTAAATAACACTCAGCTGGTAAGGAAACTACATTGGGCATGAAAATAGGATAGGTGAAGATATAAAATTGAGCTTAATAGGACCATCTTCATCATGAACAGTTAGACTTGGCTTCAGGGCATAAACCTTGGCTTGAATGAACTTTGAACTTTGTGCCATAATTTCATATAAAACTTTGGTAAATTGAGATCCTTCAAATAGTAAAAATTAGAAAGTGCCCCTACATTTTCCCACCTGTCTGTAGTAGCGATGTTAGAATTTAGTTGTAGACGGGCTTATATTATTTTCCATTTGTGTGTGTGTGTGTGTGTGTGTGTGTGTGTGTGTGTGTGTGTGTGTGGTGGTGGTGGTGGTTCTGGGGTTCCTGGAAGCCCTTCTACCTCAGGGCTACACTCCAAGACCTATTTTTTTTTTTTTTAATTTGGAAACAGGGTCTCTTAAGCCAGCGAGGCTGGCTCCGATCCAGCGTGATCCTCCTGTCTCCGCCTCCCAAGCGCGGGGATTACAAGCATGCGCCACCACGCCCGGCTGCATCTGTTTATATTGATCAGGTGACCAAAGTCCATCTCAGTATGCAAATGGCAGTAGTTTTAGCAAGAATCTTCAGGGCCTTTAAAGAACTCATACCTCATACATAAGAACAATTTATATGTGTGAAAAATAAAGTATCATTTTACCTTAGCTGTATTCCATCATGTAAAATTTGCATTTGCCTGAAAATGAAATGAAAAATTTTTGTCAATGAATAAACGCTTTTGCATCTTCCTGTCAAGGAATGAATGAATGCTTTCTCAAACTATAATGATGTCATGCTTAGTTTTTTGCCACCATCTAATTTTCTCATATAAAAATGAACATAGAGTAGATATTCTGGCTTCCTCCAGATTCAGCTTTCTATTAGAAGGCATGTGTGCAATGAGTATATAAACACCTTTAAAATTTCAGCTTCTGAGGTGGGTGTGTTGGCTCATGCTTGTAATCCCATTACTTGAGAGGCTGAGAAAGGAGGATCGGGATTCTCAGAAAGTCTCAGCTACTTAGTGAGGCCCACTGCAACTTAGTGAGACCCTCTTACAAAATAAAGAATAAAAAGTCAGGCTGGGGGTGTAGCTCAGAGGAATAATGCTCTTGGATCCAATCCCCATACTCTCTCACACACAAAATTAGCTTCTGCATCTTTTCAACTCTGAAGGCTTTACATACATGTAGAGATGCCGCTAGGGGAATCACTGGCTGTGTGGTGAGGAACTGAGCAAGGTCGCATGCAGATGACTGGATTTCATGAGTAATGATACTCATTTGCTGAGTGTCTCAGATTAAATTCTACTTGTTGGGTTCCTTAAGAAATATCAAATGTTCTCGTTTTCAAAATGAAGCACAAATATATTTCATGAAGCCTAAGTGCAAGAACTTAAGTGTTAGAGGTTTAAATATGTATATTTCAGGAATAAATGTCCAGAAAACTCAATCTTTCCTATCAGTACCTATCAGATGTGCCATGTTCAAAGTGGCTTTTCTCTGCACGTTCCTATATTCTCCTGCTCATCCTTTCTTGTCTTGATTGATTTCAATGCAGGTTTTGACAACCAAAACTTGATTTTGCAGGAGAATTTCTACTCCCTATGTATTGTTTATTTTCACCAGCTTCCTCCTGCTAAATGACTGCCCTTGTTGCTATGTTTAGTCAGCTAAGGATACCTTCTATCCCTAAGAAGAGACTTTGATTCTGACTAATATCTGTCTGCAGTATTTTTTTTTTTTTGAAGATTTGGTCTTTCTGAAGTACATTCTATGCATTTTGACAAAGATATAATGACATGTAAGAACATGTAACCTATGAATAGTTTCTCTTGTAAATTCCTGCATGCCATCTACTCAGAGTTTGACTTTGCTGTGGCCCCTGACCTTCACCCAAGGCGCTCCTGCAGTGCGCGAAGGATGAAGTATGGTAAGAAAGAAACTGCAAGGTAGAAATCAAGGCATGGGCTCCAGGTTGTGACAGCAGCCCTTGTATCAGGTCCGTTTCAGAAAACTTATCGAGGTTAAATTTCTGTGAGGCCAACTATTCAAGTATTTTTAATATTGTAATTGCTTGTTGAGCTGCTTGTTATTAACTTTTTTCCTGTTAGCATAGTTTCAAACATAATTAGAAGAAATACAATCTACATATGGTCTGCCAGAAAATATATGGCAGTAAAAATTTCACCTGGTATTTGTAAAATGAAAAAGTGACAGCATAGTTGTCTACGTTCTGATAAATATGAGAGGTAGATTTCTCCCTGCTACCTATACTTTTGAAGTGAATCTATTTACATTTATACTTTGTATAAGGTAGATTAATTATTTATTTATTTACTCAAAGCCTTGTTACTGAGCATATACTCTGTAATGGCCACCGTAACAAGTGGTAACTATTAAGGACAATTTGTTTTTATATGAGGCCAAATGTTTAAGGTGTGTGGTAATGTAAAGCTTCCCCACACTCAAGGTGGAGAAAATTCTTTCCAGTCATGCATATAGAGCTGGCAGTATTTTTAAATCATGAAACACTAAACACACACATAAAGTGGGGAATTCCCACATGTAAATGGTGGCTGGCAAAGGCAATTAAGAGGGTAAAATCATGGTAGCAGTTAGCACTTGATAGTAAAAGAGGCAATTTCAAGATGGCAGCATAGCCTCCTCTGATTATTAATAAATAAATATTGACATTAATTTAGCACTTTCCGTCTTCAAAGCACTTTACAATTATTAATTAGTCCTCTTAGGACTATTTGAAATATAACTTCCGAAGTTTGCATTTAAACAGAAATTTCATGATGGTGCTTTCTTGGTTTCAAGTACAACAGCTCTTATTTATTTATTTTTAATTCTCAGAATGTATTTTTCCCAAATTCAAGATAATATAATGAGTGCATATATATATATATATATATATATATATATATATATATATAATAAGCATCCTGGGAAATGCAATCTCAGGAGAGTGAGGAATTGAGTAAGCTACACTTGCATTCTGCCATGGACCAAGGTTTCATTTCAGTTTCCCTAAAGGCCTCCAGGCAAGGGGTGTACTTTCAGGTGGCCAAAAAATCCCCATATTGCACCCCAACTTTTAGACAAGGTGTCACCTACACCTGTGGCTTCCACTCAGCCAGCCACCATTATAAAGCTAATTTATTTGCATCTTACTTTGATAGCTAGAGAAAAAAACTATATCCTAAACCCTAGAGTTTTTATTAACATTCAGTTAATGTTGTTTAAGTTACTTAAATGAAAGTAAAAAGCTGTCAATGAAAAGCATAATGTCTCACCTCATAGCACATAGACTAACAAATAAACCAAGAATTTGGTACACAAGGAAGCACTATCCAGTATCAAAAGATAGTTTAATAATAAACTTTATTTTTATACAGTTTTAGGTTTGCAGAACAACCTAGGTAAAGGTCCAAATTTCCCAAATGCCCTGTTTATTGCTATTTCTGCCCCCTCATTTCCCTCTATCCTTAATATAAAAGCATTAATGTCATTTTTAACAATTACTTTGTCATTATCAATGCATTTCTATTGACTAAATTCCATAGTTTACATTAGAATTCAGTTTTTGTTTAGTACATTCTTTTTCTTTTGACAAATGTATAACTTGGAACGACATGTATCCCACACTGATGTATTCTCCAAAACAGTTTTTCTTGTAATAGGTTCCTGTGTGTCCGCTAATTAGAGTTTGATTTTGCTGTGACCACTCACCTTCATTCCAGTAACTCCTGCATTTCAAGGACGCTTTGTCCCTTTGGCAATTGCTTGTACAAACACTGAGACACCTGTCTTCTAGGCTCCACTGGTCAGGAAGTCACTCTGCCCCTCAGAGAAATGCATCTCAATCAACTCACCTTGAAAGAAAGAATGGAGTCTAAGGGTTGACCATGAAGAAAAACATCTGCAGTTCAAATCAGTTTGACTCATAAGAGGCCTTCACAAGGGCATATTTCTACATGCATTGTGTCCATTAGGGAGCATGTCTGCACCTTCTTTCTGTTTATCACACTTCCCCTCACTTCTGCACAATCCAAGATCATCCAGGGTCTAGAGGCCATCTCCTCTCTCCCTACACCTAAAACTATGTCAACTAAACATCAGGGGGAAAATCACCTCTATGTCTTGGAATGGCAACATGAAACTCATTTAAACTAAACAGTTTTGTTTAGGTTTTTTTTTTTTTTAAAGAACTATGGACCTTTGCTTGACCACAATTGCACACTGGCTGTTCAGATATAGTCTCGTCTTGCACAACTTATTGCATTTCCAATTAAATGGGCACAGAGTTGAATTACAATTAATTATATTTCTACATCTCCTCCCTTCTAGACTGCCAGCTATCTAATGGAAAGAATATATTTTATTTGCTCTTGGATTTCCAAATACCCACCACATGATAGACTCTCAATTGATCAGTGAATTTAGAAGAAAAAAAGTGAAAGCTAGTTTTGCCAAGTGAAATTAGTCAGTCACAAAGAGTAAGAAATTGGATGTTATTCCTAATATGTGGAAGCTAGGGAGAAAGAGTCATAGCAGGGACTCTAGACAAAGGAGTAAAAACCATAGATGAGCAAATATGGAGGCCTAACTGGGGGTGCTGGGAAGAGGGAAGAGCGAAACTTCCTGATGTACATGGTGTATATTCAAAAACATATCAGTGTCAATCTCTAAGCCAAACATAAGAGCAAGGGAGGGTGTAGGGAATGGGGTGGAAATTGGGTAACAGCTGAAGTGTTCATGTATGCCTCTAATATCGTGTGCTCCATTAAGATGTATGACTACAATGCATCAATTAAAAAAAAAGATTTTTTAAAAAGCACAAATATGGGGCAAACAAGTAAAAAAGAAAATCAACTTTCTGGAACACTTTAGAGATATAGTTTAAGAAAAAATTTAACTTTACTGCCCAATCCTCATTCCTAATGAATTTGTAATGGCAGAGAGAAGATGAAAGGGCGAATTTATGTTATGACTTGTAATATCACACCATGAAATGTTGATCAGAATATAAGATGTGCCTCAAATTCAGCCCCTTTTGTCCTTGAAGGTCTTCTCTAGATGCCACATTAAATCATTGAGAATACAGACCTTGATATCAATAACAGTGATCCCCCGTATCCTTCAGACAAGAGGCCTATTCTAGTGACTAGGAGAGGATATTTCTGATCCCCATCAATGAATCTCAAGTTTATCCAGAGTCTCATGGCTACCTGGAGAATTTAAGACTGAGGCTTCCTGTTTACTTTTGGGCATCCTCTGCATAGCTCGCCTTGTTAACCCTCCTATATGTGGGCCAAGAATACTTGTTAGAGTCCTATTAGCGTAAGGCAGGCTCCTTCATTTTCCTATCACAATTTTGTGGGGTTTTTGTTTTGTTTCATTTTGTTACTTGAGATTAAACCTAGGAGTGTTCTACCATCAAGCTATACCCCCAGCTCTTTTTATTTTTACTGTGAATGAGGATCTTACTAAGTTGCTGAAGGCCTTGCTAAATTGGTGATGATGATCCTTGAACCCCAGACTGGTTTCAAACCTCAAGTGCTTAAACTGATCTCAAACCTGCAATCCTCCTGTCTCATCCTTCCAAGTACTGGGATTGCAGGTGTGCATCAACATGCTAAACCACAAACATATTTTAATTGCTTGTATACTTGTCTATAATGTTTTAGGCTACATTAGGACAAGATTCATTGTTTAATTTCTTTTACTTAGCTTCATAAGTAAACGAAACATAATATAGAAGGAAAGAAGTAAGGAAGAATTGGAGAGGACATGAAAACAGGCAAAACTCAGATCTATAAATATTAAAATTTATTTAATAAGCATTGTAATGTTAAGGCTTAAGTGCTTTTCATGGACTATTAACTAGCTAGAGAACCCTGAGCTACTTCCTTCACATGTTTTCCTTGGTTGACTGTATGACTCCACAGTGTACTGGTTTGGTATCTTTTTTATCGTCATGTGTTTATCTGACTTGTACCCTGCAGGGTTTGTTTTCCATACATAGTTGACGTAGTACATATGTCATTATATTCCTAACATGAGTGTCTTACTTCTCACACGAACTGAACGCAGGGATCATGCCATATATTGCTATATTGCATCATTCAATGCTTAGAGTATTATGTTGGACAAAATAAGTAATCAACATATTTATAAACAATTGTATAAAAGATAGAGAAGATCTTTCAACAATCTAAATGCTACTTTCTATTTCAGTCCATATACACTTGTTCAATGTCTCTAAACTTTGAGGGTTTATATTAATAATTTAAGATTACAAGAAAATATTTTTAAAAGCCATTGACTATATTTATATGTGTATACTTATATTTTAATTAAGTAAATATAAAAATAAAGTATCCACTTCCAACCTCCTAAATTTGACAGGTGTCATTGCAAACCATGTTTCCACCCTCCCTGGGGCCACCAATGCATATCCAGAAGGGCACCATTCTTACTGGTACCCGAAAAGGCATCTCAGAAATAGAAAGATCCGAAACAAAAAGTGCTAAATTCAAGAGGTTTAAAGGCAAGTTATCAGGAGTTGGACTGGAGCCCCAAACCATACAGGCTATAAGGTCAGAGCTTAACCATTTTTCCATTTTATTGCTCAAGGACAAGAGAACTTGATGCATGGGACTCCGGCACCATAAACTGCACACTGAGGGGTCCACTTCATCTATGGTTGCACGCTGAATACTGACCACACAATTTAAATCGACAGCGACCAGGCCTTGGTGTGGATGTGAGAAGCAATGTCACCCACATCTTTTTCCTAATTATTAGAACCTGGACAGGTGGCAAGAAGGGAATGAGGGGTGGAGTGGGGGAAAGGAAAGGGCGGGAGCCATAGTGACATTTTCCATCTCAGGAGTACAAGATTCATTACCTCTGATGAAAAGTCACTAGGCTGCAGTGAGTCCTGACATACTTCGTGACAGGAGAAAGTGACATGGCCGTTTGACATTCAGGGCTAGAAGGTTGCCGGTCTGTAATCACTAGTTAAAATTGAATCTTGTACATTGCACCCTGCCAGCACAGCTCAACTCTTGATAATTATTTGGATGCTACTGTATTTGGATTTTATTTTCCCAGCAGAGAGTGGAAGTTGGATTTATAGTCTACTGCTGGGTTAAGATTGGAACAGGCTAGATCTTTTTTATGGTTAATATGGCAGGGCCAAATAAATCTAAAGATGTTTTTGTCCCCATTTTAATTCTAAACCACTTGGAGGTGGGGATGGGGAAACCACAAAGGAAGCAAAGGGTATGTCTTCGAGTTTTCTGCAAACAAGCTATGATTCTGTCTGTGTTGATGTTTTCCTCTTTTCTCCTTTCACTTCATGATGCTTTAAATGAGTAGTGTATTCACAGAAGGGACTGGGAAATACCATTTTGCAACTGCTGTAGCCTGAGCTACTACAGAGCAAAGTTTCTTTATGGTGAAAATCTTAGATGATAAGTTCCACTTAAGCAAACATTTGTCATTTAACTGAGGGTCAGAGAAAAAAATTAAAAATGCATTACACTAGACCATGTTTGAATAATTACAGGGTGGTTTTGAACTGTAGATTTGAATATAGGCACACTGTGATTACAAGAAAAATTTCCCTTTTACTCCTAAACCTGAGCAATGGAAGCTTCTGAACATTGAGAGTGCACAGCCTATATATTAACTGCATTAATCCCAGAAGGATCCTGTATGCCTGATATTCACAGGCTCAGTCTGATACTTTGAGGAGTCACAGCCACATGTTCATTGAAAAGCAAAGTGGTCCATTACTTTATGTACAGACAGAAGAATTGTTGCCTCTGGTCTAGGGTCTAGCTGTGCTCTAAAGAGTATAAGAATTGGTACGATCAATAATTCCTATTCAACTGTCCTTCCTCAATATTTGAATATAGCATCAGTAAAATTATGAATTTAATTGAAAACACTATTTCTAAACAAGTAATCAGTTTTCATTTGTGTGTGTGTGTGTGTGTGTGTGTGTGTGTGTGTGTGTGTGTTTTGTAGTAGGGATTAAACCAAGTGTTTCCCTACCCTTATACTACACCCCATCAATTTTTTGTTTGTTTGTTTTGAAGCAGAGGTTCATTAGGTTGCTGAGAATCTCTTTCGGTTATAGAAACTGGTCTGGAACCTGAAATCCTACTGTCTCAGCATCTCAACTACTGGATTCACAGGAATGTGTTTCCACACCCAGTAGTAACCAGTTTTATCTTGGAGAAAAATACAAGTTCCTAAACATAGCCAAAGATAAGAAAAATATAATGAAGATTTGGTCAAGAAAGGCCAGTAGATTCTTCCTTAAGTACTTTCAGGTTTTATTGGGAATAGGATCCTCTGGGACCTGGTGTTGATTCTAGGCCTAGCTCATTGGTAGACTGTTTGTTGTCAGATGACTGTGGCTCCATCAATCACAAAGAAGTAACATCTAAATTTGAAGAACTGATAAATAGAATGAAAAATACTGATTAATTTACTGTAAGGGATAATAGTTCAGCAGGAGTGTGAATATAATATCCAAATACATGGTTATTTTAGACTTACAGGAAAACCAGAGAAGTCAAGAAACAGAAAGTTTCTTAGGATCAAGGACAATACCAAGTGTTGTAAAAATTCTCCTTCTTAATGACAATGTATCTGTAGGCAAGGCTGACCTTCCCCAATGGAAAAATGCTTCAATGGGCTAAATGTCCAGCATCCTTTGTGTCAAGCTCTTTGTGTCCCACATAGTGCTGAGATGGGTGCTGCCAATGATTGCTCCTCTACTCTATTACCAGTATTCAATCGTAAACTCCACCACTAATGCCCTCACATTCATACCAGAGAGATTGTGTGTTGAGTCCACAGTTAAGCCTTCAGAGAACAGTCATCATTTTCTGCATTACCAGTTAAAAATACTAGGTAAAACTACTATCAAGACTGAAAGAACCCTCATACAGGCATATTTTAAGTCATTTGCAGACCTAAACAACTTAGCATGAATACATTTATAGCACTCTTAAGGGTGCCTTAAGTAGAGGATTTCTGGTCCACAGTAGGAATGTCTGAAGAAGAATGAGTCTAAAATACTGTTGAATTTGAGACAATGCACAATAAAGTAGCAGGAGGAAAATATCTCAGTTGAGGACATGAGAATAAGAAAGCTAGAAGAGAAACAAAAGGTATGTATAGGAGAAATATTCCAAGAAAGCTAAAATTAATTCTATAATCTCAGCCTGGAATTATAGAAAACACCTATAATCCCAGTACTTGGGAGGCTGATAGAGATTAAAGACCAGCCCTCAGTAAGTCAGACTGTTTCTAGATAAAATTAAAATAGGGATCAGGGTGTAACTCAGAGGTAGAGAGCCCCTGGAATCAATCTCTAGTACTACAAACAAACGAACAAAGCAAAGCAAAGAATGAACAGAAATGAACAACAAAAAATACCTACAGTCTAATTATAATGAAGTGAAGACTGACCAGAACCCTGTAGTTTTTAAAAAGATGGACCCAACAGTAATGAAAATGAGTCACCTGGGTTTGTAGATGCCATATTGTTGAACAAACAAACTGGTTAGTTGTGTCACACCTCAACTGTTCTTCCTTTTTTTTTTTTGGTGGTGGTATTGGGGTTCCTTGAAGCCCTTCTATCTCTGGGCTACACTCCCAGACCTACCTATTTCATATTTTTTATTTGGAAACAGGGTGTCCTAAGCCAGCGCTGACTTCCAACCTGCGAGATCCTCCTGTCTCCGACTCCCAAGCGCAGGGATTACAAGCGTGCACCACCAAGCCCGGAAACTGCTCTTGGTTAATGGTACTTTCTCTTTCCCCATGAATATCAATTATCTTTCCTTTGGAAAAATAACCTCATTTATTCACTGCTTAGCCCAAAAGGAACAAAGTGAAACTATAACTAACCAGGTATTTTATTGTAAGGTTGTTTGTGGAAAATTAAAGGGTGGTCCTCATGACTGGGAAAGGACTTTTCTCTTGTCCTCCAAACTAAATTTCAGGCATCATGTATGGTTCATTTCAATATTTCTTCTTCCACAAAATCTCCTTTACTTACCCATCACTAGTGAATCTTTCTTCTCACCATTTTCATAGGATTTATCACTCTTATATAAACATGTCACTTGTAGTAATGTTTGATTATATGGTTTTATGTTTTAAATTTATATACCTTCCTTGAATGAGCAAGTAAACTCTGTATGTAAAGAGTCTCTGAGACCTAAAGTTATTCTTGCAAACTCCTAAAACTCATTTTCTTGTCTATTAAGATGAGGAAATGGAAAGCTAGGCTCAAAGGTCTCTCCTACTGCCTGTACTCTATGAAACCATGTTCTACTTCTCCTGTCATCTCGAACCTACCAGAAGCAATGGGGAAAGACCATTGAATAAATCAAGAAGTAGTGGTCCTGTTCGCTCAATTACATAGGAGTGAGCTGTTCTACCACTTTTTTTTTTTTTTTTTTTTGGTGGTACTGGGGTTCCTGGAAGCCCTCTGCCTCTGGGCTACACTCCCAGACCTATTTTATACTTTTTATTTGGAAACAGGGTCTCTTACGCCAGCGCGGCTGGCTTTGAACCTGTGCGATCCTTCTGTCTCCGCCTCCCAAGCGCGGGGATTACAAGCGTGCATCACCACACCCGGCTCTACCACTTTTATTTATATATTTATAAGATTTTTTCTAATGTACATTTAACAAATTTCTTTAATCAGGCTAAATATTCCAAAATGAGATTTCATCCTTCCATTCCAGTTCTTTCTCTTCTAAAGGTAACTATGGAAAACAGAACATAAAAATGTAGTTTTCTTTGTTTGACATTCACAGCATTATTATATAAAATTTAAATGAAATGTCACAAAAACAATGATTGGTGCTATACTTCAGGCACACTATAAGTACATCCAAATAACAACCCTTTAAATGCAATACTGTGGGGCCAGAGACAGTAACCCATGCCCATAATTCCAATACTTGGGAGGCAAAGACGGAAGAATTGCATGTTGAATGCCAGTCTCAGCAACTTATTGAAACTCTCAGAAACTTAGCAAGACCTTATTTCAAATAAAAAAAAAAAGAGTTGGAGGTGAAGCTCAGATGTAGAATGATCGTAGGTTCAGTCTCTAGTAACAAAATAGATATGTAGATAGATAGATAGATAAGTAAATAAATATTCACTAAATAACTACATATAAATAAATAAATAAATAAATAAATAAATATTAATAAATAAATAAATACAATGCAATACTATCAGCCAAAGCTCAACCCAGGTTAATCATGTCTACACTGTGGCCATTTCTTTAGACTTAAGGATCTGCAATTTGATCAGAATTCTGTGCTTCAAAAGAATCTAATTGTGTGTGTGCGTGCGTGCGTGCGTGTGTGTGTTTAAATAATTTAATTCTAAAATTTTAAAATGCTGTATCAGCAGACATCTTTCTAGCCTTGACTGGTTTATGTTGCTTCTAAGGAAGCCAAGCTTTCTGGGGCCTTCTATGCATAAAGCTCCTAGTTGTGGCCTTTTTTTCACATAGCTTTTGACACAATTAGAATCCAGGAAGATTGAACAGAAGTAATTTTATCATGCAATCAAGAATTCTTCAGAAAAGGTTAGTTATTGCTGAAAACTGGAAGAAAGAAAGACCATTTAGCACAGGTGAAAAGCATGTAAGTTTGAAAACAAGAGATTCTGGTTTGTATTTTGGCATTATTATTATTATTATTATTATTATTATTATTAGAGTGTTTTGGAAGCATATTGATTGCTTTCACTGGCATTACACAGATGGAGATAAAATAATATCCCCTTGAACAGTGAAAACAGGAGAGAATTTGTGGCACCCTCAGTTAAGCCCAAAGAAAGAATCACTGAACTTGGATAGGCTTTTTTTCTTTCTTTTCTAAATTTTCTTTGGAAATCTGTTGTCATGCTACAAGGAAGACCTTTGTTTGTGAGAAGGGTTCAAAGAAGTTTCTGGTGTCATAAAACCAAGAGCCTCCTATTTCCCAAATGCTCCCTGGCTATAACCTGTGCCTATAGAGCCACTAACACGTTTGCTTTCCTGGGGGCTTTTAATTCAAATGCAGGGGGAAAATGTAGGTTTGCATTTTCTGCTGTTCTCTTAACAAAGGTGATTTTCTGAAATGCAACTATAGAAAATACACTCTTCTATTTTGGGATCAACAACAGTTTTTACAATGTTCTGCAAACCTGAGCCCCTCCTTAAAATGTCAGGAAAACAAAAACGGTTCCCACCTGAAAGGCCTCTTCACTTGTCTTGAAAGGATTTTTAGGCTGTTCCCCTTAAGCTGCTTTCTTTTTCTGTGCAACTTCCCAATCCCATTCACAAACTGTTGCCATGGTAAATAATTATATCACAGATGAATTGTGTACACTTCCTTTTCATAGCTGGAAGAGAAATTGTAGAGGAAAGGGGAAAAAATCAAAATCCTTTAAAATTACAGGGGCGATAGCTGAGGAAGGATTGCCTCCTCGTTAACATAATTAGCTCCATGAATTATAAATTGGTATTAGAATTTGCTCTTCATGACAAAAGGAGTAATTATATTTACTCATGTAAAATTAAACAATACCAAAAAAAATTAATGGGACTCACCAGAAGCTCTCTTGACATTATCATAAAATTCCGAGATCTGAATATTGCACAATCTGAAGTGATTTAAGCAGTATAAACTTTAATGCTGCTCAAATTTGCTCTGCAGATCTACATCTCCTAGATAGTTTATAATTAAACGTTCATGTTAAAAATGCACACATACATGCACACACATGTAGATACACAAACAAACAACAAAAACAATGAACAAACCTTAAATAATTTCTCTCATAGACTGTTGCACAGTAAAGGCAAGATATCTTGAACCCAAGTAGCATGCAGAAGTGATTTTCATGGAATCTTTATTGATTATTTTAAAGTCAAAGCTTTCAGAAGAGAGGATGACCTGCTTATTTAAACAACTCAAAAATGTATCTAAAAATGGGGCCGGTGTAAGACAAGTTCAATTTATTTATCTAACATAGCACACCCAGAAAGATTTCCTCTAAGAATGATTGAATGGTCTCTTATAAAATACGTAATAATGGTTTCTATTCTGAACATCTTTTCCTTTTTCTGTTTTGCTAAATCAAATGACCCTCTAAAAGTTCTTACTCTGTTTATTGCACCCATCTTTTTTATGATTTGACGCAAACATTATGTTTCTGGTGTCTCCTCTCTCTGATCAAATGCTGGCATTGTGGGCTAAAGATCTAGTCTATGTGCTATATACAGGTTGAAGAGTTAATTGTGTTTCACCTAAAATCAGCTTTTTATAAACTAGGATTACCTTTTAATTACTGTGAAATCTTCCAGAACATTCATTCGTGTATTTACTTGTACCAGTCATTGTTCTTGAAATCTCTTCTATTGTTTAGCATATAAATTATAATATCCTCCTTTAAAATATATGACTACTCTAAGAGGTTTGATTTATCATGATAGTATATGAAACGTGAGAGGAAAGAACACTTACTTGTGTCCTATGTAGAGATGTCTAAGATGAAGGCAGACATTCTTGTTGAACATTTTAGTTTGTACATTCATTCAGCCACTGCAATTTTGTGTGTATGTGAGAGAGATAGTGCCATGTACATCTGTACACTGAATACTAGAAGTGGGAGGAGAGCAGCAAAAAACTGAAAGATGTTCCCAAGGCTTCCATAATTTATGAATCCTAGAAACCCAGACCAACATTTGGAATCATATGTAGCCAAAATGATGTTTACAATGAATTCTTAAAAATATGACAAAATGATTAAATCATATGTTAAGTGAAAAAGCAAGATAGGAAATTGTTATTCTACTGATGCCTGGTATGTGCATATGGGATGACAATCTGTCACTGCCTTTCCTTCTGGCCATGCTTTCCACTCCAGGACTTCCTAGAGCCAAGATTGATTCACTTTGCTATTGGGAGTCTTTTCTGGTCTGTCTTTCAATTTGCATCTCAAAATGTTAATTTAGACCAGTTGATTGGATAACCTGCGGTAAGCTGTACGTCTGGGAAGAATCAGTATCTCCCATCTCAGGGTATCACCCAGGGTCCCATCAGGAAACAGATGGTATACTCAAATGGAGTAATTGTGGAGAGATTAATAAAGGGACTTCTTAGAAAATACAACCAGGACTAAGAGAAACCAATAAGATATTCTGCAGCATTTCAGGGATGATTACAGTGAGTGTCCCGTCTATGTACTCAAAGAGCAAGTGGAGAAAGTGGGTTCCAGAAATTGAAAAGGGAATTGTAGAAGAATATGGAACAAGCATTTTGGCCATTGAGGAACTGAGGAACCAATGGAACAGGTCTGTAATATCAGTGCTTGAAAGACTAATACAAGAGTACCTAAGATTCAAAGTCAGATCATGGTAACATAAAACCTATTTAAAAAAAAAAAAAAAAAGGCTAGAAGGGACAGGGTTGGTTCAGTGGTAGAATTCCCCTGGCTTTAATCTGTAGTATCAAAAAACAAAAACAAACAAACAAACAAACAAAAACCCGGACTACTATTGGCCGTCCCCACAGAACAAAAGAAGACAGATGTCTTTTCCTTGATGAGGACTGATTACTTAGGGCACAAGCATAATGGTTTTGTGTGGAGTACATTTAGAGAATTTCCCTATCCCTGCCATCCCCCTCAGATAGCTCTAGAAGGCCAAATAAAAAATAGCCAAAACTAGGAAATGAAGGACTGAGACCAGAAGACAAGTTTTGGAACTGTTAGAAAATTTTTCATTGCAGGAAGTGATAATAATTACAAATAACTTTATTTCATTGCATTTTTAAAATTTTAATTTTTAAAATTCTGGTGTTCATATTCACTATGGACTATCTCTTTCATTTTACTTTGAAGCTAAAAGGATTTTAGAATCACATAAATCATGTAGTTAACTCAAATATTTTGACTAATTTCTAAAATCCTGAGTTGCCTCCCTAATAAGACATTTTCAAAAACTATATTACATAAATAATGAATGAGAGAATTAACAGTGAATCCCTAGAAATATCTCTTGTCACTATTAACATATTTGACTAGATTTCACTGATATTTTGCACATCATCATTGTTACTTCACCACAATAGCCTTTAATTACAGCATCCAATAAGGTTGATTTTGCTTTTTCCTTAAGTGACTCTCCATGAGACTCTACAAATATTTTATGTTAATGCTATCTGGTATAAAAAGTGCATCTACTAATGATGTGATATGGTTGATTTTTATTTACAACTATTTTGTTATACTTAGTAAATAACTCATTTTGTGTGTGTGTGTGTGTGTGTGTGTGTGTGTGTGTGTGGTATGTTTGTGTATGCCATTGTTACTATAGAGAAAATTGATACTTCTTTTTGTAGGTAAACAGACTGATCTTAATATATAATAGCAGAAACTGTTAAATTGTCTGTTTTTGCAATAGGCCATATTATTATAACTTTTTTTCTTTTACAAATAGTTCTCTGAATGGAGGCAGGGGACTACTAGGAACATCAGCTCTCAAAGAACAATTTAAGCAAAGAAGTAGAATTTTGTTAAGCCAGTGACTGCAGAAAATTATCATCAAAACAATAGAACTCTTCTTCTTTCCAGACTCAAATACCTCAAAACCAACTTCCCATATGATCCAATAAAACCACCTAGTGAAATACCATGGCTGCAGCTGACCTCAGACAGAAAAGTGATAAGACCTTCCTGCAGTGAAGGTATAGAAGCACAAAACAAGGGCATCTGAAACCTCTTCAAAGAAATAATATCAGATAATTTTCCAAAAATAGAAAACGACTTGGATATCCACAGACAGGCAACATTAAGAACACCAAGTAAACATCAAAGAAGAACTTCTCCATACCACATAATTATCAAAATGACTAACATAGAGGTCAAGAAAAGAATCTTAATTTTAACCAGAATAAAATAATGGGTGGTATGAAGAGGCAAAACAGTAAGAATCATTCTGGACTTCTCAACCTAAGATCTGAAAATCAGGAGGAGCTGGTATAATGTTCTCAAAATCCTGAAAGAAAATAAATTTCAACCAAGATGCTATATTCAGCAGATATAATCATTCAAGGTTGACAGAGAAATAAAAACTTTCCAAGACAAGCAGAAACTAAAAGAATTTGTGACTACCAAGCCAATACTAGGAAACATACTTAAATAAAACACAAAGAAAAAGAAAAAGTAATACCAGAACCAGAGAAGAAGGAGATTCAACCAATTGTGCAACTAAGTGAAGGAGAAGTAATATGCTATCAAATAAAATATTTAACTCAAAATGACAGGATAAAAAATCATTTCTCAATAATAACATTGAATGTCAAAGATCTATAATCCCCAATTAAAAGGCATAGACTGGCAATTTGGATTAAAATCTAAAATTTAATTACAGGCTACTTGGAAAAAAAAAAAACTTTACAGGCAAAGATTTTTATAGACTAACAGTGAAAGGATTGTGTTCCAGCTAGTATTTTTGCAGCTATAATCTAAAAGATGCCAGTGAGAAAATGGGTCTTAAGAAGAAATCTAGACAAAGAAGAAAATGCTATAGATGAGCAAATAAGGTGACCTAACTGCGGGGATAAAAGGGGGAAGCGGGAAATTCTTTAACACACATGATGTACTTTAACAAACATTTTAATGTCAATTACTAAGCTGAACATGAGAGGGAGGGAATGGGGCAGGAATTGGGTAAGGGTTAACTGGGTAATGTGTGCATGTATGCCTCCACCATCTTGCACCCCATTAAGACATATGACTTCAACGCACCAATAAAAATTAAAAACAGATAAAAATGAAACATACAACATATAACTCAGAGGAAAGATTTATTTTCTCACAGTTTCAGGTTCATTCAATATCGGGCTGGAGGTGGTGGATCTTAGGGCATGGTGGCAGGAAGCAAAGAGACTAAGAGAACATGGACTATGCTCACACCATGGAAGGTGGAACTGAGAGGGAAAAGGGGAAGAAGAAACCATGTATTTAACTTCCAGGGCTGTACTCTTAGGGATCGACGTCCAACCTCACCCTACTTGCCTGGGTCACCCCCCTGATGAATCCATTACAATGGATTTATCCACTGTGCAATTACAGCCCTCAGGACTCAACTACAACTGCTTCAGGCATTAATAAATGAGCTCTTGGAGGGACATTTTTTATCTAAATAGAACATTCTGTCCTGGCCCCTAAAGTGTTCATGTCCAGCTCAAAATTCAAAATCCATTTAGTCCTAAGAGTTCCCATAATCTTAACAATTTCAGCATTACTGAAAAGTTCCAAAGTCCAATGTCTCCTCTGAGACTCAGTGTGAATAATTGTGAGCACCTGTAAAAGACAATGAAGATTAAAATGAAAAGCAAGTTCCATGGATCCAATATACAATGGCAAATTGTAAACATTTGCATTCCTAAAGTGAAGAATAGGGCCATAGAGAGAAGAAATGGGAACAAAACACTAAGAAAAATCAGTAGGGAAAGCGTTTGGTCTTGAAGCTCCACTGTTATCCTGGGCACATGGTGGTAAGAAGCAATTCCCAAGGGGTCTTCACAGGCCTTCCTCTGTGGCCTGGCTGATTGCACTGGCAGTTTACTGATGCTTCAATCCTGATTCCATATTCTGCAGTAAGCAGCCTGTCCTCATGGTCATTCTATATTTCTGGCATTTCTACATGTCAGGGGTTTTTTTTTACAACCTTGGCTTCACCCTCATAGCTTCACAAAATACCCCATTTGGGCCTGGTGGCAGTAATTCTGACACTGTCATACAATGCCTAGGTTCCAAAGTCTTTCTTTGAAATATGGGGATGGGTAACTCCCATGGTCTCTATTTTCTAGAAAATCCAGAATTATATGGGCTATGAGATGGGCTACTAACACAAAAGGTAGCCATGCCTTAGTCATGCCTTTCTTAATCATTGCCATTAAGGAGGGTTTTTTCCCTTTTTTTTTTTTTTCTTTTTTGCAGTAATGGGAATAGAACCCAGAGGTATTTTACCTCTGAGCTACATCCCCAGCCCTATTTTTTACTCTTTATTTTGAAACAGGGTCTCACTGAGTTGCAAAAGGCCTCACTAAGTAGCTGAGGCTGTCCACAAACCACGAACCTCCTGTCTCAGCCTTCCAAATGCTGGGATTACAAGCATGTGCCACCATGCCTGGATCCTCTAAGACCTTTTCAATTACATCCTGTGGGCCCCAATTCATTTAGACTGTTATTGGCCTCAAGTACATTTGGGCCTTTCTGATCCCAATGCTATCTGCCACTCCATCATGGCCATTGCTGGCCTTGCCACCATCATGGCCAACACTTCATCCTTCCTTTTAACCATAGTATTTCCTTTCAGACCATTATTTCTCTGGATCTCAGCTTTACACATACCTTTCTGGCCAAACTGCTAGAAATTCTCTATAAAGTCCCTGCTTTACTTTCCATCCCTGAAATTTGGTGTAGAGTTCACTAAATACAGACATCAATATTTCTAATGCAGTTTGGATATTTTGTTGTTTTAATATTTCTTCCACCAGTTTATTTAGCTCATTGTCTTTAAATTTGGTCTTACCCTAATTTTAAGGACATGGTGGCAGAAAGCAGAGAGAGAGAGAGAGAGAGAGAGAGAGTAAGAGCAAATGGGCTGTGCTCACATCATGGAGGCCAGGCAGGGAGCTGGGGAAGGAGGAACCTTTATATAATCTCCAAGCCTGCATCCTCAAGGGCTTACATCCAGCCAAACCCTACTGCCCTAGATTATCAATCAGATAAACCATTACAATGTATTTATACACTGCTACAATTACAACCTTCAGGACTCAATTAGATCAGCTTAAACATTAATAAATGAAATCCTTAGGGGGCATTTTATATCTAACTATAACAGATGGAAAACGATATACCATGCTAATGGAGACCAAAACTAAGCAGGGTAGCAAAGCTCATATCTGACAAAACTGACTTTAAACTAAAACTTATCAGAAGAAACAAAACAAGTCACTTCATAATAATACAAGGAAAAATCCCAAAGCAAGAAGTAATGACAGTAAACATTTATAACCCAAATGAGGGTGCACCTACTACTAAAAACAAACTCTTAAGACAAAATACAATAATATTGAGAAACTGCTCACACCAAATCTGTCTTCCTGATATAAGATAAGTGAAGACTCTTTAGGCCTAAGGATTGCTATAATTCAAATGGACCTAATAGGTATATACAAAATATTCCAACCAACAACAGCTGAATATATATCCTTCTCAGCTACACAGAAAACCTTGTCTAAAACAGATCATGTTCTGGACCACAAATCAAGTACTAGCAAATTAAAAACTATAATATAATTTCTTGCATATTTTCTGACCATAATAAGAGAGAGTAGAGATCAATAAGAAAATCAAATAAAATTACATGAATACATGGATACTGAATGATACAATTTTGAATAATAATTGGGTTGGAGAAATAAGGAGAAAAATGAAAAAAAAATCTAGAGTTAAATGAAAACACAGACACAACCTACTAAAAACCAAGAGACATCTTGAAGATAGTTTTAAGAGAAAAATATTTAGACTGCGTGCCCATATGAGAAAAACAGAATGTTATCATATAAAAAACCTAATGACATAGCTCAAGGCCATTGAAAAACAGGAACAGACTAATTCCAAATGAAACAGAAGGCAGGAGATAATTAAAATTAGAACATAAATCAATGAAATAGAGAACAGCAACAACAACAACAACAACAACAACAACAACATAATAATAATAATACAAAAGATCTACAAAACTTAAAACTGATTTTTTGAAAAGAATGGCACAATTTGGGTATTGTGTGAAATGTGCTGCTACAAACATGAGTATGCATGAATCCCTCCCTATTGCATTCTAGCTTCAATTCTTTTGGAAAGATACTGATGAGTGATATAGGAAGCACCTATGCTACCAACATTTCAATAAGGTTAAATTTCAAGCTGTCCCTTGGCAGGAGCTGTGGCTTTGAAAGTCCCAAACTCTCACTGTAAATACCAGCTTGGAAAGTCTACAAAGAGCTAAAACATAATCACATCCTCAGTTTTCAAGTTTTAAGTTTCTTACATATGTGTCTATTTACCTAAAAAAAAATCACAATTGATAAACTCTTGTCCAACCTAACTAATAGAAAATTAAAATCAACCCAAATTATTAAAATCAAACCAGAAAGGAAATAGGAGACATCACCATAGACAGGAGAAAAATCCAGAGGACCATCAGAAACTATTTTAAAAACTATACTACAATAAACTAAAAAATGTAGAATAAATTGATAGATTTCTAGACACATTCAGCCAACCAAATTGAAGCAAGAGGAAATAGAAAAGATAACTAACCAAAACCAAGCAAAAAATATGAAAACACCAATACAAAGACTTCCATCAAAGTAAAGCCCAGGTCCATATGATTTTCCAGCTGAATTCTATAAAACCTTTACAGGAAAACTAAACACAATACTTCACAAATTATTTTATGTAATCAAAAGAATTGGAATCATTCAAACTTTTTTTTATAATGCCAGTATCACCTTAATACCAAAAATAAAGATACATCAAGAAAATAAAAATTATAAATATCCTTGATAAACAGATGACACAAAAATTTTAAACAAAATACTAGTGATGCTTATACAATAACATAAAGAAAATTGTTCATCATGATCAAGATGATTTTATTCTAGGAATTCAAGGTTGGATATATATATATATATATATATATATATATATATATATATATATATGCTGTTCATCACATAGAAAGAACTAAGGACAAATATCACATGATCATCTCAATAGATGTTGAAAAAGAACTTGACAGAATCTAATACCCATTCATGTTAAAAAAAAAAAAACTGCAGAAAATCAAAATAGAAGGCACATATCTCCTCATTAAGGCAATATATAATAAGCCCAAAGTCAACATCACATTGAATGGTGAAAAACTGTGGAAATTTTCTTTTCAATTAGAAACAAGACAAGAATATACAATATCACCATTATTTTTCAAGATAGTATTTGAAGATTATTGACAGAGTGATAAGATAAGAAAAAAATGTCAAAAAAATTTAAATAGCAAAAGAAGAATTGAAATTATTTGCAGATTACATGATGTTATGTTTAGCAGGCACAAGAACTTCTAGAGCTTATTAAAAATGCAGCAAAGTAGCTTGATACAAAAATCAATCTAAAAATCAGTAGCTTCTACATATGCTAACAATATATTAGATAAAAAAGAAATCCATAAAATATTTCTATTCATAATAATCTCAAAAACAATAAATGACCTAGAGATAAATCTAACCAAAAAATGACATGTATATAAAAATTATAAAATACTAAGGAAATGAATTAAAATGATCTTAGAAGATCAAAATATCTCCCTTCCTATTGGGTTAGTAGAATAAATATTATCAAAATGTTCATTCTGCCAGAAGTGATTTACAGAGTTAATGCAATCTCTATCAAAATATTAATGTATTCTTCACAGGCCTAGGAAAAATAGTCCTAAGTTTCATATTGAGAAACAAGAAACCCAGAATATCCAAAGCAATTCTCAGCAATAAGAACCATGTGGAAAGAAACAATAATTCCTGACTTCAAGCTATATTACAAAGCCATAGTAATAAAAACTGCATGGCATTGACATAAAACACACAAAGATCAATGAAAAGGAAAAAAAAAAGATACAGAAACAGGTCTATACACATATAGTCAACTGATTTTAACAAAGGTACTAAAAACATATAGTGGAGTAAAAACAGTCTTTTCAACAAATGACATTGGGAAAATTGATTATCCATATGTAGAAAAATGAAATTAAATCTCTACCTCTCTCTACACAAGAGTTAATCAGAGGTGGATAAAAATACCTCAAATTAAAAAAATATTTTGAAATTACTAGAGGATGGTATAAACCTAACTCCAACATATAGGCATGGGTAGAAACTTTCTCAGTAAAACCCTAGAAGTTCAAGAAATTAAAATAAGAATTAGTAAATAGATTGACATTCAAATCAAAAGTTTTTGTTCATCAAAGGAAACCATCAAGAATCTAAAGCGAAGCCAGGCATGGTGGCACCTGCTTGTAATCCCAGTACTTGGGAGGCTGAGGCAGAAAATTATGGGGTATACACACAATGGAATTCTACTCAGCAAAAAAGAATAAAATTTTGTAATTTTCAGGAAAATAGATGGACTTGCAAGACATTTTGTTACTTGAGATTAGCCAGTCACAGAAAGTGAAGGGTCATATATTTTCTCTCATAGGCAGAATCTAGGCTATAATTCAGATACCAGAGGAACTTCATATAATGGAAGAGAAGCTCCAAGTGGAGAGAGTGAGGGGGCCTCGGGAAATGGACGAGAGGGAGAACCAATGAAACACTTCCATTGAGTATGTGACCATATCTGAATGCCAATGGGAATCTTAATATCGTGTATGGGAAAGGGAGGTATGGGAGCGAGATGGGGAAAACCTCACCAAGTTCTATGTGCATGTATGTTGATATCACTATGAGCTGCATTATGATGTCAGACTATAGTGAACCATTAAAAGTGTAGAAAAGCCAGGTTTGGTGGCGCACGCGTGTAATCCCCGCACTTGGGAGACAAAGACAGGAGGATCACGCAGGTTCAAAATCAGTTGTGCTGGCTTAAGAGAACTTGTTTCCAAATAAAAAAAGTATAAAAAATAGTTTTGAAAGTGTAGCCTGGAGGTAGAGGGTTTCCAGGAATACCAGTACCACCAAATTTAATTTTTTTTTATTATTTTATTGGTGCACTGTATTCATACATCATAGTGGGATACAAACTTTTGTAGACATACATGCACACATCGCCCAGTCAGCCCCCACCCGATCCCCACCCCATTCTCTCCCCATCCCTCCCTCCCATGCTTGGCTTAGTGGTTGACATCTAGTATTATAGCAATTTATCCAAAATTAAAAATGATAATCTCACATAACAGTTTCATTTGTCTGATACCAAGCTTTTGATGACTTAAAGATAACATTTCAATATTTCTTTTTGCTTTCTTTCTTACCAGAGAATATTTTTTTCTTTTTTTTTAGGTGAAACTATCATATATTTATTTTTCAGAAAAAAAATCTATCCTGATATGGAATATGGACTCTAGATACCCAAAACAATCTCGAAGCAAAAACAAAGCTAGAAGATGTATATTTTCTGATTTCAAACCATATAAAGCTACAATAATTGAAACAGTGTAGTACTGTTCTAAAGGCAGATATATAGACCATTGGAGTTAAATACAAGCCTAGAGCTAACTTCTTCCCTATATTGTCAAGTTATTTTTGACAAGGTTTCCACGAAGATTTGGTGGTGGAAATAATAATCTTTTAACTAAATATTGTTGAAAAATAATAATTACATGGAAAAGAATAAAGTTGGACCCTTACCTAATCCCACATACAAGTATTAACTCAAACTAGATAAAAGACCTAAATATAAATCTTAAGACTATAAACTTTTAGGAGAAAATCTGGGTCATAAAACCTCACAACATTGAAATTGGCAGTGATTTCTTGGATATGATTTCAATGGCACAGGCAACAGAAGAATATACAAACTCCCTAAAAAATAAAAGAAAATATTGTATATCCAAAGACAATGTAAACAGAGTTAAAAGATACTAATAGAATTGGATAAAATATTTCCAAATGCTATATCTGAAGGTATATTAATATTCCAACTAGAAATCCTAAAAATTAACAACAATAAAGGCAAACAATACAATTTAGAGATAGGTAACAGACTAACATAAATAATGAATCTCCACAGATAATCAATCTTAGTTGTCTGTTGGATGGAAACTCTTGTTTCTCTGGTTCTGGTGAGTGTTACCTATTTCTTCTTTGTAGTTAATCTCTTTGAGTATTTTCTCTAGCGCTGGTTTTGAAGACATAAATTCCTTCAGTTTCTGTTTGTCATGGAAGCTTCTTATTTCTCCATCTAATTTGATAGAAAGTTTTGCTGGATAGGAAATTTTTGGCTGGAAGTTGTTTTCTTTCAGAGTTTGGAATATGTTACTCCAAGCCCTTCTGGCTCTCATGACTTGGTTTGGGAAGTCTGGAGTGATTCTAATTGGTTTGCCTCTGAATGTCACTTGGCCCTTTGTTTTTGTTGCCTTTAAGATTCTCTGCTTGGCTTCCACATTGGTCATTTTGACAATTATATGGCGTGGGGATCCTCTTCTCGGATCCTGTCTAAAGGGAGTTCTATAAGTTTCCTGGATCTGTGTATCAACCTCTTGCTCTATATTTGGAAAATTTTCTGCTATTACTTCCTTGAAGAGATTGTTGATCCCTTTGGTATCACTTTCTTTTCCCTCCTCTATTCCAATTATTCTTAGGTTAGCTCTCTTAAGATGGGCCCATATTTCTTCAGTGTCAGATTCTTGCTGTTGGATATCTTTTTCTAGATTAGAAACTATGCATTCATTTTTGGAGTGATCATCTTCTAAGAGCGAGATTCTGTTCTCCATGTGGTCTAATCGGTTGTTTGTGCTTTGAATTGAGGCCTTTACTTCATTAATTGCATCCTTTATCTCGTTTTGGCTCTCTCTGAGTTCTTTTCAAAGCACCTCTATTATTTCTACAGTTATTTTCCTGATTTGATCTTCTAGAAATCTCTGATTTTCTGTTTTATCAGGTTCTGATGTTGTGGGGTTGTGCACATTCATTACTTCAGTGTTATTCCTCTTTCCCATGATTTCGGAGGTTTGTGCCTTCTCTGGGTTCTTCCCTTGGGTCACTATGGCTTCACTTAAGGTGCTCTGGATCTCGAGTCTGTATTATCTCAGACCCTACTACTCCTTTACTGGGTTGTATCACAGAGTCTCCGACCCAGGGAGTCGATAGAGGCTGCTTTAAACTATGGGGGGTGCCAGGTTGCATGCTCTCCTATGGTGTGATATCTCTGCCACCACCACTCCCTCACTGGGTCAAGTCCCAGGAGGCACAATACTGGGATTTCTCCTCTGTGGCCCGCAATTTGACTCACTGTTCTTGAGTACGTAGATGTAGCTGTACTGGACTCGGTGAATTCACTGCTGCTGCTGCCGCCGGTGGCAATATGGCGCCTCTGCCACGCCCTCGGCCATGAGGCTGGCGTATTTTTTCTTCTCTGGTTTTGATTTCCACTCTGAATCCCTGCAGCGTGTGCTGAGCTCAGCCACTGGGAGCTTTAAATGCTGTCTGCGCCGAAAGATCCCACCTGGCTGTTCCGCATCGGCTCACCTCGGCTTGCTGTAGCCGTCCGCTGAGTTCGCCACTGCCGCCGGCAGTATGGCGCTGCTGCCGCGTCCTCGGGCGCGTGTGTCTCCTCTGTGGCCCTGAGCTCTGTTCTCAGTCCGCTTTCTCTCTGGAGCCTGGTGGTTTTTTTGTTTTTCTGGTGATGGTGTTTTCTGGCTATGAAAGGCGCTCTTTTTGTGGTAATGGAGATTGGTTGTTAGCGGGACTCTTAAGCCCCGCTTTTCTCGGTCGCCATCTTCCCGGAAGTAGTACCACCAAATTAAAAAAAAAAAAAAAACTGTATAGAAAATATTCTCTATGCCTTTGTTTACTAGAACTTATCACATATATTCTATAGATATTTTTAGCATATAGCTCTGATTTTATTTATACTCTGTAACCATGTAAAACTTTGAATTATATAAATTATTTTTGTCACACTTAGATACTAGTGTCTTCTTGGGGTGGTATATAGTAAGGACCATCAGAAAACAGTAACTGGGCTTAAATAAATATAACAAAGTAAAAAATGGTATCGTTTTAGATACTTCTGTCATAAAGCTTGACGGTACAAAACAAGGTCAAATCTGGGAATGGAAAATACATGACACTTATATTATCACATATGCCCCATTCCCATGGCAGATGTCACAAACAGATCACAGCCTAGCTTATTTTCCAGATCTTGATAAACTTTTACAATCTTGCTCATTCTAATGTCATCAGCATCCTCGTTCCAATGGATTAGAGCCAAACACAGCTTCAACAAATGCCCACATTTTCAGAATTGCTCTTTTCCAAAGGAAAAGCCTTTGAAATTTATACATGAGTCTATACTAAACTAAATGAATGTATGTGTGTGTTTTGCATCATGTTGGCATTAAAAATACAATCCACAGTATGATGTAGAACTTTAAAATCTGAGCATGTAACATTATTTAGTGTATCCTGATATCTGCTCAGTCTTTATGGAAAGGAATTTGGGGAAATAAAACACAACTTTATGATTGTAACAGGAAATAAGACATTCATGAATAATGACATAGTTGATAAATTCTTAGCAGACATCACTTAATTTTACACTCTTACACCTTCAGGTTCAATTTTTTCTACAATGTTACAGCAGAAGAAACTGGTTGGAGGATTGTGTAAGTCACCCACTCACCCAGACAGTGCTCAGTATATATTCTACTCTAAAAATAAATGTAAATTATTGAGAAGATAATTTTTACAGTAATTCTATAAAATAATAAGATTAAAACATTGATCTTACAAACACAAAATCTGGATTGAGAAAAATAAATGACTACTCCCAAAACCATGTAGGTGTCAGGGTTACAACTAGGATTGAAATTTAAGGATGCCAGCATTTTGAGCTATAACATGTTGTCTCCCAAACAAATATCTGCCTAATAAAGCCAGAAATTTAAAATTGCTTTGACTAAACAAAATCTTTAGAGGATTTTGACTATAAGCTTGTTTGGGTCAGAAACTACATCTTCTTTAATGACATTCATTTTCTTCTTTTTTTTTGGGGGGGGGGTATGGGGATGGAACCCAGGGGAATTCTACCTCAGAGCTACACCTCTTGCCATATTTTTTGTTCTTTATTTTGAAACAGGGTCTCACTAAGTTGTGGAGGGCCTCACTAAGTAGCTGAGGCTGTCTCTGAACCATGATGCGGTCCTCCTGTCTCAGCCTCCCGAATGCTGAGATTACAAGCATGCGCCACCATGACTGGCTGACTATCAATTATTTTCTACTCTCGAACTGTAAAATAAGAACTCCACATCGATTGTTATTCACCTCAAGGTCAGAGAAGAAAGCCAGCTGATTCAAAGTCACATGTGCATCTGAAACTAGTGAAGATTAGCAGCAGCCATGAGTCAATAAAGGAGTAAAAATCAGATCACACTATGAAGAGGCAGACAGTAGATATCAACATTTGAGAGAATAGTCACCTGCACATTCAAGCTCTTCATTGGCTGAGTGCTGAAAAATCACCTTAGTAACCAATATCACCTGAGTTAGAATGGCATTCAGAGTGGTTCCTTGGTTGCCTGCTGAAGTTCTCATCAGAGCAAACTTCAAACAAGTTATTTCACCAAAAGCTTGTCAACTTCTATTAGATCTCCATGGGCATTAATTTCAATTTTAATATTTCTGCACCATAAAAAGGCAGAAAATATTTTGTGTCAAATTTTAGCTGTCAAATGTTGAGAAAAAATTTTATTTCTATTGAATACTGCATTTTGAAATGAAAGAAAACATTGTCTAAATGAAGCTGAGCCTCTCAGTCACCTATGCCTGTATTACTGTGAAATCAATTATGTGGACTCTTTCGAAAGTTACTGATTGTAGCAAATTGAATGGCCTTCATTTCAGCATAATTTGGAGAGGTTGATATAATCAGAGACCTTACATCACAGTGAGATACAAGTTTCCTGTTATTCAGATGGGAAAAATGCGAAATATACTACAGTGTTTAAGCTTGTTCAGTACCTTCCAGTTTCTGTCTGCAGAGCTTTCATAGGTAAAAATGAAATTGTTTTGATGAAGGCTGTGATGGTTCTGAAAGGATGTGAGAGGGGGTAAGGAAGTGAAAATAAGGTTTCTGGAAATCTCACTATTGTCCTCATATGCAAGGAGCTGCAGAATCTAATCGAAGGCCTAATTGCCTGCAAATGAAACACTTTAATATCAAATCTTGAGTTTTGCCCTGGAGCGGAGGTTGAAGCTTAGATGTGAGGAGAGGTGAAATGCTTGATTTTTCTTGCTGTGAATGTTTGTTCCACTTCATTCCTTTGGAAGTCTAGAGGTCCAAATAATTACTCTTCAAATTATAAATTGATTCTCTTCAATCTCAAGACAGCCTGTGGTTTGAGAAAATTCATGGCAGATTTGGTTTCATTACCTATGACTAAATGAAAAGGACTGAATACCTTATATGCAGAAAGTAACATGTTTGCAATTAAGTATTACTACTTTGGAATCAGTCAACCATCATTGCCCAGTGCTGACATAATGTGGTTTCCTCCAAATCAAGCACAAAGTGACCATACTCTATCAAGTATCTGTGACATCCATGAAAACAGGTTACTTACAGTTGGCATATAAAATGTTAAACAGAAATGGACTTCATAGAAGATACTTGAGCAGATTCTAACTTTGAGAATTAGTGTAGCTTTAATTTGAAGAGACAGAGCAGAATTCTATGCAGAATTCTTTGCATTCCTTCTTTCTTGACTCACTCCAGATAAATGAGCTAGAAAAGAAAATAAAACTGTTGATGTCTTTTCCATGGAAAGCTCCTTCATTTGGAAGTGATTGGGCAGAGTTCCGAGACTTTGAAGAAACAATTTGCTATGAAACCATCTTTTAGCTGACTGGACTTGAGTCACTCCTTTGTATATATTTTCTTAAATGTTTCAATCTAACCTTAAATATGTCTCTTTTTTGTGGTACTGGAAATTGAACCCATGGACATTCTACATCAAAGCTATACCTCTACTCATTTAAATTAACAGTTTTTTTAGATATGGTCTTTCTAAGTTATTAAGAGCCTTTCTATGGTACTAAAGCTGGCCTTTAACCTGCAATATTCTGTCTCAGTCTCCCAAGTACTAATATTATAGATGTGAGCCAACACACCTGTTATTAAATAGATCTTAAGAGATGTCTCTTATTACATAAAGAAAAAGTTGATTTAATTAATCCTAATAAAAATAAAACCACGTTAAAATTTAACATACCTAGTCAAAGAATTTTTAGAAGACCCAGAACAAACAAGGCAAAACACAGAAGATCTATAGTAAAAATGTGGAAGTCCCCAGACTCTTGTACTTTGGACTTTGTCTTTTAAACTTTGTCATTTCTTAAAATCATCCAAAAGTCTCATGAAAACACAGGGTTTTTGTCCACCACCCAAGTTTGATTCGGTCTACTTATTAGTAGAATGTTCCATACATAGGATTCTATCAGATTTCTAGGTAATAATGATATTGTTCCAGAAACTATAATTTTATAATTGGAGTAAAACTTCTAATTATCCCTACAATAAAAATCTATCCAAAGTCAACTACACTAAACAAAGCCGACAATGTGAAGAGAGGACACAGATTTGTCCAAACCTGAGTTCTCTTGGTCCTTCTTGGAACTTGAGAATTGTGAGTCTGGATTTATAAATTAACTGACTCTGAGTTTTACCTGTTCATATCTAGGGCATATACCATACTTCTCAGTTTTAAAGTTCTATATTCTTATTAAACCTAATATTTTATTGAAATACATCCTTACACAGGCCTCTAATCCCGACCCATTTTGTTTCTACACATATGTTAATATGTTATCACTATCTCTGTCTTTCCATGTCTTTAGTAAGGACACCGTTCCAACAACTCTCATTTTGTAATTATGCACTTGAATTAACCTAAGAGTTTTAAATCATATTTTAGCATGAGAAATGACAGAGATTAATAATAGAGCTGTGTGGGGGTTATTGGGGATTCAGCCCAGGGATATTTAATCTCTGATAAATATCTCTAATTCTTTTTTATTTTTTTTACTTTGAAATAGGGTCTTATTAGTTGGTTGAGAGTCTTGCTAAGTTGCTGAAGCTGATCTTGAACTTGTTATCCTACTAGTTCAGCCTCTCAAGTACGGGGATTACAGCCATGAACCACCATGCCCAGTAGCTAATAGGTTCTTACTAGAATAGAGGTATTGAAAGATATGTAAGGCACAATAACAAAGTGTTGGATAAGTCAGAACCCCTTCTTACTAGTAATAACAGAGTTGCAGAACAGGTGTCCAGCATTAATGCTCAGAGCTTCACCATGTTAATGGGAGTCATGTGGCTTTACTCCCAAGCACCACTTTGAACATTCATCCCAAGATATGAGTTAACACAAAGTAGTTTCTGCACAGCTGTGTCTTATTGCTTAATTAATGTGATCATAATGACAGTGGAGGACACTAAATTTTGTGTCACTTTGTTTCCTATAAAGTTTCAATAGAGTAATGAGCTTCATAAGAAGATGAGTCATTTGCAGTGAGAGTTGAAGTAAGAGGCTTAGAGACAATGCCCACCATTAAAAGATATTGGTGAGAAAGACGTATGAGGTAAGGTAAATTTTAATATTCATGGTGAGTATTTCAGGTCTAAATTTTGAAGAATTGATTTTCATTCATTTATACCATGCCTCCATTATACTCCAAAGAGAGAAACAGTCTGTTAACTTGACATACAGTTGACTATCAATTTTTTCTTTGAAGAGGTGGCTATAAATTCTATGCTCTATAGCATGTTGGGTGTAATAGAATGAGGAGATATAATTCAAATAAATATATTATATACGTCCACAATATTGTACATAAATTTCAAGTTCCTAAACTTACTGATTTTTTTTTCATCTTCTTTGCCACCTGTAGCACTTGATACTGGCGTCTCTTGAAATTTTATTCTCCATAGCATGTAATCCCATTAAAGTCATATTTCCTTTCTTATATAACCCTACTACTATATAATCTCTAATGAATATAACCATTCAACACAAGCAGTTTCTTGAATTCTGATACTGACTCTCTTCTCTGGCTTTTCTTTCCTGTTTCATAAGGTACCTCCTGTATTCAGAGGACCTAAGCCATCGATCACAAGAGGAAAGGAGACCATGAAATATTCAATGTCAATTTCATATTATATGTGATTAAAACTATTTTGTCAATAATATATTAAGGTAACAAGTGAGTTTTAAAAATAATAACTAGAACAAATTAACAAAACAATTTCATCTTTTCATGTTGTCTTTCACCTTTCCAGCTTTCATGTGGACTTACAGGTAAAGGGACAAAAACCTATTTAGAATTTTTTTTTTTTACCTACTAGAATTATAGATATTTTTCACTAAAGTACCTGCTTTATTTGTATCCTCACTGTGTCTGAAGTCTAGAAGCTACGTATATTGTCTTTTCTCAAGTTCAAAGTGGTTCAAAAGAGTGAGGATATTAACTTTCCCTACAGTATAGACTTATACTACATTGAAAATGATGGATTGCTTAAATTACATGAGCTGGCAAGGAAAGAATCTCAGAATTTCAAATATTTGAGGTTTACAATTCACCAGGAGACTTTACAAATAATATTTCAGATTATTTTTAAAATAATCTCAAATTAAATAATAAAATTTATAAAAATAAATAAATGCAATTAGTATTAACTATGATTAACATTTTGGGTTCATGAGTTTTTGAAAATATGGATTTTATATCATGACAAACTTTTAAGAAACCAGGTAATAATAGAAAAATATTACAAATCTTGAAACATGGGCTTTAAAGATTATCTAGTCTTCAATGTGTATCAAATGTCAGAAATAGAGTGCAAAATACTCTAAAAGCCCAACATGTACAATAAAAAGTCAAGGGAGGTTGGATGTGGTGGCACACACTTGCAATCCCAGCATTTGGGAGGCTGAGATGGGAGACCCAAGGATCTTGGTTCTCACACAACCTCAGCCACTAAGAGAGGTCCTTGACAACTGACTGAGACTCTGTTTCGAAAATAAAAAAGAATAAAAAAATAGGGCTGAGGGTGTTGCTTGGAGATAGAAGTCTCCTGGGTTCCATTCTCAGTTCTGTAAAAAAAAAAAAAAAAAAAAAAAAAAAATTCAAGGGAGCCTTGGGTTTCACAATAGCTCCAGTAGACAGAAAATAACAGGACCTCAAAGAGACACTTCTAAAAAAAGCTTAATTGCAAAGCTAGCTCAAGCTCTTACATAAGTAACTGCAGTTCAGGAAAAATGTAGACATACTAGGGGAAGTAGGCAAAGTTTGGCTGATGTTTACTAAATTATAGTTATATAGGAGCAAGAGCAAGAAACTCTGGGGCACTACTTCCCATTATGATGACTATGGGTAGCAATTATATCTACACATTTCAAAATTCCTAGAAAAAATGAATTAACAGATATTTCAGGTTACAAATACATTTAACCTGATGGAAAATTACCCAATCCAATGTATACATGTTTTAAAATTATGTGTTACCTCATTAATAATTAAAGCTTTTATGTTTTTATCAGTTTTAAATATGTAGATATTCAGCATAAAAGAAAAGAGGGTTGAGGATATGTGACTAATTTAGGATGTTCATGTTTTAATCTCATTTGTTTATTATGAACCTGAAACTACCTTAGAAAAACAGGTTTTTAGCCAACACAGAAGGAAGATCAGAGAAGCATAAGATAGTAGAGTGGAGGAGCCCAGAAATTACAAAACTGAGTAATCCTTATTTTCCAGAAGAAGAAATTGAGGACCAGACAAGAACAATATTTGCCTAGAATAATGTAAACTTCATAAGTCACATATGGAGCAAAATCAAACTCCTAGATTTCAGCTTGATTATCTAAATTGTCAACTGACATAAGAGGGGGCAAAATGTGTACAGTCGTGCGCTGCATAGGATGCTTTGGTCAAAGACATACTGCATACAACAGTGATCCCATAAAGTGATATCACTTTGACATCACAGTCATCTTACTTTGTGTAATTCTACTCCATGATGCTCACACAAGGATAACAATTTCTTAAAACACATTTTTCATATATATGAACCTAGCACACATAACTCTGTTAAGCAACACATGGCTCCATATACGTTAAAACAAATTTTAAGCAGTTTATTGTATTTATCATTCCCAAGGACTTGGTTTTACAGACATTAAATAATAGATCTTATAGATAAAAGAACAAAAGTTTTATTACAAGTTCACAGACCGTATTTGCATACTCATTTCTGTCTCATGATTCACTTAAACTCACTTTGATCCTTCATACACTATGCTATTTATTTTTAAAGTTTTTCTCTGATTTCTGAGTAAGAATATCATTGAAATCATGATTCTAAATTAAAACAAATATAATTTGATGAGGCATATACCTCGCGAAAAATTTTTACATTGGATCTTAGTGAGCAGAGATCCATAACACTGAAAACCAATAGCTGTCAATATAAGTAAGTCCCTAGACGGTGTATTATCTTTCTATAATAAAAGATCTAACACAAAGGTGTAGTCTATGTTAACTAACATAGTAATATGCACTGGGATTGCCATTACTATTCTTTCTTGCAGCTCTCTAAAATTGTTTTTTGTCCCACGCATTTCTTTGGAACTATTCTCCATCCACATGCTAATCTGAAGGCCTGAAACTGTTTTAATCTAAGTATCTGAAGATATTGTACACCCTCACACAAGTTGCTTGGACATGTCCAAAAACTGAATTCATATATTTAAAACTTTTTGTGATAATATTTCATTAATCAAAATATAAGTTCAGCTGAATGATAATGTCTGGTTCATGTGAATGTCTTCTGACCCTGATGAGAGATTAAATTTTGCACATTCAATGCAGGTGTTAAGCAGTGCATCAAGACCTTGGGACTGATAGGATTTGTGGCTAGTGGGAAGATTGTGTATGCCTCTACCATGATTCTATATGCCTCTACCATCTTGTACATCATTAAGATGTATGACTATAATGCACCAGTACAAATTTAAAAACAGAAGTATTTTGTGTGTGTGTGTGTGTGTGTGTGTGTGTGTGTGTGTGTCACTGGGGTTCCTGGAAGCCCTTCTACCTCCGGGCTACACTCCCAGACCTATTTTGTATAATTTTTTAAAATTTGGAAACAGGGTCTCTTAAGCCAATGTGACTGGCTTCGAACCTGCGCGATCCTCCTGTCTCAGCCTCCCAAGCACGGGGATTACAATCGTGTGCCACCATGTCCGGCAAGAAGTATGTTTTTAAAAGGAATTGAAACATTTGTCAATGTGAAATTCATCTAAAAGAAAGAAGTCAAATCTGATGGGCTACGACAATAACAAAGCCTCAGTTTCAAATTAATGAATGATCAGAACCCATTGGCTTAAAGCTTGAGATCAAAGAAGCCTTATGGTAGGAGCCATAAGAAACATGGAAGAGTAACTCCATAGCACGCTTTTAGGGTTTTGCAAAGTTACACAGCATAGTCTTGCGATGTATCTGAGTGAATAAAATAAAAACGTAGGAAGAGGTTATATTGTACAAATTACCAATATTGGAAGTTGTGGATTCAACCTTATCCATCTTTAAAAGAAGTGAGGTATTAAGGAGGGGTGAGATATAATTTTATTCAGCTATATCAGCCTGAAATAAAAGGACGAGGCCTCCAGTACCCAGTGGTGGTACTCAGTACCCAGCTGAGTACAACAGTGGTCTGCAGGAGGCTTCTGGAAGGTGCACCTGCATATCCACCTATCTGTGTAGCCACATACTTCTATGCACTGGACTGCTCCAGTCAATTATATGAATCAAAGAAGAACCAAAGTGACAACTAGCCAGCGCACAGAGTTACATAAGACAATATGATATCCTCCAAGACATGCTTAGCTGCTTTTCACACAACAGTAGCCTTCATCAGAAGGAGCAAAGAAGTCTAAGTAACACCATGTTTTGACTGTCCCTGCAGGTTGGCCCCACTTTCCCATAGAAAATAGTGACGTTCAGACACCTTAAGTAACTGTGGATTGAGCTTCTTGTTTACATTGTGCTTGAAATATCCCAAGAGATGGTGACTAGCAGAGCAATAACTGAGACAGCAGTGATGAGTGTTACAGTGGGAAGGCCAGAAGCCAGACTCTGATACCAAGACTGAGAGTGCTGAGGTTTGGAGAAGCACTAACTTTTCTCGAGGGAAGATCTATAATGCCAGTCAGAGTGGTTATTACAAATATAAGTGATTTGCCACCTGCCAATTCTTAGATATACTCTAGGAAACTTTGCAGGGGACTTTAACTTGGATTAGCTAGAAGATGGAAACCACATCTATGCACAGAGAGCTATTTTATCCTCAAAGTTTGATACGGACAGGGAGACCTCAGCTGATACACTGACACCTTTTATTTCTCACTATTTGCTGCCCAGCTGTGGGGATTTATAAACCCCATAGCATCTTGTGGGTTATTTTAGGAAGATCTCAGAAGACTTCTCCACCCCTGAAATTCAAAGACAATATTCTAGAATGAACACTTTCTTGGCTACCTGAGTCCACTATGCCCTGACTCTCTGAATTTACATACCAATTATCACCCATAGTATTAACGTAAACATCATACTATAGCCTTGAGTGTGTGTCATTGCTAATATCGTTGCCTTGAATTTCTAAAGCTACAGGTATGGTGGTCACAAGAGTAGGGTATTAGATGCAAATACTTTCAGTTTATTAGGACTTATCTTTCCTGGTTTAGCTCAAAGTAACTTCTACTGTGTTCTGACAATAGGAGAGACTCAGAAGCACTTGAGAGAATGCATGAATAAAATTATTAATTTTTATCACTAATGCTGTGACCGTATTATACAAATACAAGCTTAGTTGTTGTTACTGGTTTGGCTTATATCTTTACACTATATTGTAACCAATAATAAATAAATGGATGATTTCTTCCTCTCAGCAGGCTAAAGTGTTTTCTGAGACAATTTCTCATTTGTCAGAATTGCATTTGTATATAAATGCAAAGAAAGAAGTGAAAATGGACTAAAATCTGCTGATAAATTTAAAAATTCTCACTGAAATCATAGCAGTAAAACAGCTGAAACTCAAATGTAGAGAATCATGTCTCCTGAAAATAAATATCCCCCAAGCTCATAAACACCAAGGCTAGTGGTCAGGAATGAACAGATGTTTATTGCCTCATGCACCCTCTGCTACTCTGGGATAATCTTTTAAATATCCCAAATCCAGTTTGAATTTAAATTAGATTCATATTTTCTTTCACGATTATTCCATTAAAAATATCATATGATTAGCCAATTAAATGGAGGGAAAAATCAGTAGGAGAGCAATCCCCTTTAATATTTTCAATTAAGATGTAGTGTGGCCAATAAAAACGGCTTACATTTTCATTTTATGGGTACCTATGGAGAGCATTATGACACCAATGACTCAGAAGAAGGTAATCGTTTCAAAATATATTGTAGTGGAAGACTGTAAACAGTGCACTGTGTTAGCTTACAAGGGATGTGATGAAAATATAAAGTTTTTTTCAAAGGGGATTCATGTTTATTTTATAGTCTTTTAGGGTGTTTGTGCCTGCCAATTTACAGCACATATTTCTAAAATGCCAGAGACAGTTCTCTCCTAGGGAAGGGTAGGAAGGTAAGGATATACCCATTAGGGGATAATACGTTTTTAAGGAGAAGAGAGTCATATAGTAACTCCATCCTGTCTGATGCCTAGATTTGAAATGGGACATCACTAGGGCATAGTATAAAACCTTATTTTCTTATAGGACCATAAGGGGAAAGAAAAAAGGCTGGGGCTGCACAATGCCAAATACAATAATAGTCTGGAAAATTGCTAACTCAAAACACAGCGTTGGATATTCAGATTGAATTGCATCACTATATCTGAGATTTTGTGGCAGTATGACTCCAATAATCTTAACAATTCTTAGCAGCTATAGTATGTTGTGGCATTTTTACAAGCTTTCTCTACATATAGTTTTATTGAATTAGGCTATCAGTTTCAATTCTTATGGATTAGGTAAGGTCCTCAATTCTATATTAAAAATGTTACTCATAGTTTTGGTTAGAACATATATAGTTGATTTTGATTGATTAGCCATTTATCAAACCATGTGGGCTGAGCTGAGGATAAAAAAGTATAAATATTGAACAAATAATTACAAATTTTTTATCTATGTAAAAGAGGCCAATAGTATTGGGAATACTTCTCTACAATATGAAGGAGAAATGCAAAACTTTTCAAAGCAACTGGCGGGGGGGGGGTTAAAGACTTTAAAATAATAGAAAATAATAAAAGTTTTATTTTAAAATATGTTAATTAAAATTACATGCTTGTCATGTATCAGATCCTATACTAAGCTTTTAATGCCAATTATTCATCTTAATATTTTGCTTACTTTACTGAGTATTGTTATCAGCCTTAACAAAGACCACATAGCTAATTAATGGAAATGAGTTGGAGAAGAACCACCATGTCTAAAAACATAGTTATATGTCTGTGTTCTTGTTAAAAGTGCAAAAAATTTTGGAGAACAAAGTGAATGAACCAGTCAAAATCTTTTTTTTTTTTGATAGACCTGATGGTACATGGCTATAATTCCAATATTTGGAAGACTGTGATAGGAGATTCCCAGGTTCAAGGTCAGCCTCAGCAATTTAATAAGAACCTCAACAACTTAGACACTACTTTTTATATTTTTTATTGGTGCATTGCAGTCATACATCTTAATGGGATAAAAGACTTGTGGAGACATACATGCACACATCATCCAATTAGCCCTTACCCAATCCTCACCCTGTTCCCTCCCCATCCCTACTTCCCATACTTGGCTTAGTGTTTGTTTACTTGACTTTAATATGTTTGTTTAAGTACATCATGTGCTTTAGAGACTATTTCAAAATAAGAAAAAGGTCTGTGATTTAGCTGAGAGGTAGAATGGATAGGTTCAACTCCTAGTTTCTCCTCTCTCTCTCTCTCTCTCTCTCTCTCCTCTCATAATCATTTCTCTTATGAATCTTATCTTCTACCTACTTCCTATATAAATAAGATTGAGTCACTCAGCTGTTTGATAAGGTGTCTAATGTGTATGATGAAAATAATGAAAGATTTAAAATGTGAAGCTGATCATTGAACCAAACCCTTTTCTTCGGTTTAATGCAATTTCATTAGATTCCATGTAGTTAAGTAGTTTCTTTTGGTCTTCCTGTTGTTTTCTACTTTTGTTCCCTTGTGATCTGAAAAGATGCAGAAAATTATATTAAATATTTTGAATTTGTAATCCCAGCATTTGGGAGGCTGAGACAGGAGGATTGTGGTTTGCCTACAGCCTCAGCTACTTAGGCCCTTGGCAACTTTGTGAGACCCTATTTCAAAATATGAAATAAAAAATAGATTTGGGTGTAGCTCAGAGGTAGAATTCCCCAGGTTCCATCTCCAGTACTGCGATAAAATAAGTAAATGAATAAACAAAGTCAAGTAAATATTTGACGTAATAAAATGTAGAATACTTTAATATAAAAAGATATATTTCTAGAGCTGGACACAGTACCTCACACTTGCATTTGAGAGGCTGAGACAGGAGGATTGTGGTTCAAGGACATCCTCAGCTACTTAGTGAGGCCCTTTGCAACTCAGTGAAAGCCTGTTTCAAAATAAATAATAAGAAATAGGGCTGGGGATGTAGCTCAGAGGTAGAATGCCCCTGGGTTCCATCCACAGCACCACAGAAAAAGAAATATTTCTAAACATTAGTGATGAATTAATATTTGAATTTTAAAAAGCTACCATTTTTAGTATTACTCCAAATGAATTAAGTACTCTAGTACTTGGGAAGCTAAAATAGGAGGATCACAGATTCAAGCTCAGGCTCAGCAACTTAGCAAGACCCAGAGCAATATAGCAATAACTTGTTTCATAAATAAATAAATAGATAAATAAATAAAAAGGGATGTAGGTGTAGCTCAGAGGTAGACTGAACTTTGTTTGGAAAGTCAAGGAAACTATTAAAGGCACAATAATTTTGCAAAAGAAGAATAATGTTCAGCAATTATAATAACTGATTTTAAGATTTATTATGTAACTACAATGAAAAATTGTAGTATTGACAAATCTATACTTATAGAAATGAGTGAAACATATATGCAGGCCAGAAATAGATGCACAGAAATACAGTTTTTGTTTACCCAAGTAGAAACAAAGTTCATTGGAGAGAGATTAGTTTCACAATTACCACAATTGGCAGTCCATTAGAAAAACAAAACACCTTTACACATATTTTATACAAACTAAAATAAATTATATATGTAGATGAAAATGTAGTCATGAACCTGCAAAAAATACTGAAGAAAATCCGCTGGTACTGGGTTTCACAGCAACATGATTCATTAGGTAATGTTAATTTAGTTTTTTAAATAAATAAAATTTTCTCAGTGAAATATACTACTAAAACTATTTTTAAAATAATTTTATGGGTTCAGCTGTGGCGGTGCATTTGAGAGGCTGAGACAGAAAAATCACAGTTTTGAGATCATTCTCAGCAAATTAGTGAGATTCTCACTAACCTAGACAGACTAGCTGGGGTGTATCTCATGTAGAATACAATGGAGTTCAATACCCTGTATATTATTGGGTACAGGGATAAAATGATTGCAAGTCAAACAGATGATAAATAATTTTAATTGTAATAAATAAAATAACCCTTAAGACACAGTAATGATGGAATCGACATCTCAAGTAAAAATCAGAAAAAATATGTGAACAGAAGCAGAACTAAAATATACAGTTAGTAAATACTTTTTTCAAAACATTTAACATAAATTAAGAAAAGGTTAGTTAAAACATATGGAAATGGCTTAAAAGTGGTTTTAAATAAGTGACGTTGAAAATATGGAGGAAGTATAACTCATATTTTGCTGGTTGGTATATGAAGTCAAGGGTATATTAGACATCAGTTAAGTTGTTCTATTTAATGGTAATTACGATTTTATCACACAGCTTAGCAATTCTACTCTTAGATATTTACACAAATAAACTGAAAAAATGTGTACTCCAATATTTATAATAGCTTTATTCATAATCACCCAAAACTTTAAGCAACCTGTATTTCCTTCAACAGGTAAATGCATAAACTTCTTTTGTATGTATTTACAATAAAACATCACTCAGTTATAAAAAGGAAGGATTCACAGAACATGCATGAATCTTAAGTACCTTTTGCTCAATGAAAAGGAAACAGATTAAAAAGGCCCATATTATATGATTATTATTTATGAAAAGGTCTGTAAAAGGAAGACTATAGGAAACATGACAGTGGTTGTAAGAGCTTAGAGAAGAAGCATTGATTGGTTATAAAGGGCAGGATGAGAACAGTTTTACAGTGATGGAGATGATCACTGTGTGGTTACTATGCTCATGTGTACAAGGGTATATATACATGGTGGCGCACGCTTGTAATCCCTGCACTCAGGAGGCTGAGACAGGAGGATCGTGCAGGTTCGAAGCCAGCCTCAACTGGCTTAAGAGACCCTGTTTCCAAATAAAATATAAAATAGGTCCGGGAGTGTAGCCCGAGTTAGAAGGTCCCTGGTTCCCATCCCCAGTACCACCAAAATAAATAAATAAATAAATAAATAAATAAATAAATACCCTAAAAGCGCACATAACAAATATTAAATTTGTAGCAACAAATTCAAAAGATAATATCTAGAAAGTTGTTAGCAGAACCAAAGATGGAATGCAGACTGTGACAAATTTTTATAACTATATTACAAATTTATAACATAAATGCATGGAAGGAAGTAAAAACAAGAGTTGCTCCAATTGACTTGGGCAAACAATGTATTTCTTATTATTTTCTAAAATTGCATAAAATTAAAAAGTAATAGAAAGAGAAAATATTTTATAGTATTTATATATTCATAAATATATTTTATGGGTAAATATATGGTATCTATATATTTCCTATAAATTTGTATATAAATAGTTTAAAACAATTTTCCTCATTTTTCTTTGAACCTCAAGTATTTTAGAAGGGTACTTTTTACTTCTAAAGAGTAGGTCAATGCCTAATTATTATTTTTTTTGTTATTGACTTTTAGTTTTCTTGGTGGTAATATGTCAATGTAAGAAAATTTTCAATTTAGAAAATAGAGCTTTCTTTAAAAAGCAACATGGTAATCTGGGATGAATATTCTGTATGCTTAAAGTAAAAATTCATTCTTTCCTTTTTTTTGTTGCTATGTCTCAATTATGTCAGACATAATTAGGTTGAGATTGTTCAAATCTTTTATAAAAATTACTGATGGTTGTTTGTTTGCTTTATCGAAATGCTATTGAAAAGTAAGTTTTGGGCCAGGCCTGGTGGCGCAGCTTGTAATCCCCAAGCTTCGGAGGCGGAGACAGAAGGATCGCCGCAGGTTCCAAGGCAGCCTTGCTGGTTTAAGAGACCCTGTTTCCAAATAAAAATATAAAATAGTTCTGGGAGTGTAGCCTGGAGATGGAAGGGCTTCCAGGAACCCCAGTACCACCAAAAAAAAAAAAAAAAAGAAAGAAAAAAAAGAAAAAGAAAAGAAAGAAAGAAAGAAAGAAAAAAAAAGAAAAAAAGAAAAAGAAAAAAGTAGTTTTTACTCATCATGATTGTGGACAGATTTTGTTAGTTTTTTAGTATTTTATTCGACTTTTGTTTTCTGTACTTTAGCCTTATGTAATAAAGATCATGGATTTTAGAATTGTGATGTTCCTAATAGACTAGCTCATTAATCCTTATGAAGTGTCCCTTAAGTATTGCTTATGCAGCACCCTATAAATACTAATATCGTGTATTTTTATTTTAATTCAGACCAAATAATTTTAGTGACCCAGCACATGGTTTATGTGTTTACACTGATGTTATTTGTTAACATGCTATATAAATGCCAATAAGTCAACTTAAGAATGTTCAGATCTTCAATATCTTTATAGGTTTTCTGTGAATTTCTTATGTCAAATTTTGGGAGAGGGATAGTAAAATATGTAAGTGTAATTGTAAGTGTGCCAATTTCTTACTGATTTTTAATTGTATTTATAATAGTAAGATTCTGTTATCAGATATGCAAGTATGTAAGATTGTTTCTTACTGTATACTGAATTGTTTTTATTATATGAATTTTCCCTGACAATATTTTTTCCTGTTGACTTTAATATTTAATACAGATATCACATCTTTACGTCGATTACAATTTTCATAGTTTTCCCTATATTTTTATTTTTATCTTAATCTAAAAGGCTTATATTTGTAATACATTTCCCCTTTCATCATATAACCAGATCAGATATTTGTAATCAATATCTAGTAAAGTATTTAATTATTTGCAATTACAGTGATTACATACTTATGTTTAAATTTTTCAACTTGTTTTCTACTTGCCCTATTATTTGCTGTCTTTTTTCTATTTCCACCTATTAAAATTATTTGTTCTGTTCTATCTTATTTGTTGGAATCTCAGCTATGTGGTTTTTATTTTAATGTTTATTGAGGTTTATCACAACCTGTCTTCTAGTCATATTATACACATCTCATAAAGTATAAGGACTTCACATCAGTGTACTTTCTCTTCTTGCCTTTCTTCCTTTGTCCTATTGACACATTTATCATTTTAAATGTCTATAAAGCCTATAGTACATCATTAATTTTAGCAGTAATGAGATTAAAACAAGAAATAATTCCTGTATATTGATTCATATACATGCTATTTTTGACATTTCATTGCCCTATCAAATATATATATCTGCACCTTCTGTCATGTCCCTTCTTGCAGGGTTTCCTTTAGAATTCCTGGTAATGAAGGTCTGGCATTGATAAATTCTTTTAAGTTTGTTTTTTGTTTGAAGTTTATCCCAATCGCCGACACTTTATTTCTATTTTTTCCTTTTTTAATATTTTAATTTTTTTATTGGTGAATTGTAGTCATACATCTTACTGGGATAAAAGGTGGTGGGGGCATACATGCACACTTCACCCAATTAGCCCTTACCCGATTCCCGTCCCGTTCCCACCCCTTCCCTCCTTTCCACGCTTGGCTTAGTAATTAAGCTTTTATTTACTTAAAATTGGTTTTGCTTTGCCTTCAGTTTTAAACATAATTCTTAATGGATATAGAATCCTAGGTTGTCACTTACCATCAGCCTTCCAAATTCTTCTGTTATACATCTATGGATTTAATGTATTATGAATCAACAAATATTCAGGGGCTATGTTTGGTGGTACATGCCTTTAATCTCAGTACTTGAGAATTTGAGACAGGAGGAGTGCAGTTTCGAGGATAGCCTCATCAATTTAATGAGGCACTTTATAACTTAAACCCTTTCAAAATAAAAAATAAAATAGATTTGGAGTATAGCTGAGAGAATGTCCCTGGGTTTAATCCCCATAACATGCATATTAATAATAATAATAACATTATTAAACATAGTAATTATTATTATTGGAAACAGATTGCATCTGAATTAAATATATACAGATATTTATTTAGTCCCTACACAATGTAATATAATATTTATTTACTTCACATTTACATTGTAAGATATTTCAGGTATTCTGGAGGTGACTTAACATATACAGGATTGTATAGGTTATATATAAGTACTACGTACATATAGCCTTTGCGGTCATACATACATATAAGGGACTTGATCATCCACATATTTGAGTATCTGCAGGATCATGTGTTATGGTCCTCTAACCAATTCTCACAGATACCAGACAAGAACTATATATGGCTTATGTTCATTTGATGCTTTAAAGATACTGTTCCATTGTCTTTTGGCTTACATTATTTATAAAATATCTTCCAAACTTTTTACTTCTTACTATATAGTAATTGACCTTTATTTTCTGAATGCTTTTAAGGTTTCTGACTCTGAGAAACCAGACAATCATACTGCCATACTAAGGCATAAGGGTTTTTTTTTTAATGTTATTTTGTGCTTGGGGCTTGATGAGTTTCTTAAATATGCAGATTTATAGCTTTCAGTAGACTTGGCAAAATTTTGGCCATATCTATTACACTTTTTTTCTACCTTTCTCCTTGCCTTTATGGATTCTAGTTATGTGTGTAGCAGCATGAATGAAGTATTTCACAGATCACTGATGCAGTTTTCATTTCTCAATTATTTCTCTTTTTTGATAGTTTCTATGACAATGTATTCAGATTCATTAATTTTTATTTTAAAATATAATTCATCATTAATGTTTTCTAGTTTTTATTTCAGCTAGTATAATTTTATCTCTTAATTCAAATGTATTTTTTCAAAATATTAATAGATTTAATACAATTATATTAGCTGGTTTAATGTCTTTGCTAATTCTAGTTAGGATCAATTTTGATTAATTGATTTTTCCATCGCAGACTATAATTTCTTATTTTTTTTGCATGCCTGGAATGTCAACTATGACATTTTTTTTCAATTTTTATTATTCTTTATTTTTTATTTAATTTTTATTGGTGCATTATAGTCATACATCTTAATAGAGTACAAGATGGTGGAGGAATACATACATCACCCAATTAGCTCTTACCCAATTCCCACCCCATTCCTTCCCCCACCCTCCTCATACTTGTTTCATTGATTTGACTTTGATATGTTTGTTAATATACATCATGAACAATAGAGAATTTTCCTCTTCTCCCCTTCCATCCCCTCAGTTAGCTCACCTTATTTGCTCATCTATAGTATCTCCTTCTTTGTCTAGAGTTCCTCCTATGACACATTTTGTTCCTAGCTTTCACATTTTAGGGAGACTATCTGATTTCTTCTTTTTTGTGACTGACTAATCTCACTTAGCATAATGTTCTACAGTTCCATCCATTTCCCTGTAAATGCTGTAACTGTGTTTTTCTTTATAGCTGAGTAAATGTTATTGTGTACATATCCTATAGTTTTTTAATCTATTCATCTGTTGATGGACATCTCGGCTGTTTCTATAGTTTGGCAATTGTGAATTGTGCAGCTATGAAGAGACACACTTGCGTTAGTCTGCTAGTTTGGTTTTCATTCTTTTGGATAGATACCTGATTTTAAACTATACTACAAAGCCATAATAATACAAACAGAATGGCACTGTCACCAAAACAGATACATAGACCAATGGAGCAGAATAGAAGACTCAGAAACAAATTCTCATACTTATAGCCAATTGATTTTTGACAAAGGGGCCAAAAACCCACACTGTAAAAAAGATCGCCTCTTCAACTAATGGTGTTGGCAAAACTGGTTAACCATATGCATAAAAATGAAAATAAAGCCCACTTTTTCACCCTGCAAAAGAGTCAATTAAAGATGGAATAAAGACTTGGAATTAACAGAGACCTTGAAGCTCCTCGAAGAGGCCGTAGGTTCAACATTGCAACACTTAAGAACAGATAAAAACTTTCTCAACAAGTCTCCAAAGGCACAAGAAACTAAAAGGCAGATCAATACATGGGATTGCATTAAACAAAAAACTTCTGTATGGCAAAAGAAACTATTGAGATACCTCAACCGAGAGCCAACAGAACTGGAGAATATTTTTGCCACCTACTCCTCCAATAGAGGACTAATATCTAGAATATACTGAACTCAAGGAACTCAGCACTAAAAAAAAATAACCGAATAAAAATGGGCAAATTAAATCAATAGATACTTCATGAAATAGGAAATTCAAATGGCTAATAAATGCATAAAAATGTTCAACATCATTAGCAATCAGAGAGATGCAAATCAAAACTACTCGAGATTTCACCTAACTCCAACTAGAATGGCAATCATTCAAAACACAAACAACAAATGCTGTTGATGATGTGGGGAAGTAGGAACTTTAATATAGCATTGGTGGGACTGCAAATTATTTCAACCACTTTGGAAAACAGTATGGAGGATCCTCAGAGGAATGGGAACACACTTACCATATGATCCAGCAATACCACTTCTGGGTATCTACCCAAAAGAATGGAAACTATTACAAATTTTGCATTTTTGTGTTTTGAATGTATTTTGAATTCTTAATATCTTTTTAGCTTTCTTTTAACAGTTAGTTCTAAAAATTTAAATTGTTCTAGTCCTTGATTTCACTGTGTCAGGTGAAAACCCAGACATATTTAATTGAAGGCTAATTACTTGAACACTAAGAAATTTTGCCTACTGAGGTAAGATTCTTCTGATGAGCCTACATCACACAAATTTTAAGATGCTCAGTCATTCTGATAAGGTCAGGGCTCTGCTGTAGTGCGGACTTCACTTCCCTGCCTGGATTGGCCTGCTGCTGAGGCCTCATGCTCCCAGAGGTTGAAATGCTCCCAAAGCTTACTCTAGCTTCTCCAGCTCTCTCTTCTGAGAACCCCAGCTGCTTTATTCATCCTGGACTCTCAGGGGTATTTTCCACTCATGTGACATTCTGACATTTCCTTGATCCCACCTTTTTGTGTTGCACTAGAAATTTCTTCATGGTAATTATCTGTGGATAAATCTGGGATCACTTTTTCTTAACCCATGATGATTAGTAATACTTTTTTTTTTCTTTACATTTAGTAACTGAGTAACTTTTTCACATAGGTTTTGTCTATCGTTTTGGGGGAGTGTCTAGACGGATGCAAATCAACTGGGATAGTAATCTAGTTCTTTCTCCACATTGCCCCAAAGCAGAAATCTAGATAATGGAGTATTGCACTACCTGCTGACACCATTTCTGTTGGAACAACATTTCACTTATTTGCAAATACTCCTAGAGTTTCCCTTTTGAAAATGGCTTTTGTTTGCATATAATTAGGATGCTTCTCTTTTATCATCTAGAATTATTCACATATATCTCCAGTTTAACCTTAGTAAAATCTTGTAGGTCTGTGGGGCAGGGGAATGGACACTGAGGATTTAACTCAGAGGGCATTCTATGTCTGAGCTACACCTCCATCCCTAATTTATTTCTTATTTTGAAACAGAGTCTCACTAACTTGCTGAGGGCCTCACTAATTTACTGAGGCTGACCTTGAACTTGGGATCCTCCTATTCCAGCCTCTCACATTCTGAGATAACATGCCAGGTTAATAATTATGAATTCTGATAACTGTTAAAGATCTTGAAACTCTTCCTGCTTTCAGGGTAATTCTGGCATGTATACTGGCTTATATTATGGCTCTATTATTTCATATAATTAAATCTAATTGCATCACCTTAAGTGTTCTTAAATATTGAAGCTTTGTTGGACTTTTTTTATACAAATCTTTAGCACTTGTTTCATTCTACAACTACATGATATGTTTTTTGTAAATAAATCAAGTTTTATCATCATTGAAAAATATGGATTGAATATTGCATCAAATAATGTGATACATTGCCCTAGCTGCATCAATTTTAAGTTCTATGAAAGTGAAGATTGACCCCTCTGATAATATACATTCAGTATGCTTAAAATTACAATTTTGAATAATATTTGAGAAATCTGCACACAGAAAACACCTCCTGGGGATTTTACATAAGGATAAGAGGCCTATATTTTGTCACAGACAAAGTCTATGATCTTGTCCTTCTCAGGGGAGAATACATATCCAATTCTGCACTTCTCAAAAGAAAAAAATGTCATTTAATTAACAACAAAAGGTAGGCAAACTTCTTTATCTCTGGTGTTTGCCTTGGATGCTTTCAGAAATAGAAAGATTAAAAAAATTTATATTTTCTGTAGTACCCCTTTATGGTACCTCCAGGCACCATACACGTAAGTTACATGCATAATGTGCTATTATTTATGGGGGCACTTGCTTTGACTTGTAAGAAGCTGTTTTATATTATTATTTAAATATAAAATGATTATATTGTGTTGCTCATGCAAGCAGCTCTGGGATAATACACTTTTCTTCTATGAAAAATGAGGTTTGAGTCAACCACATGACAGACACTATCATCCTTTTTCCATAAATCCAGACACAATTCCACACAATCACCTGAAACTAATTGAATTAACTTTGTAGGTTAATTATTAACTTTGTTATTTTGATTCCATGAAAACAAGCCAGGAAACTACAATCTTTAATACAAGTAAGAAGAAGTAATAAAGCCAGGTGTGGTGACACACACCTGTAATCCCAGTACTTAGGAGGCTGACACAAGCAGATCTCAAGTTTAAAGCCAGTCTCTGCAACTTAGTGAGTCTCAGCAATTTTGTGAGACCTTGTTTCCAAAGAAAAAATAAAATAGGGCTGGGGTTGTAGATTGTAGGTACAATGCCCTTGAATTCCATCCCCAGCACTACAAGAGAGAGAGAGAGTGAGAGAGGTAGAGAGAGAGGGAAAGAGGAAATAAAAAACAGAGAAAGGAAGAAAGGAAGAAAGGAAGAAAGGAAGAAAGAAAGAAAGAAAGAAAGAAAGAAAGAAAGGAAGAAAGAAAGAAGGAAAGAAGAAAGGAAGGGAAAGAAAGAAAATAATAGCTAATTTTATAAATAATTCAAGAAATGTTTTTTGATCACCTTCTATGTTCCAGGCTATAAAAAATATTAGGAATAAAACTCAAGGCTAGGAGACAAAACTCAAAATTATTTTTACTGAAACCAAGGAGAGAATGAGCACAAATATATTACTGAACAGAAAAATATTAGAAGGATATATGTACAAAATTTTTTAAAGAGTGATATGTAGAATTCTGAGATGAGAGGGAAGTACTAATTTTTATAATGTAATTACAGTTGATATTTTTGGAAATACATTATTTTAACTAAAATTCAAATGATAAGTAGTATGGTATGCAATTATAAGCAAAGACAATAGCTCATCAAAAGGGCATGGTAAACCAGGTGTGGTGGCACATACCTGTAATCCCAGTACTTGGGAGGCTGAGACAGGAGGATCACGGGTTTGAAGCCAGCTTCACCAATTTAATGAGGCTGTTAGCTATATTGCACTATAAAATAAAGTAAAATAGATTGGCGTGTAGCTAGGATATATAATGTCTTCGGGTTCAACCTCCAGCACTACACACACACACACACACACACACACACACTGAAATAAAAGAGCATGTTGGTACATGCCTATAATCTCAGTACTTCAGAGGCTAAGAAAGGGGACTCTCAGGTTTGAGGCTAGACTCAGCAATTTAGCCAGTTCCTCAGCATTTATTGAGACCCTGTTTCAAAATAAAATCTAAAAAATCAAATGCAAGATTTTCCACTGAATTGGTCCATAAGTGAGGTATATAGCTAGCTTTGACCAAACATATTGTTCAATTAATGAGGGAGGTATAAAAATGAATCATTACATGCTTAGAGTCAGAGAAGAACAAGTTATTGGCAAACATAATAGTGTCTATTCTAAATCTAAATAGGAAAATATCTTGAAAACTAACAAACACAATACAATTCAAAAGTGCTACAATGTACAATTGAAGAGAAAATGGTATGAGATTGACTTGGAGGTAGAAGGCAATATTTATTTATTTATTTATTTATTCATATATTTATTATTTTTTGCAGTACTACTGATGGATTCCAGGGCATTCTACCTTTGAGCTATATCCCAACCCTATTTTTTATTCTTTATTTTGAAACAGGGTCTCGCTAAGTTGCAGAGGGCCTCGCTAAGTAGCTGAGCTTGGCTGAGGATCTTCTATCCTTCCTGTCTCAGCCTCCCAAGTACTAGGATTACAAGAATGAGCCATTTTATGCCCATTCTAGATGGCAACATTTTTGAAGTATTTTGTGAGCCAAGAATTAGTTGTTTTAATTTAATTCTGAGTGGATTGGGAAGTTAAACTTGCTTTAAACATATGATTCAATCTGATTTTTTTTTCTTTTGAATTGAACCAAGGGACATTCTATCTCTGAGCTACACCACCAATACTATTTTTATTTATTTAGTTTTTGAAACAGGGTCCTGCTAAGTTTCTGAGGCTGGCCTAGAACCTGTAATACTCCTGTCTCAGCCTACCAAATACTATGATTTCAGGGGTATGATACCACGCTTTGCTTGATTTTTACTTTTAAAAGATCAATGTGGTGTGGATGACATAGAGAAAGTAAATTTTTGGAAAAATAGGAGATAGATAGAAGGGCAAATAAAGAAAGAATAGAAAAAAAATCAGTCCTTTAGGAAATAGTCCTATTTGATTGTAGGAAAGATGGAGAAAGGTGGATTACTCAAAGCCTATTTTGGAGGTAAAATTGACAGAATCTCCCCATGGATTGGTTGAAAGAAAAAATAATGTTCTGATTTTTGTCTCAAGTAGTGACATAGTGTCTGTACTGCATTGGGAAAGCCATATGCGGGGTACAGGGTTATGTTATCAATTCAGAAATGTATTTGCACATGATTGATAAGTATATTACAGAATATTAAAGGTATGCCAATAAATGCTGCTTCTGATAATTTAGAAAGTCACTGAGGATGTAGATATAGATACTAGAGTCTTCAGTATATATATATATATATATATATATATATATATATATATATACTATATACTATATATATTTTTTATTTTATATAAAATATATATATATATTTATTTTTATTTTCATTTTTAAGCCAGAGATAGAAAATTTACCTAGGAGGACCTGGGGGAGGCATTATAAAATAGGTTGATTTTTTACTACAAAAACATTAGGTGTCTGTATTCTTTATCCTAACATTTCTTCCATTGTTACATGCATTTTTTTTTTTTTCTGGGACAAACTATACACATTTTCATGATGACAAACACCGTGGTAAAGTTTATAGGGAGTGAGCCTTAAAAATGGCCTGCCCTGCTCTCTAATCAATAAGAAACTGTTTTTAAGACAGCTGCTATTTTCTGGTGCAAAATACATCTCAGCATTTCCGGCTGAGTGGTTTTGGAGGCTGCTTCATGATTGCATTTTATGTTACTTATTGAAGGGCCCACAATTACTATGCCATCTTTCACAGCAAAAGATGATTCTGCTGACCCACCATTGGCAAAGCATGTGAACTGCAGAATGGGCTTTATCTAAGTCTCTGTTATCTTGCCTTGTTTCTTAAGGAACTAACCATGTGCTTCTGTTAGAAACTCTTCATAATTTCTATTTACCTATCATTTGGGACAAACTCAAGACCCAAGTTCACTAAAATGTCTCCACCGTGATCTCTCTTCTCTAACATGTATAAATTTATCCAAATATTTTGATCTACACGTCTCATTTCGATATGATATACATACAACAGAGATGACTGATATTTTACACTTAAATATGCCATTCTTAGCAAACTACTAAGATAAATGTCTTTTTTGGTTTTTTTGAGTTCTTCTTTGAATTTCCTAATGAATTCATCTGAGTTTGGGGAATATCAGGGTTGTTCAGTAGATTATATTTTCTGTATGTTTGTTTTTGTGGAGGGGGAATGCATTTGTTTGTTGTTGTGGTATAGGATATATGTGTATATGATATGTGATGTATATGTGAGTTGTAGTATATGTGTGTGGAAAGAGAACAGGTGATGTTATAGCCCATTTTTTATAAAAGAATATATATTTTATTTTATTAATTTAGAAATAACAATTATATTTCTGAAGAATGTAAAATGCTAGAAATATATTAAGAATAATATTTTGATAGTTCTGAATACTGTGAAATTTTTAAGGAAGTTGGATCTTATTATATTTTGATCAAAACAGCCAAATATTGCCTAATTTAAAGGAATTAATGTAACCTAGTTAAATTGTATAGTAAAATTTCATAACTTATATGAAAATGTATTTTAATTGACCCTCCAATAATCTGACTCTTTAATAATCTGATTGATTCAGCCACTTAATATGGTATGCCGCTTGTTTATCTGTTCTACATTTAGTAAATACAAAATTTGCTATTCTTGAACGTTAATTCTTGCATTTATGCTTATTATTATTATTATTTTTTGTGATACTGGGGATGTAACCCAGGGGGCTTCTACCTCTGGGCTATACTTCCAGACTTATTTTATATTTTATTTGGAAACACGGTCTCACTAAGTTGCTGAGAGCCTCACTAAGTAGCTGAGGCTGGCTTCAAAACTGTGCGATCCTCCTGTCTCAGCCTCCCAAGAGCTGGGATTACAAGCATGCACCACTATGCCCAACTATGTTTATTATTTTTATGTAATTCTGTCAAGGAGTTATAAGATTAAAATACAATTGTCATTTATAAGTTTCCTGATTCATTTTGATGATCTACTGGAGATGGGACCCAAGGACATTCTACCTCTGAGCTATACCCCCAGATCTATATTTTTTATTCTTTACTTTGAAAGTGTCTCATTGAGTTGCAAAGGGCCTCACTAAGTAGTAGCTGAGGCTGTCCTCAAACCACAATCCTTCTGTCTCAGCCTTCCAAATGCTGGGATTACAAGAGTGTGCCATCACACCCAGCTCTTTCACTTCTCATTTTCTAAAAAATAAAGTGTAGCCAGCCCGTGGTGCCACACACTTGTAATCCCAGCATTTGGGAGGCTGAGACAGGAGGATTGAAGTTCAAGGACAGCCTCAGGTACTTAGTGAGGCCCTTTGCAACTTAGTGAGACCCTGTTTCAAAGTAAAGAATAAAAAAAAAAAAAATAGGGTTAGGATTGTTGCTGGAGGTAGAATGCCCCTGGGTTCCATTCCCAGTGCCGAAAAATAAATAAATAAATAAATAAATAAATAAATAAATAAATAAATAAATAGTATAAAATGTACCTGTTTTAATACTAGTTATGACAAATATTTTTATAATTTTAGAACTTTCTGCTTTTTCCTAAACTATAGCATTTACATTTTTCCTTTGTAAATTGAAACTTTGCAAATGTCTTTCTTTCTTTCTTTTCCTTTCTTTCTTTCTTTTTTTCCTTTCTTTCTTTCTTTCTTTCTTTCTTTCTTTCTTTCTTTCTTTCTTTCTTTCTTTCTTTCTTTCTTACTTTTTGTTGTACTGGGGATGGAATTCAGGGGCATTCTACCTCCAAGCCACTTCCCCAGCCCTATTTTTTCTTCTTTATTTTGAAAGAGAGTCTCACTGAGGTGCAAAGGGCCTCACTAAGTAGATGAGGCTGGCTTCAAACCTGCGCAATCCTCCTGTCTCAGCCTCCCAAATGTTGGGATTACAAACATGTGCCACCATGCCCAGCTTATGTCTCATCTTACATCTTTTATTATATACTAAGTATTTCCAAATACTGTCATTATTTTAAGTTCTAAAATACAGAGATATAAAATTCCAAATGACAATACATATCAAATTTTCCTATATTTTTTTTAAAATTCTTAGTATTTGTCAATATTAGACTAATGTTTTCTTGTAAACTTCTCTACTGTTTACATTCCATATAATTTTGTGATATATTTTACTTTTAAATTTTATATGCAGTTGTTTTTTATATGTTATAAAATTGGATATTTTTCAGATGCTTTCCTAAATTTTAAATTTGACTTCTAATGAAGGTAAATGCTATCTTTATTGCATATTATGATTCAAAAGTTTATAAAATTCTAGTAAATACATCATATAGTTTTATATAACCATATAAAATTTTGTTAAAGATCATTGTTTTGGTCTGTCATTAAAATGAATTAATTCCTTTTATAAATAAGAGGCTTTTAAATTTAGTTATACTCTTTTAAAATGTATATTTCCAATAATCACTTATCTTATTCTTTATGTATTATATTATCTTTATTATCTAAGTAATATTTTATTATTTTTCAGTTTCCATTTTAATACTTGTTTAATAATTGAAGTGCATTTTCATGGTTTAGATTTGGAGTGTCCTGCAGCTCTCACCTAAGTGGGGTGACAATGTTAGAAAGTGGATTTGGTTGTAATCTCAGTAGTGAGATTATCTGGGTTGTGTCCCAGGCCTAGACAGTGTGGCTGGAGATGTTGGGTCACTGAGGGATTTCGGGCTTATGTAATGATCCTTCTCCCTTGCTCTCTCCCTTTCTTCTGACCTCAATAATATGAGGAACAGAGCCTGTGATCTCCCTTTCACTGCTTCCCACCTCCATGCACTGAGGTCTGTTGTCCTAGGCTTCACACGCACTGAGCCCCAACATGCCTAAGGAACCCAACATGCCTCAGGACATAAGCTTTTCCTCTAACTCATATGTCAAGTTCTTTAGATTATAGTTGTGAAAATATTGACTAATATATACATATAACTATACACTTATTTTATCTATTTTATTTTCTTTTGTTTAAAATGTCACTTATAATCAATAATTATTAGTATTCATTTGGTTCTAATTTGGTCACAGATTTTGTTGTATGTGTGTCATATATTTTAAATATTTTAGTAGTTACATTTTAGAGATACCCTTGTAGGTGGTTTAGAGGAAGGTAGGCCAGAGGAGAGGGAAAATCAAGGAAGGAATCTCTTCTATTTACATTATGAACATACTTGTCAACACCACTGCCAATCTCAATACCCTGTATGAGGAAGGAGGGAGCTAGGGTCAGCCCACCAAGCCCTGTGTGTTTTTATGTCAATATCATTATGAACTACCTTTTGGTGTGAGACTATAATGCGAGGCTATAAAGTATAAAAATAAAGTGTTGCTAACATGATAAATATGAATCATAAACCAACAGTGGCAATTACTTGCCAACATTTAGGGGAAAACATGCCTGTATGTATAAATTCCACACACTGAAATATGGTATTGAGAGGAGGGGGAGAGAGAAAGATAGAGAAAGAGACAGAGAGACAGATAGGCAGGAAGGCAGGCAGACATATTTGGAGAGAAGAAGAGAAGCACAATGCACTCAATGTCCTCTTGATAAATTAGTTATATAAGCAGGAGAAAAATGGCAAAAATATTATATAAATGACCAGACAGTAAATATTTAAGGTTTTGCAGATCAGATGTTTTTTGTTTCAATTGTTAAGTTCAAGTTTTTTTTTTTTTTTTTTTTTTTTTTTTTTTAGTGTGAATAGTTCTGTATTGTGCAAAAAATATGTAAAGGAAAGAGTGTGACTTTGTTCCAAAAAAATGTATTGATTAAAAATAGGCTGTGGCCCCGGGTCATAATTTGCCAATACTTCATATAAAACAATAAATTATTTTTTTCTCTAGCTGAAATTGTATGCATATCATTTACATTCATAAGTAGTTTAAGTTAGATAAAAACCTTTCAATGACTTATTTATGGAAAGTGTATTTTCCATGGCATATCCCCTACAATCACTCCAACTTGCCTTCCCTGCATTCTGTTCTTTTTCAAGTAAATACAATATTATAATTAGGATAAAAGAAAAGCAACATCGCAGCTTTGCGAGAGGAGAGTAATGCATTCATTTAAAAAAGCACAGCTTTGGCAGACAAAAAGCTGCTTTGTTCTCTGGTATATTTCTTAGGTCTCTGGAAGAGGCATTTTCTCTGGGTTTTATTTTCAGGGGACCAAGCTGCTTCTCTCAGGCAAGGGAACAACAGAAACACCACCTATTGTGTTCTCTACCCAGCTCAATTGTCTTTATACTTAATGCCAAATCTTTTTAGATAACAGTAAAAGATTTTCTGTCAGTTGAATTTTGGGGAGTGGTGCATTTCAATGTTTTTCTGTCTTCTTTCTTCAAAAGTGTTTCAACAGAAAATGTAAAGTGTCTGTATTTAGAGCTGCTGGCCCAGTACTGTTTTAAGACTGGACATTGTTCAATATAATGATATAAATGCACTACACAGCTCTGGGGCAGGGATTTTTTTTTTTAAGTTGTGTAAAATAAAAGACAGATGAAAAGGTAGACTCTGGCAGTAATTAAACTTTCCCAGAAGCCTACGGGGTCTCCCAAACTCTGGGAAAACTTATTAGAAAGGGTCTGATTCAGAGACAGGTGCCAGGCCCAGTAATTCAGGAGCATATGTATTATCTCAACCTGGGAAATGAAAATAAAAGAAGAAGCATTAATCAGAACTCTAATCAGTGAGCAATACAATAAGGTTGATCTCACCTTATTCGGTTAGAAAAGCTCACATTGAAGCAATATCCAAGTAGTCACCATTTTCATACTGATTATATCAGGAAAAATGAGGGTAATGATTCAGATTTGGCAGCTGTGGTGTTCTCGTGTAAGAGAAACTAATAAAGGGACACTAAATCTTGATATACTTATCACATTTGGGCTGTCAGGAGTATATAATCTTCTCCAAAGTTTCTTGGATTTGTTCAGTGCAGCATATTTCATCGTGAAGAGCAGTCCCCCTCACCCCAACTCCGTAAGCATCGCCGAAGGGAACAGAACTGCATATTCACAGAGGAGCAAAAGGATTATTGCTACATAAACAATGTATTTATTATAGGGTTTTCAAAAATTCCAGATATATTCACATACCTTTATCAGTGCAAACACTGATGTTCCGATTTGACTTACGCTGAGACAAAATAGTTTCAAGTTTGTTAAAATGTTTGTAATGCATATTTTTATATATGAATGTATGGTTTTAATCCAATGCCTATTGTAATCATAGCCTGAAATTAGGTTTGAGTTAAAAAAGTAGTAGAGTGAAGATTTGTTCACATCTTTAAGTGCGTGTGTGCATGTGTGCATGTGTGTGTTTGTGTGCAAGTACATATGCATATTTAGAAAATTTTACCTCTACAACTGAGTTTGAGGCAGACAAATACAGATACTTTTATATTTTTCTATCGTTTGGCCCTGCTTGCCCAGGTGGGCAAGGCACAGATATTATTATCCCTGTCAATGCACTTGTGGAGTGACTGATTGGGCTGCTAATGGTCAATCTTCCTAACAACACAAATAGAATAGAGTAACTAATTGTATTTTTGATTTAATTTTAGTTTCTTCTGTTTCAGGACTTCTTCTACATGCAGGACTTCTCTTTGTACAGAAGTTAATACTAGTTTTTTTTAATTTTTTTCCATAAAAGTGGTCTCTCCCATGTAAATTTTTTATTAGAGGTCCTAGAAATCTTGTGTTGCACCTCCCCTACGGAGCCTCGTGTTTTGGCTTGCCTTCTCTTTCAGCCTCCTTACTAGATCCCTTTGTTTTCTGGCATCTGAACTGAGAAATAAATAATACAAGGTGCTTTTTTCCATAAAAATGGTGTATTATTTTCATTATGGTCTGTGCTTTCTTTGGGTTCTTCCCAGTCTATACCTATGTGGCAAAAATCAATTCTTATAGACTACTAAAATTAGAAGTAACCTTGCAAGTATTATTTGGACTATCTGAATGAGGAAGGTATGGGGTCTTGGAAAAAGAATACAACTCCAGTTCAAGAAAGTTACCTTTGGGCTCTAACATTCCCAATCAGTAGCTTAAACCACAAAAATTGAAACTGGAACCCAGGTTCTATTATCTTTAAAGGGAAAATCATATCAGCACTACATAAGGTACTTGGTTACTATAAACATAAACTTAGACAATGAGATGAAACACTAATATATAATGGACTATAGAGATTTACATTGAAATAATAAACTTTATTCACTAAGCTCAGCCTCATTGACCATATTCCTATTTCACAGATGTCCCAAGAACACCTTCAGAATTCTGAAAAGTGTGTTTTCATTTTCTATCAAATGGTCTTATCACAAATACCTATTCAATTGTTCAGTCTCTACAAGAAGTTGTCACTAACCCAAAGAGGTGTATTTCCTTTCCTTCATGACCATTACCCAACTGCTATTCCTTTGCTAAGCTTCACTTTCATCATCTCCTGTTATACTTTATATTTATCCCTACATTTTTCTACCCAAGTTGGTTTTGTCATATGTTTAATACTATAACTTCTATTCTTGAATATTGAATTTCATTAAAAAGAATTCAATAAATATGCCTGCTGAATTAAATATATCATGATGTTTATAATATAGTAAAAGTAATTATCCCCAAAGGCTGACTTTGTATAAAATTAAGATTTTAGTTTTTATTACTGTGTGAGAAAATCTGGTTATGCAAGAAATAGATGGAACAGATATTCTTTAAATCAAAGGGTTTTCTTTCATTGCATGTAGGGTTAACATTAAATTTATAGATGCTTGACCTCTCAATTTATTTATGTATTTATTTATTATTTACTTACTTACTTACTTACTTATGCATTTCTGTGCCAGGGATTGTACCCAGGGTCACTTCCAAGCTGCACCACTAGCCCTTTTTATATTTTATTTTGAATCAGGGTCTTGATAACTTGTTGAGGGTCTCAATATGTTGCATAGTCTAGCCTTGAATTTACAATCCTCCTTTGTGCCTGGCTGACCTTTCTCCTCTTAGAGCTATGCATCCTTATGTTTTTACTATAAGAGTTCATTCTTTCAGAGCTGCCAAATACCAAATGCTTATTATATAAAATCTTTTTGGAATCTGATTTGGTTTAGATCTTAGGATTACATAAGATATGAATAAGTTAAAATGGAGCTACACCATAGGCATCAGTAGAGATAAGAATTGTAGTGCCTTTGGTTTCTAAGCTCTTCCTACAACATCCTGTTCTTGGAAACTATCATTATCAGTGCCCAACAAAGAAAAAAATATACAGCTCATTGCTTTGATGCATAAAAAACATATGGATCATTAGCCTCTACGGTTACCATTATTATTATTATTGGATAGCATGTACACTTGGCCTGATTTTTTTGTGTGAATTACTCCCCCATTACATTTTTGCAATGAGGGCCAAAATCAAAAGGATGTTTACACTTTCTAGGAAAATGAGAATGAGTAGAGGACATCCAGAGTATTCTGATTAGCAGACATCATGTATGTTGCCTGTGCATTCAGTGTCTTCTAAGTGTCTGCATAAATTTTTTGAACACTATAATGAAGAAGTCTTCTAGTGTTAACAGTTGTTTATAGATATAGGTAAAAAATTTCTAGACAGCTACATTCTCTGGGCCTTTGAAGTCTTAACACAAAATTGTACAATCGAGTTTCCATTGACTCATTAAGAGCTTCATAAAATGTCATGTAAAGTTTAGAAATTATCATTAAAGTGAGCATTGTTGTATCTCTGATCCTATCATCATCCATAAATATTAATATGATAGTAAATCTATAAGTATTGATTTAGTATTTTTATTCTTAAAGTATTTAACATCTACAGAATATATCTCGAAAATAGATTATATTGTTAGAGTAAAGATGCAAACAGGGATTATAAATTTCAAAAATATTAAACTGGGCATGGTGGCACATGCTTGTAATCCCAGTACTTGGAAGGCTCAGATAGAAGGATCAAAGGTTCGCAGCCACAGGACTGAGAAACTTGGCAAGATCTTCCGCAACTTAGTGAGACTGTTTCAAAATATAAAATTAAATAAAATAATAAAATAAAGTAAAACAAGACAAAACAAAATAAAATAATGGCTGGGTTGTAGCTCAGAGGTAAAAGACCACTAGTTCAATTTCAGCATCACAAAAAATACAAATAAAATGAATTAATTAAAATATTAGAATGACAGATTATGTTAGGAATAGGTAATATTTATGCTGATCCAATTTCTAAGTCGTTTTACATTTTTTAAATTCTTCCCCAAACCAACCGTAGAAAACAGCAATTTTCTATAATGAGCAGTATCCTTTCTATTTGGTAGCTAGAGAAATAGAGGTGCATGGAGTTGAAAGAAAATTGTAATGATATACTCCACAAACTAAGTCAAACAATAACATGAGAGTTTTACTATATTTGATGCCAGGGTTATTTTGTAAAGTTACAACTCATCTAATTTTCCCTACATTTTAAGCTGGTCTGTTCTGCTTTCAGGGATAGATTTGTGGAGCCTGTTGTTTTTTAATACAATTTTGTTTTGTTTGATACTTATGTGTTTAATCATTATTGCTGCTGGCTATTGTTCCTTTTCATGTATTTTAATACTTTAATCAATGGGAATTTTATTGGTACTTGTGCCCTGAGGCTATTGAAAGTGGAGGGTGCAATTTTATAAATATACAATTGAAATAAAGAAAAATAAAACAGATGGGCATGGAGACCATGTGGGTAATAAAGTGATAAAGTCCTTCAGGAGCTAAAGAGGTAGGGCTCTTTCCAGCTGAGCATTTGCATTAGAATCTCTGAGTTAAACAAGTTGGTTCAGCTTTTGTTCATTGTATTTTCTCACCTATAATGTTTCTCCTGCTTCTATAATAATCCTTTTAGTTGAAATTTCCTATGAGATATTAACCTAAATAATCATAATCTCTTGAATAACTGACTACATATTATAAATATGTATTTACTTATAAATACAAATATGTATTATGCTCTATGTTCATACTTCATTATATTAAATACACTGCCTAACTATATGATGGTTGATAGTTTCCTTTGTTTGTTTCGTATCTAAATGTAAATTTTGTCCTTTATATATAATTGTCTCCTCTTGACCCAAAAGACTTTAGAATCCTGAGGGCAGATGTCATACTGGATAATTTTTTGGTCCATCCCGCAAGAAGTAACATTGTTTAATTTTTCTAACTACATGAAAAATACCTGTGAGATTAACCAAAAACTTGTGTATAAACCTGACTCTTTTAAGGTTGCAATTGCTTGTATAGTGTTGAATTTATTATTTTTCTTACTCAATAATAGCCTGTTGAAACTTCATTTCTTATATTCTTGTTCTAATAATGATTATCTCAAAACTAACAACTTACCACCATCCACTCTCTTACCATAAAAAAAATGAACTAAGGTGATATTGGAGAAACAAATATTGAAAATTTCATTGTATTGAACACTGAACTATGTCCTGGAGAATACTATAATAATCTTGACTGCATCTGGAAAAAATAGGAAAGGCCATTAAATTCCTAAATCTTTGATTATCCTCTTGTCCAGCTGCTGGGATGAAAGCAAAAGGATACTTGCTGATCCCTCAGGACTCTTTAATGATAGAGGTTATCTGCCTCCCTCCTAATGATTAAATGGATGGATGTGGACACGTAAAGCTTTCGGTGGAGCTGACCTTCTGATGAAGAAGGAAGTTTCCACCCTCTCCCAATCGTGCTGAAAGTTGCATTTCTTTTAATGACTCCACTTAGAGCAGCAGGAAGCAAAGTGATCAGCAGCAGCAGGTACTTAGGGAAGAGTGAGAGGTTGGATGTGGACGGCTCTATTAAAACATCCCCGTCTAAACAGGGCTTCCTGGAGCTTAAGTGCCCATTGCTGCAGAAGCCAGGATCCCATCTGCCACTGCACAGCAAAGCTTGCAGCTCTGGCTAATGAGAGGAACTGCATCAAGGAGACATCCTTAAATAGATGAAAGATCCATGGCACCTAATAGACAATTAGTTAAGTTCATTCTTCAGAGGTTTTAAGCAACTGATAAATGGAGAAATAGAGAAAAGCACTCCAAGTGAAAGATTAAGGGAAATTAAAAGCAATATAATAGGAAATAACATTCATGTTTAAAATATGTCCAATATATTTTTGTTTTTTAAAAAATAACTTAGGATCATATGCTATGTTTTGCTTTTTCTTCCTTTGTTTCAAGTTGTAAGGACTATGACCAATGTCATTGCATGAGTTTAGAATATATGCTGGGCCAGATTTATGAAATGTGAGATGAAATTGGTGAGCATATTCCAGATATCGTTAAACTTATAAAACTAATATTCAGTACTACCCAATCTGGAATAGATGTTTAGGTCACTGCTTTATTTTGTTATTCAACAAATGGTGAAACTGAGATCCAGTAAAGGTAAGTTATTTTACTAAGAAACTCAGTTCTGAAATCCAGATTGGACAAGTTTTAAGTTCAGTATTTTGTCTCTCTTATATAACATTTAATTTAGAAATATACAGAAGACAAATATAATTATAAAACTCTACATTTATTTTATGTGAATTAATTTATATTATTTTAGGGTAAAATGTCATTACTAAGTTCTAATTCTTTTCCAGATAATATGTACTGATATTTTTTCTCAAAGAATTTAAGTTGAGTTAGAAAAGAGACTCATTCAAATCAATACAATGCAATGCATAAAAAGATCAACATGTGTGAGGAATGGATAGTAAGTTTTCTTAGAGGCCAGGAAAAAAGAGATAGACTTGAGCAAGCTAAATTAGGAAAACTCAAAAAGCAAACAACTCTCTAAATGGCCAATTAGCATTTGACTGTATCAAGGACTGAAGGATGCTTGTTACCTTTTGCAGAATTAGAATTTATGGAAATGTGGTGTTTGGGGTTTATGTATGTGTGTATTTGTATAAAATTAACTGACTGCTTTAAGAATAAAATTTTTAGCCGGGTGTGGTGGTGCACACTTGTAATTCCAGCACTTGGGAGGCTGAGAGTGGAGGATCCCTGTTTGTGGACAGCCTCAACTACTTAATGAGGCCCTGTGCAACTCAGTGAGACCCTGTTTCAAAATAAAGAATAAAAAATGGGATCCCATTCCTTACTCTTTGGGACTGACTAATCTTGCTTAGCATAATGTCCTCAAGATCTGATGCTTTCCATAATATGTGAAAGCTAAGGTGAAAGGGGTCATAGGAGGAACTCCAGGTGAAAAAGGAGATGCTATAGAGAAGCAAATAAGGCAACCTAACTGTAGGGATGGGAGGGAGGGAGAAGGAAACTCTTTAAAGTGTAGGATATACTTATTCATATCATAGCCAACCACTAAGCCAAGCATGAGAGGGAGGGATGGGGAGGGAGAGGAGAGGGGACTGGATGGGGGCTGGCTGGTTGATGTGTGTATTTATGTCTACACCAGTTTTTTGCTTCATTAAAATGTATATATACAATGCACCAATAAAACATTAAAAAATAGGGCTGGGGTATAGCTCGAAGGTAGAATACCTCTGGGTTCCATCTCCAGTACTGCAAAAAAAAAAAAAAAAGAATGAAAATTTTAAATTGTATAATTTATATCTTATCTCCCAGAGTTCTTCAAATAACCCCATGAGTTGGAAATATTTCTTTTTTCCCACATCATAGATGAGAAAATGGAGAAATGAAAAAAAAAGAAAATTGACTCTAAGAGTGAATAACTCAAAACCATAGTATTTCAACATATAATTACATACAGAAAATTCACAAATCATATAAAATATAAATTAGTTAAGAAGTTCAGATAAAAATAAAACACAAATATGTCTCATAAGCATGCCATGTTTTCAACATAAGCAGGACAAATTTTAAAGAAAGTAAAAATTTTCTCACAATTTCTGCATTTAATACTAATGTAGATTCACTCTATTAATGTCTCCTTTCAGCTGAATCCCATAGGTCGGCATTGATGGCAGCTTCTCCTGAATCTGGAGATGTGCATAAGCCCTGGAGAACAGTGTCTGTCATTAAAAAGTTGCCATCTGTCTTTTCTTGATATCTGCTGTGCTTTAGCCAGTCACAGTATTTTCCTATCATTTCAATGACAGCTCATGGTAAGATAAACTCACCATGATAAGATAAATGGCAACTTTTTAATGAAAACCACTATGTGTAGCTGCTTGGTTAGGTTACAGTTTCTCAAAGTGCATCACATACTTTATTCCCTAATATCAAAACCAATGACCTATTCTTTAAAGGATTTTTTTTCTTCAGTTCTGTGACTTATGATTTACAAAGTTCTACCCCCACCAGTTTTAATATCCTCTCTGAATGAGGCTTTGAGTGACCTTGTAACCTTAAAAACTTTTAGCAAATTTAGGGGAAGTATTTGTTGAGAAATAGACATTTTTTCACTACTTTGAAAATCATATTTGAGCAAGGTTGGCAAATAGGTGGAATGAATTATTTTTCTTTATTTGAAATATTTCTCTTCCTATAAAAATAAAAATGCTTTAAAATGGATTTAGAACTGGTTATATCATCGACATACTGTAACTGACTACATGGAACTCTCTCCTAATTTCTTCCCCCCCTGCTTGCCAGATGTAGACATGCAGTATGACTCCATTAGGGCATGCATGGTATTGATGTTACAACAGTGCGGGATGTCTACTTGTCACAGAACACCCCTATTGCTGCTGGGAACCATGGGCATTTTTTTCTTTTAGCAGATTATATAGCAACCTTATAAAGCACTCAAAATAACTTGGAGAAGAGTTATTAATTTGCAAGATTTTTATACTAAAATCTAAAAAAACAAAATCATCAGAAGGTTGTACATACAGTTACTTTATTTCTATCAAAAATTCCCATTTCTGAACTTCCAAATATTTCTGCTAACTACAGACACAATAATCAAGGGACCAAACTAAAATGTTTCCTATGAATCTCGCAGGGCCCCAGGCTCATCAGTGTGAGCTTAAGTTTCTAGATTTACACAGGCAAATTGAGATGAAGAGGTATAGATGAAATCAAGCACATGAATTTAAATTTAGTTTTAAATATTTTATAAAGATTCTATGGAGGCATCTGTTGTTTTCTACCATTTCCCCATAAATTTAGATATTTTCTTTTTAAGTTAGAAGATGACTGTATTTACATTTTACTTAATTTGGAGTTCTGATTGAGCTGAGTTTTGCTATGCTTGGTTTGCTAAGAATATTCCTTATGTAGTGAATGACTATGAAATTAATACAAATTTTCACTTAAGAATAACTTATTGAGTATATATCATATACAAGCACTAATCTGGGTGATGGGAATTTAACATCGATAAAAAAAAGTCACTGCTCTCATGCTGAAAACCATTACAAGTGGGATTTGTAGGTATCAATTTAAAAACACTATGGATTTAGAGAGCAATAAAGTCATAAAACTACAAAGCATAATATAATAGCAAATGGTATGAAATAATGGTAGATGGTTTGATCTTATAATCATTGACATTACCATTTATGTTAATATTTGATGGGAAAATACCCAGGTAAGTTAAGTTGAAGAAAATAAAATACCAATGATAATGAGTTTCACAGGTATAGGGGTAAAAAATAATGTCTTTGAAATATAACATTCCCACTAAAAGGTAAAGTCTTAGGAAATGGTCATGGATGTCATTCATACCTTGTCATGGATTTAGAACTGATTATAATACATCATAGATATACTGTAACTGACTATTTACTGTAACTTATTATAATTATAATCCACAACAAGAAATTTAGATTTATTCTAAGAATGGTTGAATAAATATAAGCTTAGGCATGAGAATGGCATGATGTTACATTAAAAAATCACGATGACTGCTGGTTGGAGACAGACCACTACAAAAGTAAAAAATAATAAAAATATCGCCATAGTCTCTGAGCAATAAGGTGATTTATTCAGAAGTGATTGTGTTGCAAATGGAAAAAATTAATGAATATAAAAAACTTAGAAACCAATAGCAGTTGCTGATGGAGAAGAGAGTAGGGGCAGTAGTGTAAAAAGAAAAGAATAAAGGATAAAGCTTATGTATGGGGCATGAACAACACTTCAGATTAAGAGGTCTCAAAAGGAGAACAAATATTTGGAGAAAATGTTATTTATTTATTTACTTACATATGAATTTGAGATGTGTGAATAGTGATCCAGATAGAAATAAGTGAGCAAGTGTCTACATGAGTGTAGTATTCACCAGAAAGATAAAGGACAGCAAGAAAATATATGCAATTCAGAAGCATGTTTTGGGTACTAAATGGCATGACAGTGGATGAGTTTCTGTAAGTAATTGGAAGGCATATCAGTTAGAATGAGGAAGTGGTGAAAGCCAACTTGATGAAGCCAGAATATAATAGTGAAGCAAACTGGAGAACCAGACAAGTAGTTTCAAAGAGTATAAATTTTTTTTAGATTTAAAAGAGTGGCTAATTGTGTAAAATGTAATTGAAAAGTCAAAGAAAGGAAAGACTAAAAATCGACCTTGAGATTTGGAAAGCAGTTATCTATAATGTATATACACACTCAACACAAGTAAAAAATATATTTATGATTCTACATTATTTTCCTTGAGGTGTGAATCTAATCATTAAGTAATCAAATACTAGTTTCTTAGGTGGTTGGTAAGTTGATTCACTTATACGATACTCCTTCCTGCCTATGGTTACAATTTTACAGACTTAAAATAACTTTGCCCATCTTTAAAGTTGTTTAAAACAAATGAGTTGTCTTTTCTGTATATAAATCCACTGAGATAGCTTTAGAAATCTAAAGTAAGCATATTTTAATTGATTGAAAATGTAAACAGAATAAAACCTACCCTTGCAAATGCTAAGTGAAACAAGAAAAAGTAAATATTTATCTTTTCCCAAAATAGTATAAACTTTGCTAGAGTTCTTAAAGCAATAACCACAAGTCACAAGGAAAATTTTAGGGGTGATGAGTATCTTCTTGATGGGCAGAGTTTCTTGAGTATTTACACATATTCACGTTCTTTAACTTATACACATTAAATATTTGCATTGTTGTAGATCAATTATACCTCAATAAAGCTATTTATCAACTTAAACCCACAAACGTTATGTTTTTGTTTTAAGAGAGAAGTTGGCAGGCCCAAGTTAAAAGATTTTTGTTTGCTTTTATGTCTGTTTCATTAGTTTCTTAAAGGGTTGTCAGTAATATTTCAACATTATTTTCAATATATATATTGATATATATATCTCTATATATCGATATATATCAATATATATATACATATATATATACATATATATATATACAGATACACACATGTTTTTATATACCTTCTTCATAGACATAATATGATCTTGAGTTTGACTAGTTGTGTCAAATCAGATTTTATTAGCTGTATATGTCACTTACTCAGTAATGCCAAGGTCCTGTAGAGATGACACCTGACAGCTGCTGGGGCATCGTGTGGTTGAAACTCCATTGTGCACCAGTGCCACCTGTCGAGTTTCTTACAGAACTCAGATTTCCATGTCTTCTCCCTGAAAAACTGACTCAATATTGTATGAAAAAGCCAGAAATTTGCATTCTAGCAAGAATATTAACAGCCAGTTGATTCTAACATAAATGATTTAGAGTTTAAACTTTCAAAGGGACCATTTCAGATAAATTAGAATGCAAAAATTGGGAAGGGAAGGTGGGGATAGCAACCATCTTTTAAATAAGTGACAATTTACCTACACTCAATACATAAATCATATGCTGTTATGACTGAATATTTGCTATGCATATATTAATCAATTCCTGAGACAAATACTTATCTGTATAGATGTATTAATATACACATGCTCATATATATGAATTCAGCTTTCATATTGTGCATATATTATTAAGTTCTTATTCAACAGAATGCCTATTATTTGCACATTGGTTTGCATTTAGCTGTGAAAGGCTCTGAAACTTAGTAGGGGAAATGTTAATGTCAAATTTAAAAAATACTTTCATATTTTTTCTGATTTATCAGTATATACTGATTGATTTTTTTAAGTAATAGAGTTAGAATTTTAGTGTAAAATTTAATTTTAGGGGGGCCTATAACAGCTTCTAAAACAGCTAGTTTTTCATAGTCACCACAATATAGAAAGGGAAGTTATTTTTCAATAATAACTTTGAGTATATCTTTTTTCAAATTACAAAATATTGTGCTAACCATAGAAGCTATAGTCTTTTGGAAACTGAACATTGGGAAGCTTTGTGTTTCTACCATCTCTCCAGCTCCTTTTCACTATTTCTCCCTTACTTCTTTTCTCATTCCCTTACCCCCTTTTTCTTTTGTTTGTGGTTCCACTGACAAACTACTCAAGGTAGGCCAGTCATTCCTGTAGAAGTAGCAGATAAGTGACAGAAGACTGCAGTATCTACCTCTGCCATAGAAAAGCATTGGATACTTACTGTATCTATCAAGATTTATGTGTTTTCCTTTCTTTCTTTTTCTGTGATAGGGTAAGACTGGATTAAACTACTCATTCTTAAAATTTAAGGAGAAGTTGAGAATGAAACAGAGTCTTTCAATAGGAAAAATGCATAATCACAAATTCACAATCATTTTGCAGTGTCAGGTGGATAAAAAATTCAGGACTGGAAGGCAGCCAAGTTTAATGTCCTATGACTTCAGATGCCACAGAGGGGAGCACAGTAGGACAGGCAGGGAAAGAGGTGTTCATGCCCTCGTGGAGTTAATGAAAATCGGTTTCCGTACACTAACAGAGCAAAAGGATGGCTTCCATGAACCATAAGAGTTGCCTATGAGCTATGCTCATACACTGGAAGAAGAGAAGCCTGACTCACATTGATTTATGGATCTTGTTGCGCTTTTGCTTGGTCAAGTGTGAATTTGTTCTTCTTCCTGGAATAATACAATAGGGCTTCAGAATGTATTTGGTAGTCATTCCTGGAGCATGGCAGGGATTAGTCTCAATCAATAAAGAGGCTACTCCCCACCTTGGTCTTTGTACAGGCTTCTGTGACATTAAAGACCTTGTTATCTAAAGTAAGTTCTCAGGAAGTCTTCTTTTCTTGGTTACTTAATTAAGCATGATTCAACACCACAATCAAAAGTTGGAGCACTACATATCGGTATTTTAAATGGAATGTAATCTTTATCTTTGCATTTAAAATTCAATAAATAAAATAAATTCTCAATTTTTAGAATACCATCATGACACAATATGGGAGCTGACTGGATAATAATTCATTTGTCTTTTTAATTATTTATAACTACCACAAAAAGTCAAAGAGAAATTAGCTATTTTTCAACAATTTATTTAAATTACCCTAAGGCAAAAACTGATATAAATCCCATATTTAAGGCAACATTTATGACTATTTTCCGCTGCTATGTCTCATAGAAGGAGTGACAAATATATTATGAAGTTTGACAAGTTAGACTTTCTTAAAAAAAAAAAAAGGTGATGCACTCTTTGTTATGGCAAATAACTGCCTACAGTAAGAGAGATAGTACGTTGCAAGTAAAATCAAAGGTGATAGTTTTGGGGAAGAGGAATGAGAACAGTTTTCAAATTCCAGGAAATTATGTTTCTTAGGTTTGATAGTAATTAGCTAAATGAGTGGATAAATGGCTTTATCTGGAAAACTTGGTACTAGTTCATCATGTGTTGATGAGGTGAAGGTTAATTTTACTTTGTGGAGGGTTTAGGAACACATCCAATACAAACTAAAAGTCCTAAAAATGCATTTTTCTAGTGCCAAAGGAGAATGAAGAAAGATTGTGAAAGGCAGAATAAAATATTTTTTATTAAAAAAAGCAATGATGACAATGGCATTTGACAATATTTCAAATAAAAATAAACAACATTGAGGTGGGAAGTGAAGAAGGGCTAGATGAGTGATATGTGCCTGTATGCCTTTACCACCTTGTACCCCATTGAGATGTATCAATGCACCAATAAAATAAATAAATTTTAAAAAATCTTAAAAGGTCTTTTCCTCAATGGAGTGCTTTCAGTAAAATAGATAAAATGAAGTTTAGTCCTACAAAAATTTAATGCACAGAGAAATGTGAAGGCAAGGCTTTAATACACAGCTCTTCTTCTGTTATCAAGTAAATGCAGCATAATTTCAGAGGGAACTGATGTTAATAAAATTAGCCGGTCACACATTGGAGCATTTATTGAGATCCTCCGGTTGTACATTTCCTGATCACATTTGAGAAAGAAAACAACCTGTAGACCAATGAGAAAGTGTATGAAAAGCTGCAAGGGCAGCACATTTTTTCTAACATCATCTCTTCTGGGAAACATTACCCTCCTGTGCTCTTCCAGACCATTGATTCCATTCTGAACCCATAAAAAAAGAGATTATAAATCAAGAGAAGGAGGTACTGGCAGAATACTATGAATGGTTTATAAGTTATTTTGTGAACAAAATTGAGACTATTAGAACTGTTGAACAGCTTTCTGCCTCTAATCATTTTTTCCATTAACTAAGTTTTTCCCCACTCTACAGAGAGTAGCATGACTTTTATAGCAGTCTCATATAGTATAATTCTAAAGCATCAAACAGGCAATGCTTACCAATTGCTTCCCACTACATATATCTTATAAAATTGTCAAAACCTAACATGGGTATGGCCCCTTTCTGACATTTTTTTAGGCTACGGGAACTAGTTAGATCTCTCTAATAAAGTAGTGTTATATAACAAAAGTAGTTCAAGAGGAAATGTTAGTAGTCTCAAGTTCCAATCTTACTTCTTCTTCTTTGAGCTATTTGTACAGACAGGAAAACTATTGAACAGAAGTGGGCCTCAGTTTCCCTCTAAGTACCATGGTAAACATGGTACTACAGGTACCTTATAAAATACTGTATGGAAAAAAATGAGTTTGTAATATTCTCTCAAAATTGAAAAACACATTTAAATATAAATGCAAAATATGGCATTTATCATTTAGTATCATAGTATAGGTTTTATATCATTTACATATACTGTTCTAAATTTCCATTGGGTTGTTCTCATGAATCCCATACATCTATAGATATTACAACATTTTAGACCTAATGTATGTTCTTATCTTTAGGTTGTTATAAGCATCAGCGGTTTCTGCAGCCTTTGGCCAAATAATTTTCTGAACAGTGCTTCCCAATTTCTCTCTGTAACCCTGTCTTTCAATACCCTGAGTCTATATCAGTTCATATGTTTTTAGAATTACATATAAGATGAATTAGATATAAGTAAATCATTGTACTTTTTCAGCTTCATGTGTGGGTTCAAAGATTAACCCACAATACAACTTTAGCTGGAAATGCTGGTACCTAGTCTCTTACCTTTTTTTTTTTTTTTTTTGGATATCAACTGAGAATCACGTACAACTGAGAATTATAAACAGCCATCTTGGGACTAAATTCAACACATGTCTGAGAATAAAGTCTCTACAAGATTTGCAAACTCAAGAAAAAAAAAGACAAAATCAGATTTTGATGAGATAGTTTCAACTCCTATGTCAATTTGTGATTAAATTCACATCTGTCATTGTACATTTAGTTGTATGATCCAGTGAATTTCTTTCATTTTCCCAAGTCAGTTTTGATTGTGTTTTCTGTTATTTGCAAATAATAATAATAGCTCAAATGTATGAGCTGTGCATAAATTTTGAGAATAGAGAATATTTATTGTTTTTTTTAGGTATTCTTATAAGAACTTCACCCATATAACTCACTTGATCTTGTCATAAAAGTCTTAAGTAGATATTATTTTTATCTTCAGATTGAAAATGAGTGAATTGAAAAGTAGTTGTTCAAAGTCTAGGAAGAGAAGAAATGAGTATTCAAACTTTAAAAACAATATTTTAAATGTAAAACACAAGTTTCATTCAATTAAAAAATTCTAATGCATAATCAAAGGACAAGAAAATTATACAGCAATTGCAATATTTGAAGTCTTGTATATTTTACCTTGCCAGCTTTGCCCTTGATCATGTCTCCCACATGTGACTTTGTGAAAAAGATGAGAGAGAGAGAGAGAGAGAGAGAGAGAGAGAGAGAGAGAGAGAGAGAGAGGGAGGGAGGCAGGCAGACACCTCAGCAAAGAGTGGAAAATCGAATACAGGACTAAAATTAGGCTAAAGTAAAAAAAATATTTTCATAATGACAACAGGAGAAAAACTCTGATTAGACTCATGGATCACATTGTATATCACTTGCCTCTAGATGCAATGTAAAACTTTGAAACTTAACAATATGGTGCTGTTGTTACCATTAATTTCCCCCCACCACTCTGACTGGTACACTCATAACTGTTGGTGATTTAGTGCTCAGTTCTGCGACATATAATACACCGGCTCGGGAACCTGAAAAAGGAACAGAAGAGCTCCGTGCTGGGTAGCCTTCACAGGGTTACCTGGTGGAAGAGGAATGAATTTCAATCAAACAGTACCACTTTTTCCTTTAGTTCTGATTCTTGATGACTTTTTCTTGGGGGGAAGCAGTACTGGGGATTGAATCCAGGGCTTTCTACCTCAGAGCTGTACTCCCAGCCCTATTTTTCATTATTTATTTTGAAACAGGGTCACACTAAGTTACAGAGGGCTTCTCCTAGTAGCTGAGGCTAGTCATGAATCTATATTCCTCCTGTGTCAGCCACCCAAGTACTGGGATTACAAGTGTGTGCCACCATGCCTGACTTCTTGATTACTTTAAGATACCTAATTTTTTATATTATTATCTTATCAGGCTACTTTCAGAAAAAATGAGGGACTTATTTAAAGTAGAACACACTGTTCACAGTCATGATTCAACTTTCCTGATCTAGTAATAAATTTACGTCATAGTCTGGTAGGGTTCATTTCTTTGTTACTATGTGGTTACATACCATCACTCAAAGGAATCACTTAAAATAACATTGATATATGAATTATTTTTTTTCTAGCCAAAAAGAAGCTTTTTCCTTACAACTGACAGTCTTGAGTGTCTGAATGTCTTACAGCTAAGTTATAGGAAAATGACATTGAAAGCAAGGAAGGTTTTTCTTTTTTCCTTTACCAATCTTTCTAGTGACTTTAATACACATATATAAGGATTTTTACTTGCTTGATAAACTCAAAAGATATAGCAAAATTTTCATTAATAAACCAGAATACTTTCATAGACAAATATGAATTCTAAGCTTCATAACTTCATTTTGTGTGTGTGTGTGTGTGTGTGTGTGTGTGTGTGTGTGTGTGGTACTGAGGATTAAACCCAAGGTGTTCTACTCTGAACTATACCCCAGCCTTATTTATTTATTTACTTATTTATTTGTCTGTTTTTGTTTGTTTGTTTAATGCTGAGGGTTGAACCCAGGGGCATTCTACCTCTGAGCTATATCCCCAACCCTTTTTATTTTATTATTTGAAAACTGGGTCTCACCAAGTTGCTGAGGGCCTCACCAATTTGCTGAGGCTGGCTTCAAATCTGTTATTTGGAGCTCAAAACCAGCGCTGCCTTCAGAGTACAGTGAGGCACTAATTCACGTCCCCATTACATCTTGGCTGGACTGCAGGAGTTCATTAAAGACTTTCTTGATCATTTACGTGGGCAGTAAATCTTGTCATTACATATATTGCATCTCAGGTTCAAGACAACTGCACAAAAGTCCTATTGCTATTATAAACCTTTAATTTAAAAATCTATAATTAAAGAAGGGCAAGTGTTTTTTTTCAGGCTCAAAGCACTGGTGATTTGGAGGCCCTCCAACACTTAACAGTACTTACAGTAATAATTTCAAAGGTAAAATAAGCAGGATGACAAAGCGATGGATTCAAAAGAACAAAATCCCCAAAAGACAATACTGCCTCCTATGTGCCTCGAGGATGTTAAACAAGAGCCCTTCCACTCAACTACACCCTGGCCTCCAAGTCACACTATTATTTAGAGTAGTGTTAGACTCTTAAATATGTATTCAAGAGTAGGTCAGTCAGAAATTAAAGAGTTTAGTTCTTTCTCATTTTTGAGGAACTTTTTTTGCTGCTTATAGAATTCTGGTTTGACAGAATTTTTTTTTTTTGGGGGGGGTGTTGATTTCCTTTTATTTGTATTTAACAGTTTAAATATGTACCTCTGTCATTTGGCATGCATGATTTATGATAATAAATATGCCATAACTCTTGTTCTTAGTCTTTGGTTGAAATTGTTTTTCCCTCTGTCTTCCCTCAACATTTTTCTTGTTTTAGCAGTTTGAATTTGATGTATTTAAATATTTGGTTTGTTTAGACTGATGCATTCTTTTGGCTTATAGCTTGTTTGAATATTTATTTATTTATTTATTTATTTATTTATTTATTTATTTTTATTTTTGGTGGTACTGGGGTTCCTGGAAACGCTTCTACCTCCGGGCTACACTCCCAGACCTATTTTATATTTTTATTTGGAACCAGGGTCTCTTAAACAGCAAGGCTGGCTTCAAACCTGCTTCATCCTCCAGTCTCCGCCTCCCAAGCTCAGGGATTACAAGCGTGCGCCATCACGCCCAGCACTTATAGCTTGCTTGGTGTTTTCTAAGCATCTTCTTATTGTCCATAATTAATTTCAGTACATCTTTGGATATTACTCTGTAAAAATATATTTTCTCTTCTGTTTCTTGCTTTGGCTTCTGGTTCTAATTACATATATGTCTGAATATTTGAAATTGTCTCAGGTCTTGGATTCTCAGTTGCACTATTTTAGTCAATTGCTGCTTTTTATGTGCTTTGGTAACTTATATTCACTCATCTTCAAGCTCATTATTTTTTTTTTCTTTCATAGAGGTAAGTTAACTAATAAGCTTGTTTTAAAATTATCCTTTAGCTCGGCATGATGATGCATGGTAATCCCAGTATTTGTGAGGCGGAGCGGAGGAACACAAGAACAGCATGCAGTAACTTATTGAGACCCTATTTCAAAAAATATTTTTAAATAAAATAAGGATTGGAGTATAACTCTCAGAATATCCCCGATTTAAATCCTTAGTACCACATAAATCAAAGAGAAAAAATAATCTTTATCATTACCATAATGTTCCTATTTTCTTGTATTTTGAGTTGTTTTTCATGGTTTCTGTCTCTCCTATCTCCTCTGGAATTCTTCATCCAATAGTACATGTTGCTTAACTTTTGTATGAAAACTTTATTAACTATGAAGAGTTTAAATTCTCTCTCCTTTAGTTCCAACATGATTAGTTCCAAACATGTGTCTAGTTTTTATAATTGTTTTGCCTTTTAAAATTGTATTTGTATTGGCCCTTTTCCTTTTCCTTCTGATATTTGTATGAAAGCCAGGAATCTTTTTCGGAATTTTGGCATTTAACTCTCTATTTGCCAACCAAATGGTGAAAGCCAAAGCAAAAGTGCGACATTACTCTGTGTCCCAAAATTAACTTTGAGCAGCACAGGTATGACATTAATTTCTACAGGCTATCTCCTGGAAAGCCACAATTGACTAGATCTTGGATTGTGCTCCTGAAAATATTTCCTGATCTCTTTCTTTATTGACGATTTATGGGAGATTCAGAAGATGACAAGTATTCCTGATGTTCCAATTAATCACTGACAACTCAGAGGTTCTACCAATATCACACTCTAAATTTGAAATGTGGTGTCCACTAACTTTATTCATCAGCTAAAATTAAGACAATAAGTCATTTTAATATTCTATTTAGGAAAAATAATTCGAGATGTGTATTAGAAAAAAAAGCTATTAAGAGGGATCAAACATTTTCTATGAATAAGATAAAAATGACTTGAATTTCTCTTGTTTACATTTTACCACCCATCACCTATTGACACTGTCTCATCCTCTTCCTTTTGTAGGTTAGGCATAAGAATGTATGATTATGTGCATCTGAATTAGAACACTGATATGTGTGTTTGAATATTCTCATTGGTGTTCTGATTCCATCATGGTTCATAAGATACTAAGCTCTCTACTCACTCTCAGAAATTGCTCAAATTCCCCCAAAATGAAGTTATGTCTCTTTGTCCATACCCACTTTCTTTCCACAAGGCAAGTTAACTATGAAGAAAGTACTCATTTTAAAGTCAGTAAATAAACTACTAAGCAAAATAGGCCTCTGTGTTAGTGGATACAATGGGCTAGAAGTTCAAATATTTCTGTCACCACTAAGTTTTCATAACTCTTACATTTTATTTTATTATAAAACATGGCACAAGGGAAAAACAAAATCCTCTAGGAGATTTGGTGTCTGTTCCCCAAACATGCTTTACCTTGTGATTTTAAAATAGTTTACATATTATAAATTATAGCTTTACTCCTCTTTATTAAGAAAAATATTAATATTAAATAATGTGAAATAGAGATATTTTAAAGAGCTTAAAAAACCATTGCATCAGCTCAATACTCATTATTCATCAAATATGTTTTATGCAAACTTTATGAAATTTTCACATCTCTGAAACTAAGATGCCGGTGTGTGGAATTTGGTTATATTTTTGTGTTTTTCTTAATTTTTTAACTTTGACTCTGGAGATGGAACTGAAGGTGTTGAACATGATAGGCAAGCACTCTAAAACTGAGTCACACTTTTGGCCAAACATGTGTTGGAGTTTAAATGACAGGCTTTTTTTCTTTTTTTAGTGCAATATAAAATAAAAGTTCATTTTGTAATTGAAAATACCTTTTCTTTTTTTTTTTTTTTTTTTTTCGGCACTGGGGATGAAACCCAGGGGTATTCTACCTCTGAGCTACACTCCAGCCCCGATTATTATTCTTTGTTTTGAAACAGGGTCTCATTGAGTTGCAAAGAGCATAAGTAGCTGAGGATGGCTGCAAATTGCCATCCTCTTATCTCAGCCTCCCAAATGCTGGGATTATAAGCATGTGCCACCACGCCCAAATTGTAATTGAGATTATCTGAATCAGGTTTAACTAATGTTTTGTAATTATGATAAGGTTTAGTAATTCACAACAAAACTTATAGAAAAAGCCTTTTTATAAATAATGCAAAAATTAATCCTAAATTGAAAATAATAGAGAAAGAAACCAAACATTAATTGAGATGAGCAGCTGTACATGCTATAGCTCTTCTTGTATATTGGCAAGTATGGCAACAGTTAATGGTATAAAATAAAAGAAAGTATTGACATTCTTGTACTAGTATTGGGAAGAGGTTTTAAAATGTATTAATGTATCACTATTGAAAAAGATTTCCAATTTTAAAAATATATCTTTTATACTAAGAAAGCCAGGGCTAGCTAGCAGAAAGGAGGGACTTATAATTTACATTTCTAAAAGAAGGCTGGAGCCAGAGATGGGAGGAAATCCCAGATCCTGGAGAAACAATTTCACACATCTTGGGGGATAAAACAAAAGATATTTGGAGATGGAGAAGGGGCAGCCCCCCTCCCCCTTCCAGGGCAAATCTGCCTGGAGACAGCAGAGCCAGAACTAAAGATAAGGTAGCATTATCTATAGATCAAAGGACCTGCCACCGACTTGGGCAGGATAAAGACACTTAGTAAACTGGAGCTCTTGGGCATTTTCATTCGAATTGCCCCCCTGTGCCACGCTCTGGCACAGGGCTGTAACTATCTCTGTATTTCTATCTTTTTAATAAACTTCTTTAAATCTTCAGCAGCTGTCCAAGCGATGAATATTTATTCTTAGCTTAGGACAAGAATCCACAGTTTTTCTTCTGTTTGGGGTCGTTTTAGGTTTTGTTATGGGTTGGGGGTAAGTGTGTCTGGGACCCTAGCAGGGGTTCCCAGGGAATGGTTTTCCCCAACCATACTCTCCCTGAATTGGTAACAATTCTCATTTTGCTTTACAACACAGTGGGCCATATGGTAATAGGCCATGTATAAATGTACTTATAAGTACATTTTTATAAGTGCATATAAGTACATGTTTTATGTCACTGTAATATACATCTACTTCATTGCTTTTCTAATTTAGAACCTACTATGTGAGTAATAGAAAACCCCCGAAAATGAAGATATGCTTCTCAAGTCACAGTATTTCCATGTGAATTTAGAATTTGATTCTGATTTTAGAGAAAATTCTTGCAGTTTCCCCCCATTCAATATGATGTTGGCTTTGGGATTATTGTATATTGCCTTAATAATGTAGAAATACTTTCCTTCTATTCCAATCTTCTGAAGTGTTTGTAACATGAATGGGTGTTAGATTTTGTCAAGTGCTTTTTCAGCATCTATTGATATGATCATGTGGTTTTTGTTCTCAATTCTATTTATGTGGTGAATAACATGTGTTGATTTGCATACATTGAAACAGCCTTGCTTTTCTGGGATAAAACCTACTTGGTCATGGTGTACAATTCTCTTGATATGGTTTTGAATGAATATAGCTAGTATTTTGTTTAGAACTTTTGCATCTATGTTCATCAAGAATATTGGTCTGCAATTTCCTTTTCTTGAGGTATTTTTACTTGGTTTTGGCAAAGGCAGTATATTTCTCAACAAGACCTCCAAAGCACAGAAAATTAAAGGAAGAATTAACACGGAGGATGACATTAAATGAAAAAGTTTCTGTTCATCTAAGAAAACTATCAAGAACCTAATGAGAAAGCCTACAGAATGGAAGAAAATCTTTACCAGCCACCATTCTGATAGAGGGCAAATATCCAGAATATAAAAAGAATTCAAAATAATCTATACTAGCAAAACAAATAACCCAATCAAGAAATGGCCAACTGAATTGAATAGACACTTCACAAAAGAAGACATATAAATGGCAAATAGATACATGAAAAGATGTTCTACATCATTAGCCTTCAGGGAGATGCAAATCAAAACTATGTTGAGATTCTATCTAACCCCAATCAGAGTGGCAAGCATACACAAATTAAATAACAACAAATTTTGGTGAGGATGCAGGGAAAAAGGAACTCTTTTATACTGTTGGTGGGAGTGCAAACTATTTCAACCACTATGGTGATCAGTATGGAGATTCCTTAGAAAACTGCGTGTGGTGAGCCGCCATTGAAAGATGGCGCCGGCTTCCTGCCTCTGAGCTTGATTAGGCACATGGCTGTGCAGGAAGCAACTCCATATTTGGAGGCTAGGGTTGCGTAACACATGACGTGGTGGTGACCTGACGAGCGTGAGCCAGTGAGTGAGTGAGATGTGGCAAGAAGTGATTGGGGGAGTTAATGTTTATAATGCCCCGCGCGAGGCAGATCTTCGCCATTCCGTTATTACGAGTATCCTGAATAAACGGCTTGCAAGAAGAGCTTCGTGTCGTGTCTTAATCGCTGGTCGAGGGACGCGACAACTGGTGGCCCGTACGGGGAAAAAAACAGCTCCCGTGCGTGAAGCTCAGAACTTGCTGTCGTCAGGGAAGGTGCACCGGTAAGTCCCCTGGTAAGTTGGGGGGTCCGCGAAAAATGCGGGTAACCGCTCTCACCTGTGGATAAGGGGAGAGCAAATCCAGTAGAGCTGCGATCAAAGCAGACGGGAAAGTGACAGTAGAGCTGCGATCAAAGCAGACGCGGGAAAGTGACAGTAGAGCTGCGATCAAAGCAGATGCGGGAAAGTGACAGTAGAGCTGCGATCAAAGCAGACGCGGGAAAGTGGAAGTAGAGCCGCGGTCAAGTAGACGCGGGAAAGTGAAAGTGGAGTTGCGGTTAAAGCAGACGCGAAAAAGTGAAAGTGGAGTTGTGGTCAAAGCAGACGCGGGAACGTGAAGGTAAAGCCACGATCAATGGCGGACCATTTTTGAATTTCATTTTCGCCATTCCTTTATTACGAGTATCCTGAATAAACGGCTTGCAAGAAGAGCTTCGTGTCGTGTCTTAATCGCTGGTCGAGGGAGGCGACAACGGGGCATAGGTCTACCACATGATCTGGCTATACCACTCCTGGGTATTTGTCCACAAGGTTTGAAATCAGAGAACTATAGCAACATACGCATACCCATGTTCATAGCAGCACAATTTGTAATAGCCAAAATATGGAACCAACCTAGGTTTCCATCAACAGATGAATGAATTGCAATATTATGGGAAGCATACACAAAAAGATTCTACTCAGCAACAAAAAAGAACAAAATCATGTCACTTGCAAGAAGATGGAAAGACCTGGAGAACATTATGTTAAGTGAGATCAGCCAAGCACAGAAAGAGAAGGGATGTATCTTTTCTCTAACATGCCCAAACTAGGGAGTATTAGGAATACCAGAGGGACTTCAGATAATGGAGGGAAAACTTCAGAAAGGAAGGGTAGGAGAGGAAGAAGGTTGAGGTTGATTAATGAAGGAGCTACATTTGAATATGTGTATAAGTGTGAATGTAGCATGGTCAAGCTGGAAGCTCATTATTGAGAGGGCAGGGAAAGTAAGTGGGGAAGGGCACCAAGCAATGTGTGAATGTATGCCATTCTCAATATCCACATAAAAATAAAAAAGAAAATGAAAAAAGAAAAAGAAAAAACAATTTAGAATTTGAAACAGGATTTGATTTCTAAATTCATTTATTTTCCTATTACATCAGTTATGAGTTTCTGGTAGTGGATTCCAGAGGTAGTAAAAGCTGAAATCAGAGGCATTTTTGACTGAATTTCAAAACAAGAATAAGTTAAGAGTCAGAACAAAGGAAGAACTAATAGTATTTTGCATTGTATAAAAACACAGGACTCTCTTATCTACCTCCCTTCCCCTTTGGGTGTGTTGTTGTTGTTGTTGTTGTTTTTGTTTTTGTTGTTGTTGTTGTTGTTGTTGTTGTTGTTATTGTTTAAAATCAGTTAAAGTCTTTGTTTTCTGTTAAGGTACCCAATATCTTCCAATAACCCAAAACTACCAATTGGGTTCCATGCTCCCAAATTGAGAAATTTAAAAAAAAATAAATCTAATATTTTATAAAATGATCCCATGCTATGTGATTTGTACTGATCACCTCATCTTATCCATTCAGAAATCAGGTCAGAGTAGATTTCAAACCTTGTTTACATGTCTAAAAATACAAGGTATTTCTATGTTACAATGCTGTTTTCCATTAGAATAATAAGAATATACAAATAAAAATAAACTTTAGAGCTATAATAAATATATAATTTTTCCATAGACAGTAAATGATAAAATTGGTTATAAAACCAGATTATTATCATTTAATGTTAAAGAATCTAGTATTCTACAAACTTTGTTCAGGTAATTTAATATACCATTGTGATTTCAAACAGCATGTAGATGAAGATGACTGTAAAAGTTATATTTCCTGACCTGATGCTATGATCCTGCTACCTACATCTGTCTACCTTCATGGCATTTCCAATTGCCAACATCACAACTAGAATGAATCTTCTTCAGGGCTATACATGATACCATGCTCATGTTTTTGTTCATTTTCAATAATGTGAGTAAAGTCATTGACAGGGCTCTAAATTTATTTTTCTGCTTTGTTCTTTGATTGTATTTACAGATTTTTTTTTAACTCAGGAGAAAAAGTAAAATTCTCTTTAACATTGCTCAGGATTAGCCATTGAATCCATTTATTCTATTTAGTTTGGCCAAAATACTAAAGAAAATCAAGGTGAGTATATTATTTTTCTTCATAGTATTTACTCTAAATTTGTGCTGTTTTGTCCCCCAGCTTCATAGCCGTTACAGATGAAAATAAGTAGAGCTCCAGATTCTCTTAAATGCTTCTTGCAAGAATATTCATTTCTGAAATAACAGAATTTGATGTCAAGTTAGCTTTTCTGTAGCCAGTAATTAATCTTAACTTCAGTTTCTACTGTGGACTCTTGTTTCATTCATCCTGTCCAGCCTTCCTTACTAAAACACTTTCTCACTTCTTTCTCCAATATTACATAACCCCCACTAATTAATATGCAATTTAATGATCTCAATATAAAAATAACAATGTCTCTGACAATGTAAACTCAACATTAAAAATGCTTTCAAATCTAACTATGATGTATATGTACACAACATTACTATCTGTACACATTTGTTCAGCAGTTTTTAAAATTTTAACCTGTTTCAAGAGCTGATTTTATCAAACTTCTCAGTTTGTTGAATATAATCATCAGTGTATAGAAGGCCATTTCTTTGTTTTGGTTTTCATTCTGCCTTCAATGAGTCAACAGTTTACATATCTAATCTATCCCACTTTACTTGACTCTAATTTTCATGTCATATCTCTTTTTCTATCTTTGTTGTGGTACTTTGAATTGAATCCAGGGGTATTCTATTTCTGAGATACACAACAAGCCCTTTTTTGTTGTTTTGAATCAAGATCTGGCTAGGTTGCTAAGACCGTCAATAAGTTACTGAGGTTGTCCTCTAACAAATGATCCTCCTGCCTCAGTCTCCAATGGACGGATTACAGGCATGCAATGACATGCTCAGATTCTTGGCTCTTTTTTTTTTTTTTTTTTTTTTTTTTAGGATCAAACTAAGTTGCCCAGACTGGCCTCCAACTTTTAGCTATTTGGCTTCAGCATCCCAAGTAACTAGGAATAGTCATGCATCATTCTACCCCACCTTAAGGTACATTTTCAAACACCAAAGAGAAAGGATGTGGCCAGCAATGATGGCTCATGCTTATAATCCCAGTCCTTGAGAGGTTAAGACAGGAGGATCACAAGTTCTTGACTAGCTGCAGCAACACCAGCGAGACCTTCCAAAACTTAGTGCAATCCTGTTTTCAAATAAAAGGGGCTGGGAGTGTAGCTCAAAAGCATAATACCCCTAGGTTCAATCCCCCTAAAACACACACACACACACACACACACACACACACACACACACGATAGGGTCTATACAATTTATTTTCACAAAATAAAGTTATTTTGCTCATATAAATAGAAACATCATATTACATATGAGACTCTTTCTCTATGATTTAACCAAACTAATTTTACTTAGAAAAATCACTTTGAGCATTCTGAAGGATGCAAAATGTATCTCATTGTTTTGATGTGTATTTCTCTGGTAATTAATGAGAATGTTTATAGCCTCCAGTACTTTGACCTCTAAGCATTAAACACCATTTGAAATATTTTGATCTTTTTGTTTGTTTTCTCCTCTCTTTCTGATTTATTTGATTTATTCATTATATTTTTATTTATTCCTTTATTCTGTTAAGCATTACAATCATCTTCTTTCAATCTATCAGTTCCTTAACTGTGAATATCATGTCGCCTATTTCATTATATTTAAATTAGTTAAGTCCACTGATTTTTCCCCGCATGCTTTATGACTTGACTTGTGTCCTTATCTACCCAAACCCATAGATATTCTATCTTTATTTCCTATTAATTAAAAAAATTGTCCGTTAAGTTTAGAACTTAATTAAATTTGACTTGACCTTAAAAATGAAAAAAGGAAGGCCCTATGTATTATTTTTATATGTGCTAGAAAAATAATTCCAAGGTTAAACATCTACTTATATCCTATCTCTTCTATCAAAATCTAGGAATCATTTGTATTCACTACTATGGCCTTGCATAATATTTTCACATTGGTAAGGTAGAATGAAGTGTACATTTTTTAATAATTTTTAATTCACATTACATTTAGAAGAAGTTACTCAGATTTTTTAAAGTCAACGACAGTTTCCTAAAAGAAGCTTTAAATGTGTGGATTAACATTTTTATTTTTTATGTAGTAGTATCTATGAACATCTTCTATATTTGCATTTATTTATTTATGTTACATTTTTTACTATTTTGACATGTTCCCCATAAAAGTTTAAATATGATTTGTTGACATAATTTTCAACAAGTTTATTTTCTATTATATTATCTAGTTAGTTCCTTTTTATGTAGAAATTTTTATTAACTTTTACACATTGATCTTATAGTCATCTACCTTGGGGAAATAGTTTACATCTAATGTAAGTTTTCTTAAAGTTTTTGTATCTTCTTTGTGGAGGTCTATGTCATCTCTAAATACTCTATGTTACTTATTTTTTATAATCTCCTTTTTTTCTGCATGTCTTTTCATCTGTCTATATATAAAAGTGACCAGGCCTAAAATTAATATACTTATAGTAAACTTTCTAATTATTTTAAATTTTTTCTTGTATTTTTATCTTAAAAAGATCTTAAATTTATCCCTTACATAGTATCCACATATATAAGGAAGCAGAGATTGATAACTATATATGATTTTCATCTAGCAAAAGAGGAAAGCAAGAATATCTATGTACATATATTACCTTATACAAATAGATACATAAATTTATAAGTACAAATGACAGCATATATCCATAGAAAAAATAAGTAGGTAGATATCCATTACACATCTGTATATATATATATACTTTGTTATTCCATTATATAACTTGTATATTTAGAACCTAACCTATTTGATTATGGTATAATATTTTAGTGTAAAATTGGATTACATTAGAAAATATATTATTTAGGATTTTATATCTAAATCAAGAAATAAATTCAATGTATAATTTGCTTTCCCTGAATGATCATTATCTGAAGTTTTAAGCTAAGTTGTAGTAGCCTATTTAAAAAAATTGTCACTTTTCTGCTTCTTATAAAATAAATTAACATTTACTTGTGCAAGTGTATATTATTACTATATTTTTGTGGTACTGGATATTCAACCCAGGGGAAGTGCAAACTTCCTGAATAAGTGTCTCAAATAACGAGATTATCAGTGTAAGATACCATGCCTGGCTTTTAATTTTATATTACTACTTAAATTGTTAGAACTGAGCCCTACAATCACCTGGGATATGGTCCTTACTGGTAGAAACCTTTTGTCTACACTTTTTAATTTTTCTACTTTTTAAAATCTATCTATATACCCTTGTTCTCCCTTGTTCTGTAATAAATATTTATATTTATTTTAAATGTATATATATTTTAGTCTAGAAATTATTGTAAATTGTGTGAAATTTTAAATTATTTATTAATATGATTGTATAAATTTCTTTTTCAATTTGTCTTTAATTTTCTTTTGCATCATCTTTTTCCCACTATTTATACATTGAAGAGGTATATCTGTATTTTCTAAATATTTTATTAATAACTCACTTGATTTTGATGATATTCAATTTTTACTTTTAATTTGTTTCCTTATGATTTTTATGATTTTTTAATTTTTATATTACTATTGTTTAATATATATATATATATATATATATATATATATATATATATTACTTTAAATTTAAAAATATATATATATTACTTTAAATTTTCTCATTCTAGCCAAGCTGAGACTCGGGAGGCTGAGACAGGAACAGGAGGACAACAGGTTCAAGCAAGAACCTCATAAACTTAGGGAATCTCCAATTCAACATTAAATAAAACCAAAAATATTGAGTGTAGCTCAGAGGTAAAAATCATCTGGGTCCAATCCCCAGTACCACAAAATAATAATGATGAGGATAATGATGATTTTGATGATGATGATGATGATGATGAAACCAAAATACAAAAATAATGCATGTGTACCTATGTTCTTAGCTGCACAATTCACAATTTTCAGACTATGGAACCAGCCAAGATGTCCATCAACAGATATATGGATTACAAAACTATGAGATATGTACACAATGAAATATTACTCAGCCATAAAGAAGAACAAAATTATGTCATTTTCAAGGAAAAGTGATAGAACCTGAACATTTTGTTATAATGTTCTCTAGGTCCTTCCATTTGTTTATAAATGACATAGTTTTATTCTTTATTGCTTGGTAGAATTTATTGTGTGATTGACTTTGATATGTTTGTGAATGTACATCATGTACATTAGAAAATGTCTGGATTTGTTTCTGAGTCTTTTATTTGGGTCCTTGTGTTTGTTTTTGTGCTAATACTATGCTGTTTTTAATATTTTGTATTTGTACTATAGTTTGATTATCAGGTATTTTAATGTCTTCTGCATGAATATTGTTGCTGAGAATTACTTTGGCTCTTCTGGTTTTTTTTTTGTTGTTCCATGTGAATTTAAGGATTAATTTTTTATGTCTGTGAGGAATGAACTTGATACTTTAGTGAGTATTGTGTTGAATCTGAAAATCACGTTTGAAAGCATGTCCATTTTAATATTTATTGTACCTCTTTACAAGAATAAAATAGCTTTTAAAGCAAGGAAGGGCTAAATGTGTGACGTGTGTCTGTATGCCTCTACCATCTTTTACCTCATTAAGATGCACCAATAAAAATATAATTCCACTGTGTGTGTTTTCCATAATTTTGTCATCTATTAATCTGTTAATGGACACCTAGTGTGCTTCCACACTTTTCTATTGTAAACTGTTCTACTATCAACATAGTTACACCTATATTACTGTTGTTCTGTTGTTTCAACCTTTTTGGAAAGATACCAGATCATATGGTGGGTTCACTGCCTGTTTTTTAAGGAATCGCCACATTGATCTCCATAGTGGCTGAACTAGTTGGCAATCTCACCAACAATGTAGAAGTTTCTCTTTAACCACATCCTCACCAACATTTATTGTTATTTGACTTCTTGATGATTGCCATTCTGACTGGAGTTATATGAAATCACACTGTCATTTCGATTTTCATCTCCCTGATTACTAATGACGTTGAACATTTTTTATGTATTTATCGGTCACTTGTATCTCTTGTGAATTGTCTATTCAATTTCTTCAGCCATTTCTTGATTGAATTGTCTCTTATATTCATTGTGTATTCTAGATGTTGGTCCTCTATCAGAGGGGTATCTGGCAAATATTTGTCCTATGGGCTTTATCATTAGACTCTTGATAGTTTCCTTTGACTTGAAGAGACTTTTCCTTTAATTTCAGCTAAATTAATAATTTTTGTTTTAATTTTATGAACTTTGAGAGTCTTGTTGAAGAAGTTTCTTCCTATGCCTGTAAGTTGGAGTGTTGAAACTTTGCCTTTCCCTAGTAGCTTCACAGTCTCTGGTCCAACTTCCATGTCTTTGATCTATCTCAAGTTGATTCCTATGGAGGGTGAGAAGTGAGGATTTAGTTCCATTTGTCTACAATGAAATAAGCAGTTTTCCTGTAATTTGTTAAAAAAAAAAAGGCTGTCTTTTCTCCATATGTGTTTGACACCTTTGTAAAAAATCATTGACTGTCAATGTGTAGATTTTCCTCTATATCTTCTCTTCTGTTACACTGATCTATATGCTGGTTTTGGTGACAATAATATGCTGTTTTTATTTATTTCTATAGCTCTATAGTATCATTTGAAGTTAGGAATTGTGATGCCTCCTGCATAGTTCTTATTGCTGAGAATGCTTTGGCTCATCTGGGCCTTTGTTCCTCCATCTAAAATTTCTGACTGATTTTTCCAAGTCTATGAAGAATGGCATTGGTATTTTGATAAGGATTGCATTGACTCTGTATATCTGTTTTTGTATAATGTCCATTTTAATAATATTTATTCTTCTAGCCAAAAGCAAGGGATATCTTTCTATCTTCCAAGGCCTTATGAGTTTCTCCCTTTAGTGTTTTATAGTTTTTATTGTAGAGGTCTTTTACCTCTTTGTTTAGGTTTTATTCCTAGGTGTTTTATGAGATTCAAGTTACCGTGAATGGGTTTGTTTTTTGAATTTTTTTTCTCTGTGAATTTGTAGTTGGCATAATGAAAAGTTACTAATTTTTATAAGTTGATTTTATATCATGGTATGCTACAGAATTTGTTAATCTACTTCAGTAGTCTTTTAGTTGAGCTTTTGGTTCTTCTAGATATAGGATCATGTCATCTACAAAAGAAATATTTTCATTCTTCTTTTTCTATTTGAATTCTTTTGATAGCTTCTCTTGTCTTGTAAGACTCGGAAGAACTATATTTAAAAAAATTATGATAGTGGGCATCCTTATCTTGTTTCTGATTTTAAAGTAAATTCTTTCAGTTTTTCCCTGTTCAGTATAATATTGGCTTTGTTTTTATTGTATATTTCTTTAATGATGTTGAGATACGTTCTTCCTATTTTTAATTTTTGCAGTATTTTAACATAAATGGGTGTTGGATTTTGTCAAATTTTTTCACACTTATTGATATGATTGGATGATTTTTTTAGTTATATTTATATGGTGAATAGTATCTATTGATTTGCTTATGTTGAAAAAGCCTTTGCTTTAATTGGATAAAACCAACTTTGTCATGGTGTACAATGTTTTTTGTGCTTTATTGGTGCATTATAATCTCTCATCATAATGTAAATCATGTTGAAAATAACATACATGCACACTCTTGGTGCCCCCTTCCCCATTTTCCTTCCTTTCAATATGAAGTACCAAGATTTACATTTGTATATATTCACATGTATACACATAGTTGGTAGTAGTATTTCTAATAATGAATCTAAGTCTTCCTTCACCCTTACAGTTACATCTGCTCCCTGGCTCCCATAGATTTTTTTTAATTCTAGAACTTTTTTTTTCTTATTTCTCCCTTTGTTTTATGATACAGTCCTCACTCAAGAGTGTATTGTATCATCCTGTTTCCATATTTTTATAATTTCTTTTGGTCTTCCTGCTGTTGTTATTTTTATTCTCTTTTGGTTGTAAAAAGATTCAGGGAATTATATTGAGCTTTTAAATTTGCTGGTGCTTGTTTTGTGGCCAAAGATGTAGTCTATTTTAGAGACAGTTCCTGAGTAACTGAGAAGAATGTGTATTCAGGTGTTCTGGTTAAAATTTCTGTATATGTATGTCTATTAGGTTCATTTGGGTTTTAACTTTTTTAAGTGTGAAGAGTCTTTACTCATCACTTGTTTGAAAAATTGATCTAGGTGTCAGTGGTGTGTTGAAGTCTCCCAATATTATTGCATTTGAGTTTATTTGAGACCTGAAATCCTAAAGAGTTTGTTTTACAAATGTGGTTGCACCCATATCTGGGGCATAAATGATTACTATCATTATATCTTCTTGTTGAATTGTTTCTTTTGCTAATAGGAAGTAATCTGCTTTGTATCTTCTGATGTGTTTTAGCTTAAAATTTGTTTCTTTGGATATGAGCTTTGCTAAGTCTGTTTGTTTTTGGTCTCTCTTTGCAAAGTATATCTTTTTTCATCCTTTCATCTTTACCATATATATAGATATCTTTGGCTGTAAAGTTAGTTTCCTGCAATCAGTATATTGTTGAATTATGTTTTTTAATCTACATTGCCAGTCTATGACTTTTAATTGTGGATTTAAGATATTTAATATTCATTATTATTATTAAATATAATTTTGGTTTTCTGTCATTTTGAGTTCTATTTTTTTTTTTTTTTGTGGTACTGGGGTTCCTGGAAGCCCTTCTACCTCCGGACTACACTCCCAGACCTATTTTTGCATTTTTATTTGGAAACAGGGTCTCCTAAGCCACCGCGCGGGGCTAGCTTCGAACCTGCGCGATCCTCCTGTCTCTGCCTCCCAAGCGCGGGGATTACAAGCGTGCACCACCACGCCCGGCCTCTATTTTCTATTTAATGTAGTGTTGTTTCTACTTTTCTTAGTTGCCCATCTGGTGGAGTTCGTCTTTTCTCTGGTTCTGGAATTGGCTTCCTTTTTCTTCCTTATGATTTACTTTTTTAGTATTTTCTCTAGTTCTGGTTTAGTAGTCATTATTTTTTTTAAGATTCTGATTGTCTTAGAATGTTTTCATTTCTCCATCAGTTTTTTTTTTTTCTTGGTCCATTGTAGTCATACATGTTTATAAGGCACAATATGGTAGAGGCATAGATGTACACATCACTCATTTAGTCCTTCCCCAATTCCCACTTCATTTTCTCTACACTTGCTCCTTCTCATGTTTCTCTTACTTATTGATATTAATATATTTATAAATGTACATATTGTACATTAGAGAATTTCCCTCTTTCTACCTCCAATATTCCTCCTTTAGTTTACCTTATTTTCTCATCAGTGTTGAGTGATATTTTTGATGGATTGAGCAGTCTTGATTGAAAATTATTTTATTCCAGGATCTGGATTACTTTATACCAGTCCATACTGGCATTCATGATTTGCGTTGTCTGGAGTGATTCTAATAGTTTTGCCCCTGGATGTCACTCATTCTTTTGTTCTCACAATTTTTAAGATGATTTTCTTGGCCTCTATATTAGTTATTTTAATTATTATGTGGCATGAGAATGCCTTTTTAAAATTTTGTCTTACTCGTGTTTGCATGTCTCCTGTGCATAAATTTCAAAGTCTTTTTTTATATTTGGAAAATTCTCTAAAATTATTTCTTTGAAGAGGTTTTTGAAACCTTTGGTTTATGCTTCTAAACTTTTTTCAATGCTACTTATCTGCAAGTTAGGATCTTTTATATTGTCCCATAGTTTTTAGATGTTTAGGTTGTATTGTTTTAATGTTTACTGCATACTATTGATTGTGCTTTTAGTTTTGAATGAACTGTCTTCCAAATGTTATACTCTGTTTTCTATGTGGTCTGGTCTGCTAGAGTTGATTTCTGTTGCAGTCTTTAATTTATTTATTGACTCTATATCATTCAAATCCTCTTTTTGGTTCTTTCTTAAAGATTTATTTTCCTGCTTCATTTTTGTATACTTTAGTGTCTTTCATAATATTGAAGATCACAATTAGGAATTCACTTTCTTGGATTTGCTACATATCAGTATTAGTAAATTTTTTTGTTTTTGAATTTGTGGGAATTTATTGTTTCCTTGCTGTTTCTTTTTCCCATATTTTAAGTGTTCTCCAGTTTGTGTTTCTGTTGTCTACACATCTCCTTCTTCTTTGTGATTGAGTCCTGTGTTATGATCTTGGTGATTGCAGCTCTGGATCACTACAAGAATAGATGTGGTCAGCTTCAGCTGCAGGATTCAGATAAGTTATCTGGTTTGCTGGGTCCCTGTCAGGCATGAAATGAAATGCCAACTGCTTTTAATGATGCTCTATAGTTGCTGGCCTCACAGCAATCTACAGTTTTTTCTTGAAGGTCTCTGGGAACTGTGCTGCTGTTAGCCATCAGCTTCACTGTGGCATGGCCAAGACAGTGCTTCTGCCACTGACACAGGTTTCTTTTCACCAAGTGAGATGTTTGGAGTTTCTTATAATCACCTATTCTTTATTCTATTTCTAATTTCACCATTTTTCCACTTTCATTGTTTAGTTGAGTTTTTCACTACTTTTTTTTCCTTGTCAAAAAACAATATACTGGTGATTGAATTTCAAGTCTCAAAGTGCTTGAATCTTACTGTCTATGCTGGTTCCAATATATATTTAAACCTATATTTTTCATATATAGAGAACATAGAATACTGTCAAGTGACAAACATGGTCAAAGCCCAACCTAAAATTAAGTTACAATAAAATAATTTTAAAAATTAGATGTATAAAAATGACTTGAACTTCTCAATAATATAAGAAATCAATTATATCATCAGTAACCAATTACAAAATGGTATTATCTCTAGGATAGTGAGGGGTGCCCTCTTAAACAGTATGTCAATGAGAAAATAAAAATGATAATGGAACATTTTAAATAGAATTATACTGAAATTTCATCTCTATATTTCAAAACCTAGAGAATTCAGCCAAAAGTAGCATGAATTAGAAAATTTATATACAACTATCAATATGTTTTTTAAATGAAAAATATAGTACTTTATAGATAAAGATGTAGCTTTGAATTTTATTTTTACATAAAGCATGTATTCTCAATACTGCTTCAATATTAGAATCAACTCTGGATCAGATTTAAAAATAATAATTCTACTGACCTATGCTAGAGGTTTGGATTGATGTAACTATACATAAATAAAAATATATAGCATATAGCTGAATGTGGTGGTACATGCTTATAATCCCACTACTTGTGAGATTGAAACAATTTAAAGGAAGCCAGTTTCAAAATAAAAAATAAAAAATGCTAAAGGTTTATCTCAGTAGTAGAGATTTTTTTTTTTGTACTGGAAGCCCTTCTACCTCCAGGCTACACTCCCAGACCTATTTTATACTTTTTTAAAATTTGGAAACAGCGTCTCTTAAGCCGGCGCGGCTGGCTTTGAACTTGCGAGATCCTCCTGTCTCTGCCTTGCAAGCCCGGGAATTACAAGCAAGCCACCATGCCCAACTGAGATCTTTTGGTTTAATCCCTTGTGTCATACACATGCACGCACACACACACACACACACACACACACACACACATTTATAATTTTTTCTGCAGTGCTGGACATTGAATTCAGAATCTTTCACATGGTAGGCAAGTTCTCTACCACTGAGCTACATCCCCAGTCACAGACAGAATTACTATATTACTATATTTAACAGTCTCAATTTTTAAAATTTTTTATTGGTGCATTGTAATCATACATAATAATGGGTACAAGATGGTTGAACCATACATGAACACACCACACTTTTTTTTGTAGAAAAAAATAAGACAAAAGCTATGATTTCAGGATAGCATGTTATATTTTATAGCTAAAACAATATCCTATTCCAAAAAGAAGAGATTGATAATTTGACTAATACAATTCCTTTAGTAAATAGTAACCAATACTGATTTAATGGTCTATAATATTCTTCAGTTTCATTCATTTTTCTGTAAATGACATAATTTTGTTCTTTATGGCTGAATGAAATTCCATTGTGTACATTTCCCATAATTTTGTAATCCATTCATCTGTTGATAGACATCTTGGCTGGTCCCATAGTTTGGCAATGGTGAATTGTGCAGTTATGAACATAGATATGCATGCATTAGTTTGGTAGTTTGGTTTCCTTTTGTTTGGGTAGATATCCAAAAGTAGTATTGCTGCATCATATGGTAGGTTTGTTCCCGTTATTCTGAGGATCCTGTATACTCTTTTCTAAAATGATTTCACTAAGAGGTTAGTCAGTCACAAAAAATAAGAAGTTGGATGCTCTCCCTAATATGCGTAAGCTAGGTAGAAAATGGGTCATAGTGAGGATCTTTACATGAGGAAGGAAAAACTATAGAAGAACAAATATGGAGACCTAACTGAGGGGAATGGGAGGGAGAAAGAGAGAAATTACCTAATGTACATTATGTACATTTACGACCATATCAAAGTCCATCATTATGCCAAACATGAGAAAAAGAGAAGGGGAGGAAATGGGGTGGGAACTGGGTAAGGGCTAACTGGGTAATGTGTGCATGTATGTCTCTACTATCATGTGCTCCATTACAATGTATGACTACAATGCACTAAAAATTTTTTTCTAAATTTAAAAATAATTTGGCATCTAAGAAATAAAGGTCTAGCCGGGCATGGTGATGCACGCTTGTAATCCCTGCGCTTGGGAGGCTGATACAGGAGGATCGCACAGGTTCGAAGCCAACCTCAGCTACTTAGTGAGGCTTTCAGCAACTTAGTGAGACCCTGTTTCCAAATAAAGTATAAAAAAGGTATGGGAGTATAGCCCGGAGGTAGAAAGCCTCTGGGTTCCACCCCCAGTACCACCAAAAAAAAATTAATAAAATAAAATAAAGGTCTATAATAAATCATATATATATATATATATATATCTATATATATATATGCATCTTTCGATTTGTATATATATACATATAAAATTAACTCAGTTAAAGTGAGTTTATTCAAATAGTGCTCATTAAAGCATTTTTATTTATGTTAAATGCTCAAAATCATATTGAGTGAGGGTTTTAAAAAATATAGAGTTTAGGTTCAATTAGTCACCATCCGAGAAGTTGCAGAAACAGTGAGCTATTAAGCATATTCTTTGGGCTGGTTAAGAGGAATAAGATTAGTCCAGCATTTGACATATCATTCTAAGCTTTCTTACAATACAACCTGTAACAAAACTTGGCTTTTCTGAGCCACTGGTAATAAACTTGTTTACTTTTATGCCAAGAAGTTTGTAAAGCTTACACCAAAATCTGTAGGTAGCTTTTGCCCAGACCAGCTTTGCTGGGTTAGTACTGAGGGACCTGAAGTTCTTGTAAGATTGTCTAAAATAAAATAATATGTCAGCAGGGCCTATGATGCATCTATGTGTGCTAAGTGTGTCTGTGACAGGATCAAGTATTTTTTATTATCAAAAGCAGAAAACCATTGTGAAAGTGTTGAAGGCACAAGCAGCACAGAGTCAAGAAACAGAATTGTAAAAAAAAAGGTAAAGATTCCTTGGGTAATAAAATAAAATATATTTTATATACATTATAATCCTACTGTTTAAAACATTTTGTCATATATATTTCTACAATATAATGCCAAAATAGTACAGCAATGATATTTAGGCAGTCAAATGAGTGCTTGTTCTTTTTCTTTCTCTTGCTTCACTTTTAACTATTTTTTTTAAATTTCTGTATTGACTCTATCCAATCTGTTTACAAGAATCCATGAACATTTAAATAAAGGATGCTTCTAGATGTAGTAAGGCCAGTCAACTTTGCCACACTCAGACCTGGCCATAAGATAAACCCAGAGGCTGCTTAGATAGAGCCAGATTCTCCTCTCCGTGAATCTGAGTCTGTTCTGCCAAGTGGGCAGTAAATTGTCATACAGAAGACAGCCCAAAAGGAAGTGTGTTCCAGTAGATGGAATTAAACACTATAATGACAAGAATATGAATTATGTTCATAATGTAGTAACTTACTTTCTGTTCAACTTTGAAAAAGTAATTTAACTTATGTGTTTCGGTTCCCATTAAATTGATGGTAATAATCTTTCTTTGTTAACAAAGTGCTTTGAAATCACTGTGTGACAAGTAATATATTACCAGAAAGTATTCTTATTTCACCCAGCATTGTAACCTCTGGGGAAAAAGATCTATGCATCATTGTGAATATTTCAATGTACAATGCTGGCCAAAAAAAGGAGGCTATGATTGAGAATGATATGGAGAATACTATAATGCTCTTCTGTAAGTCAGTGTTATGAACTCACCTTGAATGTTGAATTGACTAATAGTACATTTACATCAATGGAATAAAAAATGTAAGGAAGTTTCAGAAAAAGCAGAATGAGACCTTAGTTGTATAAGAGGCAGGAAAAACAAAGGTAAAGGAACTTAGTACACAATTGTAGAATTATATTTCAAGCAATGCAACAAAACTGTAGAAAATAAATATAAATGAAGAAAAAGACCATTTCTATTATATAGGAATTTGATATTTAACTCAAGGGCTTTTAGTATAAATAAACTGAAGTAGCATCTTACCGAGTCAGTTCCCAGCATAGTATGGAACACATCATCCGTGTGGTAGCAGAGAGAATATATAAATTGTTTAGAGATATATTAAAGCATAAGGGTAGTTTAAATATTTGTAAGCATTCTAATTTGTGTTGTTAATGGTACAAGATTCTCCTTTGGACATGAATACCATTAGTATAGAGTCACCTTTATCAAATCATGAATTGGTATGGCACCTCCCTGGTAGAGAACACCTGTGATCTAGGAAAACCATGCAGTCAAACAGAAGCACTTTCCTAAATTAACTACATTTTAACAAAAAGGAATAAATAAGCTGAGCATGGTGGCACACGTTTGTAATCCTCGCACTTGGGAGGCAGAGACAGGAGGATTGTGTAGGTTCGAAGCCAGCCTTGCTGGCTTAAGAGACCCTGTTTCCAAATAAAAAAAAACATAAAATAGGCCAGGGAGTGTACCCTGGAGGTAGAAGGGTTTCCAGAAACCCCAGTACCACCAAAAAAAAAAAAAAAAAAAAAAAAAAAAAGGAACAAAAAAGAAGTGAAAGTTAGTGTATAAGAGGAATTGTGGCACATACCCATAATCACAGTATTTTCTGGGGCCTGACTCCACAATTTTTGAGTGGATCTCTTTCTAATTGTGTACTACTTTGTGTTCATCAAAAGGAGAATAACTACCAAGAAAAAAAAAAAAAAAAAAAACAACTGTGTCCAGAAGGACTAAAAGCCAGCCCTGTATTAGTATTTTTTTTATTTTTTATTTTTTTTTTGGTGGTACTGGGGTTCCTGGAAGCCCTTCTACCTCCGAGCTACACTCCCAAACCTATTTTTACATTTTTATTTGGAAACAGGGTCTCCTAAGCGCGATTCTCCTGTCTCTGCCTCCCAAGCGCGGGGATTACAAGCGTGCGCCACCACGCCCGGCGTGTTAGTATTCTAAATAAAAGATTTCAAGACTCACCAAGAGTTTAGGCTGCCAAGGGTTCAGAGTAGATAGTTAACCAGTTCAGTTGGATTTCATTGGTAATAAAACTTTTCCTAGTAGAAGAACATTAAAAAGAATTTCCAGACTAGTATCATGACTATTCTGGATTAAATAACTAAGTTACCATCCTACCTGAAGTAGAGGAACACTACTTCTATACATTTCTAGAAGCTACTTTCTCTGTTTTCAGAGAGAATATAAGGCAGAGGAGAATAAAAAACAGAGCAAAAAAGATTCAGAACGTTTTTAATTGGTGACTGACACTTTGTGAAAAAAGAAAAAGGGCATAGACAATTCAGATTTTCTGAGAGTATGTAAATAGAGTTACAAAAAGAAAATCACCATCCTATTGCTGGCTCTGAAAGGCAAATTAAAATAATCCAATAGTGATCATATTTAATTGAATTAAACTATAAAGTATTTAAAAATAGCAACTATGCTACATGGTTATAGCAATTTAAGGTTCACCACCCCCACCCCTTCCCTCAAAAAATTAAAACTTGATTGAATTAACTATATATATATATATATATATATATATATATATATATATCGCAGTATGTATAATATACTATATATAATACACAATATATATATTTATATATTATATATTTATATATTATATTATATTATATATATAAAACACAATAAATTTTTTTTGTGTATATATATATACACACAAATATGTTATATATATATATATATACACACAAATATGTTAATGAAAGGTTTAAAGACATTTAACTCTAAAAAAGAGATTTGTACATTTTCTACTGTAATTAATTTCTAAATAGAAAAAAACTTCTCTATTCACAATTCTAATACCAAATATGTCTTCTTTTCACATGAATGAACACTCCATTTCTCTGACACTGAGTGTCCTAAAATTTAATTCTGTTTGATTTCTACCTGACTTTTAGCACCAATCATAGAAACCTTTGTGGTTAAGATTCAGCCCCAGGGGACTGATGTAGGTGCCAATCACAAATAGAGGGTCCTTCACACTTATATAGGACTTGGCAACAAACTGGTAGTCCCAACACCCCTTCTTGGGTTTGATAATTGCTATAACTGTTTATAGAACTTAAGAGAACATTTTACTTACTATTACTGAATTATTAGAATAGTGATTATAAAGAATACCAGTAAATAGTACAATGAAGACGCATACAGGATAAGTTCTGGAGGGTCCTGAGTGGGAGTTTCTGTCCCTGTGTCATTAGGTACATCATCCTCCTTGGTACCTGATTAGTTAAATTATTTGACCACTGGGGATTAACTTGATCTTCAGCTTTTCAAATTGGAACTAAATGTCCAACATCTCACCACAAAATTTATTCCTGTCATCCTAGAAGAGTCATCTCATTAGCTGAAAACAAGTCACAGTTGAAAATGGTTTATTATGAATAGCAAAGAATACTTCTCTTTCCCTTATCACTCAAGAAAATCCAAAGCTTCTATCACATCCATCATTCAGGAAGTTGCAAGGGTATCAGAAGCTCTCATCCAGGAACCCAGAATGAGGAGCAAATATCTATTTATGACTAGTTCACAACCTCACAACCAGAGATTAAAACTGAAGAATTTATGTGCTAGGACTCCAGCATTTGGTGATGAAGGTTAGAATGGGCTTCAGAGAAGAGGCATTCCTTTCACTCGGTTTAGAAAGAAAGCAACTGTAGTTGCAGCTAAAAATAAAAGAAAAATAAAAAGAAGAAATATGTTTTAAATTAATATTCAAATGATTTTGAAATATTCAAGGAGAGCTACTGTGAGCATCAGTAATTACACCAAAAAATGAGTAAATGTTATAATTATAACTGCAGTAAAAATTATCCAGCAGTTCCAGAAAGGAGCTCTGCACAGCATATTGATCAGTAGTTATAGGACTTTCCTTAAGGGTAAAAGGAACATGAAGAGATCTTAAATTCAGTTTTTCACACGGTGGATGTTCCAGTGGCTGAGACACACGACCATACAAGTAGCAAGCACCATGAATACTGGCCCCTACTGTTTACATGAAATGTAATAATATTACATTAATATATATATATATATATATATATATATATATATATATATATCTTGGATTATACCATGGGGACAAAAACTGCTCTCTATAGCCCTCTAAATGTTTCAATTCAAGCAAGTCTGCTAAGGAAGTTTGGGTTAGAATCACTGTTCTCCACTTAATAGTCCCAGCACAATTCTAAAATCATGCTAATCATATTGTAAATATTAAGACTCAGATAATTAATTTAGATTTATGACAGTGATAGAAGAAAAAGCATAAAATTCATTCCTGTCATCCTGGCTGTTTCTCTGTCTTTGTGTTCTTCTATTACCTGAAACTTCACCAACCTGCATTCACAGTCTCTGCCCAATTTTCTCAGTCCTATTTTGACCTCAGAAGTGCCTAAGCAGGCTACTGTGAGTCTCTGCTATTCCTCTTCAATATAGCTCCTCAGTTCTGTATTCTAGGCCATCTCTCATCAGACCGTGCAAACCCAAAATGATTTTCTCAGACTGGCCATCAAATATCAGCATTGACTACCAATTTATTTTTTCTATTTGCACACTACATTTTTTAACCAAATAATCAACTCCATCTACTTTGTGTCACTATACATATATGTTAATACTTTCATGATAACTATGTGTTTTACCAATCTCTCAGCTAAAAATCTAATGATATGTGTAAACACACTCCATTCTATAATTTACATTTTGTTCTCAATTGATTTATTGAATTCTACCATTGTCCACTTTACTTAGATTTTATGTTTTTTTTTTTTTAGAAAATGCTGTGTCTTAAGTATATTTGCAGTTCCCAAGCTACCTAGTATACTATAATGTGTTTGAAGTTGAATACATATTTATTGGTTGAATAAATGAAGGAATAAGCAGTTGAATTACTGAGTCTCCAGATAGGATTGGACTGAGAAGTTCTTGGAAATTTAGATGTCTAGTAATAAACTTTGATAGATTGAGAAAATTTGCTTTTTGTATTTTACATTTGTTAGGCTTATTTAATGCAGCAAACTACAAAATTTATTTATTTTTCTTGTGATTTTAGTGGAGTTTATAATCTAATGGAAGCAGAGAAAATAAACCAGTAAACATCAAAATAAATAATAAGATTTAAGATTAATTTCGGCTACATACATATTGTATACATTATATATCAGCAGTTTATTGATGATTCTAAGTTATGCAGAAGAATATAAATATGAATCATTTCCTTGACCACTGGTTTCAAAACCATTCATCTAAATCTCCTTATCCTGTCTTTTAATAATACATTGGGAATAAATCGTAAGTTTCCTGGTGATACACCTACAAAAAAACAAGCAATTTTAAAACTTTGATTTTAAACTTAATTTACATCACTTTTACTTCCCTTTCTTTGGTACAATTTTTAGCAAGGGTTGATTACAATAAATAGAGAAAACAAGTATATATTTTGGCTTTCACGAACCTCAACCTATTTTGCTGATGGTATCATTTAAACGTGTGGGTTATTCCTTTTCATGCAGTGTGACTCAGTCAACTTGCCTGGGTGACATTTTCTCACATTCAAGAAGCCTTCTCCTTCTCGAGATTCTGCCATTTCTTTCTAGTTTCCTCCTCTGCTCAGAGAGGTACAGGAACTCTCTTAAATTTGATGCCTAGACAAAAGTAAAAATGTAAACATAATTGTCTTCCTCTTGTAGGAAGTTCATCTTAAAATTTCATTGATTTCTAAAGAAAAAACCAGGTGAATCCTTCCCACTTTAGATAAGGCACTTTACTGAACGTCATCCCCCTCAATGACTATCACCCATCCAAACTAGTTCTCTCTTCACTGTATCACTTTTCTTTCAAAACTCCAGTTGCATCTAGTTTTTGCATACTGGGAAAAACAAAATCTCACAATACAAACATGTATTTAAAATTTTCTACTTGTAAATACAGTTCTTTCAAGTGGGAACATACTCAGACTCCTTGGCAACTATTTCTTCTGTGCTTTTAACTTTAGTCCTTTATGCTTAGACAACTGAAATGTCCAAGTCTTCATATCTGTAATATTGTGATATAATAACTAGCTACTGCACTTTGGTTTTCAACTCCAGTTCTTGATTTTTACTCATAAAATCTATGTAATTTCCTAAATTATAAGTGCTATAGGAGTGTATTTTTGTAATATAGGTTTTTGTTCTGGGTTTTGCACATGACTAAAAATAAATAAAGGTATTCTCTTGTTATTGGTAACAGGAACCTTTGAACTACATCTGAATTTATGTTAAGAAAGTGGCTTCTGGAAAGTCCATAGAGATGGCAGAATTGTAGCCAGTTGGAATCCAGCATGAAATTAGAGTGCTGAAACTTTTATGTAACATGTCTCCTCTGCTCTCCTACCTCTTTCAAGGGAAAAGAGATGGAGACTGAGTACACTTTCAATGACTAGAAATTCAATTAGTTATGACTATGTAAGGAACCCTCCATAAGAATCCTAATTGAGTGAGAAGAGTTTCCAAAATGATGAAAATACGGAAGTGTCAGAGGGAGGCACACCTGAAGAGGTACAGAAGCTACACATCCCTTGGCCTACTTTACTCTGCTTATTATTTCTGTTCTTGAGTTGCATACCTGATAATAAACTAGAAAATATAAGTATCATGCTTGTCTGAGTCATGTCAGACATTCTGGCAAGATGTGAAACTTCATGTAGAAAACATAAAAATAGTTGATCAGAAATAGTGGAGACCCAGACATAAAAAACGACATCAGAGCCAGGCGTGGGGGCGCACACTTGTAATCCCCGCACTTGGGAGGCAGAGAAAGGAGGATAGTGCAGGTTTGAACACGGAGTGCTGGCTGAAGAGGCCTGTTTCCAAATAAAAATGTATAAAAATAGGTCTGGGAGTGTAGCCTGGAGGTAGAAGGGTTTCCAGGAACCCCAGTACCACACACACACACAAAAAAATTACATCAGAAATGCATTACAATTATATACATATGTGAGAATACCAGTGCCAATCTCAATATCATGTCTGGGGAAAGTGAGGGAGTGGGGAGAAAGCTGAAGGACAGCTAACTAAATGCTGTGTGCCTGTATGTCACTATCACTCTGAACAACATTATACAATTCACCAATAAAAGTTTGTAAATATATATCTATATATATCTATATATCTATCTATATATATATACATATGTATGTATATATATGTTCTATATATATATATAAACTAAGTATATATAAACTATATACCTCTCTATATACATATATTTAAATTTATTATTTTTAAATATATAATTAAAACACACATATATATATATATATATATATATATATATATATAGAGAGAGAGAGAGAGAGAGAGAGAGAGAGAGAGAAAGAGAGAGAGAGAGTCTTGATGAACTGAGCTCTTTACTTGTGGGGCCTGATGTTAACTAGTTCCACATAGTCAGTGTCAGAATAAGGTTGAACTGAAAGATAATTCATTTGGCTTTTTAGAATTGAGAAGTGCTTGATGTGGAAGAGCTTCACACATTTGTTGCTAAGTAGTGCTATGAATGTAGAAGTAAAATGATTTTTTTGTCATCTATTTCTCTTTCCTCACCTTCCTTCTCTGTGAATCTAGAAAAGTTTAAAGGTTTTTTTTTTTGTATTGTTGCTATTTGCATAGCTGTCATGATGGAGACATAATCTAAGACAAAAGGTATAAAGGTAAAAAAATGGGTCAAAACCATAACTACCTGAAGATATTTATGAAAGTATCATTCATGTATTCATCATCCTTTTAATCCCATGAAGGTAATATTTTTTTCAGATAGGCACTGATAGAAAGTAAAGATGTACCATATCTTTGGAGAGACAACCTCTCTACTCTTTATTTATATTTATTTGGTGAGCTTTAATGTTGGAGATGATTAGGGCCTAATGGTTTGCCCAATACAGATACACACAACCGATGAAATTGTAACTTATCAAAATGAAGCTGAGATGTGGAAATTCAGTCCTAGATACACTGCCTCATGTTTCCCTCCATCCCCATGCTTCTAGGCTTGCCTTCCATCATCTTGTGTACTGTTTTCTTATAATTAACCTTATGATTCATTGAGAAAGTGCATCCTTACTGGCACAAGAGGAAAAAAACAATGAACTTTTTAATAGTGGCAATAGTCTAAGTAAAATGCAATTTTCAGGGCTTTGCTTAAAACTACTCTAGCCAGAGAAGGGATGGCTTCTTTGCTTGTTTGTTACAAGTAAAAACCAAGGAATGAAATTTCGTTTGCTTCTCTTATGCTCTTTTTTCTCCCTGGATCTTGCTTCTAGAAGACAATTTTTTGAGAATAATGACTTCTAACAATAGAGGGAATGAAATGAAATATTAGTTATAGACATATTAGTAACATATTGGAAGGACAAACTTTGTTTCCCCTCAACTGTGTTAACAATTAAAGTAAAAGAAAGCATAATTATTAAGCTTTCACCATAATAGAATATTCAAAGACTTGCACTGGATAGTTTATGTATTAGAGAGCTATCAAATAATTTTAACAACTGAAGTCAAAGTTGACAAAGAAAAACAGTGAGAGGATAGGGTAAAATAGAAGATAAATTTTCCATGTCCACCTCAAAATCTGAGAGGATTAAGTGTGTCAAAGTAACATTTGCATAGGAGATAAAATGCTAGCACAAGTGTAAAATTCTATTTTATTTAATAAATACCTGTCACATTCTAGTTTTCCATCAGATTGGCATTGAAGGAAAGACTTGAAAATATTATCACATTTAATCTTCATATCAAGCATGTGAATTGGGTACTATTTTTTTTACAAAGCTGAAATTGGAAGCAATGAGAGTTGGTAAGCAACTGTCCATGTTTATGCAACGAGGAAGGGATGGGGGCAAAGAATTAGTGAAAATAGGCCAGCATAAGAAAGTAAGCTGTCATTGAGGAGGGAGAAGGGAAGGTGCCAGCGGAAGTTCACCAAATGCCGTGTGAATGTATACTCCTAACACTTCGAACTCTAATGTGTCACTATAATACCCTATATTATAATAGTAAAATAAAAATGGCAGTCTCTAGTAGCCCATACCAGTCTGTAAGAAGAAGATCATGTGACTCTACTGGCCCTGAAGCCATCAAACCTTAGTTCAAATCCTGGTTCAGCCATGAGCCAGATGTGTGACCTTAGCTATGAGCCTCGGTGCTTTATTATCTGTCGGCCATTTAATTCAAATAACTTGGGAGAGGATAAAAAAATACATTATAGGGATAAGGCCAGCACTGAGAAATATTACTTATGAATATTTCTATTAGATGTTAATAAAGAAAAGGAACAATCTCAATCCCCTTCAACAGAAAAGTCCACGAACCCATATTTGTTGTCTCATCTACTTTAGTAGGCCTTGAATTCTTTACTTTCAATATTACCCTCCACTTCCAAACCTGTATCTGGCTCAAAGAGTATCCTTTTAAAACAGTAAATATGATCATGCCTGCACAAAGTGTAAATCCTTCATCGGTTTCTCAAGATATTTGTGTTAAAATCCAAAGACCTTAGCAGAACTTACATAGCTCTTCATGGTCTGGTGGCTTCCCACATTACAATTCCATTTCAAATCACTTTTTTCTCATAATGCATGCTTACAAGTGAAAAAGGATGACAAAACCAATCAGCAACCTTCATACCGGTCATCCATTTCACAGGCATTTGTCAGATGGCTATTTAAGTTTCAGGAGAGTAAGAAAGCACACAACAATAATAGCTAGAGGTCCTTTACCATACATGCAAACATTTGTAATATTCACAGTCCAGTTGTGCTAGGCCAGAGGGATACATTGCCCAGAGACCAAAGAAGAACAGAAGTGTGACATAAGATGTATGGTATATTGAATAATGCTGACGGCAAAGATTCAGTGGCAAGGAGCTGGATGGGTGCTTCTCCAGAGAGTATGGTAGTGATATAATAGAAAGGTGCGCCTCTGTTTTACTCAGTGCTTTCTACATTTCACCAGAAAAACAATGCCTCCAGTCCATCCTGATGCTGTGTCTAGTGGCAGCCTGATGGAAGAGCACTTCCCTCGCCGCAGTGCTCTGATCTTCCTCAGTTACCTCAGGAGTATACTTTCATAAATTATAGTGTTGTTTTTTCTTTTCTTTTCTTTTCTTTTCTTTTTTTTTTTTTTTTGCAGTACTGGGGATAGAACCCAAGGGCATTCTACTTCCGAGCTATAACCCAGCCTTATTTTTTATTCTTTATTTTGAAACAGGGTCTCACTGAGTTGCAAAGGGTCTCACTAAGTAGCTGAGGCTCTCCCAGAACCAGGCCTCCCAAATGCTGGGATTACAAGTATGTACAACCATGCCCGGCTTAAATTATTGTTTTAGAAGCTGGACTACAGAAACAGTGATGCTACTAGCTTAGTTTGTTTTGTTACATTGTTTGACCAGCATCCCCAGAAACTTGGCATTCATGCAAGAAAGAAGGTTTCTGCAGATAACACTAAATTGCTCAGGTTCCCAGAAATCATGCTAGAAAGTAAGTATACTTCACAATAATGTGTTTCTGAATATTCTAGCCCAATCTAATACCCAATTTCCTGTTTTTAATTTTTAAAGGAAGGAAAGAGAAAAAAGAAGGGAGAGAATATGTAGGACAACAGTGTATCTAGTTAAATAAAAACCTATATTGTCCACATTTCCTTGGAGGAAAGATATATAACTGGAAGTCTACGGGAGATTTCTAAAAAGGATGTGCTTTTCCGATGTAGGTACTACTCTTTCTTTCTTATATGGCTTCTTTCTTCTGTTTCACTTGAGATGTAGATGTAAAACTGAAGATGGAAGAACAAACTTGTGATATAATTTGACAATAAGAATGAAATAAGCCATATGTGTTGAAAAGAAAGTCTAAAACATTGATGAGACTTAAGATCCCTTATAAGGGCCCTGGAATTTCTGTCTCTGCACATCATGAGGAGCAGATGCACACCTCAGCAACTCAAGAGCATCTCAAATTGAATAGAAGTGCAAGAGAAAATGTCGCACTTGCTCCACAGTTTGCTATAGTCCTCCAATATCTCCATCTCAGTATACTTCACTGTATCAATAAATCCTAGGAGGGAGTACTGAAGAATTTTCTATCACTTTTCAGATTCAATCTATAATCAGTACTGTATATTATCATGCCAAATTATTCTGCTTTTACCTGATAGTTTTCTATCATGTCCACCAGAAAATTGGAGGGTGAACTTGCCTGTCAGTCTAGATAAATATATAGTTATTGCAGTGACAGCAATACCCTCACCAACTTCTAACTGTACTTCTAGAACACATTCCTTCCCAGCTAACATAACTTTCTACCACTATCATCATCTTCTATCTTGAGATCACTGTATAAGTAACACAAAGCTTAAGTGTTCTTTGCAATCTGTAGGTATTTTGCTTTCACTAAGGACAACATTCAAAGTGTTTGCCAGTGCTTTCATTAAGGCAGCCTCTCTGAGCCCTGGCAGCCTTACGGGTCACACCTTAATATTTTTACTACTCTTACCTAACTTCTCCTTATTCTTAAATGTTTCTTTCTCCCATAAACCTGTTTTGGCCAATCCATTCTCTTTCACTCAAACTTCACCAGCAATCCAGACTTTCTTATCTCACTTTAGCCTTTACTTTTCTCTAGCAGTGCTTGTCATTAGAGTTCAAATGTTTGTTTGGGTAATTAAATATATCTTTTCTGAATCTAATGTTGTCGGGGTCCTTTCAGCTAGACCGGGATGGGGCGGTGGCTCAAGATGGCGCCTAGGCATGTTGCCAAGTCACGAGGCTCATGAGGCTGGCGGTGCCCTGAGCCTGCGCAGTGAGCCCTATCAGGCGCCCTATGGATGATCAGTGACACAGCGCCTCGTGCTACCACCAGCCCGCCTATGAGAGGGTTAGAAATGTGCATGCCCTAGCTGTGGGAAGCTTGGGGTTGGTGGAGTGATGAGGGAGGGGTTATGAGACTGATATATATTTGCCTGCTGTGCACATTGAAGAGGAAGCATTAAAGAGGAAGCATCATCAACAGACTCGGCATTTGTGTCTTCTTTCCTGGGGTTCTGCAGGTCAGAGCCTTAGGGACGGGACATAATGTATCAGAAAGACCGTTCACTTTGGCAGTGACAATAAAGTGCCTGGCACACAGTAACAGTATATAGTAATTACTCAGTACATAAATGGATTAACATTGAGAAATAAGTGGTTTGATTCTATACTGAAAACAGATTTTTGCATTGAAAACAGTTATATTATTTTGCTTTATAAAAGTAGACTATGTTCTATCTTGACTATACATTGGTAACTCACATGCAAGTATTATAATTGGGATGGTAGCAACATTTTGATCTATAATTTTTATTATTATTATTATTATTTTTTGGTGGTACTGGCGTTCCTGGAGGCCCTTCTAACTCCGGGATACACTCCCACGGGCTACACTCCCAGACCTATTTTTTAACATTTTTTTTGTGGAAACAGGGTCTCTTAAGTTAGTGAGGCTGGCTCCGAACTAGCGAGATCCTCCTGTCTCTGCCTCCCAAGCGCGGGGATTACAAGCGTGCGCCACCACGCCCGGCTTGATCTATAATTTTCTTACCAAAAAAAAAAAAAAAAAAGCTACTGGAAAGTAGCTGAGATACTTTAGTGAAGAACCTATTGCATCAGAAAGTGTAATTTCTCTTTCAGATTTGAAATACTTCAAAAGAGCCATGAACTTAAATTCCAAACTGTGACCTTCTAATGTAGCACAACTTAAAACTTGAGCAAACTACTTGAAGAAGTATATCACATTTTTTTAAATAATGGTCATTTTACTAAACTCTAATAATTGTAAAAAAGCATAATAAAAATAACAATTGTAGCATATGTGTAATATGTTAAAGTTTATGTAATATTTTAATTTTTAATACTCCATTTCCAAATAGAATTTTCAGATTAGGTTCTTTTTTGTTTGTTTAGAACTAATATTGTATTCTTATTCTAGCTCTTCAAAACATTCACTAAGTACAAATTATCATGTAGGTTTAGAAAACAAAGTATATATGCATACTACACCACACCAGACTCCTATAAAACAGAAATCATCTAGCCAGCAAAATTATAGCTTGGTATCTTAGTCTATAAGAATATTGGCATCTTTGACAGTTATTATCTTCATGACAATTCCTTTGACCTCCTACACAGATACACACATGCAAATGACTTTTAAAAAATCTCTCGCAAAATGTTAAGCATTGCTTGCACATACAATTTTGATTTCCAAGGTAATATATTTATTTTAATTAAATTAGTTAACTACTTTAAAACAAATATACACATAAAACATTTTATATATTCATACTTGCAAATTGGAAGCATATAAAGAAAGCATTCTGTAGAATGACTTCAAAAATTATTTTCCCAGAGTCTCAGCATCGCTATTGGACAATATGGGGTAGGATGCCTACAAGTTTCTATGTCAAGGAAAAGAAGCGATATCTCTGTCTACTCCCTTAAAAAAAAGGACAAGGACAGTCTAAGATGTCAGACTTTGACTCAGGGGAATGAGTAGTTCACCTGTTAGATGAACAGGTATACTCAAGTAGTTTACCTGTTCGGTGAGCAGTTAGCACCAAATCTAGTTAACAAGTATGTTGCAATAAACTATAAATCTCAGAGCCTGAAGTTCTAGGAGAAAGCACAGTGTGCTTCGAGTTTAATGACTGGGGTTTGGATTCTTTTCAAGTGTTTGGGGAAAAGAGTTGAAATTACAATTCATCACTCTCTCTCATTTACCATTATATGTGGGTAAGTGGGGGATAGTGAACAATAAATTACACTACTTAGAGATGTAGGCTAAGCCATTTTTTTGGGCAGCCGTGTCAATAAAGTACACACATAACATCAGTTTTCCATTACACACATCATTCAGAGTCATATATTACGCAGCATAATGGGAAAAGGGGAGACCAAAATCTAAAATGAAAAGAGAAATTGAAGTACGACCAGAACAAGGAGCAGTGGAGCTAGGAGCAGCCAGCATGGTGGAATGTTAAGTCAGTCCTGGAAAACAAGTGCATCTGGCTTTAATGACCCTCAGTGTCAAGTCCCAGAAAGGTGAAGACCAGCTGAGGTACAAACATATTGGAAACAAATTTTTCTTGCTATTCTCAGGTAATTGCAAATAAATAGGTGGTTGCTTCCACGTATCACCCTGCAGATTGTGATTTAGTTCAAGAGTTTTGAAGGTGAACTTTTCTGCCTGTTTGCACTGACTTTGATGTGGATTTTGCAAAGTTGGTGAGATAGGATAGTCACCATATGGTCATGTCATGGGTGCAACAATGCGTGTTTCTTGAGGCTCAGATAGGAAGGGAGATAAAAATTCTTATGTGCATCCTTCCACTTGAGCCAGTGGTTGCCACAGGTTTATCAATTTTGGCTTACACTGGTTCCAAAATGGTTGTTCATTCAGCCCTTAAAGAGACACCCACAGAAGGGTAAGGGATCATTCTGCTTTATTTAGTAGACAGGTTTCTAAATATTTGAAATTGACTATTTTCTAATGTAAGCAGAATCCCATTTTTATTGTCTAGGAAAGGGTGGTTAAGAAAAACACTCTATTTTATAATAATATGTTCCTTTGTTACACACACATACACACAAAAAATATATAAGCAAGTGTCCATTTTATTGGGAGAGAGGTTCTAAAAGTTCACATTTATCAGAAATTTTGCAAGACGCAGTCTACTTAGGCATTTTAGAGGCAGATACATCATATAAACTTGTAAAAATGCACTATGTATTATTTTTGAAAGCCTAGATTTTAATAAGTAAAACAAAAATTCCAATAATTTATATTAATATCATATTTTAAGGAATCTCTTGAGATAGTTATTAAAAATTTAAATTTTTGTCATACTCTTAGTCTTCAGTGTTTCTTTTTACATAAGTGTCTTTCAGTTGAGTGTGTTTTCTCCTATTCATTTTGTATTTGTTAATTCTCAATCTGTTTTATTTCTTTCATTTATAGCTTTAATTTCTCTTTTCCCCAAGGAGTGTTTATTAGCACTCTAATATGAATTACAATGAATTACTAAATTTTCTACATCTTTCTCCCATCTTACAAAATTAGTATTGTCATAAATTATATGGAGTTTATGAATGCATATGAAAAGAATTAAAATGAGACTTGAAACTATTCTTATGCCTCTATTTTTCTTTCCCGACCGGGCTTGGTGGCGCAAGCTTGTAATCCCTGTGCTTGGGAGGCGGAGACAGGAGGATCGCACAGGTTCAGAGCCAGCCTTGCTGCCTTAAGAGACCCTGTTTCCAAATAAAAATACAAAATAGGTCTTGGAGTGTAGCCCAGAGGTAGAAGGGCTTCCAGGAACCCCAGTACCACCAAAAAAAAAAAAAAAAAAGAATATTGATACATATTAAGACCTCACACATGAAATATAAAAACATCAGTCATCATTTGTATTCTTATCTCTGTTTTTTCCTTTATTGCTATTTTAATTATATATTTAATAGATATACTAGTTGCTATATTTATGACTTTCAATAGCAAAATACTGTTACTTGAGTTACAAAATTTTAATTTTTTTTCTTCTGCCCCTTACCTATCAAAAATATCAGGGGAGTCAGCCTGTTTATACAAACTCTGACCATCTGTATTTTTTCCACATTGTTATGATTTCTATTATGTAAGATTTCTTTTTTCTGTAACCCAGGGGCAGGTCTAGATTTTGTAAAGCTCAGAGCATAAATAATTTGTCCCTCCATAATTAAAACAGTGCAAAACTGTGATTAAGGAAGTAGGTTAAATATATTTATTTTACTGTGGAATCACAAGAAGTTAGAAATGTCAGAAAACAAACAAACACAAATATTCCAAACCCTAGATGTATTAGATATAATTTTTTGGAAAGACAGAATTAATAATACATGCATGTATTTTACATATAGGTATAAGAGAAGGAATTTATTAGTAGAATTGGCTCGGGTTATTATAGACCTCAAGAATCCCCATGATAGGCCATTTGCAAGTCCAAAAGTTTTGGAAGCTTATTGCATGCTTGCGTCCATGTCCAAAGGCCTTAGAAATGAAAAAGCTAAACCTTCAGCCTAAGACTAAATGTCTGAGAAGGCAAAGGGGGATTGAGTTAAGTCCTAGACTCTACAGGTTGGGAACCTTGGATGTCTAAGGCCCGAGAAAAATATATCTCAGTTCCAGGAGTAAAAAATTAATACAACATTCCCTATGTTATCATTCTACCCAGGGCCACAGATAATTGAATGGTACCTACCCACATGGAGGGTGTATCTTTCCCACTCACTTCACCAATTCACATACAGTCTCCTGTGGGGAAACACTCACAGACATACCAGGAACAATGCTGTATCAGTTTTCTAGATATTTCTTTACCCAGTCAATTCCACATCTAACAAAAATCAACATACTGGGAAAATTTTAAACTGTTATTAACAATAAGACAGACCCCAAGAATATTGTTGTCCTTCTATTTTTCTTTGGCTACATAACATTTGATCACCTTTTTATATAAAAATGATTTTGTAATATTTTCTATAACAGGAACAAAAATACTGTCAATCTGTTTCCTAGATCTCTGTCAATGAAATATCTTAGAGTAATAAAATTTTCTAGCTGCTTCATAATTTGTTATTGATTCCAAACCCATAATTTGGTATGTAAATTTATGAGATACTTATAAAGTTTAAGATTACCTTTTTCTTAATGTATTTCAGCACACGCTGTAAGATTTCAGAGCATTTTAAATTTCCTCATGCCATGATTAAACTTTGTTTTAAACAAAAACACCTATTAGCCTGTTTGCCACTTGCATTTTGTTTGCTGTGCTGGAGGCTGTTTTTCATTCATTTTCATCTGGAGCCCTCGACATAGGGCAAGATATGTCACTGTGTATACCAAGATGTAACCCAGTGTGGCTGCCCATGGAGACCTTTTTGCAGCTGCAGCATTGATAGAGATTAATGTTTTACACAGACAGTATGCTAATTTTACACAATTCCTATAAAAAGTTTGAAAATAAACACCATGTCTTTATAATAATACATGCTATCTACTGATTATATTTATAATATTTAAAACATTCATCTTAGACTTGATGCTGTCAATATGTCTGACAATTAAAGCCTGTTTCGGGGATCATTGTATAGTTCCATCCCATTCAAACCTTATTATTATTATTATTATTATTATTATTATTAATTTTTTTGCTAACCACATACTTTGGTGTCTTGTGACATGTGTGAACTCAACATTCAATATAAAGTAATTACTGAGAAAATATACAAAGGAACACAATAACTAACGGAGACTTCAATATTTCCCGTTTAAGAATGGATAGCTTATTCAGAAAGGAATGTTGTACTTTAAACTACAATCTACAGCATTTTTTTTTTGTGTGTGTGGTACTGGTATGGAACCCAAAGGGTACTCTAGCTCTGAGCTACAACCCTAGTCCTACTTTTTATTCCATATTTTGAAACAAGGTCCCACAGAGTTGCAGAAGGCCTAAGTATCTGATGCTATCTGTGTACTATGATCCTCCCCTGTCCCAGCCTCCCACATGCTGGGATTATAAGCATGCACCAACATCCCCAGCTCTACAGAAAATAGTTTTAGCTGGGGGTATAGCTCGGTGGCAGAGCATGTGCCTGGTAATGCAAGGTACCCGGCTCAATCCCCAGCATGACGGCCCACTGTTTGACATACACATTACATTGCTAAACAGTGAATAAATCACATACCAAGTATTTTATTTTATTTTATTTTATTTTATTTTATTTATTTTTTGTTTTGTTTTGGTGGTACGGGGGTTCCTGGAAGCCCGTCTATCTCCGGGCTACAATTCCAGACCTATTTTATTTTTGGAAACAGGGTCTCCTAAGCCAGCGAGCGTGGCTGGCTTCGAACTTGCGCGATCCTCCTGTCTCTGCCTCCCAAGCGCAGGGATTACAAGCATGCGCCACCACGCCCCGCCCACATACCAAGTATTTTAAAAAAAGAAAATAGTTTTGGAGATCGAAAAATGGTGACTGAGGGACACAGCACTTCTCAGTAGCTGAAACAAATAAAGTTCAAATACTTAGAAAGCAGTGCCTTAATCAACAAAATAAATACATACCAGGAACCAAAACATATCCAGGTACCTTGGCAGAACCCTGAACTTGAAGAAGAAGAAGAACAAAGATCAGACACCAGACCTGCTGCAGACACAATCGGAACGCCCGTAGGCGGGCTGCCTGCGTGGCTGCCTGCGTGGCTGCCTGCCTGAAATTACCGTGGCAAGATAATTTGGGACTGAAAACGGATTTAGGACCTCTTCTTAAGCAGCGAGCAGCACCCATGTCTGAATTCTGTGTGCTCACCAGTGACTGGATCACAACAGCACACAGACTCCAACAGAAACCTGAACCAAGGATGCCAGGTACCTGAGTGTGTCCAGGGAAAGTGCGGGGCCTAGCGTGCGCCACAGCCCCAACCCCCCAGCACTGGCCCGGGGCATCAAGCCTCAGAACCCAGCACTCTCCTCGCGCACCTTGTCTGCGCCCCGGTCCCCTGCTAGAAGTCAGTGCCTGCGCCACTGTCACCCCTAAATCGGAGCCTGCCTTGTGTGTCTAGCCCCTGCCACCTTGCCAGAGCCTGCCTTCCAGGCTGCGAAAGCTCTGTGTGCCCAGGAAATCTCCTTGGGGCACCCCCAGCTTCTACATCCCATGGGAGGCAGAGATCATTGCTGGACACCGCGCACTGCCTGTGTACCCGGACCCTTGAGCACCTATCCTGCACCCCTGGCCCACCGCTGGGTGTTCCCACCTTCCCAGTAGCCCGATGCTTAGTTCTAAGCGAGAACACAGCTCAATACACCTCGGAAGAGCATACCAGCAGCAATAGGCAGCTGCATCCACTCACACCTGGGTCCAGTAATAGCAGCGCACCCAGCCTGCACTCTCGGAATAGGCAGAGCTCTGGCAGTAAGTGTGGGCATCCAGGAACCAGCATTCCTTTGCCCAGGGTACACCTTGGGACCACACCCGCTAGCCCAGTTGGAATTTCCAGAGACACAGGAAAATCCATCGAGACACAATATATGCACAGGACCTCAGGGGGAGGTTCCAAGTATACTTTGGACATCCTCCATCCCTGCTGTAGGGAAGCACAGGCGGGAGTCTAGGGTGGTGAGTGCAGAGGTGCTGACTACAGGTTGGAACTTTGCAAAACCTGTGAATTGTACAGAATCAAATAACAGTGAAATCAGACATCGGGACACATAAACCTAAAGCAGTTAAAGGAAAGAAAGGTGTCCAAACACCCAGAGTGACCTAAGAAGATAAAAATAGAGTACAAAGAAAACTAAGAGACATTGGATTATATCCTGAAAGCTACCAAAGCAATCAGATACGCACATATTATATGGACCTGACCCCATATGCGTAAATAAGTAGGACTGTTTCTTTTACTTTTAATGTGGATGTTTTGTTTTATTTTTCTTTTACAGTGCTTTTGTTTTGATATGGTTATTGCTGTTTTATTTTTTTTTCTTAACCCACACTTCTTTTACTTTAACTTGTTGTATTTTTTATATATATATTTGATAGTTTGCCTTATATTCTGATTTCACACAGCTGCTAGTTCCTTTTATTTTATTCTTGTTCTTTTTTCCTCTTTCTTCCTCTTTCTTTTCTTTTTTCGTTCCCCTCCTTTGATTGGTTTTTCCTTTCTTTTTCTTGGATTACATAATAGTCTTGGTATCTTGTGTGGATTTTTTTTTTATATGTTTGTCTGCTCCTTCCATCACCTGTATTTACAAACCTTCCCACACTAACCTACATACTTTTCTCCCCCAAAACTTTTCCCCATAATATACCTCCTGGTTTAATACTCAACGTATTTCATATATCCATAATTACTCTACTAATGACAAGAGTCCTACTAGTTAACTCTCTCTCATTCCTAGCAAGATATTATCTTATCACACTTAAAGTATTTCTCAACCTAAACATATCCTATACCCAATCCGACTCCTTTACCAATCACCCCAGCTCCTCCCACATCACCCACCCTCAACACTGGAAAGGCTCTGCTGACTTGCTGATACCCCTAAACTCCTAATATTAAGATTGGAATAAGCATAATACTCACGAACAATGGGTAGAAATCAGAAAAAGGACAGAGAACGCTATAAATATGAGAACCAGGAACTATGAAGAGACAGCAGAAATCACGAATACTGACCTACTAGAAATGCAAGAAGGGGAGAGAAATCAGGGCACTTCCTTTTATTAAAAGGAAAAATACACCAAGAAGATATAATGATAGTAAATATTTATGCCCCAAATGTGGGTGCAACCACATTTGTAAAACAAACCCTTATGGACATAAGATCCCAAGTAAACCCAAATACAATAATTCTGGGAGACTTTAATACGCCTCTCACACCACAGGATCGATCTTCAAGGCAAAATATGAGTAAAGATACTTCAAGAAAGGAAAACTACAGACCAATATCCTTAATGAACATAGATGCAATAATTCTAAACAAAATACTAGCTATATGCATTCAAAACTATATCAAGAGAATAATACATCATGACCAAGTTGATTTCATTCCAGAAAAACAAGGCTGGTTCAACATATGTAAATCAATACATGTTATTCACCACATAAATAGAACCAAGAACAAAAACCACATCATTATAGCAATAGATGCTGAAAAAGCATTCGACAAAATCCAACACCCATTTATGTTAAAAACACTGCAAAAATTAAGATAAAAGGAAAGTACTTCAACATCATTAAGGCAATATACTGTAAATCCAAAGCCAACATTATATTGAATGGGGAAAAACTGCAAGAATTTCCTCTAAAGTCAGGAAAAAGACAAAAATGTCCACTATCACCACTCCTTTTCAATATAGCCTTTGAGACTCTTGCTGCAGCAATCAAACAAGATAAGGAAATCAAAGGAATTCACATAGGAATAGAGGAAGTAAAAATATCCTTATTCGCAGATGACATGATCCTTTATCTGGAAGACCCAAAGAACTCAACCAAAAGTCCTCTGGAGCTGATTGACAAATTCAGCAAAGTTGCAGGTTACAAAATTAACCTAAAGAAATCAGTGGCTTTTCTTTATGCCAACAACGAATTCACAATGAAAGAAAGAAACAAACAAACAAAAAAACAATTCCATTCACTATAACCTCAAAACCAATAAAATACCTAGGAATAAACCTAACCCAAGATGTAAAAGACCTCTACAACAAAAACTATAAAACATTAAAGAAAGAAATTGAAGAAGACCTTGGAAGATGGAAATATCTCCCGTGCTCATGGATAGGCAGAATAAATATCATCAAAATGGCCATTCTGCCAAAACTGATCTATAGGTTCAATGCAATTCCCATTAAAATACCAGCAACATTCGTCAGAGACCTAGAAAAATCAATAATGAACTTCATATGGAGAAAGAAAAGACCTAGAATAGCCAAAGCAATTCTCAATAATAAGAAACAAGCAGGAGGCATCACAATCCCAGACTTCAAACTATACTATAGAGCAATAGTAGTAAAAACAGCATGGTACTGGCACAAAAACAGATATACTGACCAGTGGATTAGAATAGAAGATAGAGAAACAAACCCACACATCTTTAGTCAATTAATCTTTGACAAAGGGGCCAAACACATACGTTGGAGAAAAGACAGCCTTTTCAACAAGTGGTGCTGGGAGAACTGGCTAACCATTTGTAAAAAGATGAATCTAAACCCCTATATCTCACCAAACACAGGAATCAACTCAAGATGGATCAAAGACTTAGAAATTAGACCTGAGACTGTGAAGTTAGTAGAGGAGAGCATAGGTTCAACACTACAACATATTGGCACAGGCAGTAACTTTCTCAACAAAACCTCCAAAGCTCAGGAAATTAAAGCAAGAATAAACAAGTGGGATAACAACAAACTAAAAAGTTTTTTTTTTCTCATCAAAGCAAAGTATCAATAACCTAAAGAGGAAGCCTACAGAATGGGAATGATGGAAATGCAAACTAGTTCAACCACTATGGAGATCTGTGTGGAGATTCCTAAGAAAGGTGGGAATAGATCCACCATATGATCCAGCTATACCACTCCTGGGTATCTTTCCAAAGGGGTTGAATTCAGAGAAATACAGCAACATATGCATACCTATGTTCATAGCAGCACAATTTGTAATAGCCAAAATATGGAACCAACCCAGATCACCATCAACAGATGAATGGATAGCAAAACTGTGGGAAATACACACAATGGAATTCTATTCAGCCATAAAGAACAAAATTACATCATTTGCAAGAAGATGGAAAGCCCTAGAGAACATTATGTTAAGTGAGATCAGCCAAGCACAGAAGGAGAAGATACATATGTTTCCTCTAATATGCCCAAACTAGGAAACACAAAAGATACCAGTGGGACTCCAGATATTGGAGGGGAAATACTAGCTAAGTTTGAATGGAAAGATAGGAGAGGAGGAAGGCCGATCTTGATTAATGAGGGTCTACACTTGAACTTGTGTAAAATTATGAATAAGACATGTTTAACCTGGACAACCATTGGTGGGATGGGGAAAGGGAAAACGGGGGCGGGAGGAGAGGGCACCAAATATAGTTTAAATGTATACTATTTATGTTCAATAAAAAAATTAAAAAAAATAGTTTTAACAGACATAAATAGAACACTCCATCCCATTTTTTTTTTTTTTTTTGTGTGTGTGTGTGTGTGTGGTACTGGGGATTGATCCCAGGGACATTCTACCTCCCTCCAGCCCTATTTTTAATTCTTTATTTTGAAACAGGATCTTACTAAGTTGCAGAAGGCCTCATCAAGTAGCTGAGGCTGTTTGTGAACCAGAATCCACCTGCCTCCACTTTCCAAGGACTGGCCTTACAAGCATAGGCCACCATGCCCAGCTTAGCAATCCATTTCAGAAAGAACATTCTTCTTAAGTACACATGGAACATTCTTTAGGAAAGATAATGCTATTCCACAATACGACTCAACTAATTTAAAATGATTGATATACTAAAATTGTTCTTTCTAAACATAATTTTAAAAACTAGAAATAAATAAAAAGAGGAAAACTGGAAAGTTCACAAATATGTGGAAAGTAGCACATTTCTGAATAAACAGTGAAAACATTACAATGAATACCACACAAATACAAAGATCTATAAGAAACATTTTATCAACAATTATGCAGCAAAAATTAGATATCTTAGCAGAGATATTTAGATGCAAAAACCTACCAAATCTTAATCACAAAATAATGGATAAAACTTAATCACAAAATAATAGGTAAAGAAATTTACCTATTTAGAAATTTTTAAAAAATTAAATAAAAAACTAATTAAAAATAAATTTAGTAAAGAAAGCTTACAACAAAGAAAAGCCCACGTTTGTTAGATTCAGTTGAAGATTATGCCAAAATATTCCAGAAAGAATTGGAATCAATCTTTTCTTCATTAACTCTTCCAACATATCAAAAACTAAGGAGCACTTTAAAAGTGTTCTTTAAGGACAGCCTGAGGATACTAATTCAAGACAAGGACAGGGCAAGAAAAAAATCTCAGAACAATAACCCTAATGAATATATCTGCAAAAGTCACCAAGAAAATATTAGTTAACAAATCCAAAAACACATAAAATTACTGTACACCTTGATCAAGTGAGATTTATTCCTGGAATGCAAGGATAGTAGAGAATAGGTAGATAAATGAATGTGATTCAACACATTAACTAAAAAAAAATTAGCTTATATAATTATCTAATCAATGTAGAATAAACATTTTACAAATTCAAAGTTATTATCAAAGTCACAACTAATTAGGTACAGAAGAAATACACATCTATGCACTAAATAGTATGTGTGCCAAGCCCACATCAACTTCTTGCTCAATAATAAAAGGCTAACAGTTTTTCCTTTCAGATCAAGAACAAGAAAGAATACTTATACTTTCCACTACTACTCGCCATGGTACTAGAAGTGTCAGTTAAGATAATCAGCAAGGAAAAGATATGAGAGATATTAAAATAATAAAAAAGAAAATTGTTTCATTTTACAGAAAATGTGATATATAAAACCCCAAATATTGAATTGTAAACGTGTTTGAACTAACAAATTCAATAAAGTTGGATACAAAAAGAACCCTAAAATAAGTTATGTTTTTATACACTTGTAACTAACTCCATTAAAAATAATTCCATATAAAATTGCATCAAAAATATTTAGAAGTAAATTTAACCAAGAAAGTAAAATCTGTACTAAAACAAAATTGAAAAGCAAAATAGTTCTAAAAAAATAGAGTAAAATCACTTTTTTTTTTTTGTGGTACTGGGGTTCCTGGAAGCCCTTCTACCTCTGTGCTACACTCCCAGACCTATTTTATATATTTTTTAAATTTGGAAACGGGGTCTCTTAAGCCAGCGAGGCTGGCTCCGAACCAGCGCGATCCTTCTGTCTCTGCTTCCCAAGTTCGGGGATTACAAGCGTGTGCCACCACGCCCGGCCGAATAAAAGCACTTTGATATTGGCTTGTTGAAAATATTTGGATGTGATGCCAAATCTATAGCAAACAAAAGTAAAAATAATTAAGTGTGGGTATGACAAATTAAGACATTTTTTCACAGCAAAGGAAACAATTATCAAAATAAAAATCCATTAAATTGAAGAGCTCTGTACAGCAAAGGAAACTATCAAAAATATCGACAGAGAGCCAACAGAATAGAATAATTTTTTGCCAACTACTCCTCTGTTAGAAAACTAATATCTAGAATATACAGAGAACTCAAGCAATGCACATGTAAGAAAAAACAACCCAATCAAAAACTGGGCAAGTGAACTAAATAGTCATTTCACAAAAGAAGATATTTAAATGGCCAATAAATGTATGAAAAAATTAGCAATCAGAGAGATGCAAATCAAAACTATCCTGAGATTTCACCTAAATCCAACTAGTATGACAATCATTTAAAATATGAACAACAATAGTTTGCAAGGATGTGGAGAAGTGGGAACTCTAATACATTGTTTGTGGGAGTATAAATTAGTGCAATCACTTTTGGAAACAGGATGAAGGATCCTCAGAAGAATGGGAATGAACCTATCATATGATCCAGCAATGCCATTTCTGGGTATCTACCCCAAAAATAATGGAAACCAAACTACCAAACCAATGCATGCGTGTCGGCGTTCATAGCCCCATAATTCACCACTGTCAAACTATAGCACCAGCCAAAATGTCCATCAGCAGATAAATGGATTATAAAACTATGGGATACACAATGGAATTTTACTCAGCCATGAAGAATAACAAAATTATGTCATTTGAAGGGAAATGGATGGAACCTGAGAGCACTATGCTAAGTGAGATTTGTCAGCTACAAAAAGTAAAAAAGTCAGATGTTTTCCCTAATATGGGGAAGCTAGAGAGAAATAGAGTAATAAGAGGAATTTTAGACAAAGAAAGAAACCATAAATGAGCAAATAAGGTGACCGAATTGAAGAGAATAGGGAGGCCGGAGAAGGAAATTTCCTAATGTACATGATGCACATTCACAAACATTTTAAAGTCAATCACCAAATCAAATATGAACAGGAGGGAGAGGGAAGAAATAAGGTGGTAATTGGGGAAGGGCTAAATGACTGATGTGTACATATATGACTCTACCCTCTTGTACTTCATTAAGATGTATGGCTACGATGTACCAATAAAATTTTAAAAGAATCAGCATGGTGGTGCAGCATTTTAATTCGAGTACATGAAAGGCTGGGATAGGAGAAACTTAGAAAGGTTCTCAGAAATTTAGTGAGCCCCTGTTTCCAAATTAAAAAAAAAATAGGCTTGGAAATGTAGCTCAAGGGTAAAAGGCCTCTGAGTCCAGTCCCAATACAAACCCACTCCTACACACAAAGGCAATCTGTGGAATTAAAAAAAAAACAAACAAACACTGGATAAGGGTTGATATTTAAAACATTTAAGGTACTCTGGACCCCGGGACACAGCTCATTGGTAGAACTCTGGCTTAGCATGCAGGAGTTCCTAGGTTCAATCTTCAGCACTAAGAAGTTTGTGCATGTGTGTGCAAATGCAGACACACACACACACACACACACACACACATACACACATTTTATAAGAAAGAAAAAGATTAATTCTTAAAAAAATTTAATCTAGATAAATCTTAGTGTTGTGAAAACAGAATGCAAAATTTGCAATTCTTCAGATAATTTTGCATGGTATAGTACTCTTGCAGTGGATATGTGATACACTAAAGAAGTGTTTATAAGCACAGAAACGGTAAGCATTTAAGCTTAAAATCTGTGAAGTGTAGGCCCCTGTTGACAGAATTTTTGCAGGTCCAAAAGTTTGTATGAGTGTGTAAAATAACAAATGACACTCCTAGTTAAACAAACGAACAAAATAAATAAACAATTTAAAACCCAGCTGGATGCAGCAATAAGGTGAATGTATACTTTCAAATCACAGTCAATTACTCCATGTTCATGGAAGACTGGATCCAGGATGACAAACAGTTATGAAAATGTATGAATTCAGACTAGAGTGGTAGATTAGCTGTAGACCCAGTACTTGAAAGGCTAAGACAGAAGGATCACAGGTTCCTTCTTCATTGCTGAACCTCAGAAATACAGATGGACTCTGTGTAACATTGCCAGACCCTGTTTCAAATAACAAAAAATTAAAAGGGCTAAGGGTATAGCTCAGAGGTAGAATGCCCATAAATTCAACCCAAATATCACAAACGCACACGCGTGTGCGCACACACACACACACATATATACACATTGTAGATTCTCAAGTTTTCTATATAAAATAGTGAGGATTTGTAAAATCAGCACACATTTTTCCATATGCTATCACTTCTAGAATATTTTTAATACTTAATGCAAGGTAAATACCATGAAAATAGTTATATTGTTCCAATATCAATAAGGAAGAAAAAGCCTTCATTATGTCAGCATAGGTACAGTATTTTTCCAAAATTTCTCAGTCAGCAGTTGGTTGAATTGGAGAATTCAGAACCCACAGATATGTAGGCCCAAATATATATAGAGAATCTGAATCAATGAGGTGCTTGCCAACAAGCAAAATTTCCCATCCTCTTTATACACACACACACACACACACACACACACACACACACACACACACACATAAAATAAGAAGGGGCAATTTGAACTTAATTTCTCAACTAATTTTAATATAAACTGGGTTTTATCCATTCTGGTTTTGAAATACTTGGAAAGAAGAGTAATGATTGTGTACGATCCCACTAAATACATGGTTGATCAGTCTGTTTTATATACATTTTAGCTATTTCTTTTAGAATAGAAGAAACTTAGCAAAACTGTCACTTTCATGGCAAAGCCTGGCAGATGGGAGCTGAAGATTAGTCCCACTTGTAATATGCAAAGTTTGAAAAAAAACCTAATAATTAATTCCTCCATCTGATCCCCTATTCTCAAGTCAATATCATTTCACTATGAATTTTCCTTAAGTATTAGAACAGTGACTCATAGGACCTTTGGGATCCTTCCTACTTCTCTTCATTTGAGTTTTTCTGTCATGCAAGCTACCCTCTCTTACTTTTTTTTTTTTTTTTTCGTGTAGGCTGCTTTGGGCGTTATACCATGTCTTTTAATTTTGTTCCAGAAGTCTCCTTTTACAGGCAATTTGTTATTTTTCTTGACTTTCAGTACTTCCATAAAATTTTCCCTCTTGATTCCAATACACTTTCAAAGAATCCCCGTCCTCAGAAAGAGCCACTAAGTTTCCTGTCGTTAGTGTGTGCTCCTTGCTTCTGGTGAACAAGAGACAGAGAAAGTGGTGACTAATAACAGAATCATGAGTGAAGTTATGTTTTATTCATAAACTCTGCACCTCCAGTGAAATTAAAAGCAAAGTAAAGGGTCGAAGCTGTGAACCCTTTTTCCTAGAGCCTGTAAACCAATAAAGGCTTTATATTAGCTATCGATATCTATCTCTGAGTTGCCTTAATAACATCTTATTCCCTGTTTTCACCAGCCATCAATAATATTTCTGCCTGCCCGCTCAGGCCCCTATCTCTGCGTGCAATTGCATTATAAGGGTCTATAAGCCCAATTTGCTTCACATTCTTATTTTTGGAAAAGGCTCGCTGGCTTTTGTAATGAGAGCAGCTGCCAAGGAGGCTTGACAGAATTTGTGGCCCATCTGGCTTATAATCTTCACTCAATATCACAGAGGCCTCAACTCTGAGACCTGCTGATAAGCTCCGGCGTCCAGGCAAGCGATGGCAGCCTTCTCTGTGATTTCTCATTAAGGGCAGGGACATCTCTTTGGGAATCTCTCATATCCTGGATATCACATAATTCCTTTTTCATTTTCTAATAAGTACAAGAAAGTTGTATTTTTTTGTTACACTATAGACTCTTCATGTACCCAGATATCAGCCAACAGCTACATTTGGAAAATTTTGACATGCGAAGGTTTGGGTTTCCTAAAAATATGTATTCTTATTCAAAAAAGGGGAAAAGGAAAATAAAACTGTAAAATAAAAAAATTCCATTAAGTCAATAAGAATATATTCTTCATGTATTAAGTGACTAGCCATTTTAATTTTTAGAGTTGGTGCTTTTCTAATATCCACTTATGTGTGTTTTCCATTGGAGTACTCTCTGTGGCACCAGTAGTTTATGGCAAACAGAATGAGAATCAATATGTAGCCACTGACTTAGCCAGCATTGATTGGCCCCTTTTCTTAGTGATTGAACAAAAGGGAAAAAAATATGAAGATGGGTAGATGGGAGACTACATTGTAAGTATTATCTTCCTCCTCTAACTTGCCTTTTGTGGGTACATTTTAAAAATAATATAGAGTTCTTTTCAATCCTCTCTATCCTGCATTTTTTTCTGGTCTCTCATAGTGTGTTTATTGTCCTTTGTGATGCACTACTAAGTATGTCAGAAGAAAAAGGAAATATACTCCCTGTCCCCAGGAGTTTACAACTAGTGGTCCTGAATTTATTGGCTTCTAAACTACTGTTGGGAAAAGTGTTATCTCTTTTAGGAGGGCTGTAGAAAGGGATTCTTTACTCTGGTAGATTGTGTCTATCAGTGCAATTTGGTTTGGAACATTGGCCAGACATTTTTTATTATGCCATTTATTTTACCCCCTTAGAGGATTTGCTTTTACTCTATTTTCTGTATTTTATATGCATTTTTTGATAAACTTGAGATGGTAGTGACGATATTTTGAACAGAAAAGCCCTTGGGAGAAGAATCTGAGTAACACATCATAAAAAAACTCAGGGCAAGTATCACAACTGGTTGCTTGTAGGATAGAAGACTGGATCATTCTGGGAGTTAAGACATGTAAGTCAATTTCTTCCTATCAATTATTCAACAAACATTGATTAGGCACAGACTCTGCATTGGGTGCTGTAAATGCCCTTAAGTAATGGAGGTTTGCATGAGTTAGAAAAGCAATAATATATTTTGCCAAAAGGAGAGAAAATACCAAAGTGGAGGCTTAGTGCTGTGAAGGTGAAGTAGATAAATAGCTGTAGTAATATTCTGGGGGGAATGTATCAAACCGTTGAAATACATATTCAGAACATTCAGACTTGGTGCTACTAAAGATACGGTCAAGAGATTATCCCGAGACCCAGATGCGTATGCGAATATATCAGAGAGAATCTGAGGGTACTACATGGAAAAAGAAAGGACCCACATCCTAGAGCTTGAATCTAGGCAATGGAGCCCGAGTCACTCACATCTCGCTCAATATCTTACTACAAATAGGACCTGATTGCTAAGAGATAAAGCTCACAGAAGCCTCAATCAAGTGTTTCTGGAACCTACACCAAGAACTTTTGTTAACAACCAGTTTCTAGACTTTGTGTTACTCTTATTTTATATATCCCTGCTTAAAATTGTAAACAAAAAGTTCTAAATATATTATGAACTTTTTTGGGGTTGAGCTAAACCCCAAAGGTATTATACCCAGTCCCCATTTCCTTCCCCAAATGAAGCAATGGGAGCAGTAGAGGTTGCTGACATTCCTCTTGGCCAGGCTTCACTCTTCGCAGTGGTCACATTCTCAAATGCCTGCCTCAGATGCCACTTACTTATTTTGATGTTCCAAACCATTACATGTGCTTCTGTTTCTCTGTGAAAATAGATTCTATATTCTTATCATTTTACTGTCACTTGAAAATATATCATTATTTAAAATTTTCTGTCATTCAAAAATATGTATTATTAGGGTTTGTCCCCCACCATATATATCACCTTTATATTCCAAGTAGATTGTCTCTTATGGGTATCAACATTACACTTTTCACTTACATGTGCAGGAACCAGCTACAAGTCACTGGGTTACTGAACATGTAACAAATGCAGAATGTGCAATTCTTAGATTTTTTTGACCAAGTAACTGATGTGTCTAACCACAAAGAGCCCTGAATGTTCTACTGCAAACGAACAGCCTTCTCATAAAAATTACCTGCAGAATTAATGAGTTGTGGTTAGCATGACTCAGATGTTTTCATAAATAGTCCATGAAAATAGTTGGTTTGTGGACAGATTCTTCAGTATCTAGTAGAGTTATATCATGATCTGGAAATGTTTTACCCTGTTTGTATATGAAACATTTTAACAAAAATGAAATACAAAGATTTTGAAGGAGGCCATTTAGGAGAGAACATCTTACCTCTCAGGCATGTGAGTAAAATTCAGCAGCATTTAGCTGCTAGACCTCATGCTTACGCATTAATTTCACACTGTATTTCACCAAAATTGAAGACAGTTAATTGACTTTTTACAACTGGTATTGAAATCTATTTTATTTTTACTTCATGCCTCATGGGGTGGAGAAACTGCCATTAGTGGGGTTTCTCTGTGGAAAGGTGACAAAATATATACAGGACTCAGATGAAACTTTATATATTATTTATAATTTCGTATTCTCATTTCTACAGAGGATTATTTGACATCAAAAGGACATTAAAAAGATGAGAATGAGTTATTTAGATTTAGTGAGAGAAATGTTTTGTTGTGGAACTGTAGACTGAACCCAGGGATATTCAACCTCTGAGTTCCACCCCTAGTTCTTTTTAAATTTTGTTTTCAAACCGGGTCTTGCTATGTTGCTGAGAGTCTTCCTAAGTTGCTGAAGCTGATCTTGAACCTGAGATCCTCCTGTGTAATCCTCGCAAGTACTGGAATTACAGGCATGTGCCACTATGTATGGTTTTATAAATATTCTTAAATTCAGAAGAAAATGTTTGAGCAAAGAAAGACTTTAAGAAGTAAGGTAAGAAGAAATCAGCAGTTCACATGATAGAAGTCATATCAGAATTTGAGAACAAATTCTCATGTTTTTTAACTTTTCCAAAATATTACATAGAAAGAAAATAATAACCTTAAGTCCTAAGGTTTACTATGGTCCTATTGAGTTCCATATTCATATCATCTTATTTATTTATTTATTTATTTGATACTGGTGGCTGAACCCAAGGGCCTTCTGAAAACAAAACATCTCCTTCAATATATAATAAGAATATAAATAAAAATAATAATATAATTAAGATATATTTAAATAATATATAATATAAATAAAAATAATAAAAATATAATAAAATTATGTTTTATTCATTATTTTGACACAGGGCCTCATTCAATCGCTAATGCTGACCTGGAACCTATGATCCTCCTTTCTCAGCCTCCCAAGTACTAGTATTACAGGTGTGTGCCACCATACCTAGTTTAATATATCATCCACTTTGATATTTTTTATATGAATTCAATCTCATGGTAAGTTACAATTTAAGTCCTACTGCTATTTCTGTGTGCATTATAGGCAGGATCTAGTGCCAATTCACATAGGTATCCATGTAACTCAAGCTTTACATTCATAGTTAATACACAAGATTTTCCTTATGTCACGGAAGATAGGAGAAGCTATGGCACTTGCATCTCACAGTAAAACAGCAACAAGTGCCACATCTGCGCAGATGCTCTCAGAGGCCTTGCTGCCTCCTCTTTTCCTCCATTGGCTGTGGGACAGTCATATGTGATGAAGGACTTCTCTCAGTTGTTTGTAGTTTGATGCATACAGCTCAGCGTGTACTCAACACTGTAAGGCAACAACATTGCCTTACCAGAGCAGGCTATTAGAGGTGAATTAGTGAGATCTGAAGAGAAATTTGGCTCTTAATGCCAGTTTCTGTCCCTTTATGACTAGGTGATCATGGATAATCAACTCCCTACACTTCAGTTTTCTCATCTATAATATTGTAAGACAATATTTTATTTTATAATTTTTTTGTGGTACTGGAGATAGAACCGAGGGGCATTCTATCTCTGAGCTATACCACCAGCCCTATTTTTTATTCTTTATTTTGAAACAGGGTCTCATTGAGTTGCAAAGGGCCTCACTAAGTAGTTGAGGCCGCCCGTGAACCATGATACTCCTGTCTCAGCCTCCCGAATGCTGGGATGACAGCATGTACCACCATGCCGGGCTCTGTAATTTTTAATAAATTAAATGTATTAATATTTATAAATAACAAATTATATAAGATTTGTTAATTATAATAATTGTTTATATATTTTATTGTTATTTCTCTTGGTCCTGGGGATTTAATACAAAGTCATTCTACTTCTGAGTTACACACACACACACACACATATTCTTTTTTAAATAAGGTTTTGCTAGGTTGCTGAGAGACTTGGCTCACTAACTTTCTAAAGCTCATCTCTAATCCGGGGGTTCAGCTTTTTTTTTTTTTTTTTGATGTTTTGTAGTCCTTTAGCCCTTCTACACTTCCCACCCCATTCCCTACTCCCTCTCTCTTTCCCATGTTTGACTTAGTGATTGACCTCGATATGTTTATGAATGTACATCATGTACATTAGGGAATCTCCCTCTTCCCCCTCCCATCACCCTCAGTTAGGTCACCTTATTTGCTCACCTAGAGTTTCTCCTTCTTTGTTTAGAGTTCCTTCTATGACTCATTTTCTCCCTAGATTCCACATATTAGGGAGAACATCCATTTTTTAAATTTTTTTGTGATGAACTAATCTCCTTTCTCAGTCTTTCAAGTACAGGGATTACAGGCACATGCCATCATTTCCATCTAATAGATTATTTATAAATTGTTCAGTTGAATGCCTGTCATATACTGCCGAACTTTTAGAATTATCATCATCCCAGGGAAGAATTGTCATCATCCCAGGGAAGAAGAAAATGTCTTTCATGACAGTTTTCAAGACTTGGAAACAGATGAAGAATTTTGTGTTGATTGGAGACTAAGGAGCATCTACAATTTTAGCCTCAGAATAAAAGGGAAAGAAAAGTAACATGACACTTGAAGGCCAGAAGAGACTCTGTAAGTACTCAGCAACCCAGATATGAGCACAGCTGAACTGAGACAGAGATTAGAAATAAAGACATTTTTTAGAAAAAAAAGTGAACGACATAGATACTTTTCAGTCGTCTTGAATTAAATTATCTCCTAAATTTTTTTTCATTCCGTAAAATTTTAAAGCAGCAATATATTTCTTGGTCATTTCTTCCTAATCAGTTTTAGTTTGGCAAATGACTTGAAGCTGCCCTAGTTGTGCTGAATTGAATGTGGGCATCTGGATTTGAATTTTTGTTTGACTTACGAAATGCTAATGGAGAAAGATGTTACTAAAACAACTGAAAACAGTAACAACATCATCAAAATACAAGTGCCCTGCAATCTAAAGCCAGTGATTTTTTAAAGAGTTCTTAACAGGAAACTTCCCACTGAGAAGCACAACCTGAAATGACTTCCCAGGAGAGTGGCTCTCAGAACCTAGATGTGTTCTGAACAGGTGTTCCAACAAGTACTGCCAACTGTATCCTTCAAGTGAGGAAACAACCTCAGTGATTATTCCAAAACCTTTAAAAGCATTCAATTGTGAGAATAGAATATACACAGGGAAAAATATATAGAAATAAAACAGCACTAGCTTTCATAAACTAGAAGAATATGTGTGGATATATATATGCATATATAGGTATGTTCTTCTTGTATTTATTATTCATAACCATTTAGGTAGTCTTCATTTTTAAAAATCTTCCACTTGTTTAGATTCTTATTGATGGACCCATAGCATTCAGCAACAAATATTATATGATTCTCAAAAAGAACATATTTCCATAATAGTAAAATTATTTCATGTAGAAACTGTTCTCATAAAGCAAATGTTGCTTTTAGACAAATCAACCTAATCTCTTCCTAAAAACCAAATATTGTAAGCCAGAAAGGATTCATAATAAGTAATGATGACACTGGCTAGCAGGAAGAATTTTTATCTTAGTTCTATCCTCTCAGCCATACACCTCATACTGATCATTATGCTGTCCTGAGGCTCAGTGTCCACATCTCTAAAAAAAGTTTCAAAACCTAGTGACAGGTATGTTTATATTCTATTTTGTTTAAAACAATGACATAGAAGGATGTGTGAGAAAGTTTTTAAGAGCTCTATAACCCTGTAGATATTTAAAAAATATTATTTTCACTAGGGTTAATTTTAGAATAAATAAAACCACATTTAAAATGAAGCACTCCTCCCTATATTGAATTTATTTATATATAGGCTGTTACACTTTGAGCCAGTAACTTCCAAATTATCAAAACTTCTTACAACATAAATCTAACATACTATGATTCATGGGGCTAAATACCTATATATGTGTGTATGTAAAATATATATGTATTCTTTCCTAACTTGCAGGGACATATTTTGCTCCTATTTTATGTGACTCCTTCTTTACTTGACCATACTGAATATTCAGAAAATAGTAATTTATTAATTATTTTAAAATTAAAAATTAGCCCCGGCATGGTGGCACATGCTTGTATTCCCAGAATTTGGAACATTTAGACAGGAGTATCACAGTTCAAGGATAGCCGCAAGTACTTAGAGAGGGCCTTTGCAACTCATTGATACCCTGCTTAAAAAAACAAACAAACAAACAAAAATACAGGGCTGGTGGTGTAGCTTGGAGGTAGGATGCCCCTGGGTTTAATTCCCAGTATCCCCTCCAAATAAATAAATAAATAAACAAACAGATAATTAGGACAGGAATGGCAACACACATCTGTAATTCTAGCACATGGAAGGAAAAAACAGGAGGGTCATGGGTTTTAGGCCAGCCTCAGAAACTTAGCAAGGCACCCAGCAATTTAGTGAGATCCTGTTTCAAAATAAAAGTAAATAAAATGGAACTTTGGATATAGCTCAGAGATAGAATGTCTCTGGGTTTAATATTCAGTAACACAATAAAGTAAAATAAAATTAAATAAATGAAAGTAGAAAAAAAAGGTTAATAAGTTAAGAGGTAATAATGCAAATTTTTCCACACTTGTCCAGATATGTAGTTGTGCCTCAAAATGTAAATGTAACTATTTAGCAAACACTGCATATCTTCATGATGTTAAAAATTAATACAATATATAATCAAGAGTCTTAGAATTGCAAACAATTGTCAAAATGCATGGGAACAGCCAAACTATAATACTATATATATATATATATATATATATATATATACTATTAATTACTTTCTACTGTTTTATCATAGAGGAAAAGATAAACAGAAATACAAAATAACCCACCTCTCTCTCTCCTCTCTCCCTCTCTCTCTCTCTCTCTCTCACACACACACACACACGCACACACACACACACTCCTCCCAGGCACACACATTATGTCCCACCACTTTTGTTTGATGACTAATTACTGTCTCAATCACCTTTCGTCTTTAAATCCTCTCAAACACACTACACTCTAACCCTTTTAACACTCAGATGCTATCTCAACAAGGAGTGAATGTTCCCTGCACAACCCAGCCTGCTTCACTTTTCAAGTTTATTACTAATTGGCATCTTACTCATGATACAAATATAGAATGACAGGGAATTGATGACCTTAGATCAAAGGGAAGAGTAGAATAAGCAGTCCAAGGACTGTCACCTTGGCCAAGTTTAATGAGAGACCAGCCTGCATCTAGATGCAGTGTAACCCCTGGCAGCACAAACCTTGGGTGGCATGGTAATAGTTACCTCTCAGGCAGGGGCGGATTCAGAACTCTATCCAAGGAACTGTGCTGGTTTCTGCTGCTAGTTACCTAAAACCTGTGGGAAACAAGTTGCTATATTTTCCAATTTGGTGACTGTGCCATGGAAGGGGAGCTTCTAATGATATATATTTAAAAAAGGTTTTAAAAGGCATGCTGTCATTTGGATCCAATTCTAAAGGTGGAAAGACTTTTAAACTTGCTTTAAGAGGAGAGTTGAAAGAGTCTTAATTTTAGGGTCACCAATAGCAAACAGACTCCATTAAAATTGGCACTAGACACATTATTAATATACCCAATGATAGTAATACTCACAATTTATCTAAACCATTTATGTAAATGTGTTAACATACACCATTTATGCAAATGTTGGCATATGATACTATCCAGGGCATATATGGCATTTCTTAACAGTGTTATTCATCATATCATTATCTGTGATCATAAAATTTTACTGGGTTAAGATAAATTTTGTTTGTAAGTAACCATCTATATATTGTCTCACATGTTCATAAAACTCAGTTTAAAAAGGGCTTGGCATAATGATAAAGCATGCACTTACTTTATTTACCCAAAATCAATACAGGTCTAATGCCTTCAAATGTAAAAATTTTTATGAGCAACAGGCATGTTAAAATATCCACACACATAGAAAAATATTCCACTAAAATTTGAAAGGATAAAACAATTTATTATGTAGGAGATTTTTATCATGGTAGTATATGCTATTTTTAATTGTAATGTACTTATTTTATTTGCCTTTGGTTTCCATAGCAAAATATCGTAAATGAATGATTTAAATACCAAAACTTTTTCCCCATACTTTGGAAAGATGAAAGTCTGAGATCAAGATATCAACATGGTTGCTTTCTGGTGAGGCTCTCTTCTTGACTTGTAGACAGTGACCAACCCTCTGTGTTTTCATACAGTAATAAAATAAACAGGCCAGCTGTAGTCTTTTCTTATAAGGGCACTGATCCCACCATGAAGGTCCTGCCCATGACTTCATCTAATCCTAATTCTCAAAGGCATCATTTCCAAGTCACATCGTTTTAGAGGCTAGGGCTTTAACATGAATTCTCAGGAGACACAAACATTAGTCAATAAATATAATGTAGGATCTTTGTGTATGTCGTAGGGAGGATTGACCCCAGGGCTGCTCTATCTCTGAGCTGCACCCCAGCCCTATCTTTTGTAAATTTCAAATAGTCTCTAGCTAAATCACCCGACACTAGCCTGAAACCTTTGATTCCTCTTGTCTCAGCTTCTCAAATCTTGGAAATTATAGATATGCACCACTGTGTCAAACTTGTCCTTTTTTAAAATAAAAATATAGGCTGGGTGTGGTGGTGCATGCTTGTACTCCCAGCATTTGAGAGGTAGACACTGGAGGATCGCAGTTCGCAGACAGCCTCAGCTATTTAGCAAGGCCCTTCACAACTCAGTGGGACCCTGCTTCAAAAAAAAAAAAAAACTAAAAAATAGGGCTGGGAGTATACCTAGGTGTTAAAATGCCTCTGGATTCCATCCCCCCTCTGTACCGCAAAATTATTATTATTAATAATAATAATGATAATAATAATAATAATAATAAATAAAATACCATTGGGAGCTGGGCATGGTGGTACATGGTTATGTCCTAGTACTTGGAAGGTACAGGGGATCACAGGCTTTGGGTAGGCTTCAGCAACTTAGCAAGACTGTCCACAACCTAGAGAGAGCTTGTTTCAGAAACAAAACAGAAGTAAAAACAAAATAATAAAAGGGCTGGGAATTTTGCTTGAAGAAAGAATGCCACTGGGTTCAATCCCCAGTACCATACATACATACATACATACATGCATAATTCAAGTAGTTGAGAAGATCAGAGAGAAATCCAGGTTCCAGGACAGCATTATGCAATATAAGACTTTGTTTCAAAATTAAAAATAAAATAAAATAGAGAATATAGTTGAGATGTAGTATTCTCCTGGATTCAATCCCCAGTTACACACACACACACACACACACACACACACACACACTATAATTGAGGTCCACTCAGTTCAAGCATATCTCTTTAAAAATATATATCTGAAATAGTACTATTAATTATAGGCTTTAATTAATAAAGAAGAGCTAAATTTAACTATAGAATGAACAAATGTTTCATTATTAGTCATAAAAATACTCCTCATATTTCAAACAATTTAATTGTTTTTGCAGTGAAATCCTGCTGAATGATGTCTACCAGCACATCTTTAGAGAATCCCAATTTCCAGGCAGGTTTCTTTAACTAATTACTGATCAAGATCTGTTTTTGCTTTTGGCAATATTTTGATACAAGGTCTACACATAAAACTTATCTGTCCCATTAAGAAAGGTATTGGTTTCTGGAAATACTAAATTTCTCTAGTTGGGGTTCTCATAGAGAAAGAGGATTAAAATGGTTCAGAGAACCTAGCAGCATGCATATGGAGGTGTGTGTGTATATATATATATATCATATATATGATAGATGATAGAAGAAAGTAAAGAAAAAAAGAAAGAAAGGAAGGAAGGAAGGTAGGAAAGAAGGAAAGGTTTTTATTTATGTTAAAGAATATGCTTTAAAATATGGAGCATTGCTCAGCAAATCCAAAATCTGCAGGGTAAGCTCTCAGGCTAGAGACCCAAGAAGAGTTAGTTTGAGACCAAAGATCTTCTCCTGGTAGAATACCTTCTTGCTGAATGAGGTTGGTCAGTTTTTGTTTTTTCAAGGCCTTCAACTAATTAGTGGCTGTCCTCTCATCTCAACCTATAAATGGCAATCAGCCTGGCTCAAATCCTCAAGTTTAAACGTTTGTCTCTTCATTGATTCCCCCTCTCTTCCCTTCAAAAATAAATAAATAGATAAATAAATAAATAAATATTAATCTTACCCCAAACCAGAAACATCCAGAGCAGTGTGTGACAAGCTATCTGGATCTTGTGCTCTGGGATAGTTGACTATCATCTTTGCTTTATTTTAAGGATCAATGCTTCTCTCCACAATTTTGATCCTACTTAAAACAAGTTTGGAGGCATAAATATTTTTTGATCATTTGTCAAAATGATCAAAATACACATAGGAATAGAGATCTTTTTCTCAAAAAATTAATGATGTACAATATAATAGTGTAGGGAGGAAGTACTAAGACTATCTTTATTCTACAAATGAATACTGAAGCTCCGTTGGTTTAATCGATTACATGCTAATCGATAACAGGGTTACAGCTATCATGGAAGACTGTCTTTTTATGCACTTCTGTGAAAAATTCTATTGTGATAGAAGGTTTGTATATTTTCACTTCCTCAGTCAGGGAAAAATGAGATTGTGTATAGTACAAAACCTACAATTTTATTTTTGTCTGTCCTTCCTTAACACATTTCCCATTCTGTCTAGATACCACTGCTTCAAATCCAACCCTGTTATTCTCTAATTGTTTTCCTACTGTTAATAATTATTATTATTAAAATAAAACCATGATAGCTGAAAACTTTGAGTGTCTTCCTATGTATTAGACAGCATATAAGTTTTATTTTATTTTATTTTATTTTATTTTATTTTATTTTATTTTGGTACTGGGTTGGAACCTGGGGGCATTCTTCCTCCTAGCCACACACACCTAGCCCTATTTTTTAAATTTTTTTATTTTGAAACAGAGTCTCACTGAGTTGTAATGGGCCACACTATGTATCTGAGGCCTGCATCGAACCTGTGCAATCCTCTTGTCTCAGCCTCCTTAATGCTGGCATTACAAACATGCACCACCATCCCTGGCTTGACACTATATAAGTTTTAAATAAATTATTCTATGTCCTTCTCTCATATATATATATATATATATATATATATATATATATATATACACAATCACATATGTGTCAGTGCATACACACATACATAAACACATCTGTGAAATAGACATGTTTTACAAATAGTTAATTGAAATTTAATGAGCTTAAGTCAATTGTTCATCATCAAATTAAAAAGTTACTAGAATAAAATGTAAAGCTGGGCGTGGTACCGCACACTTGTAATGCCAGCATTTGGGAGGCTGAGACTGGAGGATCGTGGTTCGCGGACACCCTCAGCTACTTAGTGAGGCCCTCCAAAACTTAGTGAGATCCTGTTTCAAAATAAAGACTAAAAAATAGGGCAGGGAGTGTATCTTGGAGGTCGAATGCCTCTGGGTTCCATTCCTAGATTTGCAAAAAAAAAAAAACAAAAAAACTAACTAACTAACAAAATAAATAAATAAAAATAAAATGTAGGTAGTACTGAATTTTATGTGTAAAACCACTACTCCTATGCTACTATTTTATATTTTCATAATAAAAACCAAGTCCCTTAAACCTTAATGCCCAACTCATTTTTATCTGTGTAGAAATGTTAAATGAAATAAGTTCTTCGTTCTCAGTGGGAGGTAGAAAATAGAGCAAATTAGACTGCCCTTGTTCTGTCCTGGGGATACATCTAAATATGTAGATTGCTGTGAATTCTCTCCACTTCTTGATGCAATATCTATTTCCAGTAGGTGTAAGAGTCACACTGACAGTTTTCTGAGTGTATTCTACTTTTCTACATTAGATACTAATCCAACACAATCTTCTTTTTCTAGATTTGAACTCCCCTGCTCAAAACAGCCCATAGCAAATGACTGATTTTGGTTTCAAATTAAGAAACCCTCCTTTGTCTGGAATCCAGCCCAACAGCTGGCGGGGCTTGGCGAGATGATGAGTACCGACGACTCGAACACAAACCCATGAGCCGGGAGTCAAGTCAAGCAAGATCTCATTTATTTCTCTCCAAACAATCATATTTATAGCACCAAGCCACGAGGGGAATTCCCATGAGAAATAGCCTAGCCTATCCAGGATAAAAATCACTAACACGTAGTTTACAGCCAATCCCAGGCCAGTACATGAGCCATTCATGTGTGCAGAAAGCTCCTTTAAAGGTAGAAAGGGAAAAACCGCTCAGTCTCCCCACCCATAATGAATGGGAAAACCATGCCTTCATAGCTTCCTCCAGGCACCATCTTTGCCCCTTTTCTGCTGAATCACTTTACTTAAAGTTTTGCCTTAGGCTGTAGGCCGCTCAGGCCGAGGAAGGCTGCATCTCCTTAGGCGCTGTATGGACACACCCCATCATATCCCCCTTTTTCTTTTATTTTATCGGGACTCTGCCTGTCTTAGGTTGTTCCCATCGAGTACCAGGGACTACCCATCATTGGATAGTACAGATCAATGCTGTGCTTCCTGTCTTAGGTTTCCATGGCCCCTGGGAATCTTACCCGTCATTGGCTACCAGCCCTTCAATATGCTGTGATTTTTCCCCTCTGGGGAAATTGTAAGGCGGGAGAGGGGTGGTCATATTCAGAGCGCCAATCCTAAGATTTATTTTCTTTGCTGGCTAGCCTTTGGTAATGCACTTCTGTTTGGTTGATTAACAGAAACTGGACTAATCTATTAAAATCACAGGGGTCTACGATGCACAAAACTATGATAAACAGCAAGGGGCCCAACAAAGGAAGAAAATAGGGCAAAAGTCCATGAAAGCCGGTCCAGAACGGATTTTCCTGAAGATCTCCTCGCTGCCTCTCCAGATCATGTTGGAGCTGCTTAATCTTATCTTGTTCCTGCAAAAATAAGCAGATGACTCCCTTTTCGGCTATTAATAAATCCAGTACCCATCTTTTTTGTGATACCACATAGGCTAGGGAATCTAATTGGGCTTGTAAGTCTCAGACAATTTCTGAGACAGACTTAACACCATCAATTATTAAGAGGGAGTCTCCTATGTAACTCAAAGGCCATCCCAAGGCCAGCCGCACCCATGGCAGTTCTGGCAGTAATCTCCAGGCCGATTAAGAGCGGAATGTCTTGTACTGCTCTCCTTTTTCGCCCTCCCCAATCAAAATGGGGGGATGGGCATTGATTTCTCCCCAAGGATAATATTTATATCGGAGAGCAAGGAGGCAAGGGTGCAAAGGCCTGCATTTAATATTTCCCTGGCATACTATACTGTATTTGCAGGGACAGGATGACGAACATTAGGGTTTTCATGACTATCTTCTTTTAAAATAAAAAACAAAGGACTAATTTCAGTGATTTCCTCTTCCATGGAATCATAATTACCAGTTATTGTAGGCAGGTGTTTAATATCTCTTGCTGGGACCCAAAGAGGTCTTTTATCATCATAGGGTAAGACACACCCAAAGCCCCTTCCTGCAGTTATGAGGGTATCTGGGCCCCTCCACATTCCCGTCAGGGGATCTCTCCATTTTACTTTGATGGAGGAAAAGGGAATCTCTGTGGTCCAATGCCTATGAAAAGGGGACAGGTTGGAGTCTTTTGAAAAATTTAAAATATTTAGGGTTAATAATGCTTTTCTTAATTGATCATGTGGTGGTAGTAACTCTTCCTTTTGTTTTTGTAATTGAACCTTTAGGGTATGATTATATATTTTTATTAAAGCTTATCCTTTTGGGTTATATGAAATGTCCGTAATGTGAATAATTTTCCATAATTATAGGAAGGAGACGGAATGTTGACTAATAAAACAAGGGCCATAATCAGTTTTGATTTGTTTAGGAATATCAAGAATAGCAAAACAATGAAGAAAATAACTTAAAGCATGTTTTGTCTTTTCACCCAAATGAACTGAGGCCCCAATCAGCCCTGGAATAGTTATCTATGGAAACAAAAATATACTTAAGTTTTCCAAATGGTTGAAAATGAGTTACATCCACTTGCCATAATCCATTGGGGTGTAGGCCTCTCGGAATAACTCTGGACGATTGAAGGGGAGGTATTTGAAAGAAGGGTTGACATGTGTGAACAATACCTTTTAAATCCTTAGCAGGGATTTGAGGATATTTGTGTTTTAATCCTCTCCCCATGGCCTCTTCTACAGATAGGGCTTGAACTTTTGTGCAGGCCATCGCCCGTCCCTTCTGAACACACGTCCCTTTTGAACGGCACTCGCCCATCTCTTTAGGATCTATTGTCCCATGTGTGACTGCTGTTGTTCCAGCATGCCAGAGGCTGTTTACCTTGGAAACTTGCTCCGGCCCAGCGCGAAATTTACACACTTTCCCCCTGATTTTTAAGGGCCAGCGAGAGCTCTCTGGATGCCGCCGGAACCATGACACTTTCCAAAGCACAGGCCCCTCTCTTGGGACAAACCCATTCCAGGGCGCCCTGCCCTTCACAAAGAAAAGAGAACTCTCCCCGGGGCTCCCACCGGCTTCTCCGGGATCGGTCGCATTACCACACTGAATGCCTTGCGGCAACCATCTCCTCACTTTGGACTTGGGGATCTGAACCCGACTCCCTTTCGATCGGCTCTAGTATCAATTAAACATTTAGAATTGTTGTCTCCAATTGTGATGACCATTTTGGGTCTTAACCTGGTTACCAGAGGTACCGTCCAATGGATCTTGGTGGAACCGTTTCCCTTTTTTAAGGGGGCTGGGGGAAGCCCCCTTGGGCAGTTAAAGGCTCCCACATTTAAGTTAAATTTGGACCGGCAGTCCCGGGCCCAATGAAATACCTTAAGGCATTTGGGGTAGGGCGTCAGGGGAGAGTTCCCCTTTCTTTCCTCCTCCCATAGGAGGCGTGGCCTGGGACGCACATTTTCAGTGGAAATTGCCCTCCTTTCCACATCTGAAACACGTGGGGGGCAACCCTTGACTGATGCATTGTCTTTATCAGAGTCTGTAGGCCCTCCCGTTGCCCTTCCTTTACCGCAGCTGTCATGGCTTGAAGTTGGTGGCTCAAAGAGCCAATACCCCGAAAGACCACAAACCATCTCTCTAAAGTATGCCCCTTCAACCCCGCGCAGGCCAGCTTATGGTCGGCTGTCATCCCGTCCCACACTAGCATTCTGACAAACTTGTCTCCCAATGGACCGGCTGGAAACCTCCTCCCAAGGCTGTTATACACTCTCTCTATAAATGTAGGTAGATCCTCACCAGGCTTTTGAGTGATTGCCTCAGTAGGGGCCTCAGTGGGCCCATCGTCTAATTTTCTCCATGCCGCCAGTGCAGCTGCCCTAACCTAATCCTGGCATGGGGGGGCAAGGCCTCCTGTTGTAGGCCAGTGGTATGTGGCTCGGCCATCCCCGTAAGCATGCCATAGGTTAAGGGGATGGCGGGATTGGCATCTAATTTAATATAAGCATCTATTAAAGTAGGTAACAAATTTACTATATATAAACTATCTGACAATAAATTTATAGACTCAAAAAATCCTTGTAGGGCTAGGGCTATGGAAAAAGGTTCTTTGAATTGGGGGGATCCTTTTACAGGCTGGAAGATGGTTTCTGGGGGCTGAGGATCCATTCCTTTTACAAAAGTGGGATAAATAATCACGGAGGCCCCTTCGCGCCCTCAGAGCAAGGCTGAACCCAGAAGCAACAGACAATAGGCGGAGCCTAGGATCAGCAGCCACCAAGCGAGGGTGGCTGCAGGGCGCGCAGCTCTGTTCCAAGCTGGGGCTGGGGCTGGGGCTGGCGCTGGCAGGGAGGTGCAGCCATGAGGCAGCCTGGGAGGCGCAGCCTGCTGGGCCAGCCCTTCCACTAGGGTTCCTCCAGCTCCCGCTTCGCCCGCATATGGCGGTGGAGGGGATGGTACGGAGAATGAATTGGCCAGGGAAAGGGGCTGTGGGGAGTCCTTGCCATCCCCAAAAGGATTGAGAGGTTTTTTAGGGGCTTCAGGACTAGAGGGGGGTGTATGCTTGGCAGCCCCATTTTTTGCTGGCTTGGGAATATGGTCAGCGAGTTTATCTGGGGGTCGCGGGGGAAAACAACTTTTAAGCATGGAGACAGTGGGGAGAACTGCAAGGAGGGATCTCCCCTTTCTCTGTCTGGGCTTTCCTAACCAGCCCCTCAACTTGATCCCAGGTATCCCAATCATAAAGATTACTTTCAGGGAGCCATGGGGCAGTTTTTAGAAGGTACCCCCAGGCCTGGATAGCTTGGTTATCAGCAAGATTAAGTCCTCAGCTCTTGAGAACAAGTCGAAGGGATTCTAGGAAAGGGTCAGGTTTAGAACTGGACTTCCCCATATTAATATAAGGGGGGATACTCACCAGCAGACAGATTGACTCGCCAGCGATTTCTTTCATTAGGGGTGAAGAGGGGGGCCTCACACGGGGCACCAGACTGTTGGGAATCCAGCCCAACAGCTGGCGGGGCTTGGCGAGACGATGAGTACCAACGACTCAAACACAAACCCACGAGCCAGGAGTAAAGTCAAGCAAGATCTCATTTATTTCTCTCCAATCATATTTATAGCACCAAGCCAGGAGGGGAATTCCCATGAGAAATAGCCTAGCCTATCCGGGATAAAGATCACTAGCATGTAGTTTACAGCCAATCACAGGCCAGTACATGAGCCATTCATGTGTGCAGAAAGCTCCTTTAAAGGTAGAAAGGGAAAAACCGCTCAGTCTCCTCACCCATAATGAATGGGGAAACCACGCCTTCATAGCTTCCTCCAGGCGCCATCTTTGCCCCTTTTCTGCTGAATCACTTTACTTAAAGTTTTGCATTAGGCTGTAGGCTGCTCAGGCTGAGGAAGGCTGCATCTCCTTAGGTGCTGTATGGACACACTCCATCACTCCTTGATCTCTTGAAGCCTATATTAATGCAGATCATTTCAACAGATCAGATCTATTTTCCTAGAATAAAAATATTATGAGCATAGAGACTTTTGTGTGTAGGTTTCCTATTTGTTCTTGCCTGTTTTTACTACTATATTTTATTATATTATTTTCATTAATGTAACCTTTTTAATTTTTATATTTTCTTATTGGTGCATTGCAGTTATACATCTTAATGGGGTACAAGATGATAGTATTTAATAACTAATATTGAAATGAATTAACTGATACAACACAGACTTAATGCAGATTTGCTGGGAACAAATAATATTATAATTAGGAGTTTAGTCTGTCCTCTGTGAACTAATAACATAGCCAATTTAAGCTCCTAAGACCCATGTCTTGGAATTTTTATCTTACACAGATTCTCAAAATCACTGATACTAGTCCCAGGAAATGGTTGGAGGACACATAAAAATAAAGGATAATGGAAACATCTGAAAGGATGCCGAGTAACATATTTTTTTTCTGAAAAGGGGGTGGTGGTAAGCCAACACATTTGGGAATAGTCAATATCGTGTTCAATAGCTGTAGGTTACTGGGAAATCAATGAAATTTTCTTTCACATAATATTTTGGAATCCATAATATCTGCTATCATCTTGAATGACAATTATTTAGCTTCTTGAAGGTGTTCACCTTCAACTTCCATTTGGCTTCAATGTGATATTCTGTGACAGTCTGTTTTGAAGAAGGTTGAAAATAGAAAAGAATGAAAAATTGATAGTCCTCAGTTTAGCACATGAAAGCCCATACAATCCAATCTCAAACTACTTTTCTAGCAATGTTCTCCCTATCACTCTGCAAGCTTACTTTACGTTCGCAATCTGTTTCTCTTTCTTTCCTCTATAACTGTACCCCCTTCTTTTTCTTATAAATTCCCCATTCTTCAGCTGTACATCAGTTCCTCTTTCCTCTATGAAGATTTTTCTAAAGAGTCTTTTGACAAAATATTTATTACTCAACTATTTCCAAGCTGTTAACCCAAGCTTTTCATAAGTGGCAATGGCAAAGCAGATACGGTTTGTATCCCTTAAAATTTAGAAGATGGATGTGGTAGCACACATCTCTAATACCAATAATTGAAGCTAAGACAGAGGCTTGAAGGTTCAAGGCCTGCCACAGGAATTGGCAAGGCTATCAGCAACTCAGTGAGACAGTGAGACCATTTGAAAACAAGAAATAAAATAGGGTTGTGAGTATAGCTTGGAGGCAGAATGCCCCTATTTTTATTACACACACACACACACACACACACACACACACAGAAATTTGATTTCCAAAAATGAAATCATTATAAAAGAGTAAGAGGAGTTCCATAGAGTCAGAATTATATAGACTTAAAAAAATGAAGGTTGCTTAATGCTTACATAGAGGCTATTCTTAAGCAGAATTAGAAAAAAACAAAAAATAATTGTTGAATATAGAGATGTCAAAAAGAATACATTACCTGAAAAAAAGAAAGTCATGGGTAGTGTATAAGCAATTCCAGGTAATCCTATTTTTATAATTCCTTAAAGAATTGCAAAAAAGTGGCAAAATGGTAGACAGTGTGACTGGAGAAAGTTAGTATAGCAATATTAATATTATTGTAAAGAACTTGAGAGTTATATTCCATATAAAATAAATGAGAAATCAATCATTTTTATTCTTTCAAAAGAAGAGTAAAATATGCTGATATAAAAGGACTTATGTTTGGATGGGGTGAGTATTCCCAACAGGAAAGAATATACTGATGGTCCAATGAGGTGTACTTGCAGCTCAGAACATTACAATTTTCTGAAGTTAATATATCTGAATAAAAAATATCCCTTATGATTGCATCCCCTACTTCATGCTAATCTCCATTTTTTCTAATATCCATATTTCTTACATTTTCACAGCATTTAAAACACTAATCAACTTAAATAAATGTTCTAAATGTAATTTGTTTAAGATACTACTCCTCTGGCAGACTTCTTTCAAAAACTGACTCTTATATGTTCAAGAGATATTAAACATTTTTCTTTAATATACAGTCTTCCGTGATAACTCACACCCACTTTCTACCCTTAGCTCCTCTCTCTTGGTCACTAATATCCATTCATCATGGATATTATGCCTCTACTACTGGTGAACAGCTCAGATTTGGGTTTATATCCTGTCTATACCTTTGTCCTACTTAATCCCTGGAATTGTTTTCTCAGATCATTTGAAGCCTTTATCTTTTTCCTTTCTGCTCAATATTCACCCCCTTGGTGTGATCTTCCCTGACCTAATCACTCCCTGTAAAGTAGCCTGACCTCTGTGTTAAAATCACTTTCTTTTTCTTCTCCCTGCTTGGATTTTGTCCCAACGCTTACTAAAGAAATTTTTGTATTTGTTTTTGCTGTTCCTATTTAAGTTAGCTCCAATAACCTATGTGCTCTTCTTATTCATTTTTTTTTTAATTTTTAGTACCTTAGAATAGCCATTGCCAAGAAAAGTTTAATTACAAATCTTTTTTTTTTTTTTTTTTTTTTTTTTGGTGGTACTGGGGTTCCTGGAAACCCTTCTACCTCCGGGCTACACTCCAAGTCACCTAATTTTTATATTTTTTATATTTTTATTTGGAAACAGGGTCTCTTAAACCAGTGCGGGTGGCTTTGAACCTGCACGAGCTTCCCAAGCGCGGGGATTACAAGAGTGTGCCACCACGCCTGGCCATATCTTTTTTTTTTTTTTAAACAAATAATAAATGAATCATGACATAGCAGAAAACTGAATGACCTTTTTGGTGTCACTCTATACTCTGAAATAATTACATCCAAAAGTAGTTTTTATTGTTGGTTTAGTCTACAAATAAATATTGTCATGTGGCTTTTTTTTGTACTGGCAGCTTGCATTGGTGACTAACCTTTGTTATTTTGATCTTCGTGTGCGCTCCAGATCAAGGGATAACTCATCCTTTGGATATCTTCTTTCTCTTCTTGGCAACCTCAGAAACAAAACTTGAATTCTTCTTTACACAAGAAATATTGAAAAAATTGGATATGATAACAAATTTGAGTCATATATGAGAAGTAACATGCAAAGTGGGTAACAAAAATAATTAAAGTGTATAAATTAATATTTACTCCATGTAAATTATGTGAGAAAGAGAAAAGTGATCCTTTTTCAATGAGTAGATTTAGGTCACAGCTTGGCCTTATTGATACTTGGGCAGATAATTCCTTATTTTGAAAGTTGTTGCTTTCTCTCTCATTTTTTATTCTTTATTTTGAAACAGTCTCATGGAGTTGCAAAGGGCCTCACTAAGTAGCTGAGGCTGTTTATTAACTGTGTTCCTCCTGACTCGGCCTCCCAAGTGCTGGGATTACACGTGTGTGCCACCACTCCCAGCTTCTCTTCATTTTTAACAGTCAAAAATGTTTGTATTTTTTTTTTTTTTGACAGTCTCTAAAATTGTAGTGAGAAGCAAAATCTATCTCTAGTTGAAAACAACCCATCTAGGCAGTAAGCAACAACATGGCTTCTGGTTTTTCATTGCCAGGCCCATAACTGAGAATGAGTTGACAAGATTTACTAGCCCCTCAAGAAGTTAAACTACACTAATTTATACTATGCATATTTTTTTCATCATGGGGGTAGACTCACTAAGTGCTCCATTCAACACAGCATTAGTCTAGTACCACTTCTACCAACATCTCTGCCTACTGGATTCAGATACAGGCAGGATATAGGAGCAGCAATTTACAGATAACTAATGCAAAATTTTACTTAAGATAATTATCACATACCCATTTGTGACTGATACCATGTTTTCTTTTTATGTTTTTTTAGCCTCTAGAATATATCATTTGGTTCATGACTTCACTCTCGGGTCCAGATACAGCCCTGCCTCCCCTGACTAATCACCCTCCAGGCCCTCTCAGTTCTCTAATTCAAAATGGAACCCCTATCTCTAATTTCTAGTAACAGTCATTATTGGTACTAAATATTCTATTTTTTTCTTTTCTACCAACTGTCCTTCAGGTCTCTTTCCAATTACAAATCTACTCTTGAGGGATAGAAACTCATTTTTAAATTTTGTTACTCTCCTACATCATTAGTACTATACCTATTAATTAGTGCAGAATAGGTGCCCAGTAGATAATCTTCATTAATTTTATGTAAATGACCATCATATTTATGCAAAATAACATGATGGAGTGGTCATCAGCATGAGTCAAAAAGTAAGGTGGCGGCATTTCAATGTCATAACAGCGGCAGGGAAACCTTATGCATCTAAGACTGAAGATACGGCTGCATGTGCTTTAAATTGAGATGTTTGGGGAACCATCAAAGCCTTATCTATGCCATTATGGACATCTGCTAAGAATGCTAAAGGTAAACAATCACCTGAAAGATATATTTGCTTGCATGTAGTGGGAAACAGCAGCTCATTAGCTCTCTCCTTAGCTCGTTAACTCACCAGCTCGTTAGCCCTCTGCTCGTTAACTACTTAGCTCTGATTAGCTCTGCTCACTTCCTTTTCCTATCACTCACAGTGTGAATGAACTGCGAATCTGCCAGAGCAACAGATGGCCATCCCAGGTCCAGAGAGAGAGAGAGTTCAGGAGGTGGGGGACAGAGCCTTCCTGTATTTTTCTGACCTTCAAAATATCAATTTTTATTAAAGTTTGGAGGTTGTAGTTTGACTTCATCATGAAAAAAAGAAACAGGTGGAATTTTATTTTAAGGCAGAAAAGAATTGGCTTAGATGGACTCCCTGGGACAACACAAATGTGCAATTCAAGGGCTACCGTAGGCTGCTTGGTAGTAATCTACTTGACATAGCGGTTTCAAATCACAAGGAAAGTCCAAGAATATTTATAATGAGTTTTCAATAATGATTTGTCACATGCCAATCCCTGTACTTTACACTGTGAGCATTCAAAAGATGCTATTTAAGAAATCACATGGAAGAAATAATATTTCCATGCACAAATTATTGAGAAACTATGAATGTCAATCACTACTTATAAAATAAGTGAGAGTTAGGGAGAATGGGTCATAGGAGGAACTCTAGATGAAAAAGGAAATCCTATAGAGGAACAAACAAGGCAACCTAAAGGAAGAGAAAGGAGGGGGGAAGAGGAAAATCTCTAAAACACACAATGTACTTAAACATATCGAAGTCAAGGGAAGGAGGGACGGGGAGGGAATGGGGTGGGAATTGGGTAGGGGTTAAATCAGTGATGTGCACATGTATGTACACACAAGTTTTTTTTTTTTACCCCAATATGATGTATGAATATAATGCACCAATAAAAACTTTAAAAAATAAAATAAAATAAGTTGTATGGATAAGAAAAATGCACTATGAAAGTTCAGAAAACATTTTGAATATGAATACTAAAACAGAATGACTTGGATTGTCTATTATTTAATCATTGTACAAAATTATATATTTGGCTTTAATTTTCTTAACAAAATGTTAACATTGCCTGTATAATTGTAGCAGGCCAGGCCTTTATGTTAAGAATGTTTGGTTGCCTACACAGATGATATCCCATATCTACTTGCTATAACCTGGAAAACACAGAACAAGTGATTCATTTATTGCAGCTGAACTATTATTCCTCCAATTACCCAAACCTGAAGGGTGTAAATTGCCCTGAAATGATTACAAAGAAAACAATGTTTGGCATCCTCCTCCTCATCCATCCATGCATTTTTTTTACCGTGTCTGCAGTAAATCACAGAATATTTGAGGTAGCATCTACTACTAATAGCTGATTCTAAATTTGTTGTTGACATTACTGGTCAAGAACTCATAGATTCTAGCCAGGCATGGTGGCCCACACTTGTAATCCCAGCATTTGGGAGGCTGAGATAGGAGGATCACAGTTCAAAGTCAGCCTCAGTTGCTATTTAGTGAGGCCCTTTGCAACTCATTGAGAACTTGTTTCAAAATAAAGAATGAAAAACAGGTCTGGGGGTGTAAATCAAAGTAGAATGCATCTGGGTTCCATCCCCAGTACTGAAAAAAAAAAAAAAAAAAAAAACCTCATAGATCCCCACTTATTTACCTTACCTCTTCCTTTTCAGAAAAAAAAAAAAAAAGTCTCAGTGCTCCCTGGAAATCTACCTTCTTTAAGTGAGTAAACAAAAATATGCATTGACAAATGTTTATTCCTTTATGTGTTTACATTTCTTTCCAGAAGCTCCAGGTGGGGGAGGTAGTATTTCCCACTTTGGAAACTTATATGAAATAGACAACAGTAGAGAGAATGGGTATGTTTTCATAAGGTAGAAAACACAAGAAATTCAGAGCCATGATTGATAACCTTAGAGAAAGAGGCCAGAAAGTTATGCCTATAAAATTTCTGAGTGTCCAAGAAGAGTAGCACATCTGTACAGCTGAATGAAAGCGTCTTTCCAGAAGTGAAAGTAGAGGATATAAGAGTAGGGGGTCACTGATACCTAATTTTATCTGCCTAGCATTGAAGTGGATAACTGGTGTTGTTTGCAAGGAGGGACTACTGTCATCCAAGCTTCCCTTACCTGCTAGGCAATACCCTGCTGATTTTAATCTACAGATATAGTCTGTCTTGTTGCTACATCAAATATATATGCATACATATATTATATGAATGTATATAATAGCAAAATGTAAGACCTTTCTTAGATGCCTGGGGCTCTCTTTCTTCTGCTGCAAGAACTTTTGAAAAAGAAAACATAAACAAAATACATTTCTTGTCTGCCCATAACAAACAGAGACTAAAAATACTGTTACAACTGTACGATAGTTTAAGGTCAATGTATTCCTTCTTCATGGCTATGAAAACCTGACCTGCATAAGACATTAAAATTCATAACACATGAAAATTAGGGAGTCCTGGAAGCACTTTCTTCTATATAAGTACAAATTTCCTCTGCCTACATCTAGCATTTAAAGGAAACCATCCAGATAATTAAAATGCCTATAAATGAAATGTCAAAGTTAAATGTTTTTTTTTAAGTCTTAATGCTCAGGCAAAGTGAAACCTTTATTCTAAAATAATATGCTTTAAATACTAGCAGAATCTTGTGAGGGAGTAGAATAATTAAGGTTTGCCACATAAAATGGGTCTGTAGGTCTGCGTGTTGCTCTACTCAGTAAGTAACCTTTATGAAGGGGAATGTGATAATCAGTGTGTATTTTTTGTCCTTAAATACTGCCATTATTTTAAACATGAATGTGGCTACTGTGGGTACAATGCACATGGAGTAAATTAATCCCCCAAATATACAAAACAGAGTTGTTGAGTTAGGCAGAATTTGATTGGGTTTTTGTGCTTGGCTCTGGGGCTTTGTTGTTTATCCTGCATTCATGTGAAGATTATTGTTTGCTTTCTTTTTTTCTTTGTATGTGAGTTGCTCTGACCTGGGTATTCGCCATGGGGAAATGACTCTATAGGTTTTGCTATACAGTTTGGGAAATACATGATTCACTTGAGACATCAGAGTCTAATTCAGTTTCTTGGTCATGATACAGATCGACCCTGAAGTGGGCTGTATATTTTTAATAATTATTTTTTCTATCCATAAGGTTTGTATAAAACACTTCACACACACTAATCTCTCACAGATAGTTATATGCTGACTTTGTGACGAACTCTTTAAAATGCTAGAGTAACTTTTGACTCCTCAGGTCCTAACTAGCCATCAAAATGGATCCTGATCTTACCAATGAAGCAATAACATGGGGTTAGGGTAGAATTAAGATCGTATCCCTGTCAGGAAATATAAAAACCATACTATTGTAATTCCTTAGATGGCATGTTCTGATATGATACATATCATCTCATCCCCTATATCTACCTGGGTCTTTCTGTAATGTTAATTAAGCATGATTAAAACTTGCTGCTCTTGAAGCCAACAGCAAAAGACTTATCCACCTGTTCCTTTTTTGCTTGCTGGCGATGAACTGCCCAGGAGGAGATATTTTGAAGGAAAATCCATTCAAATAAACTTTTGTTTTTTTGATGATAATCCTGACTGGGCTGGTTCTTTCTTCACTAAGTTTATTCGCTGATTCCTTTTGATGGAAGTGTTCTGGATGTCAGGCAAGAGACCCACATTGGGAGTCATCAGAGGATCCTACCTCTGACTGATGCATGTGGTATCCCTGCCATCATATTGCACCCATCTATTTAAAAGTACCCTCATTTTTCATGTTTGAATGGCACGTAATAAAGATAATCAATTTATTTTCTACACAATATAGTAAAAAAGTAAAATCAAACCACAGGAATTTGGAAGGGGGCAAAAGTTCAAACACAAAGCTAACCTTTAGCAATCTGCCTGGTGCAAGTAACAGAGGCTTACTATAATGAATCGAAACCCCCAGAATGGGTTCCTGGATACAGACCTATGGTTCCATGCAGCTCAAGAGGCTGATAAGTGGAAATGTACATCACTGCATGGAAATAAATTTGTGCGTGCCTAAATGTAGGGGCATAGGTACAGTCCAGTCTTAGCTTCTGAACTCTTCCTCTACTGAAGCCAGACTTTGATTTTGGAGTACAAACACCTGCAACAGAGATTCTGAAGGGCAGAATTGGTCCCCAAATCTGAACGCAGGCCCTAGAGTATCTCCTTCCCCATCCTGCCCATAGTTCTTGCCTGTCTTTCAGGCATTTGTGCCAAGGGCTCCCAGCACCTGGAACACTTCATTTTGCTTTTTTTTTTTTTTTGTCTTTTTGACTATTTGGGTTTTAGATTAAAGATTCTTTTCACAGATAATTTGTCCTAATTCTCCTATCTTGCTCCATCAATGAGTTAGCTATTTTATGTGTAGAGTTTATTTTTTATATTTTATAGAGTTGAGGTGTTTTTGTTATTATAGTCCTATTATTATTAATTTCATCATAGCTTTACAGTCAGTTTAAAGATCCTGTTATCTAATTGTCCCCATATACCCAATGCTTGCTCTAAGTATTCACCAAATGTTTCTACATAAATAATAACCTAACTATCCTCTAAGTACTTTATTTTTGTTTTATTGGGTTTAGGGAGAACAGATACTTTCCAAACTAAAGCTTTTCTTCTATTATTATTTACCCACACAATCTCATTAAAACAGGTAAGTGTGGTCTAGTCTATAAAATAAAAAAATAAAAAAAATAGAAACCCTATACCAAGGATTTTTCTGGATGCTTTTCACTGTCCTTTCTAGGGCCTGGCAAGATAAGTTCATTCTTAATGATTTTTTAACTTGTGCTTTGCCACAGTGGTTCCACGATGGAGCTAAAAACCCTGACTGAAGTTCGACTAAGTTTAAAGCACAGGCTTTTGATATTCTCCTTGATGAGGGTCAGCCTATGCCTTCCTCGTACTACTGCTGGCAAAGTGAACAAATGCAAAGATGGAGGATCTACACTAGCACACTGCTCCAGTTTGAAAGACCTCATGACCAATTCTTCCTGTGAGCTACAGCAAAACATTCTATCCTTAGAAAAAAAGACTTGAATATAATGCTTAAAACTATGTCTGTGCAACCAATATCCTATGTGCTGCAGTTTGAATGAGGCCATTAAAAATGTTCATCATCACAAATGCATCAGATTTCTTTACTGTTAGCCTCTAGTTTGGGAGATAGGTTGCATGTGCCTGTCCTGGACTACATGCTCACAGCATGCCCTCACTGGACCAATTTCTGGACACTGTTTATAGCTTCAGTTTTTAAAACAATATTATTTATACCTTGTTGATACACAGAATTCTGGAAGGCAAATGCACTTATGTTTATGCATTGCCTTAATATCCGCTAAGAGCTTTGCATAGAACAAGTGTTTATAAATATTTATTGAGATGCTGCTTATTAGCAAAGCTTCTTTGAGTGTTAATATAGGCAGAGAAGGAAATGACCATCAAAAAACACTTTGAGCTTCTATTCTAGCAGAGTATCAGTAGTGAGAAAGCAAAGCTTAAATATTTTTTGTATTTAAAGTATTAAAATGCTCTCAGTGGTGATCAGATTTCTTAATATTCTGAAAGTTTCACAGACACTGTGGCCTAAGAAGGCAAGTGAAGGCGTTTTAGTAGGCAGGATTTTCCTTGTTCTGCTGCGTTAAGCCATAAAAGAGAAACTATTTTGCTTACACAATGAAACACCTAGCATAAACATCCTTTTAAAAAGAATCCATTTGACTGCAGAGGAATTATTTTAAAATTAAAATGGATTTTTTCCTTAAAAATGCTACATAACTTCAGAATTTCTTAGCTTCCTTTAAAAGTTACACCTTGGGAAGTTCCATTTTGGGGCACATAAGACATTTCTAATATTTGTTTGAAATGTTAGCACAATAAACAAAGGCACTTAATTCTCTTGCACTCAGTACCAAAATCCTGTGTGTCCTATCAGTCTTGATGCCATCTCAGAACTCCAAAAGAACTGTCATCCTACGTACCTTCTGGAAGGAAGAAAGAAAAAGAGAAGCATGGGACATTTTTGATGGGATCATTTTTATTTTAAGCCCATTTCTGATATAATTGAGTATTTGGTTAGTTACAGGTTGTTTCTTTTTCAGGTGTGGGTATGGAACCCAAGAGCATTCAACCTCTGAGCTACACACCCCACGGCCCTAGTTTTTATTATTTAATTGAAACAGAGTCTCACTAAGTTGCAGAGGGCCTCACTAAGTAGCTGAGGCTGTCCATGAACCACAATCCTCCAGTCTCAGTCTCCCTAATGCTGGGATTACAAGCATGTGACAACATGCCCTGCTAGTTACAGGTTTTAAAGGGTGCATATTTTCAGTTCTAGGAGGAATTAGAAACAGCATTTTAGAAGATTCAAGGAAAGGAAACAACAAAAATGGTAGCAAAAGTGGGAAGGCTGTATGAAAGGGGAGAATATGCCCAAGAAACTTACTAAATGAGCTCATACTCCCAAAAGGTATAGATTAGATATTTGTTGAGATGATGTTATTGAGAATAAATTCTGTGACTGAATGAAGAGGTCATAATTTTGGTCGTAGTGATGACAAGAGAGAATCTCACATATCAAAGCCTGCTTTTTTTGTTCAAAGAGATGTTTCTATTCCTGATGGTTCTTATCTTTTTTATCATTGTCATCATTATTTTCAGTATTACTTGTACTGATATTGAATTCCAGAATCTAATTTGCAGCTATGAAATAATGAACTTTTCACTTTCCATAAAATGTTTTGGAAAAGATGGTACTGTTGTCTCTTTTCTGTAGAGCACATTTATACTGGGCACAGAGGTAGGAGAAGAACTTGCATTTTGGATTTGGTGAGACATGGTTTTGAACCTTGACTGTATGGGTCATGGACAGTACTTTACTAGTGAGAGCCTCAGTTTTATTTGCAAAATATAATTAATAAATTCTAACACTATGGAGACATGTATATACTATTGCTTTAAAAAAAAACTAATACGTAAAAGCATAAGAGAAAAAGGTAATTAATTCTTCTTCATTCATTGGCGGGACTCTGCTGCCGTTCATGGCAGCCAGCGTATCACATAATGCAATCAAACAAAGCTATATGTGATCCTGGCTCAAGGTTTAGAAAGGAAACACAGTGGAATACTTTGGTTATGAGGATAATTTGCAACACTGAATGAAGAGAGTAGGAAAAAGAACAAGAAGAGACACAAAGAGAAGGAGAGGATGAGATCTAAAAACTACCTACTTCCTAATGTCACCATTTCTGACTCTGTGACTCAGCTCCCCTTGGGCCAAACCTTGTTCTAATTGCCGCTTTCTGCCCTGGCCATGCTCCATGCAATGCTTACATAAGGGTTTGTTGCTTGGTGCACAAGCCACTCCAGAGAAGAGCAAAGCATATCAGTTTGACACTGTTCTGCACCATAGCAGTCGGCTTTGATGTTCAAGTTCCTCCTTAACCAAATTATGAATGCTCTATTTCTCTCCATTGCCACTGTAATGAACTTTAACAATAATTATACGCAGGGCTCCTTGGACTAGATTTTTTGTCTCTAGATTTTGTCTCCTTTGGTGCCTTTGCTCTTCTGAATTCTGCAAATCCTGGAGGAAATGTAGCAATATTAGTGGGGTGCAAAGACTAAAAGAAGCTTCGCAATGACTGAGAAACACTGTGAGGATAGAACAGACTGGAAACCAGTTAACACAGACAAGCAGAGAGGATATATTTTAACGAGTTTAATATCTGAAATATTTAAAATATTTTTTTATCTTTGCAAGTCTATGCCATGTACAGTTCTGGCAACAGATTTTTGCACTGGATACCATTAGTGAAGAGAATACCCCCACGGTCCCTACAAAAATGATTCAGCATGTCTTTCATGAATATAGTGTTTTATGTTATAATGCATTATCATATGTTACACATAGATACCTCAATCCATTAGCAGAGAAACTCCACACATATCTCAACTGCATATAGAAAAGTTTTCCCACTAGATCTCACTAGAGGGAGTAGAGAAAATGCAAATAAATAAATGTCAGTATTGATTGGATTTATTTTTACCTAATTTATTAATAATTTATAGAAACCTAAAGTGTATTTTATTTATTTATTTATTTATTTATTTACTTATTTATTTATTTATTTTGGTGGTACTGGGGTGGAACCCAGAGGCTTTCTACCTCCGGGCTGTACTCCCAGACCTTTTTTTATATTTTATTTGGAAACAGGGTCTCACTAAGTTTCTGAGAGCCTCACTAAGTAGCTGAAGCTGGCTTCGAACCCGTGCGATCCTTCTGTCTCAGCCTCCCAAGTGCAGGGATTAGAAGCGTGCACCACCACACCCGGCTTAAAGTGTATTTTAAAGATAAAATAATATAGTGATCAAGAACTGACTTTTATTGCCTTGTCTAATTCTGTTATTTGTCGCATGTACAATCCTTTGCAAAGTAGCCCTCAGTATTCCTATCTTTAAAGTGGAGATACTCTTATCTTCTACTTCCAATAAGAGCAATGAGGTTTAACACCGTTTGAAAGAGTCCCTGGCTTATACTGAGGGCTACAAAGTGTTTTCTACGTTATCACATGCCGTGACTTAGACCTTACCATTCCTATTTCTCTTTCATTCTCCATGTATTTTCTTCTCTTTTCCTTAGACTTCTTAAAAATAAAAATTCAGTAAATGGATCTTAATTTCTAGTAATTGTCATTATTGTGTATATAGTATTTAATTTGATCTTCTTGTAATTTTATAAACTGAGATATTAAGATATTTTAAAAATGTTGTTTAACCTGCTCAATCACTGAAATAATGTGTTTTCTGGGATTTACATTCAGTAAAAACTGTATTTCTGTCATTATTTCATATTGCTTCTTATCTTAATATGATTATTTTTTGCAGTGCTGGAGATGGAACCAATGGCTTATGCACATTATAGAAGTGTTCTGTCATTGAACCATACCCTCTATCCTCTCATTTTAATACTTTTAACATCAGAGCAAAAAATTACTTTAAGTTACAAAACAACATTTAAACCTCTGTGTTAGTGACATTTAGTTCTTTGATTTTTCAATAGATTTTAACAAAAAGCAGAGGTTCTGCATATCTAATCTCCATAAACCAGGTAACAAAAATTAAGGAAAAAATATATTAGAGAGGTATAACAAATGTTCCTGAGTCTGGTTGTGTCCACCATCTTCCCTGAAGGTAAAGACAAAGTACCCCACCTTTCCAAAGAAACCAAATTAACTCAGTATTAGGAGGATAAAATAGGACTCCACACGCAAGCATGGCTCTAAATGTTCTTTTTTCTTCTCCGAGTCAACGTCTTTCAAATCCTACAAGTGGTAATAACACTCTAGAACCAGTTTTGGCCCATGGAAACGGTCTTTTCTGGCTCTAATTTTCACTGATTGTTGTGTCTTCATTGAAGTCCATATGGCTGCCAGACGTTTACTCCAGGTCTCTTTCTTTAGAATGTAATTGTGTTTTTGTCAACTCAATAGTTGAAAAAGTTTGTTCATTCTGGAAGAAATTTCCTGGGGCAAAGTTTCAGTTGTTGAAGAGAATGGAGATAGAGATGCTGATGTCAACACATGACAAATTAGATGCCTAACAATGCAAGAATCCTTATGGTATAGATTTTAACATAATTATCAATACTTTCCTTTCAGCTATTTTCTCATTTTAATTGCATACAGTTTATGTCTTTGTTTTATGTAGCTATTTCTATAAGAGGAGAATGGAAGCAGCAAGATAAAAATGAAAAAATTATGCAAAGGAATCGAAGCTTGCCAAATACACAATTTGTGGTTTCTACTTTGTGCATGATTTATGTACAATTACATTTTTCAATGTATTATCCTCCAAGCTACTTTACTGTATAGTCCTGGTTTGTCTTTCTGGTGTCCATATTTGCATTGGAACAAATATGCTTCTTTTATTTTCATTCTTAAATTCTTGGGGGAGAAATGTGGAATTTTTCCATTTTAGATTGACCACTCTCCAAGATTCTTTGTATTATTATTTTGCTTGATGGTGAAGAATTTTGTTAGCAATGCTGTCTCCCCCTTAAAAATTTAAAAGATAAAAGCAGGTTTATTTCAAAGACTGAGTCCTTTTTGCTCAGAAATTAATCCAGAGCAGTTTTCTGACTTAACTGGCTCAAAAGAAAAGAGGTCAAGGCTTGAAAATAAGTTGTAGTCCTGAATACCATATGAGAAAATTATTTATTTATTATATTGGTGTATTGTTTCATACCTCTTAATGGCTACATGTACACATCACTCATTTAGCCCTTCACCAATTCCCACCCTACTTCCCCCGCCTCCTTCTGTTTGGCTTAGTGATTGACTGATATATTTATGAATGTACACCCTGGACGTTAGGGAATTTTCCACTTCCTTCTCCCATACATCTCAGTTAGGTCACCTTATTTGCTTGCCTATGGTTTTCCTTCTTCAGCTACAGTTTCTCCTATTACCCTTTTTCTCCCTAGGTTCCCCATATTAGGGAGAGCATCTGATTATTTTACTTCCTGTGACTAGCTAATCTCATTTAGCATAATGTTCTCCAGTTCCATCTATTTTCTTATAAATAAAATAATGTTTTCTTTTTAATGGCTGAATAAAATCCATGTTGTACATATCCCATAGTTTTATAATCCATTCATCTGTTGATAGACTTCTTGGCTGGTTCTATAGTTCGCCAATTGTGAATTGAGCAACTATGAACATAGGTTCACATACATTAGTTTGGTAGATGCAAGTCAAAACTACCCTGAGATTTCACCTAACTCCAATTAGAATGGCAGTTGTTATAAACACAAACAATAACAAATGCTGGCGAAGGTGTGGAGAAGTGGGATCTTTAGTACATTGTTGGTAGAATTGTTTATTTTGTGCAACCACTTTGTAAAACAGTATAGATACTCAGAAGAATGGGAATGAACCTACCATATGATTCAGCAATATTGCTTCTGGATATCTACCCAAAATAATAAAAACGATTGATTTTTTAATGTACAAAGAAGAATACAACACCATATTTCTAAATTTCATCATGTAAAATAAATTGCTGAGATAGTAAAAGAAGGTAAAACAATATTTGTTTACTGAGTAGAGGGACTTTAAAGTGGAAAAAATACATAAATGGAGAAGTGAACTTAGATGATAAGCAAATAGCCAAGATAAGGGGTGATTTGTCAGCGGGAAACATAATCCTACTCTCAGTTTGTATTTTAATATAAGAATAAAAGATAGTGATGGCAAATATAAGAATAAAAGATAGTGATGGCAAAATGTCAGCTCTAGAGGATTCTAAAATTGGATATCCAAACCTATATTTTTACCAGTGCAATTCACAATAGCCTAGTTATGGAACCAGCTTAGGCATCTGGCGAAAGATGAATGGATAAAGAAAATATAATATACACACATTATGAATGTTACTTGGCCATATATAACAGTGAAATTATATTATTTTGAAACAAATGAATAGAACTGAAGAATATAATATTAAGTGAAATAAGCCAGATTCAGAAAGAAAATGGTTATATATTTTGTCTCATATGTGGAAACTAGAAAGAAAAGAAAGTTAAGAAAAATGAATGAGAGAGAGAAAGAGACACCTCATAAAAATAGAAGGGACACCAGTATAGTAGAAAAAAGAAAGAAAGAAAAATGGCTAAAGAGAAGAACTAGGGAATTAAATCGATCAAACTATGTTATGTGTATGTACAAATATGCTGCAATGGAACACACTATCCTGTGTAATTATTATGGACCAATACAAATACAAATAAAATAGTATTACATGCTTCCGTGCTGCCATATTGGCAAAGACAAGGGTTTTAGTGGCAATACTGTTACCAGATGTCTTAATTAAAAGATAGGAGAGGAAATAGAGGTCTTTTAATGAAGAATTGTGATGTTTATTTCACCAGGTTTAGATGCAGTCAGTTGCAAAAGCATGATGCTCAGTCACAACATGACTCTAAAAGGGTTTGGATGTACCATGGCTCAGTTTAGTGTCAGTAAAAATTTTAGGAAAAGAAGAGTTATTAAAAATTTAGTATCCAGAAAGTACAAATGGGAATTTTGCAAACTATCCTACTGATGACCTAGTTGTTAAAGACATGCAGCCAACATCTCCATGCACCAGTCCATGCTCTTATTCCAATTGCTTCTGTTTCATACTGTAACAGTCTACCTATTCACAACTGCTTTGATCCTCACCTGAGTCACAGTTGCTGCAATCTGTGGAAGACACTAGTTGATATCCTGAAGTCAAAGATTTGGCATGCAGCAACTCCAGAGGAGAGATGGAGTCTATGCCTTTATCTTAGGTTGTGACTAACTGAGGTATAGTTGATTGTTGAGAAAGTTGAAATATTTTTGCTTCATCTCTCTATCACTTTCTTTTGCAGGCTTTTCTTCTGCTCTTTGCTATATATATTTCTATATGCACATGAAACAGACCAGATAAGACCTCATGTGATGAGGTTTGAAATTGTCCCAAAGAAAACAGAAATAGTGCTCTGGAAATGAGTTGATCTCTCTAGCAGCAAATAATTCATGATGAGTTGTGGCCATCTTTAGACAAGAGCTTGGATGCAATAATGTTTTAATCTAGCTAGAAAAATATTAACTTAATAAAATAATACCTGATTCATCTATGTTTGTGTTAGATTTACTATTGCAAAAGAGGAAACATAAGAGCCAAAGGGAAAATACACATAAATAACTGGAATTAGAAAAAATAAACATTTTAAATATTTATTAATTAATATTATTTAATATTTATTATATAAAATATTAAGATATTAATATTTTTGATGTTCCTCATTATTTTTGGGATAGCCAGATTTATATCTAGTATTTCCCCCTATCTGAGGAAATTTTAAATATATCTTTTAGGTCCAGTGGGTTTGTTAGCACCTGCCTATTATCCCAGTACCTGTGATGCTGAGACAAGAGGATCACAGATTTAAGGCCAGTCACAGCAACTGAGTGAAACATTGTTTCAAAATAGCAACAAACAGCTCCTGTGTTCCATTCCCACTACCTCAAAAAATAAATAGCAACAAACAAATAAATAAAAACAGAAATCCTGAGCACACTGTAGCAATATACAAACATACACACACACACATACACACATACACACACACATGTTTTAAAATACATGCCTACTAGTGATAAATTATCTCAGCTTTTGCATATCTGATATAAAATTTATTATATTTTTTCAATTGAAGGATAGTTCTTACTGATCATCATATTCTACCCGGATGGTTTTTAACTTTCTCAGATTTTGCCCTGCTGACATTCTGTTTGAGATACTTCCAACTAGAGGTTTGCTGTCTTTGGAATCTTTATTCCTTTGTGCATACTGTGCATTTAATGTATATTTTTAATGTTTACATATAATGTATAAAGCATATTTGTACATAGTATTCTTTTGGCTGCTCTTTAACCTTAATTTTAAACAATGTAGTTTTCTTTGCTATGACTGTGTAGACATTTCTTTTTCTTGGGGTTTGTTAAGTTTCTTGATTTTAATGCTTTATAGTTTTCATTTTGTTTAGAGTTTGGACCATTATTTACTCTTTTTATTCTCTTTCTTTGCTGAGAAGAATTAATTATATGTTTATGAAGCCACCTGAAGTTGTTCCATAGTTTATTAAGTCTCTGTTCACTTTGTAAAGTCCTATTTTCTGTCTGAGCTTAATTTTGTACAGTTTTGTAGTCATGTCTTTAATTCTTTAATGTCATCTTCTGAAATATTAAATATGCAAATGGTCTGATAAGTATACTGCTCACATACTGTAATTTTTTAATTCTAAAAATTCATTGTATGTTTTTTAAATAATATATGTTTTACATCTCTACTTTGTAAGCTCACTTACAAAGTAAGATTTTTAATAATAGAAATTATTGTTGGAAATGTCAGATATTATGAATTTTATCTCTTTGGGTCCTGGATTATTGTATTCTTATTTTATGCATGTACATTTTATTCTTTATGCTATTTGAGATACATATAATTTGTAGAAAATATCATTATATTAGAACTTTCTTTTCTTTTCTTTTCTTTTTTGTTACTATAAACTGAACCAAAGGATAGTATACAATCCAAGTCACACCATCAGTCTTTTTTATTTTTTATTTTGAAACAAACTCTTGTTAAATGGCTGAGAATCTTTCTAAGTTACTGCTGCTGGACTTGAACTTGTGCTTCTCCTGTCTTGGCCTTCCTAGAACTAAGATTTCAGGTGTGTACCACTATGTCCAACTGAGAGTCCTACTTTTAAGTTTTGACTGTAGAACAAGATGAATGCTTGCTTATTTATTCATTTTTGTATTGTTATTGGGAATTGAACCCAGGAATAGCCTATCTCTGAACTACAGTCACAATGCTGTCTTACTTTAAAAAAAATTTTTTTTGTAACAGAGCCATGTTTATCATTGCTAAAGACCTCGCTAAGTTGTTGAGGCTGGACTTGAACCTACTATTCTCCTATATCAACCTTCCAAGTGCTGGGATTACAGGCATATGCCACTAGGGTCTAGTTTTCCCTTCTTAATCAAAGCCTTTTTCATTATATCACCATTTATTTCCCATATATTGTGAGATCTTCTATTTTGGCTACTGGTAATATCCATCATTTTCAGTCATGTAAAATTATTTGTTTGAAGTGTTTCTTTTATCAGAATCAGATAGTTTCCTTCTACACATGATGTGCATAGAATGCAGCTGAAAATTAGATAGACACTTTGCCGAATTTTAGTTTCCTCATGCATCTTTCCTTTCTTCAGTGTTCTGTCACATAAAATTTTTCTATATAAACCTCCTTCACACTTCAAGTTTTGTAACTTCTCCTCAGGAAGACTTCAGGACTCCAAATTGCTTTATTTTTTTCTGAATCCAACCCTGGAAAATTCATCCAAGCAGTAAGTGGGACAGTTGTAAGGCTCACTTCATTACTTTCCTGTTTCTAATGGATCATTTTCCATCTACTAATACCCCAAAATCTTAAAAACACAGTTTCATATACTTTGAATATTCAGATGTACGAGATAGTAAATTTACACAAACATTTCCAGCATTCAGTTAATGTCATATCCTGTGAATTCTGCCTCAGGGATATTTTCAAAATGTCTCCCTCTCCTCCTTTAATTCTCCTGTTACAAAAGTTATTTTTATGATTACATTTTATATTGAAATATATTGTAGATTATATTTGTGAATAAATGTGCAGATTTATTTTTAAAATTGATTTTACTATATTCTTTTTTATAGATGTGCTATATGTTATTTAGCAGACTTTAGTTAGAGGCACTTGTTAATATTTTGATAATAAATCAGTGAATATTTTATGTACGTAACTGATAACTTGTCCAATTTTCACTTATTGGATTTTACAAAAAGTTTGATTGGTAGAACAAAATGTAAGATTTTTTAAACAATTGACTGGTCCAACTTAGTTAAACTTTAGGTGGTTTATGAAGTTTGAGTGAAGTAGTTATATTTGTATTTGAGAAAGAAGAAATGAAGATATGTGAGGAATTGTTGAGGGTAGAGAAATATACATATTTGATGCAAAAAATTTAGTTTATAAAACTAAACAACATGAGAGATGATTGGCAAGAGAATTAAAGGAGGAGGGAGGAGTCATTTTGGAAATATCCCTGAGGCAGAATTCACAAGATATGAAATTAAGTGAATGCTGGAAATCTCTGTGTAAACTTGTCATGGACTGAAGTAGAAATTTCCTCAGGTAAGGGAGTTTTGTACCTAGAGAAGTTCAAGTCAATTTACCACCAATTTATGAAGTTTTATTGGATTTAAAAGGTACAACAGCCACCTATGTGCTGTTTAAGTAGTGATGCTAATATAAAGTCAGAGTTTGGTTAAGGTATCTCAGCTTGAGATATTGATTATCTGTATAATTTGGAAAATTACGTGGTAGTTGGAATTAAGGATGAGAAACATATAAATGTCAAATCATATAAAATTACAAAAAGTGAGAATAGAAGAAGGTAAAGTTACTAAAGTACTGCATACATTTGTAGTAAAATGAGAATAAAAGAATGATGAGAAAATACATTAAGGGATGGTTAGAAATGGTATTGCAAGACCAAAGAGAGAACAAAATTAGAATAGGTGAAACTGATCTCTACTAGCATATATTGCTCCAGAGCAATAAGACAATAAGAGCTAAGAAATATGCTTCTATTTGCAATTATCTTATTAAAAGTTAGATTATGGTATCTGATAATTTCATTATTGAAGTATAGAAAAATATAAAATCAAGAGTTTATTAGGTGTATGGGATAAAATTAGAAAGGGTGTAGGGATTGTAAGCCTCTCAGGTCAGAGTGGTTAACATACCACCCACGATCATGATAAAACAGGATAAATTGGGTCCTAGCTGAAAGTATGGTAGCATTAGGTCGATACTGATAATAAGATTTAGAATGAGATACTGAGGGTTGGGTTTAGGTGGAATATTCTATATAAGATTTAATGTAGCAGGGTATGGTGGCACATACTTGTCACCCCAACATTCAGGGGACTGAGACAGGAGGATTCCTGTTCGAGGACAGCCCTCAGGTATTTAGTGAGGCCCTTTTCAACTCAGTGAATCCCTGTTTCAAAATAAATAATTAAAAATAAAGCTGGGGGTGCAGCTTAGAGGTAGAATTCCCCTGGGTTCCATCCCCAGTACTGCACACACACACACACACACACACACACAAAAAAAAAAATTAATGTGATAAAAACAAAGAAAGATGACATGTTTTTGTTTATTTTAATTGGGCAAAGCTATGGTATACATAGAAGCAACTGGGTCAATTTGATTTTATACAGCCTGAAATATGTTCAGAAAGAGTTTCTTCTTTTTATAATGCTACTGAGGACTGAACTCAGGGGTATTCTACCTCCAAGCTGCTAACTTCAGCCATTTTTATTTTTATTTTTATTTTTCATTTTGAAAACAGAGTCTCAGTAAGTTGTTGAGTCTGGCCTAGAACCTGTGATCCTCCTCTCTCAGCCTCCCAAGTACTGGGATTATAGATGTGCACCACTGTGCTCAGTGGTTTCCTGACTCTTATACATTGTTGGTGGTGTGGTGGTGCTTGCTTGTAATCCCAGCATTTAGGAGGCTGAGACAGGAGCATCGTGGTTCACAGACAACCTCTGCTACTACTTACTGGGGCCCTTTACAGTTTATGAGACCATGTTTCAAAATAAAGAATAAAAATAAAGCTGAGGGTGTAGCTCGGAGGTAAAATGCCCTGGGTTTCATCTCCACTACTGCAAAAAAAAAAAAAAAAAAAAAAAAAAGTATTTCTCAGAAAACTGGTAGCAGATCCATCATATGATTCAAATATACCCCACTGCTGAGTACTTTTACAAAGGGAATAAAATAAAAATATTATGGTGAGGCATGCATAGTTTAAAGCAGCATAATTCACAATAGGTAAATTATAGAACCAATCTAGGTGATGTTAAGAGATTGAATGGATTACAAAATCACGGTATATACACACAATGGAATTCTACTCAGCAATAAAGAAGGACAAAGTTATGTCATTTTCAGGGAAATGGAAAAACTCAGAGAACATTACGTTAAGTGAAATTAGCTAGCCACATAAAGTGAAGGGTCATATGTTTTCTAATATGAAGTAGCTATGGAGTAATCAAGCTACAAGGGGGACTTTAAATAATTGAGGAGAATCCCCCGTGGAGCGAAAGCAGCGGTCTAGAGGAGGGTGGTGATATTAATGAAAGAAACACTTCATTAACATTACGTACATATATGATAATACCAATGCCAATCTAGATATTATATATGGGGAAGGTAAAGGAGTGGGGAGGAGGGAAGGGTAAGTTTCCAAGTGCTATGTGGAGTATGTCACTATCACTCTGAACGACATTATGATGTGAGAATATAAAGCAGAAAGCAGAAATATATATATATATATATATATATATATATATATATATATATATGGAGAGAGAAGAGAGAGAGAGAGAGAGAGAGAGAGAGAGAGAGAGAGAGAGAGAGAAAGGAAGAAATGCATAGGATGTGGGAGAGAGTAAAGAGATAAAGAGATGGGGAAAATAGATTTAATAATTCTAAGACTTATTCCTTATAATCTGTACAGTAGTGAAGGAAATTAATTATGAATTCAAACAACTCCCCCTTTTCTGCCATAACAAAAACTGCTTATCACTTTAAAAATTAGAAATGTGTATTGAGTGGAAATAAACACTTATAACCAAGGTTTTCCCTAATTAAAGAGGCTTTCATGAGGGAGCATCTAGTTGTCTGACTTTTTTGTCAGTTATGTATATAATGTTCTAAAACACATAGGTGATTTTTAGCACTAGTTTAGACATTTTATTTTAAAATGTGGACTCCAGTACAGTTACATGTCACACCCCATCCACCTTTCCACCCCAAGAATTTCCTTATGATTAGTGTTGTCCTTAGGATTGCCAAAGAAATGAATAATTAACTACATATAGCCAGAAGCACAGATAAGCCACGTGCTTGCCCTTTCTGATTCATTTCCTTCTTTTGTTTAATGGCACAATAAAATAATTATCCCCCATTTGTGACATCACAGTCACTCCCATGGCAACAGGCATCTCCTTCTCACACTTTGGTATGGGAATAAGCAGACAGGGATTTCTGAAGGAAGAAAGAGCATTAAAACAAAAATACTCTAACAAGCAGCACTTTCTAGGAGAGAGAAATAGTAATAGCACTACCTCACAGATAAGGCTTTCTTTTTAAATGTTAATTTTTGTCAGACTGTAAACTTCTTTTAAAATCTTTCTCCCATTATCATCATCATAACTGAAGTTCTTACAGCTAACTACAAGTTCAGTCTGACCTTTCTGAAATCACAAGCCATCCTTTCTCTTTGTCTCAGGGAAAATGGAACGATCCAGTTCTTCCTGCAGACATAATAATGGAGCTCAACTGTCTATGGCATACACTAATGAACAATGTTAAACCTTGCTTGTCTCCACCATGTGCCATCACAGCACTCAGCAGATGCCCTGCCTGGAGAGGCCCATGTGGAAGGTTAGTTTGGGTAATATTTCCCCTAATGTCAAGGAAGCCTGCTGCATGGGAAGGATGTTGGGGCATCATTTGGAAGCTGGAGTGAAAGAGCATCCAGTGAGAGCCACTTTATCTGTCTCTGACCATCCCGCTTCCAGTGTGACAGCGAGTCTCTCATTGGAGGATGAGTGAGTCATTCTGATGTATGATTTCATAGACACCGAATGCTCTTCCACTACTCCATCCCCATCATGCATACAAACAATTCCTATTTATCTCTTAATAGTATTCTGGTGTTCACTTAACAGTCTTACAAACATTTTTTCATTGGAAATATATATTATAAAATGCAAAAATGGCAAGCAAGGACATCTGCTAACCTCTCATTATACAGATATCAGTATAAACCATTTTTATTCTGTTTATCAAAAAAAGTCCATCTTTTGTGATGTGTCACTAAGGGAATGGAACAGCTAAAACAAGATGGGTTGAGGAGAGATAAGAATATGCTTTTAAAATTCGTATCTGAAGTCACTCAGTATAAATTTGCTTTATTCACTATCACGAGTTGTTCTATTTGACTAAAGAAGTAAGACTTATTAGATATTGAGTCTCATAACAAAGCCGACCAAAGAAGTTGAGTCCTTTGGATGTGAAGACTATAGCCAGTGGGCACTCAGGCCCCACCGAGAGTTTATATGTCATAGTTTATTTTATTGAGCCAAAAAATACATGTTGTCAAATGATAATACATTATGTAAAGCAGGATGACAATGATGATAAGGAGGAGGAAATATCAATAAGCTTGGTATTTCTAGTTTCTTTTATTTCTTCACTGAAAACTCTATATGCAAAGGCTAGTGGCATTTTGATGAGCCAGATTTCTGACACCATGGCCTGGTGTTACAGAAATGACAAATATAAGAACTTTATGGAGTTTTTAAATTTCTCTGGGTAAATCATACATCCAAAGGCATCTTAGTCAAAATTCATTTTTTTATATGTTCCTACTTACCCATACTATTGCAATAGCATAGGCTATATGAAAATAGTTGAAATGCTCAATTTCCTCATAACTGTGTTGGTCATCGGGATTTTGGTATATGTTGCCTTTTTCTTCCAGAGCAAAAACCCCAAGAGATATCAACTTGGCAGGGCAGGACTGCTAACAATTATCAACAATAGTGTAGTTACATTTCTTCTTCAGAGAAACTCAATCCATGCTGAATACTTTCCAAGTCAAAAGGCCTAGTGAAATAACTATGCAAATAATTCCACCCAATTCAAAAGCTAAGGTGTTTGCATCTCTTTTACTTGCATTTATGGAAATAAGCATAGATAAATCCTATATGACTTAAGTGTTTAGCCCATTTTTTTCCTCTGGGCATGCCATTGAATTTGTACATAAAGTATCACATAAAATATCAAAAAGACCATTTTAAGATTATGTCCCCTAGGTTTAACCAAACATACTGTGTAGATTATATTTTCAGTTGTAAGAAGTTTGGAAGCTAAATCTTACAGAGATTTACACATTGCCTTTACAGTTACATAGACCATTCAGTCCCTACCTCCAACAAGTTTTTAACCTCTTATGACAATGGTTCCTAATCTTCTCAAAATAGACAGTAACATCTATTCTATGGATTTGTTACAAAGTTTAAATTAATTAATGCATATATGAAACAACTACAATACACTTGGCACAACTTAGCAAGTTTACTAGACAACTTCCGGTTTCAGTGGGAAACTTAGACAACTGAGTTTATTTAGTTTAAACTCTATGAAGATGAAGACTTTAATCCCTCCTTCTAGCACATCACACACAGGCACATACACACATGTCAAAACATCTCTTGCTGCCTAACACAAAACGAGGACAAGAGAATTCAATGGTTTCTGTGTTCCAAAGTCCCTAATCTATACTTGTATTATCTGTCTCTGAATTGATGGTGGAGACATTTGTGTCAGCTCCTGATGAACAACCTTTCTAGGACAATCAACAGATGAAACCTCATACTCCAAAAGTTGATAACAGCAAAGACACTTCATAACCAAATACAAATTGGCTCTGGTTTCCTGCCAGTGTTTTTTCTGGTACATTGGATGAAGATTTGATTGCTGCCTGGCAAGTGCTCTGACTTGATGTGTGATCCCTGAGGTTTTAATCGTTTTGATCACATTCTTGTCTCAGTGAAAAGTGCAGTTGTTGGCAATCATTCCTTTCCTCATTACTGCCAACTGGCTCTACCCTGCTGTATTTCTTTCTTTTATTATTCCCCACTCTAAGTTTTCATAACAAAGCTTAGAAACAAACTAAACCCCTGACTAAATACCATCCTTTGCAATCACAAAGATCTTCACTGAAATTTCTTTAAGGTTTGTGGAAACAGTGGAAATATAAATTTAACAGTTGATTACATTTCTATACTAATATCATACATATTGACTGAACCCCTTTCCCTCGTTCTGGAGGAAGACAAAAATATGTGACATTGATATTCATCTGAGCTATTGTTGTACATTTTCATACTGATTAATGGTAAACATACCCTCAAGTAAGTCATCACTAAATGATTATTAAGTATCAAGTACAGTCTAGGGTTCTAGAAATACAACGATAAACAAAAAGAAATGGAGTACTAGATCTCATTGAACATTTTTTCTAATAAAGGAGAAAAACATGATCAGCCACAGGAACCAATGTCAAACTTTAAGAGTGATAATGTACTAAAGCACATGCTTCCATGAATGGGGGGAATATTTGATCACAATTACGAAGGAATTCAAATAGGAAGAGGGGAGCTAAAAGTATCCTTATTTGCATATGATTTATCTAGAAGATCCAACGAACTCAACCAAAAGACTTCTGGAGCTTATTAACCAATTCAGCAAAGTTGCAGGATACAAAACAAACCTAAAGAAATCAGTTGCTTTTCTTTATGCCAACAATGAATCCACAATGAAAGAAATAAAAAAAACCATTCCATTTACTGTAACCTCTAAACCAATAAAATACCTAGGAATAAACCTAACCAAAGATGTAAAAGACCTCTACAGAGAAAACTACAAAACATTAAAGAAAGAAATTGAAGAAGACCTTGGAAGTTGGAAAGATCTCCCTTACTCATGGATAGGCAGAATTAATATCATCAAAATGGCCATTCTCCCAAAAGTGATCTATAGATTCATTGCAATCCTCATTAAAATACCAACAACATTTCTCATAGACCTGGAAAAATCAGTTATGGATTTTGTATGGAGGAAGAAAAGACCCAGAATAGACAAAGCAATTCTCATCAACAAGAACCAGGCAGGAGGCATCACAATCCCAGACTTCAAATTATACTATAGAGCAATAGTAGTAAAAACAGCATGGTATTGGCACAACAATAGACAGACTGACCAGTGGAACAAAAGATACAGAAACAAACCCACACATTTATAGTCAACTGATCTTTGACAAAGGGGCCAAACTCATACGCTGGAGAAAAGACAGCCTTTTCAACAAATGGTGCTGGGAGAACTGGCTATCAATTTGTAGAAAGTTGGATCTACATCCTTACTTCTCACCATGTATAGGAATCAACTCGAGGTAGATCAAAGACTTAGAAATTAGACCAGAGACTGTGAAGTTATTATAGAAAGGTATAGATCTACACTCCAACATATAGGTACAGGGAATAACTTTCTCAATAAGACTTCCAAAGCGCAGGAAATTAAAGCAAGAATTAATAATTGGGATCTCTTCAAACTAAAAAGTTTCTTCTCATCAAAGGAAACTATCAAGAACCTAAAGAGGAAGCCTACAGAATGGGAGAAGATCTTTACCAGCCACCACTCTGATAAGGGGCTAATATCCAGAATATACAAAGAGCTCTAAAGACTCTACACTAGCAAAACAAACAACCCAATCAAGAAATAGGCAACTGAACTGAATAGACATTTCACAAAAGAAGAGATACAAATGGCCAATAGATACATGAAAAGATGTTCAACATCACTAGTCATCAGGGAGATGCAAATCAAAACTATGCTGAGATTCCATCTAACCCCAATCAGAGTGGCAAACATAAAGAAATCAAAGAACAAGTGCTGGCGAGGATGCAATTGCTGCGAGAAACCCTTTTACACTGTTGGTGGGAGTGCAAAGTAGTTCAGCCACTATGGAGATCAGTATGGAGATCTCTAGATTCACCATTTGATCCAGCTATACCACTCCTGGGTATCTTTCCAAAGGGATTGAAATCAGAGAACTACGTTAACATACACATACCCATGTTCATAGCAGCAGTTTGTAATAGCCAAAATATGTAACCAACGTAGATCTCCATCAACAGATGAATGGATTGCAAAATTATGGGAAATATACACAATGGAATTCTATTCAGCTATAAATAAAAATAAAATAATAGCATTTGCAAGAAGATGGAAGGAACTAGAGAACATTATGTTAAGTGATATTAGTCAAGCAAGGAAAGAGAAGGGACATATGTTTTCTCTAATATGTTCAAGCTAGGGAGTAGTGATAATACCAGAGTTATTCCAGATGATGGAGGGGAAATCTCAGCAAAGCTTGAACGGAAGGATAGGAGAGGAAGAAAGCTGAGGTTGTTCAATGGAGGAGCTACATATGAATATGAGTAATAGCATAAATACAACATGATTAACCTGGACACTCTCTGTTGGGGGGGAGGGCATGAAGCACAATGTAAATGTACACCACTCTCAATATGTTCCACTTATAAAAAATAAAAATTAAATAAAAAACTTATAAACAAATCTAGTATGCACGTCATTCATAACTATGTTCAATGTCACTTACACAAAGATTCCTACGACATATTTTTTTCTCACAACTTTGTTTTCACTTCATTCAAAATGTTTCTAACAAGGTAATGCTCTTTGCTCTCCCAAGTATCAGGTCACTCTTCCTCTCGAGCTAAACCCCTAATATTCTTTTTAAAATGTAAGCTTCATTTCTTTGGTTTTAAGCGTTCCCCCTGTGTTGCTCATGTGTGTATTGGTTTCTGTCAGATGTCTCAACTGCCAAGCACCGCACTATCTTTCTGTTTTTATATCTACTTAATTATGTAGGACATTCTCTTCTGTCCTTTCTTAGTTTTAATCACTTCTTTGTACCCATTCATATCATCTCCAGTGGGCATTCCTACAGCTCAGATATTCCCATTCTCCTTGCTCTTTTACAGAGGTGAGTAATGTTCAAAACCTGGAGACTAAGAAACAGATCCAAGACTGTAGCTTGTAAGCCAACTGTGAAAAAAACAAATTATTTCAATGCATTATGGGAAAAAGTAAATGGAGACAAACATAAATATCCCTGGCATTTAGTTTTCTTGTGGTTCACATTTAATGTAGGATATTTTCAGCCCTTTATTTATTTTTTATAATTTATAATTTATAACAACTACATATCTCTATAAAAGGAAGTGTAATGACAGTCACGGTGATGTACACCTATAATCTCAATAATTTGGATGCTGAGACAGGAGGATTATAGTTTGAGCTCTGCTCATGGTAACTTATCAAGATACTGTTAAAAAAATAAAGAAGGGCTATGACTGTAGGTCTAAGGAAGAAATCCCAGGTTCAATCATCAGTATCCCAAATAAAATTAACAAGTTAGTATAATTAAACAAAAAGAGTAGGAAATTAAAGTGCTATGTAATACACAGCTCATCCCTTTTTATTTCATTTTTGGATGCTCTAGTCAATTACTTCTAATCTCCTTTCACCTTCCCTGAAAAGCACCACTGTAACAATATAAATAAGTTTTTTTATGGATTTGCATGTCAGTAATCATAATGTCAATAGTTTTTATTGAACATACTGGTATCTCTGAAAATTTACATATTTTAACTCATCATATCAGAGGTGTAGTTTTCTTTAAAAATTTTAGCAATATCTTCATGTAATTATTATTTGGCAGAAGAACTAGGAAAGGATGATAATTAAGTCCTTCAAACTTTTGTTAGTTAATGAATTTGAGTAAATTGACATTCACTCTAACATTTCAACTTGGGGGCATATATATTTGTCTGTAATTTGAATATGATATAACTCAATGCTATTTAGTTCAAAAACAGAAAATATCCTTAACCCAATAAATATATATCTCACAGTGAGAAGAAAAAAGGAAGGAAGGATGTGGGTAGCTATGATATACAAGAGAGTTTTCTTGAGAAAGTGCTATGATGGCTCATTGAGAGTTAAATTATATAATATGTACATTCAAAAACATATCAAGTCAATCACTAAGCCAAACATGAGAAGGAGGGAGAGAGGAGGGAATGGGAGGGAATTGGGGAAGGGCTAAATGAGTGATATGTTCATGTATGCCCCTATAATCTTGTACCCCTGATTAAGATGTATGACTGCAATGCCTCAATAAAAAAAAAAAAAAAAATAGCGCTGTGACTGTAGCTTGGAGGTAGAATGCCCCTGGTTTCAATCCCCAGTACAAAAAACATATATATCATAAGTACAGAGATATGAAGTGAAAAGATGTTCAACTCAGATTCAATTATAATAAAAGATATTCAAGTTAATAAAAAAGATATATGACTACTACAATGCACCAATAAAAATAAAAAAATAAAAATCTTCTGCACAGCAAAGGAAATAATCAAAAGCATGAAGAGAGTGTCTACAGGATAGGAGAATATCATTGCCAGCTCTTCTTATCATATAAAACTAATTTCCAGAAGAAACTCAAAAATCTTACTACCCTTTAAAATTTGATTTACTTTTTAATGTTAAACCAACCTTTCATTTTTGGAACAAAACTCATTATTTATATTTATTTATAATATTATTTTGTAGTTTTCTTTCCTAGTAATATCTTTGTCTTATTTTGATAAGACTTTGTTTTTTATTTTGGCAGTACTGGGGAATGAACCCAGGGCCATACTACCTCTCAGAGACACCCCCAGCCCTATTTTTTTATTCTTTTATTTTTGAAACAGGGTCTCATGGAGCTGTGAAGGGCCTCAATAAGTATCTGAGGCTGTCTGTGAACCTGATCCTTGGTCTCCTCCTCCAGAATGCTGTATTTATAAGCTTGTGCCATCATGATTTGAAGTTTCTCCATTTTATTTCATTTATTTATTTATTTATTTATTTATTTATTTATTTATTTATTTTTGGTGGTACTGGGGATGGAGCCCTTCTACCTCTGGGCTACACTTCCAGACATATTTTATATTTTTTTTAAATTGGGAAACAGGGTCTCTTAAGCTAGAGAGACTGGCTTCGAACCTGTGTGATCCTCCTGTCTCTGCCTCGCAAGCGCGAGGATTACAAGCGTGCACCTTACAGGCATTTTATAAAAAAAAGGCCTTACTTTTCCATTTTATAAAAAACAATCTTGAAGACTCTGCATTGTTTCTGCCTTATCAAGCCAATGCAATTTTCTGATGTTGACCTTTGGGCCTGGTATATATTTTATTATGAACCCAATCTTGTTCATTGGTATTGATGGTATATTACTTTTTTAGTTCCTTCTATGTTGTATCTTCAAGGAATTTTCATTTGTGTTGTAAACTCTGTTGGCACAAATATCATGGTAACCTTATCCTTTTAATTTCTGAGGATCACAGAAATATCACTCTGTCATTCTTAACATTGGTAAATTGAGAATCTCTATATTCCTTAATGAGCCTCTTTAAACAGATTTTCTAATCTTTAAAGCTTGAAGATATTTTTCAAATATTTTCTTTAGTAAATTTAAATTTATTTAAATTTTTGTCAGAAAATATGCCTTATATAAATTTTAAAAACATATAATCTTCCAAGAGATGTGTGCACACGTGAACATATCACTTTGAATCTATAATATATATATATATATATATATATATATATATATATATATATATATGTAATACATTAATAAAATTATTAAAAGGAAAGATTTTACCTTTACCTAGGGACTATGCTAAATTTTCTGATGGGAGTGAGAATGCCGTAGAGGGAGAGCAAATGCAAAAGTTCAGAGAATGGAAAGAAAATGTTCAGGACCTATCATGGAAAGCCTACTATTCCGCCTAGTTAAGAGTGTCCCTTACCCTAGGGTGTCTGGAGCAGTTAGCACCTGTGATTATTAATGGTAACCTTAAACCTCTGAAAAGTGCCTGGTTTAGATAGCAGATTATATGATCATTTGTACATAAAGTTTCTGTGACAGTGTTGTATAGATCTATGCTTTCCACTATGCATCTTATAGTAAACAAGTACTGAAAAATGTGTTGAGACTCTGAACAAGAGTCTATAGACTGTTGTTAGAGAGTTCTGTATGCAATATCGTTTCTACCTACGCACTCACAAGGCACATTTACAAGAACTGTGGTATAATTTTTAGCCATATAAGTGTTTTGTTAATTGTACCACTAAATCATACCATGAGAAAGGTTGTCTATTGATTGATACAATGGTATAGAAAAAGTGGTATGCTAAAGGCAGATGATTTTTTAGCAAATTGGATCAGTAGGTGACAAATATTGGTGATGGCAAAGTAATTTTTTATTGGTACACTATAGATTCACATCATAATGTGTATCATATTTATAATGGCATACATTCACACAATACTTGGTGCTCTCCCCCCCAACAATGAATGTCCAGGATGACCATGCTACATTCACACATGTACACATATTCAAATGTAGCTCCTCCATTAATCAACCTCAGCCTTCTTCCTCTACTAATCTTCCATTCTAACTTTGCTGAGGTTCCTGTCCATTATCTGGATTCCCTCTGTTATTCCTAATACTCCCTAGTTTCAGTATATTAGAGAAAACATATGTCCCTGATCTTTCTGTGCTTGACTAATCTTACTTAACATAATGTTCTCAAGTCTTTCCATCTTCTTGTGAATGGCATGATTTTGTTCTTTATAGCTATGTAGAATTCCATTGTGTGTAATTTCCATAATTTTGCAATCCATTCATCTGTTGATGGAAACCTAGTTTGGGTCCATATTTTAGCTATTATGAATTGTGCTGCTATGAACATGGGTATGCATATGTTATTGTAGTTCTCTGATTTCAACTCCTTTGGAAAGATACCCAGGAGTGGTATAGCCAGATCATATGGTCCATCCATTCCCAGTTTTCTAAGTTATTTCCACACTAATCTCCATAGCAGCTGAACTAGTTTGCACTTCCACCAACATACCAATGACATTCTTCATAGATCTAGAAAAATCAGTCATGGATTTTACATGAAGGAAAAATAAAAGACTCAGAATAGTCAAAGTAATTCTCATCAATAAGAACCAAGAAGGAGGCATCACAGTCCCTGATTTCCAATTATACTACAGAGTAATACTAGTAAAAACAGCATGGTATTGGCACAACAACAGGCATACAGAACAATGAAACAGAATAGAAGATACAGAAACAAACCAACACACTTACAGTCAATTGATCTTTGACAAATGGGCCAAACTCATACACTAGAGAAAAGATAGCCTTTTCAACAAATGGTACTGGGACAACTGGCTATCCATTTGTAGAAGAATGGGACTAAATCCTTACCTCTCATTGAACACAAATATGCAGTCTTAGATTATGAGCACAACTAACTAAAAGAGTGGTGCTTCTACCAATGAAAAGTTTAAAAAAAAAAACAGAAAAATGTTTTTCACGAACAATTGAATTTGAAGTGTTGTAGATGGCCACACAATCAGGATACATGCAGCAGAAAGATTGAAATAAAGAATGGGATTATGACCGGGGCATGGTGCTGCATATTTGTAATCCTAGCATTCCGGAGGCTGAGATAGGAGAATCGCAGTTCACAGACAGCCTCAGCCACTTAATGAGGCCCTTCACAATTCAGTGAGACTCTCTTTCAAGCATTAAAAAAGACTAAAAAATAGCGCTAGGGTTGTAGCTCAGAGGTACAATGCCCCTTGGTTCCAACCTCAGTACTGCAAAAAAAAAAAAAAAAATGGGATTCAGAAAATTTGGTTAGGTAATAAAGAATTTTCATGTGTCATAGTCCATTCCTTCATGTTGAGTGTGGTAGCTGTGACAGTCAATGGGAAAAATGGAAGGCACAAAATGCCAAAGAAGCATGATCAAGCCGAGGACCTGATAAAATGGACAAAGGTAGACCACTAATATAGAAAGAGTGTCAGTGAAGCTACAATCACAATAAAGAAATTATCTCTAAAAAAAGAATGATGATTCTGATATTGGGATGATTAGATTAGAGTTTTAAAAATCATTTTAAATATTGGAGTTTTTAAAATTCCATTTGCACAGTTCAATAGTGTATTTGGAGGGGATGAAGTCTTAATGAATGACACATTGATGTCACGTTAAAACTAAGTAAACCAATCTCTATAATATCACATAGCAACTATCAAAATTATCAAATAACTATTAAGCACATCAATCACTTTTCAGAGCTTTCAAATTCAATTGAATTGAATAAATGGAGGTTTTTTAAATCTAGACTATGTATTTGATATTATGTGTATTAGATCAAAATTTCAAATCCTTGGCAAAATGCAATAAGCAACATAGAATAACTTATTTCTAGGTTTTGATTTCTATAAGTAAATATAATAAAAAGAAGATAAATAATGGAAGTGATTTCTGGCTCAAAAGCATACCAAGAAATGTTAAGTTTAATCATTTTCAAGTACATATTAGTCATAAATTCAAAAAGGAAATTAAATTTAATGTTGCTTTTATATTAGAAATAAGATAAATCATAACAACCCAGACAGCAAAGAAAATATTAATCAGGGAAGATTTTTCAGGATCCGTTTCCTAAAAATATGTTTTCCTAATATTTCAATTTATCAGGGTTATTGGTTCTTTATGTAGAAATTCCTGGGAGTGATGGGTATAGTTTTGTGATAGAGTATTTGTCTCATTTTCCAAGGCATCAGGTTTCATCCCCAGCAGTGCAATAAGTAAATTAATGGTAAAATAAAATAAAATTACAAAATTTTCACATACTCAACTATACACATAAATATACCAGTATATAGTTATATGATCTTATGAATATTAATGTAAATTTATGTGTATGACCCATATATTAAACATACTTCAGTTTCTCTCAATAGATATTTCTGCCCATGTTTCCTGAAAAAATGTTGTCACATTTTACTATCTTTCATCATACTGTTGTCCCTAATAGCCTCTACTAAAGTTATTCAAATTCACTCATTATGCAAAATCAAATTTAAGTCTTTTTTATATATGTCTAATGAAAGCACTATGTTTGTCTTGTTCAGTACTTTATGCTTTGAACATACATATCAAATGTCTATCAAATGATTATACCTATTTATTTCTAGAATTAGTAAATTTATACAAACCCATTTCTTTTCTGAACTGCTAGGCCACATATAACTTAGACCGACTTAATTATTTTTGTATACTGTACACATTTGATTTGGGTTTCCTTTTCTTAAATTTATCTTTTTTCTTCACAAGACATTTAGATGATTCTAAATGTATAGCACATTTTTTTGAATTGAAGTACAAAACAACATTCTCTTTTCAAGACCAGCACAAATGTAAAAATCTATGGCCAAAGACATACAAATAGAGAGAAATCTATTCTGAATATCAGCTTCCAACTAAATTTCTCCATCATTTCTTTACCGTTTTGCTAAAGTTAAGTGTGGAGAAGAATAACCAGTGGTCAATATCAAAAGGCAGCTTAGAACAAATAAGTGTTGACTTAGAAAATGGCCTTATATGTAGTGTATAAGCACTAGAGGTTAAATCTGAATGAAATATGTTTTAAAAGATTTTTCTCGGCCGGACATGGTGGCACACGCTTGTAATCCCCACACTTGGGAGGCAGAAGGGAGGATTGTGCAGGTTCAAAGCCAGCCTCGCTGGCTTAAGAAACCCTGTTTCCAAATAAAATATAAAATAGTTCTGGAAATGTAGCCCGGAAGTAGAAGGGTTCCATCCCCAGTACCATAAAAAAAAAAAAAAATTTCTCATTTACTATCCATAAAACTACAAAGAGACTATTTCAAATGTGATAAAATCTATCCAAGTACCGACATTTTTTGATCCAAAAGAAAATAATAAAAATAGAAAGCAAAACACAAAATGAATGCCTACATCCTTGACTAATCATTGTTTCTGAGAGCTACTTTCTCGATTATAAATAAGGAAGTACACAGAAGGGAAAAAGAGAAAGGCAGGATAAGGAAGGAGAGGGAAAGAATGAGTTAGAAGAAAATAGTAGAAACAGAAACTTGCTTTAGTTGCACTGAAAAATATTGACCTCTCCAAATCCTCTACTTGATTCAAAACTTGGAAAAAGATTGATTAGAGTTTTGGGGAGTGGAGGGGAGGGCCACCACTTCTAATGATCACCAGAGCTAAGCAAGAGGGATCCCACTGTGGAGCCCTGGGCTGAGTTAATCAAGCTGGCTCTGTAACCAGGAAGCAGGCTGTGCCTCTCTGCTCCCTTAATGTGTAGCACGAGCCCATTTACTTGTTTGATTTTGCTCCTTTTTGGTAAATAATTTACATAGTTTTGCATTAGCTCAATTTGCAAAAATTGAGCAAACAGTGCAATTTTCTGTAATTATGCCAGTGCAAGACAGAAGTAAAGTCTGGCTGAGAGAGGCTTTATCTGAACTGAAAAGACATTTGGTGGAAATGGAGCATGAGAAGAAAATGAAGATCTGCTTAAATTGGCTCTGGCCAAAGCGAGAAAGAACAGAACACAATTCAGTTAAAACGTAAATCGAACTTAACATCTTTGTTTTTCCTCTTATTCTTTAAAAGTTATAAGTTGGGCATATGTATACCAAATATATGGTGTTATGCATGACCTCCGAGAAAGGAAACTTACCATTATAATTCCTCCCAATGCAATTTTCTCACTCATAAAGATGGGTGTTTCTTTTTTAATTATTTGAATTATTATTCATTCTTACTCTCGCTTTCTTACATTTTCTATTCATCTACTATCTCCAAGCATCCTTTAGGAATAAAATCAGAAACATCCAAGATTGATACTAATTCTGTCAAGGACTAACTGCAAACTTGGCTCTGTCTAGTTATGCCTGACAGAATTTGGAAGGCCTCAGAGATGGGTATTTATTTATAACTCTGGGTATGAGGCAGGAAGATATGCATTCCAACATCTCTGTCAGTCTCTGAGCTGTGGAAAAATAGTATAACTATACCTTTTAGTCTTGACTAATTGGGGAATGCTATAGAGAGGGATCATTTCTGTCTTAGTTTACTTTGTTTTGTTATAACAGAATTCTAAGGCTGTGTAATTTATAAAAATAGACATTTTCTCATGGTTCTGGAGGTTGGGAAGTCTAGTACTAGGTGCTAGCATCTGGTGAATCCCTTTTTGCAGCATTTTCCAATTGCAGAGGGTGAGGGTGAGAGAGAATGACATAGAGAGAGACAGAGAGAGACAGAGAGAGAGAACAAAAGGGTTTGAACATTCTTTTACAAGCTCATTCTTTACATAAAATTGATCTATTCATAAAAAATATAACTTAAAGACCATACCTCTCCACACTGTAGGATTGGTGATTGTTTCCAACACATAAACTTTGAACCATAGCAACTGGCTTCTATAAGTTTAGGAATGAAGAAGAGATGGCCCATTCTTCTGTTAACTTAATCTATTTACCTGGTTGGATTTAAATTATTATTATTATTAGTAGTAGTAGTAGTATTAACAATTTATTTTTAACTTACATGGTCTGTTCGAATGGATCTTGTCAATATCTAGCTGCCTCTTTTGGAAAATCACTTGATATCTTGGTATCTTCCTTTTCTTCTTAAATGAAGATGTTATTTTGCATGATGGCTATGTTCGCCTGGAACTCACAAATTTTTATGGAGTCTCATTACAAATATTTTGTCCAAAACATAGATATTATTTTCTGTGACTATCTAAAAACAAATTAGAAATAATTACATTTTATGTATTTTAAAATAAGTCATTTCTGAACTCTGCAACCCAAAAATTGTCCCCTCTTTCAGAAAAATCAATAAAGATTAATCTGCATAATTGCATATAGGTAAATTATACTGGATTCCATTCCACATCTGTGCATTTTTATGAAATCATGAACTTATTTTATATAAGACATGGGCATAGTAGTATATTACTCATATACTACTATTATAGTGAATGTCTATTGTTTTTACTTGTTCATAATTAATCACTGATTGGTTGTAAGAACCACCAATTTTTCTTTGTCCCATTGCCTGATCCAAACTCCAGTTGACTCAATTGAAAATACCATTTCTTACATACCATCCTTTGAATACATGGGTTAATCTAGATTTCTTAATCAAATATACCATTCCCTTACCTTAGTGACTGACACAGATTAGGCATTGATTGCTAGCTTCTTAGAGCTTTGATATTTCCAATGGGAAACATTTCTTTTACATGTGAATAATAACTCATAAGAAAATAATCTTTAAGAAAATAAATAACTTTATTTTCTCATAAGAAAAAACGGCTATATTTAAGTCATGTTAGGAAACTTATCAGAGAATAAAGTCAACACAAAGGGATCAGAGATGGGGTGTGGACAAAATGAGGCCAAGAAAAAGGCAATGATTTGAACTGGCTCTTGCTGTGCACACAGTCTGAGTTACTGCCCTGGGACTGCCATGATGCATGATCCAATACAATGCTCTCTGTGGAAGATCAGATTACTGTTCAGAAATGCTGTTTTCCTTTATACCACCTCAATGAGAAAGGTTCTTGTCTCCTCTTCTTTGATGCTTAGTTCATCCCCATGACTTCTTTTGCCACTGGGGTGTTAATAAGTGTGATGTAAACAGTGGCTTACTAAGTATTTGCACCATTGTGTTTGTCCTCTGGTCTTTCATCAACATGAAAAGTACTACTTATCCTTTCATGTAAGCTTCAAAATTTATATACATTCAACAGATTTACATATAAGGAGCATTAAGAATCCAAGTTCAGCTAGTCCTACAACTTAAAGCTGAGCTGTTCAGTTGAGACCAGCTGAACCACAGATTATTGAAGAAAATAAATTGTTATTTTTAGGTCACTGAATTTTGTAGGTGGACTGACATGCAGATCAACAGCTGATATATGCCTTCCTCAAATGTAACTAGTTTTGAGTCAGAGATCAGGTGCTTGTTACTGAATGAATTTGGTTATTATAAAAATTTTTACTTTTTGAAATAAACTTGTGAAATAATAGTGTGCTTTTTTTTTTACTAATGGGAACACCATAAGATAGATTTGACTTTGTAATTTTATGTGCAAGATACAGAAGAGCTGTAAAAACTATCAAAAACATAAACTCTGAGACCATAAAAGTGAGAATGGTAAAAAAGGTGGGAATGGTATAGTGAAGAGTACTCACCGTCAATCATTCCAGTGTCTGATTCCAAATTTCTTACACTCTCAACACCCATCTGAATATATAAGGAATAATTTAGTTGCTTTTTCATCCACCCTATGACCTCCCCACCCAATCCATGCACATACATTGTCAAACAATATGTGAAAGAGCTACAAATAAAATTTAACATTAAAAACAATAGAACAAGATTTAAAAAACAAAACAAAATCTATACAGAAGAAAAACATGAAGTCCTTTTCTTCAAAACAGAGTGATTTTTTCTTTATTTTAATGAGCCTTCCTAATAGTTATCATAGTTAATTGTCACATAACCAAGTAGTTGCCAATTGCCCCATATAATTCAATTGTTACTTAGATCTGTGAATTAACAGCATTATGACAGCAGAATTTTTTTTTTTTAAAGTGACATACTCATTGACTCTTTAGTCAGTCTGTAAATATTCGATATGATGTCCAGATAATGTGACTTTTTCCACAGGTGTCTGGATCAAAAGTAAGCATAGTCAAACTAATATAAGTCTATTCTGTATCTCCAAGGGATGCTTGACTTTGAGCTTGATCGGAACGGGCTTTATGATAACCTCTACTGTAGAGGAAAGACATGAAAGATAAAAACTGTAAATGGATACTTTATACCAGAAAAATTACTCAGGAAAGTCATTCCTGCTATTCAAACAGCATATTTACAATTGTTAGTCCTCTTCTAGGCATATATTAAGATTGTACTTTTTGCATCCCTGTATTTAAACAAAAGCAGGTGTCTTAACATGGCTAGTCAAATGATAAAAGAAGTGACATTATTTCTAGGCAAAAATTTAGTAGATTACTAGCAATGCTTCAAATAGTAAAAGATTTTTGTTTGTTTGTTTATGTGCTGAGAATGCAACCCAGGGGTCTTCTATTTCTGAGATACATTCCTAGACCTACATTTATATTTTATTTGGAAACAGGGTCTCCATATGTTTCTGAGAGCCTCACTAAGTAGCTGAGGCTGACTTCAAACCTGTGTGATCCTTCTGTCTCTCCTCTTAAGTAATGGGATTACAAGCCTGCACTATCATTCCTGGCTTGTTTTTTTCTTATTTAAAATAAGAGGTATTAAGGATGGAACTCAGAAACATTTTTTCTCAAAGCTGTAACCTCAGGCCTGTTTTATTTTATTTTTTAAATTCTGATACAGGATCTCTCTAAATCGATAAGGTGTTGTGAGGCTGTTTTAAACACTATGATCCTCTTGTCCTGGCCTCTCAAGAACTGGGATTACAGGCATGCAGCATGCATGACCATACATTATCTTCTGATTGATTCCTGTATGAGGACAACATGGAACAGAACACCTTGCACACCATAGGGTGGAGACATAACAAGACTGCAGAAAGAGAGTTTTGAACTTTGAACCCACTGAAATTATGGATTTGTTGTTAACTGGAGTATAATTGAGTCTTTACTGACACCAGAGCCCTTAATATCTTAACAGAAACAGCAAAAATATGAGGTGGACTCTGTTGTACATAGTTTATACTGAATTTCTACTCCATTTTTATTTTTCCAATATTAAACTCATTTTATTGGTGCATTGTAGTCATACATCTTGATGGAGTACAAGGTCATAGAGGCATACATTCACAGATCATACATTTAGCCCTTCTCCAATTCCCATCTCATTCTCTCCCTTCTGGACATGATGTGCATTCACAAACATATCAAAGTCAATCACTAAGTCAGACATGAGAAGGAGGGAATTTCTTCTTTTCAACTTTAGTTTATTCTTTGGCATAGAAATATTGAAAACATAACTAACCATTTTATAAGTGCTCGTAGTAAACTTATCTCCATTTAAAATAAACTTCTCTTTAAAAATAAACCTTAAACTTGAATTATTGGATGTGAGTGAGTACGTGGAAAAGAGGTGACAAAAATTAGTCTATTAATTTTAGTTATTCTTGCTGCTTCTCCCTTTGTTACTACTATTTCTCCTTTGCCTACTCTTCAGACAGCTAAAACAAACACCACGCAAAGCAATCTTTCACACTTAAAAAAAAAAAAAAGCCAATGCTCTGTCCTGGGTGTGTTGTCAAGAAAAAAATAAGTTGTGTCTCTCCAATAACTGTGAAATTCCTTTGTCCCTGGAGAAAGCTGGCTTCTGTATCTCAGCCAAGTCATGGTTTCTTTCTTTGTTTCTTTTTTTTTTTTTTTTTAATAAATGCAGCCAGTGTGATCTCCAAAGAGATAAATGAAGAATAAGGTAGAAGCTATTTATAGTCTGGCTAGGAAAACAATTTCACTTAACAAGGATGTCGGTTAAAATAATTAATGTAGATCAAGTGGACATGTGAATAGAAGAGCCTATTGGAATGTGATTAAATATGCAGGTGGATCTAGGAAGAAATATACCATTTAGATACTGGGCAATCATTTCTTCCAGGGACTGGGGTACTTTTTGGCCTTGTAGATTTCGTCAAATTTGGGATGTACTAATATTGAGCTAAACAAGATAGTTATGTTTAAAGTCTTTATTCTATTCAAATATATCTCCTTATTTTAGATATTCCTTTGTTTGTATTCAATAATAATAAATGTATAAATGTAATGGGTAGTTTTTATTTATTGTGTACCCTCTATATGTTTTCTTTCTTTCTTCCTTCCTTCCTTTCTTTCTTTCCTTTCTTTCTTTCTTTCTTTCCTTTCTTTCTTTCTTTCTTTCTTTCTTTCTTTCTTTCTTTCTTTCTTTTTTGGTGGTACTGGGGTTCCTGGAAACCCTTCTATTTTTGTATTTTTATTTAGAAAGATGGTCTCTTAAGCCAGCGAGACTGGCTTCGAACCTACGCGATCCCCCTGTCCCCACCTCCCAAGCATGGGGATTACAAGCATGAGCCACCATGCCCGGCCTTCTTTCTACATGTTTTCCACTTTAATCATTTTTCCCATGGTTATAAACACTCATACAAGGCAAAGATGTGTAAAGAACTATTGAACATTATGGGTTTGTAACATTAGTATAATGAAAAATAGCATATCAGAGAAGTGAAAGCACAAGGTTAAGTGTGCATAAAAGGGCAGATAGAAATTCAGAAGTAAAAGAAAATAGTATGTGCAGCTGAGTTCTAAACGGAATTCATGGAAGACCCTATAATTCAGTCAACAGAACCGACAAAAAGAAGGAAAGGGAAAAGGTGGTTAGCCCAGGTCTAATGACTAAAGCAGGAAATACGGCAACGCTATTATTATCCCATGATGACAATCCTCCACTGAGTTTAGGGGTAGAATATTCTTATATAAACTTCAAATGTGGGCATATAAACTTAGGAGCTAATCAGAACTGCCAAAGCCAACTAGTGTGCAGAGTTTGGAGATTTACACTTATCCTTCCAAAAGTATGTTGAGTCAGAATCACATATCTGCCCTGTAGTTTAAATTGAATTTGTTGAACTTACAACATCATGGATATTTGTTATGAGGACAGTGAAAATAAGAATGCTGACACTGTTTCTTCCAGTTTGATCTTACTCGTACCCACATATCCTTTGTTTTGAAATGGAACCACTACCTCAAAAGTATTTATTAGCACCCCTAATTTCTAATACAAATGTTCTTCTGTTTTAAGAAATGAACAAAAATATTCAAAGCATTTTGAAAATGTTCATGTTAATCTTAGCAAAAATATATCAGCAGCATGTTCTTTATTTTTTGTTGGTAAGGAAGCCTGATTAAAGAGAGAAATTGTTTATTAATGATAAAGCATAACTATGGAAAGCAAACAAATATATAAAACTAAATGGCATTTAAAGCATTTTGAAGTTTTCAATTTTATAATTTTCTTTTGTAAATGTGTTATCTTTTTTTGTGAGTGACACTGTTGAATATGTAAAATTAGTGCAGAGTTCCATATAAGGGTGCATGGCCTCAGAGGGGGAAAAATTCCAAGACCTGGTGGGGCACTTCCAAATGAAGAGAGACAAAAGATGCACAGGGCGGGAGCCACACACTGTTTACAATTTTGTTTTCCCTTGGTCAAGTCTATTTAAAATCTCTGCCTCATCTTTACTATCTATAAGTAATATCTGTATAAAATGACCTTATAATAATAGATGTTTTATAAACATTACCTAGCTCCCTGCTTAACCAATATCAAAGAAGAAACAGAGTAACTAACAAGAGTTTCCAAAGTAAACTACATTGGAACTATTACGCTTCTTACTGCTCATAATCATTCACCCCCAACAGGGGAACTGTCATGAGCATAGCCCCAAAATACCTGAGTGGAATAAAAATTTTTATCAAACAACCTGTAATAATTTCAGATTCTCTAAGTATGATTTCTTCACTGAAAGAGATGTGCTGCTTTACTCCCCCAAAAGAAAATAAATAAAACATTTGTATCTCAAAGTAAATTTCTTGATTTTAGGCCAAAGCACCTCTTATAAATATATTTTTATGCATTGGAGAGCTTAAGGCATTCCTTTTGTAAATTTCTCTCTCTCTCTCTCTCTCTCTCTCTCTCTCTCTCTCTCTCTCTCTCTCTCTCTCTTTCTTTCTCTCTCTCCTCTTTTTTTCCCACATTCCCACATTGTTTTTGTTTTACATAGTGGTACTGGAGATTGAACATAGGGGAACTTTACTTCTGAGTTATACTCCAAGCCCTTTTTATTTTCTACTTTTGTATGTGTGTGTGTGTGTGTAGGGTACCAGGGGTGGAACACAGGGGGTTTTCTATCTTCGAGCTATACTCCCAGACCTATTACACACACACACACACACACACACACACACACACACACACACACACATATATATATATTTTTTTTGAAACAGGGTCTCACTAAGTTGCTGAGAGCTTCACTAAGTAGCTGAGGCTGGCTTCGAACCTATGTGATCCTTTTGTCTCAGCCTCCCAAAGCTGGGGTTACAAGCATGCGCCACCACACTGGGGCTATTTTCTACTTTTAAATAGTATCTTGCTAAGCTACTGTGTGTTGGTTGTGAATTTTGTGATCCTCCTGTCTCAGTCTCCAAAATGCTGGAATTATAGCTGTGTACCACCACACCTAGCTCTTTGCTGTTCATTTAATAGGAGGCTATTACAAGCGGCCTTTATCAGCACTGCCAATGTGGCTAGGGATGAGCAGATAACTCTTTAATGAGAAATTATTTTCTTTATCTGAAGAGAGCAGGAGGAGTAACCAAGACAACCCTTAAACCACGAAAACCCACAACTAAAAAATCCAAGGAGATTAAAGTAAGGTGTCTTGGCTCAAAACTTTATTCCCAGTACATGGGAAGCTGAGACAGGAGGATCGTAGGTTGGAGGTCAGCCCGAGAAACTTAGCAAGAACAGTTTCAAAATAATAAAAAAATATTTAAATCAGAAGTAGAAACCCAGAGCCGGGCGTGGTGGTGCATGCTTGTAATCCCAGCATTCGGGAGGCTGACACCAGAAGATCATGGTTCGTGGACAGCCTCAGCTACTCAGTGAGGCCCTCTGCAACTCAGTGAGACCTGGTTTCAAAATACAGAATAAAAAATAGGACAGGGGATGTAGCTCAGAGTTCGAATGCCCCTGGGTTCCATCCCCAGACCCGCAGGAAAAAAAAAAAAAAGTAGAAACCCTTTGTGCTTAATACTACTACCAACCAACCAACCAACAAACCTTCAATAAGTTAAGGAAGCCAGGCATGGTGGCATATGCTTGTAATAACAGCATTCAGGAGGCTGAGACAGTAGGGTCGTGGTTCACAGGTAGTCTCAGGCACTTAGTGAGGCTCTCTGAAACTTAGGGAGAACCTGTTTCAAAATAAATAATAAAAAATGGGGCTGGGGTATAACTTGGAAGTAGAATGTCCCTGGATTCCATCTCCAGTACCACACACACACACACACACACACACACACACACACACACACACACAAAGTTAAGGAAAAGCCTAAATTGCTTGAGAAATAATTTAAGGGAGCATCCTGCACCTGGATTTTGAATCTTGGTGGAGACTGGATTTCATAGAAAGCAGATTTGGAAAGAAGGAATGGATGAAAGAGTATCAACAAAAGAGGGTTGGAAAACACATGACTGTGTTGGATGGAATTAAAAGGCCACAGACAAGACAGGAAAACATAATGATGTTCATGTTAGTACAAAATACTTTAGTCAATTATTTCATCTTAAAGTAAATTTCTTGTTAAAGAGAAGTGGAAGTGGGCGTGGTGGTGCATGGTTGTCTGTAATCCCAGTACTTGGGAGACTGAAACAGGAAGAATTGCAAGTTCAAAGCCTGCCTCTGCAACTTAGCAAGATCCTGTTTCTAAATAATTGAATAAATAAATAAATAAATAAATAAATAAATAAATAGGGATGGGGATGCAGCTCAGTGGTAGAAGGCTCCTGGTTTCCATCCTCAATACCACTAAAAGAAAGAAAGGTAAAAAGGAAGGAAGGGAATTGAGAGTTTAAAATGGAAAAAATTGTACAGAAAAATAAGATGTTTTTAGGGAAATGAATGCTTTGGAGGGCAAGAAGGTACATATCAGTGTGAGAACAATCAGAGGGGGAAATTCCCAGTGATTCAAAGATGTTATGCTTATTGTGGGAATGCGATATAAAAGGGATCTGAAAAAGGATTAAGGGAGGTGTCTTTCTAAACAAAACCAATACAAATGGTTTCCCAGGTCCTCCTCTATGTGTCCCAGCCAAACGTTCGTGGCTCTACCGTCCTTGGCATATGAAAAGTTATTTTCATAGATAGCAAAATAGCATTTCTATTTTTAAAATAAAAAATAGATATGTAACACTTAAATAAAATTCTGTGAACTGACATGGTTAAGTTTTTTCAATGACTGATTTAAATGAGAATCCTCTTGCTAAGCCAAAAATACAAATAAAAATAAATATCATGAAAATAAGAGTTTCCAATTTCACAACTTCCAACCCACACTTTGCTTCACCAACCTGGTTTTCTTTTGAGAATGCATCTCAGACAGATGGTAGTGAGTTAACAAGTCTAGACAGTGGGAGTATATAACTACATTTGCATCTATATGATTATATAGAATAATTTTTCACTGAAATGGCATACATCCTTGGGATGAGCTCCAGGACTTTACGACTTCTCACTACTCAATTGAGTATGGCATGTGTACAATTCACTCTGGTCACTACAAAAATTCTACCACAGCTGGAACGAAGAGCAACAGCTGCTTGCCGGCGCGCAGCAACATGGCACAACAGTTTAGAATCATAAATGAAGAAGACAGCCTTCAATAGACACTGCAGGGGGAATTTAAAGCTAGAGGAAGCAATTAGCTGAACTGGAAAAGAGCCAGAAAGCAAGATGAAATTCTCCCCAACTTGGGGAAGGAAAGCACATATGTGATGCTTGAGAATGCTCCAGGTCTAGGCTCACAGGTCACTGGATTAGAACAGGAACTCACTGGCCACAAGCTACCCCATTTGGCCTGCAACGCTGACAGAGCTGCCTTATCTCAACCCCAAATACCTTCATTTTCTCCTAATAGGTGTCGTATCCAGGTACACACTGAGCCCCAACCTTGCTTGGCTTATGAGATCTGACAAGATCGCAGCTTGAAGGAGGAGGTCTGTAACGCTCTCTGACAGTGGTTGACTTGGTTTTTAATAGAAATGGGCAGCAATGTACAGACCTTGTGCATTTGAACACACAAGATTGGCCAGTTTTCATCACAAAAGCTTCCGAGCCTCTCTGTGGCAGCTGGGGTGGAGACCTATGAGCTGATCTGGAAAACACGTCCTTTTTTTTTCTATTGGGAGCCACCACGTCGCGTTCCTTTAATTACAGCATGTCATGTTATTTTCCCCTGTGAAATGACACAGAGGTGCACATGGTGACCTGGGATAACTGTGATGAATTGCATCTCAAACAGAGGTTCGCTTTGAAAGGTGTCTGAGGTGGGTAGTTCTAGTGTGTCACATGTCTGTGGAATCAGGGACAATTTTTCCATTGCCTATCACAGATATTTAATGATAAGATGGCCCCATGCCGACAGAGGCTTTTTAGACAATTTAGTTTTGATAGTGAAGCATAACAATAATTTTACAGTAAAAAATAAAAAAATCAAGTAAGCATTAGCAGCTATTCTCATAATGATTAATTTCTCATAATCAGATTAGATGATGGAATTAACATCAGAGAGTTCATTTAAGAGTAGTTTGTTTTCTGAATTTGAAAGTAAAAGGATCATGAAAGAAAGTACCAATTGTCTAATCTACCATTAGTTAGGATTATTTATGATAAGTTCTTTTGAAGTTTTAAGAAGGCTAAAAGCAAACATATAGGCTTGAACTGTGCAATTTGTTGCAAAAAAACGCATGAGGTAATTTAAAAATAAATTATTCCAGGCATATGGGTCACTGAGTTCTTTACAAAATGCCAAGAACACACAGTGGAGAAAGGAAGGATACTTCAACAAGTGGTACTGAAAATATGGGTATTTTCCTGCAAACGGATATCATAGGAATCATATTTTACAACTTACATAAAAACACTCAGAAATAAATAAAAATTCCATCAAAACTGAGCCAGATGTGGTGGTATGTGCCTGTAATCCCAGCACTGGGGAGGCTGAGATAGTTTTCTCACAGGTTTGAGGCCAACTTCAGCAACATAGGCTCTCAACAACTTAACCATACCGTGTTTGAGAATAAAAAATAAAATAGGGCTGGGGATGTAGCTTAGTGATAGAACCACCCTGGGTCCAATCATTCAGTGAAAATAAAAAAAAGATAAATAAATAAATAACGTAAATTTTAAAAAATCCCCAAAGATGGGGGACAATGACATTGATTTTGTCAATGAGTTCATATCTATAACACCAGGAGTACAAAAGAAAAAAAACAAAAATAGACAAATGGGATGAAATTAAGTTATAAAATAAAAAACTCCATCTCAATTTCAGATGAAACACATGCAAAAACCAGAAGAAAATCCAAACATAAACTATCAGCCTAATTCAAAAAGGAATGAAAAAACAATAAAAAAGTTCGCTAATATTGCTAATTAAGAAGCAAATGCAAAAAAATAAATTAAAAAAAAGAAGCAAATGCAAAGTTAAAACCACTCCTAGATATTTTTTTTCAAAAAGATTGAAATCAGAATATTACAGTGATAGATGACTAACCCTTTTTATAGTAGCAGAATTAACAGTTGCCAAATTATGGAACCAACTTAGTTGACCATCAACAGATGAAGGAATTACAAAATTATGCTATATACACACAATGGAATTCTACTCAGCAATAAAGAAGAACCAAATTATATCATTTGCATATAAATGGACAAACCTGGAGCCAGTCACAGAAAGTGAAGGGTCATATGTTTTCTCTCATATGCAAAAGCTAGGGAGTAATCAGGATATAAGAGGGACTTTAGAGAAGAGAGGAGAAATTTCAGTGGAGAAATGGAAGTGGGTGCGGGTGGTGGGTAGTGATAGACGATAGGTGTAATTAATAGAGAACACGCTGAAGTTATGAAAATATGTGAAATTATTAATGTCAATCTCAACATCATGTATGGGAAGGGGAAGGAGAGGTAGGGAGCCGGAGAGAATGGGGACAAGCTTACCAAGTGCTATGTTCATGTACAACCCATCTCTCTGAGCTATATATTGATGTGGAATTACAATGTACCAGTAAAAGTATATATAAACGCATACTGAGATAATGTTTTACACTCTGAGATGCTCGCTACTTAAAAAATAAGGGAAGTGCTGGTAAGAATGTGGGAGCATTGGAATTGGTACATGGCTGGCAGTGGAAATCAGTATGTAGTTTCAGGACTATCTATGATCCAGCAAACCAACTTCTGAGCATTTGTCCAGATGACCCAAGTTAAGATCTCACAAAAATAGGAGCACCACCATGTTCATTTCAGCACTGTTTCCAATAGCCAGAATGGGAAAACAATTCATCCAGAGGAAGATTTATTTGTTAAAAATATGATATGTACATGCGATAAAATATTCTTCCATAGAAAGGAAGTCCTATAATATGTAACATAAAAAACGTTACACTAAGTAAAATAACTCAGTCACAGACAAGTGCTGCATGACTCTATTTGCATGAGGAATCTTCAGGTAAACTGGTGGAAACAGGAAGTACAACAGTGGCTGTCAGCCGCTGTGGGAAGAAGAAAGAGTAGCTATTCAATGGGTAGAAAGTTATATTTATATGTTATGAATAAGTTTTTTTCTACTTTTTTATTGGTGCATTGTAATCGTAGATCCTAATGAGGTACAAGATGGTAGAGGCATGCATTCACACATCACTCATTTAGCCCTTCCTTACTTCCCACCCCATTACCTCCCCCACCTGCCTTCTCATGTTTGGCTCAGTGATTGACTGTGATATCCCTCTCCTACATGATTAATAAATTCTATCAATATGCCTATAATTAACATAGCTCCATTATACACTTAATTTTGTTGAGGTACTAGGGATGAAACACAGGGACATTTTAGCTCTGAGCTACACCCTCAGCCCTATTTTTTGTTATTTGTTTTGAAACAGGGTCTCACTGAGTTGCAAAAGGTTAAATAGTAGCTGAAGCTGTTCTGGAACTGTGATCCTCCTGTCTCAGCTTCCCAAATGCTTGGATTACAAGCATGTTCCACCATGCCGAGCTCTACAATTAAGTATTGGTTAAGAAGGTAAATGTCATGATAAATGTAGATAAAATAGAGTAAAATTAAATAGTAAAACCAGTCATATTGTCACATGCCTATAATTCCAGTACTTGGTAGTTTGAGACATGAGAATAACATGTTTGAAAATAGCCTCAACGAATAAGTGAGATTTTCAGAAACCAAATAAAATCATGTTTTAATATAAAATATATAAAAGGGCAGGGTGGTATATGTCTATGGTAGAAGGTCCCTGAGTTCAATCCCCAGTACAAATAAATAAATAAATAAATAAATAAATAAATAAATAAATATAGATAATAACAATGTTAGCTCCTCAGCTGCAGTAGCCAAGTAAAATAACTTTATATTGTAGCCAATTTAATATCCCATTGCTAATGTAACATATGTAATCACATTTTTTATCTCTTTAAACTTCATTTAAGTTATACACAAAATAGACTAAACAGAAAACTATCTAAACTATCCTCAAAGTCCTAGATGTATGCATCTCTGAGTACGTTATATTCTAAATTGATTGACTTGTGATATTTCTTCTACATCACCTTTTATTCTTTTAGAAAACATTGTAACTCTATTAGGCATCTTCAGTTCAGACTTGTAATATATGACATAAAAGGATGGCATGCTTATCCATCCATACAGCTCCATCTTGGAGTCTGAGCCTGTCCTTCTCTAGTGAGTAGGACTAATACCACATCATGACTTCTTCCACCTCACTGCTTCTCTGAAATCAGGCTGCTTTCATCAAAATAAATCCTGCCCTACTAGCTCAGCTTCTATGGAATAATGGATTAAGTATAGAAGTATCTTCAACTACATAGCAAAATCAAATTTTTCAAATGAAAAACTGAAAAATCGAATGATTCTTGAAGGTCCTCAAACTCATTACTGTGGTTTGATCTTCAGTGTACTCCCACCAATCTGTTAATAATGCAAGAAAAAGACAAGGTTCAAATGTGAGGCTTTTAGGCAATGATGAGTTTGTTATAGTTCTGACCTTGTGATAGTATATTTTCCAGGAATATCTCAATGAACTACTAGAAGTTGAAATCCAGTATGGTGAAATAAGTTATGGAAGCATACCATGGAAGGGTTCATCTTCTCTCTGGTCCCTTCTTTTCTCTCTGCTTTTCTGCTGCAGTAAGCTCATCAGATTTTCTCTGCCATGCTCTTTCTACCTTGTTACTGGAAACCATGCACATAATCCTCTGAAAAATGAGTCAAAATACCCTTGTTGGGCTCAATCCCCAGAAATACAATGTAAAAAACATCTTCTCTAATTGAATCTGTCATGTGTTTTGGTCACAGGACTAATATTTAATTATCGGTAGGTGCAAGATTAAAGAGGATCTCATCTCTTTGCTTTTTGTTCAAAGGCACATAGAAAACTTATTTTATTCATTTAATCTATCCTGGATATAATCTCAACATTTTTTATGTCACTAGGTTTCTCTAATAGTTAAAAATTCCTCTAAGCATACCCTGTCAGAAAAGTCTTATGCTTTTGTTCATGTATAAAGTTTCAATAGGATGTAGAAAGAACAACTGATGTTTGAGTTTCCTGCCACCCTTTTTCTATAATGTGATAGTATCACACAGACTGAGAAAAAATTGGCAAGGCTCAAAGCACTGTCGGCTAGGTGACTTTTAATTATTTCAACCTTTTTTTTAATTATGAAGTGGTCAGCTCGTCGTGGCAAAGGATTCTTCTAGATTGTATTATAGTAATTTTAATGCATGCTTATCTAATCTATTACTTTAGATTTTTTCATGGGTGGGTAACAGGCTTTATCTCATGACAACTAAGAATATTTCTGGTATCCTAGCATTCTTTCATTTGTAGAATCCCACACACTTTCTAGATGTGATTCCAATAAGCCAGTGTATCTAAAAACTAGCACTCTTCAAACTAGAAAGAAAAAATTCATAGTGAAATAAAAATGTAAGAATTCAAGCACAGTGAAATAGATGTGCTGAAATAAAAACATGTTATTTTAAATAATCTATTTCAGCTGGGCATGATGGTGCATACTTGTGATCCAAGTACTTGTTATGCTGAGGCAGAAGGATTACACAGTTTTGAAGCAAGTCTTAACTACTTAGTGAGGCTCTCAGCAACTTAGTGAGACCCTGGTTTTAAATAAAATATAAAAACTAGGTCTGGGAGTATAGCTCAGAGGTAAAAAGCCCCTGGGTTCCATCCCCAGTACCACAAAAAATAATCTTTTATAAATTTTAGTAGACTTCATGTATTAAATACCTTACCACTGGCAAATGCCTCAGAGTTCAAAGAATCAGACAAAAAAGCTTTTCTGAACAAATAAATTTTGTCAAGAGATAACTGGAATTATTTAGGTCAAATTTTTAAAAGTCTATTTTGCTAAAATCTGAACATCAAGAAATCAGTGATGTTATCATATTTTGATTCCTGATATCTAGGGATTTGGGAATTAAAATTTAGATATATTAAAAAGATATGTAGGCCTTAGGTCCCTGGAATAGGAAAGTTGCATCAGAGACACTCTACCCCACATAATTCCATTGTCTCTAAGCAATTATATTTTGGGTGATAATAAGAAATAGACAATACATATTTTAGAGAAATATGGAGAGTTGAAACCAGTGAAAAGCATATATTTCTTATGTAAAAAGACCCTAAATAGCGTGGCTCGAGTGCTGGTGCAAGTGTTCAGGCACCACACGAAGGAAACTAGCTCCATCAGTTTCCCTGCTCTGTCCTCCCTAGTGAGATACGGCATTATTATAGTGACAAGATGCTCATTGTTCTGCTGACTCTTGTTGAAAATCAGAAAATCTTGGAATTACAAAGGCAATGGAAGAAATTCTTTATCTTACCAAGACTTTATTTTGATCCAATTTTTGGGCAATTTCTGCAGATGATAGTCCATCTTCTATTTCTAGGCATTAAAGAGTAGATCTTAAATATCTTATTTTCTAATACCTAGAAGAGATGGAAAGGGAAAAATGGGAAAGAAAAAATATTTGGAATTTCTATGAGTTATACAGAAGGGATTCTTCATAGAACCAAAACAAACAACCAAAATAAATTGCCATTAATAAGATAAAAATGTGGAAAGACTGGTTTCACCTCTAATGTATAAAGAGCACAAAAATTATCACTCCTTTCTATTCAATTAGACAAAGATGTATTAACTGAAAATCAGTAACTCTTCTGGAGCTATTGGTAAAATGGGGGATTCGGGTAAACTGGCAACACAATACCTGGAGAGACAGCAAAATTCAGACAGGCACAGCCAAAATCTGATTACCTGGAGCAAAAGCCACTACAGCTATAAATTGATTAAGTTCATATCATAAATTATTTGAAGAAAACACAGCTAGATATACTTATATGTGTTAGTATACTTAAATAATAATTTTGATGAATTAACAAAGGTTGAGTGTATACTACAAAATGAGAAACTACTGGAGATGAAACTTTTGTGGAGTATTTTCATGAATTGTCTTTCTCTAATACCACAAGGTTCTCATGATGACTAGTCAGGAAAGATCCTTCAATGCCCTCTCAGAAAGAAAAACAAAATAACCTTGTAAAATTTATCGTACGTCTTCTATAACATAAATACCAAATCTTTATCCTATGTGGATAGAAATTTCTTAAAACTCTAGTCCATTTAGCTTTCATATAATGGAGAAAAAATGTAAGAAACATTGTGTTACATCCCATGTTCACAGGTTCATTAAAAGACAGACTTGTCAGGCATTGTTGTACAAACTTATAATCCAATACTTGGAATGCTGAGACAAGAAGGTGACAGGTTTGAGCCCAATGAACAGTAATTTAGTGAGACCCTTTTTCAAAATAAACTTTAATACAGTTGGAGATGTATTTTGTGATGTATTTCAATCCCCAGTACCACAAACCAAAAAAGAAAGAATGAATGAAAGGAAGGAAGAAAGAAAGAAAGAAAGGAAAGAAGAAAGGAAGAAAGGAAGGAAGGAAGGAAGGAAGGAAGGAAGGAAGAAAGAAAGAAAGAAAGAAAGAAAGAAAGAAAGAAAGGAAAAACAGATTTTAGCCAACTGATATATAAACATATTTACTAACAAATAAAATTTTAGTTTATGACAACTTTTGTATGACTACCCAGAAATGGAAGCATCCAAGAGATCCTTTAATCGGTGATGGATAAACAAACCCTGAATCATTCATTAAATAGGATATATTTCAACAATAAAATTTGTGAACTCAAGCCATGGAAAGACATGGCATAATTTAAAAGCATATTGTAAGTAAAAGAAGCCCTCCTAATAAGATTTTAGACCATATGATTCTAAGATCAATAATCAAAAGGGGATTGTAAGAAGATAGATAGGATGAGATAGATGAAGTACAGGTGATGCTTTAGGGCAGTAAAACTATTCTGTATAATATAATAATTGTGGATAAATGACACAATACATTCGTCAAAATCCACAGTACTTTAAAGAACAAAGATTGAACCTTAATGCATGCAGATTAAAATATTATTTAGGCAGTCTAATGTTCTCAGGATGGGAAACATAATGTGACAACACAACTATATAATAATATATGAAACAGCTTCAACAAAGAAGGTTAAGTTTTAGATCTAAACAATTTTGGAAATCAGTTGATTTCATTTTATTAAAGCAAAATATGTTTAAACACTGAACTTGAGTTAATAAAGTATTTTCACATGATATACAGGTTACCTGTGCCCATCTATATAACCCATATATGGGTTATATATTTGAGATACATGTATATATTTGAGATACATGTACATATGGATTTGTATACATACAATTATCATATTTTATGTGCTATTTTTAAAGAAAAGGGGATAATCTGTCCCTGAATTTCCCAAATACCAAACCTGGCCAAGGGAAAAATGCTGACACTGCTTCTGTAACATAATCTATACAAGCCCTTTTCCCTGCAGTAACTGGTGTAGACCAAAGCATCATTGAACAGGTACCGCTGATTCAACTGGGACCATTAACAAAGCAAGGAGAGAGATAGGCAGCGCTAGTTTCTGGCAAGGCACTGTGTGCAGCAGATACACCTGGATAGCCCATCGCCAATGAACTTTGTCTTTAAGCATTCCTCAATTAAGCCTATAGCTTGTATACCATTTCTAGGCATCTTCTTTGGTCTTTTAGCAAGATACTTCACTGCTCAAGCACTAGTAGCCAGTAGCAGTAGACTCAGTTGGCTTAAAAATCATTCATGATAAGGCATAACAAGAGCACTGAGCAAATATATTATCCAGATCTTGATTTCTCATCTCAATTTCTGATAAAAGAAGCCAATTATTGTACTAGAATTAGAATGTGTAATGTCACTCCAAAATATTGGGTTAAATCTGAAATAGTAAATAACTCTATTAACAGTAAACAACTCTATTAAATACATTAAATGTATTTTTCAAGCCCACAACCTAACCTTTCATCTTAAGAAAATAGGAAAGACAAATTATTTTTTCAGTATTTTAATTTATATTTAAACTGATGTATAAAAGAATAAATTTGTAAATAATAATGTACTACCACATGATATTTAGGCAGATGTGTATTGTGTAATACTTAAGTCAGGTAAAACATGTCATGTCAAAGCATTTATCATTTTTATACTGAAAACATTTCAGAATTATTTCTTCTAGCTTTTTGAAATATATAGTACATATGAAAGAAATAATGACCATAAATATACAAATCCATAAAACAAATAAAACATAACAAATCAATATTGTTTCCTTGAGAGAATCTAAATGCAATATCAGAACAATTTGAATGGCTTATTAAGTCAGATCTACTAGTAGGTAAGAGAGAGAGAGAGAGAGAGAGAGAGAGAGAGAGAGAGAGAGAGAGAGAGAGGGAGGGAGAGAGAGAGAACACATTAATATAGATTCTGTAGCTATTTAAAGTAAAGAGGAAGATATTTTAAACAACCTCATGACTATAAGTTAGAAGCTAAAGAATTACTTAAAAGACACATACAAGCTGGGCGTGGTGGAACACACTTGTAATCCCAGCATTTGAGAGGCTGAGACAGGAGGATCATGGTTTGCCTAGTGCTTCAGCAATTTAGTGAAGTCCTTTGCAACTCAATGACACTATTTCAAAATAAACAATAAAAATAGTCCTGGGGGTATAGCTTGGAGGTAGAATGCCCCTGAGTTCCATCCCTAGTACTGCAAAAATAAAAAATAAAATAAAAAGACACAAAGGTAGGCATTGTGGTGCAGGCCTGTAACCCCTTTCATTGGGAGGATGAAACAGGAGGATTGCAACTTCGAGGAAAACTTTTATAAAGTAACAAGACACACTTCGAGGAAAACTTTTATAAAGTAACAAGACACACAGCAACTTAGGGACACCATGCTTCAAGACAAAAAATAAAATAATAGTACTGTGCATGTAGCTTAGAGGCAGAATGTACCTGGGTTTAATCCCCAGCAAAATAAACACACACACACACACACACACACACACACACACACACACACACACACCCCAAAGGTTTTTGAAGCACAGAAATAAACTAATTATATGTCTGCCTCTCATCTTGCACAAAAGTTAACTCAAAATGGATCAAAAACTTGAAAATTAGACTGGAGACTTTGAAGTTACTAAAGGAGAGCTTAGGTCCAACACTACAACATATAAGCACAGGTAGAAACTTCCTCAATAAGACCCCCAAAGCTTAGGAAGTTAAAAAAGAATTAATAAATTGAATTATATTAGACTAAAAAGTTTCTCTTCACCAAAGGAAATGATCAAGTCTAAAAATAGAGACTAGAGAATAGTTGAAGATCTTTGCCCAATATTCTTCTGAAAAAGACTAATATATAAAATATACAAATAGAAAGTATTTAAAAGACTTAATACTCAGTACTCAATACAAAACAATAACCTAGGTGCCAGGCATGGTGGCGCAAGCTTGTAATACCCGTGCTTGGGAGGCCTAGACAGGAGGATCACGCAAGTTCGAAGCCAGCCTCACTGGCTTAAGAGACACTGTTTCCAAATAAAATATAAAATAGGTCTGGAGTATAGCCCAGAGGTAGAAGGGGTTTCAGGAACCCCAGTACTACCAAAAAAAAAAAAAAAAAAAAAAAACCTAGTCAGAAAATGGGTAACTGATCTATTGATCTATTGATCTAAATGGGCACTTCATGAGAGAAGAAATACAAATGGTCAACAAATATCTAAAAAAATGCTCAACATTAGCAATCAGGGAGATGTAAATCAAAATTGCACTGACATTTTATCTAACCCCCCAATAAGAATGGCCATCATGAAGAAGTCAAACAACAATAAATGTTGAGATGGAGGAGAGCAAATAAGAACTCTTTTAGATTGTTAGTGGTATTGCAAATTAGTACAACCACTTTGGTGATCACTGTGAAAATTTCTCTGAAAACTTGAAATGAATATACCATATAATTCACCTATACAACACTTTGGTAGTTTTCCAAAGGGACTGAAATCAGAATAGCATAATAATGCATGCATATCTATGTTTATAGAAGGACAATTTATATTGCCAACTTATGGAAACACCCGAGGTGTCGATCAACAGATGAATAATTACAAAATTATGGGAAATACACACAGTGGAATTCTACTCAGCAATAAAGAAGAATAAAATTATGCTATTTGCAGGAAAATGTATGGACCTTATGGACATTATGTTAAGTTAAATTATCCAGTCACATAAAGTGAAGGGTTATATGTTCTCTCTCATATGTGAAAGCTGGGGAGTAATTAGGATACAAGCAGGACTTTAGAAAATAGAGTAAAAAACACATGGAATTGAGGGAGGTAGTTTCGAAGAGGGTGGAGAAGAGAGAGAATTAATGAAGAGGCACTTCCACGGGAAGTCTGTACGTACGTGAGAATACCAATGCCAATTTTGTTATTATGTATGGGGAGGGGGAGGAGCCAAAGGAGAAACTCACCAATCGATGTGTGCATGCATTTCATTGTCACTATTCACTACGTAATGATGTGAGACTCTAAGACTATAATGCACCAATAAAAGTATTTTTAAAAGATATTAAATTTGTATTTAAGACTTCCTCACCTAAACAAGTGGCAGGCCCAAATGTCTGTATATGTAAACTCCGCAGTTCATCTTATGAAGAAAAGATCCCAATTTTTCACAACTTTCAAAAGTTGAAGATGACAATATTTCCCATCTCTTTTTATGAGAATAGTAACATTGTTTTAGTATCTTGGTACTAAAAGAAGACTAAGACCTTACAAAAAGAATAAAAGTACATGTAAATATTCTTTGTAAACATAAATGCAAAGATTAAAGGAACTTTGGAAACTACTCTTCCAATATATAAAATAATATTAAAATAGATAAAAATTAATTAAGAGAAAGTGTGTATTTTGTACGAAGAATTGAAGATGGGCTTGATATTTGAAAAATCATTATATAATTCACCAAATTAACAAACTAAAATGAAAACACATAAATATTTTATTTTTACTATAAAAGTTATTTGTCTTTTTATTGGTGCACTGTTTTGCGGGGAAACGGATGGAACTGGAGAACATTAGGCTAAGTGAAATTAGTCAGTCACAGATGGTCAAAAGTCTGATGCTCTTCCTAATATGCAGAAGCTAGGTTGAAATAGGATCATAGGAGAAACTTTAAACAAAGGAGAAAAAACACACAGATGAACAAATAAGGAGTCCCAACTGGGGGGCTGGAAGGGGGAAAATGGGAAAATTTCTAATATACATGATGTACATTCACAAACATATCAATGTGAATGACTAAGTCAAACACGAAAAGCAGGAAGGTAGGAGGAAATAGAGTGGGAATTGAAGGGCTAAATTAGTGATGTGTGCATGTATGCATTTACCATCTTGTACCCCATTAAGATGTATGACAACAAAACATATAAATATGAAAAATAAAATATGTATTCTGAATGAAACTTCTCAAAAAACTAAGAAAAGAAATTAACTTCTTCAACTTTATCAAAGGCATCTATGAAAAATCTTCTACTTAAAAGTAAAACTTTAAACTTTCAAGATTAAGAATCAGAATGGAAGCCAGGTGTGGTGATGCACACTTGGAATTCCAGGAGTTGGGAGGCTGAGACAGTTGGTCTGCAGGTTCAAAGCCATTATCATCATTTAGCGAGGCCCTCAGCAATTTAATGAGAGCTTGTTTGCAAATAAAGAAATAATTAAATAAACATAAAAGTTTTGGAGCATAGTTCAGAGGTAGAATGCCTCTGAGTTCAGTCCCCTGAACAACAACAAAAAGAATGGAGTATCACCTCTCAGATCTTCTATTTTGTATTAAAATGGAGGTTGAAACCAATGCAAATAGGCAAGAAAAAACAATGAAATGGATCCAGATGGAAACATAAAAAAAGTATTTGTAGACAAAATTCTATGTATGAATAAAATCTGATGAAATCTACAAAATTCTGCAGTAACTAAAATGTTTAATAGTAGTACCAATAAGGATATTAGTATTCAAAACAAAGATTTATTTTATGTCTATAACAAGATTAGAAAATTTAAATTTTAAAATTTCTATTAATCATACCATTAAAATGTGAAGTACTTGTGATTAGACATGACAAACATAGGCAAGACTTGTACAATTAAAAACTATAAAAATATGCTGGGCATTGTGGCACACGCTTGTAATCCCCGCGCTTGGGAGGCGGAGACAGGAGGATCGCACAGGTTGGAAGCCAGCCGCGCTGGCTTAAGAGACCCTGTTTCTAAAAATAAAAAAGTATAAACTAGGTCTGGGAATGTAGCCCCGAGGTAAATGGGCTTCCAGGAACCCCAGTACCACACACACACACACACACACACAAACAAAACAAACAAAAAACACTACAAAATATTGCTGAGCAGAATTAAAAATAATTGCTTTAGCAAAAGGAGAGATATACATTTTGCATGAATCAGAATACTCAATTTTATTGCAAAATCAATTTGCCACAATGTAATATAAATTGGACACATTTCAAATAAAAATTTTAGCAAAACTTTTATAATCACTGAGAAAAGCTAAACCAAATTTATAAAAATAGAAAGGATCTTGCCGGGCATGTGGCGCACGCTTGTAATCCCTGCGGTTGGGAGGCAGAGACAGGAGGATCGCGCAGGTTCGAAGCCAGCAGCGCTGGCTTAAGAGACCCTGTTTCCAAATAAAAAAATTATAAAAAATAGGTCTGGGAGTGTAGTCCGGAGGTAGGAGTAGACGGGTTTCCAGGAACCCCAGTACCACACACACAAAAACAAAACAAAACAAAAAAAACAAAAAAAAAAAAAAACAAGAAAGGATCTAGAGTAATCAAAATGACTTCAAAAAGAAGAAATAATTTAGAAGGCTAACTGACCTGCATTTCAGATTCATAAACCCACAATTATCAAAGGTGTATGGAATGAAGAAGATACAGACAAACTGGTGAAAATACGGTTTTGAATTAGACCCATAAGTATATGGAAACTCATTATTTTTAAAGGAAAAGTGGCGTTTCAGTGAAGGAAGTATAGTCTCTTAACCCGTGGTTTGGTTACACGCTAAGATATTCACTTTGATCTTTACCACATTCCATATATAATAACTAACCAGAAATTTTCTTAGATTTAATACAAAATATAACATTACAAAATCATTAAACTATATTTGACCAAATATATTAACATAAGCTTTTTGACATACAGTGCTAACAAACAAAAACAATAAGAAGAACACACACATCCACAAAAGCTCAATGCTCGTTTGGAAAGAATTATACGTAAAGCATATGTTTTAGAATATCCATAGGACTATTAAACTTCAATATTAAGAATGAATATAAACAAAAAAACAAGCAACAAATAATCTGAACATATATATGACTAAAGATGTATAGTTAGAAATATGTATAAGGAAAGATGCTTAATATCGCTTTTTAATATAAAATTTTAAATTTAAACTAAAGTGAAGAAGCAATACGAACCTATTAGAAGTTCTAAAATTAATAAAATACTAATCAATTAGTAGAACTAAGACTTTCTTATATTGCTTGTAGAAATATGTAACATGATACCACCACTTGACAAAGATTTGGCAGTTTCTAAAGAGTTAGGCATGCAGCTACCCTGAGACAGTGACATTCCAATCTTAGGTATTTACTTACTCATTATTTGGTACTGGATTAAACCCAGGGTCATTCTATCTCTGAGTCCTATGTTATTATTTATTTTAACAAAAGGTCTTGCTAAATTGCTTAGGGTATTACTAAGTTGCTGAGACTAGTTTCAAACCTGTGATTATTTTAGCTTCCCAAGTACTGCAGAAATACACCACCACAGCTGGCTCTCAGTATTTATTAAAGGAAAACAATGAAAGCATAAGTCAAACAGAGACTTTCTGCATCAATTTTTATGTAATGTCTAAATGCTGAAGCAATACAAACATTTTCATAAAGGTAAGTGATAAACAAATTGTAATGTAACAATGACTCCAGAATAAGAGAGAATGAAAAATTGTCACAGGCAAAAACATAAATAAATCTCAAATTTATTAGGCAGAGTGAAAAAAGCCACACCGAAAAAAATAACAGGAATGCCTACCCTAGGATTGCACATATAGAATATTTCAGAAAATTTAAATGAGTTTAAAATAAAAGAAAATCAATCAATTTTTTCTTGGGGAACAGATGTGTCCAGTGGATTGATTGAAAGGCAGCAATTACATAAAGTTTAAGGATATGTGAGGTGTTGATGTATCTTGAGTGTAGTGATGGTTTTACAGGTGTAACATATGTTAAAACTTATTAAATTCTACGCTTTAAAATGGGCAGCTTAAGCCGGGAGTGGTGGCGCACGCTTGTAATCCCAGCATTTGGGAGGCTGAGACCAGGAGGATCATGGTTTGCCGACAGCCTCAGCTACTTAGTGAGGCCCTCTGCAACTCAGTGAGACCCGGTTTCAAAATAAAGAATAAAATATAGGGCAGGGGGTGTAGTTCAGAGGTCGAATGCTCCTGGGTTCCATACCAAGACCCTTAAAATAAAATAAAATAGGCAGCTTATATGTCACTTATGATAACGCAGCTTTGTAAAAGTTTCTCAAATTACTCAAATACTTAGTACTATCTGTCACTCAACCAAAAGAAAAAAAAATAAGAACTGTACAAAAGCATATCTACCAAAAACCCTAAGAAAAATATAATTTGCTGTAACTTATAAAATAATTATAGAATACTTATTATCTATCATATACTATTCCAATGTATGGAATGTAATACCTTATGAATACATTGAATGCCTTATGAATACATTGGAATGAATGGAAATAGAATTCAGAAGATTCAGAAGTTGAATGGAAAACATTTTAGTAATACCTTGCCCAATTTATTCTTTTTATATTTTTATATTGAGACACAGATTTTTTTTTTTTGCGTGAGTGTAGGGATCAGCTTAAGAGATCTGATGAAATCAGATACATTAAATGTTTATATCTAGTAATAATCTTGCTCTTTAAAACTGGTATGGAGCCAGGCATGGTGGCACATGCTTGTAATCCCCACACTTGGGAGGCTGAGACAGGAGGATCGAGCAGGTTTGAAGCTAGCCTCAGCGACTTAGGCTCTCAGCGACTTATTGAGACCCTGTTTCCACATAAAAAAATATAAAATAGATCTGGGAGTATAGCCTGGATGTAGAAAGCCAATTCCAATGTATGGAATGTAATACCTTATGAATCTTCTATTACTTTGATGAAAAATAAGTTGGTTTTTCATGACTATTTTATACAAATTACAATTCAGAGTTTAAGTAACTAGTTAAAGCTTAAATAGTAAATAAGTGGTAGAGTCACTCTTGGAACAATATAGTAGGACATCAGAGCTCATGGATTTATCCACTTTAATACATAATCTCTCTCATGGAGCCAAAATGAATATTGTAATATCTTCAAAGATACTCAGACATGCCAATCTGCAGATGTACCAGGAATAAAAGAATGTTTTAAAGTTGAAAAAGTTAATAATAAAATTCAACGTTTAGTAAATCAGAAAAAATACATGATTACCTTAAATGTAACAAAATATTTAGTAATATTCAACTATTCTTAATGTTTTAAAATAATTAACATTTTATATTGTTTTCTGATGAGTATTCACTGAAACTATAAAACAAATTTATTTAATGCTTTAACATATAAAATTATTAGCATTATATTCAAAAGCAAAAGGAACTATTGCGATTTGTTTATTATACTGGGAGCCTTAGCCATTGCAACCATATGAAAATAGTTAAAGGATGAGAAAAGAGGAAAGAAAATAATCATTAAGACTATTTAGGCAGAAAATACATGACGATCAATAGATACACTATTAGAATTAATAAGAGTTCATCAAGGCTGCCTGTTTCTGACTCAATATATAAAAATCAATGTCATTCATATATACCAGCAATTAGAAAATATATCACAATCTCAAAGTTTATATCTGATAGATGTATAAAATGTTTTTAAAATAAAACATATAAAATCTAAGATAACTACAAGTTAAGATTATTAGTCTTGTCAAATATATTGAGAACTTCATAAGAAAATCATGAAACTTTATTGAAAAAAATATATATATTATAAAGTTATATTTATTCCAAAAATGTGTATTAAAGAGCATTCTCAAAAAATTCAGCCAGGCTAAAAATTTATCCTAATATTTATTTCGTGAAATGAATGTCCTCAAATATCCATACAAATTTTATTTATTTTTATTTTTAATTTTTTTTTTTGTGGTACTGGGGATGAAACCCAGGGGCTTTCTACATCCAGGCTATACTCCCAGATCTATTTTATATTTTTTTATGTGGGAACAGGGTCTCAATAAGTCGCTGAGAGCCTCACTAAGTCGCTGAGGCTAGCTTCAAACCTGCTCGATCCTCCTGTCTCAGCCTCCCAAGTGTGGGGATTACAAGCGTGTGCCACCATGCCTGGCTCCATACCAGTTTTAAAGAGCAAGATTATTACTAGATATAAACATTTAATGTATCTGATTTCATCAGATCTCTTAAGCTGATCCCTACACTCATGCAAAAAAAAAAATCTGTGTCTCAATATAAAAATATAAAAAGAATAAATTGGGCAAGGTATTACTAAAATGTTTTTCCATTCATCTTCTGAATCTTCTGAATTCTATTTCCATTCATTTAATCAGTGTTCATGTTTTTCTTTACAAAAGCATCCTTTGTATCAGTAAGAGTGTTTGTGATTCTCAACTTCTTAAGAAGTGCTTCATTATCAGCTCCAGGATTTTCACAGAGGACACTGGTGCCCATGCTCTGCACTCTGATGCTGGCACTATGTTGATCTTACCAGAGTTTTCCAACAACAGTGAAGGAACCACACCTTTCCTCAAATGAATGGGAGAGGAAGTAGAAAAAGATGAAAACTACTTATATTGTGAAAGGGAGAACCTGAGCTCTATGCTGGGCCTTTCAAGGAGATGAACTGGCGTTATATAACTAAAGAGTTTAACGGAAGGCACTAATGCTATGTTCATAGGTGAAGTTAACAATACCAATTTTAACATTATGTGTAGGAAGAGGGAGAGAGATGGTATCTGGAGGAAATACTCCAAGTGGTGTGATTGTGTGTGTGTTTCTATCATTCTGAACCTAATTCTGATGTATAATTATAATGCGCCAATAAAAAATGAACTAGGTATTAGAGACATCAAGAGGTTCAAAAAGACTGAAAAGATATACAGATTGAACAAGACCACTATATTGTTAATATTTGCAGAAAAATTATTGTAAATAGAAAGTCTAAGAAAATCATGAAAAAATTTAGTAAACGTTAACAAATTTTATGGACATAAAAATAATATCACCTGTCATTGGAAACAATGCTTACAAGTGATAAAATAGGAAAAATATCCTTAGAATGTTTGATGTGTATGAAAATAAAGGTAAGTAATACAAATGATGAGAATATTATATTTCACAGACTATTTCATTTTTTTGTAACTTAGAATATCACTAGATTCTACTTCTCCTGGAATCACACATAAACATTATTGTTTAATATGCCATAACATGAATTTTATGCTTTCCCCATTGAAGTAAAAATATGAGCATACATGCTTCATGAAAAGTGAACAAATGAAATATTGTTGAGCTATACAAAAAGAAACTCATAAAATACTTTCATTTTAAAATTAACAAAATAAATATTACTGTACTCACATAATTAATATTTTGAACTTTTGACGCCAATATTTTACATAATCTCTTTACTCTGATATATTAATTCTGAGGAATATCTGACCAATATTTGGATAAAAAACACCATGTCAGTGTATTTGTTATGGTATTTTGTTTTTTTCACAATAATTGAATAATTTTATTTCATGCCCCACACTGAAAATATAATTGGGCTGGATGTTGTGATTTAATATTGGTGTAACAGAATGTTGTTCAGCCATTTATCTCAATAATACCCTAAAGTCTGCCTTGTCTTAAGTTGAGTAGTCCTTTTCATCCTCATTATTGTGTTTATATGCCCATCTAACAAAGAAGTGGATCCTAAAGATTTTGGTCATTCATCCTTGAAGGTTGAATTAATATTAGTTCCTTTAAGGAACAGAGAGCAGGGAGAATTTCAGCAAAAGCAGCCTGTTCAACTCTGTAATGATTTCCTTGGGTTGAAGTGGAACTTCCAAAGACCAAGTTAAACACTTTTCCTAAAACAATATAATAACCTTCTCTGATTCCTTTGGCCTTTTACTATAAAAAGTACATGTGAAGCATGCATGAACCAATTAAAAATTAAACTACATAATATTAGAAGGAGGTCATCTAATGCCATAGTAGATGTTAAAATATATAAAATGATTTACAGTTTACAATATAAGTTTACTTATACTAGCCTACCTGACTCATACAACAACCAAAAACAGAAAGGAGGCTGACATGATGTTTCTTATGCAAAGTATGAGAAAATGAACTGTTAAAATTATTTCTTGAGTTGACAGGAAAAATATATTTCTTTTTTTTTTTTGTGGCACTAGGGAATGAACCCAGAGGCATTTTGCCTGTGAGCTAAACCCCCAGCCCGATTTTTTATTTCTTATTTGGAAACTGAGTTGTGAAAGTCCTCATTAAGTAGCTGAAGCTGGCTTGGAACCTGCGATCCTCCAGTCTCAGCATCCCAAGGACTGAGATTACAAGTATTTACCATATTTACCACTATGCCTGGAACAGGTAAAAATATTTCTAAACCTTTAAAACTGGAATAACTTGGAAATACAGAATATACTATGCAAAAAATATTATTATGCTAAGTGAAATTAGTCAGTCATAAAAAGTGAAAAGTCATGTTTTCCTTAATATGTGGAAGCTAGGGATATAGAAGGAACTCCAGACAAAGGCATAGAAACCCTAGTGGAGTGATGGAAGATAATTAAATGAGGGAAGTAGGTGGGGGGAGGGAAACTGAACAAAGAAAACAGTTCACTGAACATGATGTAAATACGTCAAATTATCAATGTTGTGCAAGGAAAGGAAGAAGGAGCAGGGTGAGAGTTGGAAAGGCTTACTAGTGCTGTGTGTATATATATCTCCATCATGATGTATGAATATATACACCCCCAAAAATTGGAAGGTGTTGGAAATGCATGAGGATATTATATTAAAAATATTCTGCTTTATTCTGTTTTGTTTTTATTTTGGTACAGCATATTTTATAAGATCCCAAATATAAAATGGTGAATAAGTCCAAGGATATGACAAACACTTGCTTTTCCAGTAACTGAAATTGTTTGAAATATTTCACTTCTATAGGACTTTCTTCCATTTATATTTTTCTTTGATGACTTTATGACTTTTACACCTGAGTAGTCTTTCTTTAAATAGGCTTTGGATTTGTCAGGGTAACTTGAGTATATTTGATATTAAGAAGAGTATTTAGGAAATTAAAATGTTGCCTAAATTGAATAGAGGGAAAATCATAAAGAAAGATTTTTTTGTAGCTTCAGGCAATGCTGGTTACAGTACATGGCGGCATTAGGATTATGTACAGGTCATGGATTCTTATCAGGAAGATCACTGACCTCCAGAAGGGACATGTGTCTGAAGGGTTTGTTGTGACTGTGTATAAGTCACTGGATGAGTACTTGGTACAACTGTTAAAGGTGACAAGCTTGTCTTAATGCCTCTCGATCCATTGGAGGAAAGGAGTAATTCCTAGGCTCTTGTTGGTTTCAAAATATTTCAGAACAGTACCTGGTCCTCATCTTACCTCTAAAACAGCTGCTGTGGGATGTCCGTGGGAGGTAGTAACAACACATCTATTCCTGTTCCTTCTATTCTGACGCATCAAGAGTTTATTTGACAGTGAACTGGATCCATTCAGCTTGTTACTATTTTTTTTTTTTTTTTGGTACTATAAGAACTGACCCAGCCACCTTGGTTGGTGGTGACTGTGAGTACCAGAAAAATCAAAGCTCACAGGGCCTTTTTCAACACTTTGCTGAGGGGCATCCTCAAATTGGGCTGGACCTTTATTAAAAGTTTTGGTTTAAGCTTTAAATGTAAGTAATTGCTTTACATGGGTATATCCAGCCCCATTGTGCATATCCAAATTGTAGCCTCCTCATTCTTCCTACACACACATACATATCTGCAGCTCACCTGTCCTTCCTCTTAGGGTTGCTTATCAGTTGGATCTGTGCTTCACATTTTACACTTGTTGTTTATTAATTTGTTTGTCTCCCAGCCAAACTGCTGTAGCCAGTAAATAATAAGTTTAAATTCAATGAAGAATAAATACTAAATGTTATTCTTTTCCTGTCACTGACTTCAACCTTCCTGGTGCCCTATTCCTTACTGATACCTCAGGCAGATCGTGGAGATTTTTGTTCAAACTTTTGATCATTTTCAAATAGTAAAAATATATGCCCATTAAAAATCCTAAAGTTGCTTCCAGGTGTGGTGGCTCATGCTTGTAATTCCAGCATTTGGGAGAATAAGACAGGAGGATGGCGATTCAAGGACAGCCTTAGCTATGTAGTGATGCCCTTTGCAATTTAGTGAGACCCTGGTTCAAAATAAAAATAATGTATCTCAGAGGTAGAATGCCCCTGGGTTCTATCCCCAGTACTACAAAAACTTTCAAACTCTAATTTAACATTCATCTCTTTACCTTTCCCAAAAGGCCCCTCCACTGCTCCTCCAATTCCAGGTCTTCTCTGTGCAGGTATAACACGTCTAAACACACAAGTTTCTTTTTAATAAGAGAAATATGGGAAAAGGCAAGCGTCTAGCTCCTTTGCACAAAGTCTATAGTTACCTAATACTCAGAGGTTACTATGCAGGAATCCACTAAGTATGTTCAGACTTGAAGATGAGAATTTTTAATTAATTGTTTCTAATATTAGTACTAAGTATTATGGGTAAATGAGCCAAAAGTAAACAGATTTACTTTTGCATTGTTTTTGTATCAGAACTGTCTAAAAAAAACCTGGATTTCTCCCTGTAACCTTCAACATTTTTTTTTATTTTTACATTGACTAAATTATAGAAAGAACTTTCATAGATAGTTATATTTTGAAGAATTGTTTTAGACTTTTAGTTTTAATATTCTAAGTCTTAAATTCTGTTATATTAAAAATTTATGTTCTTCACATAATAATAAATTTTGTGTTAATAAATGATATATTTTGTTTTACATGCATATCTTGTGTAAATGAAACCATTTAAAGAATGATGTGGTCAAGCATCTTTATTAATCATATTAATTTAATCATTATTAATTTAATATGAAGGAGTGCTTTTGTAGGTAGGGAAATGGCTATTAAGTCAATCTCCTTTCTCTCCCTTTCTTTCTCTCTCTCTCTTTCTCTCTCTCTCTCTCTCTCTCTCTCTCTCTCTCTCTCTCCCTCTCTCATTTCCTCTCTCTCTCTCCTAGTTTCTATTAAGCAAGAAGTATTAAAATAATATTTAATTTATTTTCAGCTGGCACCCATTCTCAGAGTGGAATCATCTACTGTGAGTGGAATAAAAATCTACTCTAACATTAGATTCAGGCCTGTTCTCGTTATCAAAGTGTTTTCTCCTAAATCCAGATTCACCATCTAATACACAATCTGCTACAAAGGTTGGATTCCTTCAAGCATTTCTTCTTTGTAATAACATAATATGAACCTTTCTCAGCAAAAGGTGCTAGAGAAGCCTGGCGTGGTGACGCATGCTTGTAATCCCTGCGCTTGGGAGGCGAGGCAGCAGGATGGCGCAGGTTTGAAGCCAGCCTCGCTGTCTTAAGAGACCCTGTTTCCAGATAAAATATAAAATAGGTCTGGGAGTGTAACCCACAGGTAGAAGGGTTTCCAGGAACCCCAGTACCACCAAAAAAAAAAAAAAGGTGCTACAGGGAAATTGCAGGAAAAGGGGGGTTATGCTTCTGCTTTTTGGCAATCTAAATGTAATAGTCTATTTTTTGTTGCCATTAACACAATACCACAGATAGAGTAAGTTGTTTAAAAAAATGATTATTTTGAATCACAGTTCTGGAAGTGCAATTCTGAGGGGCCCCTTTGGTGATGGCCTTCTGCCGTCAAACCTGAGGCAGTGCAGTTATCACAGAGCAAGATACAGGGAACTCAAATGTGGGCAAGTGTCACTTCTGATCATTCTTCCTCTTTTCTCAAAGCTACAAGAACTGAATTACATTAAGGTTCTACTTTAATGAACTTATATAATTCAAATTACTGCCCAAAGGCTTCACCTTTAAACACTCTAAGACAAGTAAGTTTGCATACTCTTAAAAATTCACAATTAGAATTAAATCTCAACAACTGATGATTTTGAGAACACACTCAAACCACATCCAAACCATAGCATTGCATTTGGTCAGCAGTATGTTATGTGACCATCTTGTGATCCTTTGCAAAAGTCATTATTCCAGAATGTGAAGTTCTTTAGCACGTTTTAGCAGTCCAGCAATGACCAGTCAGCACCTTTCCACAAATCTACCTTAATAATAGTCCTCAAGTATGGCTGAATGGATGGATGGGTAGATGGGTGGACGGATGGATGGACAATAGAAGCAGCAGGAAATCAGGATATAGGGGCAAGAAAAATTGAAAGCAGGACCATAATAAAAGATCTGGAGCCTAAGTAGCAAATAATAATGAGAAAAATGAAGGTCCAGAGAGTTATAGGGAAGGAGTGAATAGAAACAAGTGATAAACCCAACTTTTTATATGCCCATCAGGGCAAGCTGTTCTCAAAGAAACTACACCTGATTCATCCTTTACTGATGTTTTTTGAAGATAAATTTTTAGTAAGGGATTATAATAAATATTATAATAAATACTTAGAAAGGGTTCTAAGTTAACAACAACAGCAAGAAAGGTCAGGACATTTCTTGAAAGTGTATGTACTTTTAAGGCTTCGAATTTTCTTTTGCAGCCAAAATTATTTAAATGAGACCAAGATATTAAAACTTCTTAAATAACACTTAAAATAAAGTTTTATAAACATTTATCTGAATATAATTTATTTGAACAGTATACCACAAAATAAAATAGAATATTAAGTTGTCATTTTGTTCTTTTAGTACATATTTTCAATGTTCTTGGTATTGAGTCCTTACATAAGTCGTAGGTCAGACCACCAAATGGAATTGAATTTTTGAATGGAAATATAGGTTTATACTATAATCACTAGGTGACTAGTCCAAACAAAGTATACCAAAGCTATCTTTAAAGTGCTATTCTTGACTGTCAAAATTAAAGATGATGTCATTGAAGGAAGAATTAGTTAGGACCTAATATAATTGGTATCCAGAGAAAAAAATGATGTGTTTATGGAAAATATTGTTTAGACAATGTAGAGGGTTTGTCAGCATATCATGTGCTGTGTAGAAGAAATTATAGAAAATATTAAAAATATTTTATGGATTCTTACTGTGGGAGAGATTTTTCATACCATTTAAAATTCAATTTATCATTATAGTAAAATTAGTTGCTTGACAATCTATGACTATTCAATAATTCTATATTTTCTACAATGTCTCCCTCCTTCACTGGTTTTCCTCTTCTTAACCCCTCATAGTAACATTGCCACAAAGGGTTATATTGTCTCAATGAGCTCGATGATTATGGTTTTCTTGAATTTACTTGTACATTGTCATCATTCCTTCTGTGTTGCAAGTAAGAGTTGTGGCTTAACTTTTGCAGCCATCACACAGACCATAGTTCAGTCCCTGGACCTGTAGCTCCTAATTGCATTTAGATTGTCTTGCCCTGGAACATCACTTACCCTGAAAATGCCTAAGTGGGAATTCCTTGGCCTTTGATTCCACTTTTCATCCTGTGAGTGCCGTGGCTGTGGATCTGGCTGACTGTTTAGCACTTTGCCCTTATCTATTAATCTTGCCCTGCAAAGTAAGACTTGCTCTCTAACCTTAGATGCAAGTCCTTCAGGGTGAGCCTGCCTCTTCCCTATGCAGAGGATATCTCTTTACTTGACATCCCTATAAAGAAATCAATGTGACCTGCAGAACTGCTGAGGCTGGAGATGGAAAGGGTCTTCATTAGGCCAATCCAATCTCTAATCAGATCTTCAGCTAGCAGCAGGTGATGTGGAATTATTACTGGTCTACTGATCAAGAAGGTAGAAGGAATCCAGAGAAAAGTGAATACTCTCCTCTCTAGTACTAGGACATGAGTTCTACCTGTTTCCTCCTACCTATCACCTGGACTCTCTCTTTCCACCTACTGCTAAGGCTTTTCTTTCTCTTTATCTCTAGGTATTTTCTTTTAAGTTTTATTTCTCATGTGGAATCCTTGTTTCTAAATACTACGGAACTCTCAGACACTCTTTAAAAGTCCTTTTAAAATTTCTCTCTGAATTAATCCTTAATGATATGAGGATATTGTAACCAAGCATTAATTTATTCTTCCATATTTGGTTACATGGATATAAAGTAATCCCTTTCTTGATTGTGTAATTGCAAACGACACATGATTTTCAGTGCTTGTCACACATTTTTTATATTTTAAGGTATTTTTGAATATCCTAAGACATGTGACACATTTTTTAAAATATTCTTAGACATGCCAATGATGAATTTCACTTTTGGAAACATGCACATCTTATATGGGTAGTGTAAGAAATCCAGCTAAATAATCTAATTCTGAGTCAAAAACAGGATTCAGTTTTAAAAACATGACCGAGACTTATACATTAGTGTTAATAACTTACATGTTATCATTTCTGAGAATACATCCCACCCCTTATGAACAATTCTATGCCCCACACCTCAATGTCATAAAGAGTGTCCTGGCAAACAGCAAAACTGAATCATAGCATTTCCTATATTATGTTAATTTTTTTCATATTTTCCTCTCTATATAGGAATAGCATCTTAGAATGCACAGAATATGTTGTAGTCATTTTGCATAAACTTTAGTACATAACGTGAGCATAGCAAATATTTAGTAAATATATACAACATTAACTGAGGATAGCTTCAGTAAAATATATAGATCTTTGGAAATGTTTCTAAATGTATTTTTCCCTGGCTGATATTATTTTCTGTGACTTTGTTTCTATTGATTATTGTCATGATAATTTCCAAATTTTCTAAAAAGAATCATATATTAATTTGTTAAATCAGAGAAAACAATGCCAAATATCAAGAAAATATATTTGTGATGATGTTAACATTTTTTACTCAATCATGGACAGAAGAGAAAGCATATAGTAGACACAAAAGTGAAGGAATTTATCATGTGTTTTGCTCTTGATATATTTTATATATAGTCCATAAGATACATGATTCACAAATGAAGGTCTTTGGGGGAAAATGATTAATGCATTCATTTTATTCATTTTTCAGTGATGTCACAAGTCTAAGGCAACAGATGACATTCTTTCAGATCATTTACCAATCAGACTTAGTCAGTCCAACTGCAAATATTGGAAAGTTGACCCATTATGGAAAGACGAGCATCCATCCTTGCCTTCAGGGACTCTCTGCTTTGAATTCAGTTTGGAGGTGACAATGTAGAACTTCTCTTTTATGGTACACACGACTTCACACTCTTTCTCAGTCACAAGCATATTATAAAAAGAATAACTCTAGCCAGGCATGGTGGTGCATGGTTGTAATCCCAGCATTTGGGCGGCTGAGACAGGAGGATCGTGGTTCGCGGTCAGCCTCAGCAACTTAGTGAGGCCCTTTGCAACTCAGTGACAATCTGTTTCAAATTAAAGAATGGAAAATAGGGCTGGGGGTATAGCTGGGAGGTAGAATGCCCCTGGGTTTCATCCCCAGTACCACAAAAAAAGAATAACTCTAGTTATTATTAAAATGACAAGCGTTTTTGTGGCCCTAGCGATAGAACCCAGAGGCATTATACTTCCAAGCTACATCCCCAGCCCAATGTTTTATTTTTTATTTGGGAACAGGGTTTAGCCAGGTTGCTGAGAGCCTCTCTACTTTGCTGAGGCTGGCTTTAGCCTGTGATCCTCTTTTCTCAGCCTCCCAAGTTCTGGGATTACAACCATGGGTCAACATGCCCAGCTCGACAAGCTTTATTTTAGTATATTGTTCAGATTTGGTTTTTGCTCTTTGACACATACACACATATACACAACACACACACATACATAGACAAACATGTATACACATATATACATACACACATACGCGCGCGCACACACACACACACACACACACACACACACACATTGCAGTACTAGGATTGAAGATTGCACCACTGAATTTAGGAGCTTTCTAAATCTGAGCTACACCCCCATCCCTATTTTTTTATTCTTTATTTTGAAACAAGTTCTCACTAAGTAGCTGGGGCTAGCCTTAAACTTGTGATCCTCCTGTCTAAGGCTCCCAAGCACTGGAATTATAAGCATGCATCACCTTGGTATAATTTAATGAGCACTACTTTTAGAGACCACTAACAATTTACCCAGGGCTTTAAGGGTTTTTAAAGTCTTGTGTTGGCTTATAGGACCAGAGTTGAAGCCAAGAAAAGGGACTAGGGGTCTAAGCAGAGCCCTATCAGCCTACCTCTGTCACCTTCTACTGAAAGGTTCTTTTCCTGGGCTCCTGGTTCCCTCCTGAGTCCCCATGCCACTTTATTTTTACATATGATCAGTGTAGGCTGTGCCTTCTCTTCTTAAATGATCCCGTTTCCATCATAGATTTGGGTTTCAGTTGGCCATGTGATGAGCCAAGTCTAATACTTAAGGAAATTCACGAGCAAGAATTAAGGATCTTTAGGCATATTTTTTTCTTTGTCCCTGGAGCTACTGATCCAAAATTAATTTTTGATTCAGTATCTAACCAACTGTAGGATGATGTCTCAGTGCTCATGAAATAAATCCCAGAGTCCTAAACAAAAAAGCCCAAGAAAAGTTTTCTTTTTAAATTTTTTTTTTGGTGGTGCATTATAGTCTTACATTTTAATAAGGTGCAAGATGGTAGAGGCATACATGCATACATCACTCATTTAGCCCTTCCCTAATACCCACCCCATTCCCTTCTCCTTCCCTTTTTCTCATGTTTGGCTTAGTGATTGAATTTGATATTTGTGAATTTGATATTTGTGAAGCTTTCTAATTTTCTATTTCAAAATGCCCTTTTACATTCAACTGGCCAAGCCTCAGGATATATAATGTTTTTGAAGTAATCATCTTCCTTGTGTGCTTTGAAGATGGTTTTCCCTCAATGCTGCAATTCGTACCTCACTCACTCATATATACTCACACTTCTAAATTTATCGCAATTCTTAGCTGTTATAAGTTTTTTCTCTTCCTATGCAACAAAGCTCTCTCACTCTCGATCTCTCTCTGTCTTCTTTTTTCTCAGTACTGAGGATGTAACCCAGGGGCATTAAACCTCTAAACTATACCACCTTATACCACCAGTTTTTGGTTTTGTTTTGAAACAGTTTGTCTACATTGCTGCAAGTCTTGCTAGGTTTTGAGGCTGGTGTTGATCCTGCAATCCTCCAGTCTCAGCCTTCCAAGTAATGGGAATACAGCCATGTGCCACTACACTTGGATCTTTTCTCTTCTTTACCAAAGAATGTTTCATTTTTCTTCATGACACTCGTTATCTATTGACTTGAGTCATATTATATAGATGCATAAATGAATTAAATTTTAAGTATACAAGAGGTAGTAGTATTTATTTATATATACTAAAGACTAGCAGAGTGAATATTTTAACTAATAGGTTGAGCTAAACTAAAATTTAGATGTAATTCAGAGGTACTTAAATTGTATTTTAGACAAAGCAAAATTTATTTCATAAATAAAATGCTAATAATTTAATTTAATTTGTTTCAGGTAAGATAAATATTTGGTGGTTAATTATGCTTCCTATTTTATACTCACATAATTTGTATCATAAGAGATTCCTTGTTTTTTCAAGATGATGATGATGATGATTATTTTTTTTTTTTTACAGTACTGGGGATGGAACCCAGGGGCATTCTACCTCCTAGCTACACCCTCAGCCCTTTTTTTGTTCTTTATTTTGGAACAGGGTCTCACTGAGTTCCAAAGGGCCTCACTAAGTAGCTGAAGCTATTTAATAATAGCAATCCTCCTGTCTCAGCCTCTCAAATGCTATAATTATAGGAGTGCATCACTATACCCGGCTTCATTCTTTCAAGATTTGAGTGAAGTTCCTCTCTTGTTTGAGTACAGAAATGATCTTCATATATGAAATAGAGAGGAGGTGCAGAAGAAAAGCAGGGAAAGAAAATGTCCTCTGCTTCTGTGGCTCGACTTATCTAATTATTATCTAATCATTATATAAATGCAACTTAATGCTAGCACTATCATATTTCTCAGACACTTGACACATACAAAGATAAACACTGAAATGAAAAATCATTTTTGCTACAGAGAAATTAAATAAAGGAATTATTATTTGTTATATTTGCAAATGGCTTAGGATAGTGCTTGACAGAGAGTATGAACTCTTAGGGAGTATGGAATCCTAAAATAACTAAAATAATTTATTTAAAATTTCAGAGCCAGGAGTGGCAGTGCACACTTGTAATTCCAGTACTTAGGATACTGAGACTGGAGGACTCCAAGTTTGAGGCTAATCTCAGCATCTTAGTAATACTCTTAGCAAAAGTAAAATATAAAATAGGGCTGCAGGTATAATTCAGAGGTAGAATGCCCCTGAGTAAAATCCCCAGTGCCAAAAATAAAAATAAAATAAAACTTTAAAATAATATTATTTAACCCCCTTTATGATTTATGTGGGGGTTTTTTGGTGGTACTGGGGGTGACACCCAGAGGCTTTCTACCTCCGGGCTATACTCCCATACCTTTTTTATATTTTATTTGGAAACAGGGTCTCACTAAGTTGCTGAAAGCCTCACTAAGTAGCTGAGGCTGGCTTCAAACCTGTGCGATCCTCCTGTCTCAGCCTCTCAAGTGCGGGAATTAAAAGCCCCTTTTATGATTTAATGATCACTTAGTCTTTCTTATTGTTATTATTAGATGTGGATAATTAAATGATTATGTCAAATAATAAGGCAAGATTCATCATGGCTTGGGTCTAGAGAAGGGCTAAAGAAATTTAATGTGTTGAAGGTGAAGGAAGCATATTGCCTTGACAGGGGATTTACATTGAAGACTTCCAGAAGCTGTATAAATACCCTAGAAATATATTCTGAAAATATGTCTGAAAAGCTATGGATTATCTTAAATATTCAGAGAACTGAAGTATTATACCAAAGATATTAATTATACCAAATATATTAATTATATTAATTACAAGATGAATATGAAAAACTAACAATGTAACATGCCAGAAAATTGTCCCTGTAACTTCTTGACCTCAGAGCAGACTTCTGTAGGCACACACACAAGAGTTTTTTCCATGCATTAATGTAATTACTTAAATGGAAGAAATAAAGAAATTTTGTTTAGATGTAGCCTCTCAAATGACTGAATGATGATCACACAACTTCCACGTGGCAGGGTGAGGATAACAACCCATCTCTATTTCCTTAGTTCAGTGCAGTATTCTGTAATTTGGAGATATGATGGAACCTATTAAAGCCATAATGGTTTAATGAACCTATCTCTAGCCACACTTATAACTCCTGAACTTTTCTTTGTTAACGATAGGTGTGACAATTCAGAACAGTTTAACAATAAATAAATAAATAAATAAGCATAATATGACAGTAAAAAGAAGTTATTTTATATTAATGGATATCACATTAGTGGCTAGAATAACAGAAGACACATAAAAAGATAAAAGAACAATCTCTAATAGATTCTAATTTTATTGGTCAAACTAGCCTAAATCAAGCATGTTACACAGTGTACATATTCACCAACAAGATGACCTCTTACCTTCTAGACACACTTGATAGTGATTGTGGGCTGTCTCTGACCACAAAAGGGAAACACAATAACCAGATAAATAAGGTCATTCTAAGATTAAAGGTACATAGCCTAAGATGAAGCCTGATGTTAATTGCTTATTATCATAAAACATTTCCATCTTTCTAATTCTTACCATATTTACTTATAATATAAATTCCTCACACAACCATCACTAATAAATGTCTTTCCTCACAAACTCATGGTTTTTTCAACCACTTCATTACTATATACTGAGACATAGGGTAGGCACTGCATATGTATAGAGACAAATAGCTCATCCTGCTTTTACAAAATTATAGAAGTTTACCTACCTTACAAACACGTTTTACCAGAAGCAACTTTGTCTTAGTATAAAAAGTTAATTTTAAAACTCCTCATTTTCTTATTAGTTTATATTTCTAAAAGACAAAGCAATTCAAATTCATGACAAAAAATGAGGTTCCTACTAGAAAAATGTGAATTGATGGCAAGTAATCAAGCCCAGGGACTGGATTGTTCAGTTAACCAATGCTGAAAATCTTTGTTAGCAAGATATAAGACCATAGATGCAACCACATTCTATTCTGCCAAATCCAGTGGTTTCCTTTTAACTGTTAGGACAAATTTGAGGATTTTACTTATGGATTTCAGAAACACAAAAACTACAGTGCATGGGAGTTAGCCCTTTATTTTAAGTATTCCAAATGGCTCAATGAACCAAGGGATTTTATACTTGAACACACACACACACACTCACACACACTAAAACATCATTAAAGGAGAATTAAGAAGCTGAGTATAGTGGTACACATCTGTAATGCCAGTACTTGGGAGGCTGAGACAAAAGAATCCAAGATTCAAGGCTAGCCTTAGCAACTTAATGAGGGTGTCAGCAATACAGAGAAACCCTAATTCAGAAAAATTAAAAAAAATTGTTTGGGTTATATCTTGGAAGTAGAATGCTTCTGGGTTTAACAATTGTCTGTCTGTCTGTCTGTCTGTCTGTCTGTCTGTCTGTCTCTCTCTCTCTCTCTCTCTCTCTCTCTCTCTCACACACACACACACACACACACACACACACAGAAAGAAAGAAAAAAATAATGACAAAAATCTTTTAAGGAGGGGGAGTTGAGAAAATAAGCAGTTTAGAAAATATGTTCAGATTGTCTGTGACACAATATGTAAATATGACAAGGTCATGAGCAGAGGCAATGATGGCTTTCACAGAGCCAGGTTGTCAAACCATCTTTATGCCCTTGCAAAAGAGCATGTCTGTCAGGGAGTTGTAAATGAGTTGAATTTGCCTAAATTCTGGGCAGCCTGGAAACAACCCAGTGCATGCCATAAAAGCTTGCCGTCCATGGATTTCTTGATGCTCTTCTTTGTTGTTTTTCCTTTGTTTTGTTTTGTGAATAGTCCTTTGCTCTATCTGCTTCCTCTCTATTCTTTCTGCCAGGCCCATCACCTCATGGTTATCTTGCTTAGCTGTTCTTTTCTCAATGATCTTTCCATTGTCTGTACATCACTAGTTTTGGAGATTTAAGATAGGAGATTCTAGTTTATCTTAAGAGTGAGGCACGGTAGGAAGGAAAGACAGAAATGCACACTTAGGTGAGTCCACTGAGATGGTGTTTTCCAGATATATAATCGAGGCAATAAGAAGATGAACATAGAGAGGATTGGGAAGGGAACATATACAAAATAATAGCTTTAGATTAGCTACTAGATAAAAAGAAGAAATACAAAATGATTTTGAAGTTTTGAAATTAAAGAATCACTCTGGTAATATTAAAGATTCCTAAGGCAATGGTATTTCATGATTAGAATTTTGAAAGAGCATTTACTGGGTAGCAGGGTAGGTTGAACCCTGACTCTGTGAGTATAGATTGAGGTGACCCAGTGGGTTGTGTTACTACAGCACTGAAAGAAGTAATGACTATACTTTAAGACGTAAAAGTACTATGATTTGAAAGCTGCTACACCCTCAAAATTAGTGTGTTGAAACTTAATCTCCAAAGTGATTGAGATGTGAGGAATGTTAGAAGCTGATTACATCAGGAAGGCTTTGTACTCATGAACAGGGTTAGTGCTCTTATTTTAAAAAAAATAGAAAAAAGTTTTTTTCTCTCCCTTTCCACATGAAGGTTTCTGAGAAGGACCTCACCAGGTAGCAGAATCTTCTGACATCTTGGCTTTAGACGTTTCAGTCTCTAGAAGTATAAGAAATACATTCTGTGTTTATAAATTACCTATTCCAAAGCATTTTGCTATAATACTCTAAATGGCCTTAACATATTTGGTTGTCAGGCCAATCAACCAGTCCTCTAATCAGTGTGTGTTTACAAGGAGAGCTATAGCTAATACTATTGCTAATATTCCTTTCAATATATGGAGAAACCATGAATTATCTTTTTTGGTAGAGTCCTCTCCCTACTGCAACAGTTTTGGCAATAAAATTTTCTTTTTCTTTCTTTTTGTTTGGTAATTATTGAAGTTTTGATTAAAGACAACTTCTTTGTCCTAAACTCAGAAAGTTCAATTTTTAATTTTGATATTTTCAAGGATTAAATCTCCACTCTTAAATAAACAGTCTCTCTTCTCTGTTATTTTCACTTGATATGAGGTCTATGGTTAAGCTTATCAAGAATGCTGAGCAGGTGACATCACTATTGGTTTCTTTGAGCCATTACTTTCAATCGATCTATGTACTTTTCTAACTTCTGCTCTAAATATTAACATACTTTTCACATAAAATACCTACATACACATAATAAATAAGAAGTTCCAAACTTGAAGCTTTTGGGGATTTCAATTAGATTATTTTAAAAATAAAACTGCTGTCAGCTTTGTTTGTGGAGAGGATTTAGCAGCTCTGTTTACTCTAAAAGTAATCACTTCTTGATTCAAACTGCTTCACCAGTAAATAGAATATCTTAGGACATTAATTATATGGGAGAGAAGTCAGCACGAAGTAGCTGTTACAATTCATTACTGTACAAGAAATAGCAAGAGATGGGAGAAAATGTAAAGACGGAGATAATTGTTATTGCTTGGCTGTGAATAGGACTGGGGTAGATGGATTGGAATTGGTTTATCTTTCTTCTTCATAATAAACCAAAACATAGGCCAAAGAGAGAGGGCAGCCAGTTACCCACAGGATTAATCTGTGGAAAACTGCATACAAAAGAAATACTAGGCAGCATTTTTAAAAACATATAAATTAATATACTTACATAAAATCATTTATTTTAGCGGCAAGTCCCCATGAATTATTTTGACTGGTTGTTTACAAAATTTTCATTATAAAGCAATACTTCTCAAAGGGATCTTATAGGGGGCCACAAAACATAAAACCACTCTTAGTGATATTGCAATTTAATTTAATCTTTAGCCAGAGGCCTACATGACAGTACCTCCCCCAGCCCTTCACTCATCTCTGGCATGTTGAGGCATTCCAGAAGATTTCTGTCTTTTTACCACACATAGTATATAACTGATCTGAATTATTTTATTTAACATACACTAAAGCAAAACCCAGAGAGAGGCAGCTCTTCATTATAACCTGTTATATTGGTATATTGTTCCATTGTGGTGAAGTTGACTAAAGAAACAGTCGCTTTTATCAATTATACTGTCCTTGACTATATTTCTGTTACTTCATATTTAATGGTAGTAACATCAGAGGTCATTCCAAAGTAGTAACCACATCATCATCCACCCTCGTCTTCCAGTAAGTTCTTCAAACTGTCTTAGGTTTATATAATACTGCACCACATTCTATATACTGGAATAGTCATAGCAGGCAACATTTCAGAGCAAGAAGTATGCAAATTTGTCTTTGGGTTTTATGACATGTAGTCTAGAATTAGAGGGTGACAAGAATCAAATTGGAACTTATTTGAAAATAAGATGTGGTGTACACAATATACAACATTTTTTATTTCACATATTCTGGATGCGTCTAACCAAAAATGGAAAGAGACAGATTAACTGATGAATCATTCCAATATAAGTACTTAAAAAGCTTGTGCAACCACACTGATATGTCCTGGTGAACAAATAGCAACACAAATTATCCAATAGTCAATAGTCCATTACAGGTAATGGTACAAATACCACACAGGAAAGTTAGGTTTACTTAGCTTTGTAACTCAAGAGAGGGGAGACTTGCATGTCTTTGTAGAAAGACAAAAGCCTTCTTAGTGTAAGAAATGTGAGGGATAAAAAGGAAACAAAGGAAGAACATAAACATAAGAACACAGAAGTAAGATTTCTGATTGGACAGTGTGATTGTGAGAAATTTTAGAGGCTGTAAATAGGAGAAGTCCAATACTAGTGGCACTGAAAAAGAGTTCAGACTTCCTTTTTGCCCCTCACGCTTCACAACATAGAATTCAGTGGGATGTGCAGCAGAACTCAGAAGAATTAAAAGCAGAAACTTGGTTTCTTTATACTGTGATTTAATTAGTTTCCTCTTCCATCAGAAAACGGAGCATGGGATTAAGGTAAGGTTTCTAAACCTCCATTTTATAATTCAAGTTCTTCTACCTAACTTTAAATGTTCTGACAGTTTACTTGACCATAAAACCTAAAACCAGGAAATGATATTATGCAAGTTTCCTTTGACTTCCACAAAGGGGGTTACATTTTCAGTATGCCCCTTTCTATTACTCCTTCCTGGATATGCCACACATCTCAAAGGGGAGCATTGGACTTCCCAGGGAACACCAATTAATAGCTCATTCTTCACTGTAACTGATGCTAACTGCAGAGAGAAGCATGCTGTGTGTATGTTCCATACATGCTGAGTGCCGTGGCTGCCCCTGAATGGTTCTCTTTCCTGATGGTTGCACATGACATTCATAGAGTAGCTTATGAGCGAGAAGGTACTCATGCACAGTGCCACCTTCCCCTCTCACAGTGACTTTTTTAAAATCATAAACGCCACCTCCATTTTATAGAAAATCCAAGCTTAGGATTGTTTAGCGAGCCTTTCTTAATATTAGTTATGTGAGTTCTTGCTCTGCCTCTGCCATTTATTCACTAGAAGAATTTCATAAATTATTGAGTTTATTTTGATTTTACATCACTCCTCTTTGGAATGGGTATAATAATTTAGAGCATGTCAATGCAATGGAGTTATTCATAAAGCTAATTAGACAAATATGTGAAAGGTTTTATAGAAAATCATAGAAAATAATAGTCTTATGATTGATTGTATTTTATGAAGATTGTTAATAAGTTAGTTTCTCCAGGTAAATATGTGTATGTGTATGTGTGTGTGTTTGTGTGTGTGTGTGTGTGTGTGTGTGTGTATGCATATATAATTAGTTTCTTAACTACTGAATTTTAGAATACAGATGATGTGCCACTTATGATGGATCAACCAAGGTGCTGAAGCTGGTTTTTAATCTAGCATACTCCTGCCTCAGCCTCCCAAGTACTGGGTTTACAGGTGTGCATCACCATGCCCTGCTATATAGAAATGCTTTGCTCGTCACACAGGTCTTTTTTCATGTCCATAACAAAATATAGTCACTAATTTACATTTATCAAATTCAAAACCTTCTTTGAATCAGCCAGTGTATTAGGATCTTGTTATCAAAGAGATAAAGTGTTATGAAGTATGAAATTCATTTAAAAAATTTAAGTAGTTTTAAAATTACTATGAAATATACATATCAAAAATCTCCATTTTGCCCATTATGAACTGTGCAAGTAAGTGCTATTATTCACACTCACAAAGTTGTAAACTTGTTTAATTTTACAATTATTTCTAAAACCCTTACATCACCCCAGATAAAAAACTGTGTTCATTAAGTAAAACAACCACTTCCCTTTTTCTCATCTACACTGTAATTGTGAATGTGCCTATTCTAAATATTTTATATAAATTAAATCAAAATATTTTCTCTGTTGTGTTTGTAAGTTCAATGTTTAAATTGTTGAGGAGCAGCTAAAATGTTTTACACGGTAGCCTTATGTTACATTACCACCAACATACCAGGATTCTACTCTTTTCCTATCATTGCCAACAATTTGTTGTTTTCCATTTTTGTTCAGTTTTTTATTATAGCCATCATATTAGGTATAAATGTGGTCTTGATTTTTATTTTTTCTTTGTTGATTGGTAATCTTGAACATCTTATCAGTGCACACTCTTCTATTATATGGCCTATTTTTTTTTCAGATCTGGATGGAACCCAGAGGCATTCTACTGCCAAGCTACACCCCTTTCCTATTTTTTATTCTTTATTTTGAAACAGGGCTTCACTAAGTTGTGGAGGGCCTCACTAAGTAGCTGAGGCTGTCCATGAACTGCGAACCTCAGGTCTTAGCCTTCTGAAATCTAAGATTACAAGCATGTGCCACCACGCCCATCTTTGTATCCCCTATATTAAAAAAAAATCTATTCATTTTTACTTTTTATTTGTGCTTTTGGGTTTTTGTCATTGAATTACAGGAGTTATTTATATTTTATGAATTATAAACACCATTAGAGATAAAATTCAGAACAATTTCTCTCTGTTTTTTATTTTTTATAGTTTTTATTATTTTTATGTATACCATATTGAAAATTGCATACATTCAGACTGTGCTTGGTGCCCTCTACCGCTCCACTTCCCTTTCCCCCTTCCAACAATGAGTGTCCAGGTTAACCATACTATATTCATACTCTTAAACATATTCGAATGTAGCTTCTCTATTCATCAACCTCAGCCTTTTTCTCTCCTACCCTTTCATTCTAGCTTTGCTGAGGTTTTTCCTCCATTATCTGGAGTCACACTGGTATTCGTAATACTCCCTAGTTTGGTCATTAGAGAAAACATATGTCCCTTCTCTTTCTGTGCTTGGCTGATCTCAGTTAACATAATATTCTCCAGGTCTTTCCATCTTTTTGTGAATGACATGATTTTGTTATTTATAGCTGAGTAGAATTCCATTGTGTGTATTTCTCATAATTTTGCAATCCATTCGTCTATTGATAGAGACCTAGGTTGGTTCCATATTTTGGCTATTATGAATTGTGTTGCGATGAACATGGATATGCATTTGTAACTCTAGTTCTCGGATTTCAACACCTTTGGAAAAATACTCAGGAGTGGTATAATGAGATAATATGGTGGAACCATTCCCAGTTTTCTAAGGAATCTCCAAACTATTATTCATATCATCTGAACTAGTTTGCACTCCCACCAACAGTGTAAAAGAGTTTCTCTTTCCCAACATCTTCACCAGCATTTGTGGTTATTTGACTTTATGCTTGCCACTCTGGTTGGGGTTAGATGGAATCTCAGTGTAGTTTCGATTTGCATCTCCCTGATGGCTAAAAATGTTGAACAACTTTTCATGTATCAATTGGCCATTTGTGTCTCTTCTTTGGGAAGTATCTATTCAATTCAGTTGCTTGTTTCTTGATTGGGTTATTTGTTTTGCTAGTGTGGAGTCTTTTGAACTCTTTGTATATTCTGGATATTAGCTTTCTATCAGAATGGTGGCTGGTAAAGATCTTCTCCCATTCTATAGGCTTTCACTTTAGGTTCTTGATGGTTTCCTTTGATGAGAATAAACTATTTAGTGTGAAGCCATCCCACTTGTTAATCCTTACTTTAATTTCCTGTGCTTTGGAGGTCTTGTTGAAAAAATTACTGCCTGTTCCCATATGTTGGATTGTTGAGCCTATGCCCTCCTCTAATAACTTCACAGACTATGGTCTGATTTGTAAATCTTTGATCCATCTCAAGTTGATTCCTGTGCATGGTGAGAGTTTAGGATTTACTTCCATCTTTCTACAAATGGATAGCTAGTTTTCTCAGCACCATTTGTTGAAAAGGCTGTCTTTTCTCCAGCATATGAGTTTGGCCCATTTGTCAAAGATCATTTCACTATAGGTGTGTGGGTTTTTTTCTGCATCTTCTAATCTGTTTCACTGGTCAGTAAGCCTGTTGTTGTGCTAATACCATGTTGTTTTTTACTACTATTGCTCTATACTATAATTTGCAGTCAGGGATTGTGATGCCTTCTGCATGGTTCTTATTGCTGAATATTGTTTTAGCTATTCTGGGTCTTTTCTTTCTCTATATAAAATTCGTGAGAAGAAAATGGCAACTACACAGCGCAGCACAACCTGAAGCTGAAACAAATAAAGTTCAACTACTGAGAAGGCAGCGTCTTTACAAAGAAGATAAATAAAGCTCATGAACCAAGACAGAATCAGGGACCACGGCAGAAGGAATCCAGTATTCTCAACTGTGGAATCCACTGCTAATAGCCTGAGCATGCAACAGATCTGCTAGAGATGCAGCCCAGCTTTGGGCACTATTGTGGTCTGTGGGCCATCAGCCCAATCTCCAAGTCCTGGCACTTACCAGCATGGCAGCCCCAAGAAATCCAGAAAAATAATCCAAGAATTTAAAAGCAGCCACAGAACTCTGACATCTTAAGTGACCACTGGCACCATACTTTAGGAATGCAGAAAAAAATATATAAGTCCCTATGTTCACCAAAACCACCACCTTGCAGCAGAGGAGCAAACTATCCTTGCAGCAGAACCAGGTAATCACTTGCATTATTCAGTACTTGACAGAAAATCACCCAGAGAAGCAGCGGGATGAGCGGGCTAGTCCAGTTATAACCTCCATAAAAACAGGAAAGGTGTTCTCAGGATAGTACCTGTGCAGGGTTACAGGAGGTTGCTCCAAGACTACACTGAATGCTCCCCACCAGTGCTGGTAGGATAGCACAGGAACAGAGCAGAGGGCCTGAGCCCTGGGCAGAGAGTGCAGAGGCCCAAGGGCATGTGCTGAGCACAGGGTGGAAAAAGCAGAACCCTAGACTTACATGGAACTCATTAACAGTGACACCCCATGCCCTGAAACCTAAACACAAAACTGTCAGAGGCAATAGAGGGGCTCAAACACTCAGAGAGTGGGTTCAAAAGCTGACTATAGGATACAGAGCAAATAAGAGCCATTAGAATATACTCCAGAATCTACCACAGTGAATTAACATAGAGATATTATATGGGCCCAGCTCTATAATTGTAAAATAGTAGGACTGGTTTTTTTTCCCTCTTTTTTTGTTGTTGTTAGTTTGTTTTGCCTTGTTTTTCTCTCACACTGTTGCTAGTACTTTTCATTTTATTTTATTTTTGTCCTTTTTTCATTTTTTCTTTCTTATTCCTCTTTTTGCTGTTTTGTCTTTGATATGTAATTTTTAGTTTTTGTAACTTGTTTTGTTCATGTTTGTTTGCTCCATCCCCCCCATTCCTTTTACAAACTTTCTCACTTTAGCGTATCTCACTTTAGCTTCCTCACTTTAGCCTTCTTCACTTTTGCTCTTCTTTCAATACTTTTCTTTTATTCCTTTACTTTATCTCCTTGTTTTATAATCAAGGTATTTCATATCTCCATACTTACTCTACTAACTATAAGAGTCCTACTATCTAACCTTCTCTCATCCTCAACCTTATACTTTGTTAAAGTACATCATGTGCATTAGAGAACTTCTCTCTTTCCCCTCCCATCCTCTCAATTGGATCACCTTATTTGCTCATCTATAGAATTTTCTTCTATAAACTTTAAAAAAATCTTCTAAACTTTTGATGTCATATTGAACAACATATTATAAAATTCAAGATTGTGAAAATTCCTTATGTTTTCTTAGGAGATACTTATAGGATTGGCTCTTACATTATGATAAGTGACCATTTTTCATTTATATTTCTATATTCTGTCTGGTAAGAATTAAGTTCATTATTTTCTATGTGTCTTTCATATCAAAGTTCAATTCATTGTAAGTAATTATCCTTTAATTTTCTTCTTATTTTCTTATGCTACCATCATGCATGAATAATCTTTGCCTTGAAACTTTACGATGTTTTCCTCATAAAGACAGAATATATTTTCCCAACCATTGGTGTTGTGCTGTGCCATATTATATTTACGCATCCCTTGATCTGGCCAATACAATGAGATAAACATGTTAGTTGATGAGTTCTGTGCCTGGAACTTTTATAGCTTGCATGCTTTCGCTTAGCCTCTTCCATATCTGTTGTCATCAGAAAAACAATAACTCTGACCTAGAAAATTGTTTAGAAATAGGATAAATGAGAAGTGAGTAGAGCCTTTCTTTTGAATCTACCCCATCTAATCTCTCAGTCTAGATTAATACTTTCAGGCAACCTACAGATATATAGGTGGTAATAAAATATTTTCATTAATAAGTTTTTAGATAGATCAAACATGTAATTAGGAGTTAAAGAAGAATACTAAAACTTATCTATTGCAGAATTTAGAAAACATTGAAACTTTAGTGTTATATACTCTGCCAATGAAATATAGACAAAACAAACATAAAAACACTGCTTGAGATGAAAAATCAGGAAACAAAGAGGTTTTTAACAACTAAGAAAAATTTATTTAACAGTGTAATAATAAAAATAAACTGATCACACAAGAAAATTTAATATATTCAGAGGAAAATGATATAATTCTTGGTCACAAAAAACTTGGGAATTTCTCAGAAATTTCTCAGCAGAGACAAAGTAAGTAACTATGAACAAATAATTTAACTTGTTGAAAATGAAACTTCTAGCAAATAAAAATAGAAAACAAACACTAAAAAAGAAAGTGACACCTCTCAAAATGAGGTAAATTAGTAGGGATTTAAACCTTAGTTTCAGAACATTAATGACAAGAAATCATGATTTCATGGGTGCTGAAAATGGTTTTAGGTTACAAAAGTAAAAAAAATTTAATGCACAAATATCTATCTAGATGGAATAAAAGACCAAAATTATCACCAAAAACCAATACTTATTTTGAATCAGATTTCTCCTCTCCACCACTAAACTTTGGAAAATAACCTAATTAAGGTTACTATTCATTAACTTATGACATTCTCTCTTGTATTTCAAATTACAAGAGAAGGTATAAATATTCTGAGATAATAAAGGTGAAGGTTAATGTAAGGATCTTAATTTTACTCAATGTGTATTAATTATTTGCAGAACAAAAATGAAATGAGATGAGCTGACGACTCTTGCTTAGTTATACAATTCTGTACAGATTCTTTTATTTATTTCTCTGATTCTCAACTCAGAAATTCACTTAAATTATGCTGTTCAGGGTGATTTCTGTGGTCTCATAGAAAAAAAATTGGCACTTGAAGATCAACTTCTCTTTGATTCATTCCCAGAATCATAAATATAACTCTGATCAAGAACATCACAAAGAGCGAGGTATTTTCCATGCACAGATCTGAAGAGTTTAAAATTTTAATTAATTAAAAAGTAAAATGACTTGAGTTTTTTTTAATTTTTGGTAAAATGAGAACAGGCTAAGAGAACTATACATACTGCTATTTTTCTTAATTCCTCTCAGTAAATTATTCATTATAAAATAAGCTATGCAATTTTCTCAGATTAAAACAATAGAGCAGAAATATTTTAATGAACAGACAGATTTTAACAATGGCTATTTCTGTATTTTCTTTTATCTGTATTTTATGTGTTTTAGATTTTCTAAGAGCTGGGCCTAGTGGTTCATGCTTGAAATTCCAGTACTTGGGGGGCTGAGAAAAGAGGATCACAAGTTTATGGCTAATCTCAGCAACTTGTGAGACCCTCCACAATTTAATGACATCCTGTTTCAAAATAAAATAAATACTGAAAAAGGGGCTGGAGGTGTAGCTCAAAAGTAGAATATCTCTTGTTTCCCCAGTACCACAATTTTTTTTCCTAAGGAAAGAAAAACGAATTATTTTAAACTGCAAAAGTCTTCATTAAAAATGAGGAACTCAGTACTTCCTCATATTTTTGCATCTAATTTAGTGCTTATGAAATTTGCATTTTTGTGATAAACATTACAAAACTATCTTGGAGAAATAATGTGAACAGAAACAGGTGTTTTTTGAATTCTGGTGCAAGTTCCATATTTTAATATACAAGTGACAGCTGTGCTACTGATTTTAAATCACATAATGCTTAATATTCATTTTCAAAAAACATACAAATCAACAATATGATGTAATTTTATGATACATTAATAATGTCACATTTATTATTGCTATTTGTAGCTAGTCAACATATTTCTATCAGTTTCTCCATGAATAGCACAAAATATATTAATAGCTAAAATATTCATTTTTATTATAGCTTCATTTCCAAAGTCATTTAGCTCATTGTCTAGAAGTAGGAACTTATCAGAGTTTGAACCTGTAGAATTTACAAATTGTAAGTAGAACCTATAGAATAGCACTTGGGCTATAGTTATTACTTTGTGCAAACTCATCTGCATATCCACTCTTAGCTGTGGTATTCATAAGCCCATAGTGGATGGTTCATTGCCTGGGACAACTACTCTTACTGGTTTGATATTATCAAATGTCCTACTTATTATTGCTATACAATATAGTTGGTGTGAAAGGTTCTTCTTAGAAAATTGTAGAATTCAGCTCTAGTCAGTACTTTGTTGTTAAAGTCCAACTCAATTGGTCAAATAATACTATGCTAATTTTGGCTGTAATTTTGTGAAATTATTGATGATATGCTTCAAAATTATAGAAAATTAGCATAAAACGATGTTATCCATAGAGTCCACCTGCAGAATAATACATAAACCACTACTATGGACTCTTAGAAATGTGTGTGTGTGTGTGTGTGTGTGTGTGTGTGTGTGTGTGTGTGTGTTACTACTACAAATTGAACTCAGGGACACTCTACCCTTCGTGCAATATTCCCAAACCTATTTTATTTAACTTTTTTTAAAAAAGGGTCTCACTAAATTGCTGAGGGCTTCACTGAGGTGCTGAGCCTCTTCTTGACCCTGAAAATCTGTTTTAGCTTCCCAAGTGCTGGGATTGCAGGCACCTGTCACAAACTCCAAGTTTGGAAACATTTATAAAATAAAATAAGAGAGTACATTCAAATTCTTCAATGGCAATTTTAATATTAGAAATATTATTTTCACGGAGTAATACACATTATGATAACTTTTATAACTGACTTCTTGATTCTGAGTGATCCAGACACAATCACAGTTTCTTCTTTTTAAATATAAACCATAATTGGGTGTGGAGGCATGTGCATATAATCCCAGTACTTGGGAGGCTGAGATAGGAGGATCCTGGTTTGTGATCAGCCTCAGCTACTTAGTGAGGCCCTCCACAACTTATGAGACCCTGTTTCAAAAATAAAGAATGAAATAGGGCTGGGGGTTTAGCTCAGAGTTAGAATACTCCAGTGCCACACTATGAATAGATAGATAGATAGATAGATAGATAGATAGATAGATAGATAGATATAGATATACCCTTTTACCTCCGGGCTCCACTTCCAGACCTACTTTTTTTATATTTCTTTTTGGAAACAGGGTCGCTTAAGCCAACACAGCTGGCTTCCAACCTGTCTCCTCCCAAGTGCGGGGATTACAAGTGTGTGCCACCACAGCCGGCTATATTTATAATTCTAATGGGATTTTGTAACTGGATCAGAACTCCAATATTGTGGAGAGCTTATGGTATAACAAGCCTGAGTGTGTGACTTTGACATTGGGGATAAGCCTGTTATTTTATACTTCACTAGCATTTTTGTTTCTTTCAGTAAAGGTTTGGAATAACCCATAAAGTGGACTTATTCCATTGTTTTAGGAAGATTTTTCTTAAAAATCATAGAGCCTTACTTTATGATAGAAATACAAACCTTAGTTTTAAATTGGGGAACTTGTAGAAAAGGTATTTTGATAAAAGAAAAAAACTAAACAATTTTCTTCTGTGATAAGAGACTAAGACTAGGGTCTAGGGAAAAGATTTAGAAAACAAATTTTCCCACTCTCATCAGTTCTTAAAGAAGTGAGGAATGAGAGCTCAAACTCTGAGTGAACGAATGTGGTTAAGAGGTACATGTGTTAAGAGAAAGCTTATCTCCCTGAGGGACATGGAGATGATAAAATGAAACCCAGGACAGACTGGTAAGGGACACCTTTGAAAAGAAGATGACCTGTGACTTGAGCAAATGTCTAATCAATAGAATTGGTTTTATGCTTTGTAACTCCCTTCTGTTATTCTCTACTATTCAGTGAAATCTTGCAAAGGTCTTAACATGGCCTTAGCTCTGCCTGCAGGTGTTCAGAGTCCAGGTCTTGACTTAGAGAGAAGTGATACCATTAAACTGAAAGAAGATACCTGGCTAAAAGATTATTAAAGATATTCTTCAGGGAGAAAAACAGGGTATGCAGCATATCCTTACTTGTTTGGAACTATAAAACAAGCAAGTAAAGATTAACTTGGGACCCCCAGGAGTTTGTGGGAAGTGGTGTGGAGGGGAATCTAGCAAAGATTAAACTTTCTACAGACACAGGGAATGTGGAGTTAAAGGGTTGCTATGCTACACCTAGGAAACATGACCCAGAAAATTAAGGAAATTGGTGACTTCGAAAATAATATAAGACTATAAGTAAATTTGTAGAAAATGGTTTATATGTTGTCAACTGCAGGATGAGTTTGATACTTGTTTCTTCATCACTTCATGTTGCATAGCTAATTTTATATATTATTGCATAATTCATGAATAATTTGTATGTGTGTGTCTATTTATTCAAATGTAAAGATAATTCAGTCATTTAGGAGATACACATTTATTCAAACTTGAAACACAGTATAGATATTTTTTCTTTTTTATGTTTTCCACTTTATTGGAATATAAATTTTCAAAATAGCTTCTGGTATTTCTCTTGATCTCCCCCACTATCCATGGTAGTGGTACTGTCTCCTTTTTCATTTTTCATTTTTTTTCTTTTTGGCATTACTGGGGATGGAACCCAGTGCCATTCTCCCTCCAAGATACACCTTCAGCCATATTTTGAATTCTTTATTTTGAAATAGGATATCACTACTTGAAGAGGGCCTCACTAAGTAGCTGAGGTTGTCCGTGAATCACTCTTCTTCTGTGTCGACCTCCCAAATGCTGAGGATCACAAAGTGTGCACCACCACAACCAGCTACTTTTTCATTTCTGATTTTAATAATTTGGGTGATTCGCTCTTTCTTTTGGTTAGGTAAGCTACTGGTTTGCCAATATTGTTAATCTTTAAAAAAATCAGATTTTGGTTTTTTTAATCTATATATTTATGTAAATTCTTTTGATCTCTCTCTTGTTGATTTCTACTTTTTATTCTATTGTGATCAGAGGAGATGTAGAGAATTATATTAAATGCTTTTAATTTAATTTGTTACCTAAAATATGATCTATTTTGAAGGTTCTATAATTACCTGAGAAAAATGTGTATTCAGCTGTTAAAGGTTGAAATATTCTATATATGTCTGTTAGATCCACTTAGTTTATAATATTTTTTAGGTTTGAAGAATTTTCACTCATATTTTGTCTGAAAGATCAATCTAGTGGTGTGACTGGTTAGATCAAGTCTCCCAATGTTACTGTGTTTGCATCTATTTGAGGCCTGATGTCCTGACAGAGTTTGTTTTATTAAACAGGTGCACCCACATTTGGGGCATAAATATTTGCTATCATTATATCTTACTGTTGGATTGTTCTTTTTATTAATAAGTTGCTCACTTTGTCTCTTCTGATGTGTTTTAGCTTAAAATATGTTTTGTCAGATATGAGCATTGCTATCCCTGATTGTTTTTGTCTCCAAGTGCATAGTATATTATTTTCCATTCTTTCACTTTAGAGTATGGATATCTTTGCCTGTAAGATGACTATCCTGCAAGCAGCATATAGATGAATTATATTTTATAATCCATATTACCTGTCTAGGTCTTTTAATGGGGAAGTTAAGAATGTAGACATTCAGCATTATAATTGAAACATAATTTTTTATTTATGTGATTTTGAGATCTTATTTTGTTGGATTTATATTATTTCTTCTTTGCTTAATTCTCCATCTGAATAAGTAGGATCTGATTCTAGTCCTTTGTTTCTGGAATTTATTTTCTTTTTTGTGTTTTATTTCTTTAGTTACTTTCTCTATTACAGGCTTGATAGTCATGAATCCTTTTAGTTTTTGCTTGTCTTGGAACATTTTCATTTCTTCATCAATTTTGAATATCTCTGTTGGATAAAGACGTCTTGGTTGGAAGTTGTTTTCATCCAGAATCTGGAGTGCATCATAGCTGTCTTTATTAACTCTCATGACTTGGGTTCAGACTTGATAAAAATCATTTGGAGTGATTTTTATTTTTTTTGCCACTAAATGTCACCTCTTCTTCAATTATCACTACTTTCAAGATTCTTCCTTGGTCTATATGTTAGTTATTTTGATTATTACGTGGCATTAGGAAGTCCATTTTTTATTTTGCCTTGCTGATGATCTAAATGTCTTCTCTACATGAATGTCTAAGTCTATTTTTGTGCTTGAATAATTCTCTGATGTTATTTTTCTTAAAAGGTTTCTGATACCCTTCATTTTTCCTTCTAGACCTCCTTCAATGCTTTTTATCCATGAGTTAGGTAGTTTCATATGATCCCATATTTATTGTATGTTCAGGTTGTTCTGTTGTATTGTCTTCTCTATATTGTTGACTGTGTTTTAAGTTTGGATTTAACTGTCTTCTGAAATTGATATTCTGTTTTCTATGTGGCTTAGCTTGCCAGAAGTGGTTTCTATTACTGTCTTTAATTCATTTGTTGATTCTTTTATTTCACTTAAAGCCTTTTTTATTTACTTAGGGCCTTAATTTTTTCTATTGATATGCTTTTTCATATCCTATACACTTTATTCGAGGCCTTTGATCAGACTGAAGATAAAAATTTGGATTTCTCCTTCTCACAGTTTCTGCAAGCAGGTCAGTATTGGTGATCTTTCTTGTTGTTGAGTTGTGGGAGTTTATAATTTCCTCGCTATTCTTTATTCTTATATTTTCAGAGTTCTTAGGTTTGTATTTCTGTTGTCTTGGCATCTTCTTCATCTTTGTGTTTAAGTATGTCTATTTGTTATTTCTTTATAATAAGCACTATGCTAAGTGTATATATTTCCTCTACAAATTTGTCTCATATAATCAAACTTTTAATTTTGTCACCCAAAGACTCTTTAACAAGATATAAATCTTATTTCAGGCAAACAGGAGTCTCTGATTTGCTGCAGGCAACCATGCTCTCCAGGCTCTAACTCTGTAGGGCCAGAGAGCTATGATATTTTTTCAGTACCTGCATTCTGCTGGTTGGGATTTAATGCTCCACAGACACTGCCACTTCTCTACTGATCGTTAACTCATTAAAATGCTGAGCACCAACCTCCAGTCTGTGTGGCAAGTAGGCTTAAGCTCAGCTGGCCTAGCAATTGCTATATTTTGAGTTTGTGGCCTGGTTTACAGAGCTTTAATTGCCCAGGGAGACCACTAATGACCTGCTAGTTACAGTGATGTAGAGTACTGGCAGTCACTGGTACGCAAAAATTCCAGACACAAACTCTGCTGGTAGAGAGAGTGTTGAGTTTCCATTCTGTACCTATGTTCATGTGAATCTCTCACAGTCCCTTGACTGCCTGAATTCAGGGTCCAAACTCTGGCAGAGAGAGACTGTACCATTCTGAGCCTGGGGCTTGGGTGGCTCAGTTATTTATCCCTAGAAAGCCACTGGTGCATTGGGAGGCTGTGATTATGCGAGACCTTATTGGCTTCTGGCCTTAGTGCTTTTAGCACCCAAACATGAATAGGCATGAGTTTATATCTTTTTAAGACTACAACTCAGTAAGCTGAGTTATTTCTTTCCATAGACAACACAGCTGGCTGTCCTGTAGTGATAGCTGTGTAAGGGCACAGTGAACTGTGAATTCTAGGTTTCTTTTGCTCTCATCATGCTAGGGGCTGTCCACTAATTCTTGTTTCTGCTGTGTCCAACTGTAGATCCCACCCCACTTCCCCAGAGTTGATTTGCAAACACACAAACCCAGTGAGTTTGTTCCTTGCCACACAAGTCCTAGTTGCTGCACAGGGCAGTCTCTTGCTGGAATGGCTTATGAACTCAGTCTTGAGTGTTGCTTGGTTCTCATCAAGCAGTTCAACTATAGTCATAGAATCTAGCTGGGTCATCCTGGTAGGAAGATTTTTGTCAAGTGTAGAGAGAAAAGTGAGACTGTTTTTGATGATAGTTTAGAGCCACTGGTTTGACAAGGTTCTATAGCTTCTAATTTGGTGGAGTTGGTTTTGGAAATTTCTATCTGACAGCTGCCAGCCTCACAAGGGGTCAGCAAGGTGGTGCCACTGCCACTCTTTCCTTTCCAGGCAAGACACATGGGGCTCCTTTCAGTCCTTTGCTCTCTCTGCTGCCTTTCATTCCATCATGTTCTATCATTGTTCCGTTGAGGTTTTTTTTTTTTTTATGCCAAAAAGAAGTCTTTTTGCTGGTTTATTCCCAAGTGTTCGAGCATCTGAAACATTGTCTCCCTCTCATATACACAAACAAAAAAGGATTTCACAAAAGATGCATATTTTTGCTTCTTTTCCCAAATCAAAAAGGTGCTCACAATGTGCCTGGATTTCTATATATTAACATTTGGCTCTGAATAACAATCTCCTTTATTAAGATGGACAGATTCATTTCCCAAACTGCTTCTTTATATTAGCTGACTGGTATTTGTTGGCTTGTGCTTACAAATCTTGTTCTAAGCTTTGGGGTTCTTTCAACATCACTATATTTCCTACTATTTGACTCTGAAAACTTCTTACACATACTTAAAACCTACTGACTCTGGCTGGGGTTTAATATAATTATTATCAACTCAGGAATTTTAGAGCTGATTTTCTAAAGCCCCAGATCAAAACTGAAAATAGAAGTAAAGAGAAAGGCTGAGGATGCTGTGATAGTAAATATAATGATAAAAGACCCACTTGAATTTAAATGTTTCATTCTTATTTCTTTACTTACAATTCACTAACATTAAGCTAAGTGCAAAGTAGACTGTTAAATATATAGAAGCAGTTTTAAAAATGATGCTACAAAATGTGTGGCAAGGGTGTACTCATTTCGAGTCACCCCCCCCCATGTCATTTTGGCATGGGGCTTTATTTCTATTTTCTGTATTTCTATCTTTCTAATAAACTTCTTTAAATCTTAAAAAAAAGTGTGCCAAGTAGTACATATCTCCATGGTGTTGTTCTTAAATAAATAAGCATAAGCCAAAATTTTGGGAAAATAAAATGCCCTATCTTAAAGATTTTGAGTACACTTTTCCACATCAATAGGTCTTTTTTTAGTACTAGGGACTACTCACGGTACTCTATCTCAGAATAATACCCAAACTCTATTTTATTTTTTATTTTGAAACAGAGTTTGACTATGTTGCTGAGGCTGGCCTCAAAACTGCAATCCTCCTGTCTTAGCTTCGCAAGTACTGGGACAACAAGCTGGCTATCAAGATATCTTAGAAATAACTTTTCCAACACTTATCAGTTCCTCAAAATCAACTGATTTGTCCGACAGTTTAGTTCAAATCTGATGGTAAGCAGGTTAAGGGATGTAGCTTCATTCCCACAACTGGCTGCAAATCAGACACTGGATGGGAATCTTAGGTTTCTCAAAGTTCCCTGTACATCTGTCCAACTGACTACAAACTTAAGAGTTCCAATGACATTCTTTTCTTATATTAGATCATACTACAGAATGATTCAGAATTTAGGAAACTGCTATATTTAAGATTAAAATTTTATCCTAAAAGATAAAATTCACAAACAAGCCTATGGAAGACATGTATAGGACAAAGCCTGCATGAGGGGTTCACAGTGCTTCCATGCCATCTGAATGTGTCAGTCTCACATGATACCAGTATATTTACATACTCAGAAACTCCACAAACCTCATTCAAGAGTTTTTATTGAGGCTGCATATCATAGACACAACTGATTGAGTTATTGACCACTGATGATTTATCTCAATTACTAGTCTCTCTTTTCATTCTTCACACTGGTGGTTTGGGGGCAAGAAAGAACTTCTAGCCCTGTAATCAATTGGGTTTTTTTTTTCTGTCAATCAATCACTAGATTAAAGTTATCAAAGGACCATAGAAGTCACCCCATTGGCACAAGCCACTTCTATCACCCAGCAATTTTCAAGAAATTAGAGGCTTCATGACAGAAATTGGAACTAGAAACAAAGACTGAATATGTATTTTATTTTATCATATGACTTAAGTTTAATGGAAAATAAAACATTTTATTTTGTTTAGCTCAGGTTTAAACATAGAAATTTGTTGTGAAAAAATTTTGATAACCTTCTTATATTACATGAAACGAACTTTTGGAAATGCTAATTTACAAAATGTCAAAGCAATCAATGGAACACCAGAAAAATATATTATCCTTTATGAAATTAAGCAGAGAAACAACAAAACAAAAACACATTCTGGCTGTGTCCTCTGAATTCAAACATTTCTAGATATGACCAAATGGTGTTGTCTAGCTCAAAGTATTTATTTCCAGTCTTTCTGATTTCCAATACTACATCAAAGAAGAATAGAGATAAAACACATTTCTCAGCCTTCCTTCTTGTGCTTTCAAATTCACAGGCACAGGGGCAGAGTAGGCAGCAGTTGAGGGACCTTCAGTTGGCTCTCCACCATGTTATTCTCTCCAGGCTGGCCAGAGTATACCAACCAATGTTAAGATCTTTTCTATTTAGTATAATTTTACCCCCAAAAGAGTACCCCATCAGGGGTTTTCAGAATATAAACATCAAATCCACAGTATCTGCAGCCACTGTCCATCCTATTGTGATCCCCTTCTGCCTCTGAGATAGCAATGGGGTTTGGAGAATGGGGCCAAGAGGAGTTCTGTGAGGTTTGTGCAGCCTGAAACTGCCCTTGGCCCACCTACCTACATGCAGCTATGCTTGAGGTCCCAACTGCTCTATCTCCCTCTAGACATGTGGGAGCTAACAATTTCAACTTGTATAGTAAATGGCTTAATTTTCAAATCCACTGGACTATCCTGTTCATGTTTCTGTGGATACTATAAGTTTAACATAGAGGTGCCTGATCCTTGTTTTTGTATTTCAAATGTTTTCTTATACCAAATAGCCCCATTTCTCGTTCTTATCTCATTTAGTAATATATTTCTTAGTGACAAAGAATAAATTACTTGATTAAACTAGAGTCTTTGTTAAGAAAAGCAGCAAAATAATATCATACCTACCATTACAAGTTATAACATCTCACAGTCAATGTGTATTGAGCCAATATTTATTTACATCACTGTGAGTTTTTGTACTTAAGAACTTAGCTCCTTTAATACAGCATACATATAATGTGGGTACTTTTATTGTTGTCATTTCTCAGAAAACTTAAACATACAATGCTAAGTAACTCACTCAAGGTTACAAAGTAAATAGCAAATTTAGAATCCTCACTCAGAGAATCTTACTTCACTGCCCACACTTTTAGCATTACATTATTAAGCTTCCTTAATGAAGAATAATGATGAAGAGAAGAGTGGAATCACTTTGGCAAATATAATATGCAATATAAGTGTCAATTTTGACATATAAAATTAAATACGGAACAAAGCATACTATGATGTGCATATTCACACTCATATCTCTGTGTGAAGATAGATGTGTATGTATATATATTTTTATGTTGTATTCAAATGGATGTATATGTACACGTACATAAGTCATATGTTTGTGAGCACATGTGTATGACTTGAGGAAAGGGCAATTGGCCTAAGAACCTAATGTTATTTTAAATGAGCCTACTCATTTAAATAATAAAGCCAAACACTATGGGATTATACAATATGAATACTGTTACTGAATTAAAGGATCCATTTAATTAAGAAACAATCTAAATTCAAATGAAGATAAGTAATTATTTTGAGTTAGATTTTTTTCTTCTAAACATTTAATTCTGCTGCTAACATCCACAGTTGACTCCACTCTCTCTCCAGGGTCTCTGAACCAGCACCAGGCCTCTTTGTCCAAGTAGAAGGAGAGGCATCCTTTATTGTCTCCTCAACACCAAGAGCCTCCTGTCTGATCCCATTTGTCAATTTTAGCTTCTGGATTCCCTTCATCCAGAGTCTACTAGATTGATCCCTCCACTTCTTTGCTATCCTAAGTGTACTTACCTAAGGTTCCTAACTCTTTGTACCTTGATTCTCTTTCAAAACCCCAAGTTGTTTGAGAACTGGGACTCTTTCTTCACCCTGAAGGCGGCAGCAAATGTCACATAAATAAAAAAGTCCTCAACAAACTGTGGGCTCATTATTGATCTTCCACTTCCCTATTGTGACACTTCAGGTAAGCCAGCTACTTACTTTTTTGTCCTAGCTTTGATGCTCTCCTCTGTGAAATGAAAGGGCAAAACCAGAGACTGTGCCACTCTGGGAGTCAGTGTGTGGAGTACAGAACAAGTCATAACAAAGAACAGAAGGCACTGGAATGGACAGTTGGACCACATCACATGGAGGTACTCAGCTCAGATGTTTTATATTGAGGTCCTGCACACCTCGGTATGGTAACTCTTCTTTGGAAAATAAAATCAGCTCTAATGGTGAGACCTAGACTGGCATGTGTGGTTGTAGGACATCAGCATTGGCCTAGATCTCATCAACAGACGGACTCCTGGGTTTCATTCTGATAATTGTGGCAAAATCAGAAAGAGAACTAACAATTATTAAATGCCGAGTACAGTCTTGCACACTATGCAAGGAGTTTTAAGTGTTATATTATTTAAGCTTCACAACAAACATGGGCTATATGTAAGGAATTATACACATTTGGGGGATAATAAAACTGAAACCTGTCTAGGAGTTGTCTATTCAAAGTCAGGCAGCCAGCCAATAAATATTACATTTGACACTCAAACTCAGGATTATTTGACTTTCAACCTATGGAATTTCATTCATTCATTCATTTTGTGGTTTTTTTTTGTTATTAGATAGAATATTATAAGGCCCACTCCAATTGTACTTACTTATAATGAATGGTTCATAAAGCATGTGGCTTTCCAAGCTTGGTTTAGCCTAGAGTTTCTTTGCTTCTCTTTTCTGAATAAATTGGCTCATCACACAAAGCAATAGAGCAGCCTGTACACATAGAAACAAATTTAAACAAAAGCACAAACACTAAGGTAAACTGGTACCACAGAACTTCATTTTGCTTCACCAGAGTATTTATTTTTATCTGCAATACTTGGAAATCTTCTAAATCTCTTACTTATGCTTTGAGCAAAAATATTCACATCCTTTCCTCTTCATGCACACTGAAATGCAATAGAATTAGGTTTAAAAGCAGCGTATTCTTTGAGGCAAAATAAATTACAAGCGAGTCTTGCAGATAGTAGCTAGGTAAATTGATTTCTGTGTACAAAATGTCCTTTCCCTGATTTGTTGATAAAATTTTAATGTTATACATGTTAGAACTATTAAACACATCCTCCAAGCATAAGGCTTTTATTGGTGTTATGGTTTCTCCTTTTATCACTTGTTTTGTTAAGACTTTCACATTATGTTTAGAATTGGGCAGATTATAGTACTGAGAAATAGGATGCTAACTATTACCAAAGGGACTTCATTGCTTTATTTGTACCTGCTATTCGAGCACTGGTTCCAAACATGAAAATAACCAGGCTGTCCTGGGTATACTTTAAGTAAAATAGATAAATAGAACTTCAAAAACTACTACCATTTAGGATTTACTATCAAGTCATGATGTTTCTGTGAATCTGGAAACTTATTCCCTCAAAAAAGTGCAAGAGATACAGACAGGCTAAAATAACATTCAAATCTAACTGGTGATCAAGATATACCCTGCAAAAGTCTCATACATGGACTGTGAGTAGGTAAAATATTGATTAATGGTAAGGGCAGGTCTGAAATAAAATAGCAAGTACCATATAGACCACTCAGAGCTATTAGTCTTCTATGTAGATTCTATTCCTATTGTATTTTTAAGAATGTGGAGGGCCAGGTTATTTGTGGTTAATGTTCTACACTTTAACTCAAAATGTGGAGATGCTGTAACTGTAACTGGAGAGTCCACTTATACTCATCTGGAATGCCCTTTTCTCTAATCTGTGTCATTCTCTCTTGCTTTCACTACATCAATTAATACATACTCTAGACAATGATATGTCAATCGAGCATTATTGAAACTTACTGAACACTTTTAAAGGGTTATTTTAGAAGGCAAAAAAAGCTAGTCCAAATTATTCATGAAAGCCTCAAGAGAAGATATGAGATAAATTGTAGAGATTTAGATGGTTTGGGATTTTCAGAACTTTAGTTAATATTTGTAGCACTATTTTCTATTGTAAAAATGTTATTCTTGATAAAAATCAATATAATTTTAAAACTTCATTTCTTTTGAATTAATTTATCAATATTATATATGTACATGTATATACATGCACCTTTTTCCTAATTTAAGGTTTCAGAGCAAGAACAAAACCAAAAAAAGAAACAGTATTTTGAAACTATAGCTAATATTTGTTGATTGCCTAAGTTTCTGAGTCTAAAGTCTACTTCAAATTTTTTTTGGTACTGGGAACTGGACCCAAGAACATTCTACCTCTAGGCTATGTTGAGTTTGGCCTTGAATCTGTGATCCTCCTGCTTTGCCATCCCAAGTACTGGGATTATAGATATTCACTATTATGCCCAAATATTTCATTTTTTAAAGAACGTTTGCTCAGAAATGATATTTTTGTCTCTTTTTAATTAATAAGACAGAAGGAGGATGTAAAGGGAATAGCTCTTTCATTACTAATTCAATGGCATTGAATGCCTCATGCTCACACTACTGGAATGAGTCAGCTCTTGAACTGGAAGTCATGTGGGGTTGCATCAGCATTGCACATTATACACATTTAAATAATTGAATCATATATAACAGAAGGTTCTCCAATCTCTTAGTCCCTCAGTCCACACTGAGCTACACCACTGGGCTACTTGGTTCTTCAGTTTTCAAATGGCATATCATAGGACTTCTAGACCTCTAAAATTACACAAGTAAATTCCCATAATACATTTTTATACATAGAAGATACTGGTTCTATTATGCTGGAAAATACTAACTAAATATACTAAATAAACCAAAAAAGCTGCATACCTTAAAATAAAAATATAATTATTTGTATGCGTGCATGTGTGTGTGTGTGTGTGTGTGTGTTCTTGGGGACTAAACACAGGGGCATACTATCTCTGAACTATACCTCCAAACCTATTTTTTAAATTTTATTTGGAAAAAGGGTCTCACTAAGTTGCTGAGAGCCTCACTAAGTAGCTGAGGCTGGCTTCAAACTGTGCCATCCTTCTGTCTCAGCCTTCCAAGCATGGGATTACAAGTGTGCGCCACCATGCCCAGCTAAAACAGAATCTCACTAAGTTGCTGAGGGCCTCTATAAAATTGCAGAGTCTGGCCTTGAATCTGTGATCCTCCTGCATCAGACTCAAAAGTATTGGGATTACAGACATGCACAACCATACTGGGCTGAATTATAATTCTCAACAAAATCACTTGAAGAAGTGGTCAAAGTAGTGAGATACAACCTCTGATAATAATCTCAGTGTATGGAAGATATAATGGAATTCCTTATGATAGGAATAAAATCATATGCAATCATGTGGAAAGGGGAAATAATCATACTCAGAAGGAAAACAGTCGTGAGTGTGAGGGAAGAAAGTACAGAGGGAATTAAACTGGAATGAAAATTATATCTTAAGGCCAGCCATGCCAGTGTTCTATGTTTTGAATTCTGAGGGTTCATTCTTCTAAGGGACATTGTGAACTAAATATCTGCTGTGTAACTTTCTAGAAAATGTATAATTAAATATTTATAAATCCCAAAAATAATAATCATGCTACAGACATGCAGGCACACTCATGCACTCAAACAAAACATCTCTGCCTCCTCTTGCTTGGGCCTGAAAAGGTTTTCATGGAGAGCTGAACAAAGAGCAACCTTCAGCATTATTGGTCTCTGTGTTATCACTACACTCCATCCCTGACTCCAGTGGAATAGGGAAGCCATCCTCCTTCTATTGTTGCTCAGTTTAAGTGAGATAAGATCCTCACTCTGTACATATTTTCACTTTATCTCCACAGCCCTTGTTTCTCAGCTTGTTCTTTGAGTTTAATGACTTTATTTCTCGCTGTTTTGCTCCTTCATATATCTTTGGGTTATGAGATCTTTACCGATTTAGAACTTAGTACTTTTTGAATTCCTTTGCTCATTGTTAACTGGTGAACTTAAAAAAAATGTGTGTGAGTCAGATGAAAATTCTATTTTCCTCCTTTGTTAGTTGAACTTTGCCTTAAAAAACCAGTAACAATTGGAATTTATTTTCATATATTGTTTTGGTCACTAAACATTGTCCTTAGATTCATTTCCTTCCCAACCACAGCATATTTTCTTTCAACAAAGACCTAAAGTGACAGGTTCCTTTTGTGGAAGATAATTATGAGTTTCATGCAGTTCCATGTGCTGTGCCTGTATCCACTTAGCTTCTATTTCTTGGTAACCACGTTGCACTTTATTCTTTCATCAGTCAGACCTACATCAGCCATCTTTGTCAATTTATGACAAGTATTGCTGATTCAAGTAAAAGAATAATGTTTTAGAATACATCTAATATATTTATTTTAGAATTATTAATTGTGATATTGTCATATCACAATTTGATGTTTATGGTCAGTCCCAGAAAGTTCACTATCAATCAGGAGAATAATAATAAATGGAATAAAGTGCACAAATGGCATATAATTCTAAGTATAGAGGATAGCTTAAACATGAGTTTGCCATTGCATAAATTGTTGAAATCACAAGCCTTGCTTAAATAAGAATTTGAATGAATCTCATTTAAATGTGATGATGTGATGAAATTGAATACAAATCAAGATTTTCTCCAACATATACTATATTCAGAGAAACATGCTATGTGTAATAAAGGATAAAAACAATCAATATTTATTATCCTTCACTCCCAGTTTATTATACAGGTGGAGATTAGAGATTTTAAAAAGTAAAAAATTAAATAATTTAAGTAGAGAAATAAAACAATAGAAATATAAATGAGGTTGGAAATGTGCAGTGCAAGTTACATTATAAAAGTCAGGAAGGGTCATATGAGGAACTCAGACTAAGAAGGTACAACATGGTTATTTGAACAGGATCCTTTGTTAATTCTTCTAGCTCTAACATTCATTTTACAGATGTAATAAGGGAGGGCAAAGCAGTTACTACTAAGGTGTAAGATTGCAATTAAATACCTTGTGGGAACCAAGCTCAGTGATGCATGCCTTCTTCTGAGGATTCTCCATACTGTTTTCAAAAGTGGTTGCACTACTTTGCAATCCCTCTTCTCCACATCCTCAACAGCATTTGTTATTGTTCATGTTTTGAATGATTGCCATTCTAGTTGGAGTTAGGTGAACTCTCAGGGTAGTTTTGATTTGCATCTCTCTGATTGCCAATGACATAATCCCAGTACTTGGGATGCTAAGATAGGAATATTACAGATTGAAGTCAGCCTCAGCAATTTAGCAAGGTTCAATCCCCAGCACCACAACTCTCTCACTCTCTCTCTCTCTCTCTCTCTCTCTCTCTCTCTCTCTCTCTCTCTCTCTCTCAATATCAAGAAACCTAAACTCCATAGGCTACATTCTTACTCACCAAATTAAAGTCACACCAAGACCTGAGTGCATGTGTATATTAACAATACATCAATAAAGGCATTTTAAAAATGAAGTCACCTGATTTTTTTTTTACTTTCTCTGACTGACTAATCTCACTTAGCATAATGTTCTCCAGTTCCATTTGTTTCCCTGCAAATGACATAATTTTGTTCTTCTCTATGACTGAGTAAAATCTCATTGTTTACATATCCCATAATATACTCTAGATGAAGAAGGAGAAACTATAGATTAGAAAATAAGGCAACCTAAGTGAGGATGATGGGAGAATGGAAAAGGGAAAATCCCAAATGTACATTTTGTACATTCAAAAAAATATAACAAAGTCGATCACTAATCCAAATATGAGAAGGGAAAGGGGGGAATGGGGTTGGAATTGGGGAAGAGTTAATGAGTGATGTGTGTATCTATGCCTCTACTATCTTGTACTCTATTAAGATGTATGACTACAATGCATCAATAAGAAAAGAAACAAAGTCACAAATAAGGCAGTCATTTTTAAAAGGACAATTAGTATGATTAACCTAAAATACATCATGTCTATTTCCTTTTTATTAATAAATACAATTTATTGCTGCCCGGTACAGACCAGTTCTTTCCTGAGTAACAGTTAGATTTATTTTCATAGATTGCTTGTTCAGGTGGCCAGTCTTTGGGGCATATGGGGGATGTAGACTATTCCTTTATAATGAAGACTTCAGCATACTCAATTTCCTGAGAGTATGGTGTCTTGAATCCATTCATTCTTATATTGTCCCTTTCCAACAAAACTACTTAATAAACCACTCCTCAAATTAAAAAATAATATTAGTAAATAATATTGGGTTAACCAGTCTTTACGTTTGTGTATACAAGAAGTTGGATTATATAGTAAAGGCTTTATTTTTCTTTTTTCTTTTTATTATTTATTTATATCTATTGGTGCATTGTAGTCATACATCTTAGTGTGGTACAAGATGGTAGAGGCACATGTGCACACATCACTCATTTAGTATTTCCTCAGTTCCCACCCATTTCCTCCCCCTCCCTACATTCCCAAATATAACACATTTTCAAAGTCAATCACTAAGGATTTTATTTTTCAAAAATAGAAAAAATGGCCTCAACATGGAGAAAATAACTCCTATATAAAGGATGATGAAAACATTAAAACATACTTCAAACTATACTTAAGTTTTAGTGAGTCCCTGTGCTAGGTCTTAGTAAAGCTCAGTTCCTAGTGCTTCCCTGTTGATGACAGATGATGATTCTCTTCAAATGCTTCAATGACCAAGCCTGGCAGGGATATTATCACAAAAGTCTTATATCATGTATTACAACTGAGAAGATAAACCTTGGCATGGAAAAGTGTAAAGAATTAGTGGAATTTAAAAGGGCCTGTAATACATTACTCAACATAATCACAATGCTTAAAAAAACTTATAGTGTCAAACATTTGAATGAACTAATGATCTCTTAATTTCTAAACATATCTAGAAGTGGAACTCAATGAACTTTCTTTTTTGTTTAGAGGAAATTAACTATGACTTACTGTGGATGCTCCTAACATCATTAGCAATATTCCTTTCTTATCACACAAATTGAATCACTATCAGGTTAGCACATTTCCCAACCTTATAGCTCAAAAATTTGGAACATTTGGCCATGCAAATTTGGATTTCTATAAACAAAACAAAAGTAAAACAGGAAATAAATACAAACTTAAGGAACACCAACTTGTGAACCACCAGTGACCTCATTGAATTTCATAGGACAATCATCACCAGTCTTATTATTCTCATATAAACATTTCTGTCCAGTTGTGGGTGGGAAGCCAGAAATAGATTTCTTATTTGTACCCCAGCTTTGAATAAAAGTAACCACATTCAAACCACCTACCCAACTAATATTAGTAATGTCCTTTTACTTTCTGATTAAAGTGCTTTAAACATTCAGTGCAAACACATTTGTTTATTTCTTTCTTAATTTGTGAGGCCACTTTGCTGGCAGAGACCAAAGAAAAGGAATCCAAGATGTATTGATTTCTTTCTTCATGACTATTTAATCGGTTAAAGTGTGCGCCACTTGCAAGTGCCAAGATGCTGGTTACATTTTAATAAATGTCCTCTTCACTCGATCAATACTTCTCAGCCCCCAAATAAATAAATAAATAAAAGTGCTGTTCTCTCATAAGTTAATGGGGAGAAAATCTTTTTACTATCGTCAGTCATCATGACAAACAAGAATATCAAAAGTGTTAATGAAATGGCCAACTGTCAATAAAATAAAAGACTTGCAAGGCAGTCTCCTTTCTTTCCTTAATTTGATGAAACAAAATGGAAAATTACACTAGTGCCCATCCAGCGTGAAATGATGTTAACAAGCAGAAAACAAATGCTATAATGAAGGACTTCTAGGATGTACTATGTATAGTCTTACTTGTAAAGAGGGAATTACTGGGCAGAGCTCGAGCCCTGAGCAACATCCCACCCCCTACTGAGGAGAATCATAGCTATCATCATGTCCCTGGGGAAGTAGTGCCATTCAGCACAATACAACAAATTGATGTTCACAGCATAATAATTATCCATGTGCTGCAAACAATAGGCCACGCAATTACCAGCCAGGGCAATGCCCTACACAGGCAAAGTGAAGTTCCAAAATGAAGCAATTGTACAGATAATTGAGGCAGCAGCCCCATAAAAAGGGATATAGACAACTTGTCATTTGTTGAGCATTGTGTTGAGAAGTAAAAGTTACAAATAACTGAATTTCCCAGAATACCAAAATTTACTTCTTAAATACAAAATGTTTCACTTAAAAAAAACACATTCATTGTGAATTGACATATCACTTAAATGTATTATTAATTACCTTCCCTTTTTAAACCATATATATATATATATATATATATATATATATATATTTATACTTTGATAGCTCTCTTGATCAAACAAACAAAACTTTTTGTGAAGAAAACGTGGCCCAGTACTTGAGTTAAGAATCAGCCAAATTCATTCAATAGTTCTCCATTTTTCACATAAGAATGCCATGGGAACAGCAATGTTCTCATGATCCCAGCGTTTTGTACAAAGCCATCATTCCCAAAGGTTTAACAAGTTCCTACATGAACACCAAAGGTGCAAAGCAACATAAACCCAAACCAATGACAGTTGTCAAGTAAAATAGGATAAAATTGTAGATGTTTTGAATAGTTTGATTTCATTTTTGGTGATTTTTTCTTTCTCTTACTAGATATTGGAACATAGCAGGGAGCATGGAGGACTGAAGAAGCACACAAATTCCGTGGTTATTCCCTTACCATGGAGCAAAGGCTGTGAAGGCACACACTTCTTTCAGCATTGATAGCTGTGTGGCTGAAAAATCCTATTTGTATCTTTCCACACGTATGGATCCTCATCAACACTCTTGTTATGACTTTTTAAAAAAAAATTATTGGTGCATTGTAGTCATATGTCTTAATGGGGGTACAAGATGGTAGAGGCATACATGTACATATCACTCATTTAGCCCTTTTTCAATTCCCACCCCATTCCCTCCTGCTCCCTCCTTCTCATGTTTGGCTTAGTGATTGATATGATTGTGAATATACATCATGTACATTAGGGAATTTACCTCTTCCCTCCTTTCATCTCCCTCAGGTAGGTCACCATATTTTCTCATCTATGGATTCTTCTTCTTTGTAGAGTTCCTTTTATGACCCTCTTTCTTCCTAGCTTCTGCATATTTTTCAGGTTAGTTATGCAAAATATTTATCCCTGTCAGTGGCACTTCTTAAAGAGTCTTTTAATTATAGCAATTTAAGGAAGGGAAATTAGAAAAATAAGAATCCAGAAATACAGGTATAGATGATAAGCATAAAAACACTACAGCAATTAATGGAATAAGTGCAAAAATTAAAAAAAGAAAGTGATCAGTAAAGAAGGAATGTTCAGAGGATGTTAAGTCAAACTTTAGATCATCATGTCCTTGACTGTTCAGGGAAAAACTACAGTTTCCTTATTAATAAATATGTTTTTTGCAGTACTAGGGATAGAACCCAGGGGCTTTCTACCTCCGAGCTGCATTCCCAGCCCTTTTTTGTATTCTTTATTTTGAAACAGGGTTTCAATCCGTTGAAAAGGGCCTCATTAAGTAGCTGAGGTGGTCCATGAACTGTGATCCTCCTGACTCAGCCTCCCAAATGCTGGGATTACAAGCATGCAACACCTTACCCAGCTTCTTATTAATAAATATTTATTGAGTACCATCGCAGACTTGTGTCAGGCAGCATCAAATTATTTAGCATTGCTTATTCTACACCCACGTGTTTTATTCTATATTATTGTTAGTATTACTAATGATATTGTGAGGAGGTTACTGGAAATTGAACCCAGGAGTCTTCTATATCCAAGCTAAATGCCAAACACTTTTTATTTTTTGTTTTGAAACAGGATCTGGCTAGATTCCTGCAAGTCTTGCTAAATTACTGACACTGGATTACTGACACTGGTCTCAAACTTGTGATCCCCCTGTCTCAGCCTCCCAAGTACTAAAGTCACAGATATGTTAGCATCATGCCTTACTCACCCACAACCTTGAAATCTTTTAGATCTTACCCAATATATTATTCGCCATATCACAGAACTTGATAACACATTTATTTTTATTTCCACTTGCTTTTCTTGTCTCAAACCCACCTTTTCCCTTCCTCTCTTTTCTGAGCACTCCCTATGTAGTATTAACATTTGGATGAAAGTGGACTCTGAGGGCAGAGGGAGAGGTAGACTTGAATAAAAATAAAGGGTGGCAAAAGCTCACAGTGAAATGTTGAGTATTTATTTTTGAAAAAGGGAATAAACTGGTACATTTTGGGAATTTGTAATTTAGCAAGCTCCCAGATGATCTTGCTGCTGCTTCTCCTGGAAGCACACACTAAAAACCCTTTCCTATTCCCTATCATACCTTAGCTAATGCTCTTCTTGACTATATCTAATTACCTGTATCACAACTAGTGCCTGGAATCCAAAAGGCATTTTTTTATTCTTTGTACCTTCCCACAGGTAATAGCAAAGGAAGCCCCTTAAAACTACATGTCCAGGAAACAAGTCTTTTTTACTGGTGGATTGACTTACTGAGAGCTCAGTGGCATTTCTCTCCCACTACTTCCACTTCTCATGAAGATTCCACGCTGAGCAATTATTTTATATGAGTTTGGACTACTGATGGAAATGGAGGTGCACATATGTAGATGGTTGGATTATCATATCTTTCAAATAATGAACAAACTTTCCTTCATGCTTACTTGCAGGAACACATAGACAGTTGCCTTGGAAACGCTCACTCTGAATATTCTAAATTTTCTATAATGAAATATCTTGCCTTTACCTAATAATTTACACCATCTTCCTAATTTTTGTGTTTTGCCAAGGATACATAATGAGACCTGAATGCTGATAAATGTCAGTTTTGAGGACATAATTACTGTATTCATGTAGTACTCTTTTCAAAAACACAGTTTTGTCAGTCAAGCTTCCTAAAGGCAGTTATCTAATAAAAATATAAAAACTTTAACTAATCCTATCTAAGGTTGTGTTTTAACTGCCTTCTCTATATAGTGTCCCTTTATATTTTATCAGTGCATTTTAAATTAGATTTTTTTATTATCCATTACTTTTGGAAACCATAATTAAAATTGTCATTTCTATGTTTGATTTTTTGAAACAGAAATAGAATGTAGGCAAATTTTGGATGATGTAGTCAATACTGAAATCTCCAAACAACTGGTTCTAAAAACCCAATTGCTGGACATAGTTGTAACACATCACATTTTCTACTAGATTCAGCAGTCTTCCCTAGTTTTTGTTACTGTTTACTCATTTTTGAGCTATCCTCTCCCAGAGTGCCAATTATGTCCTGAGAGCAAGTCTGTACACCACAAGGTGAAGAGCAAGTTTGGCAATTATCCTATTAATTTGATCTATGTTTACACATAGACAGCCAAACCAGATAAGTCAGTACAACTAACTCACCCAAAGGGCTTATTATCTGGATTGGTTATCTACGTAGATCAAATTAGAGCCAATCACTCCCAGATCTCCACTTCACTTTATGTCCTATAGACATAACCGAAGGTGGTTCTGCTTCTTCTGGTCTTCGCATGCCAGCCTATTTGCATAAAAGTAGACTTAACTTTCAAAGTTATCATATATACAGAAAATTTTTAAAGTTCAGAGGAATAAAAAACAGCCACTAGTGGATTACTATTGCATCTATGCTCCATATATCAACAGAAATACATGTGTGACTTGTATTGTCACTGTCTCTTTTGCATAGTATGAATTCTAAATAGCTACCTTTACTCAGGGTCCCTCTGACCACTTATATGCAGATGTCTCTAATGTGATTCTGGGGTTTGTGAATGACCTTAGTCAAGTGTACCACTGAACTCTATCACTAACCGATACTTTAAATATTTTAAAAAATTTTATCACTTGACCAAAAGTGCTTTGTAATTTTTATTTCACTAACCAGCTTATCATAAGTGCTTCTTCATAAAAATATACTTCTGTGACTAAAAAACCTGTTTTGTATTATCATCAACATATTTTTTTTACTACTGCCACAATTACCATCACTGTGCAAAAGCTGACATCATCCCATTCAGACTCTGTACCTGTGTGGGTTGCATAACAAACATATCAAACTCAATCATTAAGTCAAACATGAGAAGGGGGGAGGGAGGAGAGAATGAGTTTGGTATTGTGTAAAGGCTAACTGGGTGATGTGTGCATGTATGCCTCTACCATATTGTACTTCATTCAAAGGTATGTCTACAATACACAAAAAATAGAATAAAAATAGAATAAAAAAGAGTCCTATATTATTACTAAGATCCAGCAACTGTACTATGTACTCTATTTATTCTATCTTATCTAATAACAAACTGTTCTTAATTATATAGTTCTTAATCCATGATTTCTATATGACTACTGTTAAAAATGTTTTCCATACTTTGTTATATGCTAAATTAATAAACTTAAATTTACTACTTAACTTTAGTGTACTATTATAATATCATTCACTTATGTTCATATTTTGTTTTACTTTGCTTTATTTTTGGTGGGGAATATCTGAGGATTGAACACAGGGCTTTCCAGTGCCAAAAGTATACTCTGCTACTGATTCATATCCCCACATATCTGTTTTACATTTGTTTTATCTTGTCTCTTAGTGCATCTTTTAAATTTTTATTTTACTACTTAATCTTATTCATTTTACACCATGTTCTCTATTTTGCCATTTTATTTTAAGTGTGTTTTCTCAAGCACTGCTTTCTATTTGCTCATGATATTTTTTTACCATATTTCTATAAATGGTAAGAAAAAAAAAACACATGGAAGAAAGAATGGCTTCAAAAGTCTACTAAGAACTAAGCAAGAGGCATGTCAAGCCAACTTTTGACCATCTCTTTCTGCTTGCCAGCACATTTACCTCTTCCTTTCCATATACTACAGAATTCATTAAGAAGTCAATTTTGAAAGCAAGTAGACCCTATGATCATTAAATCCAACTGCAAAATAAAAGGGTGAAACTGTTTTTAAAATTTATTTTAGTATACATGTGTAGAGATCAAACCTATAGCATAGAGACTTACCTAGATATCTTTTGATAGTATGGCCATTTAAAAAAAAAAAAACTTTTTTGATGCACTGTAGTCATTTAGTTTAATGGGGTACAAGATGGTAGAGGCATATATGCACAAACAGGCGATATTTATTATATTTATTCTGCCTATCTAAGAGCATAGAAAGTATTTGCAACTTTTAAAATATTTAATTTTTTTCTTTAATGATTTATAATTTTCATTGTAGAACTCTTTTATCTCCTTGGTTAAATTTATTCCTGAGTATTTTATTGTTTTTGAGGTTAGTGTGAATAGAATTGTTTTCTGCATTTCTTCTTTAGTGAATTCATGATTGGTGTAAAAAATTCCACTGTCTTTTTAGGTGGATTTTTGTATACTGCTACTTTTCTGAAACTATTTATCAATTTTAGAAGCCTTTTCAATGAGTTTATTAGATCTTCTATGTAAAGGATCATTTTGGGTGTCTGTGTGTGATGCTGAGGATTGAACCCAGGGGCATTGTACCTCTGAACTACACCCCCAGCCCTATTTCTTTTACTTTTATTTTTGAAATAGGGTCTACCAGAGTTGCAAAGGGCCTCAATAAGTAGCTGAGGCTGTCCATGAACAGTGATCCCCTTGTCTTAGCCTCCCAAATGCTGGGATTGCAAGCGTGTGCCACCACGCCCAGCTGTAAAGGATCATTTATTCTGCAAATAAAAATAGTTTTGGTTCTTCTTTCTCTATTTGTATTACTTTGATTTCTCTCTCCTGTCTTATTACTAAGGCTAGAATTTTGAGTAATATGTTGTATAGGAATGGTGACAGACAGCATCTTAGTCTTGCTCCTGATCTTAATGGAAATTCTGGAGACTTATCCACTCTAGAACATTCCCCTGTATCACCTCCCCGAAAACCCATTTTATTCTGCTTTGCTATTATAAAATCCTAAAATATTTGCTCTACATCAATAGAAAAACTTTTATCAGAATTCTGTGGTTCTCAAAATGGTGGTATATTAGAATCACCTGAAAAACTTTTTCAAAAGACAGATTACTCGGCATTCTTTAAGATTCTCATTTAGTGTCGATGGTTAGGCTCAAGAATTTTCAAGAACTGACAATAAAAATGCCTAAATTTCATATACACAGCTAAAAGGGAAATGAGTGCCTTGATTCAAAATTTGATGTTATTAGCTATTATTGCAGAAATTTGTACTACACTGTGTAGCTAAGAAAAAAGTTTTTAAAATGCATACGAGCCAATAATGTGCCTATTTCTTACTCTTGATGTCTAAAGGCAATATTTTAAACTTAAAAATGCTTACACTGGCCTGGCGTGGTGGCGCACGCTTGTAATCCCCACACTTGGGAGGCGGAGACAGGAGGATTGCACATGTTCGAAGCCAGCTGTGCTGGCTTAAGAGATCCTGTTTCCAAATTTAAAAAAAAATATAAAATAGGTCTGGGAGTGTAACCCAGAGGTAGAAGGGCTTCCAGGAACCCCAGTACCACACACAAAAAAATACATTGTTTTTTAATAATACCTTGTCTATATTCCACATTATCTCTTCAGCTATAGTTCAGATAGGAAATACTTTTTTCTCCCTCTTTTTATGACTTAGGAAAATTTATACTGCAGAATCACTTTCTATGGAAGATAATTTTTTTTCTTTAGTGAGAAGTTTTGTATGTATGTACAGATATAAGGGTACTTATGTGTGCAGGCAAACACTCTGGTGGCTATGCAGTAAACTTTCTAAAAATTTCAAAGGTACATCAGTGGAAAAGATTGCTTAAATGAAAAATATATAAATTAGACTATTTAGCTCTCTATGGAAACTTTCAAAAGTAGATGTATGAATTACTTGTAATGTAAAAGAATATTTCTACTTTTAATACACGACTTCTTAAAGATAATAAGATTGAAATTGGTGGTGGTGGTGGTGGTGGTGGTGGTGGTGGCTGGAGAGGACAGAAGGGTGAAGTCTGTCTTAGGAACAAGAAAATGTCGTGAGCAAGGCTAGCAAGATGAGTTGATTTCCTCTAGATACTGAGAAGTATCTAGATACTGAGAAGTAACTGGCGTTAAACTAATATTCTCAAAAACAAAACAAAATAAAAATATGTCAAATATTGTACCCTATTAATGAGTGAAGAAACTAGTATGATGTTACAGCCAGTTTAAATCAATTCACTTGAAATTTTGAAAGACATACATAAATCATCAATCTAAATTAATATTATAAAAGATGTAAAAGTTAGTAACATTCTGTGAAACAATAAGATGTGGCCTACATTTTTTCAAATCAGAAATCAATTGCATATTTGTTTGTAATTATTTACTTTATTTATATACAATATTCATTTGTATTTCTATGTATACAAATAATTTACATTACTTTGTGTTTGTTTTTTTGTTTTAGTTTAGTTTTGTTTTTTTGGTGGTACTGGGATTTCTGGAAACCCTTATACCTCCAGGCTATACTTCCAGACCTATTTTATATTTTTTTTAAATTTAGAAACAGGATATCTTAAACCAGAGCTGCTGGCTTCGAACCTGCGTGATCCTCCTGTCTCCGCCTCCCAAGCGCGGGGATTGCAAGCATGCACCACCACACCAGGCTACTTTATGTTTTTTCTACAGCCTTCTTCTACTACAGAATTGTAAAGCAGGATTTCCAGTGGAAATATAAAGGTACTTATCCCTATGGGTTGAGACTCTTTAAGAAGTTAGACAACCACTGATGAGAGAAAATGTAGTAAACCTTCCATTAAAAAGAGTTGTCATAAGTACTATAATATTTGGGGCAAAGGAATTTGGAGTATTATTTTTTTTGTCTGTCACAAGACACTTCAAATTTTTCTTCATATATTTTAATTCCCATAGTCTTTTATTGAGACTGTTGCATCTATACAACTTCATGTGGAGGATGAAAAGGATATTGGAGGAAGGATTGTCACATGGGGAAATATGGGCATGGCTTGCACCACCCTTTCAACCTTTACCATGAGACCTTTTGCATAACACAGACAGTATATAGGAGAACTAAAACTAGACCTCATGAGTTCCAGACCACATCTCTCCAGTAAAATGTCATTGGTGATTGGCATGATAAGTTAGTAGGCATTCCTGTCAAAGGGATAAGTGTTTTCTAAAAGGACTACATTTTCCCCAAAAGACAAAAGATTATTGATTGAATTTCTGGTGAAGATATACATTGGTGCTCCAGAGGTTTGTAAAGCAGGGAACCTGAGTAGGAAAGACAATTAATGAGAACATTCAGCTAAAATCATCTACTGAAATATTTAATTTCATTCTGCCACATGTCATAACTAAAAAAACCTTAAGGGATTAGTAGAGTCCAGTGCTACTCAGGTGGATTCCCATCCAGATTGAATAGGAGTTGTTATAAAAAATTGCCTTGTTTTTACACCTTCCTTTTAAAGATATTATCACCCTGCTAGCTCTGAAGGAAATCGACTGTTTGGAAGAAGGAAAACAGGCTGACAGGCCTCAAATGTGCCCTGGGTTTTGCAACTGGGAAAGACATAGATCAGATTGGTGATTCAAGAAAATTCTGTCCCACATGGATTCTGATAAATATGCAAGCATTAACACATTAAGCTACCTTTGTCAGCAATCTTAGATCCTATTATTTTTTTCTCCTCTGCTAAGATTTTTTTATTAGCCACAATGATAATTAAGCTAATAATAATCTGCTTATTCCAGCCTCTGGAATGATTCTTAATAATTTATGACCTCCATTTTTGTCTAAAATTCAGCACAATTCAGCCTTTAAAAAGGAAAAAAAGAAGTTACACACAGAAAATGAATTATGCACCAAATTGTAAATATTCCATTTCTTTTGCTGATCTGAAACTCCCCAAAGAAATATGAGCACTTGATTTAAAATTCAGCTGCAGTGACATTTCCTAGCTGGAAAGAATGCTTGCACAAATTCACAAGTATTTTCAAAAAGATAACTTTTTGGTGGATACTAGTACATTCTAATGTGTTTTTAAAAACTATTCTGTGCTTATATTCCCCATAATGAATAAAATATTTCTTAGTTGAATCTAGATCTATGAATAGACTTTTGTAACATTTCTGCAAGAACAGACTTTCCATTGCTGAGGATAACTTCACAATAGTAAAAAGGCATGTGATATCAACTTTCTACCTGAAAGGTTGCCAAAGCCACATAAATGCCTACCATTGCACTGAAGTCATAACTGTTAGGCATCTTGGCCAACTATTATGTCACAAGTTAAAACCATGAGCCTATAGAAGTCTTAAAGAAAAATGGAAAGAACACTTGTCTTGTTACCAGGGTTTCCAAACATAAAGAGTTAAATAAATTAAGCTCAGAGAACAACAACTACTAATATTTTTCTAATGACTATTATTTTATTATTATTATTTAAAATTTTGTTTAGATATGAAAGTATGAGCTTCTATTCTTGATTTGCTAGGGTAAATGATTGATCATGACCCAAATGTACCAACTGGCCAAGTATTTGGAACATATGGTACAATAAACAGCAAATGAGAGTTGAGTCAGTATGTTTCTTTTGATGATTTCACAACACACTTAAACTCCAGTAATTTTATTTCACCCTAAATATCTTAAGATTGTATTGGAAAGTTCATAGGAATTGTTTAAACTTTTCAAGATATTATCAATAATATGTGATTCATATAGCCATTTACATAAATAATAATTTAACATTTATTCATTGCATATTTAGTTACCATATAATTAAAAATGTTTCATGTACTTTAGTCATGTAAACAAGCAAAATAACATAAATGAGATTTTTTCTATAAATAAATTAACGAGTATAGAGTTTAGGAGTTAGAATGCTAGGTTCCTGACTCCTATTATTAATCATAATTATTCGTCACTCCAGAGGAAGTCTATAGATGCTTAGGGTCAGAATCACTATGAGTTTGTTAAAGATGCACAATCTAAATCAATAACAAAAAAGATATTACTACAGACTAAGAACATGTAGTATAGGACCAAATTATTATATCTCTTAACAATCACCCCAAACGACTTGCTTCTAGAAACTTCTTCACTAAATGTTTGGGGATTTATTGAGTTATGTTACCTGATATAATCAAACGTGTACTGTTAACCTGGAAGAGTCGCTGCAGAAGCAGGATCTGATCTAGCAGGAAGACACTGTATTTGGTATTGGGAGATATCTCACAGAGAGACCTGCATCTAAAAGAAGTAGAAATCTAGTCAGAAAGTAAAGATTACCAGGGAGAAGCTACTGTAAGGGAGACGCAGAAGTGTATATTCCAAGAGGTTGCAACCATTAGAAGAATACCATTATCTCTCCAAAAAAAATTAAATTTGGCAAAAGTTGGTTGAATAAAAATAAATAAATATAATTTTTGTAGTTGGTTCCAATAAGGTATATATACATCAAAATGTAGTAAGTGATAAGATTTTTTCTCATATCTTTCTACTCTATTACAAAACCATTTTTAATATCTATGTATTCCTATACCACACACATTACTAGCTCTGTGATTGCCCTGGAATGATTACATATATACTGGAAAGGTTCACCTAAATCCTTATATTTCTTTTCAACCCAAGGCTTTTAACCCTACATACTTACTTCAACTCAGATTTTTCATAAGCTCAATTAAGGTTTGTTCGCAAAGCTAGGCAGGCACAAGGATGAAAACTTTCATCTCTGATCTTTCCTTTCTATGCACTGAAATGTGACCCTTAAAGCTGACAAGTCAAGCTATCAGGATGTTCCATTCAATCACAGTAATGCAACAAGTTGCACAAGACCTAAATAATCAATTAATTCTGGCAGGGGAAAATTAATCCAACAGTTCATTCCACCCCTTCTTCTTCTTCTTCTTCTTCTTCTTCTTCTTCTTCTTCTTCTTCTTCTTCTTCTTCTTCTTCTTCTTCTTCTTCTTCTTCTTCTTCTCCTCCTCCTCCTCCTCCTCCTCCTCCTCCTCCTCCTCTTTCTCCTCTTTTTCTCCTTCTCCTTTTCCTTCTCCTTCTTCTTCTCCTCCTAATCCTTCTTTCTTGTTATCTTTATTATCAATGTGTGTGTGTATGTTGCACTCCCAGTCCTATATATTTTACTTTTTTATTTTGAAATGCGATTTCATTAAATTGTCAAGGCCCTCACTAATTTTTTGAGGCTGACTTCCAACCCACGATCCTCCTGTCTCAGCCTCTCAAGTACTGGGATTAAGGTGTATGTCACCATGTCTGTCTGTTTTTGTCGTTCTTTACAAAACTATGGGATATGTACACAATGGGATTTTTCTTAACCATAAAAAAGAACAAAACAACATCATTTACAGGAAAATGGATGGAATGGAAGAATATTATGCTAATTGATATTAGTCAGTCGCAAAAAGTAAAAAATTGGATGCTTTCCCTAAAATGTGGAAGCTAGGGAAAAAAGGGTCATAGGAGGAACTTTAGACAAAAAAGGGGATATTATAGCTGATCAAGTAAGGTAATCTAACTGAGGTGGATGAGAGGGTGAAGAGGAAAATTCTCTAATGTACATGATGTCCATTAACAAAAATATCAAAATTAATCACTAAGCCAAACATGAGAAGAAGGGAGGGGGAGGGAATGGGATGGGAACTGGGTAAGGGCTCACCAGTGAAGTATGTATGTATGCCTCTACCATCTCGTACTCTATTGGTGCATTGTATATGACTACAGTGCACCAATAAAAAACAAAAATATCTTGTAATTGACCTTTTCCCCACTTTTTCTTTTGTTATCTTTAAAATATAGCATGTCTGGAAAGTAAAAATGTGTTAAAATAAAATTAACATTCAGGTTTTCATTTATCCTTCTCTAAATATTTTACATAATTTGTCTTCCCTAGAGAACAAATTGTTGAATATGTAATAAAATGATATGCAGCACACACACAGACACACTCACACTTTTTAATAAAATGCTGGCATTATTAAAAATGGTATTACTAAAAGCAATAAAGCTTTTTTCTTTTATCCAAAAGATATAGTCTGCATTTTTACCTTTCTGTCTGTCTGTCTGTCTCTTGCTCTCAATCTCTCATTCACCCCTTTCTTCAGTCATCTTCCTATTCTGGTCTTTGGCTTATCAATATATCAAAAAGCAAATGTGATGACTCCTTTATATATCTGCTTTTCAGATTTCTTTCACCTCTGACCTATAATGGTCCAATTTAGCTCAAGTACTTTTATTTATGCTATTCCCTAGACCTATACATTTTGATCAAAGAAACGACACTTGCTGTTCAGTGCCTTCGGAGAGCACTTTGCAGGTACCATCCGTTCAGAAAAAGCAGTCACCCAATACATGAGATTGTGACAAGGTATAATGTAATGGTAGTTATGCGAACCTCCAATAAACCAGTGCTACTTCACAGATTACTTGGAGAGAAAGTCTCTTAGCGTGCTTGAAGAAGTATGAAATGAATTTCATTTCCTTCTCATTTGCTTTGCTTCTGAAAGGTTTCATGCAAGATATGTGACCAACTATTATAGTACTAATCCATCCATGACAGAGCTCAATTTTCTCTGAGAATTTACTTCTGAATGGGCTTCCGAAATACTTGAAAGCTCAAAATTAAAGTACACTGAACAGAGCAGTCACTGAGCTGTGGACAACTGTCAGTCAAGAAAACCAGTCTGAACAAAATGTAAATTAGATTTTATTTTATTTTATTTTATTTTTTTAAAGTGATCTATAATGGCGAGGTGGTAAAGGTTTATAGCCCATTTCCAAACAAGAACGATAAGGAGGGTAGTGGCAAGAACTGTTGTTGTGAGATTTTTTCTCATCACTGACAATGAAAACACGGGCTTCTGTTAGGGAAATTCTTGGAGAGATTTTCAAATACTATGGTTTGCCCCATGCAACATTTTTTTTCTGATGGATGAGAAAATGGAGTGAGGGGAATTGTCTGTTGGCCACTTGAGATAATGCAGATAAAACAACTGATGCTGCACCAGGTCAGGTGTGGTGGTCAGGCTATTGCTGATGAACTCTATAAATTTAAGAAGTTAGAGATGTGGTTGACAAAAATGAAAAATATGGCTGGCAGAATTTTGAACCATTCTAAGATGTGAAGGACTAAGTTTTCTATATGTTGAGACCAAAAACTAACATTTAGTGCCTAGTATATATTGAGGTTTGCATGATTTATATGAAGGTTACAGGAACAGGTAAAGTCTTTTTTGTTTTAATCTGAAAACAAACATTCTACTAACAGGAAGAAAAGAAGAAGAACAGAAATGTATGATATGAACAAATATTCATTAGCTAAAAAGCAAATGTACCTTTTTCACTGAAGCAACAGAGATTGAGTCAAGAGATCTATGTAATAACAAATCCAGGGCTTTCTAGTTGAGTTAGATACCTGTAGAGTAGTTTTTTCTTTGTTATTTTTGAGACCTTGGAAGCAAAATTTTAAGGAAGTGATGACAACTGGGAGAAAATAGACATGTAAGCCTCTAAAAAGTGATTTTATAAGAGATAGCAAGACCCAGCTCTAAGAAAAAGTAACACCAAATCAGGGACTGAATAGAGCCACAATATAATATAATATGGGAGGATCTATTAGCATACCTTCTTCAGATTGTCTGTTTTTGAGGATTTTATTTGTTTGTTTCTTATTACTTGTTGGGTTTCTTGTTTTTGGTTTGGGTATTTTGTTTGTTGGTTGTGTTTTTGGTATATAGGAACTTCATTTTCTCAGGCTGGTAAATGAAAAAAATGTAGAAAGTTATTGAACAGGGTGCACTAAGCTCCATCTTTCAGGGTTTGTGTAAAAGATGAGTTTTTAGAACAAAGTAATGATAGCACCCCCTACCTATTTCTGCTCCCACATACAGCCAGCCAGAATGTCACAAAACCAGATGTTGTAAGTAACTCCATTATATCATTTATAAATATTTGATTTAAAAGTCTAAACCAAACTGTAGCCAAGAATGACAAAATGGTCCATGATTTCCTTTCTATTTTTTTTCTATTTTAAAGGACTAATTAAACCATTAAATTTTTTTTTCAATTTTAGCTAATGAAAGTAAGCATGGACTTCATATTACTTCTATATTTTAAAAGAATACTTGATCGTGTCTAAATAACCCAAACTTAGAAATGTCACTGTGGTAAAAAAAAAAAAAACACATTACTTAGGCATTCATATAAGCATACAGTGCAAAATAGCACTCAGCATGGGAAGCCTCATTCCAAAGTTAAATTTTATTTGCATTCTAAGCAAAATGTTTGTAACAAGAGTGAAATAAGTAGGACAAAAAGAGGAAAAGGTAAAGAATGATCCTTCTAGAAGGCTCTGCATTTAAAAAATAAAAGCCACAAATTCAGTGCTATATGCCTGTTGCAAGGAAATATACTCTGAAACTGAAAAGAAGAAATATACTTAGCAGATCTATGGAGACAGTCATGTTAGCCAAGTGATATAATTTCTCTATTTTTTTCTTTCAATTTTTGGGTAATCTTTAAAGATGCATTAAAAACTAGGGGCAGTATGGCCCAAGCTTGTGGAGCTATAGGGAGATGGAAAGACATTTAGGATATGAGGAGGCCTACTGGGGAGGTCTGAGGTCATTGAAGGTATTCCCTTGTTGTGGTTTTGTTCTGAAATGCCCCTACTTAAAAAAAAAAAATCTTCCATGTTGACAACGTGGTCTTCAGTATATCAATGTTCAGAGTTGGACATGACTGGAGAAAGTAACTGTGGGCTCTCTCTCTCTTTCTCTCTCTCTCTCTCTCTCTCTCTCTCTCTCTCTCTCTCTCTCTCTCTCAGTGAAACGCTGATTAATACAGCCTTAAAGGGAGCTTGAGCTCCCTGTTCTCTTATTGTCTCTCTTCCAATTCCTTACTATGAGGTTTACAGGATACTCATGTACTCCTACCATGATGTTTCGCTGCCACGGGCTCATAGCGTCAAGGCCAACTTGTTTACATCTTTAAAATTGTATGCCAAGAAGAACCTTTTTTTTTTTTTTTTTTTTTTTTTTTTGGTACTGAGGATGGAACCCTTCTCCTGGCTACACTTCCAGACCTATTTTATATTTTTATTTGTAAACAGGGTCTCTTAAGCCAGCGAGGCTGACTTCAAACCTGCGAGATCCTCCTGTCTCCGCCTCCCAAGTACGGGGATTACAAGCATGTGCCACCATGCCCGGCCAAGAAGAACCTCTTTATAACTTATTTATGTCATATATTTGTTATGGTAATTAAAAGCTAACTAACAAAATATGGTACATTAGTTGACTTACCTTTCTCTATTTTGGAGTCTTTCCAAAATATGCTAAATTATCATCTTGTTAGTCATGTATCACGTGGGATCCTGATAACTCATTTGCTCCCTTCCAAAGTATTGAAAGAGAATGAACTAGACAGGATCTCATCATATCTAGTTCATTGAATTAATGTTAGTAGTATAACTCATCAAAAACAGAAAGACAATAATAATTAAAGCAAAAACAAAAACAAGTAGATATACTTTACTTAGATCCTACTTTTTGAAAAAATTCTTTAGAACTTCACTGTATCTAAGGACCTTTGGCATTATAATGTATATCCAAGATAATGCCAGCTCCTCTTGTTTCTCAATTGGAGATAGCAATATTTTTTTTCGGGTCTGGGGATGGAACCCAGGGGCATTCAAACTCCGAGCTACACTCCTGCCCTATTTTTTATTCTTTAATTTGAAACCAGGTCTCACTGAGTTGCAGAGGACCTCACTAATTAGCTGAGGCTGTCTACGAACCGCGATCCTCCGGTCTCAGCCTTCCAAATGCTGGGAGTACAAGCATGCGCCACCACGCCCAGCTGAGAGAGCAAATTTTAATTGCTACACATTTTGAAAAAACATAAGTGTTTAGGGCTTTAAATTTTATTTATTTATTTATTTATTTATTTATTTATTTATTTATTTTTGGTGGTATTTGGATTGGAACACTTCTACCTCCGGGCTATACTCCCCAGACCTATTTTATATTTTTTATTTGGAAACAGGGTCTCTTAAGCCAGCACGGCTGGCTTCAAACCTGCGTGATCCTCCTGTCTCCACCTCCCAAGACTGGGGAGTATAAGCGTGCACCATAAAGCCTGGCTATTTAAATCTTTTTAATACAAGCTTCTCCATAGCAAGAGTACTTTCATGGATCCAGAAAAGGTACTTTTCACAGGATTATGAGCATAATAACTTTCTAAGAAATATCTAGTTATTAATAGTGGTCAAATTACCCAGTATTGGCAGTTCCAAACTCCAAGCAGTGCTGTAGTTGGTCTGTGCTTATAAACTCAATTAGAAGCCTTCCATTCTTGTAAGAAGGATGTTCTGAGAGACTGAGAAGTAAAACAAGTCATACTTCTACTTATGTTCTTATGTCTTTCATCATTTTCACTAAACTTCCACAATTTTTTAGTGTTTTTAGAGTTATCTAGTTAGTTGATACTCATTGATATAAATGACTAAGAACTGAGGAGATGAGGCATACCAAAAGTTCCTGGCACAGAGATTCACCATCAGTAGTCTGTATGTACTTAATTATGGTTTGGCCATGTCTTATCTACTCATTAGGATAGGACAATGAAGAATTCTGTACTGTAAGCCACAGAAAGTAAAAATGGAGCATAAATATTTTTCATCTGCCAAGTAAGTATTTTTTCCATGGACTTAGTGTTTTGTATTTAAAATGACAGATCCTGTCACAAAGGGTCTTAATATTATATTGAAAAGATATCTGTATTACAGCAGAGGTTAAAAAACTCATTTATTTATAAGACTCTCAGGTCCTGGAGAGGTCTTCTGCCTGTTTCTCCCTGCAGACAGTTAATATCATTGAAAATAAAAAGCTGTTACATTATATGACAAGGCACAGTGGTATTAAAAACAAACACAGCCTGGCTGGTGCCAAAAATGTGTTCCAATGCTGGTAAATTGTTGGTAGTAATTGGAAAAAAAGTAGGTTCTGAGTTTTTTATTGTTTTTTTTTTATTTCTGATTTCTTTTTCTCTTTCAGGTATTTTTCTTCGTTTTTATATGTAGAACTGATTCATTAAAAATTTACAAAGTAAGATACACAAAGTAAAGTAAGCTCTATTTGAGATCTTCTAAGTAAAGGAAAAGTAAAACTACATAAAGAGCAGGCAAAGAGTGGGAAATGATAATAGAGCCAGCTAGAGGAATATCACTTCTTACCTAGGATACATAAAAGCTCATGTCCTTAGAAAGACAAGAGACAATAAACTAAAAGAGTTGGCTAAAATGCAAAGGGAGGGCTATTTGCTTCTCTGCATTTACATCACTTTTTATTGCTGTCATTCATGAAGCTTTATAACTTAACTAAAAGAATGAAGGGACACAGGGACAGATCCTGTGCTCCTGCTGAACAAGTGGTGGGTTAATGTGATACAGAAGCATTTTAACCTCATTTTACAGATCCACTGGGAATTTTCCCACAGGATTCCATGGATCTTATATTGTGTTATCTGCTCACCAAATGAGGTCAACAGCAGTTGGTTCTGCTAAAAGTAAAGATCACGGAATAAATGGGCCTCAGAAATCCAGCAGGACTAGAACCAAATTCTACAGACAGGTAGGTAACAACCCATTGAATAAACATTAACAATCTTATCCAGGAAAAAAAAAAAAAAAAAAAAAAAACAAGGGAACGTAAATTCAAAGTGTAATTCAGTGAGAAATTAGTCTCACCATTCTACCTGCGTATATGATTGGTAAGAAAAAAAACAGTATTATTTAAGCCCTTACATATAGTGCAAAATTCCATTTAACTTTTCTTCTTCAAACCAACCTTCATAACAGCTGAGGAAGAAACAGCTGGAGGGGTGGTGATAATTTCATTTTTTAATTTGTCTTCTCTGCTGTAGGCATTTGCCAACTCAAAGCAATGCTTTTAGCTTCTTTCATTCTACTTGTGTTTGAAGAAAAACCAAATTAGATTGAGGATTTTCATCAGTCAAGGCCACAGACCACCTTGGATCAATTCATTTAGGAGGGATTTACCTAGGACTGCTATAGAAATAATGTTAGAGAAAGTGCTAAGGAAAATCCACCATCCTCTTTCTTAAAGCACCTACTATCAAGAAAGGAAGATGAAACATGCATTGAAAGGTCTTAAGAACAGTGCCAGAAAAGAGATTCAAAGAACTACAAAGGTTTTCAAGAGACACTAATAATCATTTTAGTTAAAAAAATAACTATTTAGTGTTTATCTCAGTTACCTGGAAAGCATTACATGGTACATTCTACTTGAATGCAGATCTAGTTATAAATATAAGCATTCCGCATACAGTGTAAACAAAAACATTCAATGGGAAACAGGAGGGACTCCACACAAAAGAAGAGAAACCTTAGGTGAATGAAGAAGGTAACCTAACTAGGAGAGATAGGAAAGGGGAAAAGGGACACATCTAGATGGAAACGATGTACACACACACACTTATCAATCACTGTGCTGAGTGCAGGAAGGATGGTTTGGGGGGGAATAGGGAAGGTCCTGGGGAGGGCTCAAAGAGTGCTGTATGCATGTATACCTCTATCATTTTGAATTTCATCAAGATGTATGATTACAATGCACCAGTGGAAAAAAAGGGAACAGTTCATATGAAGCAATAGAGATGAAAAAAAGAAATGATGTGTTATAAATGCATAATGGGTTTACACCACCTAATTGACTAAGTTTTAATTGATATAAGCAATGCATATTATGGTTTCTCTATCCCTTATGTTAAATATTTCTTATATTTAATAGGAATATATTTATATATTAAAAATAAATAAAAAGAGATTGTGATATTTTGGGTTACAGGGGATTGAACCAAGCGGAGAGCCGACCACTCAAGTATTGCTTCTCAGCCCTTTTTATTTATTTTTTTAATATAGAGACAGTCTCAATAAGTTGCTGAGTCTGGCCTTGAACTTGCAATTGTCCTGTCTCAGCCTCCCTAATCAGCATTAGGATTATGGGTATGAACCACCACACCAGGTGAACTTGTGATTTAATCATTTTTTCCCACTTAGCAAATTTTGGGCGAAGGAAAATATTTTAAAAATGTGACAATTCTAAAATTTATTCTGTTAACTGTTGTAATGCTTCCTTAAAATACAGTGTTAAAAAAGTTATCACAAATTATATGATGCTTATTTTTTCAAACATTGGAGTAATAGACTCTAGAAAGCCAGATCTCCATATCATTTATAGCTTACAAAGTCACATTGAAGAAGGGAATTAACAAGTGATGAGGGATTTGTGGTTTACACCATGATAAAACCATCCTATCCCATCTCTCCCAAAGTATCCTTTCATTAATCTTCTTGGCCATAAGGAGATTATTTGACATCATACATGTATGTTAACAAGTCATTTATCACCTGGGTTACTGGTAAGAACTACTAATGAACAACTATTTGAACAAAAGTAGCACATAATGTTTTAATTTATATTTATTTATATATTTGCATGTAAAATTTTAGATGATGCCACCTCTTTTTTGTTTTCTGATTACTAATGACATGATTTTTATAATACTAGGTCTACTCTTTATCCATCATTGAATACTATTGCTAATGTTAATATTTTATATTTGAGTGTAGTTAGACATAATATTTGACTAAGATTAAGAGATTGAGATCTAAGTTTCCAGTAGAATTTTTACTGGGAAGAATTAGAGTTCCCTGTTTAGTCCATATGGCTCTTTTCCTTAGTTAAACTTTCATAAAGTGTGTGATATGATATGAGCCACTAATATTGCCGCTTTTTAAATGTTGCCACTTGTGGTTTGAAACTTTTTTGTTTTAGGTAGAAACTTTACATGCTCAAACCACAGAGCAGGAGCTGATATTTCTTATTAATATCACAGTCAGATCTCTTAGGATTGAGTCCAAAAGTGATGTTAGAAATATCCTTACAGTGGAGAGAGGCACTTTAGAGATGGTATGAGCATTTGACAAGAATATCAGAATGAGGCCTATGCACAGTGGGATCAACCTTTCAATGTCCTTCAAGAAGCATTTATGAAATGCTTACAATGTAACCGGAAATGTAGTTGCTATGTTGGGGGTAGGATACAGATACACACACACACACATACAGTGATACACACACACATACACACACATGAAATTGGTTCTTGTCAACCAAGTTTTTCCACTCAATTGAGTAAGAACCATAAATAAGCTATTATAAAACACTATGAAATTAAAAGGTAACTATGATTAGTCCCCCAAAACATAAAAAATTGTGGATGGAGGCAGAAGGAGGTGAAAACTCCGAATAATTTCAGCAGAACAGTCAAAAAACATTAGTCAAGTTCTCTTTTTACAGAATGGAAGGCTCTATCTGTGGTTAAAGAAAGGAAAAAGAGAATACATGTGACAATTGGGATGATTATCCTATTTGGTCCAAGAAATATCCCCCAAATTTATTGATATTTATTCTGTTGTTTGGTGACCCATAAACAATATTGTATATGATTAACTTGGCTATAAAAACATTGTGTGTTCAGATTACTTTGTTAGGTACATTTCATAGTAATATTATTTTATTTTTTACTTATTTTGATTAAGATTTATTTATTTTGTGATGCTGGGGATTGAAGCCAGGACATTACACATGCTTGGCTCGTACTCTACCACTTAGCTGTGTTCCCTGCCCCAAACTTCTGTTTGCAGTAGTCTATGTCTGAGGTATCTCAGGGATATTATATTGTGTAAAAACAACCTCCAGGAGACAGCCCCTACCTCCCCTCAGGTTTAGAAAGTATTCCTGGTCAAATCTACATAATATAAAGTATCTCTAACATTTAAAACATGCTAAAGGTGAGCATCAGTTCAATCAAGCAAACTGTCAAGAGATCAATCTGATTCAGAGTTCAGATGCTTGGATAATGGAGCTGACAATTTTATGGTCTCTCTCCCCCTTGTTCTCCTTTTTTTAAGTTCCTTTAGAGACCAAATGAGATAAATTGCTATCTGACCCATTGCTTGGGGATAAACATTAAATGGTTTATCTGGGCAACCCAATCACCTCCAGCCAGAGTGGAGAATTGGCCTAAATAATGAAGGTGTGTGTCATTCATCTCTTTGTCTGGCTCCTGGTAACCTTGACAGGAATGAGTGGAGACATGCTGATTTGTATACACTCAATAATTCAAGGTGTTTGCTTATCTTTCCTTGTCAGATGCTGCTCATTCCAAGTCTATGTTACCATCTAATTAGACTTTTTTTTTTAAACTCTGCCTTTCACATAAAGCTTTGGATTTTTTCTTTCATGAATTTAATTTTCAGCCAGTCTTGCTTTTATAAGATGTCACACTTATTTCAGTTGTTAACATGTTTATTAGTTTTTTATTCATAGCCTTGATATATGCTCCCTGCAATTTGTGCTTCTCCCTCAGTGTATTCATCGGTTTCATTTCACTTTTTAAATATAAATCAAGAATTTATACTAAAAACATTATTCTTCAACTGTGTTACTGAAATCTGATGATAAAGACTTTTTGCCTTTGAATCTTTTTTCTGACATGCTTTCACCAGCATTTCTGACTTTAGAGTCCTTTATACAATCTGGAGCTTTTTTCTACCAGTAGGAATTTGATACTAGATTATTATTATTATTATTATTATTATTATTATTTATTATTATTTCTGTGGTGTGTGTATCTTACTTTTTTTATTTTGAAATAGGGCCATACTAGGTTGCTGAGAGTCTTGCTAAATTTCAGAGACTCATCTAGAACATACAATCCTCTGTCTCAGCCTCCCAAGTACTGGGATTGAAGCTATGTGCCACCATGCCTAGCTTAATACTGGCTATATACTCTAATATTTAAGAGTCTAAATATTAGAGCTGCTCATATTTCTGGTTCTCTTTCGGAGTCATCCAATGTTTTTTTTTCCCCTTCCTAAATATTTGGGTTTGGCATCATCATGTGATTTACCTTGACCAATAAAATATAAGCAGAGACGATAAAAATAGTTAACTGCCTACATAAGACTGTCGTATCACTGTGACCAGAGAGGCATTACAAATGGAGCCATTACATGTATTGTAAATGCCCTAGACACATCAGAATACACAAGAAATGTGAATGAAAAATATCTTTGTTACTTAAATTATTGAAATTTGGATTTGTTTCTTCCTTTGGTATACATTATCATAGCCTAATGAAGACTGTTTTTTAAATTATTCTGCAAAGCCGGGCGTGGTGGCGCACGCTTGGGAGGCAGAGACAGGAGGATTGCGCAGGTTCGCAGCCAGTCTTGCTGGCTTAAGAGACCCTGTTTCCAAATAAAAATATAAAAAATAGGTCTTGGAGTGTAGCCCAGAGGGAGAAGGGCATCCAGGAATCCCAGTACCACCAAAATAGATAGATAGATAGATAGATAGATAGATAGATAGATAAACAAATAAATAAATCTGCAAAAATATTTATTCAAAAGCAGTCAAAAATACATTAATACTATTGCCCAATATTAATACCATTGTCCACTGTCACAGAGAATAATGAAAGAAACTCTACCATAAATTAGGTTTTAATCTCAGCAAGGAGACAAGACTAGCTGACACAAAAGAATTGGAAAGCAAGCCAAGTGAGCCTGTGACTAATCAATTAATTGTGGGGTGTATTTTTTAAATGCTATACAGAAGTGAAGCAGGACAGAATTCCAGGTGGGATGAAATGGTCCAGCACAGAGCAGAAGGGCATGCATTCTGGGGGTGGAAAAGGCAAAGCAAACTGCAGATAGGACAATATGTGAGATACAAAGTGTGTTGGAAGTTGAGGTTAAAGGCCAGGCAAAGCAGGGGCTCTTTGGAACAGGTGCTTCTTAGGTGCTCTCATCACTCCCATCCCTTTCATATGGACATCTTTTTTACTAAATTAACTGTGAATAATTACAAATAAATAATAACTTTCTTCATTCCATCACCAGTAGTGGTAATACTTCTGTTTTAATAATGGTTCTGTTTCTATATAGCCAGATACAGTACAACATAAGGTCAGAGGGCCTGCAATTTCTGCAAAAATAGCCTGAACATCTCTAACTTGAATTTTTGAAATCTAAAATGCTCCAAGATTTAAAACTGTAGGCTGACATAACACATAAGTGGAAAATTTCATGTGATTTGGTCACATGCAAAATGTGCAAAATTATTTTAAAATATTGCATAAAGCTATCTTCAAGATATATATATATATATATATATATATATATATATGACATATATGAACTCAGCCATAAAAAAGAACAAAATTATGTCATTCATGGGAAAATGGATGGAACTGGAGAACATTATGCTAAGTGAGATTACTCAGTCATAAAAATAAAAAATTGCAATGCACCAATAAAAAATTTAAAAAACTAAAAATTCAGATGCTATCCCCCAATATGAAGAAGGTAGGGAGAAAAAGCATCATAGGAGAAACGCTAGATGAAGAAGGAGAAACCATAGTGAGGAGATAGAAAGGGAATAGGCAGATAGGGAAAAGGCCTTGGTAGAAAAAAGTTAATTTCCTGAGTTTCCTGAGGGGCGACAAATGCCTGAAATTCCAAAGGCTCAGGAGATAAGAAGGCCAGAGCTTCACAAAGCCATCCTGAGTTTCCTAATCAACAAACCCACCCAGCAAGTCTGGCATTCCTGAAAGGAGACCCTTCAAAGGACTTGCAAATGTCCTATGCAAATTCTCCTTGGAGTCACCCTAACCACAAAGGAACTTGCAAGCGGTCAGGCATTGGCCAGTCAGATGGCAAAAGTGGGGACTTCCCGCTCTGGACCCCCTCCCCTTCTGGGGAGCTGTTCTCTCTCTCGCAGGTCATGTTGGCACTGAGAGAAGGCAGAGTGCATCTGAGGGCACCTGGCTCGGGAGACTCTCGAGTAGTGACCTGAAGGCCTCTGCTGGACATCATGGCTGGCCAGGCCCCTAGGGGTGACCTGTACCTCTTTTCTGGCAGATCCTGTGGACTCTGGGAGAAAGTAGTTTGCAACTGATGGGCACTTGGCTCGGGCGACACTTGGGTAGTGACCCTGAAGGCAGCTACTGGACCCCGGAGTTCCGACCGCCCCTATGCGGTGTTCGGCCACTTTTCTCTATTCCCTTCTGGCAGATCGTGCGGACTCCGGAAGAAAGCAGCCTGCACCGGAAGGCAATTCCGCTTGGGCTACTCTCAAGTATTGTCCTGAAGGCAGCTGCTGGACCCAGAGTTCCAGCCCCTTTGGGGGTGTTCAGCCACCCTTGCCCCATTCCCTGCTGCTTCCAATAAACCTTTTACTCCCCTTCCTGAGGTCTGCGGGTGTCATTCTTCGCTCTCCGTAGACAAGAACTCGCCGGGGTTTTCTCACAAGAAACCCCCCGTTTCAATAGTTAAGTAAATGTGGTGCCCTAACTGAAGGGGATGAAAGGGGGAAAGAGGGAAATTCCCTAATGTACATAATGTGCATTCACAGACATCAAAGTCGATCACCAAGCCAAACATGAGAAGGAGGGAGGGGTGAGGTAATGGGGTGAGAATTGGGGAAGGGCTAAATGAGTGATGTGTGCATGTATGCCTCTACCATTTTGTACTCATGAAGATGTACGGCTACAATGTGCCAATACTGAATAAAAACAGAAAAATGTTTAAAAATGAATTTGTGCTTAATTCTCGCCCTCAGATTATCTCATTACGTATACACACACGTATTCTAAAATATAAAAATAAGTCTAAAGTCTACTTCTAGTCTCAAATATGTTCAATAAAGGCTAAACTCAGCCAATATTAAAGAGACTGATCTAAGCCCCAAATACAAAGAGCTCACTGGGCATGTTTCTACCCATCAGCTTACACTTAGAAAAGTATAAATGCACATGGTATGCGCATGGAAATTCATGACATTGACCAAACCCACTGCCTGGCTCTCCAGTAAGGTCACTCCATGGAACCCTGAATGCTATTACCCTCCCAGCTGTCCCTCCTGAGATCTGAGAATCAACTGCAGTACAACCTTTGCTTGGATATTTTCTTTATAAATACAAGACTGTTTTGTAAAGAATTTAGTGGCTATTTATTCGTGTGTGTGTGTGTGTGTGTGTGTGTGTGTGTGTGTGTGTGCATGCCTGCCCTGAGTATTGAACCCAGGGACTTTCTACCTCCAAGCTACATCTCCAGCCCTATTTTATATTTGGGAACAGAGTCTTACTGTTACTAAGACTGGTTTTTAACCTGTGATTCTCCTCTCTTGGCCTCCCAAATACTGGGATTTCAGGTGTGTTCCACTACATATGACCTTTTGTGACCTTTTAGATGACAGTTACCAGCATTTAAAGCATGGGAGGCAATTGTCTAGAATAAAACATAGTTATCACTTCGGGCATCTCAGATGACTTTGAGAGTTCCTTATTTTCCTTGAAAACCAGCCCTCAAGCCATAGAAAATGTCTTCCAAAATACATCTTCCCATGGTATATAGCATAACAAAATTTAGAGTTATATACAAAATGATTTAGACCAATTCATTAAGGCTTTAAAACAGTGAGAAATCAGAAAAAGTTCAGTGCACAAACCTCCCAACTGGGCAGTGAGTGTAGGAGATGTTATCTCATCTCATTCCTTTCATCTATATTTGGTAACTAGATTCCATTCAGGCTGCATGGCTTTTGGTTCCCCACTCATCCTTCCTGCTCATATCTCATACATTTTACATCTATTCTAGGACATCAAATTTTGAGAGAAAATTCACTCCTTCTTCCAGGAACATTCTCATTGTGGTTTAAAATAAATGTTATACATATGTTTAGGGGCTGTGAATGGAACCTATGTTCATATTTTTAATTTTTATATCCCCTCAAAGGCCACTGTAATTTAATACTGTGGTCAAAATGAGTTGGAACAATTGGCTTCTTACTGCACCTCCTTTATTATCGGCTCTATTTTAAAAATATTTTTATCGGTGCATCATAGCTATTCATCATAAAGTGATTCAAATTGAAACATTCATACATGTGCATATAATTTCCTATAGCATCCCATTTTTCACTAAATACTCCCTACTCACTATGCGTGGTGACATATGCCTTTAATGCCAGTACTTGGAAGTCTGAAACAGGAAGATCACAAGTTCAAGGGTAGCCTCAGCAACATGGTGAGATTCTCCAAAACTTAAAAAAAAAAAAAAAAAAAAAAAAAAACCTGGGGATATAGCTCAGAAATAAAATGTCTTGGGTTCAATCCTCAGTGACAAAAAATAAAGTAATAAGTTAAATAAAAATATTCCTCACTTTCATGAATATATAAATGCATATCCTTAAAAGAAAATAAGACACTCTTTATCTCTATCAATATATCTTTAATTGCAGTCATGTTTTGTCCATCATTAAAAGCCTCAAAATTCACTCAAAGGACTGACTTTATTTTGCAAGATGCTTTTGATCAGCTGGACACAGGCTCACCATTTGATCCAAACCAATGACCCAACTCTCAAGTGCTCCATCTATTAGACCTGCATAATCATCCAGCTTAGCTGTGCATTGTCCATTTTAATTATGGGTGTGCTACACCCATTAGAGAAAGTTTATGAGCCAGAGACTGAACTTATTTTTGCATGTACCAATCCTATAAATGGAGCTTTAGCACCTCCAAAAGAGTAAGAATAATAATAAAATAACAATAATAATAATGAGGGCTTTGTCTCCTTGAAGATCGACCTCCTGCTAGGTGCCCTTTTTCTGTTTGAATTTCTTGCTAATTCAAAACCATTAAAACAGATCCTCTTAAAGACTGTTCTGTCAAACACAAAAAAGAGAGATATATAGAGTGTGGGATTTAATTATCACTGCTCTATATCTCCAAATGTGAGTTTTTCTGAGTAATAATTGCCCAAGTTTGTCTTCAAAAGGCATTTTAATAGTGCTAATACTAGTAAATATTGCTCATTTTGATACTGATGTGCTGTTTTAATGGTTCCCATGGTTTCTAAAAGTCATTGCTTATCGTTTTACTGTAGAAAGAATCTTACTTTAATTATGTCATAATTGTTTGGAAGCCATAGAATCTTAATTAATGCCAATGGCTTCAAGGCACAAACCAAATGTAGAGTTTATATTCATGTTTGTTTCTTCATCTCTTCTTGCCGGAGAAGAGGCCCCCCCATGAGCTTTTTCAAACGACGCATTGGAGATGTTTTAAAAAGATCATGATGATGTCATTCCCTTATTTTTCTAAGTCAGATTTTCTCAGCTTCACTTCAGACTTTAAAGGTTAATATGGAATCAACATTCAGTCTTCACAGGGAAATCTTTATCTTAAAAATACAGTTGTTACTCTTCTGGTAAAAGCAGAAGCCTCCGATTGCTCCTTAGGGTGAATGGGACCAACACTGAACCCCTTTCCTTGGAATCCTATGATTGCCTCTAGCCGGCTGCATTTCCTACTTTACCAGCAAACACATCACCAACTCCTTCTATGGATTATTTTCTATAAACACATTTTCTCAATCTTTTCTCTCTCTCTAGACTTTCTTCTGCCATATCACAGGAAGCACAGATAATAATACTCCACTTTTTTTTGTTCCCAAACTCACAGATTAACTTTATTAGCATGGACAGATCTTTTATCTTTTAAAATGACTTCCTCAAAAATATTTTTTAAAAGCTTTTGATTTCTCATGGTGTTATACATGAGAAAACTTGATGCAACATTTGATGCAAACATTTCTCTCTTTTTGTTTTTTACACAGTTACCATCTTTAGTGAAAGCCCGTGGACTTTCTACTTAGGCCTGAGCAATAATTTTTAATTTTTTTTTATTGGTGCATTGTAGTCAGAATTCATAGATATACCAAGAAAATACATCACTGTTTGGCACCAAACAATGAGCATGTAAATTGACTCTCCCATAAGCATACGGCTAGAAGTGGGTGAGAATGAGGTGTGTGTGTGTGTGTGTGTGTGTGTGTGTGTGTGTGTGTGTGTATGTGTACAATCTATTCAATATATATTGAATAGAAAGATGATTTTTATGCACAGAAAGTTCTGTTACATTTCCTAGGGTTCCACAACTAGTTAGTAGAGAGGATATAAATAGACCACAGGCTTTCTGACTCAAAACGCTAAAATTTTCCCCTGTAATTTTCACAAATATCACATCAGTCACTTCCATTTAGCTATTCCAGATATCTGATTGTCTTAGTCATATCCATTGAAAATTTAACATCTCATTTTCTCTTAAGTTTCAATCTCCTATACAAACTATGATTCAAATAACAATAATTTACAAACAATTTTAAGTTTTGACTGAAAAAGAGAGCCTTTGTGCTCGGAGCCGTGGGAGATAAAACAGAAAAGGAATCTGGGAGGAGAGAAAATAAAGTGGGCAGCACAAACTCTGTCTCTTCCTCAGTTCCAGGACCTGGTGCCCGAGTATCACCAAGGAAATTACTGATTTCCAACATGAAATGAACAGTCCTATGGTGTTCAAGATAAGAAATGTTGATTAAGTGTGGCAGAAAAGAGCAATATCTGGCTAACAATATAGAAAAATAGTACAATGTGATGGTTTTGTAAGTGGAAGGAGCTATCCCCAATATCCCAGACATATCTCTGTCGGCTATGGTAGTCATGACTGGGATAAGGCCACCTCAATGCTCTTCATTGTTTGGTGAGGCGGGGTAAAAAGGAAGAAAGAATGTGGCAGATGCCAAAAGGTTCAGTGGCAGATTGAGAAGGCCAGTTGAAGTACCATGAGGAAAACTGCAAATCTAACACAAGAAACAATTGTAGGGGTTGGAGTTGGAAAAAATTCTGGTACACGTATTCTGACAATTACCTCCTATGCACTGATTTAGAGACTTGAACAGTTTGCATTAAACCCTATTACTAATGCCTCCCCCATCAAAGGGACTGACAAATGTTACTAGAAAAAGTAGGTGAAGCGACAGAGGCAGGCAAGGTTTTCTTCCTAGTGCCTGCATTTCCCTTTGTAGCTGTTACTATAGAAAGTCTCTCTACCTCCATGTGCCTCTGGAGACTGTGATGGCCTAACTAGTTTGTGGGTGGACAGTAGTGTCAGAACAATGGAGTCTCCTAAACTTCTAACAGTCCTTTTGTCATTATGCCCCAGGCCTCAACCACTGTATTTGCAATCTCAGAACATTTCACATAAGATGAATTTTTAAAACAGAAAGACTTACAAATATAATTGCTATAATCAAAGTAAGTTACTGTCTAGGTCCACTATTGAAAATTGCTAGTACGTAAGACTGCCTTTGAAACAAAGTAGTGTTTGAATCAACTTTGGGGAGCAGGTACATGAGAATTATTATGAGCACATTTCTGGACTTTTATCTTTCCTCCTGTTTACCATCCATTATCTGCCTTTGTTCTGGTTCATGCTAGTCTTTTTATAATCCTTTTTTAAAAATACAAAATCAATACAACTTTAATTACAAAAAGCCCATGGTGCCTCTTGAAAAACAGGACAAACAAAAAAGGACATTTTCAAAGGGGCTAGTGATCTAAGAAGCGTGACCTCAGGCCATCCTATTTCTAAGGGGTGAAGTTGTTGATCTGTTGGTCCCATTATAATGATTTACACATCCCTATCTGGCACCTTTTGTTCTCCAGCAGGCTTTGTGTATGGTAAATGGAGAATTGCATACCAACCAGGGGTTTGACATTTACAATGCTTTGTAGCATAAGATAGAGTCACATCTGGGCAAACATTGTCCCTGGTGGTTAGCGGCTCATATCATCTGTGCGTAGTCTTGCTGCCAAAATGATGAGCACTCATTAGAAATGTCCCATTTACTCCCAGAGCCAAATAAAAGCACAAACTAATCTAAAACGAACATTCACAGGGTGTGTATATGTGTGTGTTCAATTTGTGTGCTGGCTTCTTCCAGGGGCATACAGCAGCTTGTTTTCCCTTTGAATATTGTTTATATCAATGGCCTGAATCAATGTGAGCATAATGGTGTAGGAAACCTAATTCTTGATCATGTGCCTCAGTCTGAGCCAAGAAACATTACACAAAGTAGCCAGATGAAACCCTTTGGCTGATATTTAATGTGGAGATGCTGTTGAAAAGTTAGCTACTTGACACAGATTAAGGTTTATGAAGACCCCTGAAGATATATTTTTTTTCTGGAAAATAAAGAGTAAGTAAGCTTTTCCTGAGCAACGGCATGTTGTGTTTATTTGTTTGTATATTTTATACCTATTGTAAATCAAGTACCCAATTATAAATTCACCTTTGAGTTGACTAACAGAAAGGTAAGATGTATAATAATATACTCAATACATTGTAGAGGAATTCTCAGCAAACAGTTATAACATTTATATATATATATATTAATCTCACCCTTGAATTAATCTTATTTTCTACCATGATTTTCCCTCTTTATAATTTTTCATATTTATGAGATGATCTTCCAGAGTTGTAATTTCTAGTCACTTCAGTTCTTTTTTCAGAGTAAGCTGGATGTAAATGCTATACGTGAAACAAAGTGAAACAAAACAAAATGAGGCAAAACTTGTTTCTGACCTCAAGGAGCCCATACATTACTTGTGGAGACTATATAAATTGAAAGAAAGATAAAGCTATAAGGAGGGCTGTATTAAGTGCCAATACATTTTAGACATTTAAAGCAATAGTACCTGAGAAAATGGGAGATTAATCAGGGTTGTAGGACTCAGGGGAAATTAACAATTGGAATGGAATTATCTTCTAAATACTGGGTGTTCAGATAGTTTTATGAAACTAAGTGGGACATGGAAACCTAGACATGAAAGAAGATATTACAGAAACGAGTATAGTAGTGTGTACTAGATTGGTACGCAAATAAAGTTAAACATCTTGAATATTCAAGTTATGTGAGAATGACATTCAAGTTATGTCAATCTCACATAACTGTGCTTTCAACATTATTTTTTCCTCCAAAATTTAGGTTGAAACTTAATCCTCAAAGCAATAGTTTTGGGAAGTGTGGACTCTGAGAGGTAATTGATCATGATGCCTTTCTCTTCATAGACGGGATCAGGTGTCTTTACGAAAGGGCTTTCCCTTTTGTCTTTTTGCAGTCTGACCTTTGAAGACACAACTTGTCACCCCTCCAGGAGATGCCACCCTTAAAAAGAGATTAGAAGCTCTCCAGACTATGGGACCCACTGCTGGATTGATTTTGGATTTCTCTGCCTACAGAACTGTAGATTTCTCTTCTTTATAAGTGAGTCATTCTGGGTCTTCACTCAGCTTCTTTTTGGTCTTATTTTAGACATGTTTACCACATTTATTTTTGTTTTCTTAGTTCATCACAGATTAGAAGCTGCAGGAACTTTGACAACAGGAAGTGAAAGCCAAAGGAAATTGGCCATGAGAAAGGAAAAATATTGATACAGACTTCAGAGTTTAGTGGTGCAAAGCTCTACCTGTGGGGCAAATGCACTTACCCCACAATCTAGCAGCCCTGAAAGCATTAACATCCTTTAAATGGTAATGCCTGGTCTTACAAGAAATGTGAAAAGAAAGGTTTTTGGTCTTTATGTAATTAGTCTGCAGCTGTTAATCATAAACCATGCTTTTTATAAAAAAGAATACCCAAAGCATAAGAATTAACGATTGGAATTAATTTGGTGGTAACCTTGACAAAGCTAGCTTGTGTTGGGTTTGTAGATACCTACATGCTCAGAGTGTCATAAGTGTATATTTGTATTGGAGATGGAAAGGCAGGAATATAAACAATGTTTTGGAAAGTTTTGCTTCAAATAAAGAAGAAAAATGTAGATAGCAGCTGAAGTAAAATGTGGACATACTCTTTATTGTTATTGTTTTGTTTTCTTCTATGATTATAATGTTTCTTGAGGCTAATGGAGATGATACAGTAGGAAGAAAAAATAATAGTATGAAAATGAACCCTTTGTTTTTGGGGGGAACTAGGGATTGAATCCAGAGGCTATCTAGGCACACTTTCAGTCCCTCTTAAAACAAATGTGCATATCTATATCTACCTATCTAGATAGATAGATAGATAGATAGATTTTTTTTTTTTTGGGAGGGGAGTATTTTAGCCCAGGGGCATTCTACATTTGAGTTAAAACCCCAGGCCTATATTTTTTTAAAAAACAGTCTCAGTAAGTTGCTGAGGGCCTTCCTTAGTAAGTTACTAAGGATGGCCTGGAATCTGTGATTCTGATGTCTCAGCCTCTCAAGTACTGAGATTATAGGCATGTGCCACCATGCTAAGCTGATAAAGCACATTTCAAAGCTATGGATACATGTTGGCATGGTCTATCTGAGTTAGACATCTACAGATCAATTTGCCATCCCATACAAAGTTTTCTCATCTCCAGCGGACTTCTCTTCTGTATCAGAGACATCAGAGAAGTCATATAAAGGGAATATGGATGGTAATTGAACTCTACACACCTTGGCATTCCAGTTTACCTGGATTGATCCAGTTAACTTTATTGGTACCAAAATGTAAATTTAAAATGTAATTTTGAGAAAGGAGAAAAAAAATTAAAGAAATAGAGGAAGCTAGAATGAGAACACCAAGGGGATTAATGGGCTCCTTTTCTCCTGTTTGGTAAATGCAGTTTTAAATTCTACTTATACCAAACAGAATAAAATTAAACCTGTTTGTCAGTACAAAAATGCATCCCTAGTATTACAAAAGATGGGCACCCTATTAATATACAGGAATAAGGAGTTAAGAGAGAAAAAAGTGAAAACAGAATGGGAAAAGTATATCACTCGGGGAAGAAGGCAGCAGGGAAAAAAGTAGAAAGAGAAAATTTTAAAAATAGTGACAGAAGAGAAAGGGTGAATAGTCAAGAGGGAAAAGAAAGGTTTTCATCAGTAAATGGTTATCATTCTTTTGTCTAAACAAATGCTAATCAGAGTGGCAATATGTTCTTGGATTAAAATTCAGTAGCATCTCAGCCTCAGAGAGCAATGCAGTGTTTGGGTCTGGTGTCTCGCTCCCTAGATATCATCACTGCACAAAATAAAGACAAATGAATAATGTTGGTATTTTTTAATGGAGGTTGCTTTTGAGTTTGGCTCAGAGACAATGGCCTGTGGTTGTATCTGATTATAACTCATCTCCATGGGGGCAGAGAGAGCTGTTGTAAATGTCTGAGAAATTATGAGCTTCTTTAGAAAGATGAACTCTGTGATTATAATGACACTTGGCATTTGCACATTTTATAGCCTTTCTCATCTGAAAATCATGAAGCTATGTTTATATTATAACCAGATTCTTATGTGTCGCTTTGGGGTTTATACTAATAAGATCGCTTTTCCCTTTTTCTTTTTTTTTTGTTGTTTATTTATTTATTTTTTTTAAGAGTAGGCAGTGTTTTGGAATATTGTCATCAGGATAACTAAAAAGCCTATTGGAAAAAGTAGTCTCATATTTTTATGAAATGTATGAGGCCAAAGCTCATGAGGCAAGTTAAAGTAGCAGTGTACATCATGATTTTGATAGCTCATAAGAGAGCCCAGACTATTTTGAAAGAACATCTAAATGTGAGTCCAAACATTGTCCCATTTCCTGAAAGTAGAGCCATCCCTAATTCCAAGCAGAGTTCAGTATGGCATGACTTAAAAAAAAAAAAAACAGTGAGATGCTTTGTATTCTAAAAATATTCTTTCCTAAGGATTCATTCTTTGCTCATTCAGTCAAGATAAGCCCCTGAAGGTTCCTGTCCATGTGTGTTGGTAATTTAAACTTTCTCCATCCATTAAGAAAGAATGATTTCAACTATAGAATTTGCTTCAGACACTTTAAAGGAAGTTGAGAACATAATGGATACTAAACAGATTTCAAATTTATGTGTGTGTTTATGATAGTAGGAAGATGAATGTCCACAATTTGTTTGAGGGAAGGCGGGTGCCAAAAATAACTTGGAAGGGCTCAGAATACAGAGAATGAGGTGAAGCAAAGAAGAAATAGAAGGATACTGAAGACAGCTCTGACCACATACTGCTAAGTCAAATGCAATGATAATTTTGTTACATTTCTTTATATAATTTTCACTGAGAAGACTAAAAATAATAATATAAAGTTTAAGCATACATAGGTTAAACATCTAAAAACCAAAATGGTCAAAATCTGAAACTCATTGAGTACTTATGTGACAGTGCTAGTGGAAAATTCCACATCTGACCTCATGTGAGATGTTGCAGTTTGAATGTAGGTATACTCAACTGGGTGTGTTGATACATACCTATAATCCTAATACTTGGGAGGCTAAGATAGGAGTATCATAGTTTCTAGTTTTTTAGTGAATGCCTGTTTAAAAAATAATAAAACATTGGGTTACCTGGGCATGGTGGCGTATGCTTGTAATCCCAGTACTTGGGATTCTGAGACAGGATGATCGGGGTTGTGGCCAGCCTTAGCTACTTAGTGAGACCTTCGGCAATTTAGGGAGACTCTGTTTCAAAATAAAGAATAAAAAAAATCTGGCTGGGGATGTAGCTTGGAGGTAGAATCCCATTGGGGTCAGTCCCTACAGTCCCTAGCACCACACACACACACACACACACACACACACACACACACACACAATGGGCTACTCAGAGACAGAATGCTGCTGGGTCCGATCTCTAGTACTACAAAAGAGAAAAAAGAAGTGCACTAAAATATTGCATAAACTACTTCAGGGTATGTGTATGTTTATGAAGCAGAAATCTATTTTATTTTTAGGCTTAAGTCCGTTTCCCAAGATAATCTCATTGTGTATATACAAATATTATAAAGTCAAAAATCCAAAATTGATACTTCTGGTTCTAGGAATTTCACACAGGATACTCAACTTGTATGGTGTAATATAATGCTGAGGTAGAAACTTCAGTCTCTACTTGCCCAGATCTTTGTTTTCAAATTACTCTCCTCCATTCACTGGCTTTTTACACTTTTGCCAGTGGTGTCAGAATCTTTCCCTATGAACCTAAGACCCAATTCTGCCAGATAAAACACAGGACACCAGGCTAAACATGAATATATATGTGAGTGAGTGTGTGTGTGTGTGTGTATGTGTGCATGTATTAGTATACCTATGATCCATACAATATTTGAGACACATATAAAAATATTGTTTTTATATGAAATTCATAACTAATCAATCAGCTCTATCTTTTAATTGCTAAATCTGGCAAGCCTACAGGAGCTGCATCCCAATAAAATAAATCAGACCGCAGAACTGATCTGTCCACAGGTTACACATTCACCTTTGAGCTATATTTTGTCTAGTACTCTGTGGATGGTTTCTAATCTGCATATGCCAGTCTCTAAACATCAGAGATGCCTCTTTCTTCTACTGAATCTCCCAGGGCTACTTTCTATGACACTGAGGCTCTTGGTTTATCCATTGGGAAACTACTGAACTCCTAATTCTTTGCTTATTGGACTGGTCCTGTGCAGTCACCATTTAAATAAAACTAGAGCATACAAATTGAGTAGAAAAGATTGTGACCCTCCTGAGGTCTTTGTTTGCTTCCTCAGATATTTGAAGATGAAACAGGGGTTTCTTGAGAGAAACCCCAGTGAGTTCTTGTCTACAGTGAGGTAAGAATGACACCCGCAGACCTCAGGAAGGGGAGTAAAAGGTTTATTGGAAGCAGCAGGGAATGGGGCAAGGGTGGCTGAACACCCCCAAAGGGGCTGGAACTCTTGGCCCAGCAGCTGCCTTCAGGACAATACTTGAGAGTAGCCCAAGCCGAATTGCCTTCAGGTGCAGGCTGCTTTCTTCCGGAGTCCACACGATCTGCTAGAAGGGAATAGAGAAAAGTGGCCGAACACCGCATAGGGGCGGTCGGAACTCCGGGGTCCAGTAGCTGCCTTCAGGGTCACTACCCGAGTGTCGCCCGAGCCAAGTGCCCATCAGTTGCAAACTACTTTCTCCCAGAGTCCACAGGATCTGCCAGAAAAGAGGTACAGGTCACCCCTAGGGGCCTGGCCAGCCATGATGTCCAGCAGAGGCCTTCAGGTCACTACTCGAGAGTCTCCCGAGCCAGGTGCCCTCAGATGTACTCTGCCTTCTCTCAGGGCCAACACGACCTGCGAGAAAGAGAGAACAGCTCCCCAAAAGGGGAGGGGGTCCCGAGCGGGAAAGTCCCCCTTTTGCCATCCGACTGGCCAATGCCTGACCGCTTGCAAGTTCGTTTTTAGTTAGGGTGACTTTTGGGATTCCAAGGAGAATTTGCATAGGGCATTTGCAAGTTCTTTGAAGGGTCTCCTTTCAGGAATGCCAGACTTGCTGGGTGGGTTTGTTGATTAGGAAACTCAGGATGGCTTTGTGAAGCTCTGGCCTTCTTATCTCCTGAGCCTTTGGAATTTCAGGCATTTGTTGCCCCTCAGGAAACTCAGGAAATTAACTTTTTTCTACCAAGACCTTTCCCTATCTGCCTATTTCCTTTCTACCTCCTCAAAGACAACCACTTTAACTCACAAGGGTGTTATACCCAAAAACCTGTTTGCAAATTTTAAGAAGATACAAAATGCAATGTAAGATTCAATGAGTGTTACCCTAATGTGAAATAAATATTGATCAAATCATGTAGTTGAGAAGAAAGTTGAAACAAAACTTTGATATATGGTTTCTAACTTTTTGTACAATTTAGCTCTCTAAACTCTAGAACCCTGAAAGCTGTGTTGTCTTTCTTAATCTTTCAGCCTTTATCTCCCCTTGAGCATGACCCAGTTTACCTTGTCACAGGGTAAAGCTAGGTTTTGGCAATCAGCAAATGGCTGTTATTCTAAATTTGCTCTAGCAGCTGCATTTCAGGCACCTGTTCAGCTAGCAGGTTCCTGGTCAAGTTCAAAAAAGGAGCCATACCTTCATTTGTGGGATGCTGTGTTGAAGTCTGACTTCAGAGGCCTGGCTTTGTGCAGCCTCCCGGGATTTAGCTGGGCTTGAATCGCCTGTGACCTCTGTGCCCTTACAACATCACAGAAAACACCATCACGGTGCCCACTAATTGGTCACCTTGATGTCAGTCACAGCAAGGAGATCAAGGACAGAGCGGGTCCTGGAAAGTGAACTACACACACTCTCAGAGGTGGTCTCTACAGGTCAGGCTAGCCTCCTGCTGAGAGCACAGTGTGAGGGAACCTTACCCCAGGACTACTTGAAACATGGCTGTGCTGCACACGAACAAAGGACAGGTGGCCCCATGAATGACCCTTTCCTGGCCACCCACAAAGTCCAAATTGTCAGCCTTTCACACTTATTATGCTTCCATTATCTGATAAAACACTAACTCCTCTGCTCTGAATCTAACACATACAAAGCAGGCTCTTGAAATTAGTTTCTGCTTATTGGGTTTTAAAATTATTATGATTATATTATTTTTATTTTTAAGACTGAAAATTAGTCATGGATTGCTGGAGTGTTACATGCAAGGTACATTTGAGAAGCTCACTGTAATAGCAATCACAAGTTTCTTTAGAATCCAAAAGAATGTGCATTTTGTGAATAACTTATATAAGAGTAGGAAGAATATAAAGAAACATGGGAAATAAAGTGAATACATCTTATGGTAATTTCCTTTGGATTGAAAACATTTATGAATTATCATTCTCATCCTTTGGAACCAGGCATTTTAAGTGGCAAGAATGATAAAAATTAAGTAGAAACTTTAAATTTCTAATCAAAAAGGAAGGATGAAGGGAAGGGAGAGGAAGGAAGGAAGAGAAAAACATCCTAGAAGGTGGGATTTATTTTAAAAAAGCTTTATTTTTCTAGGCATAGTGGCATATGCCTACGATCCCAGTACTTGGGAGCCACAGGTTCAGGGCCTGACTCAGAAACTTAGAAAGACCTTTGGTAATGTAATGAGACCTTATTTAAAAAAATAAATAAATAAATAAATAAAAAGAGCTGAGGTTTAGTTCAGAAGTAGAATGTGCCAGGGTTCAAAGTGCTTTATTTTGTGGTTGAATTTAGATAACATGAGATATTTCCTGAAGTGTACTACTTATCCTCTGTTCCAATGTCAGTCCCAGTAGTCTCTAGAAGGATTTTTTTTTTTTTTTTTGGTCTGTCTTTAATAGATGAATGGTGCTGCTACAGAAGTCAGAAAAAAATATTAGAACAAAGGATACACCTTGGTTAATTAATAATCTAGATACTACAGTTATGAAAACATTCCTGAAACTTCTTCAGATAGAATCCACTAAAAACAGCAAGTGCCAACATCTTGGCTGCCCTGTCAAATGAAGAAGGATGTGTGAATTTCATAAACAGTCATATGAATGTTCAAAGGGCCTCTATTTGGTTGTAAGACAAGAGCACTTAAATATCTTTTCAGTACTTTAATGAAGAGAAAACATTTTTGGGCTAACTTTGGTATGTTTGATTTCTGCTCAGCATATTCCATATTCTAGAAATGAATGAGAATGAGGCCAAGGGGCAGAGTAGCCCCTAGGTAAATAGGTGACAGAAATAAATAGGGGACAGAAAACCCAGCTTCTCAGATGACAATGGCAGAGTGAAGAAGCCACTGATCCGCAGGAGAAATTGAGGCACCATGCACATATATTACTGGTTCATAAGATAATGTGTAACACAGTCCTCATAAAGAAAGTAGTAAATTATTATTTTTTTTTTGGAAGAGGCTAGAGTTGTTCTTGCTTCCTAAAATTTTCTTTAAAACAATATATTTCTGTTTATTTTTCTATGTTCTGTTTTGTAGCCTTAGGAAGTATTTCAAAGATATCTGAATGAATAAAATAAGAGTAAATGCCCTATATGGTGTGATGCTGCATGCATTACATATAAAACTGTGGGCATAGCCAGCCATGGTGGCACAAGTTTATAATCCCCATGCTTGGGAGGCAGAGACAGGAGGATGGCACAGGTTTGAAGCCAGACTCAGCTACTTAGTGAGGCTCTCAGCAATTTAATCAGACCCTGTTTCCAAATAAAATATAAAATAGGTAGGGAGCATAGCCTGGAGGTAGAAAAAAGCCCCGTATATATATATATTTTTTTAAATAAGTCAGGCATGGTGGCACATGCTTATAATTCCAGTTCTTGGGAGGCTGAGACAGGAAGATTGCAGCTTCCAGGACAGCCTCAGCAAGTAGTGAGAGACCATCATCAACCTGATGTAGGATAGAAGAAATAAGTAGGTAGAAAGGAGACAAGACAGGAAGGAAAATTAAAATAAAATTTTTATTTAAGAACCTGGAGCTGAAGTGCTTCAGTATCTAATCCACAAACCAGTTCTCTTTCCTAGGCCTGACTCTCCCAAATTTCCTGGGCAACCTGTAGATCCTAGAGTTATCTACAATATTTTCAAGAAACCTATACTTTAGGATATTCTAGCTTATCTGTCAATCAGCTAATGAGGACCCCAGTCAGCCTGAAGACCCTGAGGCTGACAAGACCACCAGACCAACTGGAAGCGCCTGGGGACGATGGACTGAGATCATCTACCCTAAGCCTGCCAGACCACCTCCCCATCATAAGCCACCTTGGGACTACCGGACTGAGCACATCCTTGCATACCTTCTCTAGCCCACCCCTCACGGAAGTCCCCTATAAGAAGAGAACCCTGAACTCCCCAAAATGCCTTCCTCATCTTGAGGTGACCCGCATTCTCTCTTGAATAAATCTCTGTCCATTGTCTCTAACTGGCACGTGCTGAAATTCTTTCTGTTACGTTAGCCAAGAACCCTGCAGATCCTGAGTTCCTTAGCTGAGAGCTCACCCCAAAAAACCTAGCAAAACTTTTTTTTCAAAATAAAAGTAAAATAAGGCTGAAATTAGAGTTTACAGATGGAATGCCTCTGAGTTCAGTCCCCATCACCAAGAAAATGCATTTTTTCTTTTGAAACTTAGAAAAGAAACAAAAAAACAACAGCATAAAATACAGAGATTCACTTGTTTTTAGGTATCCGATTTTGTCATTGGTTTTAGAAGTTACTTAACTAATAATGAAGTAATACAACACTTCTTTCTTTACTGTAGATAATACCTCTGATGCACGGTCATCTTAACTACAATGTGAGACTACAATGCACCAATAAGTACATTAGAAAATAATAAAAATAAAGATATCTTTCAAAGAGGATTCTCTTCCATGGAAAACTTGAAGAAAACATGAACAAGCATAAGATTTGGGAGCTCAGTAAAGCAAAATAAAGAGAAACAATTTACTCACAGAGGAAGTAAGGAAAGAACTCAGTCAGTTATTGCTATTTCCAAGAATCTGCCTGAGTGAATGCATTGAATTTCCAGCTTCCTTCATCTTCTCCTTACTGTGGCCAATCATCAAAGTTCAGGGAGTTTCCCAGAAAAAAATAACTACACCACATGGCAGATATAGCCCTCAAAAAGTAGTGCACACTGTTCACGCATTTGTTGACTCAAAACTGTACCAAAGAGTCAGGGAAGGTTAACATTTTTCTCTGTATTACCTAAAAAAAAAAAGAAAGAGAAAAATACTTGGGTTAGGAGCAGGGAGACAGAGAATAAACCAAGAGACTCTCCCTAATCTCTGGCATGGAAGCGTCTACAAAGACAGCTAGTTTGCTGGGCTGACTTCCTTAACTAGTTTAACTAGAGTTTTAAGTACCATTCTAGCTCAGCCATTCTATGATAGCAGATTCATGAAGAGGCCTCGGAGAAAAGAATAAAGAGACACTTGAGAAATTGTTTTGTAGTATGACTCCATTAGATAAGGGACCTAGAGTTCCAACCTTAATAAAAGCTTAGGTAACTTCCTAGTGTTGTGGGAATGAAATGAAGGGGCCTGAGGGCTAAGTCCTTGTTTCTCATGCAAGAGGACTATTGAGGGTTCATCTTCTCAAATGTGAACTCCGCTGGGTAATCAGTCATCCCCATGGTAACCCAGCAACTTTTAATTGTCTTTAATTAAGGGGCCACCGAGGCAATCAGCTACATTTCTAGCACATTAATGAGAGAACAGGAGATGCAAAATGGCTGCCTGAGGTAGACGGAGCTCGTCTAAAGCAGGCATCCTGGCTGAGTTTCTAATGGTAAATGTGATAAAGAGAACATCCTTCAAATTCCTTCTCGAACTTTCAGTAGAAAAACAAAGAGCTTTCATTAATATCTGGGAGGGGAGAAATAAATGTAAGAAGAAGTGAAAGAACAAACAGAATTTTCTCTAGTATTTTTTTTTTTTCTTTTTGCGATACTAGGGATTGAATCCAGGGGCATTGTACCTTCAAGCTACACCCCCAACCCTATTTTTTTAGTCTTTTTATTTTTTGAAACACGATCTGACTCAGTTGCAAAGGGTTTTGCTAAGGAGCTGAGGCTGTGTGCAAACTGCAATCCTCCAGTTGTGAGTGCCACCATGCCTGGCGCCTGGCTTTAGTATATATATATATATATATATATATATATATATATATATATATATATATGTTCTGGGGGTGGAACGCAGAGGCTTTCTATCTCTGGGTTATACTCCCAGACCAATTTTGTATTTTACTTGGAAAAATGGTATCACTAAGTTGCTGACAGTCTCACTAAGTAGCTGAGGCTGACTTCGAACCTGTGTGATCCTCCTGTCTCAGCCTCCAAAGCGCGGGATTACAAGTGTGTGCCACCATGCTCGGCCCAGTATAATTTTTTAATATGAAAACAATTAAGGTAAAAGATAAAATGGTGAGTTACAGGTAGCTAAAAAGGACGACTCCTGACTTCAAAGAGAATCTGGTGTTGAATTTCAAAGTAAAACTGCAAATTCCTGACTCCTCAATTCATCTCAAAATTTGCCTCCTTTGAGCCAAGCATCGTGATGCACACTGGTAATTTCAGTACTTGGGAGGCTGAGATAGAAGGATCCCAGGTTTGTGGCCAGCCTCAGCTACTTAGGCCCTTTGCAATTTAGTGAGACCCTGTTCCAAAATAAAGAATGAAAAACATGGTTGGAGGTGTAGCTTGGTGTAAGAATATCCTTGTGTTCAGTCCCTAATACCACAGGGAGGAAAAAAAAACTGCCTCCTTCAAGTAGCTTTCAGTTGTACTGACAGTTCAGATTAATCATTTTCTTTATGTATGTACTGACCTCACATTTGTTTACCTAATTATGAATGGCTATATAGTGTCTGTGAGGGGTGCAGCTGACTCTTTGGGGGCAATTTAGGTGTCTTTATATACATTTCTATGCTTAGTCATCACCACATCCTGGTTATTTCTAATGTAGTGTACACTTGACACTTTTTCTTATTGAAAAAGTAGGCCCTGAGGTCCATCCCAGGTCCTGATTCCCAGAGTATCTGAGCTTAGCCTAGAGCCAGAATCAGTGCTCTCCCCACTATGACATGTTGAAAGAGAGATGCCAGCTGCATGCTTTCAGCCCTTCTGAACATATTAGACCCAGTTCTTTGCTAGACATTGTGAGTATAATTAGGAGAGAAAGAACAGGGAACACATGTCTGACTGACTAGGTACTGCAGGATAGAATAGTAGAATCCCTAAGGAGGTTTTTCTCTAGCCTTGCTTATATACTCCTTCTCACCAGTGATAACACTGGTTTGCATTAGGATCAAATATAAAGCACCTAATTCATTTAGACACTTTTGTTAATACTGATAGTAGTCAATTAATTCATAAAAACCCTAAGTAAGCCACTTTGCAAAGTTAGTTTCTATGACAGAGATAAAATTGTAAGGCAGGCTTTGTTTTCAAGGAGTTTACAATTGGGAGCTGAATTCCACACGAAAGAATGCCAATGAAGAAGAAGAATCCTATGACACAATTTTTACAATTGATAATTTAGACTTAGCTTTGATGATGTTTGCTGGCAATTTTTATATGCTGACTCTTCAGGCATTATCTCGTTTTATCTTCATGGCCGTTCAGGGATGTGGATATTATCATTCGCATTGCATGAGACAGAAATACAGCCAGGCATGATGGCGCACGCTTGTTATCCCAGCATTTGGGAGGTGGAGATTGGAGGGTTGTGGTTCCCAGACAGCCTCAGCTACTTAGGGAGACCCTTCACAACTCAGTGAAACTCTGTTTCATAAATAAAAAGACTAAAAGTGGTGCTGGCGGTGTAGTGGGAGATGCAATGCCTTTGTGTTCCATTCCCAGTACCGCAAAGGAGAAAGAAAGAAAGAAAGAAAGAAAGAAAGAAAGAAAGAAAGAAAGAAAGAAAGAAAGAAAGAAAGAAAGAAAGAAAGGAAGGAAATCAAATTTATCTTCCACCAAAATTCTCTAACAGTTTCATGTACCACGGCTCTAAGGCCAATTGGATGGAATTCCATGTCCCTCTTCCACACCCTTTCTGAATCCCTATCACTCAGTCCGCTTTTCCTACCATTCTTTGTCACTTACTGAGTTCTTAGTACATCTGTCTCTCCCATTAATTCCTGAAAAATACCAAGTTTATTCTCCCGATGGGCTCCTGTGCTTTCCAGATTCGCCCAAGTTTACACTTCAAGGCTTTCCTTCCTTAGCTTTCTGCTCAAATCAACCTCGATCAGGATGGCCTTTGTTAGTCTGACTCAATGAAAGTGAGTACTCCATCCTGGCAGCAAATTCCGTCATCTGCTTCTTTTTTTTCTCCATAAAACTTCCCATGTTAGCATATATCTGTTTTAACCCATTTGTTGTTTTCACTGAGGAGCAGGGGCTTTGTTTTATTCACTAATAGAGCCTCAGTATGTGGAGAAGAACTTCACACAAAAAGGAATCAATAAATATTTGAGATTGGGCACAGTGGCACTTGCCTGATCCTAGTACTCGAGAAGCTGAAACAGGATGATCACAGATCTGAGACCAGTCTTAGCAACTTAGGGAAAAACTGTCTCAAAATAAGAAGGACTGTAGGGGCATAGATCACAGGTAGAATGTCCCTGGGTTTAATCCCCAGTATCTAAATTAAAAAGGAAATAAACCAGGCATGGTGGCACACACTTGTAATCTCAGTACTTGGTGGCTGAGACAAGAAGATCACAGGTTAGAAGCCAGCCTCTACATCTTAGTTAGGCTGTATGTAACTTCATGAAACACTGTTTCAGAATAAAATAATAGAATAGGGCTGGCTAGCTTAGAGGTAGAATACATGAGGTCTCTCCTAAGTAACACACACACACACACACACACACACACACACACACACACACACACACACTGTAAATAGATAAATATTTGAGGAGTCATATGGATAAAGTGACCAAGGTTTGTAATTGCTTAAGACTTTAGTACCAACCCAATGGTGAAAATGGGACAGAAGCTTTATTCTATTGGTCTGAATCATATTTAAGGAAGAAGGAAAATCTTGGAGTGTACACAGTGAAAGCAAAGCTTGCCATAAGAAAACTTAAAGACTGAGGGCTTTTTTTTTTTTCTCTTAACTGGAATTGTGACATATAAAAGAAGATATAATTGCATTGAAAATGGACACACTTTTTTATTGATACTGGGAATTGTTTTTATTGGTACAGGGGCATTCTACCTTTAAAGTAAACCACAGCTATTTTTAAGATTTTTGTTTTGAAACAGGTTCTTACTGCATTGCTGAGGCCCTAAGTTGGTGATCTGGCCTCAAACCTGTGATCCTCCTGTCTCAACCTCCCAAGTACTGAGATTACAGACATGCACCACTACTGCACCCTGCTTACCTTTTTAATACTATTAATCTGTATATACATAATGAATTAATCTACATTCTATATGTGCCTTGTGCCCAGTATTTCAGGGTTCTGTTTCCTATTTGCAGAGATAAGTAGATATGTGACTGATATATAGATACATAAATAGATGGGCAAACCATTCCAAAGGTACTATTGTTGGTTTTCTCATCACCAAATCCAAACACTTCCATTTCATTCTTCCTCCAGTACCCTGGAAATAGCAATTCACCTTCCAGATATTTATCCAGTTAAATTTTTGATTAATAAACCAAACATCATTTCTTCTGATCCTTGCTAGGTATCCAGTTAAAGTCACATCATTACTTTTTCACATATCTGGTGATACATTTGCATTTAAATCTCTGAATAGAAAGTAATAATGGTTGCACTTACAGCACTGTTTTAGGTAAAGAAAAGACGTCTGTGACCCTTATGTTATTCCACAATACTTGGTTAGCCTGAATTCTCCCTAAATATAAAGCTAGGTTTGGTCTGAAAGGGCAACACATGTGAATAGAAAAGAAGAAAATGAGTTCCATGGCATAAAGGAAAAATTTTCAGCATTAGTTGTTTTACTCATTGTTTGTACTTCTTTATGTTATCAAGAGATGCATATTCTTTCTACACAAAATAACATCTTTCATGTTACTGGAAATTTTTTAAATTTTAGTTTATCTCTGGGATAGTTTAACAAATTATCAGATTGCATGGGATACACAGATCTCTGTCCTATCCGGTGTCTCTAAAGTGAACAAGAAAGGAAGCAGAGTGTGAATCACTATCACCCAGTCTTTTGTTTGTGTTTTCGGCAAAATAGGTTACAGATTTATAAACGGACAGTAGCAGTGGTCCTTTATAGTCAATACTGTTTCCTTCTTGTTTTTTTTTTATGTTTAAGTTCATGTTAATCTAGGAAGGACATTTCTTTGGCAAAACATGCATTGTGTGTATCAGTACAAAATATGAAAGTGCAAGTATTTTTTGTTGTTTTTTCTTTAACTCTCTGTCCCAGTTAATTAAATTGAAATGGGTATTCTGCTCTTTGCAGTCTTAAAAAATAGCCAATTGAAATTTAATTGGTATCCTCTTTTTTTCATTTGTATTCATGCCCTGAAGCTAAATTAATGATCAGTTATAAGCAATTCAGCTAAAGAGACTATTATGACGTCTGGATAAAATTAAACCTAGGACCATATAGTGGGTACAATAACTTCTAAGATAAGAATGACAACTGTTCTAGAAAAACAAAGGGTTAACACATGTCTCTGTTCTCTTTCCCCTCTTTCTCTCTCTAAACAATTACAGAAAGACAGGAGGCTTAAGTGTATTCTAGGACCAGTAGCTGTTGTAAATCAGATTAATTACTTTTGCTCAAACTTTCTCTGTGGAGGATTTTTGGGCATTGCACTGTTTATATGTCTTTACTTAATCACTGTCCTATAGTGTCATCCCCCTGATAAAAGGAATGAACTGGGACAATGGCAATCTTTTCACCTTTCCTAAAGTCCTTACAAGACCCTGATTTATAGGATGAAGGTGCTGTGTATCATTTTGCCAAAGATTGCCTACCTCTCAGATGCCCCTCTCTTTTGTGGGAGCAAAATAAACCCAGGAAAGCTGATTTGGAAAATGACCTTTGTGTCTTTCTCTTATAGCTGGTATTTTGGCTTTCTGTTCTTATGAGTTCCTTTATTTTACTGGATTTTAAACATTCTTTTTTTTTTTTTTTTTCTTTTTTGGTGGTAAAGAGGTAGAAGAGAAGTAGGCAGGTAGGGAAGAGGCCTTGGTAGAAAAACTTAATTTCCTGAGGGTCAACAAATACTAATTAACTTCCAAGGCTCCTAAAAAAAGACCAGCTCTTCCAAAGTTCAGAGATAAGAATGACCTTCACCTTCTTATTCACATTATTATTATTTATTATTATTATTATTATTATTATTATTACTCACATTATCCAATAAGAAAGCTTCACAAAATCATCTGTTTACTAATCAACAAACCCACGAGACATCCCTGGAGCAAGTCTGACACCTCTACTGAAAGGAGACCCCTCAAAGAACATGCAAATACCTTATGCAAATTTTAAGAACTGCCTCCCAGACCCCAAGTACCAGAGGACATTCAGAGATATATAAACCCCTAGACCAGTCACCAGGACAGTTACCCACTCTGGGCACCCCTCCCCCTTGGGGAGCTTTCGCACTCTCACAGGTCACGTTGGCTTTGAGAGAAGGTGAGGTACAATTGAAAGCACTTGGCCCAGGCTACACTCAGGTAGTGACCTGAAGGCCTCCAATGGACATCAAGGCCAACCAGGGCCCCTAGGGGTGACCTGCACTTCTTTTCTGGCAGATCGTGCGTACTTTGGGAGAAAGCAGCTTGCAACTGAAGGCATTTGGCTTGGGCTACCCTCAAGTATTGTCCTGAAGGCAGCTGCTGAGCACCAGAGTCCTGACAGCCCTTAGGGTGTTCTGCCACTTTTCCCTATTCCCTGCTGCTTCCAATAACCTTTTTACTCCCCTTCCTGCTGTCTGCGGGTGTCATTCTTCATTTGCCGCAGACAAGAATCCAGTAAGGAAATGACATATTTCTTCTCAAGAAACCCCATTTCATCTTAAGGAAACGCAGTGTTTCTTCTCAAGAAACCCCGTTTCAGTGGTACTGGGGATGGAAACTTTCTACCTCCAGGCTATACTCCCAGCCCTAATTTTTTATATTTTATTTGGAAACAGGGTCTCTTAAGCCAGTGTGGCTGCTTCAAACCTGCACAATCCTCCTGTCTCCGCCTCCCAAGCACAGGGAGTACAAGTGTGAGCCACCATGCCAGGGGTGGATTTTAAAACATTCTTGATGGACATTATATCTATCAAGATTTTTGACATTCTCATCTCTTTGGCCAACAACTTATTACCTCAGTGGTTTACACGGAAGCACTCCAAATCAGTCTGATTCACAAGGACATGCAGGTTCAAAGACCAGCTGCCGGGAGGAGGCTGAATCAGGAGAAATGTGCCTCTTAAATGTAGAGATGCCTTCCCCTCAGTCTTCTTGTCAACATGGCCATCATTTCCAAAGACACATTGAGAATACCAGAGGAAGGTCCAGGAAAAAAAAGGAAAGCACCAAGTTATTTACTTCTGATATTTGAGTTGAAATTACATTTGCTAGTTTTTTTTCTTTAATTTAATTTTTATTTTCTTTTTATTGGTGCAGTCTAGTTTCAGCATAATGTAAGTCATGTTGACAGTGACATACATTCACATAGCATTTGGTTCCCCCCTACCTCTTCATTTCCTCTCTTCTCAATAGAGAGTGCTGGGATTAATAAAGGGAACTGACTAAAGGATTGGCTAAGTAGTCTAAGGGAAGGGCAGGGAAAGATGAGGTTCATTAAGGAAAATACTACCATTCACTATGTGCTTATATGTGAATATTTATTTATTTATTTATTTATTTATTTATTTATTTATTTATTTTGGTGGTACTGGGTACTGGGGTTCCTGGAAGCCCTTCTACCTCCGGGCTACACTCCCAGACCTATTTTATATTTTTGAAACAAGGTGTCTTACGCCAGCGCGGCTGGCTTCGAACCTGCGCGATCCTCCTGTCTCCGCCTCCCAAGCGCGGGGATTACAAGCGTGCGCCACCACGCCCGGCCGTGAATATTTATTTTTAAATGAACATTCTTATTTTTCTCTCTAAAAAATGCTGAAGTTCCTATAATAAATGAGCTTTCTCTGATGAAATATCAATTGAGTATAAGGTCTGAGAATAGGTGACTAAAAGGAGAACCCTTCATTCTATACCCCAGCATATCTATACACCTGAGAGTTGGATATAGTGAAACAGTATGTATCAAACTCAATACCCAACCACCAGCATGACTTCTGATCTGTACATACCCTGAGATAAACAGAGAAATTGCTGTCCAATCCCTGTAATTTCAGAAAAAGGAAAAGCCTTCCAACTCAGATCTTATTTCCAGGGAAGGTTTTATATGAAAACTCAGTAGTTGTGGCAAAGGGTGGAGTCCTGATTGTGTTTGAAAATGCCTCCAGAGAATAGTAAACTTCACTGTTTTGCTGAAGAATAATTTCATTGATTTTTTAGGACCTGTGTTTGTATCCCCTAATATGAGCATCACTCTGCATTCTAATTTCTCTCTTACTAGGGAGATTTTACAGAGAAATCAGAAATAACAGGGTCAAGTCATGTTTAAGAATGACCTCAGACTATGATATTAAGTGCATCATTTAAAATGTCTTGAAAATTGCTTCATAGAGATTCTAAAGATGAAGAGTGTGGTCCTAGTTTTTTGTCTATTGTCTTTCTCCCTCTTCTAAAGGGTTAATGTCTGAAACACAAATGATAAAAGAAAGGAAATTTCTTTTGCTTAACAATATGCAATTTAAAACTCTCACGATTGTTTTTGGTCAGTTTCTTGCAATCTGCAAGGTAATTTTTTTCAATTTATTTGGAATTAGTCAAGTGCACTATTGAAAAGGCAGAGTGAATTGATGCTAAATAGTTTTTGGAAGATATAATTGTCTGATGATTTGTAAATAGCCAAGCTTATCAAAAAAGTAATTTAAATGTTATGCTGACAATTTTGTTCAGTTTGGTGTACTCTGTAAACTGGGGAATCCAATTTTTTTGCCCCCATTAGCATGAGAATTATTTTTGCTTGGTTAAATCATTTGAAGACCTATGGATATTCAGAGTTTTGGAATCTGAACATTTAATGATTTATTACCTAGCATAACCATCACTCTAAGGATGAAAATACCAAGGTAGTTTCTAAAACCTAAGTTTTATGCATTATTTAATGGCTAGATGTATTTCAAATATATTACATTGATGTGAAATATGGAAAGTGGGGAGCAGTGAGTCTGTCTCCATTACTCCCATTTTACTCTTGTCCCCCTTTCTATATTTTTAAAGTAAGCATTTTACTTCAAAGGGATGATTATTTATCAAATAAAAAATACTCTGACGAACTCAAAGATTCTTAAGGACTTGATCATTAATCAATTTAGTAATAGTAAAATAAAACCAGATAGTTATCAGGTAAAATATTTGGTAGATACATTAAATGCTTTACATAGATCATTTTTTTTTTAGTTCCATGTAAATCTAGGGTAGGAATTTTATTTCTAAATTAATTACAATGCCTAGGATTTGGTAGATAAAATAACTAAATCTAAGAGTTAATTTGCCATGGCCCCACATCTAATAAATTAATAAGCTGGTACTCAAAAGTAATATTCTGTCTGACCTCAGGTTCTTGTTGCTCTGCAATATTACCATAGGTAAATCCATAAAAAGATGAGACAAGTGCTAGTGCATTCAAGCTCTGGGAGGGAAACATGAGAAAAACCTCCTTGAAATGTAGAAATGTGGAACTTTCATCCTTCATGCTTCATTTTATATCCACTCTTTAGTTCTAGCATTGTTTTAGAACAAACTTAGGGGTTGTGTTCTATCTGGAATGACAAACTGGCACTGCAATTACATATCTACTTACATAAAAATTGAGAAAAAAATCAGAACGATAGAAACAGGAGCAGGGTCCTGGAGTTAATTATCTGAAGATTCCCATCCACCCACCCAAAATATCTCTTTCAGAAAGCAGAGATAGAGTGTTTCTTTCTTTCAAAAGTAACTCCTCTGAAGCCTCTTTGCAGATGTACTCATTGGGCGTGGTGGCGCATGCTTGTAATCCCAGCATTTGGGAGGCTGAGACCAGAGGATTAGGGTTCGCGGATAGCCTCAGCTACTTAGTGAGGGCCTCTGCAACTTAGTGAGACTTTGTTTCAAAATAATGAATAAAAAAATAGGGCAGAGAATGTAGCTTGGAGGTCAAATGCCCCTGGGTTCCATCCCTAGACTCACAATTTTTTTAATTAAAAAAATAAGATGGTAATCTTCTAATATGCAGGAAGATCAGGAAGGAGTAAGCCATTATTCCCAAGTTGGCATTAACATCTGAATTTCAGCATGGTATCCTTTTAATCACCTCTTAGAGCCACTGAACATGGAACTTGTCCCAGGGAAAGGACAATAGAAGGCATGAGATGATCCCAGGCAGGGTTTCTTGCAGAGAGCAAGCTGATAAGGGGCATTATGATAGAAGTTTCAAGGAAGCTTAGAAGGAGAGCCTATGAAGGTGCTGCACTCAGAACATTAGTGGGAAGAGGGAATGCTTAAAGGTAGCAGGAAGGTAGCAAAGAAAAATGCAAGCCTGATTTGTCCATTACATCTTATTGAATGTCTTTGCTTCTGAAGTTTCCATATTTCAATTAGATTTGATTTGTACTGCCAAGGCTGAAATGCAGGAACCACAGAAAAGAGCCATATAAGCCGGAGGTGTACCAGGCTCACTGCTCTGCTCTTTTGTTCTACTGCATTGAATAAAATGAATCTTTTCAAACAGGTGAATTTTCCAACAGAAATGGCCCAAACAGCCTCAGCTCATTGAATAGAAAGCGTAATGGTGATCTAAACCTATTACCTTCAATGGAGTCTGTGACATTTCTTCCAGCATATTGATCGGCAAGAGAGAGGGAGAGGGAGAGAGAACTTTTCCTTCCACTTATTGTGTTGCGTCAGTCATTGTAATGCTAGTCACAATGCATTAAAAAGCGATGAGAATCAACAGGGCTGGCTCATCTGTAGCAGGAGTAATAAATGATTTTACCGAACAGAATTAAAATGCTGTTTAAAATCTACTCTGTACACATTTTTCACATTTCTTGCCAAAAGAATATCTCCTCCCTCCTCTGCAAACCCAGAAAAAAAATTCTTATTAATGGTTTTCACTAAGTATACATATTTTCATCAAGACTCTAGCATACTTTTACAAAGAGATGTCATTAATATCATATATATATATATATATATATATATATATATATATATATAGTACTCCCTCCAGTGAATGTTTATTTCAAACAATCTATAATTGTGATAGCGAAGTTTGAAACTTATTTAAACTAATGTCGAATGCAGCATCTTCTGGTAGAAACATTTCTTTATTATTTTTGCTTCTTGTTTAGCATTGTTGGGTTGTTATTTTTATTGAGTAACACCGTCTCTGGAGGGAAATAAAATGGAATGGAATCCAGCCTCATTATATGAAAGTGTGGCTTGCGTGGTTGTGGTTGACTTGACACCAGAGTTTTCATTAGAATATGACTGAATTATCCCAATTCCACTGATTATAATAACTGGCTTATTCGTGTAATTCAAGGAAATATGGAATTCTTATGTTCTCCTAATATCTAGGTAAATATTACTCATTATTTCCCATAAAATAGTAATTTTCTATATATGACATACACATTTGTATACAGGAAATACTATTATGACTTTCAAAGGAAAATATATAATGCAAACATTTCAGAAATAGATGAAATATGCATTAAACTTCTCTGAGAGGATGCTAAGTACTGAACTATCTTTATTATTAATGTTATTAAATTACATTGAACCCATTTGTTTTGGTTTTATCTTAATTTAGTCCATTTCACACCTTGTCTCTAATATTTATATGCACTCTTTCTTTGTCTCAGTATAAACATGCTGCATTTCATGTTATCTGAATTTTATAATCTTGCCTATTACTTATAAGCAATCTGCTGCTACAGTTGTTCCTAGGTGTTTTTTTATAAACTAATTTAACATCTGCTAGTACTATATAACATATCAACCTACAAATGGCCAATAGAACGTAACATTGCTGTGAATTACCTTCTAGATAAATGGAGTTACATTAGTAATTGTAGGATCCACTCTATATTTCATGGCAACTCGATGAATAATCAGTGTTATCTGGGCTATTTTCTTTCCAGAATTGCATGCAATCCACATTTAAATCTAATTGCCTTTAAGGTAAAGGGTCATACAAACTATCTTTTTATTAAATTAATTGGAATTTGTATTAAATTAAGGAATTCATATAGATAATTGTAGAATATAATTTTCTGATGTAAAAACAGACATTAAAATAGAAGAGAGAATTTAAGTTGAAGAGATTTTTGAGAAACATCCTTATCATTTTGGTCAACATAGACAATTGTACTCTCTTCAGAGCACCTACATTGTCAGGAATAAACAGGTCACAGGTCAGACAAGAGCTGCAAAGGCATCTGTTAGTATGAACTGACTTCCTGTGAAAGGGAAACCCAGTCACATGTTGAACATTTAAGAACTGGATTGGGCACTTAATCATTCATCTGTCTGCTAGATAAAGAATTATCTCATCAAATATACATTGTAAATACCCACTGATGCCTTGTCAAAACTTGGTTAGAGTTTAGAGCCATGAGGTAAAACGAGATGGAGAAGGAGAGGAAAAGGGAAAGAGAGGTATGGAGGAAGGGAGGGAGGGAGAGAGAGAGAGAGAGAGAGAGAGAGAGAGAGAGAGAGAGAGAGAGAGAGAGAGAGAGAGAGAGAGATCAGGAACAGATTATAGATAAACACAACAATATAAAACCCCAAGGTACAGATGATGAAGTTGATGCTCAGAGAAGGAGCCAGGATTTAATCTCTAAAATATTTTCTCAACTTTTAAAATTAAATGCTCTTTTCTATCACAGGACAAACTTTGAGATTCTAGCTTTCCTACTCCTGACATAGATGCCTTATAATAACCTCCAACTGAATACGACATGACTTAAAAATATGATATTCTATCAATATATTTTACTAGGTTATGATGTACAACAATGTGATAGCATATTCATTCTTAATGCTCCCTAATTCAAATTGCTTGAAAACAACAAGGTGGGGATGGACAAACAAAGCACCTTTGCAAAGCAGATCTATTCCACAGTTTATCAGTCATAATCTTTGTTTCAGGTCATCATGAATGACATTTTCATGCAAAACAAAGTATTAGAACTGGTAGGCTTGTTGATTACTAGTCCAGCATCTTTGCAGGTGTCACATGACTTTACATGGGCTCTCCACATCTTAGTGATGGGCTGAAGGCATGAATTCACTTCTCTTAATTGTTGAATTGTTCTAGATTTGTGTTCTCATGCTTTGGAATTTCACATTCAGAAGCTATAGAATTCCTAGACCTTTGATACAGTGATTTATTTTAGTAAAATGGTCAGAATCATCTTTTCCCCAACTTAATATTCAGAATAGTCCACCAACTTTGAAAGACTTTGGAGAATTGTAGTTAAATTAGAGCATCATTAAGTTACTTCCCACTGGTTTAGTCTTTTTTTAATTATTATTATTTTTATTTTGGGTACTGGGAATTGAGTGAAAGGTACTCTACCTCCAAGCTCCACTCATTGCCCTTTTTATTTTTTTTTTTTTTTGTAATTTTAAAAGGAGGGCTCACTAAATTTCTGAGGAGCTCACTCATTTTCTGAGGCTGGCTCTAAACCTGTAGCCCTTCTGTATCAATTTTCATAGTACTGGGATTACAAGTGTGTAATCCTGGGTTTATTATTTTATATATAGAGAAAACAGGACTACATTTCAAACTCAAATCTTATATATTTCAATAGGTTCACTTGTAAATTAATAGTCATTGCCATAACCCTCGTTCACAATTGAAAATACGAAGGTATAAAATCCAGCTTTGTTACTGCAGTAGAAATACTATGTCACTTGCTATTCAATCATACCAGTTATAATTCTTTCATACCAGCCATGATTCTAAAGCTTCAATTCCCCTTTCAAATTAGTAATTGAGCTTATTGAGAAAAAAAAAAAAAAAACTGTAAACCTTCAAATGAGAAGTTCATAAGGCCAGGGGAGATTTTATAAGATAGTGGTCCCAAGGTCTCTTTTCACTGTCTTACATTCAATACATTGAATATTTAAATTTCTTTTAAAAAATTATTGACAAACTGCATTCAGTATTTATAAAAATCTGAAGAGTTTAAAATAATTATCTTACTGTTTGTGTTAGATATTAATGGATATTTTCTAGACTAAATAAAATATAATGAATTGTCAGATTTTTCAGAAAATATAAATTTTTCAAAAATATATTTGATTCTGATTCATAGTAGCTAATATGAATCAGAATATGAATCAGAATCACATATATTTTTGACTCACTGGTTGCTCCTACATACAACTATAGAAGCATATCTCATCTGCTTCATAGCTCTACAAGATATGCTAAGTGTGAGTCCTTGTACTCTGTTATCTAGTGTTACCGTGCTGTTGATTTCATTATCGTAGGGAAACTGAGCACTAAGAAACCTCTGCCTTCTCAGCATTTATAAATATTTTCCCAAAATAATAGTATTTAAAAATATAACAATATGATTTTATCTGATCAAAACAAAAATAAGAATGAATTAAATGATCAGTTTTCTAAAATCAAAATGTCAGATCTTTTTTTTTTTTGTCGGTCTGAGGATGGACCCCAGGGGCATTCAGCCTCCGAGCTACAAGCCCTTCCCTGTTTTGTTTATTTTTTATTTTGAAACACGGTCTCACTAAATTTCGGAGGGCCTCACTAAGTAGCTGAGGCTGTTCGCGAACTGCTATCCTCTGGTCTCAAGCCTCCCAAATGCTGGGATTACAAGCATGTGCCACCATGCACGGCTAAAATGTCAGATTTTTAAAATTTATTCATTAATTCTCATTCAAGACTTTGTAAGCTTTAGGATCATTCTAAAGATGAGTAGGGTAGGGAAACAGACCACGAATATGCATATTTATTCTATCAAGTACTTAATCATATTTAACCATCAGATTCAAACTATATATCATCATACAATGTTTTCTACCTATCTTTGACTTTCAGCAGTGACTCTGATAGATGACTTTAATTGCCTTTTTAGTACTTTGATATGAATGCACAAAAGGCAAGTTCTGATGATTGAGACCTAGAACAACTTAGGAATTTCAACCTTTACCAGGTTAAAACTAACCACGTTAATCAATACTCTTCTTACCAGTCATAATTCAGTTGTATTTGTTTCAAAGGATGCCACATGAGCCCTAGAGCTGAGCGATATCTTTTGATGTGTAAACAAAAATATTATGCTATTTGCTTGATCTATTAAGCAAAAATACCATATATGAAACAGGGTAATTCCAGAAATAGTTTTGTTTATTAATTAAACTAAGTTATTTCCATTTCTATTAAGAAACATACTTAGCCAGGCGTGGTGGCACTTGCTTGTAATCCTAGTATTTGAGAGGCTGTGATAGGAGGATTACAGGTTCTCCACCAGCTTCAAGTACTTAATGAGGCCCTCTGCAACTTAGTGAAATGAATGATAAAAAAAATAGACCTGGCGGTATAGCTTAGAGGTAAAATGCCCCTGGGTTCAAGCCCCAGGAGTACAATTAGGTGGTACATGCCTATAATCACAATACTTGGGAGGCTGAGACAGGAGGATCTCATATTTGAGATCAGCCTTAAAAACTTAGTGAGACTTTGTTTCAAAAAAAAAAATAAATTAAAAATACTAGGGGTGTAGCTTGAGGGTAGAATGTCTCTGGGTTCGGTTCTGAGCAGCTAAAACAGGAAAAAGGAAAAAGGAAAGAAAATAACAATGAAAAATAAGATGCTGACAATAAATGCTAATTAAAATCAGTATCCAACTTATTTATTACTATCCTATATAATTCACCATATTCTAATTATACTGTTGGTTAAGAAAAACATGTAAATGGCATGTGTCCCCTTCTCCCTATGTCCCTTCTTAATATTTTAATAGTTAAGGTCAAACAAAGACCCACATAATGGTTATGAAATGAAACAGTATAGCAAATAAAATTGACCTTGCCATTTACAAACCATAATAATTTTGTCAAGATTTAGAGACATAGGCCAGGTTATAACACATTAGTTGAGCAAACACTTAGCATGCGTGAAACCTTGGTTGCAATTCTCAAAACACACAAAAACAAATATTTAGAGAAAGAATAAAACAAAAGAAAAACAACCTCATGGGATCTAACACACTGTGGTACTTAGCCTATCCACAGACCACCCTAGGTGTTTTGTTGTTTCCCTTTATGAAAATTAGATTGATATGATCACTTTAATTTATTATCTCACTTTCCTTTTCAAAAACTCTTTTATACATGATAACCAGTATTAATTTATAACATTTTCTGTAAATTCATTTAATGCTCTGAAGTGCAATGCTTAAATGGCAAAGAAATTTAAGTTAATCTGTTGCAAATATAAGCTCTTTTACTCTTTCTGAAAAGTTTTTAGTTTAAAAAATTCACAAATATGTTTTATCTTTTTATGCTTTAAAATAATTATCCCTAATTGAAAAGAATGAAGCAATATAAATTTTGAGCAGCTTTTTACACTGCTGTTTTCTCTTAATGTTAAATTAAGTTACCCAGCCCAAGTACAGCTATAAAATTCCTTTAAGTTTCTCTAATGTTTTTATTAGAGGCATCATTTTATACTTTTTCATAATTCCATTATAGAGACAAGCTTCTATCATTTTATGTTAATCTGAGCTTGGGATATTCCTTCGAATATAAATGATTATTCCAAGTTTTTGTACACATTACTATTTATCCATTAGAACTATTATGAAAGAGAAGGGGTGTGTGTTTGTATATGTGTGTTGTTCTCATTATATAATTCTTTATAAAAATTTAAGATACAAATAAGTAAAATCATTACCATTTTTCTCATAAGGCTTCCAACTCTATCCACATTGTGGTATTAATCTAATTTCTCTGCAAAGAAATGGTTGTATTAGCTGTTGTTTGTAATCTCAAAATAAACAAAAAGTAAAATAACAAAAACAATTAAAAAACAAGCACCTACAGTGCTCTACATCTGTTACTTAACTTCAAATCATTAACAGCTTTTCATGCTGCTATTCATCAGCTCTGATCATTAACTGTGTTTAATTATTTCCCTGTGCCTTCTGGTACTTTGCTTTCAACTGTGGCCCCATAACTTGCTTGGACTCTCATGTTAGAGAGGAGATTGCAAATGATTTGGGTACAACAACAACAAAAAAGGGTGAGGGCCAAAAGAAAAAAACAGTCAAATGTTTTAGGATGATCCTACTCACCCTCACATCTTACCACCACAACAATAAAACCCCTGAATCATAATAACATATTATAGATAAAACAACCTGCTAAAACCCAATCCTACTTAAGGAGTCCCTAGGAAAAGCAAAGTCAACAAGAAAGGTGAAAACAAAACACCAGAGGAAATTTTAAATTCTGACTTCTTCAGTTATAGAAAGAGTTAAAGCCTAATTTCTATCCAGCAATATAAAAATTTACATTAAAGAAAATATCATGTTATTAAAAAAATTACAAGGTATTATAAAAGACAAAAATTCACAAAGTTTGAGGATTGCAGAGCAAACATCAAAAATAGATAAGATTAAGACTCAGCTAATATAATAGATTTAAAAATTACCTGAAGTACAATTTAAAATAATTATGATAATACTCTACTGTAATAGAAACAGTGGGCAACAAGTGTATAGGTGATAGAGAGATGGAAGCTCTAAGAGTAAAAAGAAAATGCTAGAAATACAAAGCATCGTAACACAAAGAAATGCTTTTGATGATCTCATCAATAGATGATATAATTGAAAATAATGAATAAGCTAAAAGATATGCCAATAAAAATCTCCCAAATTGTAAAAAAAAGTAAAAAGTAATTATTTTTAAAGAATGAAACAAAGCCGGGTGTGGTGACGCTTGCTTGTAATCCCATCATTTGGGAGACTGAGACAGGAGGGTTGTGGTTCAAGGACAGCCTCAGCTACCACTTATTGAGGCTCTTTGCAACTCAGTGAGAACCTGTTTCAAAATAAAGATTAAAAAATAATAGGGCTGAAGGTGTAGCTCATAGGTAGAATGACTCTGGGTTCCATTCCCAGTACCAAAAATATAAGATAAAATGAAATAAAATAAAAATAACAAAACAAGTGAGGCTTGATGGTTCATGCTTATTATCCCTGTATTTGGAAGGCTGACAGAAGGAACCAGTTTCCTGGACTTTGAGGCCCTTTTCAACTCAGTGAGACACTGTTTCAAATTAAAGAATCAAAATAGAGCTGGGGCTAAAGCTTGGAGGTAGACTTCTCCTGGGTTTCATCTCCAGTATTGCACACAAATAAATAAATTAAATTAAATAAATAAAAATTGGGACAGATTACCCCAAAAATTGTGAAAAACATATATTGGCTGTTGGAAGAAGTTACTTGCAACATAAAAAGTAATAAGTAAGGTCCCTCCCCTCCCCCATATGATCTCACAGTGGGAACAGGAGGTGGAATCCTGGGGGTGGAACCCTGGAGGCGGAATTTCTCCTCAGCGAGTCTACAAATGTTGTGAGAGAATTGGTGTTCCCATGCTTAGTCCAGCCCCCAAAGTACTGGCTTAAAAGAGGACTAATTCCGACCAGCCACAACGGGGGACTCCGCCAGCAGATTGGACTACTTAGCACGACTCTCCAGGAGGGTGGTTAGTGGGTCTCTCCCCATAACTGGCTGACCTCGCTCCAAAACCCAAAGGTGCTGAGGTGCTGAGTTCTTTGATTCCTCCAATTAAAAGCAGATTTTCTGATACCTCGCTTGCTGCTTGCCTTCTTCTTCTCGCCAAACCTTTAAATCTTTACATATGGTGCTGAGCCCAGGAGGATTTAGGGTTTTTTTCTCCTTTTTTTTTTTCTCTCTTTGTGAGCCCCGGACTCTCTGACCCACCAGCAGCTCAACCGTGAGGTCCCACGTCAGCACTTGGCTTGTAGGTACAGCTCTGCCCACTGGCACCTCTGCAGCGGTGTACATGCTCCAATCTGGACGCCACTTGCAGGGTCCATGCAGCTGCTGCAGGCTCCGCAGGCCACCAGACCCCCACTTCCCCCCCTCTGCCTCAAGCCATGATTGTTGGCATTTGCACGCCCTGCAGCTACTGGTACCTGCTCCACCTGAGGAAAACCTGCATGGGCCAGGACCTTTGCCCGCCACTTGGACGTCACACACCACCTTTCCTGTTCGGCTCTGCTCTTTGCCGCTGCCAGAACCTCTGGCTGCTCCATTCCCATTGCCCCAAACAAGGCTTGTTGGGCGGCTCATGGCCCAGCCTTGGTGTCCACCAGTCATCTGCGCCAGGCTCGACTTACAGGCATAGCTCCACTTGCTGTCACCACTTTGTTCTGCCTGCCCCAAGCCAGGCTCACTTGGGTGTGCCCCATGGCCCAGCCTCAGCATCTGCTGTGCGCCTGGCAGCCATTTTTTTTTCCACGCCATGGGCCCAGCAAGCCATGCCACCTGTGCACCACTGTTTGACTCTGCACACACCAGTCACCAGTGCCACCCACACCAGGCACAGGCACCACACTCCTGGCTCCACTGTGCCCTCAGCAGCTTCTCAGCACGTTTGCCGCAGCCAGCACTGGATGGCAACACTTTACTCCAGTAAGCTTCCTCCCCTTCCCTTGGCCAGCAGGTTCGGGCTTCTTGCCTCTCCAGATTTGGGTCGTCCCTTTCTGCTGGTCCACTAGGACCTTGAAATTCAAGTGCTTGGTGACCCACTGTTCCCTGGTCCACCGGGACCACTCTCTGGATAACAAGCTCATTCTCCGGTTTTGAGAAGGGATTGAGATGTCTTTCCCGATCTTTTAACCCCATTCCTGAATGACTGATCAGTAAAATGGGGACGCCTATTTCCTGTTCTTCGTTTTCACCCACGAACCAGTTATGAGAAAAAGCTGAACCTCCAAACTCGCAGAGGACTTATGCCCTGAGCGCCTGTCTGGCCTTGATATGAGTTGGGTGATGGGTTGTGGTGGCCCAAGAATGGTTAACAACTTTTGTAAGCTGTCTGGTAAATGGTCCTAAGTCTTTATGTCCAGGTTTTTTTTTTTTTTTTTTTTTTTACTTCATGCTTGTCCCTCCAAATGTTCTTCCCCCATCAGCTGCCATTTTCCCATTAGCCGCCATTTTGTGACAGTGTGTAGTCTCTACCTGGTGACATCACAGTCACCACCTTGGTCGCCATCCTGTGATGTTACACAGTCGCAAACTTGTGATGTTACACAGTTGCCATCTCAGCCTGCGCCAGGTGCAGTTTTGCTGAGTCACAGGCATAGTTGTCACTTTGTGGTGACACGTGGGTACCATCTTCTGGTCCAGCCGACTTGCAGGCACCACTTTCTGAGGATCCTGATCCACAGATTCTCTCCTCACTGCCCCGGTCACCATCCTATCCCAGGACAGTCTCCCACTCTAACCTGCTCTGTTCCCTCTGCCATTCAACCCTTAAGAAACCAATTCAGGAGGCTTTCCAAAAAAAAAAAAAAAAAAAATCAAGGTAGTTGTCTTGCTGCCCTCAAACCCCTATGTGAGATTTAGTTAACACAGCATTTAAAGTTTTTAATTCCAGAGAGGAATAGGCAGAGATAGAGTGTACACTCCGACTTTGCTAAAAGGCAGATCCCTGGTAGCTGCCCTGCGGCCCGTGGAGGAGGCTTAGCCCTTGGGGCAACAAGTGCCACCTATGGGTGGAGGACAGCAAGACAACTACCTCCAGGAGCCTGCTCAAGTGAGGCAAGGCCGCATCTGCCACCAGACCACGCCTGTCGTGTAGCCAGGAAGGATAGTGGAAAAGTGAGTGCCCTTGGAACTGTGATGAGGCCCAGATGCCTCAACACAGGGGGAATACCTTTCTAGACCAGGCCCTGCCACTGCCCCTACTCAGTCTGGCCGAAGACTGACAGCTCCTGGATCCCTCAACCTCCATCTTCCTTGCCAGCTTAGGGTAACTCTCCAGGTAGCGGGTCCACTTGTTTACATAGTAAACAAACCATAGTATAGACAGCCATAAGTATTAAACTCTCTAAAATCCGTTACTGATGCTCCTGACCCAATAGCATGTTTTCCATTTGACCAGACTAAACCATACCCACTCACTGCTGAAAAGAGTGTCGTGTGTCTCTCTCAGCAAAAATGCTGTTATTAATGATTCTGTTCTAATGAAGAAAGACTGCTAAAAGGGTGGTGTATGTCTTTCTCAGGAAAAATGCTACTATATATTAATAAATCCATTGACAATCTACCTCATATCTCTACGGGGTCCAAGGGCCAGCAGCTGCTGGGCTCCTTCCCTTCTAGGCAAGAGCCAATAGCTGATGGGCTCCTGTCTTTCCCAGGACCCACTCTCACAATGTGCCTTTTATTTTAATAGCTCCTCATCTGTTAAATTCTTCTCAAATGCTGTCCAGGGAAAACTCCAACTCCCGCTGCAGCCATACTCCCACCTTCCCACTTCCAAAGGACTCAAGCTCTCCCAGCCAAGGGGGTCCCTCTAAGATCCCCCTTGCAGCAGGAAGTAGCTGAAAACTAGGTCTCTGCCCATTATCACCAAAAGGCCAGGATGATAAATCAGTTTCCTCCCCTTCCTCATGTGATCTCGCAGTAAGAACAGGAGGCAGAACCCTGGAAACCAGAAGCAGAGATATCGTGATACTACAGGTGCTGCGAGACATACTTGAGATTGTGAGACCACAGATGTCACAAGAGAATCGGCATGCCTATAAAACATCGTTGCCTTCGATCCACTGTGTGACTCAGCCAGCCGATCAGGACTATGTGCAACTCTCCAGATGCATGGCCCATTGGTCCCTTCCATCATAGCTGGCTGACTCCCCAGAGGGTGCCAGATAGGGTCCAAATAAAAGAGCAGTCTCTGATAACCCAGTTGATGTTGTTACCTCCCTCCTAAACTCCCTAACTCTATTTTCATTCTTTCAAAAAGGACAATAATTACGTGATATTCTTTAGAGATCACAGAGGCAAAAAGAAAGATAAAATTTATTTAAAGTGTTTAAAAAAGAAATAAATTAAAATAGAAACATATAATTATATTTCAAGCAAATTATCTTTTAAAATTGAGAAAAAAACTGCCAACAAATAGAAAGATTGAAGTTATTATTTTAAAATCCCCACAAGATACCCCTATTATTTGATAGGTTCGTAGATAGATAAATTCTACTAAAAATTCAAATAATAATTGCAGATTTTATGGAATTTTTTTCAAATTTTGAAATATTTTCATAAATTTGATTAGTTGTGCATCCTTATTCCATAAATTTAAAACCCAAATGCTCTAAAATTCAAATAAAATTTGAATATTCTGAGTTTCATTCAATTTGTTCTATAGCTATTTGGGCTTTTAAAGTTTTTTCCCTAAAATTAATTTAAAAAAATTTTTATAGTAATCCATTCAGAATGGGTATTATACCTTTCATGTAATATATAATAGTCTTGGTAACAATTTTTTGGCAACTTTTTCTTTTTAGTATTTTCAGATACTATATATCAATACATCTACAGTGTTTCAAATGCTACAGTTTAATGTCATACATTTTATTTTAAGTAGTCATATTATTTTACACAATTTGAAAAACTAATAAAAAAGATTATATCATGTTTACAACATTTTGTCATCTTAAGTAGCCATCTTTGCCTCCTGTAGATTTGAGTTTCCATTGTTCCATCTATTTTTAATTGTTCTCTGTGTTAAGTGAACAGCACTTAATAATATTTATTTTATTTTTGTTTATTTGAGATGGGTCTTTAGTTTGCCTTCATTTTAGAAGGATATTTTCTCTCTACATAGAATTTTGAATTGATTGCTTTCCCAGTTACTTTATTTTTATAATTTAAAATTATTCTAAAATATGCAAGCCTCTGTTGTTACTAATGAGGTACAACGATCATTTTTCATTCTTGGTTTCTCTTATGTAATTTATAATATACCATGGGTAATCTTAGGATTTTCCTCCTAATCTTTATATCCTATATTTTTGTCTTCAAAATTATTTACATACATTAATTTTTTTTAGAATTTTATTGGTACAATATGATTATATATCATGTTGAGATTCAAAGTGATACAATCATATATATAAACATCTCTTGCTGTAGTTCTTACTTAACCCCTACCCACTACATACCTCCTTCCTCCTGAACATGCTAATAAGGTTGTTAGTAATAACTTCATATATAAACTAGAGAACATTATGGTAAGTAAAATCAGCCAGTCTCAGAAAGTCATGGTTCATATATTTTTCCTCATATGTAAAAGCTAGAGAGAAAATAACTTCATGATAATGAGTGAGACCAGTAGAAGAACAAAGGAGAATCAAGGGATGGAGGGGAGGAGGGGAAAATGGAGGTTTGAGAAAGGAAAGATAACAAGTATATTTCATACATCTGACTTTGACAGGTTCAGGTGTTATTTTCTCTGTACTTTTCATACTTGGAGTTTATTAAGCTTCTTGAATTTGGAAGTAGATGAGTTTCTCCAAAATTGGTAAGTATTCTGCCATTACTCTTCAATTTTTTTGTCCTATTATTGTTTTCTATTCTTCTAAGATTTCAATTACACATATACTAAATTATATAATTTTGTTCCCCAGGTATCTGCCAATCTGATTTTCTTCAGTATTTTTTCTTCTTTGTTTTTCAAGTTGAATAAGTCTCATTCATCTATTTGTAAGTAAATTTATTCTTTGTCATTTGCATTTTGCTCTCAATCCCAACCAGATAATTTGATATGTTAGTTAATATATATTTCTCTGGAATTCTTATTTGGTTCCTTTTTTGTAGTTTTTACTTCTATGTTGAGATTTTCTATTTTTCTTCTATTATGAATGTACCTTTTAAGCCTTTGTACATATTAATAGAAGATGATTCAATGTCCTTTTGTGTAATTTTATCATCTAGGTTTTCTGAAGGGCAATTTTTATCAATGACATTTCTTTTCTAAATGTGTATCTGAATATGGCATTTCTCTATTTTCTTTACATGGCTAGTGTTTTTTAACTTTAAAAAAAAAACTTCTTATTGAATCCTGTACATTATATAAAGGCTCTGTAATATAAAATTTTATTATGTTCACCTAATAAGTGATTTCTCTGTTAAAAAATAAAATAAAGTATTTAGGTTGGTTGGATTTAAACTCCAAACTATATCTTGAACCTCTCCATGGTGCTATTAAGGCCTCTAGAAATTTCTTTCCTGCCTCATATGAAGTGATCAGGCAAGGATTTGGGTCGAGTTTTATATTCATATTTGGAGACTAATCCCTTGAGCTTATTGTTTTGAAGAATGTCACTGTTCACATTCTGGCTGTTCCAAGTCCTCTAGTTCTCTGATACCTTAAGTCTGTTAGGCTCTAGCTCTGTGAAGCTTGAGGTGCTGGCTGGCAGGGGAGTAGTACTCTTGGGCAGAATGCTGCGACTTCACAATCCTTAATCTGCTACAGTGACTATTTCAAGAAGAGATACCCTTTTGATTTCAAGCAAATAGTCGTTTTTAAATATTATTTTCATATTTTATCACTGTTGTTTTTGAGTGGGGAGTGGGGGAATCTGGAAAAGAATCACCACTATTTATGGTTTCTAACAGTTAATAGTTATTTCTAGTTTTTATGAACACAAGTTTAAGATTGTTACTGTGTCAATTTTATCTAAACAAAAACTCTAAAGTAGTTTAGTAACTTAATGAAGATTCTAGAGTGATGAGCCACTTTGTATGAGTCTAATGATCAGATTTGTTTCCACCTCTACAGGCTATCTCTTCCTCTACTACAAACATACCAGACTTTTATTTTTCTGTGTCAGATTCCAAAATAAAGCTTCTATTTCCTAACTGTATTAATATGAGATTTAATATCAGTTTGAAATAGAAATATTCAAATTGAAATTGAAGCAGAATGTAAATTAACATATACTCTCTTTCCTATCCCCCAGTGCTAGAGATTTTACCCAGCCTTCCCACATACTGGGCAAGCTCTCTAACCACTGCACTACATATTTTATTTTGAGTCAAGGTCTCACCAATTGCCCAGACTGGCATCTAACTTGTAATTCTCCTACCTCCACCACCAGAGTAGCTGGGATTACCTGTGCACTTCTTAGGCAAAATATTTTATTTGGCTTACATTTTGATGGGCTTCTATTCCTAATATGTATAGTTTAAACGAGATCTGTCTTCCTCATTGCCATATCCTAATTATGAACAGTACATTTCTAAATAGCCCGGATTAAAAATGCTTTTCAGGAGAGAAGTGGGACAGGGAGAAAAAGCAAAACAGAGAGAAGGTTACCAAATGCATATTTAAGGAGTTGTTCCTTCTGGTTAGATACTGATCTCTCTTTTTTTTTCTTTTTTTTTTTCTTTCTATACTAAAACAGGGTCTTGCTTAGCTGCTGAGGCTGCCTCTAACCTGCAATCCTCCTGTCTAAGTCTCCCAAGTATAGGGATTATAGGAATGTACCACTGCACCCTGCTTTAATCACATATCTTAATTGTACTTTTTTTAATATCTGGTGGGAGCAAGGTTGTAGAAAGCATATTCAGAAGAAAGGATCAGAGAGTTCTCACAATTCTGTGTGGTCCCTGATGAATAGGTTACATTGGTATTATCTTTCCTACCAACCAAAATGAGGGGCATTTTTTTAAAAAGTACATTCACAGTAAGCCTCGGGCCATGTAGAGTCCCTGGACATGTTTGTGTAAAACAGTATATGGAAGAAGAGGACTTTGGGGAAGTCTAAATGATGTAATGGCAACTATTTGCTGCATTCTTTTCTCTGATGGTTACAAAAACTACTGCAATTCAGGCTGTGAGCACCTGGAAGGAAATGCCCAGGCAGGCACTTGCCATTGAAATATGGTTGGAAAGCCATTCCTGCATGTATGTATTGCCCTGTTATTTTCTTTAGGGTTTTCAGCCTGAAACCAATCAACCTGAAGCCCGATTCAAGAAGGCATCTTTACAATCACAAGCTGTGGGAAACTTGGTTGGTTTCAGTGGGATCTCATTTATCTTGGGTAGGAAAAAAAGATAAAGAAAAAAACAGAGAGAGAGAGAGAGAGAGAGAGAGAGAGAGAGAGAGAGAGAGAGAGAGAGAGAGAACTTGGAGCTGTGGGGATTAACAGAAGCAAGGCTGACTGCATACAGCGTGTTTGCGGTAATAAACAACAGTGTTATTAGCGAATATAAAGCCTGTGATAAACAATGCCATGATGTTCCATTCACCCTAATAGGCAGGAGCAGATAATTGGGACAAATAAAGTGCTAAAACAGTCTCTAACCACCTTTCTGAGCATCTCTCCAAATGAGTGAATCGCCCTGCATGCTGCATGGCGCAGCGGTAGCCTGGGATACCAGCTTTTGTGTCTCACTAAAAGAATATGCTCCGGTTGCTAATGGAAAACAACAGACGCTAAAGACAATTGCAGGAATTGTCAGATCTCCATTTTCTTTCTTTCTTTCTCTCTCTCTCTCTCTTTTTTTTTTTTAAGTGGTAATGAGTAGACACAGAGACAATTCCACACATTCATCAAAGCCAGGAAAGAGTTCTTTGGACTACATCACCAATTGAAGTCCCAAAGAGTACCAACCACAGGAACTTTTAAGTCAGACTCAGAACTCATTTATTTCATGTGACAATTCTCTCTTTCCACCTTTCCCCCACAACTTTTTTTGTCCTATAAGTATTTTTTTTTAATAAGTCTTTCTTGTTCCTTTTCAGAGCATCATTTTAACAGTTCTTCTTATATATGGTCAGTTGAATTTGGCACAGCTTGAGTAAAGTTGTTTCAGTGATAGTGGATACATGTCACCATTGTCCACTTATTTATTTTTTGGCTTAGGTTTCTCCACATATCTCATTAGATTTGACATTATTTTATAGATCCAGGTGCTGACTACAGTAATTAAAAACTCTGAAATAATGCAGGTATTGAAAATAATGCAGGTTTACAAAACAAGAAAAATGGAATTGGGCTGTAATTGATGTAATTCATTCATGCATTCATTCAGTAATGTGACAAACATCATTCAGTATGTATAATATACCAGGCACAATATACTCATTATTCAATTTATATTGAAACTCTGTGACATTTACTGCAGTAATAAGCAAGTCTAGTTATCCTATATTAAAAGAAAATGTTTATTTTTTTTTAAATAAATATTACTCATCTTAAGTCACATGTCCAAAAATGCAACCTTGATCACTGTATCACAATGTGGATAATTAGACAGGAAGAAAATGGACTGGGGATTCTTGATTCTCAGAAAGGAAAAAGTAAAACAGAAAATAAAAACAGAAAATATGTGATATGTTGTGATATCATAAAAATAGATCTTCGGTCTTCTCAATGATAAGAGTGAGAAGAGCATCTTTTATTATTTCTATGTACTTTTAAACCTCACCTGACCATATGTTAATGAGGTGACTCTTAAAGGAGAGGTCTGGTTGCCAGAAAAATCATCCATGAGATCAGAGGAGAGAACTTTCAGCCTCAACCCAAGCCTCCTTTGAGAAAGGGAAAGTAAGTTAGTCACCGATGGCCAATGAGTTTATCCATCATGCCTGCATAATAGAACCTCCACTAAAGCCCAAATAAAATATTTTAAGGAGCTTTGGACTGGCAAATGCATTCACTCATTGGGACTCAGGTACCCCAACTACATAGGTATAGAAGCTCCCTGTGCTCAGACTCTTTCTAGACATGACCTCATGTATAATCTTCATCTGGCCTTTTTTGTTTCTTTTATAAGTGTGTGTGTGTGTGTGTGTGTGTGTGTGTGTGTGTGTGTGTGTGTGTGTTTTACTTGGAATTGAACACTAGGGCATTCGACCTACAGGTTATACCCCCAGCTCTATTTTTTTTTATTTTTTAGAATGAAACAGAGTGTTGCTCTGTTGCTGAGAACCTCACTAAGTTGCTGAAGGTTACCTCAAACTTGTGAATCTCCTTTCTCAGACTCCCAAGTACAAAAAAAGTACTTTTTAAAAATTTTTTTATTGGTGCATTGTAGTCACACATCTTAATGGAGTACAAAATGGCGGAGGCATACATGTACACATCACCTAATTATCCTGAGTGCCTTTGGGTCCACTACTTGTGAGTCACATCTGAAATGATGGTGTCTAAATAGCCAAGTTATGGAACCAACATAGGCATCCATCAAAAGACAAATGGATTGCAAAATTATAAAATTACACACAATGGAACCCTACTAGCAATCAATAAGAACAAAGTAACATCATTTGAAGGAAAATTGATGAACCTGAAAAACATTATGGTGAGGTTAGCCAATCACAGAAAGTGAAGGGTCATGTGTTTTCTCTAAGTATGTGGAAGCTAGGGAGTACTTGGTATACCAGATGTACTCCAGATAATGAGAAACATCAGTAGAGCAAGTGAAGGGTCTAGGTGAAAAATGCCATAAATTAAATAAGTTATTGAAAAAATTCAACAAGATAGTTCTCAAATTCAGACTGCGGATTTTAAAAATGCTTGCATTTAGCCATTGTGGATATCAGTGCAGAAAACTAGGAATGCATCTACCATATGATCTGGCTATATCACTCCTGGGTATCTTTCCAAACAGGTTGAAACCAGAGAACTATAGTAATATATGCATACCCATGTTCATAGAAATACAATTCACAATAGCCAAATTATTTTATTATTATTTTATTATATTTTATTTATTTTATGGTGGCAGTAGGGGTAGAACCCAGAGGCTTTCTACCTCTGGGCTACACTCCCAGACCTATTTTATATTTTATTTGGAAGCAGGGTCTCACTAAGTTGCTGAGAGCCTCACTAAGTAGCTGAGGCTGGCTTTGAACCTGTGCGATCCTCCTGTCTCAGCCTCCCAAGCGTGGAGATTACAAGCATGCACCATCAAGCCCGGCTACATTAGCCAAATTATGGAACCAAATAGATGGACAGGTGTCCATCAACAGATGAATGGATCAAAAATGTATGGAAAATGCATACAATAAAATTCTATTCAGAATTAAAGAAGAACAAAATTATGTCATTTGCAAAAAAAATTGGAGGCACTGAGAGAACATTATGTTAAATGAGACTAGCCAGTCACAGAAAGTGAAGTATCATATGTTTTCTCCAAAATGAGCAAGCTAGGGAGTAATTTGGATACAAGAGGGGCTTTAGTATCACAATTACTCGGAAGCCTTAGTGGAGTCAGGGAGTAAGAGTGGGGCTCATTAATGGAAATACAGCCATCAACTATGTGTACATATGTTAATAAACCAACATCAATCTCAGTACTCTGTATTGGGAAGGGGGAGAATGGGTAGGCAAGGGAGGCATCAAGTGCTGTGTGCATATATGTCATTATCAACATGATTTGTGTTATGATTGGAACTACAATGCATCAATAAAATCACAGTACAATGCTTGTATTGTAAGGGATGATATACATTTTTCTATGTATGGTTTAAGTGAATATACAAAATGTGTGGAGTGGCACAGAATGGGACACTTTGGTAATATAGGACTGCACTACTGTGTTTGGTCAGCTGGCTGTGTGATTTTATAGTTTTTTTTTTTTTTTTTTTTTTTTTGCCTTTCATGCTTTTACTCTTGACCCTCCATCAATCCAAGCATGTCTTTCCTTCTGTATCCCATCTGTCTAGTTCTTATATATTCTTGAAGGCTACGAGGCTTTTTCTAACCCTCAACACAGGATGGGATCTCCTCCCTATGACCTATAATTTTTTTGTCAGTATTACCCACTTGATCCTGATACTAGTTTTGTGTTATCTTTTTTTATAAGTTTTTTTTTTTTTTGCAGTATTGGGGATTGAACCCAGGGGTATTCTACTTCTGAGCTACAATCTCAACCCTATTTATTATTATTACTAAATAGAATCTCACTAAATTGCAGAGAGCCTCCCTAAGTAGCTGAAGCTGAGGTTGCTCATGAACCCACAATCCTTCTGTCTCAACTTCGCAAGTACTGGGATTATAAATGTGCACCACCACGCCCATGCTATAAGCAGGTCTTTAATTCAGTGCTCTCTCCCCTCACTTTTCTACCAGGCATTGCATTTATTATAATAGTACAGTCACACAAAATATCCTTTAAAAGCTAAATGCTGCTTTATGCTCATAAAATAACAAGATGACCCTCTGTACCAACTAACTATAGTAGTTCATTTCTCAGCACCCTCTGGACAGATCTGTCCCAGGCCTCTGTGCAATGGGAATGGACTTTTCTCATTGCATTCCCAGCTCAGTTGTTTGAATCAGATACAAATTGATTGTGAGTAGAAGTTTCTGCAATCTGACAGCTGTCCAGTGTCTTGTTTGTGGAGAGAGAAAATAAGAACATGTTGACTGTGCTCTTTTTTCTGGTGGACCACAGGATAAAAAGTGAAGAAAACAGGAAGGAGCTAACATTATTGTGACAATCAAGAGTAGGACCACTCTGAGCTTAGTGCTGTTCTTCGCCTTGTCAAGAAAACAAGGTGGCATCCTACAGTCCCCTGAAACAAATTCAGTGGCTAAGTCGGACAGGATAGAAAAAAACCCAATGGTATGTCTGTGTCTTCCTTGCATTAATAGAAGATATCGGTCTTCATAGCTATCATTGTTTCAGCACTTCCACTGACACTAAAATTAATCTTTCAGTATAAAATCAGTATCAAAACAATCTATAGATGGTATTTTACTAGCCGAGTTTATGGATTTTCCTCAAGATGCAAATTTATTATTTTATTTTCAGGAATGGAAAACATGACCTTTCTCTCTCTTAGCATCATGGACTGGTAAGTAATTTCTATTTTTCCCTTGATGTTTTATTATTATTGCTATATTTCCATAACAGAAAATATAAAGGGGGAAACAAAAAATAAAATAAGGAAAAGAAAGAGAAATGCAGAATATCAGTCAGGCTTGACGGGGTTCCCCTAAGAATAGATTACCTAGTCTAATGTTGTGGAAAAATGACTGCTATACATCAGCAAAAGAGGTCAGGAAATTAAATTTTATGTGTCCTGCCTGGAAAAAAAGAGGGTTTGGCTGAAAAATAGAATCCTTCATGGCTTGGTGGAAATTTTGAACACTTTAATCCTGTTGGAGGGAGGGCGAGAGAGAGAGAGAGAGAGAGAGAGAGAGAGAGAGAGAGAGAGAGAGAGAGAGAGAGAGAGAAGAGAGACCAATATTGTGTAGAAAAGAGCCATAGTGGAAAAATGTATATCACAGGTCATGTAGCTGCCATGTATCAGGTTTAGTCTCATAGATAATAGAAAAGGTAGCATCAATGTTTTGGACAGTTCCTGACTTCTCTGAGGTTTGTGTTAGAGAGAACCCTGTGGCATCCTCTATAACTATTTTTAGTATCTATTTAAGACTAATACCTTGGACTTTTGGCTTATAGAAGTGAAAAATATTGTCTCACTTATAAACTTAAGTGAGATTAAAAATAAGTGTCTCATGAAAAAAGCATTCTTCCTAGTGATACTGTCTGCTTCTCAGAGAACTTTCTGAATCACTTAAATATTTTCTATATAGTTTATATTTTTCTTAATCTTTGCATATAATTCAGATTAAATCATACTATTTCTATTATTGACAAAGATAACTAATTTTCTTATACCCTTTATATAATTTTACCATTGCCTATCCAGTTTGTGCATATAGTTCATAAAAATTTCCAAAATAGTTAATATTTTTCTCTCTCCCTAATAAGACTTTTTTTTTTCCAACCACAAGGATATACTAGCATCTTAGTAGTGGAAAAATTAAAATTTTTATGTTAATTATTTTTCAATTATTCTTACTTAGACATCTACCTAATATTTACATAAAACTGATTTACCTAATGTCCTGAGAACATGTCATACATTTTTTTGGTGTCCATGATTCTATTATTTTATGTTTACTACAGGTAATGCTTCCTTCAGGTCACATTACTCCTCTATAAATATCAGAGGTGTTCCAGACTCATCCGAAAAGCCACCTACCATTTTACTTCACAATGTAGACAATATTTCTTCCTATTATAATATTATAATCCTGGATCTCCTTCCATAAGATATATATATATATATATATATATATATATATATATATATATATATATATCTGTGTGTGTGTGTGTTTATATTTATTTTTTATATGTGCTTGAGTAATAAAAGCATCATTGGGTTGCCAAACTATGGAAACAGCCAAGAAGTCCATTGACAGATGAATGGATTACAAAACTGTAGGATATTTCCAGAATGAAACTTTATTCAGCCATAAAGAAATACACAATTACATCATTTACAGGGGAAGTGGATGGAACTGGAGGACATTATGCTAAGTGATATTAGTCAGTCACAAAATATAAGAAATCAGATGCTTTCCCTAATATGTGAAAGCTAGAGAGAAATGGGAAACAGGAAGAACTCTAGATGAAGAAGGAGATCATATAGAGGAGTAAATAAGGCGACCTAACTGAGGGTATGTGGGGGGAGAGTGAAACTCTCTAAAGCACATGATGTATTTAAACAAACATATCAAAATCAATCACTAAGCCAAGCATGGGAAGGAGGGATGGGAAAGGAATGGGGTGGAGATTGGGTTAGGGCTAATTGGGTGATGTGTACATATATGTCTGCACAAGTCTTTTATCACATTAAGATGTATGACAACAATGCACCAATAAAAAGTTTTAAAAAAGAAAGAAATTGATATTTTAATGTAGAATAAATACAATTATTATTGGTTATCTAATTTTTACTCCAGCATTTTTCTGAAAAGTTTCTACAAAAAGTAACAGTAATTTTCAAAACAATGATAAAAATAAATAGCTGAAATTGAGATACTCTTTGCTCATCCCCCCAAGTACTGGGATTTCAGACATGCATCACCACACCAAGATTGTCTTCCAGTCTTTATTTCACAGTCACATTCTTAAGGCCTAACCTGGACATTTTACTTTAAAAATTTGATTTCTAGCCAGGCGTGGTGTCGCACACTTGTAATTCCAGCAACTGGGAGGCTGAGGCCGGGATTGTGGTTTGCGGACAGCCTCAGCTACTTAGTGAGGCCCTCTTCAACTCAGTGAGACCCGGTTTCAAAATAAAGAATAAAAAATAGGGCAGAGGGTGTAGCTCGGAGGTCGAATGCCCCTGGGCTCCATTCACCCCAAAAAATTTTGATTTCTCAACTACCCCATAATTTCTAATATCTCCCAATATGATATATATATATATTTACATAGTTCTACAAATGATAGCTTAAATAATTTGATATTAATTTAAATATTATGTGTTATTCATTGCATTGTTCACTGATAAATTTCTATTATTTAGTTATGTACCTATCTCTAATTGCTGCTTAGAGGATATTTGCTCTATGAATGTATTAAATAGATACATCATTTTTTTTAGTTTCTTCTCTTTCTTACTGTATGTTTTCTTAAGGTGGGATATTAATGCATTAAATATCAAGATGAACACCTAACAAGACAATCAATTCATTATACTATTTGCAAGTGCTATGCATTTATATACTTGTAAAGTTACAAATAAGAGACCAGGTTTTGATTTCTTCATGGTAAAGAAACTTTAAAGTCACATCACATACATGTTTTAATCTGATGTACTTACAGTAATGGTTTTAAAATGCTGACTCTTTTTATTGACAAAGAGGGAAATAGACAATTCAGAGATGCCCCACGGACATTTTAGAGATGCCACTGTGGGAGTAATTTTCCTCCAAGCCATAGTTATGTGAAACAATTATATTCACCATCTCTTCCATCTCACATATGTTCATATAAGTATGTCTACAAAACAAAATCAAGGGCTAAGTAAAGCATTTATGTTGTTTTTCTCCAAACTTCAAATTTACTGTCAGCTAGAAATTTTACATTGGTGAAAAATAAGACAATAGTGTTTCATAGATGATGACTTTGATAACCTTGTGTTATTTATAAATATAATTAATATTTTTCCAATATATTATAAATTGACTACTGGCCAAATCAATTACCTTACCAGCATTTTAATTTTTTTTTACTTATTTCACTCATACCAGAAATGATTGCTACCTAGATATACAAGCATTCACAGTTTAGATGTTACTAATAATTACCTTATTGATTGAATCTCAAAATAATTTCTTTGTCTATTCATCTACTCATTCATTCAATCAATATTTATGTCACATATTGTTTATGATGCCAGAGATACAATAGTAAAAAAAAAACTTATAAAAGTTTGTTTTCACAAAGTCTGGGAGCAACATAAATTCATTCAAAAATTATGATATAGTAATATATTATCAAAGACTACTTCTCCAAGACTATTTTATACCTGGATTTTTTTTCAGTACTGAAGGTAGAACCCAGGGGCTTTCTACCCCTGGGCTCTACTCCCAGGCCTCTTTTATATTTAATTTGGAAACAGGGTCTCACTAAGTTGCTGAAAGCTCTCCCTAATATGTAATTAGTAACTGAGACTGGCTTTGAACCTGTGTGATCCTCCTGTCTCATCCTTCCAAGTGGTGGGATTACAAATGTGCGCCACCATGCCCGGCTTACCTGGATTTTTAAAATTCTACATTTGGCCAACAAACACATGAGAAATAGAAGAAGAAATTAATTGTTATACCTAAAGATACACAAAACAAAAAAAAGTTTAAAGAAAATTTTATCAAAAACTATCTTTTTTATAAAATAATAGAAAGCAATTATTAAAACAATACAAAAACTAAAATTCTCAAAAATACACAAGTACTAAAATATGTTTTGTGTTTAAAGGAATTGTTATTCCAAAATACTGAAGTATTTAAGGAGAAAAATATCAAGTATAAAGCCATGTGCACATAAAAATATAGCCATATCCATATAATCCTGTGTGTGTTTATTATATATACATTCAAATTGCATCATTTACAGGAAAATGGATGGAACTGGAAGACATTATGCTAAGTGGAGATTAGTCAGTCACAAAAAATAAGAAATCATATGTTCTCCCTAGTATGTGAAAGCTAGGGAGAAAATGAGTCATAGGAGGAACTCTAGACGAAGAAGGAGATACTATGGATAAGCAAACAAGCTGACCTGAGGAGATGGAGGGGGGAAAAGGAAAATTCTCTAATGTATGTAATGTACTTTAACAAACATATCAATGTCAATCACTAAGCCAAACATGAGAAGGAGGGAGAGGGAGGGAATGGGGCAGGAATTGGGTAAAGGGTAATTGGATGATGTATGCATGTCTGCTTCCACCCTCTTGTACTCCATTAAGATGTATGTTTACAATGCACCAATAAAAAATTTTAAAAATTTGCTATGTATAGATAGAAATTAGAATATTATATATAATGAATACAAAATTATCCAATAAAAACCAATTAGTAAATACCAAATACATATCAGAATTAACACATAAAAATATAAAAAAATTAGTATTACTATGTTCCATATATTCAGAAAGTTAACTGAGTTCCGGGTTAAAATCTGCACAATTTCCAAGTGAGTAAAATTAAAAATACATTGGATAAATGTAACAACAGAGTACATAAAACAGAAGAGAATATCAATGGATCCTTTAAAACAAAATGAAATTTAGTGAGAAGATAAATTTTAAAACATGATCAGAGCATATATAGACTATGGGACAACTTCAGGGAGATGAACGTGCATATGTTTCAGTCCCTTAAAAAACAAAGAATATTTAAGATAATGGCTCCCAATTTTCCCAAAGATGAAAACCATTCACTCACATATTCTAAACTGTAACAATCCTAATCATAAGAAAAGGGCCAAAATAGGACATAAAAAAATGATGAAAATCTTATATCAAAGAAATTCAAGACACTAAATGCAGAAGGTATTAAGGCATTTTATAATCAAGGTATTCCAAATCAATGATAGAGAAATTCTGAATGCATTTAAAAAGAAAAAATTAACATGTTTCCAATAGAGAGACAAAGAGAAGGTTGATAGTAAAAAAAAAATATCTTACTGGGGCTGGAAACATAGCCCAGTGGTTCAACACTTGCATGATATGCACAAGACCCTGGATTCAGTCCCCACCACCAGACACACACACACACACACACACACACACACACACACACACACACACACACACACACACACACACATGACCTTGGAAATAATAAGAACAATGAAACAACATCTTTAAAATTCTGCATGTGAAAGATATATAAGGGTTAGGAGATTGAGGGTGGGTAGAACTGTCAGCCTGGAATTCTATGCCTAGTTGAAATATTATTAAAATGTTGACTATCATTATTTCTTCTTTCTGGATCTTCCTTTTACCAACAAAAAAAAAATACATTGTCTTTTTTAGTAATTTTGTCCTGGAAGTCTAACTTGCCTGATGTCATAGTTGCTACCCCTGCTTGTCTTCAATTTTCATTGGAATTGACTACATTGCTATTTACCTTGAATTTGTTACTATCTTAATTGTAAGTTTTTTTCTTGCAGTCAGAAGATAAATGAATTCTGCTTTTTAATCCATTTTGCCACTTTATGTCATTTTATTGCGGAGTTGAAGCCATTTATGTTCTGTGTGATTATTGAACAAGATAGATAAACCACTAGCAAACCTAACCAAAAATGAAAGAGAATCAGCGCAAATTACAAAGATAAGAAATGAAAGGGGAGATATTACTACAGATAATGTAGAAACCCAGAGGATTGTCAGAAACTACTTTGAAAACTATACTCCAAAATAAGGGAAAATGTGGACGAATTTGACAACTTTCTAGATAAATACAACCTACCAAAACTGAGTAAAGAAGATAAGGAAAATTTAAACCAACTAATAGCAATCAAAGAAATTGAAATAGTAATAGGGAGACTATCATCAAAGAAAAAAAGCCCAGGACCAGATGGTTTGCCAAGTGAATTTTATAAAACCTTTATATAAGAGCTAATCCTGATACTCCTCAATCTATTTCATGAAATAGAAAAAAGGACTCTCCCAAATACATTATATGAAGCCAACATCACATTAATACCAAAACCAAATAATGACAGCTCATGGGGAAAAAACTACAGGCCTATATCTTTTATAAACTTAGATGCAAAACTGCTAAACAAAATACTAGCGGCATGCATTAAAAAACACATCAAGAAAATCATACACCATTACCAGGTAGGGTTCATGCCAGGGATGCAAGGATGGTTCAACATGTGAAATCAATCCATGTAATTCATTATATAAAAATAACCGAAGATAAAAATCACATAATCATTTCAATAGACACTGCAAAAGCATTTGATAAAATCCAACATCCATTTTTGCTAAAAGCACTTCAGATAATAGGAATAGAAGAAACACATCTCAACATCATAAAGGCAATCTACAATAGGCCCACAGCCAATATCATATTAAATGCAGAAAAACTTCAAGAACTTTTCCTAAAAAGAGGAAAAACAAGAACAAGACAAGGATGGCCATTATTACCACTTCTTTTCAATATAGTACTTGAATTCTAGCCAGAGCAATAAGGCAAGAAAAGAAAATCATAGGAGTAGAAATAGAAAAAGGACTCAAACTTTCACTATTACTGATGACATGATACTATACTTAGACCAACAAACTCAACCAAAAGACTTACAGAACTGATCAACAAATTCAGCAAATTGTCTGGATACAAAATCAATCTTAAAAAATGGAAATTTTGTCTGTATATAAACCATAAATACACTGAAAAAGAAATCCAGGAAACACTCCCACCCAGGATTTCTCACAAAAAAATACTTAGTAATAAACTTAACTGAGGAAGTAAAATACATCTACATAAAATTATAAAAAATTGAAAAAATAAATTGAAGAAGACCTCAAAACATGGAAAGATCTTCCATGCTCATGAATAGCCAGAATAAATATCATCAAATTGCCATATTTTCAAAAGTGATCTACAGATTCAGTGCAATACCCATTAAATTATCAAGGCCATTCCTCACAGACATAGAAAAATCTATTTGGAAGAACAAAAATTCAGAATAGCCAAAGTAGTGTACAGCAACAAAAACAATGCAGGAAGAATCACAATACCTGACTTCAAACTATACCACAAAGCCATAGCAATAAAAACAGCATAGTAACTGGCACAAAACAGATACATACACCAATGGAGTAGAATAGGAGACTCAGAAACAAATCCACATACTCACAGCCAATTTATTTTTTAAAAAGGGGAATAAAAACATACACTGCAGCCAGGCTTGGTGGCACATATTTATAATCCCTGTGCTTGGGAGGCAGACAGGAGGATCATCCAGGTTTGAAACCAGTCTCGCCGGTTAAAAGACCCTGTTTCCAAATAAAATATAGCCCCGAGGTAGAAAGGTTCCATCCAATGTATCACCAATATATATATATATATATATATATATATATATATATATATATATATATATATGTATACACACACACACACACACACTGGAGAAAAGATAACCTCTTTAACAAATGGTGTTGGCAAAACTGGTTAATCATAAATAGAAAAATGGAAATAAAATCCACTTTCTCACCCAATTCATTCAAGATGGATCAAAGACTTTGAAATCAGACCAGATACCCTGAGGCTTCTTGAAGAAGACATAGGTCCAACAGTGCAACACATAGACACAGGTAAAAACTTTCTCAACAAGACCCTAAAGGCACAACAAATTAAAAAGCAAAGTAATATGTTGTTTTGCATTAAACTGAAGAGTTTCTGTACAGTAAGGGCCACTATCAAGAACCCCAACTGAGAGCCAACAGAATGGGAGGAGATTTTTCTACCTATTCCTCCAATAGAGGACTAATAAGTAGGCAACACAGAAAACTCAAGATACTCATAATTAAAACACAAATAACCCAATCAAAAAGTGGGCAAATGAACTAAATATAGACACTTCACAAAATAATAAATTCAAATGGTTAATAAATTCATGAAATAATGCTCAACATCACTAGCAATCAGAGAAATGCAAATCAAAACTACCCTGAGATTTTACCTAACTCTAATTAGAATGGCAATAATTCAAAACACAAACAACAAATGCTGGTGAGGATGTAGAGAAGTGAGAACTCTAATACTGTTGGTGTAATTACAAATTAGTGCAACTACTTTGGAAAACAGTATAAAGGATTCTCAGAAGAATGGCAACAAACTTCCTATATAACACAGCAATACCACTTTTGGGTATCTACTCAAAAGAAAGAAAACCAAACTACCAAACTAATACACGTATATCTATGTTTATAGCTGCATAATTCACCATTGCCAAACTGAGCAATTTTTTTTAATCCATTTATTGGCCATTGAAATTTCTTATTTGGTAAAGTGTCTATTTAGTTCACTTGGCCATTTTTGATTTAGCTATTGGCTTTCTTAGTGCTGAGTTTCCTGAGTTCACTGAATAGTCTAGATATTAGTCCTCTATCTACGGAGTAGTTGGCAAATATCTTCTCCCATTCTGTTGGCTTTCAGTTGAGCTTCTCGATAGTTTCCTTTGCTGTACAGGAGCTCTTCAATTTTATACAATCACACATATTGATCCACCTTTTAGTTTCTTCTGCATTTGGGATCTTGTTGAGAAACTTTTAACTGTGCCTATATGTTGCAGTGTTGGATCTGTGCCCAATTCAATGAGCCTCAGTCTCTAGCCAGATTTCTAAATCTTTGATCCATCTTGACTTGACTCTTGCGTATGGTGAGAAAGTGAGGTATATTTCTATTTTTCGGCACATGATTAACCAGTTTTTCCAACAACATTTGTTTAAGAGGTTATCTTTTCCAGTATATGTTTTGGACCCTTTGTTAAAAATCAATTGGCTCTAAGTGTGTGGATTTGATTTTGGGTCTTCTATTCTGCTCTATGTATGTGTTTTTTTTTTTTTTTTGCATGTATCATGTTGTTTATTTTTATTTATTTATTTTTCTACCTCTGTGCTATACTCCCAGACATATTTTATACTTTATTTGGAAACAGGGTCTCACAAAGTTGCTGAGAGCCTCACTAAGTAGCTGAGGCTGGTTTCGAACCTGTGCTATCCTCCTGTCTCAGCTTCCCAAGAACTGGGATTACAACCATGTGCGACCATACCCAGCCTTTGATGTTTTTATTACTTTAATTTTTAATATACTTTAAAGTTAGGTATTATGATTTCTCCTGCATGGTTCTTGTTGCTAAAAACTACTCTGGCTTTTCTGGGTTTTTGATGTTCCAAATGAATTTAAGGACTGATTTTTATATGACTGTAAAAAATGACCTTGGTAACTTAATGTGTATTGCATTGAATCTGTAGATCACTTTTGGAAGTATGGCCATTTTGATGATATTTATTCTGCTTATTTATGAAAATGGAAGATCTTTCCATCTTCTAAGGTCGTCTTCAAATTATTTTTTCAGTGTTTTATATTTTGTATTATAGAGGTCTTTAATCTCCTTGGTTAAGTTTATTCCTAAAAATTATATTTTTTGTGGGGTATCTTGAGTGAAAGTGTTTGGGATTTATTTCTCAGTGCATTCATGGCTAGTATACAGAAAAGTTTTCAAAATTTTAAGATCTATTTTGCATTCAGACACTTTGCTTAATTTTTTTATCAGCTTTATAAGCCTTTTTGTTGAATTTGTTGGGTATTCTAAGTATAGTATTATGTCTTCTGCAAATAGTGAAAGTTTGAGATGTTTTTTCCTATTTGTACTCCTTTGATTTTTTTTTTTCTTGCCTTATTGCTCTGGCTAGAGTCTCAAGTAATATATTGAAAAGAAGTGGTGATAATGGACATCCTCGTCTATCTCCTGTTTTTAGGGGCAATTCTCACAGTCATAGGTTGTGAGCCTATTGCAGATTGCCTTTATGATGTTAACGTATGTTCCTTCTATTCGATTCTCTGCAGTGCTTTTTGCATAATGGATGTTGGATTTGTCAATTTATTAATAGTATATATTGAAATAATCATAGGATTTCTATCTTTGGTTCTATTTATGTGATGAATTACAGGAATTAATTTTTGTAGGTTGAACCAGCTGTGCATTCCTGGGATGAACTCTACTTGATCAATTGATGATTCTTGATGTGGTTTTGAATGCATACTGCAAATATTTTGTTTACCAATTTTACATTCTAGTTAATCAATAATATGGACCTATAGTTTTCCTTCCTTGAGCTGTCTTTATTTGGTTTTGAGGCTAATACATAGATATAGAAAAAATATAAAACAAGATCAGAGAAAAGGTGCAGCATGCCATATAATAGTCCAACTGACAAAAATAAAGGCCAAGAAGACAATATTAAAGGCAACAAAACAAAAGATCAAGTAACATTCTGAGACAAAGCAATTAGAATCACTCCTGACATTCCAAACTAAGCCATGATATACAGAAGGGCCTAGATTAACACACTCCAAAATTTGAAAGAAAATAACTTGGAGACAGAAATTTTATACCCAGCCAAACTACCTCTCAAATTAGATGGGGAAATAAAAATCTTCCACAACAAACAGAAGCTGAAGAAATTTATGTCTTCCAAACCAGCTCTAGAGAATATACTCAAAGATTAAGCACAAAGAAGAAAAATGTAATAAATGCCAGAACCAGAGAAACAAGAATTTCCATCAAGCAAACAAGTAAGCAATGAAGAATAAAAACTATCTTGAACAGAAGTTAAAATTCAAGATGTTAACAACTAAGAATCATCTCTCGGTATTCACACTGAACATAAATGGCCTCAACTCCCCAATAAAAAGGCATCAGATGGAAAAATGGATTTAAAAAACAGAATCCATCTATCTGCTGGCTGCAAGAAACACAACTTATAAGTGAAGATAGTAACAAACTAAAGGTAAAGGCTGGAGGAAGGCAATCTATGCCAATAGAACTCAAAGACAAGCAGGAGTAGCAACAATGATATCAGACAAGTTAGACTTCAAGCACAAGATTATTAGAAGAGACAAAGCAGGACATTTTTAGTTGTAAAAGGAACAATACAGCAAGAAGAAATAACGATAGCCAATATTTATTTCTTATCATAGGTGCAGCTTCTTTCATAAAACAAATACTTCGCAACATTAAGTCACACATAAATCCTGAGAGACTTCAACACCCCTATTACACTGCTAGACTGATTATCTAAATAAAAGGTCAGGAAAGATACCTCAGACCTAAAGAACACCATCAACCAAATGGCCCTATTAGATACATATAGAATATTCCACCCAACTATAGCAAAGTTCAGCTGCTCTCGGAACCATCTCCAAAATAGATCACATCCTGGGCCACCAAGTGAGCACTAGCAAATTTAAAAAATGTGACATCCTTTCCTGTATCTTTTCAGACCATAATGGAATGAAACTAGAAATCAACTATAAGAAAACTCAGATAAACCATGTAAATATGTGGAGATTGAACACCACACTGCCGAATAATGGGTCATAAAAGAAGTAAGGGGTAAAAATCAAGGAATTTCTAGAAACAAATGAAAATAGAAACACAGCATATCAAACCTTTGGGACACATGGAAGGCAATATTAAGAGGATAGTTCATAACACTGAGTGCCCACATAAATATAACAGAAAATCACCAAATAAATAAACTAATGACACACCTCAAAACCCTTGAAAAACAGGAAAAATCTAACCCCAAAGCCAGTAGAAAAAAGGAAATTATTAAAATCAGAGCAGAAATCAACAATGTAGAGAATAAAAAATACAGAAATTCAACAAAATTGAAAGTTGGTTTCTTGAAAAAATTAACAAGATAATTAAAACACTAGCCAGCTTAACAAAACAAGAGAAAATCAACCCATATTAAGAAGATAAGAGATGAATATTACCACCAACAATGTAGCAATCCAGAGGATTATCAGAAGCTACTTTGAAAAATATACTTCAACAAAATTAAAAAAAATCTGGTAGAAATTGAAATATTTCTCAATAAATACAACTGTCCTAGACTGAGTCAAGAAGATATTGAAACTTTAAACCAACCAATAGCAATAAAAAAGACTGAACCAACAATAAGGCGCCTACCATCAAAGAAAAGCCAATGACCATATGGTTTTCCAAGTAAATTTTATAAAATATTTATAGAACAGCTAATCACAATACTCCTCATTCTCTTTCATGAAATAGAAACAGGACTCTTTAAAATATATTTTATGAAGCCAACATTACATTAATTATTAGAGAATATAAGTGTAAAATATTGAGCTTTAATCAATATCTCAACCTTTTACAAAAATTATTTCAAATTAATAAAAGAACTAAATATGACACCTAAAGCTATAAAGTTTTAGAAGATAATACAATGACATGTTTAGGTTAGGCAAAGATGGTTTGGTTGTGACATTATACAGAAAAAAAGATATGATGAACTGCACTTTAAGTAATTTAACATTTTCTGTTCTTTGATATTTGCACTTAAGAAAATAGAATATTAGTGAAAGTCTGAGATTACAAGTATTTGCAACCAATAAATATGATAAAGTATTTGCACAATAATATATAAAAACACTTAAAACTCAATTAAAAGTATCTAGTTGAAAAAATGAGTATAAAAAATTTTACTAAGCAACATAAACACATTGAAAACTGGCCCATGATAGGATGCTTACACATTGTTCATCATTAGGGAAGTAGAAATTAAAGCTTCAGCAATTTATCAGGATACACCAGTAAATTTAGTAGACTGACTATTCTAATGGTAAACAACTGGAACTCTTTTATGCTTTTGTAAGAATTATAAACTAACTCCACAATATTGGATAACAGATTGACTTTTTTTTTTAAGTCACACATGCATTCCATTTTATTTCTATTTATTTGTTCAAGAGAAATAAACATAAACACCATTCAAAGACTTGCACACATATGCACAATGTGTTCACTGTTCATTTTAATATCCAGAAATCTGGAAACAACTCCAAATGCTCATCAAGACCTGATTTGATCAAAATATTAAAAGTGAACTTAATTATCATATCCTGTATGACATTTATCACATTTAAATAGCATTTAGTTATTTATTTCAAATGTACATAGTACACAAGTAATTTTTTTTTGCAGCACTGAGGATGGAGCCCAGGGGTTACTTAAATTTAATAAACATTATTCAAATAAAAATAACCATGGCCTGCATTTTTTCATGAAGTGTTGATTTTTGAGCTGGATTATGGAATATAATCAGATAAGTTACTGGGAAAAGAAAAGACATTCCAAAAGAAGGGAAAATATGAGTAAAGAATAGTATGTGGGGTCAGCACCAAGCTATTGCAATGTATTGTAGACACTACAATTATGGTCTTCTGCTGTAGATGCAATTATTTCATGAGGTTTGCAATATCAGATACAGAGCTAGGACTGGATGGAGTTGGTAACAGAGAGTTAAGAACAGTTCTGATGAAAAAGGAGATTGATTTTGCAGGATGAAGTTCCTGACTCTATCATTTTATCTAACACCCATTTTTTCTCCATTCTCTTTAAGAAATCGCCATAACTTTGGAAATGGCAAATGTAAATGACTAAAAGTACTACATCTCCCAGCCTCCTTTTTGAAAGAAACATATTATATAGAACCACACACACAAAAAAATTCATGAAGTCAAAAGTAACTTGGCAAGACAATTTGCTTCTGAGCAGAAGGGTGTGCAACCAAGAAAGTTTGATAAGCAACCACACCCAGCTGGCAGTCTGCTTGGGTTTTTATCTCTACCATAATTCTGCCATTTTCCCTGATTGGTAAGGGCTTGGGTTTATACCTCTGTGTGATTGGCTACTTTCTAAGGAAGAGAGTAAGTAATTTTGAAACAAAGTTTAACATCCTGGAAGACTCTTAGTCAACCAAAGGTCATATGAGCTAAGATGGCTGATACTCTGACATTCAGAAAGATTTAGGGGAAGGAGCATACAGATACATATACAGTTACAAAATGAAAGCCCAAATGTGGAATTACAAAATGGAAAGGAGTACCCTTCTATGTAATTTGCTACTGTGACAAAAATATTGTCTTTGCTCTTCAGAAAGCTGACAATATGACTCATTTCTGGCGAGTAAAGATGAAGTTGGCACTATTGAGAGAGCTTCTGTAATCCAGGATACCAGAAATTCCGACCTTGGTATACAGATCTCATGGCCTTACAGAAAACAGAAGATCCCAGAGGGACTACTTTCTATACCAACAATGAAGGAATGAATAAAGGCAGAGGTGCTTCAAAGGAGAACCAAGAATGAGTGGCAGGGCTGGTCCAGAAGAATTTTGAAGGATAATGGTAAGGAGATAGAAATTGAAATGGCAAAAAAATCATAACTTGTTTATGAAATCTCAGAGAATAAATGATCTCCCTAAGTTTAGTTTTTGGAAAGTTTCAAAAAAGAAGACACAGTAACAGACACTTGTGTTTTTTAGACAAATGTGCTTTCCTTTTCTTTTATTCTTATATTTTGTCCTGAAATTTAAATATTTAAAAACCAAACAAATATAGATGAAAATTTCTCACAAATATCCCTAAGACTTCAATGTAGAATTGAGGTATATTCTACAGCCTACAAATAAATTGCTTTTGTATGTGAAACTTGTATTACACAAAGGTACATTTCTTTTATTTAATTTCTTTCTTTTCAATTGCTATATAATGTTTTAGGGTAGGGAGAAGTACTACTTGTTTGTCTAAAATGGGCATCCATCCTTCAAAACAATTTTTTAAAGAATATGTATTGACCACCTATTATGTGTAAAGAACTCAGCTAAATTCTGCAAATTTCAAATGAAGATAGTGACAGCTTTAGCAAAAAAAAAAATCCTTATTTCTACTGTGTACCTCAATCTAAAAAAGTAACTAGTACTACCACTCATACCTAATACAAAATTAAACTCTAAAGTTTCATTCTCTTTTGTTCCTTTGTGCTAGAATAAAATTGAAAAAGCTTCACTTTTCATGAAAAAGAGACAAGCTTTAATTTTACAATTGGTATAATAGGAGTAAAATATAATATAAAAATAGAGAAAGATAGGAGAAAGGCAATAACAGAGAGAAGAAATGGAGAGCTAGGGAGGAAGAAATGAAAGGAAAAAGAAAGAAAAGGAAGGGAGTCCACAATTCAGAAACAGAAAAAATGGGAATTAATTGGGCTGGTCCTTTTTAATAGGGAGTTCACTCTCTGGAACTTTTTTTCTGAATAAAGACAGAAGGAAAAAGAGACTGAGGAAATATGTTCAGGCATTACATTTTAAGTATGCTTATTAATAGCTGTGTTTGTGCATTGAGATAGAAATAGGGAGATCTAGGGTTAATAATTCTCTAAACTCTTGGACTAATTTTTAATTACAATGAGTAAAGAAGAAGAAAAATGAATCTTGGTTAACCATGGAGTTATATTTCTTTTCTGTAAGGTCTTATGATATGACAGACAAAAACAAATTACAACATCTTTTTCTTATGTGATGATAATTTTGGAAACTTCTTTAGAGGCTGGTTTTTGTTGCCTACATAATCATGTGAATTGCATTCTCTATCATAGATAAGCAAGTAAAGTGACCTAACCAAAGGAGATAAGAGGAGCAAGAGAGCAATTTCCTAATGCACATGAAGTATATTCACAAACATATCAAAGTCAATCGCTAAGCCAGGCATGAGAAGAAGGAAAGGGGAGGGAGTGAGGTGGGAAACGGGGAAAGGCTAAATGAGTGGTGTGAGCATGTGTACCTCTACCATCTTGTACTCCATGAAGATGAATAACTATAGTGCACCAATTTTAAAAAAGAGAGAGAAAAAAAATTCAGAAAAGCTATAAACGTCTGTTCTCTCATGTGAATCAGACTTCTTATACTGCTAATTTGGGGTCTGAGTCTATGTTTGTCAGAAAATTTAGAAAAAAATAAAAATGAGGCTTTGTTAATACCTTTGTCAGATGATTTATTTGAGTGCTTGATAAGCAGTTGTCTTTGAAAAAAATGTTGCTTAAAAAGTTTGAAATGTTAAGTATCTGTTTCACTGAGTAAAGTATGAAAAGATTTCGGAGGCAGAGGGTTTATGGGTAGAGGTTAGTGACTTTTTAATAAAAAAATTAAATGTGTTTTTTTTTTATTTTTTTTAAGAACCAACTCTGAAGTTTCCTCATTGCTAAAAGATCTCAGCCAGGGCAGCATTTATGTCTCCATGCCATGTGAATTTGTTTTATCTAATTTCACAGTCCACTGAAATTAGAGTCAAGTTCAACAGACATCCACAGAATGCTGAAATGCAATATTCCACAATATGCATAAACCTAATATTTCTATATTGTATGAAGCTGGTGAAAACTGATCAGAGTTCTGAAAGGAGAATCCATGACCTGCTGAAGGCACTGGAGAACTTAACCAGGAGAGGTAGAGAGGAAAACTACTTTCATAAAAAAATTATATTATTTTTCTTTGCAACTGTGTTGACAACTGCACTAATGATACAAAAGTAACAATCTGGCAGTATCCTTTTATGAATAAAGGTAGTGACACAAATTGCAGAAATATTATTTATTGTCATAATTGCAGAGGGGAGAGGTATTTAAAAAAAATGTCCAGAAAAAAATCCCATTTGTAGGACCTGTCAGCGGCATTTCTAAAAGAAGTATTGCTCAATTTATATATTTGTATGTGGTGGTGTTATTGGTTTCTTTTTTCATCATGATTGGCTTATAAGCAGATAAATAACATTTATCTTTGTTAAAAAAAAACTTTTGGTATTTAGTTCTATGATTTGAAAATTTGCAAGGAACTTTTTGAGATCTGCAAAGTAAAAATATACTGTGAATAGTTTGAGGTGTTCGTATATATGTATATATAAAAATACCCCAATATACATATGAATATATTACATGTCACCTATAATTTATGTTGATTATAAATGTACATATGTGTATATATATATACATGCATATATATGCCATGCATATATACATATGTGTGTATATTATCATATAGACATAGGTATGTATATAATATGTATGCATGTATGTGTATATCAATACATATATGTGAATATATATACATACACGTATATATAAATATATATATATGTACTGTGTGTGTATGTGGTACCAGGGATTCAACCCAGGGGTTCTTTGCTATTGAGCTATACCTTTATACCTTATTTTGCTACTGACAATTGAACCTAGGGATAGCCAACCTCTGAGCTTCATTTTCAACCCCTCTTTTTATTTCTTTTTTAAAAATTTGAAACAAAATCTCACTTACCCTGCTGATACTGGCCTCAAATCTCCAATTCTCCTGTCTCAGCATAAGCATTGGGATTACAGGCATATGTCAACATGCCAAGCTTTAGTACATCATTTTTCTTAGGAGTAAAATGGACATAAAAATTACAAAGTTTTGCTGAGTGTGGTGGTGCACACTTGTAATCCCAGCATTCAGGAGGCTAAGACTTAGTGAGGCCCTCTGCAACTTAGTGAGACTCTGTTTCAAAAATAAAGAATAAAAAATTGGGCAGGGGGTATAGCTCAGAGGTTGAATGTCCTTGGGTTCCTCCCAGACCGGCAAAAAAATGTTTATTATTTATTATTATTTATTATTAATTTATTTATTAATAATAAATAAATAAATATTTATTTATTATAAAATGTTTATAATTTATTATTCTTACACAGGTTATGAAAATTCTATAAGTCATTAATATTTTAAAATTGTCATTTTTTATATATTCTGTTTTGTGCTTGCATTTCTTTCTCAAGTTTTGTTTTTCCATCTGAGATTATTTGGTTTTAGAATGAAAAAAGTAGTTACTTTTGGTGTGGATTAGCACACAATAAATTAAAAAAATTAGATTATATTTCAATATTAAAAAGTTTTTAATTTGTATCTCAAAAAAAAAAAAGGAAACCAAACTACTAAACTAATGCATGTGTATCTATGTTCATAGCTGCACAATTCACCATAGCTAAACTATGGGACCAGCCAAGATGTCCATCAACAGATGAATGGATTACAAAACTGTGGGATATGTACACAATGGAATTTTACTCAGCCATTTAAAAAAACTCAATTACATCATTTTCAGGGAAATGGATGGAACTGGAGGACATTATGCTAAGTGAGATAAGTCAGTCACAAAAAATAAGAAATCAGATGCTTTCCCTAATATGTGAAAGCTAAGGAGAAATGGGTCATAGGAGGAACACTAGATGAAAAAGGAAGTCCTATTGAGGAGCAAACAAGACAACTCAAATGAGGGGATGGGAGAGGGAAAGAAGGAAATTCTCTAAAACAGACAATGTACTTAAACATATTGAAGTCAAACACTTAAACAAAGCAAGGGAAGGAGGGATGGAGTGGGAATGGGGTGGGAATTGGGTAAGGGTTAAATTGGTGATGTGTACATGTATGTACACACAAGTTTTTACCCTAATATGATGTATGAATATAATGCACCAATAAAAAACAAAAAAAATGAAATAAAAGACATTTTTATGAGAATTACAAACAATCTAAATACTGTTTACAGCACAAAAATTAGCACATTGTAGATCTTCAATTAAAAAAAGTTATTGCTAACATATAATTTTCTAAATCTCAGGTTAATATACATAAAGATATAAGAATAAAATTTTTTTGTGGTACTGAGGGTGGAATCCAGGGGCCTTCTACTCCTGGGCTATACTCCCAGACCTATTTAATACTTTATTTGGGAACAGGATCTCACTAAGTTGCTGAGAGCCTCACTAAGTAGCTGAGGCTGGCTTTGAACCTATGCAATCCTGTCTCAGCCTCCCAAATGCTGGGATTACAAGCATGTATCACCAAGCCCTGCTATATATATATATATATATATATATATATATATATATATATATATATATATATAATTTAAATGTATATTATATATAATATATTTATTTTAAATGTATATTATATATAATATATTTATTTTAAATGTATATTATATATAATATATTTATTTTAAATGTATAATATATATATATATCTTCCTCTTCCTCCTCCTTCTCTTCCTCCTCCTCCTCCTCCTCCTCCTTCTCCTCCTCCTCCTTCTCCTCCTCCAGCTACTAAACAGCTCAAAACCCAGTGGATTTTCATTTCATTTGTAATAAGAACCAAATTTCTAACCATATATTGGTCAGCTAAGCAAGAACTGACCTCTGCGATTTCTTCAATCTTAGCCTGTTCTCTCTATTTTGCTCTCTCTACCCTACAACTGGGCTGAACTTCTTTTGGTTCTTTAAACATTCCATTGATTTTTCAAGAAAGAAAACTATATGATATTTTTCTGATAAAACATTGTTTTCTTGCTTTTTATACAGCTACTCCTAATTATTCTTAATGTCCCCATTCAAATGCTATGTCCTCAGAAAGACTTTTATGATTTTCAGTCTCTTATACTTGCTGAATTTGTATAGCATATTTTATTTTTTAAAGTTTACATTGTTGCAATATGAGCATATATCATAGTGAGATTCATCATCACAGTGACATATTTATACATTCACACACATCTCTTGATGTGGTTTTCTCCTAACCTAATGCTACTACATCTTTTCTTCCCTACTGTACATGCCAGTAAGGTTGATAGTGATACCTTCATATATTAGCATAATATTACTTGGCCTATTTATTTTTTGTGTGTGTGTGTGGTACTGGGGATGAAACCCAGGGGCCTTCTACCTCTGAGCTACACTCCCAGACTGATTTTATATTTTATTTGGAAACAGGGTCTCATTAAATTACTGAAGGCCTCACTAAGTAGCTGAGACTGGCTTCGAACCTGCATGATCCTCCTCTATCAGCCTCCCAAGTGCTGGGATTAGAAGTGTGCACTACCACTCCCCGCCATTGGGGTGGTGCAAGCCTTTTCCCCTTCCCTTATCCCCTTCTACTCCTCTCTTGCTTTCACTACTTATTATCTTAGAGTTTATTTCTTTTCTATGGTCTCTCTAGCTTAAATATTAAAGAAAATATGCAATCTATGACTTTCTGATTTGTATTTTTTAAAAGTATCTCAGTTTATTTGTTTTTTCACATCTCTTCCCAACTAAAATGTAAGCTCCAGCACTTGGGAAATATGTAGACTTTGTACCATATTGTTTTACCATAACACAACATAGTGCCTGACACAAAGCTCAATAAATACCCATTGAGCAAATACTAAAATGACACTTGTTGATAGAATTTCACCTTTAGTCAAAAAGGTCAAGGTCTCCTAAGGAGTATAATCAAAGCCTGAAAACCCATATTAGTTAGGTTTCAACACCCTCAATTCATGAAATTAAAAATTGTCCCTCTGAAAGAAATCTTGACACACTTTAAAATAAATTACAAGAACTCTCTAACAGTGTGGGTGCTATAAATAAAATATAACATAATATACACTTTTAGAAGAAATCTTTCAATAGTATATAAGGCATATATAAAATGAGGCATTTTCCAGAAATTAAATTGATGTTTATCAATAGTAGTGAATTTTATCTGAATTTCAATGGAGGCCCCTGAGTATCAAAGCTTATTTCATCTTTCTCAAGCACCAACACCAATATATATATATATATATATATATATATATATATATATATATATAGTTTTATATATTATTTTAACACAGTCTATTTTTTTTCTTTTTTACATTTTTATATGTTTAAAGTGTTAACAGTGTGATTTTAGGAACCATGTGGCTTCTGCTTTTCTTGATCTTTAAATTATTCCTTCTTTTTTTTATCCTTTCTTCCTATTTGCATTGCATCAGTCCTTGGGATCTTTCAGTTTGTCTAGTTGCCATTACTGTAGTGAAGTGACCTACAGTTGTCAAGCATTATTAGAGTACATATCCATAGTAGTTCCCTTATTCTTCCAGAAAAAACACCCTTTATATATCTCAATAAGTCTCACACATTTTATATTTTTTCTTGCTTTGTCTCCGATTCACTTTTCAACTTTTTTTATTATAACCTCTTTATCTTCATCAATTAATTCTCCTCATCGATCATTTATTTTGGCTATTTATTTGGACAAGTATCTACTGCTTTTCAGTATATATGCTGATAGGGGCATAACTCAGTGGTAGATTCCCCTGGGTTCAATAATCTGGAGGGAAGAGAGTGAGGGTGGGAAGGATGGAGAGAGAAAGAGAAAGAGAGAGACAGAGACAGTGAAAGAGAAAGAGAGCATTCATACTTTTTTTCTTGGAACTCTATTTTCTGGAGGAGCCTTTTAAGATAGAAATTTCATTCATTCAGGCCAGGCCTGGTGGCGCACGCTTATAATCCCTGCGTTTGGGAGGCGGAGACAGGAGGATTGCTCAGGTTCGAAGCCAGCTGTGCTGGCTTAGGAGACCCTGTTTCCAAATAAAAAGTAAAAAATAGGTCTGGGAGTGTAACCCGGAGGTAGAAGGGCTTCCAGAAACCCCAGCACCACACATAACACACACACACACACACACACACACACACACACACACACACACACACAAATAAAATTTCATTCATTCATTCGTTGGTAATTCCTTTTTCTCATATAAATTCATTAATCATCACCTTTAAAAGCTTATTCTGAGTCTATTAAAATGTGGAAAAGATACCCAAAATTCAGATGTCATGGTGATGGTTCTTCATTCAAAGTGAAACCAAGAATAAATTTTTTTCTCAATCACGTATTTGATCATTGGCATTGGCATTTATATTATGCTGAATTCTTAATGAGGACACTATGGTAGGCTCTAAATCCCCCTCAGAATTTTTGATACAGAGTATGTTCAAAGGATATTTCAATATCCATTTAATGTCTTCAATATCCATTTAATGTCTTAACCTCTCTTTATCAAAGCTTCTTAGACTATCTCTACCTATATCAGTAGTCTCTATCTTCTAAATGAAATAACTAGTAAGTTCTGAGTTCAGCTGCAGAAAGGACTTAACAATTTTAAAAATGCATTGATTCCATTGACAGTTTCTGACCTTCTGCTATATGCCAGGCACTCTACTAGGCATTGAATATGCAGTTCTGAATGAAATAGGCATAGTTCATATTCTTACTGAAATTATAATCTATTAAAAGAAAGACTTTGTAGTCCAGAAAAAAGTTGTTTCTCAACACTTTTGAGCTCCAATTTCACACCATTATAATGTATATTCCTTTGCTTTATTCCCCATTGGTTTCCTATGTATACATTATAAAAATATTTTTCATTAAAATTTTAAAATATAAAACAAAAATGCTGAGATTTGCCATATTGAGAGACATTATTGCAACCTTCAAAGGGAAAACAAACTTTGTCCCACCACACATTCAAAAAGGCAAATGAGGTTGGATTTATAATTTATTTGTGCTGTAGGATTTTAGCTTAACAATAAAAATGATGTTATAATTTGGATCTAAAAGGTCCCCCCTGTGGCACAACTGAGTCGTAGCAGAACCTTTAGGACCTAGGGCCTAATGGAAGATTATGTGGGTCCTGACCTTCAAGGGGATATTGCGACACATGCCTTTTCCTCTCTCTCTTTTCTTCCTGACTGCCATGTGATCAGCTTTCCTCCAACACCCACCTCAGCCATGATGTACTACCTCACTACATAATCAAAATCAACAACAGGGACAAGTGACCACAGACTAAAACTTCTGAAATGTTGAGCTAAAATAAAACTTTTCTTCTTACAAATTGAGTTATTCGGGCATTTTGTTATAGCTTTGGAACCTGACTAACACAAGTGACTAGTAATATTGTATGGCATTACAAAGATTGGTGGAAAAGACTGGGAGAAACTTGTATCTTTTCTCTGGCTAGTGGGAATCCCCAAACACCACCAGACAACTTAATAGACCTAGTCATTACCTGAAAATTGTGCCTCGTAGGCAGCTTCCCATTCTTCTTCCATTAAATCAAAACTTCAAAAGCACCAAGTTACATTTCATTCACAAATTGGATGAGATGTTAAATTAAGTAGATGGCATCAGAGTCATTCAAGGTTGTTAGACTTGTCGCAGTTGATATAAGCCAGAACTTTCACAAATACTCAGCTACAGTATTCACAAAATATGGGAAGACTTCTACTCACACATACTTCCTAACAAAGGTTTGCACAGTTAGATTCAGCCATGGCAAAGTAGCTGATAGCAAGTATCCTAAACTAAAATATAAGTGGCAGAGCACGATCACAAGTCCAGTACACATTTTTGGTATTTTAATCACTAAGTATACTCACATATATATCTTCAAACTAAAAACTCTCCTTTTTCATAATAGATACAACTTAAAAATAATTTTAAATAATGCATATGTAGTGATACAAGCTTGTAATCCCATTAATCAAGGAGCTGAGAAAGGAGGGTTGCAAGTTCAAGGTAAGCACAGGATAACTTAGTGAGATTGTTTCAAAATGTAAAAACAGGCCTGGCGTGGTAGCGCATGCTTGTAATCCCAGCATTTGAGAGGCTGAGACTGGAGGATTGTGCTTCACAGACAGCCTTAGCTACTTAGTGAGGCCCTCTGCAACTTAGTGAGACCCTGTTTCAAAGTAAAGAATGCAAAATAGGGCAGGGGGGTGTACCTCAGAGGTATAATGCCCTTGAATTTCATCCCCAGACCCACAAAAAATTTTAAAAACAAAATAAGAATATGCTGTAGGTTTAGCTCAGTGAATGATCTTCCTGTTTTCAGTACCACTAAATTAACAATTTTAGGCACAATTGAGAAAGCTGATAGAACAAACTTTTGAAAACTCACTTGATTTCCTTCTTTATTTGATAAAATGCATACATTTTTGAATTTGTAGATCAATTGACAAATTGTTCAAATGTAAAATGTTTAAATGTTTAATATAGTTTCTTTCCTACATGTTAATGATACTGATACAATTAATGCAAAAAATAAAGTAGTAAGGAAAAAAATGGGGTCATATAGGTTTTATCAAAAAATGTATGTCATTCTAATTAAATAATATCCAAATAACAGCAAATGAAAGACTAAAGAGGTATGGTATCTCCATTTATGAGTTTCAGTATGCATGTTTATGTTTTGTGCAGGCACACACATGTAATTTATCTTACAAATGTGTCTATAAAGTTTGAACAGGAACTCATATTGATTTCTGCAACTGCAAATGTGGATTCAAAAGTAGGAATAGGCATAAGCCTGTTTTGTTTGTTTGTTTGTTTGTTTGTTTGTTTGTTTTTGGCTAGAGGCTACTAGCAATCATCCATAAATACATGTTTGTACCAGGCAAGGTGGCATACACTTGTAATACATTGGGAGGCTTAAACAGGAGAACATGTTGCTGGAGATACTTATCACCTTAGTGAGGCCCTCAGAAACTTATTGAGACCTTGTTTCAAAATAGAAAATAAAATGGGCCCAGAGTATAACTCAGAGATAGAATGCCCCTGGGTTCAATCTCCAGTATCAAAAAAATTAAAAAATAAAATAAATAAATTTTTATAATAAAAGCAATTAAATATTATTAGTTCAAAGAGAAAAAAATAAAACTATTAGACTTCATCTATAAATTTATCAGAAATGTAAACTTAGTAAAATATATCTAGAATTGGAGCATAAAAGGATAGAGAGTTTAGTATGATTTTGACTATATATATGAACCCTGACTTAGGTTAACATAAAGCCTCTACTTTTCATCTTCAGTGTGCTACAAGATATAGAGACATCATTGCAATTGCAAAGGTGAAAAGAAAACAGGCCATATTGCTTGAATTTTCTGCAAGATTCATTAATAATAATCTTTATTTCCTTACTTTATCATGTCTGTCACATCTCAGGGTAGGCCTAACAGATAAGGCAAAAAAAAAACAATGTGCATACACCTGCATGCCACTTACATAGTCTTCTGAGCAATTGAGAAAGAGAGATTATTTATAGAATACAAATAGTTTTCTTTCCATTTTAAGGAAAGAAAACTAAACATCTCTGTCCAAAAACAAGAATAAAATAGACAACTGAATATGGGAGTGCATGCTATAATCCCAGTACTTGGCAAACTGAGATAGAGAGATTATCCAAAAGAACTTATTGAAACTCTGTTTAAAAAATAATAATAAAATAAAATAAAATAGGACTTGGCATGTAGCTTAGAGGGAGAATGCCCCTGAGTTCAATAGGTTGTTGTAATATAATAAATAAATGTAAAAATATAATAAATAAATGTAAAAAGGATTAAGAAATTAGGCAAAAGTACAGATATGCATAAAGTTTTAAGAAATGGTCAAAGGAACTAAGACAATGAGTAAAGAAAGCACTTATTTTTCCACAAAAATGGAGAGAGAAAATTGGCTGAGCTTCCAATTTTGGAATAAATATTGGGAACAGACAGAATGTTATTGACGTAGTGCTTAATTAATTTACTATCATTCTAATAGAAACCTGAGGAGTTACAAAACTGGGAAATAGGATGACTTTTCAAATGGTTTACTCAAACATTTAGGAAATTTAGTAGTGTTCCTTTATTAAGACAATATTTACTGAGCATTTATTATGCCCAAGGCACTCTTGTAGGTACTTTGAAGACATTGGAAAATAAACAAAAGTTTTGTCTTAGGACTCTCTATTATAGCAGATGGACAGGGAGAATAGACAATGAACAAAATAAATATACTATGTACTATATTAGAAGGTGACAAAGGCTAATGCTCCTTTAGAGACCTTTTGTAGTTAGACTCTACTTTAATTATTCTTTTCTATCCAGTGTTATTGGCTTTGGTTTCTGAGATGCAAAACAGGGCTGTAATTCCAAACTCTTTCCTTCTGAGTTAGTCACAAAACCATTGAAAATTAGTCTAGAGCATTTCTCCAAATACCTAGAACATCAGAACATTACAGTCTTTACTAGGTGGAGTTCAGTGCTGATACATTGAGGATGATGAAGAGAAGAAGAAATGATTTGTGATCAACTAACAGTCACTGCCAGGTCTTCGCAGCAAGGAAAGTCATGTAGCTGACAGAGGTTTAGGATGACCAAGCACATATAACTCAAACTAGCAGGACCTTAGTGGCCTGCCTTCTTATCCAGTATCTCCTCGTGGCTAGAATAATTAAAACCCAGGAGAGAGCCAGCAGGATGGATAATAGGACTTGGTAATGACCCTCTTTGTTTCAACAAATTCATATAGCAGTTCCTGAATTTTAAAAAGTGCTGTGCAAATCGATTTGTTGGCTGATAAAAAGTGAATAGTAATTAGTTTATAATAAAATGGCCCATTTCCATGCTGGCTGGTGAGATGGGGTGGGGGAGGGATAATAGGATTTCTGAGGACAAACACACTCAGGTAAAGCCTCTATTGGGTCACTTCAACATAGTTATTAAAGCTCCTCTCCCCAAAGGGCCAGGAGCCCCAGATTTCATTCACTGCTTATATGTATTCTGTGGAGTAAATATTTTCTTCCTAAACTATTTGTTGCTCCATAGACACTAATAGGTCACTAAAACATTAATGTAAATTTGTTTATCCTTTCCCTTTGCTCATAATCACAAAAACTCAGAGAGGTCTGCTTTGTTGTAGAAATAATCTACAGGATACTATAGCCAATAACTCCTATTGATTATTCAGCATTTTCAATTAGCCAGCAGTGTAATGCATTCTTCCTACATGCTATCTTGTAAAATGTTCTCAATGACATTGTAAGGTATATATAATCTCAATTTCACAGGATAAAAAATGAAGTTTAAAAATGTCAAGTGACAAGTTTAAATTCTACAAATAACTATAATGCAAAAACCAGGATTTGATTCTAGAGGCACGCTGTATCTTTGTGAAAATGAAGTGTGTGAATTCAATGTAAATGTATCTAAATTGAAATTAGTACTAAGAAAGTCTTCTGAACCATAACACAGCATTGTGGAATCATATTATATGAACTTTTAAAAAGTTTTGGGGAGGATTTTGAAAGGGTGATTAGCTATGCACTGTCTAGAAGGACTGATGCATACTTCATTAAATAATTGTCTTACACTTAAAGGCATGTTATAAATTGTGATTGTAACATGTGAAGTTGTTCTAGTGACCTACTGGGATCTGAGAAGTTGTCAGCAGATCCTATGAGGAAAATGCTATGCATAGGTTGTTTTGTCTAGATGATATAGCAGTAACTAGAAAATTTTATATTACTTAGCAATATCCACAAATTTCAAAGTAGAAATTTGGCAGCCAGTGGGAATATTAGAATTTAGCAGAAGCTGCAATGGCCTACATAGTTCTAAGGTGAACATATGGTTCTCTGAAGCAATGTCAGAATGTTCAGTAGTGGTAGTGTGGCCTTGAAGACACAGAATAACTGAGTCATAGTTGACAGTTCTATTAGTGAGCACCACAGAGAACAACAGTGGACTTTTAAAACAAATAATGTGGTTATATTTGTATTCACAGGTTTATAAAGGTAAAAAAAGAAAAACTTCATATGACTCACATAGTTAAATGACATTAATTTCCCATTCTCAACTACTAAAGGCTGCACTCGTTAAAATAGGACACTTGGTTCCCCTGGAATTATTTATTTTATATTTAATAAATATTCTTTTATATTTTATAAATATTCTTTTCCTTGACTCTTCTCCCACTTTAATTATTGTTGATTATTAGAATTTTTTCTCTGATTCTTTGTAATATACTCATAAGCTATATCAAGGGAACAGCATTTTGTTCAAGCTTGTAAGATAGTAATTCTACTACTCCTATTTACTTTGATTTTAATTTTTTTATATATAAAGAGGGAAATCACCTGACATGATCTAAAAACCATTAGAGTTGTGCTTGGTCATGCATGCCTGTAATCTCAATATATGGAAGGCTGAAAGGGGGGATTAAAGATTTGAGGCCAGCTATAGAAACTTAGTGAGAAACTCAGTAACTTATCAAAACAAAATAATGTAAAAAAAAGAAAAGAAAAGAGAGAGGAAGAGATAGTGTGTGTATATTTTTGTTTTTCTTCTCTTTCAGAATGCTGTTGTGCTATGAAAGGACTTCATTCATCTAGTGGAGCTAAGCTCCACAGAGAATATCTAGTACCTGCATTGGTCAGAGTTATATGGTCTTTCCAAGAGTGCCACTAAATACACTGTGAATAATAGTTTGTTTCTGAGATGATTTTATAGAAAAGGGGTTTATATTCCTTTTATTTTAAATTCCAGTTTCTAAACTTTCAAATTGGTCTAAACTTTTGAATTGGTCAGTGTAGAAATTGAGCTCAAATCACTTAATAGTGGTAGGCACATTGTAGCTTTAAAATAAGTACTTGCAGTTGAGATGACTTGAACAAAAAGGCCATAAATAATTATAAATAATTCTTGTTGATATTATTTTTCAGTACACAAGAACAAAATAATTGTAGTTTATGAAGATGTAATATTTTGAAACTTTTGAGTATTTTAAAACCATTTATGGACTATCTATAGTTGTATATGATAAAATAAGACAATTATTATTTGTTCAGCTATACAGAGAAAAGGTAGAAATAGCTGATTTGTTAACACAATATAACAAAATTTAGAATTCTAGCTCATGTCCAGTATAATAAATCACATGTAGAATGTTGGTTAATTTCAATTTTAAAACCACTTCACAATTTCTTTTTGTAGTCTTCCCTGATTTGAATGTTACATCTGAAATCCTGAAAAATATAGTAAATTCTAAAAAATTTTGGGATATTATCAGTGAAGACTCTAAAAAAATAGGTAGAAATATTTAATATAGATAATTATGCAAAAAATGTTTTCATATCCTCAGTTTTAATAAAATTAGGTTTAACAAAATTCTCTAGGGATCAGGCCCAAAGGAGTTTATCAAGATGAGCATTCAAATGAGGAAAATCGAGCTTAAGGCTAAGTTGATTTAAGGGCAAAAATAGAGTGACTACCAGGGATCTGTTGGAAAGAGATGGACTTGTTTTGGAAAAAAAAAGAACATATTCTTATTGGATATTGAAAAAGTTATTTTTTTTAAACTGGAGATAACCTTCAACTATGTTAATAAAACTGGACAATCTGCAGCATGAATGTAGAATGAAGAAAATATCTGTTTACTTCACCAAATAATATTTTACATGGAGGACTCAGGTGTAAGAGAGAAACATTTTGTCAGAATCTTTATCAAATGTGGACTAATATTGCTGGGTGTGGTGGTAAGTGCTTGTAATCTCAGTGCTTTGGGAGTCTGAGACAGGAGGATTGCACAGGTTCGAAGCCAGCCTCAGCTACCTAGTGAGGCTCTCAGCAGTTTAGTGAGACCCTGTTTCCAAATAAAGTAGAAAATAGGTCTGGGAGTACAGCCCTGAGGTAGAAAAGCCTCTGGGTTCCACCTCCAGTACCACAAAAAAAAATATTTTTTTCGACTAATATCTAGAATATACAGGGAACTAAAAAAACTTGCCACTAAGAATATAAATAATGCAATCGAAAATAGGCAAGTGAATAAAATATACACTTCACAAAAGAAGAGAGCCAAATGGCTAATAAATGTATGAAAAATGCTCAACATTATTAGCAATCAGAGAGATGAAAATCAAAACTACCCTGAGATTTTACCTAACTCCAATTAGAATGACAACCATTCACAACACAACAAATGCTGGCAAAGATATTGAGAAGTGATAACTCTAACATGTTGTTGGCGGGACTGTAAATTAGTACAACCACTTTGTAAAACAGTATGGGAGATTCTCAGAAGAATGTAAATTAACCTACCATATGATCCAGCAACAGCACTTCTGGGTATCAACCCGAAAGAATGCAAACCAGATTACCAAACTAATGTATGCAAATCTATTTTCATAGCCACACAAATCACAATTCCTGAACTATGGAAGGAGCCAAGGTGTCCATCAACAGATGAATGGGTTACAGAACTACGGAATATGTACACAATGGACTTTTATTCAGCCATAAAGAAGAACAAAATTCCTATATTTATAGGGAAATGGACAGAACTGAAGAACATTATGCTAAGTGAGATTAGTAAGTCACAAAAAAAAATAAAAAAGTTGAATGCTCTCCCTAATATGCATAAGCCAGGGAGAAAAAAAAATCATAGGAGGAGCTCTAGACAATGAAGGAGAAACCATAGATGAGCAAATAAGGTGACTTAACTAAGAGGGATGGGAGGGAAAAAGAAGGAAAGTCCCTAATGTGCATGATATACATTCACAAACATATCAAAGTCAATCATTAAGCTAAACATGAGAAGAAAGGAGGGGGAAGGGCCTGGGGTGCAAATTGAAGAAGGGCTAAATGAGTGATGTGCACATGTATGCCTGTACCATCTTGTACCTCATTAAGATGTATAACTACAATGCAACAATAAAAAATGTTAAGAATGTGCTATAATGATGTCAGCTATGGATTTCTCTATCTCCATTTGAGTGGACATGCTTGGATAATAAATATTTTATATCGGCATTTATGACTAGAAAAGTATAAATACCTCATTTCTGGATGATATTTTGCCTTAAGTGGGGATACTTGAATGGATGAACCAAATTAGATTCTTCTAATCTTATTTGAAAATATTGGAACATGTTTTACCTGAATTCTAGTTTCACCATAAAAATAAACTAAAACCAAATCAAGTGGTCATCTTGCTGCAGTGAGCTATTAAATAAAAGCTTTATGTTACAGGAAATTCTTTAACATTGTCTATTTTCTCTAATATTGACAATAAATTACTCTATGTAGCATTATTAAATTACATGCGATTTTTTTTTTGTCTCTGGTTTTCTATATGCTTCTCATCTTGCACACTGTCATCAGCAATACTAAACTGTATAATTCTACAAACAAGACATTTGAGGAGGACATTTCTTTGGATAGTCTTATACTCTATTAAAAGTATCTTTTTTCTCGACTTTTTAGTACTAAGATGCAGTTCCTGAATTAAACTTCACCCAGAGTCTTCCTTTATTGTAATGAATGGGGGAGGTATTCTTCCCTTTACCTATAAGCACTATACATTGAAATATTGTAGAGTATTTAATAATCTAGTTTCTATATTTATTTGTATATTTGCTACACCATTTTGTTATAAACATCTTGAGGACACAATGTCTCAGAACCTTAGCACCATTTAAAAAAATCTAGCTTGTTTAGTACTTAGTGAAATCTTGATTAGTCAATAAATGTATATGATTAAAAAAAAGTAGAGCCAATCAGAAAAATATTTCACTGCTGCATGAATTTTTTTTAAACTTTAAGGGATTTATTTGGTTATAAACCTATATGATATTTAGCATTGAACAAGGCCCTTAACTTTAAAAAGTACTTTTTAGATAAGCAATAAAAGCTCATACCCTCCTTTAATATTATTAAAAATTAGAACATATTCAATAATATGATTCAAACTAAGGAACATGATATTACATTTTTTTGAAACTGCACATATTCCTTTAGAAATTCTGATTTAAAATCTCCTCTCTAGAGCCATTTTGTCCTATCCTTAGAAAGTTTCTATTTTAAAGATCACATTACATGCTATAATCCTTGACTTCAGGTGTTTAGTTGCATCTAATATGAGACTTCAGTGCACATTTTTTCTTTTAATATTTATTTATTTATTTATTTATTTATTTATTATTTTTATGTGGATCATACTGAAAATGGTACACATTTAGACTGTGCTTGGTGTCCTCTCCCACCACCCACTTCCCCTTCACCCCTTCCAACACTGAGTATCCAGGTTAACCATGTAACATTCATACTTTTACACATATTCTAATGTACCACTTTCATTAATTAATCTTAGCCTTCTTCATCTTCTACTCTTCCATTTTATCTTTACTTAGGTTTCTCCTCCATTATCTGGAGTCCCTCTGATATTCCTAATACTCCCTAGTTTGGGCATATTAGAGAAAACATATGTCCTTTCTCTTTCTGTGCTTGGCTGATCTTTCTTAACATAATGTCTTCCAGGTCTTTTCATCTTCTTGCAAATTACATAATTTTGTTCTTTATTGCTGAGAAAAATTCCATTGTGTGTATTTCAAATAATTTTGCAATTCATTCATCTCTGATGATAGAGATCTAGGTTGAGTCTATATTTTGGCTAATACAAATTGTGCTGCTATGAACATGGATATGCATATGTTACTGTAGTTCTCTGATTTCAACCCTTTTGAAAAGATACCCAGGAGTGGTATAGCCAGTTCATATTGTAGATCCATTTTCAGTTTTCTAAGTAATCTCCACACTGTTCTCCATAGCAGCTAAACTAATTTGTACTGCCACCAACAGTGTAAAAGAGTTCCTTTTCCCCCACATCCTTGCCAGCATTTTTTGTTATTTGACTTCTTTATGCTTGCCACTCTGACTGGGGTTACATGGAATCTCAGCATAGTTTTGATTTGCATCTCCCTAATGTCTAATGATGTTGAACATCTTTTCATGTATCTATTGGCCATTTGTATCTCTTCTTTTGTGAAGTGTCTGTTCATTTCAGTTACCCATTTCTTGATTGTGGTTTTTGTTTTGCTAATGTAGAGTCTTTTGAGCCCTTTGTATATTTTGGATATTAGCTCTCTATCAGAGTGGTGGCTGGTAAACATCTTCTTCCGTTCTGTAGGTTTTCTCTTTAGGTTCTTGATTATTTCCTTTAATAAGCAGAAACTTTTTAGGTTGACACCGTCCCACTTATTAAATCTTGCTTTAATTTCCTGTGCCTTGGAGGTCTAGTTGAGAAAGTTACTGCCTATGCCTATATGTTGAAATATTGATCCTACCCCCTACTCTAATAACTTCTGAGTCTGCAGTCTAATTTCCAAGGCTTTAATCCATCTCAAGATTCCTGTGCTAAAGGCAGATATATAAACCATTGGAGTTAAATAAAAGCCTAGAGATACATTCTTCCATATATTGTCAAGTTATTTTTGACAAGGTTTCCACGAACATTTGGTGGTGGGAATAATAATCTTTTAACTAAATATTGTTGAAAAATAATAATTACATGGAAAAGAATAAAATTGGACCCTTACCTAATCCCATATACAAATATTAACTCAAAATAGATAAAAGACCTAAATATAAATCTTAAGACTATAAACTTTTAGAAGAAAATCTGGGTCATAAAACCTCACAACATTGAAAATGGCAGTGATTTCTTGGATATGATTTCAATAGCACAGGCAACAAAAGGGTATACAAACTCCCTAAAAAATAAAATATTGTATATCCAAAGACAATGTAAACAGAGTTAAAAGTTACTGATAGAATAGGATAAAATATTTCCAAATGATATATCTGAAGGTATATTAATATTCCAACTAGAAATCCTAAAAATTAACAATAAAAGCAAACAATACAATTTAGAGATAGGTATAAGACTAACATAAATAATGAATCTCCACAGATAACTAATCTTAGTTGTCTGTTGGATGGAAAATCTTGTTTCTCTGGTTCTGGTGTGTGGTACCTATTTCTTCTTTGTAGTTAATCTCTTTGAGTATTTTCTCTAGCGCTGGTTTTGAAGACATAAATTCCTTCAGTTTCTGTTTGTCATGGAAGCTTCTTATTTCCCCATCTAATTTGATAGAAAGTTTTGCTGGGTAGGAAATTTTTGGCTGGAAGTTGTTTTCTTTCAGAGTTTGGTATATGTCACTCCAAGCCCTTCTAGCTCTCATGACTTGGTTTGGGAAGTCTGGAGTCACTGTTTCAATTATTGTAGCTTTATATGGTTTGAAATTAGAAAATATATATCTGCTAGCTTTGTTCTTTTTCGAGATTGTTTTAGGTATCTAGAGTACATATTCCATATTAGGATAGATTTTTTCTGAAAAATAAATATATAAATATATGATAGTTTCACCTAAAAAAAAAAAAAGAAAAAATATTCTCTGGTAAGAAAGAAAGCAAAAAGAAATATTGAAATGTTATCTTTAAGTTATCAAAAGCTTGGTATCAGACAAATGAAACTGTTATGTGAGATTATCATTTTTAATTTTGGATATATTGCTATAATACTAGATGTCCCACTAAGCCAAGCATGGGAAGGAGGGATGGGGAGGGAATGGGGTGGGGATCGGGTGGGGACTGACTTGGCAATGTGTGCATGTATGTCTACAAAAGTTTTTTGTATCCCACCATGATGTATGAATACAGTGCACCAATACAAATTTAAAAAAAAGAAGATTCCTGTGCATGGTGAGAGGTAAGGACGTAATTCCATCTTTCTACAAATGGATAGCCAGTCCTCCCAGCACCATTTGTTGAAAAGTCTGTCTTTTCTCCAGCATATGAGTTTGGCCTCTTTGTAAAAAATTAATTGACTATAGGTGTGTGGGTTTGTTTCTGTATCTTCTATTCTGTTCCACTGCTCTGTATGCCTGTTGTTGTGCCAATACCATGCCATTTTTTTTTTACTACTATTGATCTATAGTATAATTTGAAGTCAGGTATTATGATGCCTCCTGCATGGTTCTTATTGCTGAGGATTGCTTTGGGTATGCTTGGTCTTTTCTTTCTTCATATAATAATTCATGACTGACTTTTCTAGGTCTGGGAAGAATGTCATTGGTATTTTGATAGGAACTGCATTAAATCTGTAGATCACTTTTGGCAGAATGACCATTTTGATGATATTTATTCTGCCTATCCATGAGCTTGGAAGAACTTTCCATGTTCCAAGACCTTCTTCAATTTCTTTCTTTAATATTTCATACTTTTCAGTGTAGAGGTCTTTTATGTCTTTTGTTAGGTTTATTCCTAGATATTTTATTGGTTTTGAGGTTATAGTGAATGGAATTGTTTTCTTTATTTCTTTCATTGTGGATTCATTTTTGGCATATAGAAAAGCAACTGCTTCTTTAGATTGATTTTATATCCTGCAACTTTGCTGAATTGATTAATCAACTTCAGTAGTATTTTGATTGAGTTATTTGGGTCTTCTAGATAAAGGATCATGTCATCTGCAAATAAGGAGAGTTTTAATTTCTTTCTTCCTATTTGAATTCTTTTGATTTCCTTCTCTTTCCTTATTGCTTTTGCAAGAGTCTTGAGGACTATATTGAAAAGAAGTGGTGATAGTGGGCATCCTTGACTTGTTCCTGATTTTAGAGAAAATTCTTGCAGTTTTTCCCCATTCAGTATGATGTTGGCTTGGGTTTATTGTTTATTGCTATAATGATGTTGAGATACATTCCTTCTATTCCAATTTTCTGCAGTGTTTTAAACATGAATGGGTGTTGGATTTTGTCAAATGCTTTTTCAGCATCTATTGATATAATCATGTGGTTTTTTTTCTTAGTTCTATTTATGTGGTGAATAATGTGTATTGATTTGCATATGTTGAAACAGCCTTACTCTTCTGGGATGAAACCACCTTCATTGTGGTGTACAATTATTTTGATATGGTTTTGTATGTGTATACATAATAATTTATTTAGAATTTCTGCATCTATGTTCATCAAGAATATTGGTCTGGAATTTTCCTTTCATGAGGTATCTTTATTTGGTTTGAGGATAAATGTGATACTGGCCTCATAGAAGTAATTTGGAAGAATTCCATCTCTTTCAGTTTCCTGGAACAAGTTTTGAAGTATTGGGATTAATTTTTCACTGAAGGTTTTGAAGAATTCAGCTTAAATCCCATCAGGGCCTGGGCTTTTCTTTGATGACAGAATTTTTATTTCTGTTTCTATTTTTTTGCTTGGTATTGGTTCATTTAGGCTTGCTATGTCCTCTTGGTTCAGTTTAGGTAGGTTATATGTGCTTAGAAATCTATCAATTTCTTCCATGTTTTCTAGTCTATTGGAGTATAAATTTTCAAAATAGTTTCTGATAATCCTTTGAATTTACCCACTGACTGTGGTGATGTCTTATTTTTCATTTCTGATTTTAATAATTTGAGTTGATTCTCTCTTTCTTTTGGTTAGGTTGGCCAGGGATTTGTCAATCTTATTAATCTTTTCAAAGAACCAGCTTTTTGTTTTGTTGATTCTTTGAATATTTTTTGTTCTCTTATTTCATTTATTTCTGTTCTGATTTTAATAATTTCCTGCCTTCTGCTGGCTTTGGGCTTTTACTCTTACAATATTTCTAGATCCTTGAGATGTGTCATTATATTGTTTATTTGGCAACTCTCTGTTCTTCTTATGTGGGTTCTCAACGCTATAAATGTTCCTATTAACAACGCCTTCAAAGTGTTCCATAGATTTTTTGTAATTTTTTCTCTATTTTCATTTAATTCTAGAAAATTTTTTTTATTTCTCCCTTTATTTCTGATCTTACCCACGCATCAATCAATGGTGTATCATTCAATCTCCATGTGTTTAAATAGCTTCTTTTGGTCTTCCTGTTGTTGATTACTACTTTCATTCTATTGTGGTCTAAAAAGATGCAGGGAATTATATTACATCCTTTGAATTTTCCTTTGAATTTTCTGGTGTTTGCTTTGTGGCCAAGGATGTGATCTATTTTTGAGAATGTTCCATGGGCTGGTGAGAAAAATGTGTGTTTTGCTGTTCCTGGTTGAAATATTCTGTATATGTCTATTAGGTCCATTTGGTTTATAGTTTTCTTTAGTTCTGAAGAGTCTTTACTCATATTCTACCCTGAAGATTGATCTAATGGTGTGAGAGATGTGTTGAAGTCTCCCAATATTATTGTATTTGGGTATATTTGAAATTTAATGTCCTGGAGAGTTTTTTTTTTTTTACAAATGTGGCTGTTCCAATATTTCGGGTATAAACATTTACTATCATTATATCTTCTTGGTGAATTGTTTCTTTTAATTAAAGAAAGCGCCCTGCTTTGTCTTTTCTGAATTTTAGCTTATAGTCTATTTTGTTGGATATCAGCGTTGCTACCCCTTCCCATTTTGGGTCTCCATTAGCATTATATATCTTTTTCCATCCTTTCACTATCAGTTTGTGAATGTCTTTGGCTGTAAGGTGAGATTCTTGCAAACAGCATATATTTAGGTTATGTTTTTTAATCCACATTGCCAGTCTATGTCCTGTTTTTGTGTGTGTGGTACTGAGGTTCCTGGAAGGCCTTCTACCTTCGAGCTACACTCCCAGACCTATTTTATTTTTGGAAACAGGGTATCTTCCCAGACCTATTTTATTTTTGGAAACAGGGTATCTTAAGCCAGTGTGGCTGGCTTCAAACCTGCACTATCCTTTTGTCTCTGCCTCCCAAGCGCGGGGATTACAAGTGTGTGCCACCATGCCCAGACAGTCTATGTCTTTTTACTGGTGAATTAAGTCCTTTTACATTCAGTTATTAATGATATATGATTTTTGTTTTCCTGTCATTTTGTTTTCTATCTTATGCTTGATATAATGCTATTTCACTTTACTTTAATGCCCTGCTGATCAACTTCATCTCTTCTCTGTTCTGAAATTTGTTTCTTTTTTCATCCTTATGCCATATTTCTTTAAGTATTTTCTCTAGTGCTGGCTTTGTATTCATGTATTTTTTGAGATTCTGCTTGTATTGAAACAGTTTTGTTTCTCCATCAATTTTGCATAATAACTTTGCTGAATATAGCAATTTTGGTTGGAAGTTTTTTTCTTTCAGGGTCTGGATCACATCATACCAATCTTTCCTGGCATTCATGACTTGGGTTGTTTACTCTGAGGTGATGTTTGTTGTTTTGCCCCTGTATATCACTCATTCTTTTATTCTCAATGTTTTTGAGATTCTTTATTTGGCCTCTATGTTGGTCATTTTGATTATCACATGGCATGGGGAAGTCCTTCTTTGATCTTGTTATAATGGTGTTCTGTATGTCTCCTGAACATGTAAGTTCAAGTCTCTCTGTATGTTTGGAAAACTCTCTGAGATTATTTCTCTGAAGAGATTATAAACACCCTTGGTCTGTACCTCCTTTCCTTTCCTTCTTCAATGCCTTTTATCTGTAAATTAGGACATTTCATGTTGTTCCATAGTTGTTGGATGTTTAGGTTTTGTTGCTGTAATGACTTCTAAATGCTGTTGACTACTTTCAGTTTTGAATGAACTGTCTTCTAACAGTGATATTCTGTTTTCCATTTCATCTAATCTTCCAGAATGTCTTTCTATTGCTGTCTTCATTTCACTGATTGACACTTTCATTTCATTCCAGACCTCTTTCTGATTCTTTCTTAGTGTCTCAATTTACTCTTTCATTTCCTGTACACTTGCTTTCAGTCCTTTCATCATACTGAAGAAACCAAGTTATGAGAGCCAGAAGGGCTTGGAGTAACATATTCCCAATTTTGAAACAAAACAACTTCCAGCCAAAAATTTCCTACCCAGCAAAACTTTCTATCAAATTAGATGGAGAAATAAGAAGCTTCCATGACAAACAGAAACTGAAGGAATTTATGTCTTCAAAACCAGCACTAGAGAAAATACTCAAAGAGATTAACTACAAAGAAGAAATAGGTAACACACATCAGAACTAGAGAAACAAGATTTTCCATCCAACAGACAACTAAGATTGGTTATCTGTGGAGATTCATTATTTATGTTAGTCTTTTACCTATCTCTAAAGAGTATTGTTTGCCTTTATTGTTGTTAATTTTTAGGATTTCTAGTTGGTATATTAATATACCTTCAGATATAGCATTTGGAAATATTTTATCCCATTCTATTAGTAACTGTTAACTCTGTTTACATTGTCTTTGGATATGCAATATGTTTTTTTATTTTTTAGGGAGTTTGTATACTCTTCTGTTGCCTGTGCCATTGAAATCATAACCAAGAAATCACTGCCAATTTCAATGTTGTGAGGTTTTATGACCCAGATTTTCTCCTAAAAGTTTATAGTCTTAAGATTTATATTTAGGTCTTTTATCTATTTTGAGTTAATATTTGTATATGGGATTAGGTAAGGGTCCAATTTTATTCTTTTCCACGTAATTATTATTTTTCAACAATATTTAGTTAAAAGATTATTATTCCCACCACCAAATGTTCATGGAAACCTTGTCAAAAATAACTTGACAATATAGGGAAGAATTTAGCTCTAGGCTTTTATTTAACTCCAATGGTTTATATATCTGCCTTTAGAATAGTACTACACTGTTTCAATTATTGTAGCTTTATATGGTTTGAAATCAGAAAATATACATCTTCTAGCTTTGTTCTTTTTCAAGATCGTTGTGGGTACCTAGAGTCCATATTCCATATTAGGAAAGATTTTTTTTTCTGAAAAATAAATATATAAATATATGATAGTTTCACCTAAAAAATAGAAAAAATAGATTCTCTGGTAAGAAAGAAAGCAAAAAGACATATTGAAATGTTATCTTTTAGTCATCAAAAGCTTGGTATCAGACAAATGAAACTGTTATGTGAGATTATCATTTTTAATTTTTGATAAATTGCTATAATACTAGATGTCAATCACTAAGCCAAGCATGGGAGGGAGGGATAGGGAGAGAATGGGGTGGGGATTGGGTGGGGGCTGACTGGGCAATGTGTGCATGTATGTCTACAAAAGTATGTATTCCACTATGATGTATGAATACAGTGCACCAATTAAAAATTAAAATAAAATAAAATAAAATAAATTTACAAAAAAAAAGAATTTGAAATTATCCTTCTTATATTTCTTGTAGGTCATTATTCATGATTTCCATTACTTCTTCACTGTTCCTAGTTCTCATATTATCAGGATTCTCAGGCTTGTTTTTCTGATATTTTGGCATCTTGTCTTTTGTGGATATTATGTCTGATACAATCTTAGTAGTAGGAAGTTAGAGGTGTCAGCAGGTAAGCAGAGGAGTCTCTGTTCTTCATAGATAAAGTTGAGCTTGTCTCACTTCTCCCCGTTCACCATGATTGGGATGTCTGTAGTGATCCCAGAGATCATACTAGTTGAGTCTATTGTTAAGCATAGGTCTCCCCTCACACTTTCCACTGATCAGAGCCTGAGTTTGTCTGAGCCTCTGCTATGTCTAACAGCAGACTCTACTCCAACCTCTCTGAGTTTAAAGCAAAGTCTCAGATCCAGGGAGTTTATCGGGGCTGTGGAAGACCCTGGGGGGGCTGGGCTGGTTGATTTCCCATGGAACCATGACAACTTATGGTGTTATTGAGAGCTGCTCTGGATCTCTGGAGAGTGTGGTACTCTCATTCGCCACTACTCCTTCACTGGGTTGAACCTCAAAATCTCAGACCCAGGGAGTTTATCACAGCTGTGTGCATCCCTGGGGGTGCAGCTATGGGAATTCTTCTGTGGGGACCACAGTTTTACTTTTGGTGCACACTGGTCTGGATCTCTGGTGGGCATAGTGAACTCTGCTGCTACTGGCAAGATGGCACTGCTGTGGCATTCTGATGTTGAGCCCTGCTCTGGATCCCTGGAGGGCTTGGTGAGCTCAGCCAATGGATGTTACAGCTGGTATTTGTGCAGGAAAAACTGATAACTTACAACCCCTGGATCCGCAGCTGGTCACTTCAGGTCCTTGTTTTTCTTTTTGTCTCTGGAGTCCTGAGCTGTGAGGCAAGATGGCGCTGGTGTGGTGCCCACTGCCACAAGGTGAGTGGGTTATTTTCTGTTTTCTGTTTAGTCTTATTAGTCTTCTAATCTTCTTATTCTCTGTCCTTTTTATTTATCACTTTTTTTGTGTGTGTAGTACTGGGGTTCCTGGAAGCCCTTCTACCTCCAGGCTATACTCCCAGACCTATTTTATTTTTGGAAACAGGGTCTCTTAAGCCAGCCTGGCTGGCTTGAAACTGGGCGATCCTCCTGGTCTGCCTCCCAAGCATGGGGATAACAAGCATGCACCACCACACCCTGCATGTATTTATCACTTTTATTTCTCTACCAATAGCATTTTCTGGACTTGTATTATGCTGTTTTTGAGGCATTGGAGATCAGGTGTCACCAGGACTCGTTAAGTGTTGCTTCTCTCAGTTGCCATCTTCTTGGAAGTCCCCACTCTTGAATTTTATTTTGATAGTGAGGTATTTTACTGGGACCTAAATTAATTTAATAACAATAATAATAAAAATACAACAAAAGTATAGTATATTCATTCTGATGTGATTTTTTCTATAAATAAGAAACATCAGTGCCACAAGAAAAAACCTACTTAAATGTGAAAAAAAATCTAATCATTTTATAGAGAGATTGGAGAATAGAACACACACAATGAGAAAATGCTAGGAAATTTAAAACTTTGCCTAGAAAAACTTCTCTTTTTTTGTTTTGTACTACTTTGTTTTGAACCCAGAGGAATTCTACCCCTAACCTGCACTCCAGCCTTTTTTTTTTGAAACGGAGTCTTGCTAAGTTGCTGAGAGTCTCACTACATTACTCCGGCTGCCTCCAAACCTGTTATCTTTCAGTCTCAGCCTCCCAAGTACTGGGGTACAGGTGCATACTACCATAATCAGCCTAATGTTTATTGATAGCAAAAATGTGTTATATAACTCTATAGTTTTAAATATACAAGTATAGTTTTATACATACATATATAATATATAACCAAAATATTTTATAACATAAGATTATATATATGTATATATATATGTATGTGTATACACACACACACACACACACACACACACATACACATACACAATTTTATGCCAAATGATACTCAGTGAGCTTAGATTAATTGTTCTTTATTAGGAGATGCCAATGTTGAGATAACAAATTTTAAAAACTTTGCATTATATTCTACTAAATAGACTATGGAAGCCAGAAATTAACCATCTACTTCTATCATCAAGTACACATTACTTCTATTGTATCCACAGTCTTTTATCAGAGAGTGCTCTAGAATCCTCAGGAAAATATGATTTATTTTTTTATAGAAAAATAAAATAAGTCACCAAAGCAAAAAGTTAAAATCATAGTACTATTTTATCTTATCTAGTCATTTTTGTTTGGAATACAGAATTTTCATTTTATCATAACTGAATTGAATTCATATTTCTTGAAGTCAATTATGCAATTACAGAAATGCACATTTTTGCTTTTACTTTTAATTTATAATTTTTCATATTCTATTGTAATTGTACATGATATTGAGATTGATAGCAATACATTTATCTATGTACATAGGATTATTTGGTCTAAAGAAACAAAATTACTACTGAAAAATAAAATAATAAAATTGTCTAGCAAAGGAAACTTTAGTAGTATATTTCAACACCAATAGATGTTAGAGATATCAGTAGAAGAAGGAGGTCAGGCATCTTTGACATGTCCTCCTTGTTTGCAATTCATTCTACAATGACATAGTTGAAACTATAAAATATGAAATACTTGGAAACTATGATAGCAAAATGACTCCCATTTTTTTAAGTTGGTCTGAGGGAACATAATAGTAATAGAATCTTCCTCTATCCACAAAATGGAACTCTGTATTCCTAGTCAAAGTTTTATCAATTTCAAGAATAGGTCCAAGGAGACAGAAGAACATCCAGTTGGGAGGTCAAGCTCACAGGGTTGCATCCTACTTGAGAATGTTCTAACTAGGTATGCTTTGCTCTAGCATTAGGACAAGTGTTCTTTTCCATTATTTTTTCTCTTTACTGTACTCTGTCTTTTATTTTTTTTTCTCGATTACTGTAGAGCTAAAATCTAGTGGGCTATAGTCTAATCCACTAACCATCTACCACAGAGAACCCTGAAGCACTACTTAAATTGCATATCCTTGAAACAATCCCACATTTTCTGAATTGTTTTTTCTGAGCTTAAAGTTTTGGAAAATGTATTTTACAAAGAACTTCCTCTCTCTTCTGCAGCCAGTAAATCTGATTTAAAATTAAGTGTAAAACATTGACCCTAAGAGAGACAAATTAGATATCTATGTTACTTTCAGACAAGAGTTTTATGTCATAATGTGGTTCACTCCACTTTCCAAAATACTACCTAGATGTTTGGAACAAAAGACCCAAGCTTGTTAGAATTTATTTTGCCTCTACTCCTAAGGCTTTAATACCCCCAGGGACTTTTTGGTTCTTGCTATAATGAGCAGATAATTGGCCATTAATATCCTGGAGCCATGCCCCTGAATCTTTCCAATACAGCTAATTCTGAGACCCACCTTTCACTCTCTTTTCTATCATATGAGATATGTGGAGATCAAGGATAATATATTTGGGATTAGTTTATGTTATTCCAGGTGGCTCAAACAGGTCCAGGTTCATTCAGCTAATTTGATGACCTTTGAAAAGTAATCTGCCTCAATAAGAAGTCAAAATGCTCCTTAACATAAGGATGCCAGGTTTAATATTCCTCAAGGAGTAGACTCTAAATCATGTTAATAGAAGACATATGCTTTATGCATAGAATTGTTTGTGCTCCTAGAAAGAGAAAATAAACACTTGTTCAAGTGAAATTCTCTTAATAAAACTGACTTCCAAAGTGGCTGTGGCCATAGATAGTGAAGAGGCCAAAGTTGGAGTTAGTGGTCAACTACTGTTCATTCATGGAGCATACTAATGCATCAACCAAAATCTTCAGCATTAGAGGAAAAACTTGAGAAGTGATTAAGAAATTGTATCAAATAAGTAAAACATGGACTTTTCAATGGCTAAAGAAAGCAAAATGAATAAAGAAGCTTCCACATGGCCATCCTCCTGATATTTGAAACTGCTATGCTCCTCATCTTACCCTCCAGTGGTTTAGGGAAGCAAAAGAGACAAAGGCATGACTCTCTGTTCCTCAATCCCAGGACATCAATGAAACTGCTATTTTTAAAGTAGCAAGAACCTCTACTGTCATTCATAAATTGGATCTGGACCACAGTGTGTGCAAGTTATCTGTAAGCTTCCTGACCCATAGGCTGGTATAGCCAAGAGAGGACCCAAGAGACATAGGCTTTTCTTTTAGCTTTTCCAAGTTGTCAAAAACCATAAATATTGAAACCATAAGAAAAATTCTCACAGTTCTCCTTCCAGTATAGCAGTGGTTTTCAAACTTTAGAGTGCCTCAGGATCTCCTGCAGGACTTGTTAAAACACAGATTGCTGGGCCCCAAGCCCAGAGTTTTTGATTCACTTGAGGCTGTATAATTTCCATTTCTACAAGTTCCTAACTTCTGCTGCTGTCAGTCTGGTAACTACAGTTTGAAGATCTCTGGGTTAGATTAACTAGAGAGATGACCTAAAAAGCAAATATCAGGGGTTCTGCCACACCTGGTTTCCACACAAATGATAAAACTGAATTGAAAATGCATTTATGTTCACATTTATAAATCTATACAAATGTCATTAAGGATAATTTAAATATTTTAATGAGTTATTATGTAGTTTGTTCTTGGCATTTTCCAAGAAGGATTTATTGGTTTTGTTTTAGCTGATCATTCATCTTATAACATATGCCTCATTGGCATTTTACCTATAAAGCCAGACATTATATAAATAAAGAAACTGAACCTCTGAAATCTTATTCCCCCTATCCCATTTTACACTGTTACTAGAAGAAAAAAAAACAGAGCTAAAACACAAGTCTGTTTTACTCTAAATCATATTTGTGCTTTAAATCAGGATGCTACACTTATTTTCAGAAAAATCTTAGTCCTAGCCTTTTACATCACAGTGCAATGGTGTGTGTGTGTGTGTGTGTGTGTGTGTGTGTGTGTGTGTGTGTGTGTGTTACTCAGGATTGAACCCCGGAGTATTCTATCTCTGAGTCACACCTCCAACCATATTTTATATTTTAAAAATTTGAAACATCCAAGATGTTGATGATTAAAAACTCTGAAATATGTACACAATGGAATTTTACTCAGGCATAAAGAAAAACAGAATTACATCATTTTCAGGGAAAATGGAACTGGGGTACATTATGCTAAGTGAGTTTAGTCCATCACAAACAGTAAAAAAAAAAATTGGATGTTTTCCCTAATATTCAAAAACTAAGGAGAAAAGGGTTATAGGAAAAACTCTAGAAGTAGAAATCATAGAAGAGCAAATAATGTGGCCTAACTGAGGGAATGGGAGAAGGGAAGAGGGAAATACCCTAATGTACATGATGTACATTCACAAACATATCATAGTCAATCACTAAGCCAAACATGAGAAGGATAGAGGAGAGAAGGAATAATGTGGGAATTGTGGAAGGGCTCAAGGAGTAATGTGTGCATGTATGCCTCTATCATTTTTACCCCATTAAGATGTATGAAAACAATGCACCAATAAAAAATTTAAAAAATTTAAGAGGGTCTCACTAAGAAGCTGATGGCATCACTGAGTTGCTGAGGCTAATCTTGAACTTATGATTGTTATATCTTAGTCTCCCAAATACTGGGATTACATGTGTGCTCCACCATGCCTGGCAAACAGTGATTTTTAATACTTGCATAGAAACTAGAAAGTGATTTTAAATCTAAGCTCTTTCAACTCATGCCATGTTACCCTCAGCAGTATTGTATTTCCCTATGAGTATTTTCAAAAACCTCAAGGAAATATGTTAAAGAATGCTAAGCAATTATAGAATTCTAAAATGAGATCTGCTTTTGATCCTGCTATAGTCATTCTACAATAATAACCCAGTAGACCAATGAATGAGCATCAGGGGATCAAAGTTCTCATCTTGACACAACTACTTGTCAATTCTAAGCATTTGGGAGGACAGGGCATTTAACTTTGTCATTAGTCATATGGGCATATTCAGAACTTACCCAGCTTCTAGGAACCACTTTGAAAATAAATGTCTATATATGATAATAATAATTATATGTGCACATTGTATAAATAATATATGTGGCATATGTGCATGTTATTTCTAATATAAATTCATAAATACATATTTATTTATGAGTAGATGATATATACATGTATGTAATGTATATTCATAGAGATATGTATTTATATGTATATATAAATATGTATATAATGTATAATAAAATATTTTAAACATAACTTATACATAAATGTGTGTATGCAAGTATAATTTGTATATTTGTCTTTGTATCATATGTTAAATTATTTTTTAAAAACATACTTCCCAAAATGTCAGGTTTTTCTGTCATGTAACTATACATGTAATTTCTGGTGTCCCTGGTATAATTTTGATGTTTTAATTAAATTTGTTTATCTTTCCCTAAAAAACTAAAGTTCAGGACAGGAGTAATTAATCAAATACAAAACTACTACTCATAAACTGGTACTTTCTTAAATTCCCTATAAACTCTTTTTACCTATGAGTAAATCTTGTGATTTTTTAATAAACTTGCAAAAACTGTACATCTTTCTCAATTGTAGTTTTCTTCTTTTTCTGAACATTTCTCCAGATTCATATCACTACACTGATTTTTCTTGAGCACTTTTTCATATTGCTATGCTCCCGTTGGAAAATGATAATTGTTTCCTTTTCTGTAGTATAGGAAATAAAATCCATTTGTGTTTGTGGCAGACAAAATTCTTTGAATTCCTTATTTCCCAGTTTTTCTCCAAGTAACACAGTTGTACTCTTTTTCAAGTGACACAGATGAACTCTTGTTTCCAGCCTCCCTGAAGATGAGATGTTTCTACTTGAGTTCTAGGCAGTGGAATGTAAGTAGATGTGTTGGGCACTTCTTCCATGCCTGACTCTTAAGAGATCTCCTTGTCATTCTAACTTACTCAATTTACCTGGAAACAGATGCAGAGGATCAAGTGAAAACTTGATCAAGAGATATTCTATCTTCATCCCTCCAAAGTAAAGCTGCTAGATAGAAGGGACCTGTGCTATTTATTTATTTATTTATTTATTTATTTATTTATTATTGTGTGTGTGCACATTTGTATTTGTGTGTGGCACTGGGGATTAAATCCAGGAGCATTCAACTTTCAAGCTACACCCCAGACCTTTTTATTTCTTTTTATTTTGAAACAGGGTCTCGCTAGATTACTGAGAGTTTTCATACACTGCTGAGGTTGTCTTTGTACCTATGGCTCTCCTGTCGCTGTCTCCCAAGTATGCACCAACATGTGTGGGTCTTTAAATGTCTGAGTAGAACAAAGACTCCATCCCCCAGTACTGATGAACAAAGGAATTTGCTGTGGACAAAGAATAAACCTTTGTTTTATTTAGACATGTAGATTAACAAATTTGTCAAAATTAGTTAATAAAGTAAGATTTTCTTCATCCTTTCTCACTGTATATGTGTGCGTATTTTGGTGGATATTGGATCCAGGGATATTCTACCTCTGAGTTATATCCCCAGCCCTATTTTTTATTTAGAAATAGAATCTTGCGGGGCGTGGTGGCGCAGGCTTGTAATACTGGCTCTTGGGAGCGGAGACAGGAGGATCGCTCTGGTTTGTAGCCAACTTAGCTGGCTTAGGAGACCCTGTTTCCAAATAAAAATATAAATAGGTCTGGGAGTGTAGCCCAGAGGTAGAAGGGTTTCCAGGAACCCCAGTACCACCAAAAAAAGAAGAAGAAGAAGAAAGAAGAAGAAGAAGAAGAAGGAGGAGGAGGAGGAGGAGGAGGAGGAGGAGGAGGAGGAGGAGCAGGAAAGAAAGGAAGAATAGAATCTCATTAAAAGAGATCTTTCTAAGTTGGTGAGACTGCCTTCATTCTGTGATTGTCCTGTTTCAGTTTTCCAAGTACTCAGCTTGCAGATATGTGCTGCAATTTCCAGCTTTGGCTCTCCATATCAGTAATGCTCTTCTATTAATAAGACTGGCTACTTGTGGGCTCCTACACCAACTATACTAAATAAAAACTTCCTCTCCAATATTGTTTATTCCAGACAAAAATATCTCTTCCCTCTCTGAATTGTATTGCAAATCTCTCCAATCACACAAATATTAAATCAGGATACCTCTAATCTAGGCAGTTTTCTCAGATTCTTTAAGTCAGTTTGAATCTGTTACTTATTTAATTTTACTTTTTCTTTTTTTAAAACTCATTACATGTAAATTATCAATCATTAGATAAATCATGAGCACTTCCAAATCAGGACGACTAAAGATGACTCCTGTCAAGAAGCTTACAATGTAGTGGCTAAGATAAGGACATGAAAGGAACAGTAAAAAATGTAATGTTATGGACATGCACTGTGTTTAGGAAAGCAAGTAAGCAGCAAGCCCAATCTAGTCAGAGACACAGTTTTTAATCACATACCACTTGATCTGAGGAGCTGAGTCCTGACCTACACATAGGTATTGGCTAGGTAACAGCCAGGTGAAATGAAAAATGTCTCAGTACCAAAAGCAACATGCACAAAGGCCAGAGAAGACAGGAGAGTCACTCAGGCCACAGTGTGGTTTGAGAAGGTGGATGTGGTGTCAGGAACAACATATGAACACTAATTTAGTTCTTTCACAATGACTGTAATTTTCTAGGGATCATGCCAAACTCTGGGGACATAAAGATAATTAAAACACTATTTCTGTTTCTTATGACTTTATTTATAGTCTAATTAGAAAGAGAGACATATAATCACAGTACAATGTAGAAGTATAATAATCACTTTATTTCACTTCATTTTGCTTTTTTTTTTTTAAAGTGCTATAATAGTGACTGAAAGGGGCCAGGGGTGGAAGAAAGAGAGAGTAAGAAAAGACTTCAGGGAACATGGAATCCCTGAACAGATTATTAACAAAAAATGAGTTCACAAGAGTGAATGATTAAGAAATTCTTGGTAAAAAGGGTGTAATAAGACAGGCACATAGATTAAAATTAAAAAAATATATAATGGCTCATAGAAGATTAGCCAGCAATTTTCTCAGAGAACAGGGGCTCACTATGAAATGTGGGCATTAAAGAACATGAGCTACCCAGAGAGATGGTGACCAAATTCACAAAGGTTGGTAAATTTTACCCAAAGTATTCTAAATAAATCCTTCAACTCACATAAAGTCATGAAAGAATTTTTAAAAAGAAGAGTAATGAGATTTTATTTGCATTCCAGAAATATATTTTTGATAGCAGAGTGAAGAATGGAGAACAGAAAGGTAATCTGGAAAAGGAATATTTCACACCTTATTACATCCTTATTTGCATTATTTTTAGTAGAAGATTTTCATATCCTGTCTGCTAAATTTCATGTTAAACTCAACTCTCCAAAGACAGGAGATACTAAGATACTGACACTTTTTAAATTCTGCAACAACAGAACACAAAGTAAGGCACACATTTTCAGTCAAATGATACTGATTAAATGTTTGATTAAACTTAACTTTGAGTCCAGAACCCTGCTGAGTGGAGAGAGATTTCATTGCTGCCCTGCAGGAAAGAAGCAGCTGTATACTCTTGCCTTGAATAGATATCTTAACCTGTCCAGAAAGGGAAAATAACTACCTCACTACAGGGGGAGGTGTTGGGAAGTTTAATTAGCCAGTGTTTATAATCTTCTTTGAAGCTGAAAAGTGCTAATTATGTTTTTCCCACTTTACGACTTGGAGTCATATGGACCATATCTTAAGAGATTCTAAGTTAGAAAAGTTTTACTTTCACTAATTGAGGTGGGTGGCTCTGGCAAACAAGTGTTCTAGCAAGGAAGTCTTAGAATGAACCAAGTTACTCTAGAAAGTTGGAGTTTGGGAGATTTATGAGTGAGTTTCTTAAGAAAATAGACTGAATCTGTTACAAAGTTCATTAAATCAGTAAGAGCCACCCAAGGAGCATTGGTCCATAAAAAGATTTCTTATCCTTTAGGAATCTCTTTCTGATCACCTCTGCCATCACCTGGATGGGTAGAGGGTAATAGCTAACATATCATCCAAACACGGGTCTTCTTAATCTTTCATGTCTAAGAATCAATGTAAAATTCAACAAAAAATGATGAAAGAGAGCTAGACCAAGAAGTAATATTCAAGTTACCTGAGCATAATGTAGTGAGAAGCCATCGTGCCCATGCCTAGCCAGTTTTTATGAGAGAGTCATGTGGTCTATCACTAGTCTTTGAGACTATTTTATCCCTCAAATAATAAAATGTCAAAAAACTGATATGCTAGTATTATCACTTCATCTATCAGTGTCCTAATTTCAGGATCTTTATTTTTGACTTGAAGTCCTGTCTTTTTTTTTACCAGAAGATCTGCATTGGGACCATTCATTTTCTGCAGAGGAAAACTTATTCCCAGTTGTAAGTAGATGGTCTCTTAGTATATTGCATCAATATACCAAATACTTAGAAACAACCCAATAGGATCCATATTTATATAAAAGATGAACACAATGGGTCCAATGAATACAGTCAGTGGATCAAACATTTTGAAGCTGCCTAGAGCAACCTTCTAGTTATTTGTGTTCAAAAGCATATTATCTGAAAGTGGTCCTTAATGGAAATGAATGCCTACATGTTGTATAGTGTACCCTAAGGGAAACAATAGGTATGAATGATATAAATGGCACCTACCAATCATTAAATAGTAACTTTGTTCTAAGGGCTGGATTATGTGCTTTGCATATAACATCTCATTTCATTCTCTTCTCAAGCCTATGGGCTAGTGTTTTCTGTAAATTAGAAAGGATAAAACTGAAAACTAAAGTTGGTAATAAATGTGCTCCATACTACTCATTTGCTAAGTCGAATCTCAGCAACTAAATTGTTTGGATCAAAAATCTGGTTACTTAACTGCTATAGCTATGCTTTTCAAATTAAGGCATTCAACATCAGTATGATATGGGTACAAATTCAAACTCCCACATAGAGATGCAGATTATCACCTTATAGTAATAGTAATTTAATGCTTAAGTAGTAGAAATGAACAAAAATTTACCTAACTTTTTCAGATGAAGCATAATACTTCAGAAATGTTATGATTGTGGTAGAATATTTCCAAATACAACCCTTAACCTATTCTGGATTTTTGTCCATTCTTCTCTGTGATTACTAAACTTTTTGAAAGTTTGAGGAGTCAAACTTATAACAATGCACATTTAGGTTTCTCTCTGAACATTGTGTAACCAAACTGCTTATTTGCTGTATTTTTACATCACACATATTTTGCTAGCGTACACAATTACTGGAAAGTTGTAACATTACTCTATTCCAGAATGAAAGACATTGATTAACAAATTTTGCCTCTTCTAGTAATGAAAATACAATTGTAGGAAAAGAAAAATGGACACACATATATAAACAATCATATATTACCTGCTTAGTAACAAAGAGAAAAGAAAAAAAACCCTTCAATATAGTGACATATTTAGACAAATTTTATTTTGCAATATATTCATCAGAAAGCAATGACAGGATTAAGGATACCCAAAAGTCTTGTTTACTTATCATGGGAGTGAGTTTGTTTCTAAGCCATTCAAAGGTTTTATTGTTTTTGTTTGTATTTTCTGCTCAAAAGAGTATTCTTACCATGAGAGGAGGACTGACTGGCATAATGGTCCTGCCTGGTAAAGGACGGTGTTGACTTAGCACTTTATATCCAAATTTTACAGAGGTACTTAGTATCTAGAGCAAACTATTTGTTGGAAAGGATAGAATTCATTGTTTTAAGTTAATTTTGAAACTGTTTTCCAAACTCATACTTTTTGTAATAACACTTTCGTACAACTTATTTGGCTGCCTACCAAGTTTATATTTTGGAGACTGAAGTTTTTGAAAGCTAACCTCTGAGATCATTGCTTATCAGAATCATCTATGAAGGAACCGGGCATGGTGGTACTTGCTTGTACTCCCAGAACTTGGGAGGCTGAGACAGGATAGTGGTTTACAGACAGCCTCAGCTACTATTTAGGCCCTTTGCAAATCAGTGAGACCCTGTTTCAAAATAATGAATAAAAAATAAATAGGTGTAGCTCGGAGGTAGAATGCTTTTGGGTCCCATCCCTAGTACCACACACACACACAAAAGAATCATCTTTGAAATTTGATTACCAAATAAATGTCACTCAGTCCACTTGATTTATTAGCCTTCCACTTAACAGAAAGCATGAACTTCTTTGAGTAACATTCTCACTTGAATCAGATATTAATTTGACCCAGAACTACTGGTATCATGTATGACTATATTGCACCAATGCAAAAAAGAACTACTGTTATCACAATAACCAGTCCATACTTTCTAGTTTTTTTGGGCTTCTTGATGTGGTTAAATGCATTGTCCACAGAAATCTTTGCTTTAGGGGTGAATACTATCAAACCACATAAAATCAGTTGTTTTTATGAGGCCAAAAGGAGCCATGAGCTTCCATATCTTCACATTTCACAGCCCAATGATCTTAATATACTCACATGTATTAAGAGGCAGATATTAACTTACACACTTTCCCAAGGAGTGTTATATTGGGATCAATATTTCATTAGCACTCTCTGGAGCTAATGATTAAGCCATGCACCAGCTGGACCCAATTCCCTATAGTGAGTCATTGACATTTGCACCGTGGCCTGTGAGGTAATCTGCCCTTTTAAAAGAATGAAAAAGGTTAACCCAGACCCTTGTAAACCTTTATCAATGACTTGACATCATTAAAATCTGTCCAGTCCATTTTCTGGCAGTCAATCAAACATAAAACTCCCTAGAGTAGTATGCTCTCAATTTTTTAACTGAGTAAATCAAGCCAACAATCTCTTGAAAATCACCATTCAATATATGCTCCAGAAAATATACTTGTATATTTATCTACAGCAGATAGAGAAAAAGAAAAGACCTGGTGCCTGCCCTCAAGATACTTATTTCCTAGTTAGGAAGTGAAATTAAAACCCAAGAACACCATTAGAATTTAAGTATTAGGGTAATGTTTTCCCTTGATTTCAATCCCCAATACAATAAAAATAATAATTATAAAAAAGAATTTAAGTATTAGGTAATAGCCAAAAAGTAGATGAAAACAATGATAGCTGCAGAAAGTTGCATCTTATCATTCAAAGATTATACCTGATATATGTAGTTTCATGAAAAATAGAACACAAACATGGGAAATGGGATTTTGGTGCATTTCTATTCTAAGGACTGATAAGATTTTCACAGGTTTAAAGAAAGGGAGAAATAGTACTACTTGTAAACAAGGGAAAGAAGTCAGTAGTATAATATTAAAATTGTGTGTGTGTGTGTGTGTGTGTGTGTGTGTGCGCGCGCTTATGCATGCTAAAGACAGAAACTAGGGAATTTCTACCTCTGAGCTACATCCTCAGCCACATTTTTAATTTTAAAACTTTAAAATAGGGTTTCACTAAGTTCAAGAAGACTACACTAAGTTGCCAAGGCTGGCCTCAAACCTGTGGACCTCCTGTCTCAACCTCCCAAGTACTGAGATTATATGAATGTGGCCCCATGCCTAGATAGAAAGTAGTTTTCATCCAGATTCTTTTACATGACTGAAGTTGACCACAACAACTTGGACAAATAGTTCTTTTTTGAACTATACTTGAAAATTATTAATTGAAGCTGTAGATGAGAGAAACAAAACAGTAGTTTATATTGGAGGCAAGATAAATTATGTTTCTATTATATTGCTCAGAGATCAGTTAGCAACTACAATGAGAAATTTCACAGGTGCATCCTTGCCCCACCTCAGGATATTTTTTTCTCTTTTCATGGAATGCTGGTGTGTACACATCTATTCTCCAACAGTAGGCTTGTCTTTCCAACAAGGCTTTCTTTCCCAAGCTTCACTCCTGCTACTGAGATGACTACCAGTTTATCCTTGGCAGCTTCCAAAACACGTGCATACCCTGAATATTTTCCCTATATCTTCTATACCTCCCACTGGGCATCAGCTGATTTTTCATTCACCCAAGGCTGCAGAATGACAGATCCCACAATTAGCTTTCTCAGGTCTCCTTTCTTCTTTGGCAGTAGGTGTGGTGATGTCAAAATCCCAACCTGTTAGAGCACTGTGTTTAGCATAAAAATCTTTGTTGATGACAGCAAACAAATGTGTGGGTGGTGAAAAAGTATCTTAAGAGGGAAAACACGTGGGCCATTTGTTGCACCCAGTTGTGGAGTGTTAGGGGAAAACTGTTCATCCAGTCCAAACATATCACTTTGATGAAGAACAGAGAAATCTGAGAGGCAAAGTATATAATCCCAGATTTGTAAGAAAGTTAGTGATGGAAGTGGTATTGGCACATCGTGGAGAAATGATAAGCCGTTCTAAGATAAAAGTCACAATTTATACATCTTAGAAGGTCCCTTGTGTGCACTGCTCATAATAAATGTTAAGTAAATGTTTTGAAAGATGAGAGATCAATCAGAGACTGACTTTTAACTGAAATTCTCAGAATGTTAAATTGGTTTCTAATTTTTTAAGTTAATTCAGTGTTTCTTCTATGGTTGTAGAGCTGGGGTATATTTTAATCTGCTCCTTATCTATATGTTTCTATTTCTCTTTTAAAGCAAGCCATATTCCTCAGTCAAGTTTCATACTTTCCTGTGCCTTTAGAATAAAAGGTAGTTCCCGATGTAACAAATATTTCTCCAAACAAACAGAGGCATTTTAATCCAGGTACATAATGCCTTTTTTCTGTTTGTTTGTAGTTCTAGAGATTAAACCCGGGATCATCCTACCTTAAAGCTATACCCTGAGCCCTTTAAACTATTTTTTAAATAGGGTCTCACTAAGATGTAAAGAGAATTGCTAAGTTGGTGAGGCTGGCCTTGAACCTGAGATTCTCCTATTTCAGCCTCCCAAGATCTTATATTACAGGTGCGCCACCACATCTTATTTGATTTTTATATTCTTTAATTGGTGCATTGTAGTAAAACCATCTTAATGTAGTACAAGATGTAGAGGCATACATGCACACATCACTCATTTAGCCCTTCCTCATTACCTCCCCCCCTCTCCTTCTCATGTTTGTTTACTGATTGATTTTGATATGTTTGTGAATGTACAGCAAATACATTAGGAAATTTATTTCTTTCCTCCTTCAATCACCCTCAGTTAAGTCACCATAATTGCTCATATATGGTCTCCTTCTTTGTCTAGAGTTCCTCCTATGACTCTATTTCTCCCTACCTTCTGCATATTAGGAAAAACATCTGACTTTTCACTTTTTGTGACTAACTTATCTCACTTAGCATAATGTTCTCTAGTTCCATCCAGTTCTCTGTAGATGATGAAATTTTGCTCTTTATGGCTGAGTAAAATTCCATTGTGTACATGTCCCGTAGATTTATAATCCATTCATCTACTGATGGGCATTTTGGCTGGTTCCATAGTCTGTCCACTGTGAATTTTGCAGCTATGAATATAGATATGCATGCATTAGTTTGGTAATTTGGCTTTCCTTCTTTTGAGTAGATACCCAGAAGTGGTATTGCTAGATCATATGATAGGTTCGTTCTCATTCTTCTGAGAATCCTCCATACTGTTTTCCAAAGGATCGCACTAATTTATAATCCTACCAATAATGTACTAGAGTCGCTACTTTTCCACATACTAGCCAGCATTTGTTGTTGTTTGTGTTTTAAATGACTGCCATTATAAATGGTGTTAGATGAAATCTCAGGGCAGTTTTCATTTGCATCTCTCTGATTGCTAATGATGGTGAACATATTTTTTATAAATTTATTTGCTATCTAAATTTCTTCTTTTGTGAAGTATCTATTTAGTCCACTAGCCCATTTCCTAATTGGGTTACTTGTTTTCTTAATGCTGAGTTTCCTGAGTTTTCTGTATGTCCTAAATATTAGTCCACTATCAGAAGAATAATTGCAAAATTTTTCTCCCATACTGTTGGCCCTCTGTTGAGGTTCTTGATAGTTTCCTTTGTCATCCAGAATCACTTCAGTTTAATGCAATTTTATGTATTGATCTGCTTTTTAGTTTCTCTGCCTTTGGGGTTTTGTTGAGAAAGCTTTTAACCTGTGCCTATGTGTTGAAATGTTGGACCTATGCCTTCTTCAGGAGCTGAAAGATGTCTGGTCTGATTTCCAAGTATTTGATTAATCTTGAATTGACTCTTGTGCTGGGTAAGAGAGTGGGGTTTATTTCCATTTTTCTGCATATGGATAACCAGTTTTGCCAACATCATTTGTTGAAGAGGCTAGCTTTTTTCAGTGTATGTTTTTGGCTCTTTGTAAAAAAAAAAAATATCGATTGTTAAGTGTGAAGATTTGTTATTGAGTCTTCTATTCTGCTTCATTGGTCTATGTGTCTATTTTTGTGCCAGTATAATGCTGTTTTTTTTTTCCATTGTGACTGGTTTTATTGAAGCATTTAATATTTAAGTGAAATTAAGAATACTTTAAAGTTCAATAACTTCCTCTGCATGTTTATTGAAGGAATGCCGCTACAATTTAAATATCTAAAAGGCAGCCTGATTAGTAGAAACATGTCTGGGAATAAGAAAATCTTTGTTTGATTGGGTGCAGCATCAATATAGTTGTGGGTTTTATATGTTATCATATATCTTTGGTATCCAGAATCCCATTTTGTACATTATAGCAATAATGCTGTTTTTATTACTCTGGCTTTGTAGTATAGTTTGAAGTCAGTTATTGTGGTGCCTCCTGCATAGTCCTTGTTGCTGAGAACTATTTTGGCTATTCTGGGCTTTTTGTTATTCCAAATAAATTTAAGGACTGAATTTTTCTATGTCTGTGAGAAATTATGTTGGTAATTTAATGGATTTTGTATTAAATCTGTAGATCACTTTTGGAAGAATGACTTTTTTTTGGGGGGGGTGGTACTGGGGTTACTGGAAGCCCTTCTACCTCCAGGCTATACTCCCAGACCTACTTTTACATTTTTATTTGGAAACAGGGTCTTCTAAGCCAGCGCATGCGGCTGGCTTCGACCTGCGTGATCCTCCTTTCTCTGCCTCCCAAGCGCGGGAATTACAAGAGTCCGCCACCACGACCGGCAGGAAGAATGACCATTTTTATGCTATTTATTCTGCCTATCTAAGAACATGGAAAATCTTTTCATCTTCTAAAGTTTTCTTCCATTTTTTCCAGTGTTTTATAATTTTCTTTAAGGTCTTTTACCTCCTTGATTAAGTTGATTCCGAAGTATTTTATTTTGGGGAAGAAATATCCTGAGTGAAAGTGTTTTCTGAATTTCTTTTTTCATTGGATTTATGGTTGGAATACAGAAAAGTTTGTGAATTTTAACACTGATTTTGTATCCAAACACTGCTGAATTTGTTGATCAGTTCTATAAGCTTTTTGGTAGAGTTTGTTGGGTCTTCTTAGTATCATGTCATCTGCATATAGTGATAGTTTTAGTTCTTGTCTTTTTTGTATTCTTAATAATGAACTCTCTGCACAATGTTTTCAGTTCCAAGGTGAAATGTTCATCCAATTCTTATCGAATAAAAAAATGTGATGCTAAAAGGGTATTTGTCAGTTAAAATAGTGCACTCATTGTGTGTTCCTCATTATTAGGCATGTGGGAAATAATAACTAATAGAAGAAATAATCTTTGTGTTTTTGAGGTGAGAAAATTTTTCTGATGATTGAATTGACATACAATAAAAAAACACAAGATATGAGAAAAACATAACACAAAGTTGATTACTATGCAGATAATAAATTTAATTATATTGAGTTATCTTCAATAAAGTGAACATTTTGTATGGACTGAAAAAAATAAAGTGAGTTTATAGGTCAAATTACACCAGCATAAAATGAGAAATAAAAATTGTCTAGGTTTAAGAGATAATGTGTTGCCAGGTGTGGTGGTGCACGCTTGTAATCCCCACACTTGGGATGCCTTGCTGCCTTAAGAGACCCTGTTTCCAAATAAAAATATAAAAATAGGTCTGTGAGTGTAGCCTGGAGGTAGAAGGTTTTCCAGGAACCCCAGTACCACCAAAAAAAAAAAAAAAAAAAAAAAGATATTGTATTAAAGATTTAAAACATGCATGCGAATGCACCCATAGGGTATCATTAGGTGTTGGTAAATAGACAAATTTAATAAAAGAAAGGATATATATAGGGAGAAGGATGCAGCAGTTGATGGGCCAGTAATTGGAGGCCTTGAATTTTGGCAGATATACTTTTTCACATAGCCGTTAGTAGGTGATCTTGCTCCCAAAGGATTCATGTTCTTACTTGAGAGACAGACAAGCAAATAAAAAACCAGTACAGATTAATTTATTGTGAGGAATGATGAAGGAAATTATAATGTAGTGACTCAACCCTAAAAGGTAGATTTTCACAGGGAACATCACCAAAGAAATTCAAGTGTGTTGGTAAATAGACAAGTTTTATTAAAGAAAGGACATTATTATTATTTAATACATATTATTATTCAATATATATTCAACATATGTATTATTATCCAATATATATTATTATTCATTACATTATTATTCAATATATATTATTCAATTATATATTTATAAATTATTATTCAATTGAAAATGGTATGGAAAAGACATTAAGTATCTGGGTACTTAGGAGCCTAATACAAGAGAATCTCAGGTTCCAAGATAAGCTCAGCATTGTAGGAATTCTCCCAGCATCTAGTGAAACTGTTTTAAAATAGAAAATAAAACAGACCGGAAGTATGGCTTAGAGGAAGAATATTTCTAGGTTCAATCTTCTCTTTTCCCAAAAGAGGTATATGTATTGGATTATCAGTTAGAATTGGAGAATTTACAGAAAGAAAGAAGAGTCTCGTTTTTTACTTACTATATTTTTTTTAAAAAGTTATGTTCTCCCACCGACACCATTAATTGAAAATAAATTAAATAAATGTATAAATTATTATTCAATTATTATAAATTGTATATATTTACTTCCTAGCAAATAATATAAATATATTTTATATTCTGGTAAAGGGGAGAATATACATGGTAAGTCTCAGAGCTATGCAGTTTGTGTTTCTGAAGTTCTCATTGCAGAGTATATGCTCTACTAAGCTCCAGCCCTTTTTGCAATTAATAATTATTGATTTTTAAAATGTCATTTTAAGTAAACACTTAATATTTAAAAATATAAATGGTAGATGCTTGATTATGAGCTCTCTGTATGCTTCTTGTTTCTTTGTATTAAAAAACTAATTAAAGGAAATAGCAGTTTTTAATTTGGGTATATTTAGTTTGAAGAAACCATAAGAAAAAAGAAAATTAGAGACATGTTCAGAAGTATTATATACAGATCAAACAAAATAATAGTCTCACTGCATGCTGACTATAAATGGAAGAGTTTCTATTTGATATAAGCCAACTATTTTAAAATAGGAATTGTCCAAGTGGATTGTATCCAGAGAAAATCAGCTATAAGCACACATGTCAAGTGAGGAAATAGAAGATGACTGATACTGAAAAACGGGTGATATATGCTTTAATAATGTATTTAAAAGAAGTCAAGCTTTGAGAGACCCAGTAGAATTCGAAATGTTTGCTTCAGAAATCCTAATTAGAAATAGGAAAGGAGTGCCACTGCTCTTATCATTTTTTTCAATGTATTAAAAACCTTAACCTGTGACGGCTATAAACTCTAAATTCAGGACAACGTTATATGCTTTCCAGTCCGTAAAAGTGGGTTTTTGTATTTATTTTGTATTGATCTATTGACTATTATTGTTTGGTAAAGAGACTATTATAGTATATTCACATATATCTCCTGAAGGTATATGTCAGAGACAGATGGGTCTCTCCTCACCACCATATACGACATAAGACATCTTTATTGCAAATTTGAGTTGTATTTTTATTTCTATTAATATACATTAATATCTATGTATTAATACATTAATATAAGATGAATTAATGAATAATGAATGCTAAAACCTATTAATATATATATATCAAAAATAATAACTCTTAAAATCTATAAATTCACTACTAATATAAAACTTACAACAATAACAGAAACTTCTAAATATCATTAGTTATCCAGCCAGTGTTCATTTGATGTTTTGTTTTCTAGAATTTACTACAATATGAATTTATTGATTGCATCCAAGTGGTGTTTTTAAACATGTTCTTCTAACCCCTGAATTTTATGTAATTTGAATTTAGGTAAAGATATTTGATCATATTCAGTTTCCATGTTTTGGGGCAAGAATACTTTTAAAATAATGTTATATATTTCTAAAATAAGACAGGATATCTAGATATTTCTTATTTTATTACATGTGTGGCCATCAATATAATTTTTGTTATATTATTCTGTCAATATATACAATGTGGTAAATTTCTCATATTCCCTTGCATTCTGTAACTTTTACAGTATATTTTAGTTTTTAGGATTATGTTTCTTTAGCCATTTGGAGTGTTTTAAATAATTTCTCATAGATTTACAATTATTGTATATTAAAAATATAATTAATGTTTCATATTCATAAATGATTATGTTATTTATATTTAAAAATAAAATTGAGTTGGTATAGAACCACTTTTATTAGATTTTGTCTTAAAATATGGCTATTGGAAACCTTGTAAGATGACAATTAAATTTATTTTAATTTACATTATTTTGTGTCTGATTTAAATTATTTTTCTTAAAAAATAAAAATTTTAAGCCCGGTGTGGTGGCACACACTTGAAATCCAAGCATTTAGCAGGCTGAGATGGAAGGATCTTAGTTTGTGGCCAGCCTCAACTACTTAGTGAGGCCCTCTGCATCTCAGTGAGACCCTGTTTCAAAATAAAGAATAAAAATAGGGCTGGGGGTATAGCTTGGAGGTGAGTGCCCCTGAATTCCTTTTTTTTTTTTTTTTTTTTTTTTTTTGGTGGTACTGGGGTTCCTGGAAGCCCTTCTACCTCCGGGCTACACTCCCAGACCTATTTTTTATACTTTTTTATTTGGAAACAGGGTCTCATAAGCCAGCGCGCGCGGCTGGCTTCGAAACTGCGCGATCCTCCTGTCTCTGCCTCCCAAGCGCGGGGATTACAAGCGTGCGCCACCACGCCCGGCCTGAGTGCCCCTGAATTCTATCCCCAGTGCCACACACACACAAAAAAATGATAAATAAATAAACAGCAAACAAGTTTACTAAGAAGTGTTTTGAACCAATTTTCTGTAGTGTAAAAATAATTTTTTAATTTGTATTTTGAGGCTTTTTTGGTTAGCTGGTAGCACAGAAACAATAGAATTATCAATTTTAGTCCTAGTTTAGTTTCATTTCTTTAATTCTTTTATATATATTTTAAACTACTTTTTAATTTTTTATATTTCTAATATTATACATCTATTTATCACATTTTCTCTAATTTATTTCTTTGTTCCTTTCAAGTTTTGGCTTCCATATTCTATTTATTGAAAACCATTGTGTATATGCACTTTTGTGTGCTTTTTTTGGTTACTCTTTAATTTTGAGACATTTTATCAAATTCTGACTCATGACAACTGTTTTTTAAATGTTCCTGTCTTCTTTAATCAATTATTTTGAGTTTTCTTTCTTTCTTTTTTTTTTTTTTTTTTTTTCTTTACTGTGCTGGAGACTGGGTCCAGGATCATTCAACTTCCAAGCTACACCCCCCAGATCTATTTCTTTGAAATATGGTCTCTTTAAGTTGCTGATGACTTTACTAATTTGCTGAGGCAAAAGTCAAAACTAAAATACTCTTGTCTCAGATACTCATATCTCAGCTTGCCAAGTATTGAGATTACAGGATTACAGGTGTGCACCACCATTCCAGGCTTACATTTTTTTTTCAGTACGGGGGGTGGAACCCAGAGACATTCTACCTCTGAGCTACACCACCAGCCCTATTTTTTATTTTTTATTTTTGAAACAGGGTCTTACTGAGCTACACAGGGCCTCACTAAGTAGCTTTACAAGCTTGCAGCACTACACCCGGCTCAGGCTTCCAATCTTGTGTTTTTGCTTTTGTTTTGTTTTGTTTTTTTCATTTTTCTAATTTATTGACTTTCTTGCATTCACCTACCAGTAGGTCTATAATTAGCCTATGTACTATGCAATGCTCTAAAATTATTCAAAATATGCTCAGTGACCACTTGCTATTACTAGCTTTTTTGGCTTTTCTTTTAGATTCCCATTTGGTTTTTCTATTACTTGCCTTGACAAATGCTATTCGGTGTTGTCCTACACATACTTTTGGGTTAATGGGCCTGTTTTGCACATAATATTTTTGAAGATGTTCGTGCATTTTTAGTTTTATTAGCCCCATTGCTCTAATAAATAAAAGTGTGGGGTTCTGAAATATTTAAGAAAAACACTTTGCTTTTTCTCTACATACCCTATAATTGTCAGTGCAAATAAAAATCAATATAACATCAATGGAAGGTATTTTGAGAAACATTTGATAAAAATTACAAACAATTTCTTTTTATTTTATAATTTTACTTGTTTTGCATTTTGGGTCTTTATCTTGGGGATAGTATTCTATCATGACACAAAGAATTTCTTCAGTATATGTCTTTAAGATAGCAGAATATTGTATGAGTGGTTCCTATTTTACTTATCTTTTATACATGCATGATTAGGTATTTTGTATATTTTTCTGTTATAAACATTGACAAAATAACATTTTCTGTGGGATAGCAAGCTTTTAAGCAAAATAAGTAGAAAATATTTGAATTACTGAGACATAAAACAGTATCTAATGAAATTTAATGAAGTACTATATTTTTCTTTCTATCAGAAGAAAAGTAAACACAAAGCAAGATTGAACCAAAAGAGTCTTATGAAAAAGAATCTGGATGTGATGGTGCATACGTATAATTCTAGTTCTCCAGAGGCTGAGACAAAAAGATAGGTTTGAGAATTGCCTAAGCAACTTAGCAAGACCCTTTTTCAAAATAAAAATATAATACTCCTGGAGTTGTAGCTCAGATATAAAATTCCTTAGGGCTCAACCTCTAGTAGTAAATATATAAAGAAAATAAATAGGATAGGAAGACCTTCAGTTTCATGCAACCCTACATATCAATTCTCCTTTTAATGTTTTTATGCTTTTGCAGTCTTGTTGAAAAAGTTTTTATCTGTGACTATGCATTGAAGTGTTAAACTTAGGCCATCTTTGAGAAGCTGCAGTCTCTGGTCTGATTTCCAAGTCTTTTATCCATCTGGAATTAACTCTTGTGCAATTCAAGGGTGAAAAAGTGGAGTTTATTGTCATTTTTCTGCATATCATTTAACCAGTTTTGCCAACATTATTTGTTGAAGAAGCTATTTGTCCAGTGTATGTTCCGTTTTTTCAAATTCAACTGGCTGTGTGTGGATTTGTTTCTGAGTCTTCTATTTTTCTCCATTGGCCTATTTTTTTTTTTTTTTTTGCCAATACCATTCTGTTTTTATTACCATGGCTTTGTAGTATAGTGTGAATTCAGGTATTGTGATACCTCATAAATGGTTCTTCTTGCTGAGAACTACTTTGGCTATTCTGGGCAATTTGGTGTTTCAAATAAATTTAGGGACTGATTTTTTTATGTCTGTGAGGAAGGACTTTGGTAATTTAATGGGTATTACGTTGAATCTGTAGATCATTTTTGGAAGAATGACCATTTTGATGATATTTATTCTGCCTATCTAAGGACATAGAAGATCTTTTCATTTCCTAACATCTCCTTGGATTTTTTTTCAATGTCTTTTATAATTTTATTTAAGTAGCTTTTTTCCTCCTTAGTTAAGTTTATTCCTAAGAATTTAATTTTTTGTGGAATATCCTGAGTGGAAGTACTTTTTGGATTTTTTTTGCAGTACATTTATGGTTGGCATACAGGAAAGCTTGTGATTTTTTAAGATTGATTTTTTTTTCTTTTTTTTTTTTTTGAAGGTCTGGGGATGGAACTCAGGGGCATTAGACCTCCAAGCTACAACCCCTGCTCTATTTTTTATTCTTTATTTTGAAACAGGGTCTCACTAAGTTGTGGAGGGCCTCACTAAGTAGCTGAGGCTGTCCACAAAACGCGATCCTCCAGTCTCAGCCTCTCGAACACTGGGGTTACAAGCCTGCACCATCATGCCTGCCCTTAAGATTGATTTTTGTATCCAGACAGTTCATGGAATTTGTTGATCAGTTCTATAAGCTTTTTGGTTGCATTTTTTTTTATCTTCTAAGTATAATATCATGTCTTCTGCAAGTAAGAGGTAGATTTAGTTTTTTTTTCCCCCTATTTTTGCTACTTGGATTTCCTTTTCTTGACATATTGCTCTGGCTAGAGTCTCAAGGACTACATTAAAAATAAGTGGTGATAATGGACATCCTTGTTTTGTTACTGCTTTTAGGAGGAATTCTTGAAGTTTTTCTCCATTTAATATAATTATGGCTATGGAAGTATTGTATATGGCCTTTATGATGTTGAGGTATGTACCTTCTATTCTGATTTTCCACAATGGGTGTTAGATTTTGTTGAATGCTTTTTGAAAATTTATTGAAATCATCATGTAATTTTTGTCCTTGGTTCTGTTTATGTGATTAATTGCATTAATTGGTTTCTGTATATTAAATCAGCCTTGCATCCTAGGATGAATTCTACTTTGTCATGGTGTATGATTTCCTTAATGTGGTTTTGAATGCATGTTGCTAGTATTTTGTTTAGCAGTTTGCATCGAAGTTCATTACTGATACAGGCCTATCAAAAATCTCAAAAGAGAGCTGACAGAATGGGAGATTTTTTCCAACTACTCCTTAGATAGAATACTTATGTCTAAAATATACAGAAAACACAAGAAACTCACCACTAAGAAAGCAAATAACCCAATCTAAAATGGGAAAGTGAACTAACTAAACAGTTAACCAAAGAAAAAAATTCAAATGGCCATTAAATGTATGGAACAATGTTCAACATCATTAGCAATCAGAGACATGCAAACAAAACCTACCCTGAAATTTTACCTAACTTCAATTAAAATGGCAATCATTTAAAACACAAACAACAGCCAGGCGTGGTGGCGCACCCTTGTAATCCCCGCGCTTGGAAGGTGGAGACAGGGGGATCACGCAGGTTCGAAGCCAGCCTCGCTAGATTAAGAGACCCTGTTTCCAAATAAAAAAATATAAAAATTAGCTCTGGGAGTGTATCCCAGAGGTAGAAGGGCTTTCAGGAACCCCAGTACCACCAAAAATAAAACAAAACAAAACAAAACACCCACACAAACAACAAATGCTGGCAAGGATGTGGAGAAGTAGGAACTTTTAACCCATTGTTGTTGGGATTGAAAGTTAGTGTTTTGGAAAACAGTATAAAACATTCTCAGAAGAAGGGGAACAAACCTACCATATGATTCATCAATACCACTTCTGGGTATCTACCCAAAATAATGGAAACTAAACTATTAAACTAATGTGTGCATACATATGTTCATAGCCACACAATTCGCAATTGCCAAACTATGGAAAATCCAAGATGTCCTTCAACATATGAATAGATTACAAAACTATGAAATGTATACACAGTGGAATTTTACTCTGCCATGAAGAACAAAATTATGTAATTCTCAGGAAAATGGATAGAACTGGAGAACAATATAAGTGTGATTAGTCAGTCACAAAAGTAAAACATTGGATGCTGTCCCAAATATGTGAGAGCTAGGGAGAAAAAGGATCAGAGAAGAAACTCTAGTGGAGGATGGAGAAACCATAGATGAGCAATAAGGTGACCTAACTAAGGAGGATGGGTGGGGCAAGAGGGAAGTTTTTTAACGTACATGATGTACATTCATAAACATGTCAAATTCAGTCAGTAAACCAAACATGAGAAGGAGGGAGGGGGAATGGAATGGGGTGAGAATTGGAAAGGGCTAAATAAATGATGTGTGCATGTATGCCTCTATCATATTTTACCTCATTAAGATGTAGGATAAGATAGTGCTAAAAAGGGGGAGGAAAAAAATATTTTTCTGAGATAAAATTTTGTTTTCTGAATTATTCTAAGAATAGCAATAAATATATAAAATACATTTTCAGAAAAATTATTACATAATTAGATAATTTAAAATTTGACCATACAAAATCTAAATATATGTAAATATAAATATAAAATCAATCAACATAAATATATTTAACAAAATGAACATATATTCATGATGAAACCTCTCAGCAAAATAGGCAAATGGGTAAACTTTTTAACTAGAAAAGAACATTAACAATATTTTACAGGTAATAGTTTAATTAATGTTAAAAAAAGAGGTACTTTTTGCTTTTTTATAGTAACTGAAGAAATTATGTCCTTTATCATTATTTCTAGTAAGAAGACACTTTTAAATAAAATATTTATATTGAGAAGAAAAAAATAAAGCTGACTTTAATCTCAGATTATATGATCGTCTCAGTAGAAAATCCAAAAGAATAAAAATGAAACTCCTAGGAAATTATTTTTAAAAAAATAACATCTCAACACAGAAGATCAACATGTAAAATTAAATTATGTTTCTGATACTGTAAATGAACAATTAGAACTTAATTTTTTTAAAAAAAAGAAATAGTATTTACTATTTCATCAGAAAGAAAAATAAAACTATTTGGTATAAAACTGACAATATTTATGAGATTTATATATAGACAACTATAAAATTTCTCAGTTGCGCAAGATGGTGCACACCTGTAACTTCAGTACTTGGAGATTTAGACAGTAGAATCACAGGTTTAAGAACAGCAGATTCTAATTTAGTGAGATCCTATTTTTAAATAAAAACTAAACTAAAATAGGGTTTGGGGCACATCTCCAAGGTAGAATGCTCTTGGTTGGATTAATCCTCAGTAACACACACACACACACACACACACACACACACACACACACATTTGAAATATTCCTCCTAAATTCATATCCCCAGTGCTGCAAGGTTCAACACTGGGGCATGTTTGAGAAGGCAAGCCATGGAAAGTGTAGTCCTGGAGACTATGTAACTCCAAGGGTCCCTGCCAGTCACTCTCTCTGCTTTAGTGTTCCATGATGAGACAGCTGACTTCCTCTGTGAGGTACCCTGTTTCTGCAGTTAAAATTTCTGCCGCAGTGCTGGCCCTATGGACTGAAGCAAATAAAATTATGAACTCAAAATAAACTTCTCAGTCTCTCAGTGGCTCTTATTGAGTATACTGGTTACAGCTACAGGAAAACTGACTATAACATGGGACATTTCATATACAAGCCATAATACTTCACATGTCTGAAGCCTGGAAAGTACATGACTGACTGACTGGCATCAGTGAAGGGTCTTCTTGCTCAGTAATTCTATTTCAGAAAGGCAAAAGGACAAAGAATGTGTGTATGCATGAGAAAAAAGAGGGAGGGAATGATTTCACTTTTGTCAGGAGCATGGTCTCATGATCACTAACGCATTCCTAAAAAAATGGCTCTAATCCATTTATTTATCACCTTAAAGGCCCGCATCTCAATAGTACTGCATCAACAATTAAGTTTTCAACACAAACTGTGGTTGACAAAATTTACTTGATATGGAACAAGTCCATATCAAGTAAACAACATCAACCTAGAGACACCTTGTACCTTACACAAAAACTAAGTCAAGTAAATGTTTAATAAATATAAAATGCAAAACTATAAAATTTCTAAAACAAACCAGAAATATAAGTGATCATGTAATAATCTAAACAAAATAAGAATATTGAAAGAAAATCTTCATAAGACAGACTTTGCTAACTTTAAAATTTTTTCACTCTCTGAGACACTGTTAAGACAATCTTTGGACAAGCCAAAGATGGGAGAAAAAATTCCCAAGTTAATATCTGATAATGGAATATTATCGATAATATCAAAAGAACATATAAATTGCAATAATTAGAAAAAACAATACAATTTAAAAATGTGAAAAAAGATCTAAACAGATACTTTTCCTATAAAATTAAGATAGAAATAAGAATCTACAACATTATTTGCCATTAGAGAATTGTAAATTAAAAGGACAATGGAAGACACTCACCATACCTAATAGAATTACCAAAGAAAACAAAAAAAGAAAAAAATTAATTGCTAGCAAGAAGCAGAGTTATAGCAACTCTCATTTATTATTGTATGAATGTAAAATGGTACTGCCAATTTGGAGGATAATTTGGCAGTTTCTTGCAAAGCCAAACGTAGATTTGTAGTGCAATCCAGCCGCCACACTAGTATTAATCCAATTGATATGAAAACTGTATCCACACAAAAACATGAACAAAATTGTATAGTTAAATAGTTCTCTTCAAAAACTACAATAAGACAATCATTACAAGGTTAATGGATACACATGTTATAGTATTTGGGTATAATTAAATATCACTCAATAACAACAACAACAACAAAAAACAAATAGCAAACCATGAAAAGAAATGGATGGATCTTGCATGAATATTTTCATATGAAAAAGCCAGTCTAAAAATGCTACATATTACACAAATAAAAATATATGTTATTCTGCAGAAGTTAAATCTGTATAGACTGTAGGCAATTCATTGCTGCAGAATTTTAATGGAAAGGGGAGAAAGAATCACTAGTGATATTTTTAGAGTTGAAAAGCTATTTTAAAAAATATATATATTTCTATACTTCTATAATGTGGATATATGCTCTGAAGTATTTGAAACACATTAAACTTTACAAACACAAGAGTAAATATAAAATGGGCATATTACAATAATTATGTAGTTAGAAAAATGCTGTCAAATTGTTTTTTTCTTCAATTATATACTATACATTTATTTTTGGAGCTCTGATTTTCTAAGAGTGAGATTCTCTTTTTCATGTGGTCTAATCTATTGCTTATAGTTTGTATTAATGCCTTTACTTCAATACAAGTGGATTGTTTCCTTCTCTTTCTTCAGATCTTTTTCTGACTTCTGGTTCAGGCTGTCAGATTCTTTGTTTATTTGTTCCTTTATTTATTTCAGACTCTTTCTAAATTCTTTTTTGGAAATCCTATATCATTTCTCCTGTTAAATTTCTGATTTGTCCTTCAGGCAATTTTTGCAATTCAATGTTGGCATGTTCTGTTATTGTGGGGTTGTGTGAGATTATTGCTTTTTGGGTATTTCTCCTTCCCATTATTTCAGGTTTCTTAAGTTTATATTTTGTAGCTATTTATAGCTTTCTTTTATTCTGTTGTTGTCAGATGATATACAGAGGAAAATTGGTGTGTGTTCAGTGGTGAAGGTTGTGTAAGGAGGAACGTGATCATGTAGCAAATGCAAGAATAGGTAAAGTAGCAGATAACAGAATAGAATGAAAGTTTGAGTTTGGTAAGGTAATATATAGAGATAGTGAATATGTAGTAGAATTCTAATTACCAATGTAAAGTATTTAGTATAATTATATGAAGTGATGAAGTGGATTTAGTGCAAGACAAAGAAAGAAAATAAAAAATTAGAAAAAATGGGACAGAGAGAAGAGATTAAATATTTATGAAGAAAGAAGCTTGTAAAAGGGTGGGAAAGATAGCAAACAATCAAGCACACATAAAACAGAACAATAAGAAAATAATACAAACATACAAATATATGAATACTGAGTAGACAGTTCTCCTGGGTCTTCATGCATTATTTTAGCTATTTAAGTCTCAAATTCTATAGTAAGCTCTTGAGCATGTTCCAAGCACTCTCATTTTCTCTGTAACCTATAGTAGCGCTGTCAGTTTATAGCCCTGCTTTTTGGTCTCTTTCAATGTTTAGGATCCTGGCCTGTGCTCTCTCTCTCTCTGTGCAATGTCAAGTGCCACTGGCACCTTTCCTGCTGCAAACCTGGGTCTCTGAGCACTCAAAAGGGACCTGCCTCTGATATTCTCTCAGTACATACAGGAGGCTGGTATCACTGAGGCTGAATCTAGTGTTAGTGCAGGTTTCCATGCTTTCCACTGATGTTGGGTCCAAGTCTCTCACTGCCTGTGTAGGCTTCAGATACTGCTGGAACCTGACCTAGTGTATACATAGAAGTCCACATTCTCTACAGTGGAAAATTGTCACAAACATCTAGAACATAAAGAGGTATGAGTAATTATAATTTGATTTCTAACATCATGGAACAGAAAAAAGGATAATAGATAAATATCTAGATAATATGAATAATATAGATTTTACTTGATAACAATATATCTAGGTTAATTTACCAATTGAACAAATACATCATAAGATGTTAATAGGAAAACTGGCTAAGAGGCAAATGGAAACTATGTATTATCTTTATCAGATTTTTTTTCAACAAATCTATACTCATCAGAATAAAATCTATTAAGCAAAAATATTTGGCATAGTTTGTCTTAATATTGGAACAACCAACATTTTGCATGAATTCCCAGTTACATTCTCTAGGAATAGTGAGTAACATATTAAGCCCTCACAAAACACAATGCACACACACACACACACACACACACACACAGAGGATAGACAATGATGACAAAGCATGGTAAAATAGAAGATACAAAATATGTCATTTTTTTTCATGAATCTAGCCAGTCAAGAAATTTAATGAGTTCATTTTACGTACCTCCTGTCACTTTGTTTAAGAAAATCATCTTAAAAGCTATATTTTCTTCCTTCCATTTGAGTAAATACAAATAATATCTACCATACGTAAACTATTTATGTTTCAGTTCAAAGCATGTTTTTTTCTCCTTCACTTCTCTAGAATATCTAATATTAGAAACTCATTTACTCTATGGTAGTTTTTTTAATACTTGGATAAAAAAGTAAAGCATGTCTTGCCCAAGGCCAGTAAATAAGTGACAATCTGCAAATTTAATATAAAAATGATTAATTTTCTTAGTGGTACAGCCCAGTAAAACCTTATAAATTTGTTCTATTAAATAGGCAAAAATAAAAACTTAATTAAATATTTTATTTATAGCACATTTTTCTAGTATAAAGTAAAAGTGATGCTATCCTAAAACTGGAAGAAATTTTCAACATATTCTTATATTTTAATAAATCAAGAGCATAATCTACTTTGAGGAGTCATTTTTAATGAACCCATTACTTTTATTCATTTAGATAAATATGCAATCCTAATGGCTTTCACAATGAAAAAAAGTGAAATATATTTTTATTGGGACATGGCAATTTAATTTTTAAATCAACAAATAGCTGTGTTTGGTGTAATCCAAGTATTTTGAAAGCTGAGACAGAAGAATCACAAGTTTGAGGCCAGACTCAGCAAATTAGGAAAACTCTCAGGAACCTAGTGAGACTCTGTTTTAAAACACAATGGGCTGTGTTGTAGCTCAGAGTTAGATTGCTCCTGGGTTCAACCCCCAGCACTACAGAAAAATTATAAAATATAAAATCAATAAATATATAATTTTATTGCAGTTATAATGAATGTTAATAATTTCAAAAAAGTGAAAACACTGAATCTTCATGAATTCACAAAGTGTGTGGACAGTATTATTGTACCTAAGCCAGTCTATTGCCATCTACCCTAAATAGAGGTTTATTTATTTACTTATTAATGTCTTAAACAATAAAAAATTAATTTAAAATAAAAATTTTAAACCATAGATCATTCTGCCAAAGGGGAAATGACATTACCAACTATAGAGTAATAAGCCAGTAATTTGAGAAATGTACCATATAATTTCTAGACAGAAAAAAGTAATAAAGATTTCATTGTAGATTTTATTTACTTGTTTATTTACTTACTGTATTCTGTCTTATTCACTCTGAAGCCTGAAAAAGAATTATGGAAGAACAGTTGCATCCCTTTTAATTTACTGAGTACACATGGTTCATTACAAAAACACATTTTGGTTTATAGACTGCATATAATCATATTATCTTTCTTCATCAGAGGAAAGTAGATTCCTCAGTATCTAAAACCCATCATTTGTTTAGACTTACCGAGATATAGATGAGTTTAGTATACAAGATATATACATATATACGTATTTTTATACATATATACACACTAAGACATATACAATGTATATTATAAGACATAATATGCATTGGTATAAGTGTATATAAATTATATAAATAATTATGTATATTCAGTTCTTGTTCCTGGCTTCTGACACACACAAAACTCCTAAATCCCTTGAAATATTCTTAGTGATGAGACATACACACACAGAAGATTAAAATATATCTTCAAGACAGGAGATAGTTTGTAGAAAGACTAAACCTTGATAAGAATCTGGGAATTGTTAACCCATCCCATAACCTCTAGGAAGGAGAGAGGTAATATAGATCTAGTAAATAGTTGTTCAGGCCTACCAGATGTGACCTCTCCAAAAATCCTCTAAACATTGAGGTTAAGGGAGCTTCTAGGCTAGTGAACTCATTAAGGTGCAGAGTGAAGGCTGCACCCACAGAAATCCCAGAAGCTCTGCACCCCTAACCTCCTCCTTGTCATATATATTTCATTTGAGTAGTCTTTTATAATAAATCAACATATATAATCAAAGTACCTTTCTGAGTGCTGTGAACGGCTAATGTATCAAGACTGAAGACGGAGGCATGAGAAACCCTCACAACTTCTCAGTCGGAAATAGTACCCAGTTGGTGTTAAAGAGTTGGAGAAAATGGTTTTGATAAGAGACAATACACATTTGGTTTCAGAAGGTGAAAAACACCTTTGAATAGGTCTCCTTTAAAATCAGAACAATTGATCCATTAATTAAACATATGACTTGGTAGGTAAAATTTCAAGAAAACATTGCTAGATGTTATGGAGAATATAAGTAAGTTTAGGTCAGGGCTAATAAAGAGCATTCAGAAAGTATATTTATGTTCAAAGTATATTTAGTATGAAAGATAATCTATATTAGTTGCCAAATTAATTTCAGAGCTAATTAACATAAAAATTCCAAAAATATACAGGTGAAAATTATGGAGAAAAGAATCTGTGAAAAGTGTTTTGAGGTTACAGGTCCAGAGGATGTACTCAGCTATGTTCCAGGCACTAGAGACCATATTGTGAAATAAACTTCACTGTTGCTGTCACTGGTGACATAGTCTTGGTTCTCTCCTTTTTTCCAGGTGAATCACAATGAAGCATTCTCAATTTTTTTCATATAGATTAAACATTTTTTTTTCTTTTCTGTCTTTTTCATACTACACACACACACACACACACACACACACACACACACACACACACACAAACACCTTGAAAGACATAGGGGCAATAGGATGTTGAAATTTTAGCAATAAATCCAAATCATATAGAATTGGAGGAGAGGAGAAAGGAAGGGTGGGTGTAGTCATGTGTCATCTCCTAAGTCAGCTATTTCATTGACTTTGGACTAAGGGGACTAAGGTCAGAGTTGCAAGTCACAAAGGCACCTGCAATTTAATGAGAAACAAAGATACATGTTATAATTCAATGCATTGCTAGGTCTGAGCTATACAAGAGACAACTGAAAGGGACACTAACATTTATTTGTCTGGTCACCATTAATATGTAGATGTCCTCTATAATACCTATGCTGATGATAACCCAACTGAGGCATGAAAATCTTAAGTGAACATCATACTCTATCTGCTATGTAGAAAACGATTTTCAAAATAGTCATCCTCATGACAATGCTTCATTGCAGTGAAATGATACAAAGCAAAATCAGCAAAGGGAAAAGACTCATGAGTAATACCAAGAGAAAATCAGGAGCAAACAAGATTCATCTATAGTGGAATCACTCCAAATATATTTCGTTTCTGTAGCAAGAATGTGACAACACATGTGAAGTGTTGTCAGTAAGGAAGCTCATTAGAGACTCCATGTCCTAGATTTTTATTTGGAGCTGTTCATCACATCAGCTTCTGCCAAGTGCATACTAAATTTCATAGTCAAGAAGAATAGAAGGTGTTCAGTATTAATTACATTGTTTATTCAATCAGTTTAGGCAAAGTGAGGCCATCTCAGTTCTTGGAATGACAAAAACCCTCCCTAAAACCATTTTCCAGACAACAGTTCTTACTTTGCAAGCAGGCCTTTTGAAAGATAGAATTGAAAATCTGATGAATTTACTTATTTCTGCATATGTAATATTCTCTCCTCAGATCTTCTTCTTTACTCATCTAAGCTTTCTTCTGAAGAAGGAAGCTCCCTAATGTACATGCTGTGTATTCACAAATATATCAAAGTCAGTCACTAAGCAGAAAACAAGAAGAAGGGTGGAGGAAGGAAAGGGGGTGGGAATTGGGGGAGGGCTAAGTGAGTGATGTGTGTCTGTATGCCTCTACCATCCTGTACCTCATAATGATGTATGATTATATGCACCAGTAATCAATAATATAAAAATCTCTCTTTCCTCTGCTAATTATATTTAGGGTTTCTGTTCTTTATTCAGCCAAGGGCTATGATCTTCTTTGGCTTCTAGTTTCCACTATATCTATGGCTCCTATCTCAAATTTCTCTCTGTCCATCTCTCTCTTAAGTTCATTTAACCTCTTGCTTATTTCCATATGGATGAAACCCGTAGTCAAGTTTTAGCCCTCATTATAATTAAGGTCTTAGTGACATACAACACAGTTGAATCTTCTTCATGATACATGCTATTTTCTTGGCATCTAGGGTTCTACATTCTCTTAGTGTTTCTCTTATTTCACTAGTTGGTTCTTCCCAATCTCCTTTACTTCCTCCTGATCCCTGATTATTGCAGTGCCCCTGGGCCCATACCGTAATCTTCTTTTATTCTTAAGCTACATTGATTCCTTTGATAACATCCTGACTCACAGTTTTAATGCCATATATTTTTCAATTCAAAAGTTTATCTTTTAGTCCATACTTCTCTCCAAAACGTATTTAACAAAATAAAATTTCTATATCTCCTTGAAGTCTCATAGAAAGCTCAAACTCAACTTCCTCTCAAAAAAAAAAAAAACACTTTTTATTTCCCCTAAAAACAGAGCCATGATTAAGAATCTTTTATAACTACAGTTATTCCTAATATAACTGGTAGTTGCATAGAACATGATTTTTAGAGGGCTATTCTAAATATGCTATTTTGTCAAAGGAAAAGACTCTTACAAATATTCCAGTTTAATAGTTACAAGGCTGAAGAATACGATAACTTTCTTTAAGGAAGAATTGGATTTTATTTCAAAGAAATACAACAGTGAAAGATTATGACCAAAAAAAAAATGAAGAAAATCAATCAAACTAGACTGGGGGGAATTTTATGTATATAAGAAATAGAACTGGAGTAGAGACAGACTTTTCAAAAGCAATACTGGGAACTGGAAGGTAGTGGAAAACAGTCCTTAAATATCTATTTGAAAATTATTTTAAATACTCAAAAATAAGGGCCATTTTGTACCCTCTTTGGAAATTGCCAGATGATGAAAAATAAAACACATACAAACTTATAAAGAAGGGTTAATATACTGGGAATACCACATGAATAAACAGCAAAAAAGTACAAGATAACAACCAAAGAACAGCCTAAAAAGACACTACCTATGAATAAAGAAAGTATAATAGTGATAGTCTATAGTAGAGATAGTTGGATAGATAGATAGGTTTTATAGAAAAAGAGAGGTAAAAGAGAAGAAGGGAGAGATAGATTATATATCTTTATCTGTAGAAAATTATTGATAAACATATGACAGTTTAAAGAAAGACTATGTATAAATAAATAGAAAATGATAAGAAGATAAAATCAGGTAATATTACTTCAATAACCACAAAATGTCCTTCTTAGAAGTTGAAGTAAAGTACTTGGCTAGTTAACAATGTTTACACAGTTATAATGATTAAATATTTTCTATTTTGCTACTCTTTAAAAATTCATTTTATGTATTTCATAAATTTTGTGTTGTAACTAAATTATATGGACAATGGGAGAATGAATAAGAGAAAGAAAGAGCAAGAAAACTATTAAAGAAACTCTCTTTATAATCATTTTGAGGGTTTTCGTGTACATTAGGTAAAAATCTAACATGACATGATGTTATTACAACTCTACAAACTTGTTTTATACTCTCTTATGAAAACATATGTAAGTTGCCAATTTATCTCCCTTTAGTATCTGTATCAGTGGTCATTTAGGTTTTACTTTGTTCTCATTTATACAGTGAGAAACATCATGTGGCCAGAAAAGTATGTTAAGTATGTAAATTTAAGTAACAATCTTCTCCCTCTTAAAGCAAACCACTATCCCTTCTTTTGTGTTAATTATATTTTTGTCTTCTTTTTATAACTTTATGAATTATGTATACATTCTTAAGCAATACAGTTTGATTTTGTTTTCTTCTAAACTCTACAAAAATTGAAGAAATTATATCTCTTTACTTTTGGGTGTGTTTCACTCCATATCATATGTTTATTTGTACCATCCAGTGGTAAAAGGAATATAATACAGTTACACATAAAAATAATTTATTCATCAAATAATAGAAAAGTATATAAACTAATACAAAAGAAATTCCTTTTACTCACAACCCACCCTTCATCTTCTTGATAGCCATTGTTAAGGGTTCACTGTGGCTTCTAGCAGGTTTTATTTTCAGATCATGTCCATATATGTAGATGCATGCACATATATTTATTAAAATGAGGCATCATGTTCCATATATTATTAAAAGTCTATGACTTCTTGTTGTGCTTTAAAATATTTCTTGGAGCTATTTCATATTAAGATAACTAAGCCTTTCTCACACTGCTTAATAGTTATTTCAAGGTGGTTTGAGAAACTGTATAGGAATATTATTGATTCCTTGTTGATCAATATATGTACTATTTTAATTTTATACCTGTGACAGAGAATTGCAATGGACATACTTACAGAACATCTTTGGGCATATGCATATGTATTATTATACTTAAAGTGCTATAAATATGTACTTCAAACTACTAAAATTTTATTATTTGAATTCCAAAATATGATAAAAAATAGTCATTTTTAAAGCTTTATAAACATATTCTCTTAAAAGGGTGAGTCTAGTCACTTGAATTTTGTTTATCTGCTTGTTTCTTTTTAAGTAGTGATGATTGAACCAGGGTATTATACCTTCAAGCCACACCCTCAGTACTAGTTTCTAATTTTTCTTTTAACTTTGAGACAAGGTCTAAACTTATGGAAGGCCTCACTACGTAGCTGAGGCTGGCCATGAAGCTATGATTCTCCTTCTCAGCCTCTAAAGTACTGGGATTATAATATAAAAGTACACATATCCTATTCATTATAAATATTCACACCAGTCCCAGCAGGGGAATTAGAAATACAGGGCACCATTCCTTTACTATGGTCATCTTTCTTGTCCATCAGGCATCAAGAAATAATTCCTATTACTTTATCATCGCTCATGTGTTATGTGTATATCAAAATCATGTTATAAGGCCGGATTAGAAATAAAAATTCCATTTAAGACTAAGTTCTTGATATATATTAGTTGAATAAAACAACAACAACAAATGAACAGATGAGCCTCAAACTGCCAGGTATCCTGTGGATTACAAGGAATTATGCAAAAGCACTTGTCTCTGATTTCTCATCTACAAAATTAGGAGTTCAGATAAGAATTGGTGCCAAAGTCTGTCTAACTTTTCTGTGGAGATAGTGATGGTTAATTCTGTGTGTCAACATGGCTAGCCCATGGTTCAGAAATATTTGGTCACGTACCAGTCTGGATATTGCTATAGTTGTATCTAGCTTTTTATGAGATTAACATTTATGTTAGCATATTTTTAGTGAAGTACATTTTCCACTATAATATGCGAAGACCTCATTCAATTTGTTGACATCCAGAAAAGAGAACAGATTGAGATCTTTCAAGAGAGAAAAAATTTGCCTCTGTACTGTTTTTTTTTTTTTTTGAGTTTTAACAAGTCTTTATTACAAAATCAGTAGGGAATAGAAAGAGAAGAGAAGAAAAGCAGTGTGCAGGCACATCAGAGGGCCCAAAATGGAACTCTGAATCCCTCTATATCACTGGCCTTTCTATAGATTTTGTATTAGTATGTTCTTATCAGTATCTTTTGACTGGAGCAACAGCATGACTTTTCCTTAAATCTCCAGTTTTCTGTCCTGCCCTGCAGATTTTTTCTTCTAAGCCTTCACAATCATATAAGATAATTTCTTATTGAGAATCTCTCTCTCTCTCTCTCTCTCTCTCTCTCTCTCTCTCTCTCTCTCTCTCTCTCTCTCTCACACACACACACACACACACATACGTTTTGTTTTTCTAGGGAATCATAAAACTCTACAGTACGTAAAGGAAAAAAATGCAAAAATACTATATAGGGCCAATGATGATTCTGTCTTATATCATTCCAGAAAGACATATGAAGCAATTAGTTTAGAACTTAAGATATCAGAGAAAAATATTCTTAAAATATAGAACCCATGATACAAATTTACATCATTGAGGCTGTATTCTATACTATCTATTCTGATCTTGGCATTAGCCTGCCATGTATTGATCAAAAATTTCTGCTTCATGTGGTTATATACAAAGTATTCCCACAGGTGGACTAATCAATGTCTTCATGAAGCTCAAGACAACCATCACAAAAAATTATTTCAACTAGTATTTTTCTAAAATGTTTATGTCCCCAATTAAATAGCAAACTGCCTGAAGCTAAAATTCAGATCTCCCTCTTTGTTTGTTTTTTTTTTCCTCTTGTACTGTCCAGATTAAACATGGCTGTACATTCAATACTCCTTGAGAAACAATAAAACAGAGCCATCGATAAAATAAATGTTGCATATTACAATGCCAAAGGCACTGTGTTCTAGTCCTAATGATGACAATAGTAAGAATCCAGCCCTGAATGCTGGGTGCTTAAAAGCCAACACTAAAGAGCATGACTCCTTACCAGTAACCTCACAGGATTATGGGCAATTCACAAGTAATGCTTTCAAAGACCAAAAAGTGTCCCTCTTTATTTTTTAATTTATTTATATTTTTTGCGGGTCTGGGGACGCAGGGGCATTCAACTTCTGAGCTACACCTGTCCTATTTTTTTTTTTTTTTTTTTTGGTGGTACTTCTACCTCCGGGCTACACTCCCAGACCTATTTTATATTTTTTCTTTGGAAACAGGGTCTCTTAAGTCAGCGAGGCTGGCTTCGAACCTGCGTGATCCTCCTGTCTCCACCTCCCAAGCACAAGGATTACAAGGGTGCGCCACCACGCCAGCTTTTTTTCTATATATTGAAATAGGGTCTCACTAAGTTTTGGAGGGCCTCACTAAGTAGCTGAAGCTGTCCATGAACCGCGATCTCCAGTCTCAGCTTCCCAAATGCTGGGGTTACAAGCATGCACCACGATGCCTGGCTAGGGGTTTCCTCTTTATAGGAAGGAAACTTGGTTGACTTCTACAGAAAAAAGCTCCCTTTACTGTGAAAAAAATATAAGGACTAATGACAATGTCTCTGTAGATTTGACAATACTTATATGATATGAGAAATTACAATGTCTCTGTAGATTTGACTTTACTTATATGACATGAGAAATTACAATTAGATGAATTTCTGAATCACTTGAATGGAGATTGTGTACGTATCTTTACTAAGGTAAAAATTTCAACATTATACATTTTTAAAAAAAGGAGGAGTAGAACAACCACACACAGTCATGTTGAGGACAGATACTTTAATCTAATAATTAGTTTCACCATGAATCAAATATTTTAGTAGCTTTAAAGGAATAGTATTTAGTTTAATTCTGATGAGGATAAAGCTTTGCTTCATTTGATCAAGAGTGTTTAAGATTTGCACAATAATGTGTAATATAGAAAGTCTTTAACAGGAACCTTTTACATTCTAACTAGTGCATAATATTGGTTTTGCAATCATTTAGTAATTATATAAGGAGGACATATTTATTACGAATTATTGATTTTATAATTACTGCTGCTGGTATTCACATTATTACACAATGAAAATCTTTTAATATACAATGCTCTTCACCCTCAGCTGGTGAACAGATAGTGCAATGCAATTTAGAGAGTAGCCAACAGTAGATTTTTATCAGCATTTTTTTTAACCAACCAGCTAAATGGTTTGCTTTTTGAAAAATATTGCTAATGGCGCTTAAGCAGAGAGGAATGTCCAATTTCAAGGTCATTCCTGGCAGTTGATTACAGTCATCCAATGAACATGAGGTTCCTATTTAACTGTTGCGTTATTTTTGCTGCACTCATTGCTGGGAATTAAAAGTTATGGCTGTAAATTTGTTGGCAGCTAAATAGACATCAAAGGCCACAATCACATACTGAATCATGACACATGAAGATATATCTCTTATGAAATTGATTTTCTCCATGTGCAAGGCAGCTTTGCATTACTCTCCTCATGGAGTTTAGAACAGGAAATGTCTAGGCAGGATGAGTATAATTGTCAGCATAGTTTATATTCGGGCTGAGAACTCCTTTGATTATTTTCCCCTCTGTGAAGATGTGCAAAAAAGGTTGTCTAAGCATATATTTTGATTTCACTTGCCAAAAGATTGTGAATAGCTGATTTAAGGTCACTGTCACCCCCAAATGGGAAAAGATTAGGTTTCTGAGGACTAGGAATATTAAAAAAGTCTGCCCAAACAATATTTGCTGCTCACCAGAATTCAAAATTGCTGATTTTCACCCCAGAAACATCCCATGGAGTTTTGTAAGGGCTGTAAGTCTATTATGCTATTTTAATCCATCAGATTTTCACTATCCTGAGGATAAGAGTATCAAATAGAATTATACAAGCCTGATTAGTGTTTTTCTCTCTTCTGGATATTTTATTGCTATTACAGCAGACCTTTTTTAAAAAAAAAAAATGAAGGTCTTGTCTAAATAAAATGTTTGAAAAATCAAATCATGTTTTTAGTGTATATGGATGGGGTGCTATTTCTGGGCCTCCTGTGTGCACTAGCTTTATAGTGCTGGCTGCTGTGCTTTGCCCTGGTGTGATTGGGAACTCAGCTTTAGAACCAGTCATGGGAGTTAGGAGACTGAATGACCCCAAACCTCTTTCTCTCTTCTACAAAGTGAGGGTAGTTGTTATATTCCATCTGGTAGCTAAAATTCAAACCTGCCAGCCTCGTTTTTAAAAACTTTAAAATCTCATCCTACTTTATCTAATTTTTGACCCACTCTGCTCCTCCTCCCACTCCTGTTTACAGGTTTATCCACTCACTTCCAACATTTAGAATGTGCACATTTCTGGCCCTTGTTGCCTCCATAAACAGAAATACTTGAACATTCTCTCTCCCGCACATATTCTCTTGCTGTCAAGATATTTTAAATGCCAGTTTGAGTTCTAAGTCTTACATGAATCTCCCTTTCCACCTTCAAATCTATACCTCATATAAAGATTCAGTCATATATTCTCATGTTCTGATCTGCCTGTGTTATGTGTTAGTTTATGATTGTCTCATTAAATGTGGAACATTATCTGCTTCATTGTGTCCAAGCAGCTTGATCCACAGAATTCAATAAACTCTTTCAAAAACAAAAATAATGTCAACTGCGTGTGATGGCGCATGCCTATAATCCCCAAATTTAGGAGACTGAGACAGAGTTGATGGTTTGAAGTCAACTTCAATACCTTAGATCTTGTTTCAAAATAAAAAAAAGGGGGATAAGGGCTATAACTCATAGGTAGAATGCCCATGAGTTCAATCCACAGTACTTACTTACTTACTTACTTAATTAATTAAATTAAAAATAAAGAGTAATGAGATTGAATTTTGACAAATAAAATTCCAGCTGAACAGCATGGGCAAAGATCCATCTTTTTTACCTCCTACTATACAGTGACTGCTTGTTAAGTTGATATACTGATGGCATCCTAACTAGTCACACTTTCATCACTGACCCATGGCCCAGGAGACTACCACCCTCCCTTCTTCAACTTAAAGTGAAAAAAAAAGCAGCCAAAAATTATCAACTATGCCAAATACTGAGCTAGGATGACACATAGTATTTACTTCAATTTTAAAGTAATTTTGTTAGGTAGATACTATAATCCCCATTTTATAGATAAGTAGAAACAAAAAGGATTCAGATAAATTAAGTAATGTAAGCCAAGATCATAAAACCAGCAAAAGGATTCAGCAAAGATTTAAATCCTGACCTTGAGGTACATATTCCTTTCTTCATTCCTTTCCTTGATATTCTAGTAATGCACATGAGTACTTTATAAATGTTAAATGAATAAAATATATAGTTTAATGAAGTTTTCAAAAAGGGCATACTATATCATTGTGTCACTGTGAGAAGCATCTTCATCATTCTTATTCCTCTGGTTGATGTCTTCACTCATTCCCACCCCTATGAATACTAAGAGCCTTTCAGGAACAAAAGCAGACTCCCATCCAAAATCAAACCTTTCTGGGTACCATAGGGCACATTAATCTCATTGCTTATATGTCACAAATTATTGTTCTATATTTTCTCCAACAATTTTGATCCTATGTGAATTTTAGTCACTTCATTGTAAAACATATGTGTAGATTCAATGCAATACGTATTAAATTACCAAGGTCATTCTTCACAGATATAGAAAATCAGCCCTTAAATTCATTTGGAACAACAAAAACACAGAATAATCAAAGTATTTCTCAGCACAAGGTACTGGTGAAACTAATTGCAAGAGAGCAGAATCATCTACTAAAGATAAAAAAAATATTAGGAGAACTTTGAAACTAAACAATTGGTTGCTCTGGCCAAGCTCAAACATCTTTATTTTATACAGATACACAGTTAGAATTCAAGTACTGGTATACTCTGTATAAACCCTTCTCTCTCTCTCTTACACACACATGCACTTACACACACAAAAAAAAAATCTGTTAAAATTAGTTCAAACATCTAACATGCTAAATCAGAATCTATGTAGTTTAGGTTCACATTTATGCCATAGGTTTGTTCTGTACGCAATATAATTGTGCCATTATTTGATTTTATTCTTTGGGCCTGTGTTCTCACAATATGATTTAGTTCACAATATGATTTTGAAGCAGAAACCATATCATGAAATTTCTTTTCTTTTTTTTAACACATGGAACTTATTATAATGCCAGAAATGCAAAAAGTACTCAAAATATATTAATTGTTTAGTGAAGGCATAAAAAACTACCCCACCAAGGTTTCCATTACAGATGATAAATACATATGAATGCCTAAATAATGGAATTCCATTATACCACACACTCAGAGAAGATAGGTTGCATATTATATTTTCTTTTTCTTTTTTTTTCTTCTTGGTACTGGGGATAGAATCTAGAGACATTCTACCTCCAAGCTAACCCCCAGCCCTAATTTTTATTCTTTATTTTGAAACAAGGTCTCACTGAGTTACAAAGTACCTCAATAAGTAGTTGTGACTGACTCCGCGAATTCTGATCCTCTTGTCTCAGCCTCCCAAATGCTGGGATTACAAGTGTGCACCACTACACCTGGCAGCAAATTATATTTTCTAAACTGAAAATAATTGAAGTTGCCAGGCGTGGTGGAGCATGCTTGTAATCCCAGCATTTGGGAGGCTGAGACAGGAGGATCGTGGTTTGCGGACAGCCTCAGCTCCGTAGTGAGGCCCTCTGCAACTTAGTGAGACCCTATTTCAAAATAAATAATGAAAAAATAGGGCAGGGGATATAGCTTGGAAGTCAAGTGCCCCTGGGTTTCATCCTGAGCCCCCCCCACACAAAAAAAATAATAATTGGAATTTTCCTTTACTGTTTCTATAATATATGGGCAAAAAAGATGTTATGAATCTTGACAAAACCTTGAATGTCTGTCTACCTCCTTATATTCACTTAGAATCATACAGAAAAAGTATTAAGTAAGGAAAGTCACCAAATAAGCAGTTTTCCTAGTCCCATAAAAGAAGATCACAGTGGGTAACCATCTGAGTCAGCCATATCAATATTTATGTTGTAGTTGAAAAAAGAGCTCTGAGAGAGAGAGAGAGGGAGAGAGAGAGAGAGAGAGAGAGAGAGAGAGAGAGAGAGAGAGAGAGAGAGAGAGAGAGCAGATTTACTGTGATGTTATCTATAGAGTATGCCAGACTTACAGATATGCTTGGTCTTTCTCTTCTTAATCTCATATATATTTCAGGGAATTCATTCATTCTTTTCACATCTATTTGAGAACTACTGTGAGTCAGATAATCTGCCATGCACTAAGGATACAGAAAGAAATGGAACAAAAAATAGTCCTGATTTCAGAGCATTCAAATGCCTTTAGATCTGGCATACCCATTTTCTTTTTATTTTTACAAAGGAAAATAATAAGTACAAACAAATAAATACATTATAACAATTTGAATATTGTTAAAAGCTTCTGAAGATGACAATGGAGAGCTCCTGGTATAAATGGACTTCTTTAAATTGATTGGTCAAAAAGACGCCTGGAAGAAAGAGGCATAAAGGGATAGGCATAAAATTTCTGGGACTCAAGGGATACAGTGTAGAAAGCAACAGTTTTAAAGAATCTATGGTAGAAACATTGTTATGGTGCTCTGTAAAAAAATTTAAAAATTAATGAACAAGTGAGAGAGTAAAGCGAGATGATGGTTTGAAATGAAGAAAACAGATATGTTTGAAATAAGGTGCAGGTTAGAGAATGTATTGTGATGACAGTGAGAAGTATGTAAGGGTATTAAATACAATTGTAACCCATTGTGGGCTTAAAGAAAAAATATAATATTATTTGGCCATTAAGCGTGCACAAAGTTCTATTCTCCACTCATTGTATGGATAATACAAGGATGGAATACGCAATACATTTATAATTCTCATCTATTGTAGTATTCTGAAAAAATATATGAGAATGGAAAAAAATTTCACTAACATACCTTCACGTCATGGGAGAAAAATAGATGTGTATATTTACATATACATATATGTATACACACGTGTATGTTTCAAGATATGCACACAGTTGTAGAAGGCATGATAATGAAGTGCATAACCAATTGAAAATTTGTGAATATCTCCAATAAAGCTATTATATTTGGCTGTATGACAAAATAAAACATGGCTGGCTTTCCTTCATTTTCACAGTTCCTAGAGCTGATTATTACCATTGCATTTTCCAAAATAGATTTCTATTTTCCTGTTTTGTAAATATGTGATTATTTATATACCTCTCATTTGTCTCCAGATGTTCAGCTTAGTGACATTCCATCAAACTAATGAATTATGAAATGAAACTAATAGTAACCGTACTTTCCTAAATTACTAGGCCAGAAGGCAGCACACATTTCATTACTGAGATTCCAGGATGGTCTAAGTGGTCCATACGTAGCTTGCCAATGTGTCAATACGTTCAAATTTAAGAATAAGTTTATTCTCTGAAGTTTCACATCAACTCATCACAGAACCACGTGCAAGTCAAGATGTTAAACACGTTACACCAATTTGACCTCTTTTCTTGGAAAATGTGGTACTTCAGAAGTAGAGAGACAAGGAAGTACTGTTTACCTCCATATTGGTCCATAATGCAATTTTTGAAATCTGACTTTTTTTTGTGTGTGTGGTACTAGAGATGGATCCCAGGGGCCTTCTACCTCCAAGCTACACCTCCATACCTATTTTATATTTTATTTTGAAACAAGGTCTCATTAAGTTGCTGAGAGCCATACTAAGCTACTAAGGATGGCTTTGAACTTGCAATTCTATTGTCTCAGCCTCCCAAGTACTAAGAGTACAACCGTGCGCCACCACATCTGGCTGAAATCCGACATTTTGATCAACTTACTTCCATAAGAAATATAATTGAAGCTTCTTATTGGAGTAGAAGGACAGTAAAATATCATCTAATTAATTTATTTTCTTTAGGCTATCCTGTATATTGAGCTAGCCTATATATAGTATGTCTTTTCTGACATACTATAAATTGACACAAGGCTTTTCTGAAAAATATATTCACTCTTTTTGAAAATACATTCCATAATCATTACTACTTTTTTCAGAGTTTCTTCTTTCCATGATGATATAGTAAAATGAATGATGAGTTGAAAATTCATCAGTTTCAGTTTTTGCCATATTCCTGCCAAGTTGAATTGTGTGACCTTCAACAATTCATATCACCTACCAAGGGTACAGTTATTTCATCTGCAAAGTAAAGGGATTGAATTAATTAGATTTAAGGTATAGTTTACCTCCAAATATTGTTCTCCTTGTATTGATTGAATTTATTTGTTAGTTTGATCCCATCTATCACATATTAAAATGTCCTGGAAATGGTCTTTCTTTTCCTATTTATATAGTTTTTTATGTATACAAAGATTAAAATAGATGTGCTACTCTATATTTTGTTTTCTTCAAGGCAAAATACTGAATTTGCTTTTCTTATACATAACAATTTAAGCAAATATTTTATCATAAAAGTAGGACTGCCAGGCCATAGAGACATTTATGTAGAATAGCCTCCCTTTCTGCTATTATGATGAATAATTCCATCTCTTGCCAATCCAAAGAGATTCCTGAGGCATCATGAGATCAAGTGACCTTAATCAGTGCTTTGATTTTACTGCTTTTTTTATATCTGTCTATGTCTTTTAAAATATTCCCATACACTTTAGGTTTCAGATGAGGTCTTCATTTGCCAAGCCAAAGGGTCTACTTGTGACGAGTTAAAGAAGATCAATACTATTCTGGACAGACTCACACTATCCTTCTCAAAACGTGGAAGTTAAGACAAGATTAGATGTGGTAGCATAACTTTTGATTATCTGTGTGACACGATTTATTAAAATAGCAGATCATTCAGAAATCATTCATATTTGGCCTTGAGATGTATTAGAGGGTGCATCTTTGATCTCCCTTTTTAATTATGTTTTGCTTTGGTCTAATGTTAAAGAAATAATTTGCATTCCCAAAGCACATATCAACTAACAACAGAGAAAGGGGACTTAAAAAAAAAAAAAAAAAAAAAAACAAGGGAGAGAGAACCAGGATAAGCTTTTCAAATGCCATGGAGAATTCATAAAGCAAAATGGATATGTAAATAATCTCGATTTCATTAAATTTACCCTTTGTTCTATCGGTCAATGACTCTTTCTTAAAATTCTTTCCATTCCTCTCTTCAAAACCAAAGTCACTGAAGATTGATGAATAAACATGCATATTGTGTCTTCTATAAATGCAGAATTATGGAGAATACACATTTAGAAATAAGAGTCTTGCTATTCAGAAGATTCTGATCAATTCTGACATTGAAAATAAAATATGCATTGTAGAAAACAAGAATTGATAGGACCTAAACATATTATAATATTTAACTGTTCAATCGCTATGATGCTGAGTATCCTCAATGTAACAAATTAAAGGAAGAGCTCGTGATCGCAGCTACAGCTCAGGACAACTTCCCACACGCATTTGAAAGAGTGTCTTAAAGCTTAGTATTATTTGAATAAGCAGAAAGAAAGAACAGTAAGGGCATTTCTGATTCCAGTTTCAAGGAAGAGAATGATGTGGAAATATACTATGCAATACAAATATCTATTATGTTGGAAGAGAAACTGGTAACCTTCAATTTATTTTACCCAGAAATTTCAAAAAAGAATTTTGAATGAAGATGTTACCTAGAAAACTTGAAATGAAAGAGCGATAAATTTCCATCAACAATAGTGCATGTCAGTTGTTGAAATCCATGGCCTCCTTCCAAGTGAGCACGGTATAGAAGGTATATAAGGGAATTCTAAATTCAAACAATATTTGAAGTTGTTTGAAGAAGGTGGGGGGGGGGTTCAAATTCCATGCTTTAAGATATCAGGTTTTGGCTGTAGGGCCATGGTAAGGATTTGTACCCAGTCTCATTGCCATGTTACATTAAGAATAAGTTGCATTCAACATCCAGCTACTGTTAGCCTGCGTGAGCACAGTCGCAGAAAAAAATTATGGACTTTGATATATTCCCTCTTTCCCAAACCTAAAGACTAGAGAATCTCCAAAGTCTCAACTGGCTTAAATCTTCCTCATTGAGACCAGAGGAAGAGGTGAGTCCAGTAAAAATAAAAAACCTCATTGATTTTCATAAAACATGATTCTAAATTATGTGTCTCATATATTTCACCAGCTAGCCATGTAGATCCTAAAAGATGTTAAGTTTTTTTTTTTTTTTTTTCTTTCATGTCCAAAAGGAGGGACAAAGAACCGGGAAAAAGATTAGATAGAAAATGGTTATAGAATGGAACATTTTTTTTTTTATTCTGACACCTTCCTTTCCTTAACAACTTATAAAGTCTTTGCAAACACAAAGTAACTGCAAGAACCACAGAAAATAAATAAAAACAAAGTTAATAAAGTGGTGACAATAAGGTAAGTTTGAAATGAGACAATGTTGCACAAAAATAAATAACAAAATATGGGGAAAATGCACAGTTGTCATGGAAGAAGGAAATTACTGCCTCTCAAAGTGACAAGATGGGGAATAGAAAGAAAGTAAATGCATGGCAGGGTCAGAGATCATGGGAGCATGCTGGTCCCTTCTTTATTTTCCATGATTTTTCTTTGAGTTAAATATTTTTGCTCTCAGTTGGGTGTGGCGGCCCACACTTTTAATCCCAGCATTTAGGAGGCTGACACCTGAGGATCGCAGTTCACGGACAGCCTCAGCTACTTAGTGAGGCTCACTGAAACTTAGTGAGATCCTGTTTCAAAATAAAGAATAAAAAATAGGGTAGGGGGTGTATCTCAGAGGTCAAAAGCCCCCTGGGTTCCATCCGCAGACCCACAAAGAAAATAATTTTGCTCTTACTTTACAAGTGGGGAGAGCCTTAGTGATGCTCTCTTTAAAATTTTGAAATTGGTAGTGATAAGATTAAAGTACATATGTATCTAATCAAAACCTTTGCTTTCCCCCACTTGTGAGTAGAACTGATCGAGATTTAGAAAATGAGAACTATGCAGTAGATGATTTTCAACATAGTCCAGATGATTCCAATTAGGTCTTTAAGTCACTGAGAGAGATACATAAATACAGGGAGATATACAATGAAAGAAACAACCCAGAGAGAAAGAAAACAGCATTAGAAGAAGATAATGAGGTGGATGTAAGCCAAGAAGATTGTTTCTATTCTTTTGAAACCGTGTAGAGCTGGTCTTGGTGGCACATGCTTGTAATCCTAGCAGTTGAGAGGCTGAGACAGGAGGATTCTGGTTTGCAGACAGGCTCAGCTACTACTTAGTGAGGCTCTTTGCAACTCAGTGAGACTATGTTTCAAAATAAAGAATAAAAAATAGGGCTGGGGGTGTAGCTTGGGCGTATAATTCCCCTGTGTTCCATCCTCAGTACCACAAAAATAAAACAAACAAAACTTACATATACCTCACATCCTTACTATGACACCATTTGGACCACAAAGTAAATCAAGTCAAATATATATATATTTCCCCCTTGGTCCTAGGGACTGAACTCAGGGTTGTCTTAGTTCAAGCTACATCCAAGCCCTGTTTTATTTTAGTTTCAGTTTCATAATAATTTGTGGGGCTCTGCAGGTGATATTATTTGAAACAACTGGCTTCCGTGAAAATGCTGAGTTTTCTTATGTCCCACATTAATCTTAAATTTTATCTATGCTAGGAGAGATGCCAGATAAACATTTGATCTTAATGTTAAAGATTATGTTCAGCTGATTTCAACGGCAGTTCTGAACTAGATGTGGTGGCTCAGTAGTTGGAAGGCTGAGACAGGACGATTGCAGGTTCAAGGCCAGCCTCAGCAATTTAGCAAGACCCTCAGCTATGTAGTGAGACTTCGTTTCAGAATGAAAACAAAATAGCACTGGGAGTTTAGTTTAGAGGTAGAATGCTCCTGGAGTCAATTCCCAGTGCCTGCCTGTCTGTCTGTCTCTCTCTCTCTCTCTCTCTCTCTCTCTCTCTCTCTCTCTCTCTCTCTCTCTCTCTCTCTCTCTTTCTCTCCTCTCTCTCTCTCTCTCTTCTCTCTCTCTCTTCTCTCTCTCTCTCTCTCTCTCTCTCTCTCTCTCTCTCTTTCTCTCCTCTCTCTCTCTCTCTCTTCTCTCTCTCTCTTCTCTCTCTCTCTCTCTCTCTCTCTCTCTCTCTCTCTCTCTCACACACACACACACAGAAAAACAGTTCTGTCATCTCTTTGAACACATTTACTTTTGTGTGTGTGTGTGTGTGTGTGTGTGTGTGTGTGTGTGTGTGTGTGTGTGTATGTGGTGCTGGGAATTATATGCAGGAGCATTCTGCCTCCAAGCTACACTTCCAGTCCAGTTTTATTTTTTATATGGAAAGAAAGTCTCACCAGGTTGCTGAGATCCTTGCTAAGTTGTGGAGGCTGCTTCCAACCTACAATCCTTCTGTCTCAATCTCCTATGTACTAAAATTTTAGACACAGCCACCACTCCTGCTAACACTAACATTGTAAAACATTTGTTTCCTCTAACATAAATGAAAACAACCACCTTCCTATGTTCTCTGGTATGAATTGTCAAGACAGACAGATAGGACCTAGCACAGTACTTGCTACATGGTGCATGGGTAAAACAGGCCCCCTTATTTTCTGGCTTCCAAGACACCTAATTTAATGAGGAAATGGCATCCACAAACCAAAGCAACGTTCCTTGGGTTCCAGAGCTAATTGAAAGCACGGCAAAGATTAGGAGCTTTCCAGCATCTCTTCTACACATTGTTGTCTTTATAAAATTGTAAGGATTGTAAGAAGACAATAACAACAGTGAAAACTAATTGAAAGGAATAAATAAACTGGTATATGGTTTTTTTTCTCTCCCACCTAAAAGACTTTGTGAGGCTTTGAGTCAAACTTATGACCTGCTTAATGGGTCCCTGCCTGTTGTGTTATACATTTTTACCTCTTTCCCTTTTGCAACATTTCTTGAAACCAGTCTTTCTGTCTTGAAATCCTGGACCACCAGACTAGTTCTTTCTCACCTTTAGGTCACCTAGAGTTTTTCTTCTGCTTCTTTTAGAATGATTGGTTTTTTTCTTTTTATGACTCAAGTGAAAATCTAGCTAGTCTACAAGTTACTTGTTGATTATTTTATCTATATATTAGTCTTTGTGGATAATACACAGAATCTGATTCTAAAGATAAAAATTTTCTATTTTAATTTCATTGCTCAATACTTTCCTCCCCGGGGTGAATGGAAGATTAATACTTGATGAATCACAGGCTCTTTTGAGGACCTCTCAAAGAAATAAATATGATAGATAAAATGTATTTTGGAATACTTTACATCATTAAGAATAAGGAAAATATTAAAATTGAGAATAAAGCCAGGTGCAGTGGTACACACCTGTTATCCCAATACTTGGAAGGTGAGATAGGAGCATCCTAGTTCCAGGCAAACCTCAGAAATCTAGAGACCCTTAGAAACTTAGAAAAACCCCATTTGAAAATTAAAAATAAATATAATGACTGGAGATGTACCTTGGAGGTAGAATGCTGCCAGGTTCAAACCCTAGCAATATATATATATATATATATATATATATATATATATATATATATATATATTTTTTTTTTTTAAATAAGAACAATGGATTACAAACTAAATTTTATTTACAATCATATCTATGGTTTAGTTCTATATTTGAAATATAAAATCACATATGAGAAATTGCATTTCTAAACTTTGAGCTCAGTAAGTGACCAGTTCTATGTCAATTTTCTAGCTCTTTTAGAGAAAATAGCTATTTCTGCTTTAATTATTCAGCTGATTATATCAATTCCACAATTCATTTACTATTGTAGAATGGGTCTCAAAGTTTTAATCTGAAGGCTGCCATTCACTTCCTCAATGACCTTGGGCAAGTCACTTAATTTTTCTACATCTCAATTTCTTTGTGTATAAAATTGGGATAATAATCTTGACCTCATGGAGAGGTTGTATGAATTAACTGATTAATGATTATAAAGCAATTTGAAAATACAGAACACTATATAAATGCTAAGTATTGTTATTAAGCAAATCAATTCAGAAAATCAAGATAATGACATTTCTTTTCAATCTATTTCTTAAAGTGCTTAACGCCTTTGCATCTAAGCTCACTGTTGTAAAATAGCAGTTTAAATATTTATAACTTGAAGTTTGCTAGTTTAATCAGTTCCTAGTACATACCAGAAAAGAAAAAAAAAGAAAAAACTTAAGCTGGAAACTTAAATTTCTCTCTCAATTTGACGTTTTACTTATATCCAGTTTAATTGACAAAAATATCATATTAAGCAAGAATCTATGTAACTATATACATTTCTCTATTTTTAGCCATCTACTGAAATTCTGAAATTTCAGAGTTGAATTAAATGTTAAAAACATTATATCTCATTCCCTTAATTTTTGATGTGAAAAATATTTGAAAAAATTCAAGCAATTTGCTCAAGTTTGAATGTGTAATTTGGGTCAAATCTGAACCGAGCCGTAATACGTGGCTTTGTACCCTTCATTGAAGAACAGAGAAGAAAACAAAATGGACATGCCAGGAGGGTAGTACAGGTCTTTAATTCCAGTACTTGAGAGGCTGAAACAAGAGGATTATAGTTTCAAGGCCAGCACTGGCACTTAGTGAGACCCCCAGCAACTTAGCAAGACTCCCTTTCAAAAATATATGGATGTGGGTGTAGCTTGGAAGTTGAACTAACCTTGATTAAATCCCTAGTACCACACACATGCACACACAAAAAATAAATAAGTAAAAAAAAAAAAAGGTAAAAAAGCATGAGCTATGTCTTCAGGGGTCTTATTTGGACAGACTTATGAAACTGATACCCTAAAATTGTTTGTTTGACTAATTACTGTAAACTTTATAACCACATGAAATATCTGACCAGTTCCTAATAACACCTCCATCTATTGACCTTTGCATCACTTAATTTTGTCACTTTTTCTTAAAATACAGATGAATTAAAGGGTTGTTTCAGTGTACATTATATATATATATATATATATATATATATATATATATATATATATATGAAATGCATATATTGTAAATATACATGACACATATTTTAAATAAAGTTATCAAAGTTTGTATAGGATATAGATTGTGTGTGTGTGTGTGTGTGTGTGTGTGTGTGTGTGTGTGTGTTACTGTGGATTGAACCCAGGGACATTCTACCTCTGAGCCGCACCTCCACCTCAATTCTATTTTTTATTTTGAGACAGGGTCTCACTAGAATCTCACTACTTGCTGAGGCTGTCCTCGAACCTATAATCTTCCTGTCTCAGCCTCCCGATACTGGGGTTACAGGAGTGTGCAACTGCACCCACTTAAGATTTTCTGTTAGAATTTTCTAGTCCTATGTAAAGCACAGCCTAATAGCTAAGTAGCCTAGCCTGACGTGCCCTCTCCTTGGGGCATAGTCTTCTAATTTATTACAGAAAGGGCCAAGGTAGAAACCTGCTCCAATTTTTCAGGGTAAACTGTGTGAATGCCACATTGTCTGAAAGCAGGGCTGATGATTTTTCAGATCGACTTTGGATTCTGAATTGGTCATAGACAATAAATCTGATTGCAAAGCCAGTCACACTTTACATCAAATGCTCATCTGAGACTTCCTCTCATTAAGGAATAAATTTGTAGAATGCTAATGCTGAGAGGAGTGTTAGAGATCATTTGGTCTGATTTCTTCATCTTATAAGAAATAGACCAAGGTGATAAAGTCAACCCTTGAGGAAACTGGGTCTCAAACCCAGGTTTTCATTAGTTGAGTTGAATATACTGTCTTCAATACTATTAATTAAAATGAGTTTGAAATAAATGACACTTTTTTCCTTGAACTTGGGACTTCCTTAAAACAAAACAAAAAAATCTGTGTCCTTAAATGTCACTTCTCCTGGTTGCCCTCTCTACTCATTACACGGGATTATCAGCTTCTTCTGAGGATACAGCCTTTTGGGATTTTTGTTTTTGTAGTACTGGGAATTGAACACAGGGGCATGTTACCTCCAAGATATACCCCATTCCATTGTTTGTTTGTTTGTTTGTTTTTAAACTGGGTCTCCTTAGGTTGCAAAGAGTCCCACTGTGTTGCTGAGGCTGGCCTCAAACTTGTGATCCTTCTCAGGGGGACTTAAAGGCACACCTGGTTAAGAAAGACAAATACATCCTTTAAAAGAAGATATTCTTTTCAATATAACAAGACTCAAGTATCATAGCACTTAAAATGCCATTCTAAATCTTCACTTTTTTCTTTGATAATAGATGTCACTTTTTTATGGATGAATTAGGAGAAGCCTGTTGCCTGCCTTCCCAGTGGAAGACCTCACAGTTTTCTCATGATCAATTAATGGACGGAGGCTTGCTTAAAGAAAGGGTCCATTCTGAGAATGACACTGACAAGCTAAAATAAATGTTGCTGATGTGACTGCCTGTACTGAGCTTCTTCTCTTTGACACCCCAGGGCTTCTGACCTAGCACTAATCATAGCTGAGTAGGTGTGTGTGTGTGTGTGTGTGTGTGTGTGTGTGTGTGTGTGTGTGTGTGAAACCTGAATAATCCAGTGTACAAAGCCTCATTCCTATTGCCTGAAATATGGAAGAAGGGACCTCAATAAGAACACTCTCTTCATAAAAGATGTGACGAGGAATGTGGAAATGCCACAAAGATGTAGATTTCAGGATTCACTGCTGGATTATAAAGCTTGTCAGCCTGGTTGATATCAGTGTTTCCCTACAAAATGGTAAAAAGTAACTAGCCACCATAAATGACTGGTCATCAAGAATCTTGCATTTATTTCTCAAAAGTTGGACCAGGTATAGGTATCGGACCATCAGTTCTTCAAATAAAAACCCATAGCTTCAAATATTATCTCCCTAGAGGTCCCACTTAAGATCTATCAGCCTACTCAAAATTTCCATTTCATCTCCCAGGAAAAATATCTTAAACTTAATTTGCCATCTTCTCTCCAAAAATCCCCTTACAATCAATTAATTTATTCATTAAGTGACTTTTCATAACCGGTGTTACCAACATATGACTATCCATGCTATGCAATTAAGGGCTCTAGGGAATACCCTAATAAACCTCATATCTATGGATATCTAAAATTTTATCATGTGAATATCAGTTCCGTTTGAAAATTAAATATGTCTATAATAGTGGTAATTCAAATTGTCTACTATTCAAAATTAAAATGTTTTAAACATTTCATAGTAGAACTTACAATGATAGAACTCTTACTTATATTTTGAAAGATTATAAAAAATCAAGAAGATCCCAACATTGAATTTTACCTATAATGCTTCCTCCTTCATAGGCCTTGTTCCTTCTGTTTTAGATCTATTTACCAGATCAAAGGTTCTCAATCTTCTCTGAGTCAAAGACACTCAGCTAGTTTACCTAAAGTGATAGTACACACACACACACACACACACACACACACACACACACACACAGAAACAGATACCTAAACCCAAATTCTGGTTCTGTTGAATTTGGAGAAGTGCCATCATTGACACTACTTTAAAAACTCTTTCCATGCCGGGCGTGGTGGCGCACGCTTGTAATCCCCGCGCTTGGGAGGCAGAGACAGGAGGATCGCGCAGGTTCGAAGCCAGCCGCGCGCGCTGGCTTAGGAGACCCTGTTTCCAAATAAAAATGTAAAAATAGGTCTGGGAGTGTAGCCCGGAGGTAGAAGGGCTTCCAGGAACCCCAGTACCACCAAAAAAAAAAAACCTCTTTCCATAATCTTACTGGATATATCCAGGGCTGAATAAAAAGCCCTCTCAACATGCTTAGATGTAGGGCTCATGTATACTGTATGTACCCCCTCTGAGTTTCATAGTTCAAGTCACGTGATTAGACAGAAATGCTTTGTACCGGCATTCTGGCCCCTCCTGGAGAGGTGAGGTTGAGCCAAGCTTGAGCCTAAGGTGGATGGACATGAAGTGTTTCTCTGTAAATTAACCCTAGGGATCAGCAACATGAAGTTAGTTATACACAGGCATTTGGCGTTACAGTCCCTAAGAGAATAATCTCAGTGCCTCTCCACAAAAAAGTGCTCATGTCTGTGTCCATCTTTCATTGGATACATTGCTTCTTGAAGCTCATCTATGGACCAGTGTGGGTCCAAGAACTTTTTGTTCAGAATGTCCAAAATGTTCTTTCTAAGAATTAATGTTTCTAGTTACTTCAAAGGATAGAATAATGATTAAATATATGGGATTTGAATATGAGTGTGCACTTTAAGATCTAACTCAGTTATTCAATACTGGAAGGACAATGGATAAATTATGTAATGTATATTTTCTTATCTCTTAAATAGGGCAAAATCAAACAATTATGAAAATTTACTTGGAAAATGGAAATTATGTTGATAATAATTGCTTATAAAAATAATCTTGAGAAATGCTAACACATTTCTAATAGATATAACCTAAAATGGGTACAGAGTTGCTGGTGGCATGTTGGAACAACCAAGACTTTTTTAATTCAAATTATTTTTTTGTTTGAATCTATGTTATTGGTATTATGAGGTTGGTCTGGATAAATACACAAAATTTACTATAGTGAATTAAGCAGAAAAAATTGTAACTACTAAACAGCAATAACATGGAAAAGCTCATTGAAGTCTAAGAACAAAGGGTTACATATATGTACATGTGGTGGGGAGGGTATTGAGGATTCAATGCTGAAGCCAGAGGCATTTTACTTCAAAGCTATACCCACTGCCTTTTTAATTTTAATTTTTATTTTTGTCCTTTGTGTCTGAGAATTAAATTTAGGGGCATTCTATCTTTGAACTATACTCCAGGTCCTATTATTACTTTTTATTTTTAACAGTCTCCCTAGATTACTTTTAGTCTTGATAAGTTTATATATCTGGCTTTGAAACTGCAATCCTCAAGTACTGGGATTACAGGTGTAACCCATCACACCTGGTAAAGAGTTAGATTTTTTTTTTTAAGAGACTGACTTCCTCAAATATGGCTGACCATGGCTTGCGAACAGTCCTATGTGAGCCTGCCTTCCGACTTTCTGGATATGACTGTTATCAGCTAGTTGCTTGGCAGTAGTTCACAGGATTAGATAGAATTCTTCTGACTCTCCTGGCAACAGTGACCATAAAAACACAAGGTCTAAATTAGGAGACATGCAGCTGTGCATGGTGGTGCATGCCTAAAATACTAGTGTGTGGGAGGCTGAGACAGGAGGATTGCAGGTTTGAGGATAACTTCAGCAAATAGTGAGACTCTCATCAAGCTAGCTAGTCACTGTTTCAAAATAAAAATAAAAGAGGATTGAGGATGCAGCTTAGAGGTAGAATGTCCCTGGGTTCAATCCCCAGTGCCACAAAAATAAAATAAAATAAATATGGGTACCTGGCCTTTTTTTTATTATTACCAATGGATATTGTCATCTGACCCATATTCACCTGGGCATATGACCATAGAAAATACTCACGCCAGATTCCCATGCACTCCTCACTGAGGGATGCTTCTCCTCGCAGCCTACATTCCAGCATAGAAGTGAAGAATCCTGGGTGATTATTGATTCACAGAGGGAAGCATACAGCAGCTTGCATTTGTCACCTATACCCTGTTTTACATAGACAAGTCATAACATTGGCTCCAGCATGGAACACATATAACTCTAAGCTTGGTTTTGGCAGGCAAATGAAAATAAAAAAGGCATCCACCCTTTCCTTACGGAATGTAAACACCTCACTGTTGGGCAGAAATTTACATCAGATTGTCGAATTTATAGGAAAAATGATATAAATTACTCATCAGAAATATATATATTTTTCCTCAAATTTTGAATGACATGTTGAACCAGTTAATTAAATAAACTATGATTTCTCAGTATATACTTTCCCCCAAACTTTTGTATAATAGAACCTGAGTCCATAATGTTGCATGTTACCTTCCCTGAGCTCCTAGATTATTAATTTGAAAGTGTCATTCTGAGCAGACAGGACCCTGCCACAACAGTGGTGTAAAGCAAGGCTGGCTCTGGGCTGGCATAGGAGCCTCACAGTAGGACAGGCACAGAACAGCCCCACGGAGAAGCAGGGGCCAGCCTTTAATGGAGCCACTTATTCAGTGTGTGCAACTTGACCTACTTTCTCCTTCATACAGCCTAGCTTAGGAAATGAGCTAATAAGCAGGCTGTGGGTAAAAACCTGATACCGCTTCTCAACTGAGAGTTCTCAGCAGATAAATTATGAAATTAAAAAAGATAAACTCCCACATATACATTACGCAATGCACTTATAAGGACTCAGATTCATAAACTGTGAGATTGTCATGCACAACTACTTACATTCAATTACTCTGTCAGTGCTATGGAGACAGGGCTACAAAGTTTAAAGATGAATACTTTCTGTTCCTGTATTTATTATTTAACTTAATAAGAAATAGTTACCTAAATATCAAGAAATGATTAGCTTGCAGTTAATTCGAAAGATAAAAAACAGAACAAAATATATTCATTGTAGCTATCCAAGTAGAACATCAATAATTTTCAGAACAAGCAATGAGTCCAAATTAAATTAAAAGGCAATCACAAGAGAATGAGTGTGGGTCCATAGATCACTGCACAGGGAGGTCAGTGAGCTCTCAAAGCCTGGGGAGATGACCTGCCCTGGAAAGCACTATTGGTCTCTCCTGTCCTTTACTTGGCTCAGAAGCATGAGAAGCCTGAAGAAATTTAGTTTGTCTTTAGAGAGGAATCAGCTAATGGTGCAGCTGAAAGCCAGGTATGACTTCAAAGGGCCATGAAAAAAAAGTCTTTCCGCCTCTTCCTAGTCACTGGGCAAACATGCGAAACCCAAGGCTAGACCTTGATTTCTTTTAAAAGGCAAAAACTTTTGTCATAAAACATAAATTCTTCCATAGTAACTTAGCAGATGCCAAAGATGAGTACAGATGATGAAGACAGAGGAAGTCCCCATTTTATTTTTCATATCGAGTTGAAATGATAAATGAACAGCAACCAGTAAAATAAGGAAAAGCCTAGATTTGTCCCTGGAATTGCTACATCTGGAAGGTATGAGAAGTCCATTTGAATCCCTTCCATGGCCCTATCTCTTTCTTTCTGGAATTCCAAAGTCTAAATAACTGCATAAAACAAATCAAGAAAAAATAGGGCCCAGCAGCCAGTGGCCTTTGTTGATGAATACGACTCTAAGTCAGTCATTCAGCTGTTTTATTACTTGTCTTTAAGGCTGATGAGTCCTAAGCAGACCTGCATCGCTGAATTCTCAATAAAGGGTTAGTGCTTGTCCTGCAGAATAATAAGAACCGCTAATGACACCAATTAAGAGCTGTAAATGTCATTTATACTTGTTTGTTATTTTTCAAATCAATAAGGCTGGAAAGACACAGCACCCTGAGAGATAATTTAGATTGGAAGAGTTTGTGGGGACATTTTAATGGATATATTACAATTGGGATTCGTGTTTTCCTTTTGAAGAAATTGTATACCTTGTTGGGTCAATTCTGATATTTACTTAAAACAGAACTTATGTTCCAAATAATTAAACATTAAGGGAAATATTTAGGGCAACAAAAAGAGAGATAAATGCATACAGATCTAAATTCTGTTTATTAAATCCCTTGTTTAGAAGTTCACCCATTTTGTCTGAGAAAGAATCTTTAAATGGAATAAGAATAATTCAAAAAATAGTCTAGGCCTATAATCTCAGTACTTGAAAGGCTGAGATAAGAGGATAAGAATTTCAAGGCCAGCCTCAGCAAGACCCAATTTCATTAATTAATTTGTTTATTTGTATTGTGGTTCTGTGGATGGAACCTAGGGGCATTAAACCTCTGAGCTATACCCCCTGCCCTGTTTATTATTCTTGATTTTGTAACTGGGTCTCACTGAGTTGCAGAGGGCCTCACTAAGTAGCTGAGGCTGTCTGTGAACCGCGATCCTCCCATAGTCTCAGCCTACTGAATGCTGGGATTACAAGCATGTACCACCACACTCGGCTCAGCAAGACCCTATTTAAAAAATATAATAATTAAAAGAAAAAAGAACAAGAACTAGCTCAGTGTTAGACTGATCCGGGGTTCAATCTCCCATGCCAGAAAAGAAAATGGGAGAGAAAGAAAGAAAGTCGCAAAGAAAGAATAAATATTAATACATATTAGAGAATCGTATTCTGATTGTGTAAGAAATGCTTTTGTAAAATAATATATAATAGATTTTGTATAACTGTAATTCAGAAGATTGTGAAAGATATGAATTAGGCATTTTTTTTTTTTTTAGAATAGGAGGCCATTGGTGAGAATTCTAGAGATAACTATTGATTTCCAAAAGTGGCACAGGAATTTCATTTCTCATTGGGACCCTTTCCTATCAAGAGAAGAATTTAAATATTTCACTGACAAGTGTGAAACCAGAGGCTAAGCACACATTTCCCATAAAATCACGAAGTTGTGCCAATTACACCTAAAGAGATCTCTCACAGTAAAGTTTAGGAATAAATCACAGATCTAACTTCTGGGTGTTTTATGAATTCTTTCCTAAGCTTTTCTATTAAAATTTAGAATGTTGACTGAGATTAAAAAATATATGTAAAATTTAAATTGCCTATCATCATTGCATATCTCTATACTTGTTTTTATCTGGTCAGGTTTTCTAACTTTGTTTAAAAAGTCATATTTAAGTGGTTAACCTTTAAAAGGTTCATTTTCAATTACTTTGACTAGGACAGTCAAATTATCACATAAAAAAATCTCAAAATACAACTTTGGAAATTACTGTTGAAACAACCAATCAATAATCATTTTATATAAATGCTTACCTGAAAAATAATCAGTTGAAACTTCACATTTTACATGCTCAATTTGCTACAACTACACAGCAATCACTGTCAAGTTTGATTATTGGATCTGCAGGAGTAACTTAAAAAAAAAAAAAATATATATATATATATATATATATATATATATATATATATATATATATATACAGTACTGGGGAGGGAACCAGAGGTATTCTACCTCCGAGCAACACCCTAGCCTTATGTTTTATTCTTTAGCTTGAAATAAGGTCTCACTGAATTGCAAAGGGCCTCACTATGTAGCTGAGCCTTGTCTGCAAACCACGATCCCCCTGTCTCAGCCTCTCAAATGCTGGGATTACAAGCATGTGCCACCACGCCCAGCTTACTTTAAATAATTTTAAATATTCAATTGAAAAGTTTTTAAATGCCTGTGGCAATGAAGTAGGAAAAAAGACTAGCAAATATGGTTTATCCCTATGCCCTTTCTGGTATTCATCAATACATATATTGCTGCCAGAGGAACTCTAGATGAAGAAGGAGATCCTCCAGAGGAGCAAATAAAGCTACGTAAGTGAGGGGATGGGAGGGGTAAGAGGGAATCTCTCTAAAACACATGCTGTATTTAAACAAACATATCGAAGTCAATCACTAAGCCGAGCATGGGAAGGAAATATGGAGAGGGAATGGGGTGAGGATTGGGAATGGGGTGAGGATTGGGAATGGGGTGATTTATATGCATGTATATATTCACAAGTCTTTTATTCCATTAAGATGTATGACTGCAATGCACCAATAAAAAAATAATAAAACAAAGTATGACCTAGAAAATAATTTTTATAAAGTCAAAAAGTTATTTAGTTGACTGTTCCTGTTTTCTGCTGTAGAAATTGTTTACTATATATTTGCTACAAAACTGGATCTTTTCATCTTTTTAGTGTTTTCAAACTTGTATTCATTTTAAGTAATTCAAGTTGTGTGTGTGTGTGTGTGTGTGTGTGTGTGTGTGTGTATGTTTGTGTGTGTGTGTGTGTTAGTTAATTAGGATTAAACCAAGGAAATTCTATGTCTGAGCTGTACCCTGAGCCCCACTTTATTTTTTATTTATTTATTTATTTATTTATTTATTTATTTATTTTCTTGGTGGTACTGGGGTTCCTGGAAACCCTTCTACCTCCGGGCTATACTCTCAGACCTATTTTATATTTTTTTGGAAACAGGGTCTCTTAAGCCAGCAAGGCTGGCTTCGAACCTGTGCGATCCTCCTGTCTCTACCTCCCTAGCACGGGGATTACAAGCTTGCGCCACCACGCCCGGCTATTTTTCATTTTTACATAGGGTCTCATTAAATGCTGAGGCAGGTCTCCATCCTATGATCCTCCTGTTGTCAGCTTCTCAAATACTAGAATTACAGGTGTGAAAGTAACTGTTATATCCACAAATTGTACCTAACTTACCTCACCACTCTTGGTCTCATTCCTTTGTATTTACTAAGGTTTTGCTTCCATCAAATTTACTTACTCATTTTCCCTGAAATACTTCTGGTACAATTCTCCATATCATTGCTTCCAGAATATCTTCATATCTGCTTAATCTCCATCTATGAAAATTCTACCTTAGGACAACATATATCTTAGCCATGAGCATTACCTGAGCAAACTGCTTGTTACTAGTTTTCTAATTATTTCTTATTCACTCATTCAACATGTATTTATTGAAAGTCTACATTATGCCAGGCATCATAGTAGATTCTGCTTTCCTATGTAATATATTTTCATATCTAGATGGCACTTGGTGTATTTTCTCTAATGTACAGTGCTTTAAGAGTGGGTTTATTTCAATGTAATAACAGAAAGTTTCTTGAGGAATGAGATCTTGCTTCATTCATCTCTAAATCATCAAGGGATCTTTTCACAGATGCAATGAATGAAAGAGAATTAAAGTCAATCATTAAGCAAAATATGAGAAAGAGGGAAAGGGGAGGGGATAGGAAGGGAAGTAAGGAAGGACTAAATGAAAGATGTGTGCATGTATATCTCTATCATCTTGTACTCTATTAAGATGTATGATTATAATGCACCAATTAAATATTTAAAAAGAGCTGACACTGAATTGTGGTTTTAGAAGTTTTGTTTTTTAAACACTAAAGTGTGCTCAATGAATTGTGTGTGTCTATTGATGGCAGTAACGAAGTTAGATGCAAAGGTTTATAAAATTTCTGAACATAATTGTTCTTTAAAAAAAAAGAACTATACATGTTTTTCATGAGCCCATTCACTCTCTGGTGAGATGTGTTGCAGCCTAAACACAGTCCCCAGTGAGCTTGGATATGGTGGTGTCTGATACTAAAATGCTCAAGGCCACGTTGAACTAGGTGGATGGAGGGCCAAGTTTGGCTCACTGTACTTTGTATCACATGGTTTCCTCTCAATGCCTCTTTTTCCTCCTCATTAATTCCCACTTTTTTCCCTGCCTGAGGCTCCCTGAACTCACTCTTTCCCTTTCTAAAAGATATCCACCAGAAAACAGATTAAATTCCCTTGCTTTTCGAAGGAATTTCGTTTTAAGCACAAGGGGGAATCATCCCAAGAGATTCATTACTATCTATGGCAAGCCAGATACCAGGAAGTTCTGTGAGACAGGACATTTTAAGGACAAGCTGCTCTAAAATTAAAATTAAACTAATTAGGCAACTTCCATTTTAATCACCCTGTGAAAAGGTCACAGTGGCCCAGGGACGTAGGCTCAGTAGACATCTGTTCAATGATCGCATTCACTCATTAGTTTCTTCAAGTGTAGGTGCTTTCTTCCATTCCTGACAAAGGATCCAATAAGGCGTGGTGACCTCAATGGCAGAATGGACATCGCTGTTCATATTATTTTCACTATGGAAAGAAATTTCCAACTGTTTTCCCATATATGGGAAGTCAGAGGGTCACTAGTAAACAATATTCTCTGTTCAGAGAGGGTTTAAAGGAGCGTTTTCTTCCAGCTTTGAACTGTAGGTCAAAGAGTCTCTCATTTCCTGAAAGAAGGGCTCCTTCAGGGTAAGGGAGCTAATAAAACTGTACATCAAGCCAGGCTGGGGAAGGATGGAGAAGGGCAGAACCGGCAGCTGGCTGAAGAGCAGGAGACCCAACTCCAGAGGCAGCTGCTCATTGCCACAGAGAGCACAAGAAAAGGCAAGCTCAGTGCTGCCAGACTCTCACAAGAATTCAGAAAATCAACATTTATGTCAGCTCTCTCAGTTTTCAAAGGTATGTCACCAAAGTATTAACATGCACTGCTAAAGATAAACAGCTTAAGCCTGGTATGATTATTCAGGCCAGTCATTCCAGTACTTGGGAGGCTGAGACAAGAGGATCTCAGGCTTTCTGGCAGCCTCTGGAATTTAGAAGGACTCTCCGCATCCTAATGGGACCCTTCTTCAAAACAAAAATAAATAAATGAATAAATAAAAATGACTGAGGATATAATCTGAAGGTAGAATGCTCCTGAGTTCAATCCTTAGCACCACAAAAACATTTTTAAAAGAATAAAAAAATTAGCCAGGCGTGGTGGTGCATGCCTGTAATGCCCGCGCTTGGGAGGCGAAGACAGGAGGATCGCTCAGGTTCGAAGCCAGCTGCACTGGCTTAAGAGACCCTGTTTCAAAAAAAAAAAGAAAAAAGAAAAAAGAAAAAAGTATAAAAATAGGTCTGGGAGTGTAGCCCAGAAGTAGAAGTGTTTCCAGGAACCCCAGTACCACCACCAAAATAATAATAGTAATAATAATAATAATAATAATAATAATAATAATAATGATATAAATAAATAAATTACATGTGTTGGCTTTCTTCAGTCTTGATCACAAATGTGCCATCTCTGGTTTTCAAGCCAATTTGTGGTGTGATGTGTATCTTTATTTTTATTCATTTATTTTTTGTTACCAAAAATTGAATGCCAAGACCTTCTAACTCCAAGCTACACCCTTACCACTTTATATTTTAATTTGAAATAGGATCTTGCTAAAGAGCTTGCTGAGAGTCTCGTTATATTGCTGAGGCTAGCCTCAAACCTGACATCTTCCTGTACCTATCAGCCTACCAAGAACCAGGATTGCAGGCATATGGCAGCATGCCCAGCTTGGACTGTGTCTTAAAACTCTGAGCCCTTAACCAATTTACTGAATCTCTCATGACCTGAAAATTTCCCAGAATTTTCCCCTTCCACATAGTTCTACCTGCAGACCCTTCAACATACACAGGTAGTATCCTTATCTGTGGACAAAGACAAGTGCCTCTTTAAAGTATGAAAAATTCTTCAATTAATGCCTTGATATTTTGATGTTGCCTTTTCCTAGGTTAAAATTCTGCTTCTCTAACAAAAGAAGAATTATTTACCCGGCTTTGGTGCTCATTTAATGGCAAACACCCTCTAAGTCAATTCTGTACTTAAGTATTGAAAAGTAATGAGGGGTTTTCAATTGCCATTTATGACTACAACTAAGAATTTGCTTCTGCATGAGGCATGCCCATCCTAACTAAATACTCTGCGATTTTTCTTATTTTAATGTCCTTAATTAGATTTATAGACTCTTTACAGTGTTTTATGTTGATGAGGGACTTAGAATTCAGCACACACTAATAAAATATCCCCACTACCCAACTTGTGCTTTTGCATGTTTTATTTCAGTGAATAATGAGTCTTAAATAATGTTCTGAATATGTTGTCGAGGATGTTCTAAAGAAATATGGACTGATGATCCATCAGGAAACATTAATAAACATGTAACCACATGAAATTGGTGACCAAGAGAAAGTGATTCATTGTGCCATAAACCATTAAAGAATTTGGGTCGTGAATGCTTGCTACAAATAAAAATGTGTTTAGAAAACAACAGTTATATATTCTCATTTTTTTAATTTCCTTTCCGTGACTTTTAGCTTGCGTAAATGTTTTAAAATTGAAGGTAATCATTGTATAACATTCTAAATCCGGGGGTAAGAAAATTTACTCTATATAGTTTCCTTTTCACATGACACAGCCATTTTCATGGTTATAGCTAATTAGCTTCCTTTCGACATTAGATACTGAGGATGTTTAAGCAACGTAAACTAGCTGTCATCCAGCAGCATCATAATCAAAATGGCATAAAATTTGCCATAAAACCTGCAGCTAATAACATTTATAAGGCACCTTATTACATAAGGATATTGGAGAAGCTCAGACACTGTATATCACAATGTTTCCCCAGAGACCTGGTTCATTTTCCTAATGACTGTGTATGGGTTTACTTTAGGAGCATTTATGCACCTGCCTGAGCACAGGGCTAACCCAGCCAGACAGACGAGGACTGAGAAGGAGCTGAGGTCCGAAGTAGATTTGCCTGAAAATGAATCAGCAATCTGGCTGGCTTTGTCATGCACCAGCTAACCCTTCTCACCATTTCACAGCCTTGCTGGCTTCCTTATTGTTCCATGTTTTACTTGAAGATGCTTATGCCCTGCTCCTTACTTGAAAGATTTGGAATTTTCTTCTCCATGCCCTCCTCCTGTACTTATGCTTTTACTCATCCTTCAAAGATAACCTCAAGCTGTGCTTCTTCATGGGGTTTTTCCTGATGATTCTAACCCACATCCATTTCTACCTTTGATCTTTTATTATTTTTATCTACCCTACACAATTGCTGACCATACCTGCTTATCTTTCTTTGTTTTAAAACATGACTACCATTGACAACTCAGCCTTATGCCATTATCAACTTATAGACCATCAACTCTAAAAGTACATTATGAAGCCAGGCATGGTGGGGACAAGCTTTTAATCCCAGCATTTGGGAGGCTGAAAAAGGAGGCTAGCGGTTTGTGGACAGCCTCAGCTACTTAGTGAGGCTCTTTGCCACTCAGTAAGACCCTGTTTCAAAATAAAGAATGAAAAAAATAGGGCTTGGGGTGTAGCTTGAAGATAGAATTCCCCTGGGTTCCAGCTCCAGTACTGAAAACAATAATAAAATAAAATAAAAGTACATTATGGACAAGTGTTCCAACATCACATAGTATTTGAACAGTCCAATTTGGGATTTTGTTTTCCCTTTCAGTACTCATGGAAAGGTCATCCACAGTGGGTAACTAAGTTGGCTTGCTCTCTACATCTCTACCCATGGATCAGTTTGAGATACTCCTGACTTGCTAACCTACCACCTGTCTTTCAGTGATGCTAGGACCTAATTATGGTGGTGTCCCCATTGCCTTGAATAGATCTTCTGAACCATGACTCCAACAATCAATAATTATCAAGATAAACTACCACTTAGAAGATCTACAATTAATCTCACCTAGTTAATCCTTATGTAGCAACATGAAAATCAACTATACTCTGCGTGGTGAAGAAGTTCCTATATCTGCCTTGTATTAATAATCCTTCTCTGGGAAATAGGACCAACCTTATCATCTAAAGTGTCTTTCCTACTTCTATTCAAGCAAGTTCTTTAATACCTGGATCTTCTCAATGATGGCAATCTTTTTAACTTATTTTCCAGCATAGAGTTGAAGATATTATAATCTACCCAGTTTGCTGATTGTGTCATGTGTTAATTTTTCATTTTCTTTCTGATTAGATTACAAACTTCTTATGAAGAAAGACACTGCCATTATATTTTGATACGTCTATATCAAAGCTGTAATACTTCTCTAGTCCTAGACATGTGGCGGTGTTCATACATTTGTTAATTATTATTTTTCCAAAAAACTCTAACTCTGTATAATTCTAATGCTAAAACCATCATTCTGCCACCTCATCTGGCTATCTACCATTGTAAGAAGGGCACACAGACTGTAGTATGCACCTTTAATTCATCCTAAACATTTATTTTCTTACCATAATATCTCTTTTTATTTCTCCTCTGAATTTGATTCCACAAATCATTCAGCTGTCAGTTTAAAATATCCTGTATTATTTCCCAATCCCCTATGTCACAGTAGATATTAAAATTTTAACACAAATAAAATGAAAAAATTAAAATGAGAAAGAACCAAAAAATCAAAACATTCTAAGAATAAATCAGAATATTTCTTTACGTTTGTAGATGACAGCAAAAATATGAAATAATCCTTTACTTAGATAGTATTTGATTAAAGAAAAATGTGAGTTACAGAAGAGAGAAAGAGTAGGATATTCTATTAACACTAAGAACAGTGAAAACTGGATTCAAGAGCTGTACCTACTCTCTGGGAGGACCTTAAAGAATCAGCATCCCTGATCAAAGCCAGATTAAATTTGAATAGCAAATCTCACTCTTTTCAGATGCTAAAAATATTTCTTCCTAGGTCAGTTTTTGTTAAGGCAAACCAAAAGTCATATTTTACCAGGGGTTTAAAAAAAGTTTAAAACCTGAAAGCAAAGAAGTTTTATAGAAAAAACAAAAATTATTTTAAAATAAATGTCCTTTAGGTTTCTGAGCTCTCAAAAAGGATGAGTGATATGTACATGTTTTCTTCTACTATCTTATATTCCATTAAAGCATATAACTAAAATTAAAAACAGAGAGAGAGTGAAAAAAAAAAAAGAAATGTCCTATCCAGGTATGGTGTCACATGCCTATAACACCAGTTCTTGGGAGGATGAAACAGGAGGGTATGAGGTTTGAAGCCAAGGGCCAGATGTAGTGAGATCCTGTTTCAAAATGTAAACAATAAGTAAATAAAAGAGCTGAGAGTGTAACTAAAATGTAGAGTGCCCTGGATTCAATTACAAATACCATAAAAACAAACAACTTACATGTTGAATCATTTCACTACATAAATGCTGGTCCATATTGACTAGAAATCACAATGTTTTGGGTTTTTAAAAAACCACCTGATATGTTGCCCAGCAATAGGCGATTATTTTAAAATGACAACTTTTGATAAAGTTCTAAATAAGATGATGTCTACTCTTGATTTTTAGAGTAACTACATTTGGGGACATTTTATACATTTTATCAGTAGACTGATTTCTAGCTATGGGTAGTTATGAATTGCTTGTTCACTGATGTGAATGTCCAGTGAAACATCTGAAAATAACCTGGACTATAAACTCTATCTTGTTAGGAATCACCTCTCTCATTGTGGACCATGTAGTTCACCTTTCAGTCTGCACCATCCCCAGATCCAGTCACTGTGGATATTATAAGTATCCAAATATGTTTTTGAAATGCAACCATGCTGTTCCCAATGAGAACAAGAAGATTAATATTAATTTCAGTTCATAGGGAAAAGGAGCTTAAAGAAAATCTGAGATATAAATGAAACTTTGAAATTGGGATCAAGGGAATTCACGAAGTGATTAAGATATAGGACATTTGGGACAAAAGCTAAACCTAATATACAGAGCATATGCTTTGATGAGATAAAATTGTCCATTGTTTTTTTATATTTCAAAATTATATATGGCTGTTTTCAATCCACAGCCATATTTAAAATGCACACATTTAAGGAAAAGAAAAAGATGTTCAAAAACTGCATGTTATAAGTTCTTAAAAATAGTAATTTAGAAATCCATTGCAAAACTTCAGCTGGGTTTACCATCAATAAATATGCCTTCTATATGTTAATGCATGTGTACCTATGAGGGCAATATACATTTGAACACCTGCATGCTAACCATAAACTTCATATGGAGAAAACTATGTGTTTGTGATAAGAAAGCCTAAAGGTAGTGATTGCATTCATGCTTCCAATCTGCTAATGAGAAAGTCAGATGGGGTTGCTGGCCAAATAGAGGATGATGGTAGTCATACAGTGATGAGGCAAGTCAAACCTCAGCAATTGACTTATTGTAGTTGCAAATACTATTTCCAAGAAAAAACAGATGAAATGTTACATTGTTATTCATAGCTGAAACAGAACAATAGAACAAATCACCCCCAGTACTATCAACATTTATCACAAAATTTTTTACCATCAAAGCCTTTTCAGATTGTAAAATAAATACAACCTAGTTCTGTCTTTATATATGTATATATCCACATGCTTCAATATATACACATACATTTTATGTGCATAGATAAGCCTGCTTTGGTTTTTGTTCATCAAACATTTCAGAATATTTTTCAGACATTTAGGCCTCTCTTCTCTTAGCTTTTTAAATAAATTTAATGTAAAGGAAAAGAAAAAAATAATCCATTTTTTAAATTCATTTACACTTCAATCACCCATGTTGTTTAATATGAGCTATTTGATATTCAAGAGCCCTTGGGCCTTTTCAAACATGCTTTGGAAAATCTTTTTTTTTTCTACCCTAATATAAGAAGTAGCATTTTGCCAAAGGCAAGCCACAGTGAATGCCAGGGGAGCAGGGTGCTACTTTACTCTGAACTTGTGAATTTTGAGTAATATTTAAACTGGGAGAAAGAAATCTCCTGGTAGCTTGCTGTGTATGCCTATTTGGGCACCTCTGTCTTATACAGTCACATAGCAATTTTCATTTCATACTAGAGCAGATACATTATTAGCATATTTGCATCCTCTTCTTTTACCGCGTGCTCTTCATTATCCTCCTTTTCCTCTTCCTTCTTTCCTTTGATGATATAAAAAGAGCCATTGAATCCAATCAGTACTTTCACCTAGGATACTCTTTCCATGTTGTGAAATGAAGGAATTAGCAGTCTTAAATTAGGATCATGGAGACTTGACTTTTCATTCGGTTCATATTTTTACGTTAAGTTTCATACTTTTCATTTGGTTCATATTTTTACGTTGTTTCATACTAATAATGATCCAGTTTCTCTCACTGATTTTAGGAAGAACAACACATGTCCTTAATAACTATCAATTTGGAAGGCTGAAACAGTTGGATCCCAAGTTCAAGGCCAACAGTGCACTTAACTTAGCAAAACCCTGTGTCAAAATAAAACAACAAAAATAAAATAGATCTGTGGTAAAATATCCCTGGTTTTAATCCCCAGTACTACAGACACACACACACAAAATCAAAGCTTTTCTTGAGAAAAGTGTTCAAAATTTGAAACAAGATCCACAAGGCTATATATTTTGGGGACCCTCTTTAATAAAAAAAAGGTTCCATTTTCTAAATAAAAATTAAGTGTAAAAACGAATAATTATGTCTAGTGATAAATAAAATCACAGCACATTATATATTTTGAAAGACCTTAAATCCAGAAAAATTGTATTTTTGTGATAGTTTTATATATTAACTGTCTCATACATATATCAACTTATTTTCCTTAAGTTGTCTAATGCTAGCCCTTTGATTACCTATCCACATAATAATAATTTTCTACCACTATCATTTTTAAGTGGACATTTCATCAAGGTTAACACAAAAGTGTTTAAAACTTAATGTCTTATGTTTCTTTCAAAAACTTAGTTTTTTGATAATGTTATAAAATTTCTAAGATTGCTATTAAATTTGGGATAAGTCTCTCATGCTTTCTATATAAAATGTATGAGATAGCATTGTGTGTGTGTGTGTGTGTGTGTGTGTGTGTGTGTGTCTGTGTGCAGAGCCAAATTTAAAATCTCTGAATTAAATGCACACATTGACTAATTATGTGTGGTTAATTTTTTTTTTCGGTAGCACACTCTTCTATGCTAGCTGGACATGCTGGTACATGACTGTAATCTCAGTACAGGGGAAGCTGAGACAGGACGATTACAAGTTAGAGACCAGCCTTAGTAATTTAGAGAAGCCCTCAGGATCTTAGTGAGATCCTACTTCAAAATAAAGTATAAAATAGGTCTCAGAGGTAGAATGCTCCTGAGTTCCATCCCTAGGAACAAAAAGGGGGTTCTATGCTATATTTATCTATATTGATTTCTTATATCAAACCATCAAGGCACTATTAACAAAGTGTGCATATATATGTACTGGGAAATGTCATGTTATGAACAGAAAAAGAAGTGGATGGGAGAGGACAAGACCAGTATGAATGAGGTAGAGTGGAGTGCACCAAAAGATGAAGGGACAGTGCACATGTGTTAGAGCCTGGCAGGAAGGGACAAGTGCTGGACAGTGCCATTTGGTCTATCAGACTTTCTGTTTAAGAAGGTGGCTGTCTGTTCATGGATTATTATGCATATAAAGCATAGTTTTATTTTCATTTGAGTTCCACAAACCCCTTTCACACTCACTAGACTTTTGAACCATTTAACCATTTACAAAAATAACTGTATCAATTAATCATACCTACTAAATCTGCATAAAATATATCTGCAAACTAAGTTTACCCCTCACCACATTTCATATATGCCTGCTGAGAGTCTAAAATCGATTTACACAGGGACTACTTTAATGGAAGAGAAGTTAGAAGAATGATGTATTCTTAATATATTAAGATAAAAATATAATCTTGCTCTGTAAATTTCACAAGAGGATATGACCAGGTGAACAATTTCATGTTTGTTCCTATGTATTTTTTTATGTGTGTGGTACAGGTATTCAAACTCTGAGCTACATTCCCAGCCTGTTTTATTTTTAAATAGTGCCTTGGTAATTACCACACACTGGTCTCAAACCTGTTATCCTCCTGTTTCAACCTACAAAGTACTGGGATGAGTAGGTGTGCACCACTGCTCCTGGCTTGTTCTTAGTCCATGAAAGCAAAGGTCCTTGACATGGGAAGCTTCATTGGCTTTTTATTAATGTGCTCTGTCCTTCCTTATTATGAATTTTGGCCTTGGTTTTATAATTTAAGAGTCCTATTCCATGAGTCTTTCAAACATGTGTGGACGGTTGTATATTTTTGTTCGTACAGTTCTCCAAAATATACATCCTCAGCTTGAGCTCACAATTCAGTGTGTTTAAAATGTCTCTTCCCTTCTGAGCCTCCATTTTACTGTTTCAAATTCAATAGAATCTTAGGAACAAAACATACTAGTAGGGTTTTGGTGCTTGTGATTTGTGCATTTGTAATTTTAATTATTCCTATGCACCTAACCAGAATGCCTGTTAGAAGCACATACTGACAACTGGAGTGTTTTAGACATAGAACGTCCCCTGGGGGGAAAAATACATATTTGCAATTTAAAAAATGTGCAAAGGTGAAATAATTGGGTTATGAATGTTACAATTTCATGAGTCGATAAATCTATTGATGGATTAATGGATGCATTGGGTGGTAAAGTAAGGAGGTAATTTGTGTTTGGAGAAGATAGGGTATGTATATATTCTCCAAATGCTCTCTCTCTCTCTCGCTCTCTCTCTCTCTCTCTCTCTCTCTCTCTCTCTCTCTCTCTCTCTTTCTTTCTGTCTCTCTGTCTCTGTTGATTACCACCATGCCCTGAGTTCTGCAGATGTGGCCCAGGCTTGCATAGACTGTGTAACCTCCAGAACAGTGAGAAAATAAATACCCCTTCACCAAACTTGTGATCATCGGGTATTTGGGATCACAAAAGGAAGAATGCTGACTCAAATATCAACCATGTGGGGTACGGTAAACTCTCATATACAACCAAAAGGCTTATAGAACTGATAAACAAATTCAGCAATGTGTCTGGATATAAAATAAATCTTAAAAAAAATCAGAAGCTTTTCTGTATACCAACCATAAATCCACTAAAAAGAAATCCAGAAAACACTTCCACTCAGAATTTCACACACACACACACACTCACACACACACACACACACACACACACACACACACACACACTACTTAGGAATAAAGGTAATCAAGGTGGTAAAAGACCTCTACAAAAAATTATAAAACATTGAAAAAAGAAATCAAAGAAGATCTTAGAAGAGGGAAAGGTGAATTGGTGCACTTTGAAGGCAAATTCATTGAACAATAGCCCCTAGAGTCAAACTTTCACTTACATTATGATATAGCATCAGTACTTAAATTCTGCCCCAGATAAAACATGCATATGTGCAAAGTGAGTCATGACTGTCAAAGCATATTTGCCCCAGCATTGATTATAGCAGAGAAAGAATAGCAATAATACAAAAATTGCAGACAAGTGACTTAAAAATGTGCTGCATTCATATTATAGCATAATACAGAGATCAACAGAGAGATTGATAAATGTAAAGATTTATAGAATGTCAAAACACATTTTGAAAAATATAAAAAACTATTACAATGATAAAGTATAATATCTTTATTGTAAATCAAGCAGGCAGAGAACACACATAAATATATATAGAGAGAGATATATCACTAATTGATATCTCTATGGCTGAAATTAGGATTATTAGTTATAGGAAACTTTTATATTAGGTATAACTTTTTAAAATGGATTGATATAAACAAAAACATTAAAATTCTATTTTTATATTTAATATTTTCTAATGTAAAATTTATTACAGGAAAGATTGTGGTGCATTGCTATTCCTCTGCTTATACACACACACACACACACACACACACACACACACACACACACACTTTCCAGGAGAAATTATGCATTGTTGGTTTAATAAAAAGAAAAAAGTTCCAGTTTAAAGTACATATGCTGATTGCAGTGGCACATGCCTGTTTTACTAGTACTTGAGAGTCTGAGATAGAAGAATCATAGATTTGAAGACAACCTCAGCAAATTAGAGAGACCTTAGCAATTTATTGGGACACGGTTTTCAAATAAGAATTCAATATGCCTGGGGGTGAACTTGAAAATAGAATGCCCCTGGATTTAAATGTTAATATAAAATGAATAAATAAAATATACATATGAACTATTCTAGAGTGATTTAGAGTCATGTGATTTAGAGTCCATAGAATGTTTTTGGTTGCTATTGGAATGGTATTAACTTGATAAGAATCACAAAGTTCTAAGGTGAAACTTCACATTTTAAGGAAAAATATGTTTTTCTTATATTCTCTGAGGAAGAACAGACTCCAGAATGTGCATTTGCAATTGATGTGGGAGGGAAGAAATAGAGGAGAGACATTAGGTATAAATAATGTTGCTCCGTATCTTCTACACAATGGGCTAAATTCAACCAAACCAACCTCATGGAAGCACTGTGAGAATCATCAGAATCAGAGAAAGATAACTATACATGAGCTTCCCCCCGCCCTCTCTCTCTCTCTGTCTCTCGCTCTCTCTCTCGTAGTATGAAGGATGGAACCCAGGGGCATTCTACCTCCAAGTTTTATCTCCGGCCCTATATTTTATTATTTATTTTGAAAGAGGGTCTCACTAAGTTGAGGAAGGCCTACATAGGTGAGGCTGGCCACAAACATGTGATTCCCTTGTCTCAGCCTCCCAAGTACTGGGAGCATTTGCCACCACGCTCACCAGCTATGAGCTCTCTTTAAGAAATAGAAGATGCTTCACAAATGCAGGCATCATATTTCTCAATAACCTTTAGATTGATGTATCCTTATTAACCCTAAAAAGTGAGAGTTGGGCTAAAAAAGGTTGAAAGGAAAGCTCAGTAATAGTGACCGAGCTCCAAAATATCTAAGGACTATGACTATGTATATGACACTGAAGAGTTTCTGTAAATTAAGTGTGCTAAATGTTCAGTGTAAGTCAGCATGAATGTAAAAAATGTAATTGGAATACTATGGAAGAAATGGTACTTGTTCCTTTTCAAAGGTAAGTCTGAATTTCGTCAGACAGCAAGAAATATCCTCCTATTCAGAGGACCCATTTGACTGAATGGATATTGGACCAGGGTGTTAAGAAGATTTACTCTTCTTCTCTCTCACCCAAAATAATAGCTTCTCTGTTCTTTTCTTTTGCACTCAGGCTTGGAGTTGATTTGTGTCTGATAGAGATCTGAATCTAGTGCTTTAATGTTGTTTTAACATAGTTTTCATTTTTAATCTGTAGATAATCCTAACATAATAGACTGTGAATCAATATTTATAAATGAATTTTAATTTTATAGCAGACCCATTAACAAACCCCAAATTTATTGAGCCATAAAAGTTAGGCCAAAGCTATGTCATGTAGTATAGTCTTACGGTTCCCCATTGAATTACTAGGCACTGTAGATGTGTTGCTTCACATAGCACAAGGACCCTCAAAAATGTAGTATATTTGTTGCCTCTTTTACTTTTCCTTGGGCTAAACACTGAAACAGTAAAAAGGGACTAAGGCACCACAGGGGATGTAAAGCAGACAGACTGCACAGCCTGTAAGGGAGGCTATTACCAGTTACCACGGCCATAGCAGGGCGACCAGCTGTGCATCTGGAATGAGCTGGTGCAAATGAGACACTTTTAGCAGAGGCCCAACATTTTTCCTTGGATGTCACTTCATTTGCCTTTGTTTTTGTTTAGGAGATTTTCAGAATGTATCCTCCTGCTACCAAATGTACCAACAATGAAAATCATAGTGATGTTACCCCTCTTGACATGTTTCCAGTAAATGAATTGAGTATAGACAAAGTAGAGTCAAAGCTGCCTGGCTCTTCCAGGTCTCTAATTTAGCCAGAGGAGGTCATGAGACCATATGTAATTCTCCCTTTGTCTGCTTTTATGGTGTGTGCTCTGTATCACGATGTTTCTGGAAAGGGTTCCTCTCCATAGTCCCTAGCTACCTCATGAGTAAAGCATAGATATTCTGGACACCTGTGTGCATGCACACACATGCACAAATAACAAAGAAGTTATTTCAGTAAAAATATTTGGTAAGTTGTTGGCTCTCATATGGACCTAGGATTTAATAGGGAGAAAGTGCTGACATTTGAAAACTAATACTTGAGCTTGCTGCAGTCTTTCATAAAACTGACCAAACTGCTGGAGTACATGGAATAAACCTACAGTCCTTAATGAAACACTACCACCTTATAATATCCTTAATATTCATTTTCAAGAGAAGGAGTTATAATTGTCCTAACTTAACTGAATTTACTTTTAAAAATCGATGGAATGCTTGAATTATGGAAACCAGAATTGTGGAAATGTTGTAGTTGTTCTCTCAGCTTTACCAGATACCCAAGTTGGAAAGCGGATGCCAAAAGTTACATTGCCTAAGTGAGGCATAGCCCTGATCCTGCCTCTACAACTCTGTTTTATCAGGCTGATATATATTATTTCAAAAATATAAAATAATTTGTAACTTTATCTCCATTTTTCCGTGGACATACATACTGTTTAGTTCAAAACTGAAAACATTTTTCAGAGTTGCATCTAGACACATTATTTTTGTTTGGATGTCTGGGATGCCTCCTGGCTTGGAAAACCATGCTCATCAACTGAGAAATTTCCCCCAAACTAGGAGATCCTTCTAATGCTCCCAAACTCACTGCTGAGTTAAAAAACTATTTAGATGTTAGCCTCCTGAAGGACAGTATTCATACTCAGTTTACTCTACATTTACTCAAACATTCATATGCCAAGAGCCTGACTGATTTAAATGCTTTTGACAAAGGTTGCACTGATCCTTCTGATTTAAAATTCCTTCTCACAATGATATCTTAAAACAATCTGTCCATATTTCCTATTGGGGTACAAACTTAATGTTTTTAATGTTTAACTTAATTGCAAGTACAATTTATTGTCAAACAAACAAAAAAGTGAATATTAGTTCTTATAACTATGCTAAAACCTTAAAAGTACCAAAAAACGGAAAATATAAAGAGAGGCATGAAGAAAAATACTGAGATAGCAAGAGACATGTGGTCAGGTTTAACTTGTTCTCTTGTACTAATCTCTAATGCTTCATGTGTGTGTGTGTGTGTGTGTGTGTGTGTGTGTGTGTGTGTTACTGGGGGTGGGACCTAAGAGCTTTTCTACCTCTGGACTATACTCCCAGACCGATTTTATATTTTATTTGGAAACAGGGTCTCACTAAGTTGCTGAGAGCCTCACTAAGTAGCTGAGGCTGGCTTCAAACCTGTGTGATTCTCCTTTCTCAACCTACCAAGCGCTGAGATTACAAGCATGCACCAACACTTCTGGCCAACGCTTCAAATTTCTTATAAGCCCAAAGAGTCAAACCCTACTCTATGTTATCCTTAAAGCCACTATTTTTTTCTACAGACACAGTTCTAAGAATCTAACCCATGTATACCAAAGACCAGCTCTCTAAGGGTTTTTTAAAGTATTCCCTGTGCTCCTACCTACTTCAAAGCTGAGTTGTTTGAAAGTCTCAGCCTTTCAATGATCCATTTTCACACTGGAGTTGATGTACGAACTGCAACAAAGAGAAATCTGTGTTATTCTAAGTGCTAGCTAGACTCACAGTCCATTCCTAAAAGGCCCTGCTGTGGTTTGAGTCTGAAATATCCCTCAAAAGTTCATGTGCTGAAGGGTTGGTCTTTCCTGTAGCAGTTTACAGAAGAGATTAAACCATTGGACCTCTGAGTGGTTCAGTATGTACACCCACTGCAGAATGCACTGCTCAATGAGCTGTTAGGAGGTGGTGGAAATATTAGGAGGTGGGGTCTAGTGAATAGAGCTAAGTCACTCAGGGTGTTTCCTTGAATGATATGCTTTGTCCCCAACCCCATCCTCTGGCTCACTCTTTCTGCTTCCTGGTTTCTATCAAGTAATCAACATTACTCCACTACATGTTCTCCACCATGCTGTTATGTCTCAGTATGGACTCAGAAAAAATGGAACCAAGTGACCATAGAAGAAAATCCTTGAATATATGAGCCAAAATAAACCTTTTTTTTTTTTTTGTTTTTGGTAGTATTGTGGATTGAACCCAGGTTGGTTTTGCAACCGAGCTATGCCCCAGCCCCATTTTTTTAAAAATAGTATCTCACTAAGTTACTGAGGCTGGCCTCAAGTGCAGTCCTCCTGTCTCAGACTCTGAAGTGCTAGGATTACAGTCATGCACCAACAGGGCCTTCAAACTCTTCATCTTTTAATTTGCTCATTTTGCCTCAGTAATCCTTTATTATAGTTAGAGTAGGCTATACTCTGTGACACTGCCACTCTGGGCACTGTCAATGGTCATGGGGGTGAATGGTCAATGGTAAATAGAAAAACTATATAAATTATCCAGGATCCTATGAGCTAAATAGATATGAAAGCAATCCCACAAGAATATGTTGTGTTGGTTGGCCATGCTTTCAATTGTTTGCTCAATTCTTTGTTGGAATGTATAAATATAGTATGCAAAGAAAAGTATCAGTGGGAACATAACAGGGTCATGGGATGCAGAAAGAAGATGAGGGAAGCAAAGCTATGAGAAAGAAATCATTTATAGAAAAGAAACGTGAATGAGGTGCTAGTTGCCAGAGAATTGATACAAAGAGAAAGGGAAAGAGAGTAATTCCAGTGGCCTTAATAAAGCTTATCATTATAAAAATGCCTGGCAAATATTTCTGAGGGGCAACATGAAGGATTATAGCTGAGTCACATGAGATTCTATCTGCTCTCTAGAGTTAACAAGCAAGAAATGAGAATAATTGCCTTCATCTGAAGGGCAGCAAATAAGGCTTTAGGCCCCACACAGCCTTTCATGATACCTACTGGGATGCTCTACTCCTCCTCCTTCCTTCTGCAGGTTTTCCTGCAGTAAATACTACCTTTTCAAATAAAATTTATACATGAGAGAACATCATTGAATTATTCTATTTACTTGACATAGATATTGTTTGTACTAGGGGTTGAATCCAGGGTTATTCTACCTTTGAGCAACATGTCCAGTCCTATCTTATTTTTATTCATTTTATGTGTGATACCAGAGATTGAACACAGGGGCCATGTACCTCTAATCTATATTCCCAGTCATATTTTATTTTTACTTTGAAACAAGGTCCAGCTAGGTTGTTGAGAGTCTCACTACTTGCTCAGGATGTCCTTGAACCTATGATCCTCCTGCCTCAGCCTCCCAAGTACTAGGATTAAAGGCATATGCCATCATGCCCACCTTGTTTTTTTTTTTTAATTTTGAAACAAGGTAGGTTAATGAGGGTCTTGCCAGGTTGCTGAGGGTAGTCACAGACTTTCAATCCTCCTGTTTCAGCCTCCCAAGTACTAAGAATACAGGAATATGCCACCATATCCAGCTCACCATAGATATAGTGTTTTCTTTTCTGCATCAAATAAACAGTAGATACTTCTTATGTCTAAGCTAACTATATCATTTATTTATAAGAATTATAGAAGTCATATATGAAACACAGAGTAATTATATTTTGATAGTGAAAAAGAGCATCTGAAGAGATGTAAGGGCTGAAGCACTGGTCAAAGGAAATCATATATGTTTAAAATTGTATTTGGTGAATACTGGTAGAATGTTTCTTATCTGCTAATCACCATTCTAAACACTAATTTTCTATATTAAAATATTAGCTCTATAAATTTAAGTTTATATATTCCTGAAAACAATTTTGTGAGGTAGATTCAATTGTCCTTATTTTATAAGTATAGCAACTGAGGCCTGAAAATTTAAAGAAAATTGCTAAAAGTCTCACAGTAGATGGGGAGAAGATCTAGAATGTGAACTTGGGAAACTTGTTCTAGAATAGAGATTCTTATTTACCATGTTATACTGCCATTTTAGTTCAAAGTTTAAAACTTGAACTTTTATTAAAAAAGAAAATGTGAACTTTAATAAATTACCAAGCACACATATACGTATGTGTTTGTTTACCTATTATATCATATTGCTCATGTGCCAAAAGTGTGAAGACATAATATGACTGTGAGTGTTATTATAATTTTCTGCAGTGTAGTGTTACAAAGATATTTATTCAATGCTAACAATCATAACCTGATTCTTACTGCTTTAAATATATTATCTCTAGCAATAACAGTAATACTGCATGCTAGGAATCTCAAATTTATTGTCAAAAAAAAAAAGTTTAGGGAAACCAGAGCTTGCAAGCCACACTCAGATAATAAGAAAGAAAAACAGTATTCAAAAATAAATATTTAAAAATAGACACCATTCTGGTATTCAGATTAATGAAAGATCATTATTATGTACTCCATTAAAATATAGCTTCTAGGAAGAAGTCAGATTTGACCTTTTTTTAAAAAAAATGTACACATTGAGTTATAGGTAATATTCCAAAGCACTGGGTTGAGGTTAGGGCTATACTTCCTACAAGTGAACTGGTAAAGACATAATAAGTAAAGGTTCAGAGACATTCTAGCTTGGTGAGAAAAGAGTAGGACATAAATTTGTATAAATCAGGTGAAGCTCTATTAAAGAAGGCCTGAAAAACAGCAGAAGAGTTTGAACTTAATGTGATAGGAAATAAGGCTGGTAAGGTTGTTGAGAGGCAGAGGATATGATAAAAGCAGTGCTTGGGGAAGATTAATCTGTCAACAGTTTGCAGGATGGATGCTATTTTAAAGATTGTATATTGTTATAGTACTTTATGTTTCCTTGGGGGTGTTTTGTATATATTTTTTCTCTCCTATGTTAGATTATGAACTCCTGTAAGGCATAGCCCATGCTTTTAGCTTACTTTTTCAATTTCCCACAGCGTTTAGCCCAGTGCTGATCTGTGACTCTTGACAGTGAGGAGTATAGAAAAGTTACCTAATGATGAAGCATATTTAAGTAGTTCATAATACTCAATCCAAAGCTACGTCTTTCGTAAAGAAAATTAAAAGAATGCTCCTTTTTTTTTTTTTTTTTTTTTTACTGGATTAGAAATTTTGGAACCCTGGGTGCAGTGACATTAGAAGTTACTTAAAGAAAAGTTAGATTAAAAGTAGGAAAGGACAAAGAGTAAGAGGAGATGTTGCCCACATGAGATGTAGTTGTTGGAGAATAAGGTCTACAATAATGTTGAGAGATGCCCTCTAAATCCATATAAGTAGTAAGTTGAAGTAGCCTTGCTAGACACAAACACTTGGAAATAAAAAGTCTACAGAGCCATATCATAGAGTCTCATAGCTGTATCACAGATACAGGAATTTTGTCTTGTATCTCAGTTATGTTTATGTGACAGGTAGAAGATCTGTGAAGCTGCATAAAAATACTGTGATGTCACTTTGGGGCTCAATTTTTAAAAATAAGTGAATTAATAACATTTTCCCTGGTACAGGACCAAGTAATGGTACTATATGAATCCTATTTTTGTCAATCTCAATTCCTCACCAAACAGAAACTGAGACCATCAGTGAAGTGTCTTGTGCTCAAACATACAGTGAGTGCAAGAACCACTTCTGAAATCTTACTTTAATAGTCCACAGACCATTTTGTTTAGACATTGAGGTTCTCTGTCCACATCTCTCAAAAAAATTACAATTTTTGACCTGAATACTTATAATACCTGAGATTTGGGGGGTATAGTTAAAGATAAAAGCACAAGCTTGTTTTGTGATTTTTACTCCTCTATGATACTAGATTTGCCAAAGGAAAAATAACTGAACACCCTCTGGGGCAAACCAGCATGTGTAGATGCTGCTGCAATCCATGCCTGCTTAATGCCTGCAGTGTGAAAGTAATTTATCCTTATAATTTCATGATGCAATGGATTGAATCTTTCTTTCATATCTACCTTTCAGGCCTGATCCCTTATGCATACACACTTCCACTGGGTATATGTAACATCTTTGTTTCTGTAGTTTCTTTATGATCATGGCTGGTTCCTACTTAGATAATCTCCTCCACCTCCACAGTGTTACTCTTGATAATGGGAGGTTCAGCAAGCAGGATAGTTTACATCACCATATACCGTTGGTTAATGGCTGCTTTATTAGGTATCTCCAGTGAGATGATGGGCCATCCGAGAGTATTAACACCTGGATTTACAGTCATCATGATGGAATACATTGAACATCTTTACTAGGCCGAATTACTCAATAACGTCTAAGAAACATAAATAATCAAGAAGCCTCATTTTCAAGCCTAAAAGCCAGGAGTCTGTCTTACTAATTGACCATGATGGAGTTATTATAGTGAAATACAGCACAGAAAAACTCTCTAGAAGGCTGCCGTGGGCATATAACATCAATAAAGCAATGGTGATCCCATTTCCAGCCCAAAGTTCTTAGGAAGGGCTCCTTCAAGGCAGGCTCATGTTTTGAGATGCAGATCTATGGGGAAATGTTTTAAATGTCTAGTTATTTCACAAAATACATTGAGAAGAACTATCTCCATGTAGTTAAATGTGAGCTCCAAGGTATTTCTAAAATGCTCTAGGCTTCTCAGAATTAATTTATAGGTTTCAGTTACCCAATGAGATTAGTTAATCCATCAAGGAAATATCAGAAGGAAAATAAAATGAAATAGAATGTAGTAGAATAGAATAGAATCAGAATAGATTCAAGCAATTTATTCCTCAAACTAAATAATTTGCACTTATATTTTAAAAAAAAGAAAAATGGGGGGCATAAGCATAGGATTAATATGTAAGTAAACAGATTAATCTGTAAGCAAGCCTAGTTTGATCAATACTTATGTTAAACATTTTTCTTTCCTCAGTGTTAACACTCTATGACTATAAAACAATTGATATTTAAGAAGTGCATAAGGCAAGTGTAGTTTTAATTTTACAGATCACAAAATTAAAGTTTGAGGGATCTAGTTATATCAGGGATAGAAGCCATAGGTTCTGATTAAAACCTAGCACCTAAGTGTAAAGTGGTATGGTATATGTGTTCTCTGTCCCAATCACATGCAGCAATGAGTTATCAATTTTTATACGGTTCTAAAGCCAGTGGAATTATTAACAATTTTTTATTACTCATGATAATCTTGGCTATTGATCACATGCCAAACAACTATTGTTAGTTATTCAAAAAAATTTATAGCTCAACCTGCTGGAAATAAACTGGTAATCAAATCTTAGAAATTTTGGTCTTTCAAACATTGCAAAGTTTCCAAATATCAAAAATTGTGTCACATTTCCAAACCACACAGACAATTGACAACAAAGTAGATTTGCGACTCAGTTTTCTAAAATTATAGATACATAATCAAAATAAAGATCCGGTTTAGATGATTATGTTGCCTATATATTTTGGCCTCAAGACAAATACTCAAGATAAGACAAATGGAGTGCAAAGGAACTGAACTACTGCCTGAAGCTGATCATTTGTTCAGTGCTCCTTTCTGGACTTGATCCCTTTCTAGTTTTATATGTAGTGATGCACATTATCACTATGAAAATATAGCACATCTTGTTTTATGCTCTCTTCAAGAGCTTTGTATATATATATATATTTTTTTGCCTTGTAAGAATGAAACATGAGACATTGCTTGTCAGGAAGAGTTTTTATTATTCTCAGCTGTTTTCCTTTTGTCCTCGTGCTCTTTTCCTTCCATACTGCTTTACTCTTCCAGTCTTTCATTTATACTGGAAGACAACAGTGTCATATTATTCTGAGTTTGGATTATTGATGTAGCCATTCATGTTTCCAGACTTTTAAAGGCCTGGGAAAATAGTAGCCCATCAAAATGTATCCATAAGGAGAAATCATAGATGAGAAAATAAGGTGACCTGAGGAGGATGGGAGGGGGTAAGATGAAAATTTCCTAATGTACATGATGTACATTCACAAACATAACAAAGTCAATCTCTAAGCCAAACATGAGAAGAGGGATAGGGAATGGGGTGGAAATTGTGGAAGGGCTAAATGAGTGATGTGTGCCTACTATCTTGTACACCATTAAGATGTATGATTACAATATACTAATAAAATTTCAATAGCTTTAAGGGGTTTCTGAAATAGAAAATTTGTGTACAGATGCAGATTCAGTTTTCACAGTACTTTTTTGGGAATGCTACCATTGTAACTGTTGTGTTAAGATGAAGGTAGGGCAAGAGGAAAAGTGACTAGAATAAGTTATCACCAAGTAAAGAGAATAAAGGGACACAATTTTAAGAAGCAATAAGGGACAAGCTCCAGAGGAATTATGTTAGAGTCTTTTCAGAGAGAGTAATTAATACATTGCATATGGAATCAACCCATCGAGGGATGCAATGGAAGTAATTAGTATGAAGTTTTAATAAAGGAGTTAGACATGTATTTAGAGGAAAAGAGAATGCTATGATGTACAATTAATAACTCTGAGCCTGGGACGAAACATACAGGACATGGGCTTTCTGGCTGCTTTTCCCTATTCACCCATCAGCCAGTCAGCTAAGAATATGCCTTAGCGAACATTTTCTACAGCAGGCTCCCAGGAGTGACTTGTCTGTGGAAATCAGGGAAATCTAAAAACAGCTCTGTTCTGTTTCAGAAAGGTAAATGAACCTTCTATGGAAAGCAGAGGTGTGAAAGGCTTTAGACAAACTCATTACAAGCTCCAGCACACACTTAGTAAATGCAATTGTGACTTAGAACCTCATACTGTCCAGTGTCCCTGGGGGCCAGGAATAACAGATACAGTACAAAGACAGGGCATTCAATTAAATACTGTAAATGAATGACAGCATGGCTTATCGTACACCAATGTCATTTTTATTCTATCTCTGTTCAAAGGAAACTAAAAGCATAAATGAGGGCTATCAGCTATAAGCATAGGTTATCACACACACACACACACACACACACACACACACACACATGCATTTGAGCCAAAGGATCTCTAACATCCCAGTAAATATCTACAAATTAATGAATATGATAGATAAAAATCTGTGACTAGCAGTTAACTTTGTTGTACCTATGTGGTTAAACATGTAACTTCTCAAGTAAGAGTTTAATCAACTCCATTAAGTACATTTTATCTATGAATGACCCACTGAGTGAAAAAAACTTTGCTCTGGGCTTAGTTGCTTGCATGAATTTAGGTTGAATTCATGTATAGATAATTGAAAACTAACTATGGCCTTGAAAAACATAGAGAAGAAATGAACTACCTAAGTAATCTTTCCTCTCTCTACTTCAACAATGTGCCATGGTGGTGTCTGAGATCCAAGATTTACCATCAGTTGTTTTGAAAAATATTTTTTAATGATTCTGCATTAAAATCTGTTCCTCAATAAAATAGGTAAGTGCTTATTGAATTTTATCAGATTTATTTTTCATTCAATATGCTCATTTCACTGACATAAAGGTCAAAAAGTGGATATAATAACAGAATTTCAAAGATGACAAAACTACCTAAGGTAGAGAAATGGCACAGACAACGGCTCCACCCAGCTCTTCCTGATGCCAAATTGTGCTAATTTAACCTGCTGCTCTTTGTTAGCAAGCTGGCCATAAAATAAAGTTGTAAATTGAGAACTTAGGCAAAGCAGTATCTTCCTCCTCCTTTCTCTCCTCCTTTTCTTCTTCACCCTGATGTAGGCCTATATGTATACCTGCTTTGTTAATGGCAATATAAATCAATATACATTCTGAATTGGCCAAATGCACAGTAATTTTTTTAGTTAGTTGAAAGTTTGTAATACAAGATGTATCTTCTTTGAACTTAACAAAGAGATCAATGTTCTTCTTTGGCATATGCAAAGGGAAATTTTAAAAAAAGAAAATTCTCTTCTCTCTTGTTTCTGTGTCCCTTCTCTACAAATATAATTTTAATCAATATGTCACCTGAGAAAAAGAGGGAACAATAATATTTCTTAAATATTATATGTAGACAAAATAATACTTTACCCTTTGGTCGAACCAGATTTTCAGAATTTAAAAAAAATTAAAAAACACTATGGTGTTTTGAGGGAGGAATATTTCAATGAGATTAATAAAAGCATGTGTGGATTCTTTTAAAGCCTGGATAAAGGACATTGTAATTACTTTTTAGAAAATTTGAGGCTGAAAGAAACAGATTAAGGGAAAAATTTTTAAAGAAAACTGGATTTTAATTTTATTCATTCAAACATCCATTTGTTTATTCAGCAAACTTTTGCTAAACACCAACTGACTAGTCACAGTATTATGTGTGCATGGTAAAATGTTTGACAATCAGACATGTTTTCATTGAGTTTACATTCCAGGAGAAAAGAAAAATAAATAAGATGAGTACATTTGGTGGGAAAAGCTATGATGCAAAATAATGCAGTTGAAAGTAAAGTATTGAGGAAATACATATGAATATAGGAGAAGGTTAGGAAAATAAATAATAATATTTTTTCTACTGCTTTTCATGAAATCTAAAAGAAGAAAAGAAGGCACTGGATGAAGAAAAAGAGTATTAGTGTTCTCTGTGATATGGTTTGAAGTTAGAATGTCCTTATGGACCCCACAGAGACAAGGCAGCCATATTAGAGAAGAGGATTGGTTACTGAGCAGGGCTCTGTGGGGTGTGCCTTTGGAGACTATGTATGATCTCTCCTTTCGTTGATCTTTCTAATTCTTGCTTCCAGCCTCTGACCTCTATGAGAGCGGTGCTGCAGTGCTCTTCTTCTCCTCTATCTCCTCTCTACACTTTCCTCTCTCCTCTCCCCACTTCTTCCCTCTCACCCCTATTCATTCTCTCTCTCTCTCTCTCTCTCTCTCTCTCTCTCTCTCTCTCTCTCTCTCTCTCCCTCTCTCTCTCTCTCTCTCCCTCTCTCTCTCTTTCTCTCCATCCTACTCTCTCCCATATTCTGATCTCTGCAAATGTAAACTGGTCTAATCTGTACTGAAAACTTCAGAATTGTAATTAAAAAAATTTTTTTTGTACTCTAAATTGTGGTGGTCAGGTGTTTTGGATTACAACAATTGAATTCTGATTGAAACACCCTATGTATAGATGAATGTAAAAAATCTTATTTCATTCTAAAAATGTTGGAAACCAATGTGGTCAGAGTTAGGTGAAGAATAGGGAAAGTTGGGGAACATGAGCATGGAAATATAAACTGAACCATCATGGCTCTGCATAGTCAGACTGTGTTGATCTCTTGGTTGGAAACTGAAAATGAACTGAGAGTTGGCAAAAACAAGAAAAATCAGTAAAAATTTAGCCCAGAATTCACCTAAGATGTACTGGTGGTATGGTGTATATAGATGATAAGACAAAGAAGAAATGGAAAGACTTTAAAAACAGATTTTGGTTTGGGAATAAAAAACTTACTCTGACAAGTTGGATATTATTTCAGAAACTGGTAGAGGGTCATGCTTTGGAATGTTTGTAATTTTTTGGTATTGTTTGTTTTTTGTTTTGGTCATAAAACACTATCATTAGTACCAGGAATTTAAGAAGAAAGAAAGGAGTATTTCAGATTAAGGAACAGAGTAATTTGTGAAAGAGCTTTGATTTTCACTAGGAATCTGAACCTGCCTCACACCAAGATACAGAGGAACAGTTAGCCCCAAGTCATCGTCTTTTCAATTTTTCCTGATCTGAAATATATTTCCTAGTTTTAACAGGTTCTTGAGACTGAGCTATAGGGAGATAGGAGGGTACAAGGGAAACTCCAATGTAGAAATAACCACATAAGAAGAAACAAAGTGACTTCCATTCCCACTTAGGAATTGGAGACTGATTTCAGAGCTTTGTAAGTGAATAGGCTTTGATAGTAGATAAAAGGAAACAGGTAAAATGGTTAAGAACCCGAAAGAAGAATGATAATAGTTGGGAAGGAAAGGTGCTCAGAAATAGGAGTCTGTACAATAACACCCCGAAGTCAAAGAATCCAGAAGGTCGCAGGGGAGAAGGTTCTCTCTTGAGTTGAAGTGAACTGCCAGGCTCTGTGATTGCTTGTGCCTCTATTTATACAATGTGCTACATTTACTCCTGTAGTAATGCACTAAATAAGTATGAATTACCCTATAGGCAGCTATGGCTAGGAACTAATCAATTAAATTATATCCCATTCTGTTTGGAAAAAAGAAAATAAGACAGGCATTCCACCCCAAGACAACTGCAGGAAACTGAGAGTTGTATTGGCCAACTACTCCTAAGTTCCCACACACAAATGCCTTTTTTCCTGATTGCTGGCTCAGAGCTTCAGTTCCAGGACACAGAAAATGAACAAACTAGAGTCCCATGAAGGAAAAAAATAAGGGAACAGAGAATGCGAATTAAGAAGCATTTGGAGGCACCAGGGATGTAGCTCAGGTTAGAGCACTCACCTAGCATGTGTGAGGCCATGGGTTCAATCTACAGTAGAGGGGAAAAAAATCACACTGATTTGAGTCAACTTAATTCAAAATCAAATGTAAAACTTCTAACAGAGGGGATTTCTGTTACATTTTAAAATGCATTCAAATTATTTCTTTTGCTACATTTTCTACATTTCCTTTTCTTTCCAAACAAATAATAAAATTAAGGTTAGTAACTTTATGAGCTGAAACCTTCCAGAGTATTCTTACCATTCCAAATTAACCACTTTCATGTTATGTTACATAATGTCCATCATTAACATTTTCTCATTAATGCAATACTAATGTCTGCATATGCTGAAAACTTCAAATATGTTGTATTGACTCCCTGGGCCATGAACACTTGGCTCCTTGCTAACACCTCCAACCACATCATTGTTGTCATCTCTGGGCTCTTGTAATCTTCTCAAGGACCTGCGGAGTGTGTGGCTTGCTGTAGAAGTTCCATGAAAGCCTGGTCTCCGGTTCAAAAGTCAGGAGGCAGCAGGTTGGTGCTTCTGTTGAAGTGCAAGGAAATATGCTGATTGCTGCCAGAAAAGGAAGGCAAATCAGTCACAGATAATGCTGAGTGATAAGAAACCTCAGGAAAGGCAGGTTACAAGTTGAGCCAGGAGCTAACATATTCCCTTCATTCTGTATACTTGAAGTAAGAAGTTGGTTTAGATTTTTTGTTTGGAAGGAATAAACCTGTGGATAGGCAATATTTTTTGACAATTAAATTTTTCATTGGTGCATTGTAGTCATACCTCTTAATAGAGTACAAGATGATAGAGGCATCCATGCACATATCACTCATTTAGCCCTTCCCACTTCTCATCCCTTTCTCTCCCCCCTTCCTCCTTTTCATGTTTGGCTTAGCGGTTGACTTTGATATGTTTGCGAATGTATATCATGTACATTAGGAAATTTATGAGGGCTATTAAGAAATCAGGTCCACCTGCCCCTCACTAACGTACTCAGCTCTCTCTTCCCTGGTCAGCATCTCAGAGTTTCTGACTTTATATGAAGACTAATTCATTCAAGAAAGAAAACAGTTTTCCTTTCCCTATTATAAATTCTACCTTACATCCTGTTTTACGTTGAAGAGTCAGTGTAGTACCTATTGCCTTTCAAAGTTTACTCTCTCTCTCTCTCTCTCTCTCTCTCTCTCTCTCTCTCTCTCTCTCTCTCTATAGTGGCTTCTTTAAAGATAATTAGTTACATTGTTTTGAATGTGGAAAAAGGATAGAGCAAAATAACTACTTGGAAATTAAAATTGTAAACTAATGAAAAAAACTGAAGATGCAAAACCCCATTAGTTTATAAAGACATTTTGAATTTTGAGTAGAAAGAATGCCTTCTTCCTGTACTAACAAAAGAACAAAGGGATATATTTTCCTATTGTTCAAAGGGAGTGTTCAGAGGTAGGGGTAGAAGTTTAGAATTTCTCTGAAAGAGAATTGCTCAGCTGAACTTAGAGAACACTTCATTGCTAAGATTAGTCCAACAAATGTTCAATGATATCTCTAAAATAACAAAGTGGGATACATTATATTCCAGTAAACAACTGGCTCTAACCAAATTTCCTCTTTATATTGTGCTCAGTAGTTTAAAGGCACATTCACATTAAAATAATTTTGTTATCACAAAAGATTAACAGTAGTCATGCATGATTACTTTTTTCTGTGTGTGTGTGTGTGTGTGTGTTAGTAGGAATTGAACCCATTCCCATTCTACCTCCAAGCTATACCCCTAGCCCTGTTTTTATTATTTATTTGAAAGCAGGGTCTTACTAGGTTGCAGAAGGCTTCACTAAATTACTGAGTCTTGTTGAAAAATGTATGATATTTTTCATGTAAGAAAGTACTCAATCTAAGCTGCATGTGTTAGTGAGGTAGTATAGGAAAAATAAAGATAATAGGTAAAAAGAAGAAAAACTCGAAAGGAAGGAAGAAAATATAGTTTTAAAATCTAGAAATGCCATTATCTTCATCTTACAGAGTCTGCTCATTCTTAGGCAAACACCCTTAATAGGCCATACTTGTAATCATAGTGGCCAGTCTGTCCTGTTCTTTCTTTGACAGAGGTCCTCAACAGGCTCATACTTTTTTAAAATCATAATAGCCTATCTTGCCACCTGAAATTTCTGAGATGCTTAGTAAAGAAAGGATCCTCCCAAATTGTCTGACCATTTGTCAAGCCCAAGCATCACTCAGCACCCATCAGTGAATGGTAGGAACCTGAGGATTCAACCAAAGAGAACAGACCCCTCCATTCCTCTCAGAGAGGTTCCTATAAAAGAAGGACCGTAAAGACTCCAAGCTAGCTCTCTCCCTCTTCAGACTGTCCATATTCTCAATTGAAAGTGTATCCCCCACTTTTGTAAATAAACCTGTCTTTGTCTCTCCCTGCTGACCCTGAGTTCCTGAGGTGAGGAATCAACCTGTCACTTCCCCAACAGTGGCACCTGCCTGTATTCCCAATACTTGGGAGGCTGAGACAGGATCTCATATTTCAAGATTCAACAATATAGCATGACTCTCAGCAATCTAGTGAGACTATGTATTAAAACAAAACAAAACAAATAAATAAAAGAGGTTGGAGATGTATCTCAGAGATAGAATGCTCCTGAGTTCAATCCCCAGCATGAGTTCAATCCCCAGCAGTAACACACACACACACACACACACACACACACACACACACACACACACAATCAGTAAATCTAATGATGATATTTATGAAATTTTCAAAATTGCTGGCTTCACAGATTTTTTTTTTATAATTTCTGCCTCCCAAGATACTTTCTCCTAAGGGAGTTGCTATACATGGATTTACATGAAAAGGGCCTTTGAGGACATTCTTGAGACAAATACAAAAAGGAAAAGAATCCAGGAGTGGTGGTGCATGCTTGTAATTCCCGCGCTTGGGAGGCTGAGACAGGAGGATCACACAGGTTCAAAGCCAGCCTCCATTACTTAGTGAGGCTCTCAGCAACTTAGTGAGACCCTGTTTCCAAATAAAATATAAAAATAGGTCTGGGAGTATAGCCCGGAGGTAGAAAGCCCCTTAGTTTCAACCCTAGTACCACAAAAAGAAAGAGAGAAAGAAGGAAAGAAAGAAAGAAAGAAAGAAAGAAAGAAAGAAAGAAAGAAAGAAAGAAAGAAAGAAAGAAAGAAAGAAAAAGAAAGGAAAGGAAAAGAAAGGAGGAAGAATTTGTCACCCCTGTCAACTAACCTGAGCAGAAAGAAACCCAGTTGAAGGAATGAGTGGCAGCAGCAATCGGTAACAGGAGATCACTTCATAACCAGTTCTACCTATTTTCCTTTATTAGACTCTTCTGTACTAAGCAGTTTTACTTTTATCTTGTTTATTCTTTAAAGCAATTCCTTTTAACAGATGAGAAAACAATAGGTCAAACAGGTCACACATTATGCCAAGGTAGGAAGTGGCAAGAATTGAATGTGAACTCAGACTCTGGGCTTTTGGAAGTTCTAACATAATAACTGGAGTGGACTTTGCAGCAGAAAGCCTCCTCTGGGTTCTTTCATAGAAGATGGCATGTGGATTCCCTAATGGGTATTTCTTAGAACAACTGCCAGTTTATTTAATATTGGGGAAGAATTCTGCAGTCTCTGGCTTTGGTAGCTCCCTCCATTTTGCACAGAGTGCAGAGGCACTAAGTGATTAGCTTGAACAAAGAAAGGTGAAAATTTGTGATTATCTTCACAAAGGAGCCTAGACTGGCAAGCAATGGGCTCCTCTGGAAGTCTTCCCTCCCCTGTCTTTACTGCCTGGTGCACATCCACATGTTCAAATGAGTGAAGTTAGAATTATTGCTTCACACAAGATATTATTTGCTTATTTTTAATTGATTCTTATGCATCAAAGACTGTGTCCCAGATGTGTCCCTCACTTATTTTCCACTCAACCAGTCCTTACATGGTCTTTATGGACAATGATCAGACTGAGAAAAAGTGAGTTAATTTACTTTTTATCCAAATATACCATGTTGGGAGGGGAACAGGATATACTGAGGAATAAACCAACAGGACAGGTTAAAGGATTTAATCTTCAACAGTTGTACACAAACTTGTCCCATGCCAGTGTCCTGGTTTTCTTGCTTCTCTTTGGAGCAATAAAATGCTACAATTATGAATCCTGTCCTCAAAGGTACATTAAAGGCTGCATTAATTTCTGTCACATTAATGTAAATGAAATAATCAAGTACAGTGTTTTGGACTTCTGTATTGGTCAGAAATATACACATGGAGACAAATTAACATGTGCTTCACAATTGATGCATATTGAAAGTTTAAGACTCCACTAATTGTTTGTTTTCCTTCCATACAATATGGAAGCAGAAATACATACTCCCTCACTTCTAGCACCATTATTATCCAGATGTCTGTTCTACATCCCATTTCCTCCAGAGATTTATCTGTTAGTTGTCATAATTGAAAACATCTGCAAATTTATTTTACATTAAAATTTAAAGAATGACAATGCAAAGTGTTCTCCTTTTAAGTGGTCACTGGAAGTCTTAATAATTCTAAAGCCAAAGGTAGCAATCTCTATTAGACACAAACAAAGGAAGACTGGGCTGAAGAGCAAAGGAAAATAATTCCAGTTTCTACACTGCTGCTACTCAGGTCCAGAAACTATAGCAGGTTATTTAGTTAAAGGCACAGGACACTCAATTAAATGATCTCTCAGCTCCTTTCTAGAAATAACAGTCACCTCATGCTTTTAAATTCATAAATATTCTTAACACTCTAACACAATAGCAGCAGTGAAAATTTTCCCTAAAATCTCTCAAAAATAATCCTACATGGAAAGTTTTGGAGCTGTTAACATATTTTTTTGGTCTGCTCTCTGTGTAAAGGATGAGGATAGATAGGTAGTTAAATGCTAGATAGATAATGTACAAGTTTGCCTTCTCCTGATAGTTCCAAGAACAAAAATTCATGGATTTGTATGTTTTAATCACAAATTCTTAGCTGCCAAGGGAACTCAGGTGTCCAGTGACTGCACATTAATCTGTGCTTTGTATGGAGATGTGTGGGCTGCTTTCTCTGAATGAGCTCAGTATACGCAATTCATTTAACCTTTAGCTTCAAGTCTGATAAACCTGTGGCAGCACTGTTCTGTTTCTTTACACATAACAGTTTATAATAACAGTAAAACAAGGAAAAACATTGAAAATGATAAAAAATAATTCCCTTTTACTCCCCCTGATGAGAATCTAAAATGACAGTTTTAAAATCTAAAATGTCACATTATAAAGCTGTCACTTCTCTACAATAGAGAGGAAGCTCAGGTCTTCAACTGTGCCTTTTCTTTTCAGCTTTTGAGCAGCGATAGAAGTTGAACTTACACTGAAGAGGGTAACTCAGAGGCAGCTATTGTTTTTAACCAGGCAGAGTTCAGACTGGAACATTTTGAAACCAAAGCCAGATTCCTATTTTGTACTCAAAGCACCCCACATCTTATCTCTTCACTGATATACATAATAATTTCTCTGATTTATCTGAAATCATCTCATCTTTTCTGAAGAGGTTAAAAAAAGAAACTTTTACTTTTTTTCCCAGATTAATCGTATTTCTTAGTATTAAAGATAAGAAAAACCCTTCATAATTATTTTGAAATATCCTGAACCTATTTAAGTAGCTTTAATATAGTAAACATAGGCGACTGGGTGTGGTGGAGCTCACCTGTAATCCCAGTACTTGGGAATCTGAGACAGGAGGACTGCAGTTTCAAGGACAGTGATGTAGGAATATACAAAGACCCTGTTTCAGAATAAAAAATAAATAGACCTGTGGGCACCACTGATTTCATCCCAAAGATTGCAATAACAATAATAATTATAGTAATAATTTTAATCATGCTGTATAATAAGGCAAGAAATTTAAAAAATTGTCATCACTTTTATGCATATATTGGTATATGCAACACAGAGCAATTTTTCCTTCTTCAAAATTAAAAGACATTTTGGTGACATATGGATACTTTCAAACTGGTTCCCAAGTAGTCCAACATTCTGTAAGGTATAGCCTGGAATTTTTTTCCCAAGACTGTCTCAGCTGAGAACTTCAGGATATTTATTTACAAACACCATGTATTACTGAAATCATGATTTCAGTACAGTAAAATAGCATGAGAGGTAGCTTTTGCCTTCTTGACACCAAATCATCATTCACAGGCCTTCTTTCTTCAAATGGATAGTTTTAGCTTCATAAATGCACAGATATATGCTTAGAATATTTGATGATTCAAGTTTTTTGTGATGGCACAAAAGAGTGATATGTTACTTGGACAAAAAAAATAGAGGACAAGTATTCTGTATAAGAATATTCATATACACAGATATAAGAAAACTACCTTTCCTTTTAATCTACTCCATTTAGAGGTCCTATGCAGGGGTCAAAGTGTATAAAATATTCTCCAAATCTAGGAAACTTCTATAGTAATTATATTAATGTGCATGCAAAAGGATAAAACATTGAATTAGAATTTAATATGAGAAATATAAAATCTCTCTTCAAAGAAAAAATAAAATCTCACCAATTAGTTAATGTAAAGAATAACATAAGAAATAAGCATTCTGCAAAAAAATCAGGATAACATATTCATAACAAATTAAAGAGATAGAAGAAAAGATTTTACCTGAGGTTTTTGAGCCCCTTGTCTCAACTGTGAAATATGTCAACAATCTTTAGTTTATTGTTATTATTACAAATACAAAGGTGTTTAAATATGAAGGTGCAGACTGAATTGGATGTCCACAGTGTTATAAATGAGCAAGAGATCTGCCATCTCAGAAGAGAGGAATGATCTATATTGTTATTATCTTGAAGGAGGAGGCAATTCGTACAACAGTAACAGTGCACTCAACTCTGTAAGGTGGGTGGGCGATGCCTGTCTCGGTTCAATGGACTTCCTGTCTAAATAAGACCAAATGCAAAAGAAGGTAAAGACAAAATTGAAATTCATCATCAGAGACAAAAAAATTGAACTCATCCATTTCACTGATCCAATGCTATATATATTTTCTCCAAAAGAGTTTTAGAAAAAAAAAAAAAGGGATATCTTCTATCTTCCATACCACAATCAGAGGTATCCCCAGATTTAGCACCCCCTTCCCGTATTCCCTGTGATTTCACCCCAATGATTCTGGCTCTACTCCTTTCTCCTCTTCCCAACATCATGTATCACTTAGTTGTAAAGATTATTCCCAAATGCCCATAACTTGTATGCAGGTCCAGTGTCTTTTTTAACTGGCAGTGGTTCTTTCTGGGCTTCCAATGATTAGGAATAGAATAAGGTGACATCCATAATGAGGGAAGAATGGCCCAATCAGCTGAATTACCTGTGTGATAGAGTGGCAGATGTTCCAGCTCCATTACTACTGTTTTCAGGAACCATTCTGCTCTACTCCCCTCCAAGAAGTTTATCTATGTGCTGTGAAAGTTTAAGCATAGAGAGAAGAAAAGTAAGAGCTCAGCTCAGAGGAGAGCATTGTTATTCATTCAACAAATCCTTTCAATAAATATTTACTGATCTCTGAGCTGGGTCTCTGAGGATGGCCAGGCATTTTATCAATGGAGTTAAGTATGTAGGAGGGCAGTGTAGAATAAAAGATCAGGCATTAAGACAGGAAGTACAGATTTGAAAGAAAACTCGTCAACCTATATAAAGGAAAGAGTTCTTATCTGGTCTCTAACTCTTGTGCCTCACATGAACATTTCATGTTAAGTACATGCGTGTACATGTGTAGGTACACTATATTAGTAAACATACTCATTAGGAAAATTCATTGTATTGGAATATGAGTTTTTAGTTTACTCTCTTTTTTATGATGGTCAATTTGCCCTATAATGGTAGTCAGTGAATATATGGTAGTTCGAGTAAAGGAAAAACGAAAAGTAAAATGATAAAAATGGAGAAGATATATCTTTCCATGAAATCCCAGCAAGAGGAGAACTGGGGCTTAAAGGAACCAAAAAGGAATCTTTAAAGCACAAATTGGAGGATTCTCTCTGTCACTGACTCTGCCTGCTTACCCTTTTCTCAGGGACTTAAGTTTGAGTTTACAGTGATCCTTGCACATCCAAAATCCTTCTTTCTTTTTGCACAATAGTACTCCTTCAGTAAACCTCAAGAAGAAACAGCATCACATGCCTGATTTTTTCAGGAAGAATTTTTTCCCACCATTGGAAACACAGTTCTCACTGCAGAATATTGTCCCAAAAGTAGGTTTCGAAGCTGGGTATTTGGTATTTCCACTTATTCTTTCTCTCTGCACTTGGAAATTATATCAGAGTTATTAATCCTGAGCCTGCAGCCCACACACTTACTTTGATCCTAGAGTTACCTGAGCATCGATCTAATGTGACATCTCCAGCAGAAGTAAAGATACACCACTTCTGGCACATACTAGACATCCAGTAAGTTTGTTGAGTTTATGAGTGGGTTGGAGAAGGCATAACTCACCAAGTAAGTTTAAGGAAGATCCAAAAGCAGAGTAAAGGAATGAGAAAAAGGTATAACATAAGCTACTTTGATCCAAATTAGAAAGCTAGAAGAATGTATCTTTGGTTCATTTTATTTGACTAGCCACCTGTATCACTTCCTACTATAAATTACAGATATTAAGTACTCTCAGAGTAAGGGGAAACTACTGAATAAAGTCTGGAGGGTTAAAATCCTAATTCTGTCATATTTTATTTATGTAATTTCTATGGACTTAAATTCACCCTCTAGTTACAGTGATTATAAACAAAATCAATGAAGATATCCCAATTAAATTATATAATGGTTTTAAAATCCTAAAAGTCACAAAGTACTTCATGAAATACATAGAAAGGTCATGATGTCCACTAATCAAATGTTATTTCTCATCTACAATTTTTATTCTATTTTTATTCTACTTTCTTTTATATAGTTTCTTTATTATTTCTTGAATATTTACAGTTATCATAGAAATTAACAAAGCATTTTCTACTGTAAGCTTAGTTAAAATACTTGAACTAAATTGCCTGCTAATGGAGCAAATGAGTAATTGGGGAAGTGAATTAGGGATTGGTGGTAATGTCCTATCACTCACCTTTTGAATCTGAAATCATCTTTGGAACTATCATACTTGACCTATCAACCTAAAACCAAAAATATCTTTGAATTTCTTTTTTCTGAATTGTTCTGTACTAGAACTCATGCATTTCTTTTGATTTCATTTTTAACATCATAGATAATCTGTTTCTAAATTCTCTATGATTTCATGATTTCTTTTCTTTTCTTTTTTTTTTTTTTTGTGGAACAGGAACTTTAACCTGGGGACATTCTCCCTCTGAGCTAAACTCCCAGCCCTATTTTATTTTTTATTTTGAAACAGTCTCAACAAATTGTGGAGGTCCTCACTAAGTAGCTGAGGCTGGCCAGCCTGTGATCCTCCTGTCTCAGCCTCCTAAATCCTGGGATTAAAAGTGTACACCTCCAAGCCTGGCTTCTGTATGATTTTTTTTTTTTTAAGAAAGTAGATGATCTTTTCTTCCTTTTCAAGGAATAAAAAACTTTATCTTTGAACACAGTTAAGTTTGCAATCAGATACACTCTTTGATCATATAGATAAGAAGCCACTGAAAATCAAAAGACACTGTAGGCAATACGTATTTAAACAAACAACTACACAATGGCTCCTACTGATAAAATTCAACAAGCTTTGATGATTAATGTTTATTCCAATAGCATTTGCTTGTGAATAGAGAAGGGTACTGAAGAACTTGAATGTTGAAAAGAACTATTGTTCTTCAAACTTAGAAACACAAACCAAAATGAAAAAAAAAAAAAAATTATGGTATTCAGTGGAGACCTGAATAACACAAAAGCCTTGGTTTGAGGAGAAGGATGTAGATTAAGAACTTAGAATCATCTATTTGTACAATGGCCATGCAGAGTATATTTTATATGTACCTAATGAGCAGTGGATTTCCAGCTCCAGTATTAAAAATATAAAACCTTAACATATAATTGCAGAGCCAGATGTTAAAGATGCAGACAAAATAGGATTGTAGAGGTTAAGATCATGAAAAAATCTGTCAAATGATTCTGTAGATGGGGAGGAATTTTGAAGACCCTAAAGATTCAGTTCAGAGTTGAACATTGAAAACTAAAAGGAATAATCATAAAGATATTATTTTCAAAGTAAAAGGCCAATTATACGCAGTAGAGTACACTTACTAGCATAGCATGAAGTCTCTTGCTTCACATTTCACTTCATAGTCTCTTATAAAAGGAGGATGGAAGCAAATTGAGCTTTTGAAAAAACATCAACACAATAGTTACAAACCAGTGTGTGTTTCTTATTGTGCTCATCACAACTATCCCAGCAGAATGATGGATCTGCATGGTAGGTGATGAAATGAGATGCATAATTTTTTTTTTTTGATCCTGGAGATAAAACCCATGAACATTCTACCTCTAAGCTACATCTCCAACCCTATTTTATTCTCTTATTTTGAAACAGGGTCTCATGGAGTTGTAGATAGGTTCACTAATTTGCTGATGCTGGCTGCAAACTTGTGATCCTTCTGTCTCAGTCTCTTAAGTACTCAAATTACAAACATGTGTCACCATGGTTGGCTCATAAATACTTCTTGATGAATTTCATTTTCTATTAAGATTTTTTTTTAAGTAAAGAGTCATATAATTTTCCTTGAGAATCCAAATAGAATTGGTTTAGGGTGAACCCTCAGAGAATTTCTATGTTAACCTAAGAAGAAATGAAATATATACAATCAATGCAAATATTCACAACTACATGTGCACCAGGTTCATAATCAGCTACCTCCACATGCCCAAGACTCTATTGTCATGATAAAGAACCCCTACACAATGGATATATAGAGACCATTCCAATAAAATATGATTTTGTGTTGTGACTTTATTTACTTATTTATTAACTGATTTTTGGTCATCTACTCTCTTATTCAGGTAAAAACTATATTTAAGTATAAAACTGGCTGAACAATTTTATATAATATAAATTTTAAGCTTGGATAACAATGCTACATATGAACAATGAGTACCACAGGCTTTTAAAGGATTGGTGATTGGTGGTGGTTGTTTGTCTAATTGTTGCTGCTACTATTTATTCTGATTATTACTTATTTTTTATTTGTTGTTCATTAGAGCAATGACCATTTGCTTTGGTAGCTCAATACCTAACAACTTACTTGTGATGAAATAAGGTAGCACATCTCCACTTTAGTTGAAGATAGGAGTATATCCACTTATATCTATCTAACTGGATCCATATAAAGGATTTAAGGACTTGCCTCAATAGTAGCCTGCGATAATATTATTTACACTTGACCAGAATGACCAATAAAACTTTATCTAGAGTATGTTAATGACAGTAGTCCTTCCTCTTACCTGATGGAAAGTGTGGAGCTCCCAGGACCTCAACTCTCTGTGCACATCAGCCTGCTTCTTTGTTAGCCTGGAATTGTGAAATTTTACAATCCTAACTAGCTTTTTGAGAGAGGTAACTTGAGTCCGTTATCTGCATAAATGTTCACTCATCAAGAGAAGATAAGAACAGGATCTATGTTTACTGTAGAAACTGGGAAAGATTGTCTATTTTACTCACTTCGATATCTCAAAGCTCACACCTTGATAGTTGCTTAATCTCTCTCTTACATTCTAAGTGATCTGATGGCTCCATTGATATCACTTAAAATCAAATAGAAATGGGGAAAACGTGACTGTAGATGGATCACCAAGGACATGGGGAATCCAAATTAGTATAATAGCCACTTCAGAATCACTAGGGATTCATGAAGATCAATCAGAGATGCTTGACTAACCCAAGGACTTAAATCTGTAATACAGACCCTGGGATGAAGACCCACAGAATATGAGAGCTATTTAAAGCTAAGATATTTTTAAAAAGAAGATTTTTAGCATTACTCATTTGTAAGACCAAAACTAAGAATTTTAAGAAAATTGACAATAGCAATGTAACCAAGCATTTGCTCATTCATTCATAAATTAAGAGATAACGGATAACACCACTGTGTACCAGTTATCATCTTGTACCCCATTAAGATGTATATAAATACAATGCACCAATAAAAATATATATAACTATAATGCATCAATAAAAATAAATATAAGAAACTCCATCAAAGAAAATGGTATGAAATTTCTGTGTTTCAGATGCAAATATCAAATATAGATAAAAATAGGAGATCTCTAAGAGAAGTTCATCTGACATAATGCAAAAGGTATTCAAAGTCTGAAGAAAAACTAGATGACTTCAGAGAGAAAATACACATGTGCTGGCATTTCCCAGAGAAAAGAGGAAGAAGAGAGAGAGGAGGGGCCTGAAAGTTGATAAGCAAAAGAAGAGGAAAAAAGCAACTTTTTTTATTTTCACAGTGCTCCAAACGTCTGACCATGAGTTTCCAAGCTCAGGTCAGAAGCAACCTCCTAAACAATGGGAAAGGTTCCCCACAAAGCTAGTTTTCCTATAGATTAGATTGGTTGCACTACGACACACTTATTCTCAACATTATTGGTTTGATCTCCATGCCAGATATCAAAATTATCCAACCAAGTCTCCCGTGAACACCAGAGCAGTTCACCCTATTGCTACTGCAATCCTGTTTCCATGTTCTTTTCTGTTTACTCTGCACCCAGTGCAAGCCCTGTATTCCCTGTATGAATACAGTGTGCTGTATTTCTCCTTCCCAGGGTATAGCTGAATGGGAGAATTGACTGCTGCCAATAATACTTGTCCAGCATTGGGTGTCATTTGTCCGGCCATTTTGTGCTATCTAAAATGGGCTTCAGACTTCCGGGAAGATGGCGACTGAGAAAAGCGGGGCTTAAGAGCCCCGCTAACAACCAATCTCCATTACCACAAAATCAGCGCCTTTCATAGCCAGAAAACACCATCACTAGAGAAACAAAAAAATTACCAGGCTCCAGAGAGGAAGGGGACTCAGAGGAGATACACCGGCCTCACGCCCGAGGACACGGCAGCAGCGCCTTACTGCCAGCGGCAGTGGTGAGTTCACTGGACGGCTACAGCGAGCCGAGGAGAGCTGTTGTGGAACAGCCAGGTGGGATTGTTTTGGCGCAGGGAGCATCTAAATCTCCCAGTGGCTGAGCTCAGCACACGCTGCTGGGACTCAGAGTGGAGCTCAAAACCAAGAAGAAATACGCCAGCCTCACGGCCGAGGGCATAGCAGCAGCGCCATATTGCCACCAGCAGCAGCAGCGAATTCACTGAGTCCACTACAGCTCCATCTGTGTATTCAAAAACAGTGAGTCAATTTGCGGGCCCCAGAGGAGAAATCCCAGTACTGCACTCCCAGGGACTTGACCCAGTGGGGGAGTGGCCGTGGCAGAGATATCACACCATAGGAGAACGCCCAACCTGGCACCCCCCCCCCATAATCTAAAGCAGCCTCTATCAACTCCCTGGGTCTGAGACTCTGTGATACAACCCAGTAAAGGAGTAGTGGGGTCTGACATACCACAGACTCGAGATACAGAGCACTTTAAGTGAAGTCATAGTAACCCAAGGGAAGAACCAGAGAAGGCACAAACTTCTGAAATCATGGGAAAGAGGAATAACAATGGAGCAATGAATGCCCACAACCCCACAACATCAGAACCCAATAAAACAGAAATTCAGAGATTTCTAGAAGATCAAATCAGGAAAATCACTGTAGAAATAATAGAGGTGTTTCAAAAAGAATTCAGAGAGAGCCAAAGAGAGATAAAGGATGCAATTAATGAAGTAAAGGCCTCAATTCAAAGTACAAACAACCGATTAGACCACATGGAGAATAGAATCTCGCTCCTAGAAGATGACCATTCAAAAAATGAACACATAGTTTCTAATTTAGAAAAAAAAAATCCGACAGCTGGAATCTGACATTGAAGAAATATGGGCCCATTTTAAGAGATCTAACCTATGAATAATTGGAATAGAGGAAGGAAAGGAAGGTGAAACTAAAGGGGTCAACAATCTTTTCAAGGAAAAAATAGCAGAAAATTTTCCAAACGTAGAGCAAGAGGTCGATACACAGGTCCAGGAAACTTAAAGAACTCCCTTTAGAGAGGATCAGAGAAGAGGATCCCCACACCACATAATTGTCAAAATGACCAATGTGGAGGCCAAGCAGAGAATCTTAAAGGCAACAAAAGCAAAGGGCCAAGTGACATTCAGAGGCAAACCAATTAGAATCCCTCCAGACTTCCCAAACCAAGTCATGAGAGCCAGAAGGGCTTGGGGTAACATATTCCAAACTCTGAAAGAAAACAACTTCCAGCCAAAAATTTCCTACCCAGCAAAACTCTCTATCAAATTAGATGGGGAAATAAGAAGCTTCCATGTCAAACAGAAACTGAAGGAATTTATGTCTTCAAAACCAGCGCTAGAGAAAATACTCAAAGAGATTAACTACAAAGAATAGGTAACACACACCAGAACCAGAAAAACAAGATTTTCCACCCAACAGACAACTAAGATTAGTTATATATGGAGATTCATTATTTATGTTAGTCTTTTACCTATCTCTAAATTGTATTGTTTGCTTTTATTGTTGTTAATTTTTAGTATTTCTAATTGGAATAATAATATACCTTCATATATAGCACTTAGAAATATTTTATCCCATTCTATTAGTAACTTTTAACTCTGTTTACATTGTCTTTGGATATACAATATATATATTTTTTTTTTATTTTTTAGGGAGTTTGTATACTCTTCTGTTGCCTGTGCCATTGAAATCATATCCAAGAAATCACTGCCAATTTCAATGTTGTGAGGTTTTATGACCCAGATTTTCTCCTAAAAGTTTATAGTCTTAAGATTTATATTTAGGTCTTTTATCTATTTTGAGTTAATATTTGTATATGGGATTAGGTAAGGGTCCAATTTTATTCTTTTCCATGTAAGTATTATTTTTCAACAATATTTAGTTAAAAGATTATTATTTCCCCCATCAAATATTCGTGAAAACCTTGTCAAAAATAACTTGACAATATAAGGAAGAATTTAGCTCTAGGCTTGTATTTAACTCCAATGGTTTATATATCTGCCTTTAGGACAGTACTACACTGTTTCAATTATTGTAGCTTTATATGTTTTGAAATCAGAAAATATATATCTTCTAGCTTTGTTCTTTTTTGAGATCGCTTTGGGTATCTAGAGTCCATATTTCATATTAGGATAGATTTTTTTCTAAAATATAAATATATTAATATATAATGGTTTCACCTAAAAAAAGAAAAATATATTCTCTGGTAAGAAAGAAAGCAAAAAGAAATATTGAAATGTTATCTTTAAGTTATCAAAAGCTTGGTATCAAACAAATGAAACTGTTATGTGAGATTATCATTTTTAATTTTGAATAAATTGCTATAATACTAGATGTCAACCACTAAGCCAAGCATGGGAAGGAGGGATGGGGAGGGAATGGGTGGGGATCGGTTCGGGGCTGACTGTGCGATGTGTGCATGTATGTCTACAAAAGTTTTTTTGTATCCCACTATGATGTATGAATACAGTGTACCAATAAAAAATTAAAAATAAATAAATAAAATGGGCTTCATTCTAAAAAACTGAACTTCTCATGAAGATATGGCCTGGGAACAAGAGCAAATAAAAAGTATCTACCCACCAGAATTTGCCATTATGAATCACCTTAAGACAGGCTGTGATCAATATAAACATCTATAAATTAAAGGCCTGAGAGATGGGCAGAGCTTTGAAACTTTTTGCTAGAAGACAATGATCTCCAGACTTGTGTTCTGACAAGACAAGATCTATGACTATAGTTACAAACACAGCTGTGTTTCAAAGTCAATTAGGTCTGATCCTAGACATGTCTGCGTGGAAATATGAAGTTTGAAACTCTAAGAGTCTCTTTGCCATTATGAAAATAATTCTAACATTAGGAAAGAAAGATGCTCCTTGACATCTTTGAGATAATGAATCAAATAAATTATGAAACCAGTTTTATTCCTGAGCTTCCTGCTTATGTGAGATTATAAATTCTCTTTTTTTCTTAAGTCATTTAATTCGCTCTTTCCTGTCTTCCTGGATCATTTTCTTACTGATAAAAGCCTACTGGTTGAAGAGTATAAACCATTTGTTTTCTACATTATTAAAAAAGATGATATTACCCCTGAGTTCCATCCCCAGTACTGAAAAAAAAAGATGATATTATAATTATTATGATGTTTCCAGACCGGGAAACATTTTTATATAATTCTGATATAATCAGTCCCTGGGAGTCTTCAGAGAAAGGATTCATTCATGATTTCAAGATAGGCAAAAGCAGCCAGATGTGGTGGTACATGCTTGTTATCCCAGAATTTGAGAGGCTGAGAAAGGAGGATCCAGTTTTTGGACAGCCTCAGCTACTACTTAGTGAGCCCCTGTGCAATACAGTGAGAACCTATTTCAAAATAAAAAATAAAATATAGGGCTGTGGGTGTAGCTCAGAGGTAGAATGCTTCTGGGTTCCATCCCTAATACTGAAAAAAGAAATAGGCAAAAACTAGAGAGTTAGAAATATTTGGGAGGCAATGATAGGATTGCTGTTTGAGGACAGCCTCAGCTACTTAGTGAGGCCCTTCGCAACTCAGTGAGACCCTGTTTCAAAGTAAAGAATAAAAAATAGGGCTGGTGTGCCTCTCAGAAGTAGCCTGTCCCTGGATTCCATCCCCAGTACCTCAATAAAATAAATAAATAAATAAATAAATAAATAAATAAATGTTCTTTGAAATGGTAACCTTTTCTTATCACTATCCAGGCTTGTCCAGGTTCAGCTTGATAATGAATTCACTGTCTTGGGTTTATCTATCTTCCCTGACTTCCCTTGGTCTAAATAATGCTGTCTCAGGAGACTAGTCAACTTCTTTGCTCAAAGTTAAGGGTTTGAACTAGCAACACTTTTTAATAAATTACTAAAAGTTTTTTTTTCTTTCATTCTTTTTAAAATATATATTTTATTTCAGTGATGGTTACAAGGAATATAAGCCCTCGGGTGAAAAAATGTGAAATATTGAAGGAATTTAGATGTACTAAAATAACAGAATTTAAGGTATAAAGCTGGCCAGTATACTTGTATAGAAAAGAGCATGATGATAAGTTTCCCTGGTCCACAATAAAGCTTCAACTGACTCACTAAATAACAGAAATAAATTCCACAAAGAAACCTTGAATTTGAGATGTAATCAATATCCAAATGAAATGATATAAGACTTTTAAAAAATTACCTGTTACTCCAAATGAAGTTTTGCACTTTGACTTCTATTAGTGTTTTTGTTGTTTACTTCCTAATTGGAATAGACGTGAAGCAAAAGTCCCTTGATAGGTTTCTATACAGAGAATGGAGAATGATAGCATCACAAAGCCCTGAACAACAAGGCAACATTTCTTATCTCTGCAAGATGAATTATTCACCATTTCAGCCTTCTTTCAACATTGGGATATGTAAAGAAGGTGAACTTTACAGTCAGCCTTGTTCTTGTGGGGTCAGCCAAAGCACTTATCTTCAGAGCAGCAGAGAAATGTTAATTTAACAAGGTCCTCTGCTTGATTCTACTCCAATGGAAAGCCAACCAGAACTTTATCAGCCAAAGAGATCAGCCTTGGAGGTATAAGAGAATGAACTCACCTTGAAAGGAATGATCTCAGGCCGAGAAAAGGGATAGATTTTATTGAAATGATTTTGCAGTTTCAGATATGAAGCTGCCTGAAATTTGTGCATAAGTATCATTTGTACCTTAAATTGGAACTACTATCTTTCTGCTGCATTTCCTAAAATATGGAATTCAAAGTTGCCTTTGTACCTATGACTCCATTATCCAAGAATGATAGAAATTTCTCAGTCACTTCATTTTGGTTAGATCTCAGGTGAAGTTTGAGGTCCAATGTTAAAACTGTTTGAATTTGTCTTTCAATTTTCTCTTTATACTTTTTCTTTTTGTACTAGAGAATGAATCCAGAGACATTCTACCTCTGAGCTACACTTTCAGTTCTGTTGTATTTGCAGATAAGACAAGGTCTTATCAAGTTGCTGAAGATTCTTCCAAAGACTGGGATTACAGGTGTGTGCCATGGTGCCTGGCTTTCTTTATACTCTTGTTCTCCCATTCAAAATTTCTTTGTTCTCCTTTTAATAGTATTCACTGCTCTTATCAAGTGAAATGGCAACCTAAGTTATAATGATATTAGGCAAATCATATATGTCATTGTATACAGAACAGATTTTACAGTTAAATATGACAGAATGCAGGAAATAACCTAAATAGATTCATTCCTTGGACTTTTCATTATTCACTTTCTCAGCACATTTGTTCTATAAACACTGATTAAATGTATCTTATGTGCTACCCTTTACAATCCAGAGATAATTTAAGCTTTGTTCTTAAGTAAGGTACCTTCTAGAACAGACAGAAATACACAGGTGTTACTAAGCAGAATAATAAATTTGACTATAAAGGAAGAGTAGGGTGTGGTATGTGCAACATTCTTCTGTTAAGGTTCTACTGTTTCTCATGGATGATGATGTACTAAGGGTGTGCAGATTTGGGGACTTTCCGAGATATCAACTGACAGATCCTCAGTGGTTCCAATTTTATTTTGAAGCAGAGCAGAGAAACTGAGAAAAGGAAGGGTTAAAAGAGGCCATGTGATAAAAAAAAAAACAGAAAAGGCTAACAGATATAACAGAGAACATTAATAGAAAAACTCAGCCCCAAGAGTGACCAAAAAGTGAGCCAGGAGATTGAAAGAGCCCACTGACCTCTGGGATAGAGATCCAAATTAAAAATTGAAACTGGGCAAAAAGCATTGAGTCCCCAAGATCCAATTCTGACAAATCACCAAATAGCAAATAGGGAACCACAAGAAGGAATAAAAGCTCACCAAGTACTTCAGTGATTTTTCTCTTTTTGAGACCTCTAATTTTTTGTCCTCTAATTTTTCGTTGGGTTATAGCAAATCTTTATACACCTATTTTTATCTTTCTATAGTCTGTTGAAGATAAAATCTTGACAAGATTTCTTCTTTTGTGAAGTGTATATTCACTTGCCCATTTTTTATTGGGTTACTGGTTTTCTTAGTACTCAGTTTCTTGAGTTTTCTGTATAGTCTAGATATTAGTCATCTATTGGAGGAAAAGGTGGCAAAAATTTTCTCCCATCCTGTTGTCTCTCAGTTGAGGTACTTGATAGTTTGCTATACAGAAGCTCTTCAGTTTCATTCAATCCCATGTATTAATTCACCTTTTAATTTCTTGTGCCTTTGGGGTCTTGTTGAGAAAGATTTACCCGTGTCTATGTGTTGCAGAGTTGGACCTATGCCCTCTTCAAGGAGTCTCAAGTTCTCTGCTCTAATTTACAAGTATTTGATCCATCTTGAATTGATTTTTGTGCAGGGTGAGAAAGTGGGGTTTATTTCCATTTTTCTGCATATGGTTGACCAGTTTGCCAACACCATTTGTTGAAGAGGCTATTTTTTTTCTACTGTATGTTTTTGGCCCGTTCGTCAAAAATCTATTGGGTGTAAGTGTGCAGATTTGTTTCTGAAACTTCTATCCTGCTCCATTTCTATGTATCTGCTTTTTGTGCCAGTATCATGTTGTTTTATTACTATGGCTTTGTAGTATATTTTAAAGTCAGGTATTGTGATTCCTCCTGCATGCTTTTTGTTGCTGAGAACTACTTTGGCTATTCTGGATTTTTTGTTGTTCCAAATGGATTTAAGGACTAATTTTTCTATATCTGTAGGGAATGACCTTGGTAATTTAATGGGTATTGCATTGAATCTGTAGATCATTTTTGGAAGTATGGGCATTTTGTTTATATTTATTCTGCCTATCCATGAACATGGAACATCTTTCCATCTTCTAAGATCTTTATTTTTTCAATGTTTTATAGTTTTCTTTGTAGAGGACTTTTACCACCTTGGTGAAATTTATTCCTAATTATTTTATTTTATTGTGAAATATCCTAAGTGGAAGTGTTTTCTGGATTTCTTTCTCAGTGGATTTATTGTTGGTATGCAGAAATGCTTCCTATTTTTAAGATTGATTTTTATATCCAGACATTTTCTGAATTTGTTTATCAGTTTTATAAGCCTTTTGGTTGAGTTTCTTTGATCTTCTAAATATAATATCATGTCATCTGCAAATAGTGAAAGTTTTAGTTCTTTTTCTATTTTTATTCTTTTGACTATCTTTTCTTGCCTTCTTGCTCTGGCTAGAGTCTCAAGTATTATATTGAAAAGAAGTGGTCATAATGTCCTTATCTTGTTCCTGTTTTTAGGGGGAATTCTCACAGTTTTTCTCATTTATTATGATGTTGGCTATGGGCCTATTGTAAATTCTCTTTATGATGTTGAGATATTTTCCTTCTATTCTGATTCTCTGCAGTGGTTTTTCATAAATGAATGTTGGATTTTGTTAAATGTATTTTCAGTGAAATCCAAATGGCCAATAAATCCATAAAAAATGCTCAACATCATTAGCAATCAGAGAGATGCAAATCAAAACTACTCTGAGATTTCACCTAACTTCAAGTAGAATGGAAATCATTCAAATTACAAACAACAACAAATGCTGGAGATGATGTGGAGAACTGGGAACTCTACTACATTTGCTGCTGGAACTGCAAAGTAATGAAACCATTTTGGAAAACAGTATCCTCATAAGAATGGGAATGAACTTACCATATGATCCAGCAATACTACTTCTGTGTACTATCCAAAATATTGGAAACCAAATTACCAAATTAATGCTTATGTATCTATGATGACAGCTGCAGAATTCACAATTGCCAAACTATGGAATCAGCTATGTACACAATGAAATTTTACAACAGCCATAAAGAAAAACACAATTACATCATTTACAGGAGATGGATGGAAATGGAGAATATTATGCTAAGTGAGATTAGTCAGTCACCGAAAATAAGAAATCAGATGCCCTCTCTAATATGTGAAAGCTAGGGAGAAAATGGGTCATAGGAGGAACTCTAAATAAAAAAAGGAGATACTATAGATAAGCAAATAAGGCGATCTGAGGTGATGGGAAGAAGGAAGAGGGAAATTCTCAAATGTTCACAATGTACATTAACAAATATATCAAAGTCAATCACTAAGCCAAACATAAAAAGGAGGGAGGAAGAGGGAATGGGGCAGGAATTGGGTAATGGCTAATGGGTGATGTGTACATGTATGCCTCCACCATGTTGTGCTCCATTAAGAAGTATGAAGTACAATGCACAAAATAAAAAGTTAAAAAAGAACCCAGTAGGAGGGAAACCATCAAACACTCGGAGCAATAAAAGAAGAATTAGTTACAATCTGTCTCCAAACTAATCTTTTAAATCTCCCAGATTTACCTTTTTGCCTGTCCTTTCACAAAGATAATTCTATAAGTTTAAATCAGAAAGGCTAACTCAGATTATCATATGGCAAAGGCACCAAACAAGTGGACAATTCAAAGTGATGGTTTCTAGGCTGAGAAAGTAACTCTGATGATTAAGAAAAGCTCTTAAAAATCAGGGTTGTAATGTTTTGCTTTCAACAAAATTAAAAGAAGGATTAATTGAATTACTAGATTATAGATTCATTAAAATACTTTTAATTCTACATCACATCATTATGTGACATTTTTTCTTCTTTCTTTTTTGACATAGAGTTGGGAAGGAAATCAAAGTAGTAAATACAGGACATTTACTTAACAATACTTCCCATCTCCCTTAAGCTATTTTTGTGAACAAGGAATGTCATTTTTAATCAATAAGATCCCAAACTGAAACAGAATGGTGAATTATGCCACATTATAGAAATAATATAATTAGATAAATTAACAAGAAAAGCTATAAGCAAGTGCCTTTTGTTGCTATTAAGAAGTTAGTTCAATGCTAGGCTTGGTGGCGCATGCTTGTAATCCCAGCATTCAGGAGGCTGAAATGGGAGGATCACGGTTCCGGGACAGCCTCAGCTCTTTAGTGAGGCCCTGTTTCAAATTAAAGAATTAAAAAAAAAAAATCTAGGGCAAGGGGTGTAGCTCAAAGGTAGAATGCCCCGGATTCCATCCCCAGACCCATAAAAAAAAGTTAGTTCCAAAAAATATATTGCTTTTTACATGAAAAATAACAATTAATCAATATATACATTTGACCAATTAGTAACTAGAAATAACAGTAATCATCATCATCTCAGAAACATTTTAACACAAAGTTGTGGTCACATAAGATAATCTTTAAAAGTGCATTGTTATTATTTATTTACTTACACTTTGAAGAGAAATATTAAATTTGATCAATAAAAGGTTTTAAAACATTAAATTTAAATAAAATTTAAATGAAAGAAAGAAGACCTTGAATATGAATGCTTATGGAAGTAATCAAGATTGAAGCAAATAGCATTTGAAAGACAATTACCAATATATGTATTTCAGGAAAAGCTTTGAAAATATGGGGACTTCAGGTGATTATCAGAAGGGAATGGTTTATAAAAGCAAAGAGGAATTTAACTTTTTAGTATTTCTTCAAGGTACCAATTCATTAAAATTTCTAGGGTGACTCTTTCTTCTCTCTACCAATGAGATATGTTGAGTTCTCTTGAAATTTCAGCCTTTCTCCAAAGTGCTCAGACAGAAAAAGTTTATGTTTAATTCAGGTGTAATGATTTGAAGCATTGGCAGAAAGCCAGGTGAGTTGAGTTTAAAATTTCTCAGATTCACCTGAACTTGGAAATAAACACAAACGTTAATCTCGGAGGTCTATTTTTTTTCCAGCAGCCAAGAAAATATGGTAATTGAATTTTTAGATGGTCAGAAAAAAATGACATAATATTTGTTTTTATTTTTTGCCTGAAATCTTTTTTAGAAAATTCAAGTACAGGAATAAGAGAACAGTTATATGGCAAGCATGTTGCTAAAATTTTTCACTGAAGATTTATAATAAATAGCAGTCATTAAAATAAGGAAGCAATAGTAGAAAATTTTCCTCATTTCCTCCCAGAGGAAACCCTGGGTTAGAGAATCGATGTGCCATGGGACAGCAGCTGGCTTCTAAAGCCATTTGAATAAAGCCGTGCATAACAATGTATAACAGAAGGCCAAATTTAAATGTCATTATATATAAAAGCTCACCAGAAAAAAATGTTAATATTAACTCTAAGAATTTTATTACTAAGCACTTATAAAAATATAAACATATCGTTTATTTTATTTTTTAATTAATTGGTGCATTGTAGTCATATGTCTTAAAGAGGTAGAAGATTGTACAGGCATACATGCACACATCACTCTTTTAGCCCTTCTTTAATTCCGTCCCCATTCCCGTCCCTCTCCCTCCTTCTCATGTTTGGCTTACGGATTGACTTTAATATGCTTGTGAATGTACATCATGTACATTAGGGAATTTCCTCTTTTTCCCTGCCATTCCCCTTAGTTAGGCCTCCTTATTTTCTCACCTATGGATTCTCCTTCCTCATCTAGAGTTTCTCATAAATCTTTTTCTCTGTAGCTTTCATGTTATTAAGGAGAGCATCTGATTTCATACTTTTTGTGACTAATTTCACTTAGCATTAGTTCTCCACTTCCATCCATTTCCCGACAAATGCCGTAATTTTGTTCTTTAAGGCTGAGTAAAATTTCATTGTGTGTATATCAAAAGAAAAAAAAAGGATAAAGGTTGAAGAAAAATCACTTAAAGAGTTTTTGAAAATCTGAAATATAGAGGCTCTTGCTTCATTACAAATATTAAATTTATAGTGGCATTAGTCATCATAGATGTGTATTTTCCTCCAGCAGGTATAAAGAAATGTCAAAGAGAGGGAAAAGTTGCATTAACTAGGGCTAAGGCTTCATAGAGTTGGCGTGGTGGGAAGATGAGAGGAAATGTTCATTGAGGTAAATGGAAGGAGAATGATTGAAATAATGAACTCTGACACCCTGTCTGTATGATTGCATGAGCTACAGAAAGAAGTATATGAGGGTGTGTGGCTTTGAGTTTGCATAGGCTCATGGTCCCTTGCAATAGTAAAGAGGTGAGGGAGGTTTGTAGGACATTGTTAGGGAACAAAAAGAAGGAAAAAATGATTATGGCTAAGAAACATGAGTGGTTGGTGAGAGCAAGCAAGGTAAAATTAGGGTAGGATGATATTTAGGGATTTAGGACACAAGAATAGAATTTTCATATTTAGAAAAATTCCGCAGCCCGGCGTGGTGGCGCACGCTTGTAATCCCCGCGCTTGGGGGGCAGAGACAGGAGGATCGCGCAGGTTCGAAGCCAGCTGTGCTCGCTGGCTTAGGAGACCCAGTTTCCAAATAAAAACTGTAAAAATAGGTCTGGGAGTGTAGCCTGGAGGTAGAAGGGCTTCCAGGAACCCCAGTACCACCACCAAAAAAAAAAAAAAAAAAAAAAAAAAAAAAAAAAAAAAAAAATTCCAAAGGATTTTTACATTTTGCTGTAATTTTTATTTGTATTTTAAAATATTTTATTGGTGCTTTGTAGTCATACATCTGAATGGGGTACGAGATGGTGTAGGCATACATGCACACATCACCCAATTATCCTTTACCCAATTTCTGCCCATTCCTTACCCTTCCCTCCTCATGTCTAGCTTAGTGATTGACATTTATATGTTTGCTAAAATACATCATGCATAGTCGGGCGTGGCGGCACAGGCTTGTAATCCCCGAGTTTGGGAGGCAGAGACAGGAGGATCGTGCAGGTTCGAAGCCAGCCTTGCTGGCTTAAGAGACCCTGTTCCCAAATAAAAATATAAAGTAGGTCTGGGAGTGTAGCCCCGAGATAGAAGGGTTTCCAGGAACCCCAGTACCACTAAAAAAAAAAAAAAAAAAAAAAAAAAATCATGTGAATTAGAGAATTTCCCTCTTACCCCCTCCTGTCTCCATATCTTTCTGTATGCTTAAAATATTTTCTAAAAATTATGTTTAAGAAAGCTATGCATTTAGTTTTGTGTTTAATGAAAAATAAGGTGGGTAAGTAAAAAATTGCAAAGGAAGAAATTTATTGAAAATTTTCAGGCACTGTAACCACAGTATTTTGGAAGCGTAGATTGAATAATTCCAGATTCAAGAAAAGCCTTTGCAACAAAGAAAGACTCTGAGCAACATGGCTAGACTCCATTTCAAAATTAAAAGAAGAAAAAAGCCTAGAATTGTAGTTCAGAGTAGAATACTCCTGTGTTTAGTTCCTAAGGTCAAAAGGGAAAAAATGCTGTCATGTTGTTTTAGAATTTTACTAAACACTTCTTAATTCTTTCTAAATATGTGGCAAAAAAGTCAAAAATTTGGGTTACATCAATACAACAATGATAAGGAGTTGGAGGCGAGAGGGCCAATATAAATACAATCCAATAAATATTTTTGCAGACACTAAACAGATTAAATGATTCACCTATTCACCTTGACTTCGTTTTGAACTTAATATGAAATAGAAATGAATAATCTTAATCGCCCTTTTAACATGGACTCATTCTCATTGACAAAAGTACTGTAATTAAAACTGCTTGGTTCTTTTCTTGCTTCTCAACTATGCATATCACCAGAGAAACAGCAATGCAATATTTTATTACGCATTTGCTATATACCAGGCTCCAGGGATACCCAAGTACTTCAAGTTTCAGAATATCTCTCTCTCTCTCTCTCTCTCTCTCTCTCTCCTCTCTCTCTCTCTCTCTCTCTCTCACACGTGTACACTTATGTGATATTTGTACACATAATTTAATTTCTTTTTCTGGAATAAATTTTCCTTCTGGGATGTTTCTACCCTTTCTTAACATTTTTAAAAAGTGTCACATAATTTATACTTTATTATTTATGTATCTATTTATTTATTTATTTATTTATTTTGCGGTACTGAGGATAGAACCCAGGGGCATTCTCCCTTCGAGATATACCCCCAGACCTATATTTATTCTTTAGTTTGAAACAGAGTCTAACTGAGTTGCAAAGGGCCTAAGTAGCTGAGGCTGGCCATGAATAGTGATCCTCCTGTCTCAGCTTCTATTTTTATTTGTGTATTTATTTGTGTATTTATTTATTTATTTGTTTATTTATTTATTTGCTGCAGTGCTAAGGATGGAACCCAGAGGCATTCTACCTTCTAACTACACCTCCAGCCCTATTTTTATTCTTTATTTTGAAACAGGGTCTCACTGAGTTGCGAAGGACCTTACTAAATAGCTGAAGCTATCCTTGAACCATAATCCTCCTGTCTCAGCCTCCCAAATGTTGTGATTACATGCATGTGTCACCACACCCAGCTTATTTTTTATTTTTTATTGGTGCATTGTAGTCATACAGCTTAATGGGGTAAAAGATAGTAGAGGCATACATGCTCACATCACTCATTTTATCCCTTCCCCAGTTTCTACCCCATTTGCTCCCCTTTCCCTCCTTCTCATATTTGGCTTACTGATTGATTTTGATATGTTTGTGAATGTACATTAGGGAATTTCTCCCCCGCCCTTCCATTTCCCTCAGTTAGGCCTCCTTATTTGCTCATCTGTGGCTTCTCCTTCCTCATCTAGAGTTCCTTCTATGACCCTTTTTCTCCCTAGATTTCATATTATTAGGGAGAACATCCAATTTCTTACTTTTTGTGACTGAATAATCTCACGTAGCATAATGTTTTCTAGCTTCACCCATTTCCCTGTAAATAATGTAATTTTGTTCTTTTCTATGGCTGAGTAAAATCTCATTTTGTACATATCCCTTAGTTTTGAAATCCATTAATCTGTTAATGGACATCTTGGTTGGTTCCATAGTTTATTAATTGTGAATTGTTCAGCTAAGAACATAGATACACATGCATTAGTTTGGTATTTCAGTTTCCGTTCTTTTGAGTAGATACCTAGAAGTCGTATTGCTGGATTGTATGGCAAGTTTATTCCCATTCTTCTGAGGATCTTTCAGACTATTTTTTCAAGTGGTTACACTGATTTGCAATCCCACCAACGATAAACTAGCGTTCCCACTTCTCTACATCCTTGCCAGCACTTGTTGTTTGTGTTTTTAATGACTGCCATTCTAGTTGGAATTAGGTGAAATCTCAGGGTAGTTTTGATTTGCACTTCTCTGATTGATAGTGACGTTGGTTCTTATTTCTTCATTAAACTTACTTCCTACTGCGATTAATCTGGTGCTATACCTAGATGAGAAGCAAGAAAAGGAGCAGTTTTAATGACAGTACTTTTGTCAATGAGAATGCCTCCGTGTTAAAAAGGCAATTAAGATTATTCATTTCTATTGCATATTAAGTTCATAACAAAGTCAAAGTGAACCGGTGAATTATTTAATCTGTTTAGTGTCTGCAAAAATATTTATTGGATTATATTTATATTGGCCCTCTTGCCTCCAACTCCTTTTCATTGTTGTATTGATGTAACCCAAAACAGATAACATCACTTTTCAGCTACAAGATTGAGTTTACCCCCAGTATCAAGCACATTGGGAGCTTAATGGGAGACATTAAGTGAATATTTGTTAATGAGGGAATGATATAATGAATAGATTATTGAATAAATCTGCACTAACATCTGTACTACTTTGTTCCAATAAATTTCTACGTACAAAAGGTAAAACAGTGAGTACTGGTTGGAAGTTTTAGGCTGATAATATTCCTTGTATTTTGAGAAGCTCTTTTAGAAACATTCTGTGATATTTGCATTATAATCTAATATGGATGGTTACAACACTATTGCCATTGAGGATGAACAACACACTAAGTTGAGGCCATATGTTTCTGACACACACACTGCTACACTCCTTATCCTTCCTGGTTTTCCACTGATTCACACCTCTCTAGCTTGTTAGGGAATTGTTGTTGCAATTTTCACAGAACCTGCTAGATATTTTTGAAAATGACAATGTAAGTACATTAAGTATAGGACAGAATGGGCTGATAAAGTACGGTAATTTAATTTTATTGCATCAGTGGTAACAGTAAACAAATGCACAGCATAAGATGCTGAGATAGTCTATTGATCTTTTTAGTCAATATTGGATGAAAGTTTCTAACAAAACATAAAATTACAATATTGTTAGAAAAGATGTTATTTTTAGCTTTTAATGATACAAGAAAATTTGAAAGGGTAATTATTTCATTTTACACACATCTAATAGTGTGTAGATGACCAAGAGTTGAATTCCATAAGTTTACATTAAGTACATTCATGGCATATTTATCCCAAGATTACTTATTATGTTACCCTCTTGGAGGTAGTTGGTCTAAAAGTAAATTAAGTTTAAATCTTTATGTTTAATTGAAAAGATATGAAAAAATTCAGGCACCCCAAGAAACTCCAGACACCTCCCTCAGAGAGGAAGTATTTTCTTTTAATAATAAATTTTCAATTATATATTTAATATAGTACTCAAAAATATATGAATTTGGTCTTACAGAGAATTGCAAGAGAAAGAATCTCCATAAAGACAAATGATAATTCTTTTCTTTAAAACAAAATATATGCTTCAAAAAATAAGGTTAAAGCAAATAAATAAAACAAACAACAACAAAAACAAATACACATATACACAAACAAGCAAAACAGTTTCAAGTCTTTCAATGCAGGAAGAATTCTTCACAAACTGACAAACCTGCTTTGGATATATTTGGAGATTAGTTGGTCTTGGTAATAATTGATAACAATCTTCTCTTAAATTAAAGTAAAAGTTATTTTCAAATGTTTATGAATTTGACCAGACAATGTGTCATACTTCAATATCTCAATTTTCTATTATAATGGGTCTGTTACTCTATACTGAGATCAAAACAATTATAAATATTTAATTAAATCCAACATTTATTTATATGTAATATGAATATATGCAGTTATAAACTTTTAAATTAAAACCAATAATATGTCTATATATAATATGCACCATATATATATATATATATATATATATATATATATAGAGAGAGAGAGAGAGAGAGAGAGAGAGAGCTTGGTAACTATATATCTATATCTATATATCTATATCTATATCTATATCTATATCTATATATATATATAGAGAGAGAGAGATTGAGAGTGTTTGGTATCTACTGTGTGCTAACTGCTGTGGTAGGCACTCCAAGATATTAGGAATGGTTCTTATTATTAAAAATAAAAAATTTGGAGTGATCACTTAAATTAAAACTTGTTAGTGCCTGCCAAACATATAAATAATTAAATTTATTACCTGTTTGAGTTAAAGGATTCAGAAATAACAAAAAGAGAACATAATATTTTTTCGATACTAGACTTTTTGTTTTGTGGTGTCTTAGAATTTTGTTTTACTTCAAGTGTATTTCTCTTTAAATGTTTATCTTTTTCTCACTAAGGATGTTATAAAAAGTGAATATTTTAAGACTTTGATGGTATTTCCTAGAAATATCACAGGGGCCATTGAACTGGATACTTCTGAAAATTTTGTAATTAAAAATTAAATGATGTTCTCAGGACATTTTTTTTTCTTTCACCTTCTAATATTTTTTCTTCTTTGTCACCAGTGCCTCAACCTACAGGTGTTAGAGAGGAAGAGGATCAGTCTCTCTACGTTTGAGGTGGGATTTTGAATAAAATAAATAATTCTGTGCCAAGCTATGTCAAAATCCTACAGCCAATATCCAATAATATAATACATTTTCTATTTGGAATTCCTTAAGTCTCCATTCTGGGACTCTCTGGTTCTTTAACTTTTGCTATTTCAATAGAATAACGCTTACCTTGGTAATTGTCATCATAGTTGATGTAAGAATAGATCAATCTTGAAGAAAGCAGGTCCATTAAACATTAGCAAGATTTTTATTATAGGAAAAGGTGACACAAATTCCTTAGTAGCAAAAGAGAAGAGTGGTAAAACAGAAGTTTCATTGTGTTTGTTTTCATTCAAGCTTGTTAGATACACAGAGGGTCAGAAACCTTTAGAAACACATTGCACCACACGCACACACAAAAATCCCCAAAAAGTCATGGAAAAGGTGAAGCATTTGAAATTTAAGTGAGTCAAAATCAGTGTAACAAACTATAAAATATATAAATTAAGTCCTGTAGAAGAAGTAAGACGCTGTATTTAACTAGATCCCATTTCTACCATGAGGCCTTTGCATTGCACTTATACAAAAGAGATATTTGTTTTCATTGCTTCTACCAGATTTCATTATTATGTAGATGAAATTCTTTCAATGTTGGTAATACTTATAAATAAATCACAATATAAGTAATTATAAGGCAGGGCAGAGGCTCTGAGAACAGTAATGTTTAAAAGAGGCCATCTGTAAGCTGGCCATGTTGGTGCCCACTTGTAATCCCACCATTTTGGAGGATGAGACAGGAGGATTGAGATTCGAGGACAGCCTCATCTACATAGTGAAGCGCTTTGCAACTCATTGAGATCCTTTTTCATTATAAAGTAAAAAAATAGGACTAGGGGTGTAACTCAGAGGTAGAATGCCCCTGGTTTCCATCCTCAGTACTGGAAAAAAAAAAAAAGCCATCCATAAAACAACAAGACCAGGGAAGGTTAATGAATGATGAAAATCAAAACAAGACTTAATCCCCTTTATGGGCTGTATTTGAGGACAATCTGTGTTAAGAAGGATGGAGGGAGGTGATCAGACAAGTAGCAAGTGGTCCAGGAGATTATTGCCCATTGGCTTATGAGATAATGATTCAAATTAAGGATTGCAACCACTCAGAAGACCCAATACTGATCAATTATTAAAAAAAAACCCTCCATAAGGTATAAAAGTTCATTTTCCAAGAACTTCTATGATTACTCTCTTTTGGGAAACCCTCCTTCCCCTTGTTTAGTGGGAGCTGTTTTAGTCTTCTAACTATACTTTTACTGACAATGATAATATTTTAAACTTGCATATGCTCTCATTCTATTTCATCTTTATCCTCCCAATACGTCTTTGAAAAATGTCAAGAGTAATATCCACCCACTTGACAGATTCATATACTAGAAATCAAAGTGAATATGGTGTTTCAAATTGCAAAACTAGAAATTTAGAGGGAGATCTCCAAAGAAGATTCAACATGAAACCCCAGTGTATCCTTCAGAGGTCCTTCCTGGTGTTGACCATTAGACAAAATACATTTGTTTTGGTATTTGAAAGAGAATCCCTGAAGTCTGGAAAAACAGGGGGTTAAAGAGTCTAGTGGAGCTAATCTCTATTTCCGTCATCCTTATTACCTTTGCTCAGTCTCTCAAATTCACATTTCTGCAGGCATCTTCTTCTTTACAAATAGCATAAATCTTAAATAATTTGTACATGCCATTGATAACAATTGCACTTTACCTGCTTTCAAGATGCTTTCAATCCAGCAATACCGGGGCTTCAATCATATATGTAGGATTATTGGGTTGTTGGGGAGAAAAAAATTAAGATACTAAATATGCAGAAACACAGAAACAAATCTGAAAAGACATAAGTATCCCATTTAAAATACCTCTATTTCACTAGATCTTCTAGGAGAAGAAAATGTGAAGCTTTTTTTATTTTTGAAAAAAAAATTTAGAGAAATTTTGAGAAACAAGATTTAGAGGATGTTTTAGCCATTGTGTTTACATTCACAAACACCTCAAAGTCAATCAATAAGAAAAACATGGGAAGGATGGAGGGGAGAATGAATAGAGTGGAAATTTAGAAGGAAGTAAATAAGTGATGCGTACATGTATGCTTGTACCATCTTGTACTCCATTAACATACATAACTACAATGCGCCAATAAAAAAGAAAAGATGTATGACTACAATGCACCAATAAAAATTAAAAAAATAAAGTATAAATGTCAAAGCACAAATGGGTTCATTTTAAATACTCTTATTTTGAAAATGTCTGGAAGACTCATTCCATATGTATCATGAAATACGTAATTTTCTTGGACATTCATTTTCTTTATTAACTTAGCCAATTGTAAAAAGGAAGCACAGTTTGGGTCTCTTTCAGTCTAAACATAGGAAAGAAAGCTTAGTGGGCTTGAGAATGATGTATGATTGGAGCGAAAAATAGTTGGAATATTAGAAGAAGAAGGATCAATAAGGGAATGAGAAGTGTTAGAAGAGAGTTTAACCACTCAGAATGCTGCAAAAATCATTGCTCCTGGGAAGAGGGGCTTTCCACTTCATTGAAAGACCCTGAGAACAGAACCTTCACTTGGTCCATTTGGATTGCCTCCAACTGGTACTGAATTACTTCAAATTTAATAAAAGAAAGGTAAATGTGTGCTTGTACGTGACTTGATGTTATTGTTCAAAGACATTATTTCCTAAAAGTCTAAAAATGAAAGCCCTTAAGAAGTCCTTTAGTTCTCCCATGAACCATTGGCCAATAATTTTATTCTTTCTGGCTTTTAGCAGAGTAAAGAACAAAGAACCAAAGACTACAAACAATAGGCAAAAAATCTGAGTTTCCTTTCATCTCTGAGTAACTCTGCCAGTAAATTGGTTTGGGGCTCATTTTGTTTAAGTTACCAAAGAGGTTGCATTCTATCCATGCTTCTAAAATACTCTCAACTTAGTATCCCTCAAATTCATTCACTACAAAATCCCTCATAACTGGTTCTGTTAAAAAAAAAAAAAAAAAGGAAACAAGGCTGTGTGTGGTGGCACATGCTTGTCATCCCAGTATTTGGGAAATTGGGTAGGAGTATAGGTTTGAGACCAGCCTCAGCAACTTAGTGAAACTCTTAGCAGCTTAGCAACACCCTGTTTTAAAACCATTGGATGTGGGGCGGACATGGTGGCACACACTTGTAATCCCTGCACTTGGGAGGCTGAGACAGGAGGACCACACAGGTTTGAAGCCAGCCTCAGCTACTTAGTGAGGCTCTCAGCAACTTAGTGAGACCCTGTTTCCAAATAAAGTATAAAATAGGTCTGAGAGTATACCCTGGAGGTCGAAAAGCCCCTCTGTTCCACCCTCAGTCCCACCACAAAAAAACAAAACAAAACACTGGATATTTAGCTCAGAGGTAGAATTAGGTGGGTTGAATCCCCAGTGCCATAAAAAACAAAATAATACAAAATAAAGCACATTAATCAAACATTGATATGTTCTGTCTATATTCCAGTAGAAAAACCATAGCCAACTGTCCTACCTCAAATATAAATATCATATACATTCATAATATAATAATAAATATAAATAAATTATAATAAATATAATAATTCTAATTATTAAAATAATAATTATAATAATCACAGCTTTATTATTTTGAAGTACCTTACATGCATGAAATACTTTAATCCCTAAAGCATCCTGTGACATAACTATTATTATCTTTATTTTGTGTAATAAGGAAACTGAGTAAGAGAAAGCATAAGTAACTGATATAGTATTATCAAGTTAATACAATAATCCAGGCAGTTATTCATATGTCTGTGTCTTAATCACTATACTGCAAATGATATAAAATAATACACATGTCAGGTATTTTAATAATGGATTCAGATATATATATATATATATATATATATATATATATATTATTATATTACATGAAATATATATATTCATTAAAGAAAACTGACTGCATATTGATAATATTAGAGTGTCTTGTGGCATTTTAGCTTACCTTATTTACATCTACCTCCTCCCAAGTCTGTGGTGGCTTGAAAACCAAAAACATTGCAGTGATAATCAGAAACATGACCTTAACAGTCCATGAAAGGTAAATTGTAGCAATGAAGCTCTCCAAGCCCCATTCCCAGAAAATTATCATTATTTGTGTTGTCTGGTTATTCTCTGGAATACCTCCCTCAAAATATATATCTTTATTTGACCTAACCCAGACTTCACCCAAGGGAAGCCCTGTTTTCCCTGAGGGAAATTTGTCAAAAACAATCAGAAACAATTTTTTTCACAAAGATTGCCTGAGGTGAAGTTAAAAGTTGGAAACGATACCAAGCTAGTGAAAAGACTCAAAAGAAATAAGACCTGGTGATACATGCCTGTAATCCCAGTACTTGAGCACTTAAGACAAGGGATCACAGATTCAAGTTCAGCCTCAGAAACTTAGTGAGACTCTGTTGCTTTGTTTTGTTTTGTTTTGTTTTGTTTTGTTTTGTTTTGTTTTGTTTTGTTGATACTGGGTATTGAATCCAGAAGCATTCTATCTCCAAGGTATACCATCAACTCAATTTTGTTTCTTATTTAGAAACAAGGTCTTACTTAGTTGCTGAGAGCTTCTTTAAAAGTGGTCAAGTATTATAAATGTTATTTTTAAAATATATTAAAAATATTTAAATTTTAAAAAGGGTAAAAAGCTATATTTTAAAAACTAAAGTATATAAATGATGTGCTACCAAATAGAGAATGAATTTTTAAGTAATTTTTAAAATCCAAAGTAAAACTCTATAATTAAAATTTACAATAACCAAAATTAAAATTTCACTGCCTCTGCCTATATACTGGAGTGTTGAGCCTATGCCCTCCTCGAATAACTTCACAGTCTCAGGTTTAATTTCTAAGTCTTTGATCCATCTCAGATTGAATCCTGTGCATGGTGAGTGGTAAGGATTTGGTTCCATCTTTCTACAAAAGAATAGCCAGTTCTCCCAGCACCATTTGTTGAAAAGGCTGTCTTTTCTTCAGCTTGTGAGTTTGGCCCCTTTGTCAAAGATCAATTGACTATAGGTGTATGGGTTTGTTTCTGTTTCTTCTATTCTGTATCTTCTATTCTTTTCCACTGGTCAATATGCCAATATGATGCTGCTTTTACTACTATTGTTTTATAGTATAATTTGAAGTCAGGGATTGTGATGCCTCCTGCATGGTTCTTACTATTTAGGATTGCTTTGGCTATTCTGAGTTTTTTCTTTCTCCATATAAAATTCATGACTGATCTTTCTAGGTCTATGAAGAATGTCACTGGTATTTTGATAGAAATTGCATTGAATCTATAGATCACTTTTGGCAGAATGACCATTTTGATAACATTTATTCTACCTATGGATGAGCAAGGGAGATCTTTCTATCTTCCAAGTTCTTCTTCAATTTCTTTTTTTAATGTTTTATAGAGTTCATTGTAGAAGTTGTTAATGTCTTTGGTAAGGTATATTTCTAGATATTTTATTGGTTTTGAGGTTATAGTGAATAGACTTGTTTTCTTTATTTCTTACATTGTGGATTTATTGTTGGAATATATAAAAGCAACTGACATTTTTAGATTGATTTGTATCAGTTACAGGCAGTAACTTTCTCAACAAGACCTCCAAAGGGCAGGAAATTAAAGGAAGAATTAACAAGTGAGATGACATCAAACTAAAATGTTTCTTCTTATCAAAAGAAACCATCAAGAACCTAAAAAGAAAGCCTACAAAATGGAAGAAGATATTTACCAGCCACCACTCTGATAGAGGGAAAATATCAAGAATATGAAAAGAGCTCAAAAGACTCTACACTAACAAAACAAATAACCTAATCAAGAAATGGGCAACTGAATTGAATAGAGACTTCACAAAAGAACAAATACAAATGGCCAATAGATTCATGAAAATATGCTCAACATCATTAGCCATCAGGGAGATGTAAATCAAAACTATGCTGAGATTCCATCTAACCCCAATCAGAGTGACAAGCATAAAGAAATCAAATAACAACAAAGGATGGCAAGGATATGGGGAAAGAGGAACTCTTTTACACTGTTGTTGGGAGTGCAAACTAGTTTAACTGCTATGGAGATCAGTGTAGAGAGTCCTTAGAAAACTGAGAATGGATTGACCATATGATCTGGCTATAGCACTTCTGGGTGTCTTTCCAAAGGGGTCAAAATCAGATAATTACAGTAACATATGCACACCCATGTTCATAGCAGCACAGTTTGCAATAGGCAAAATATGGAACCAACCTAGGTCTCCATCAACCGATGAATGAATTGCAAAATTATGAGTAATACACACAATGGAATTCTACTTGGCAATATATAAAGAAGAACAAATTCATGTCATTCTCAAGAAGATGGAAAGACCTGGAGAATATTATGTTAGTTAAATGAGATCAGCCAAGCACAGAAAGAGAAGGGACATATGTTTTCTTTAATATGCCCAAACTAGGGAATATTAGGAATACCAGAGGGACTCCAGATGATGGAGGGGAAACCTCAGCAAATCTAGAATGTAAAAGTAGGAGAGGAAAAAGGCTGAGGTAGATTAATGGAGGAGATTCATTCGAATATGTGTAAAAGTATGAATGTAGTATGGTCAACCGGGACACTCATCACTCATTGTTGGGAGGGGAAGAAAGGGAAGCAGGGTGGGGGTGGGGGGAAGAGGGCACTAAGCACAGTCTGAATATATGCCATTTTCAACATGATCCACATAAAAACACAAAATAAATAAAAATAAAATAAATCCGGGCGTGGTGGCGCATGCTTGTAATCCAAGCATTCAGGAGGCTGAGACCTGGAGGATTGCAGTTCGCGGACAGCCTCAGCTACTTAGTGAGGCCCTCTGCAACTCTTTGAGACCTGGTTTCAAAATAAAGAATAAAAAGTAGGGCAGAGAGTGTAGCTCGGAGGTCAAATGCCCCTGGGTTCCATCCCCAAATCTGCAAAAAAATAATAATAATAATAATAATAAAAATAAAAAATAAAAAATTGACTAGATGGACCCATGATAACATTCTATATGAAATAAGAAAAAATTTGTGTGCATGAACATAGATCCGTTGAAAATTTTCAGTGTGAGAAATGTGAAAAAGTAACAAAGGAAAGTTAACAGACTCAGAGACCTAAGAGACACAATGAAGGATGAGAACAAAATAAGCGATGGAAGTCACAGGATCAAAGTGGAGGGGAAAAAACCTGAGTATACAAAAAATAAGCCACTAAATATAACAATGGAGGATATATATATAATTTTCCTGGAGATTTTATATATATATAAATATATATATATATAAATGTATATAAATATAAATATATATAATTATATATATACATATATACATATATACAGAAAAATAAAAAATTCAAAGGACAAATTTAAAGATACGCACTCCTAGATACTTCACAATAAGTAAAGACAGAATTTTGAAAGCATCAAAACAGGGGTGAATCACAATGTATCCTCAATATGATTAATTGCTACCTCCTTATCAGAAACCATGAAGGCAGAGAACAATTGAATGACATATGCAAAGTGCTAAAGTATAAAAACAAAAAAGATTTCTATGCACTGTAAAACTATCTTTTCAAAAATGAAGAACAAAATATGACATTCTCAAAAGGACATAATTTGAAGGTTTCTTTTGCTAGCAAATTTATTTCACTAGAAATATTAATAGACAGATAAAAGTATACTAAGCAATAGATTGATTCTATAAAAAGGACTTAAAGAAAATCAGTAATGAGAACTAGGTAAGTATAGTGCAACTCACAGCTATGTATATTATATATATATATGTTTTGTGTATATACTATATATGAATAGTATTTAGAATGGAATATAGTTTTGGTTTTTAAAAAGCATAGCATATGCATACTTCTAAAGTACATGAACCAGTAATCAGCCTCCTCTTCTGAAAAGCTGTTTGTTTTGTGGTAGGAACATATTATTTTATTTAACATAAAAGGAATCAATTTTTGGCAGGTTCAATCTTCTTATAATGTTATTTAGGAAATACAACTAATAAATATAATGGAAAGAATAGAATAAGGGAGACAGAATATTAAATCTTAGACCTGAGCAAAAAATGATGTGGCAAGGAACCCATCTGCCCTTGAGATGTTTTGGTTCATGCTTTGAAAACATTTGGTAGAAGACTGTATACAATGGAAAGATAAGACCTATAAAACAATTTGTGGCTCAAAGTATGAAAAGATACCAAATAATTTCAAATAATGGCCAAATTAGCACAGTTAAAGAAGGAGTATTGAGACATATGATTGGTAATTTGGATATAGCTGTGAAGGACTTTGGATAAACAACGATGACTACGTGAATACATGCGCATACAGAGATAGTATGAGGTCTATGTCATCACATACCCTTCATTCATTCTGGAAGATCATTTTTTTAAATGCTTCTGTAACAATCTCAATTGAATGACAATAAAACCCTACTTTATTAAAGCAATGTGTCTAGCAGGCTGGTGATTCTTCTTGATTTACAATCTACTAAAATTCTATTAGAAACTGTGGCACAGTGCTATGTTGAAAATTTCTTTACCTTGGAAACAGTGGAACAGAGGCCCATGTGATCTGTGCCCTTTTCCTTTTTTTCTCTCATCTAAATGATGGAATCTATTTACATGTAGATTTATTTTAAAAAATGCATGGCTTTGCTTTTGTTTCTATGTTTCATTACATAATAATACATTTCAGTGAGTTCTTTTTGCCTATCTCATTCTGAGCCTTTTATGTGTCCCATGAAACGTTCATGCCATTCCAAGAATGGCAAAGCAGCTGTTGGAGGCACTTGATATTGCTTGAACAATGCCCCAGTGTGCTCTGTAATTTCATAAAAAGTCAGTCAGGGGAGGGCGGAGTTCTTAGACACATATAATGGGAACTTTTCCTGTAAAGAAAAATGGGCACCATTGCTTTGTCATTTGCATATAGATTTCCCCCCTACTGCTACCTGAGAAAATTAAGAGCTTCCACCCTATCAGTTTCTTAAGCATGTTCTTGAGAATGTCCACATTTATGTCAGCACTTTTTCGACATCCTAATGATGTTTTTGCGAGGACTATGGCATCTATATGGCTTGTTACTAGCTTAATGAAAAGTTGCTTTAGGTGTCAAAATAAATCTAAGAATGTTCTACACTTTAGCTGACTGTAATATATCATCATGGCCTGCTTAAGTAGTATAAACTGCAACATGATAAAACAGCTAACAAAAACCTATGAGAACCAGTAGCTGGGATAATGGGCATTCAGTGTAAGGATAATATAGCAGCAATAAAAATTTCAATAACCAAAGGTTATATACCATACTTTTTAATGGAGTTCTTGGCTAACTGAGCTTTCTTCAATAGTAGACACCTGGGTAGGTAATTCATTATAAGCATTCATCTATCTTTCTTCCCACTTGGAAAAATATTAATGAATTTCTTCCTCAGGCCTCTGTGTTCTCTTATTAAATTGTATTTTTGGGGAACTGAATTGAGTTTTACCTACATTTATAGGTAAACCTCCAAATTGCTTTCCCTAAAATACAGTATATTCATTGATTTTGTGTATGTTGTTTTTAATGAATATACACAATAAATGGCACTGTCTAAAAGTAAGGGAGGATACTTTTATGTATACTTATATTTATTTATTTATTTATTTAATGATTTCTGTGATTTCTCTCGCATCTGTGTGTGTGTGCGTGTGCACTACTGGGGATTGAACCCAAGGGCAATCTACCTCTGAGCTATACCTCCAACCCTATTTTATTTTGAAATATAGCCTAAGTTACTGAATTCTGGTCTCAAATCTACGATCCTCCTTTCTCAGACTCCCAATACTGGGATTTCTGGTGTATACCACTATGTCCAGGGGTTAAATCTGTCTCTTAAATTGGACTCCTCTGATTAGCCTCAGACAGAGCTTTTCCCTTTTCTACATGAATACCTGAAGAAAGGCATTCCATTAAAAAAGTAATGCTTAGCTTGTTTTCTCTAATCCTTGTTAGCACAGTCAGAACCCAGTGATTGGTTGCTCATTGAAAGAGTTAATTAACATATTGTTGTTGCTTTTATACTGGGAATTTAACTCAGGGGCATTCTAACCCCAAGTTATACCCCAAGTTCATTCTACCTCCAAGCTATACCTCCAGCCCTTTTTATTTTGATTTTCATTTTGTTTTGAAATAAGATCTCACTAAGTTCCTGGAGTTGATGACGCTTTTTTCAAACCTGTGATCTTCCTGTCTCAGCCTCCCAAGTACTGGGATCAGGCCTGAAACACCATTCTTCACTGTAATAATTTTTTAAAAGATACACTTTTTACATTTTTAAACTATAACAAAGGTACATTAAATAATTTTTCAATGTTTGATATACATATATGCTATATATAAATAATAAATATGTATAGCTGATTGTTAGTTTTTTCTTGTATATGTGTTTCTTAATTCATCATCTATAGGTTTTATATTGATAGTCTTTATAGACACTTGGGTAAAAACTAAAAAAAACAAGTCTTATATAAATCCATATTTTTCTTCCCTTGAGCATTTATTCTTGACCTGCCTTGACTGAATTTGACAGAGGTTTTATGTGGTAACTCTATTTTGTGATTAACAAATTGACTTTAATGAACCTAAGATACTGTATTAGTTTTCTATTGCTGCATAACAGATTACTGTCAATTTAAGAACAAAAGATAATACACATCTTCTCACTATTGATGTAGATTAGAGCTCCTTCCATGATTTAGTTGGCTGCTCTATTCAGAGTCTCCTAAGGTTGTGTTTAAGGTGTCTATGAAACTATGTTTTTATTTGTGATTTGACTAAGAAATGATCTATTAAGCTTTTTATATCCTTCACCAGATGCATTTTCTTGAGGCTCTGTGACTAAGGATTTTTGCTTTTTATCACTGTTGCTGAAGGCCTCCTTCAGTTCATAGACTCTGTCCAGAGTTCTCCACATGGCATTCTCCATTTGTAAGACAGAGCTCTTTGCCTCTTTAAGGTCAGGAGAAAAAAATTATATATCCAGTGTGCTAAGAGGGTCTTACATAATGTAAAACAGTTTGTGCGTGGTAGCACATGCTTGTAATCCCAGTACTTGTGATACTGAGATAGGAGGATTGCAGCTTCAAGGCATCCTCAGCAAATTAGACCCTCAGCAACTTTGCATGAGCCTGTTTCAGAGTAAAAAAATAGAACAGGCTGGGGATGTAGCTCTGAGCTCAATCTCCAGTACCAAAACCAAAATAAATCATAATATAAAACTACCAAAGGAGAAAGTGCCTATACTTTTATCATAGAGCAGAAACCAATAAAGGGAAGGCATCTCATCATCTCTGTAACAGTCTTTTAGTTAGAAGCATCAAGGTTTTACTGGCATTTAAAATGTGAGATTATATAAGAACATAACTCACAAAGAATCACATTAGTATATATGTATAGGCATTCAAATTAAAAATTTTAAGTTCTTCACATTCTCACCTTAACTTTTCCTCCCTCAACCCACCCTTTCTGTATTGCTGTCAAAGTGAACTGCTCAGTGTCACCGTTATCTAGTGACCATTCTACTACTGCTACTGTTCTGTTTTCTACTGATGAAGACCTCTCTTCCTCATCTCAACATTTTTCTTCCAAGTTCACTTCTCCTTGTCAAGCTGAACTCAAGTGCAGTCCCCTCACATTCTAGAAAAATCCAAGATCAAACTTATTATGTCTTTTGTATCTACCTTATCAATTTTAATATTCAGTTATACTGCTTGAAAGAGATGTCTATACTTTATGATAAAATTACTACATTTTTCATATAAACTTGTTCTTCTCACTAAGGTGTTCAAAGGCATGATAATGGAAATAACCTAAGTCTTCTCTTGAAGAACGCTTGTAAAATTTCAGACAAAGGAAACTATTTTAATGACTCATATTTTCATTTTTGCTCAATAGATTATTTTTCCCTCATTGCTCCATAACATTTTATTTTTTATTTTTTTTTATTTTTTGCAGTACTAGGGGTGGAACCCAGGGACATTCTACCTCCAAGCTATACCCCAAGCCCTATTTTTTATTCTTTTATTTTTTTGTGTGTGTGGTACTGGGGATAGATCTCAGGGCCCTTCTACCTCCAAGCTACACCCCTGAACTATTTTATATTTCATTTAGAAACAGGGTCTTACTAAGTAGGCTGGCTCTGAACCTGTGCAAGCCTTCCCGTCTCAGCCTCCCAAGTACTGGGATTACAAGCGTGCACCACCACACCTGGCTTTATTCTTTTATTTAGGATCTCACTGAATTGTAAAGGGTCTCGCTAAGTAGCTGAGGCTGTCCATAAACCACGATCCTCCTGTCTTAGTCTCCCAAAGGTTGGGATTACAAGCCTGCACCACCATGCCCGGAACTCCATAACAGTTTTAACACAGCATTGAATAAGATTAAATTTTGAAAGTTTCCTAGATTTTCTTTCTCATTTGTTGACCTCATTTGGACAATAGAATTGGACATGACATCAAAACCATACATTTATTATAAATACCCAGAAAACTGTTTATCTATACCTTTACAAAAATGAAGCCGGGAGTGGTGGCGCACGCTTGTAATCCCCGCGTTTGGGAGGCTGAGACAGGAGGATCGCGCTGGTTCGGAGCCAGCCTTGCTGGTTTAAGAGACCCTGTTTCCAAAAAAAAAAAAAAAAAAAAAAAAAAGGGTCTGGGAGTGAAGCCCAGAGGTAGAAGGGCTTCCAGGAACCCCAGTACCACCAAAAAAAAAAAAAAAAAAAAAAAGAGTGGGAAGCTTCAACAAGGACAAAGAGTAGTGTTCTGAGAAGTGAAAGTTTAATGCTCAAACCATAGCCAAGGTACTGCAGGTGGCAGGATCAGGCTTATAGACATTGGTTTTTCATTCATTTACTTCCATTAATGTTCCATGAACTTTGTCTATTTTAGATAATTGCTGGATCTCCAATTTCTAGAATAGCACCTAACACATATGTGACACCTGACAAATATGTCTTAAATAATAAAATAAAAATTAGACTTGTTTTACTACCACTCAATTAATTCTCTTGCTTACCTTAAAGCTTCTACAGTTAACTGGACAATTTGACCTATTCTCCTGCATCCTATTATAGTTTCAATTTTTTTGCATTTATACCTTTTGCCGGTCTAGGGATGGAACCCAGGTGCATTTGACCTCCAAGCTATACCCCCTACCCTATTTTTTATTCTTTATTTTGAAACCGGGTCTCACTGAGTTGCAGAGGGCCTCACTAAGTAGCTGAGGCTGTCGGCGAACCGCGATCCTCCAGGTCTCAGCCTCCCGAATGCTGGGATTACAAGCATGCGCCACCACGCCTGGCTTATTTTTTTCTTTTTAATTAGCATACAACAATTGTACACATTTATGGTAAACAGTATAATAATCAAATATATGTAAACAATTTATACTAATCAAATCAGAGTAATTAGCATTCCTATCTTCTTATAATTTCTTTATGTATGGAGACTTCAAGCTCCTCTCAACTTTTAGTTCTTCATAAAATACATGATAAGTTATTGTGAACTATGGTCATCCTACTGTGATATAGGATAATGAAACTTATTCCTTCTTTCTGTATTTTATTACCCATTATCCAACCTCCCTCTATGCTCTCCCTCCCTAGCCTCTAGTTATTGTTGTTCTACTCTTTTCAACTTTAACTTTTTTCTTTTTTGATTTTTTAAACTTTTTATTAGTGCATTGTAGTCTACATCTTTTTTTAGTTTTTTATTGGTGCATTATATTCATACATCACATTGGGGTAAAAAACTTGTGTGTACATACATGAACACATCACTGATTTAACCCCTACCCAATTCCCACCCCATTCCCTCTCCATCCCTCCTTCCCTTGTTTGGCTTAGTGGTTGACTTCAATATGCTTAAGTACATTGTGTGTTTTAGAGCTTTTCCTTCTTCCCCCTTCCATTCTCCTTCTTTAGGTTGTCTTGTTTGCTCCTCTATAGGATTTGCTATTTCATCTAGAGTTCCTCCTATGACCCATTTTTCCCTAGCTCTCACATATTAGGGAAAGCATCTAATTTCTTATTTTTTGTGACTAATCTCACTTAGCATAATGTCCTCCACTTCCATCCATTTCCCTGAAAATGATGTAATTGAGGTGTTTAAAAAAAACAAAAACAAAGCATCCAATAACAAAATGGGCAAGTGAACTAAAAAGACAATTCACAAAAGAAGAAATTTAAATGACCAATAAATGCATAAAAAAATGCTCAACATCATTGGCAATCAAAGAGATGCAAATCAAAACTACCCTGAGATTTCACCTAACTCCAACTAGAATGGCAATCATTCAAAACACAAACAACAACAGATGCTGATGAGGATGTGAAGTGGGAACTCTAAAACATTGTTGGTGGGATTGCAAATTAGTGCAACCACTTTGGAATACAGTATGGAGAATCCTGAGAAGAATGGGAACAAATCTACCATTTGATCCAGCAATACCACTTCTCGGTATCTACCCAAAAGAAAGAAAACCAAACTACCAAACTAATGCATGTGTATCTATGTTCACAGCTGCACAATTCACCGTAGCCAAACTATAGAACCAGCCAAGATGTCCATCAACAGATGAATGGATTACAAAACTGTGGGATATGTAAACAATGGAATTTTACTCAGCCTCTACATCTTAATGCAGTACAAGGTGATGGAGGCATACATACACACATCACCCAATTAGCCCTTACTAATTCCCATCCTATTCTCTCTCTCTCCATCCTTCTCATGTTTGGCTTAGCGATTGACTTACGTTTGTTAATGTACATCATGAACATTAGAAAATTTCTCTCTTCCCCTCCTCCTAACCCCTCAGTTAGGTCACCTTATTTGCTCATCTATAGTATTCCCTTCTTTGTCTAGAGTTCCTCCTATGATTCATTTTCTCCCTATCTTTCATATATTAGGAAGAACATCTGATTTCTTATTTTTTGTGTGATTTAGTAATCTCACTTAGCTTAATGTTCTCCAGTTCCATCCATTTCCCTGTAAATTACAGAACTGTGTTTTTCTTTATGGCTCATCAAAACTACCCTGGAATTTTATCTAACTCCAACTAGAATGGCAATCATTCAAAACACAAACAACGACAAATGCTGGTAAGGATGTGGAGAAGTGAGAACTCTACTACATTGTTGGTGGGTCTAAAAATTAGTCCAACACTCTGGAAAACTGTATGGAAAATCTTCAGAAGAATGGGAATGAACTTACCATTTGATCTAGCAATACCACTTCTGGGTATCTATCCAAAAGAATGGAAACCAAACTACCAAAGTAATGCTTGTGTGTCTATGTTCATAGCTGCGCAATTCACAATTGCCAAACTATGGAACCAGCCAAGATGTCTATCAACAGATAGATGGATTATAAAATATGGAATATGTACACAATGGAATTTTACTCAACCATAGTTTTAATGTTTGATTCCCATATTAAGCAAGTTTATTTGTCATTTATTCTTCTCTACACTCCTGCTTACTTTGTGATTTTCAAAGTGAGGCTTTCCACACAAATTCGATGAAGATTCAGCTTTCCTGTATACTTCTCCAATTATAATATTCTCATATCTTTATAACAATTGACCATTTTCCTTTTGCTGAAGAATTTAGGTGGTGAGGTGCTAAAAGCTATATAAATAATTAATGGAATGGAGACACTCAGATGCATAATTCAATTGTATTAGACAAACAGATCAGATATGTTAGAGCCACTGTACTGGCAATAGATGGGTGAATTCTTCAGCACTACTAAAATACTGAGCTGAGAGAGTTACCGGTGTTACAACTAGGATGAATTACTGCGACCAGCCGAGATATAATAACAGTATGAATTATTGAATTGGCATCTTCCTGAGACAGCTTTGGTCACAGCCTTGCTATGTTCTGGAGATGATAGAAGGAGATTTGTGTGATGTAAATTTATAATCAAAGGGTGTTCAGGATGAAAGATGACCTCCAAGGTTATGAACCTGAGCAGGAGACTGCATCATCACATGAAAAGGGAACTGTAAAATATGAAGCATTCTTCAGTTAGTAGTTGGAAGCCAAAGAAATTCCACTCTCTTACAAATTTAACTCTAGGAAAGTTTCACATAGGCAGAGATAGAATGCAAGACACCACAATACTGCATTAAACAACTCAGATGAGAACTGTAGATGTGTGAGAAATATAATCTTAAATATGATTCTTCAAATAATGCCCAATATAGGATTAATTAAAACAATTGGGCTCTGAGAAGCACAGAGAACTAAGGCCAACTATCAACTGTGAACATGCATGTGAACATATGTATGCTTACACACACACACACACACACACACACACACACACACTCACACTCACACTCACACACTGCAGTTACCTGGCAAATACAAAATTAATTTTGATTCTTATATTTAGTTAGGAACAGGATCTTTTGCCAATGTATTGATGGCTTCATAATAACACGGTCAAGATGTTATTACTCTGGAAGGTGATTCAAACTATATGTTCTGACACTACCAACCATAAGGTTCTCCTTTGCTTCTCCTAAGCTCAGTTAGCTGTGCATGAGGAACCCAGACACACTATAAACACATTTCTTTGCCATTCTTCCTTGACATGCTGAGTGATGAAGATGGATCTGGGAGGCAGCATCTCCTTCCTGAGAGCAAAGTAGCCCTTAAAAAGGACTGTTAAACTGCTATCTTGTATTTGATTTTTCTGCCCTCAGTAAAGTCTTCTTTTTACTACTAAATGGTCATTTTTATGAATGACATTATTTTAATTCAATGACTGCTTGAAGAAACAATAGGCCAAAAGCAACAAAACTATAAATCAAGTCTGAAACTATCAAGAAAATTACCCCAAATAATTGAGCATGGTCATTTCTATTTAAGAAATTGTTCTCCAGGAAATTATCAGATATCAGGGAATCTAGAGAAAATCTCTTATAGACATGATTTTAATTTAATGTAATGAAATAGTAATGCATAGATTTATACCATGCAATAAGACATTTTTATGTCTGTATATAATTTGAAATTACATATGAAAAATACAGTAACTCAAATTAATGCATTTCTAACATATGATCAATTGCATTGCATTTCTTGGCTATTAAAATTGTGTTTTATAGCATCAATAACAAATGTAATAAAATGTATTTCCTTGTTAGGCCCCTCAACTTTGTGTGTGTGTGGAAAAAGGCAATAACCTAAAATTGTTATTCACAAAGTAACGTAACTTTCTTTTTAAAAATGGCTTAATTGTTCTTGCATGGTATAATAAAAAGAACAGACAGTGTTGAGAAAATTAATTCTAAAAACTAAAAAAAAACAAATCTCAATACATTTTATTCTTATTTTTCTTTAAGACAACAAATATACATCAGACAACAAAAAAGGTCCTAGAAAAGGGAATTATTATTACTTATAATACATCAGAATCAATAAAATATAACCCATTTCTTTTATTAGCTTCAAAATACTTAAATCATTTCTGCTTTATTTCTTTTTTATATTTCTAAAATTTTTATTAGAGAATTTATTGTTTTAATTTTTCATTGTAGCCATACATATTGATGGGATACAAGACTTGTGGAGACAGACACGCACACATCACCCAATTCACCCTTACCTGATCCCCACCCCATTTCCTGCTTTATTTTAATATCATTAATAATTTCAAATTTTTATTTACTTAAACAGAAATTGCTTATATTTGTACTGCAAAGACCCTGAAGTTAGATTCTCCATATTATTTTTTCTCCAGAGTGGAATATACTTTCCTTTTCGTATATGCATAAAGACTTTCAACTCTAGAAGAGAAAGTCTACAAAAGTACTTTTTCCTGATCAACTGGAAAATAGATTTTTGCTTAGATTGAAAAAAAATGCCATTTTTTCAATACTCTTTTTTAGATTCTGGTTGCCTCTTCTGCTCAGCCCAAGCCTGGTTACAGAATAATGTTCTTTAGTGAAATACAAGGTTATACCAACTGTAAGTAGACATAAGAAAGCAGGCACAAAATCTTCATTATTCAGATAATCCATGGAATAAAAGCACATGTAGCAAGAGACAAGATTAGGTGCTTTCTATTATAATTCAGTAAATTTTAATTTTATATGCTTGGTAAAAGAAAATAAAGGTGCCATTAAAATCAGCTAAAATTGTCTTGAAGATGAGTGTGATGGTGCATGAATGTAATACTTGGAAGGCAGAGACAAAAGGATTGCAGATTTGAGACTAGCCTCAGTAATTTAGCAAGATTCTGTTTCAGCATAAAAATTGGGGGCTGAAGGTATATCCCAGAGGTAGAATGCTCCTGGGTTCAATTCCCAGTATAAAAATAGTTGACTTGAAATATTCTTTCATGCCTGTATATCTTTGATACATTAGGATTTGTTCCCATCATAATCATCAGTGACCATGTTTCCTACTCCAATGTGAACCAAGTGTAGTGCTATGTAAACACCCCAGATTTGTGCAATATGAACTCCACAGGCAAAAAATCTAACACAGACACAAAGACACATGACAAGAGCTGTGCTCTATGGCACACATTTGCAATACCAGTACTTGGAAAGATGAGACAGGAGCCAGTCCCTCCTCAATTTAGAAAATACCTTATTTCAATAAATAAATAAAATAAATATTCAAATAAAAAGTCTTGGGAGTGTATTTCAGAGGTAGAATGGCCGGGGGCTCAATCCCCGTTACAAAATAATAAGAAAAGCCACAGAACAGTAAATAGAAGACAGGTTTAGTGGGGCATGCCTGTAATCCCAGTACTTGGGAAGTTGAGAGAGAAAGATCATAAGTTTGAGGCTAGCCTCTGCAACCTAGTGGGACCCTCAGCAACCTAGCAAGTCCCATTTTAAAACCAAAATAAAAGTACTAAGGGCGTAAGATGTAGCTCAGAGGTAGAATGCCCGTGGGTTCAAACCCCAGCAATACACACATACCCACACCCACACACACATACATACATACATACATACACATACATATACACACACTACATTATAATAGTGCTAAGAACCATAACTAATATCAAGATAGGATACATTATACAGAATATGTTTTAAATTCATTTATTAAACAACAATTTTTCTTTTCATGATTTTTTCAATTGCTTATATGTAGGTTCATGAATAGAGAATTTCCTTTAAACGGTACATAGCTTTGAATCATAGACTTGAATAAGGACACTTTTTTCTATGTACTTATTAAGGGTAACACAAAGGCTTGCCTCCTAGGAACAAATATTTTCCAGATTCTCTGTTTCTCAGAAACCCATAGATGAGCCTGGCAATTGACATCTTAAAATTACTGATGACCTGTAGTAGTAATCCTTTCACCTTTCTGAGGCACGTCTGCTAGGCCATGGTAATCAGGCCTTTTTTGCTCATCATAATCCCATTAACAAATTGAAAGATAGAACAAGATTTTTTTTAACCAATCCCTTTGACAGGAAGTAGTGCAAAGGGGGTTATAATTATGGATTATGTCTTTTATTATACATCGGAGCAAGCACACATTAGCCTAATTAAAAACACAGTGTGAATATTCAACTGCATCGAACTGCAAATGTTTAAGGGCTGTCTGTAATAGCTGAAAATATATTTTGGTCTCATAGAAAAGCTCTTGTCAAGTTGTATGGAAAACCGAGCTCAAGAGTTGAAGATTGCACATTTTTGTTTTGGCGGATTTACAGAGGCCTCATCATGTAAACACTTGCTAATCTAGGACTCAGACAGACAAAGCATACCTGAAAGAATCACAGGATTGGAGAATGAAGCTGTGCTGAGGTTGACTAATGGGAACAAGTCAGGTATTCAGCTTTGCTAAATCTCCCAGACTGGCTCAGATTACTTTTAGAGGAATCTGTGAATAAGCAAAACTCAACCCCAGAACTGAGCAGAAAATACTACTTAAGAAGCTACCTTATAAACACCTTTAGAAGTGACCTTATTGTCAATTTCAAAGATATCTGGCAGGAATTATTTTGTACAATTATAGAGCTTGATTGCCATGAGCAGGCAATATAATCTGACCCTGAAAGTTGACAGAATATTCAACAAGGAAATAACTTGTCTAAAATTATGATGGAACCCTGGACCAGGATGCCCATAAGTATTTGGGCTGGTTGTTCATTGCACAGCTCCAGGAGGAACCAGTCAGGAAAACTATATTGAACAATCTGCAGAGCCTTTCGTTCATCACCGAAAGCCCATTTTATAATTCAGTATCTTCAAAGCCTAGGTCCATTAACTACTGATTTTTTTTCAAATTCTTAACAGGATATTCTTCTATCTCTATCTCAACCTCTTATTTTAAAGTGTGAATGTATTCACATTTTATGGAATGCACTATCATCAGAAACAATAGTGTGTGTGTGTGTGTGTGTGTGTGTGTGTGTGTGTGTGTATGTGTGTGTTACTAGGGCTTGAATACAGGGGCATTCTACCTCCAAGCCAGTGTCAGTTTTTATTTTTATTAAAAAAAAATATCTTGCTAGGTTGATGAGAGTCTCACTACTTGCTGAGTAGAAACAATAATTCTTTAAAATGTGCCATTGAAGCCAGGAATGGTGGTACACGCTTATAATCCAAGTACTTGGGAAGGTGACACAGGAGTATCACAGGTTCAACGACAGACTCAGCAACTTACGCTCTTAGTAATTCAGTGAGACCATGTTTTTAAATAAGAAATAAAATCAAGCTGGGGGTTTAGCTTGGAAGTAGAATTCCTCTGGATTCAAAACCTAATACAAAATCAAAATATGCTACTGAACTCCACTGATAAATACTAGTTCCTATTTAAGATATTCGCTGAGCTGCAGTCCAGCAAATGTACCATGTGATTTAACTTTAACTTTGGTGGACTGATGTAAGCATGTCCATCAATGCAACTCAGACCTGGACTGAAGCCAACTACCACCGAACAATGCCAAGTAGATACATGAGCCTTCCTGTTTGCTATATACTATGACCAGGAGCTCTGAATGCATATGATACATGCTATTGTCCCCTTGTGTTGACCACAGGGAGCCTGTTATCAGAGTCCACATATCAAAATAAAGCAGGAAAACTTGAAATAATTACTTATGTATCATCATAGATCATAATTAAATATATTTAGATAGATTATATGCTGGCCTTCAACCCAGGATCTTCCTGTCTCAGCTATCCAGCTACTGTGATTACAGGCATTGCCACTGCACCTGGCTTAAATAATTTTATGTGGCTTAATTTAATATATGTATTTCCCTCTTGCTTAAACATTCCATTTACAGGGAAGGGGAAAGAGAAAGGTGATACTCAGAGAAAAGTGCCCCAAGAATTGTGTGCTTATATTTTTCTATCACTTTATATCTCAGTATGATGTATAATTATAGTACATCACTTAAAAGCATAAAAAAATAAAATATAAAGGGGAGGGGATGGGGTGGGAACTAGGGAAGGTCTAAATGAGTGATGTGTTCTGCACGCCTCTACCATCTTGTAATCCATTAAGATATATGCCTACTACCAGGCGTGGTGGCGCACTCTTGTAATCCCTGCTCTTGGGAGGCTGAGACAGGAAGATCACATCACGCAGGTTCGAAGCCAGCTGCGCCGGCTTAAGAGACCCTGTTTCCAAATAAATATATAAAAAATAGGTGTCTGGGAGTGTAGCCCGGAGGTAGAAGGGTTTCCAGGAACCCCAGTACCACCACCACCAAAAAAAAAAAGATATATGACTACAATGAGCCAATAAAAAAATAACAATACATCAATACATTTTAAAAATTAAGCTGGATCAGCTACCTAATCATATATAAAATTCACTCTTGCTCTACATCTCTATTCTGAGCTCACACCCTCTTTCACCTGGATAACTTCAATATCCTTCACTTTGATCATCTATTTTCACAGCTACTTACCTTTAACTCATTTTCCACAAAGCAGTCATAAAATACTCCTAAAGCACAGACCTCATTCCATCTACTCTGTTCCTGCCTCTAACCCATTTCAGTGGCTGCTCAGTTCTGCTAAAATAGTGACCAAACCACACACCTTGGCTCTCAAGATCAAGCCAGCTCTCTTGAACTTCTCTCCTGTGCCTGATCCAATCTAGCTGCCTGAACATCTTTCTTTCCTGCTTATGTACCAAGATATTTCCTCCCTGAGCAAATTTAAATAAATATTTTATCTTCCTGAAAGCTTCCCCTCTTTTTTTTTTGGAATAACCGGCCCTCCTCTATTACTTTTCAAACATCAACTTAAATATTGCTTCACCAGGAGATTCTTGTTTTTTGTCTCAGCTGCCCCATAAAAAAGGCATTTTGAAGTTTTCTTTGTGAGACTTCTCATAATCATAAGTGAAACAATTTCTCTTCTTTTTTGTGTATATGATACTGGGGATTGAACTCAGGAGTATCCTAGCTCTGAGGTGCACACCAAGCTCATTTTATCTTATTTATGTATTTACCTTGAAATAGGAGCTTAATAAGGTATTGCATGCTGTTCTCCAACCCAGGATCCTCCTGCCTCAGCTTTCCAACTCCTTGGGATTACAGGTGCTGCCACTGCACCTCAGCTTAAACAAATTTTATGTGAAGTAATTTAATATGTACATTTTTTCTAGATTAAAAATTCCATGAGATCCAAGACTCAGGCTTTCATCACTTTTTCATCATATATGCATCAGAGAGAACAACCCTTGCAGAGAATAAAGAGTAGACACATGAAGGGTGAAAACAGGGTTGATGGGCAGCACCTGATGTCAAATACACAGATTAATTTAATCAAACTCCTCAGACTGCTTAGCTCTCTTTTTGTGTGTGGGACTGGGGATGGAACCCAGGGGCTTTCTACCCCTGGGCTATACTCCCAGACCTATTTTATTTATTTACTTATCTTACTGAGAAAACACCTTTATTTTTGCTCACTTTACCATGCATAGTCCTTAAGTGACCTTACATCAAATATATTCTAAACATCTACAGTACAGTCTTAGGAATAAAAAAACTGGATGACTGTTTCTTCCCTCCCCCAGAGAAATGTCATCATACCATACTAAGAGGCCCAATTTGTTCCTACATCATTACTTATAAACTGGAAAGCCTTCACACATTCTCAAATGCTTAACTTTCCTTGTATATGTATGATGAGTAGTCCTGGCTGTTGTAAAAATAAAAAAAGCAAAATGAACAGTTTTTGAATGGTTAGTTTTCTGATTTTCAGTGTTAGATATCTTAATACTCAATAAGCAACACTATGTATATCAAAAATCTTATCAGTATTTTTACACTAATATCATTTGACTCTTTTAGTATTTTAAGTGGTATTTGAATATGGAAGCTAAGAACCCTAGGATAATTCAGTGGTTTTCATGACTTTGAAAGTATTTCTGCAAGAGAAAGGGAGGAGAGCTACTCAGGCATGACATAGAATAATCAGATTCAGTGTTGGCCATCCAGGTTTCCTCTCCTTGTTTTTTTTCTTCTTCAATCTGTCACATTAACTGAGACAGATTATCCACTGATAATATAGCTAAATGCAACAATTGTGAAAACAGTTTATTTGCAAGTCTGTACTCTTGCTCCATGCTTTATACCATTATCACATTTATACCATTATCACGTGACTCTAGAAGGTCAGTAGAAGTAAATACTACAATTTTCTCTATTAGAAGCAATATAAATTATAATAAAAGTTCATTTTATAATACTAACAAAAATAAAATATCTAAAAAATAGGAATTTGGGCTCTCTTTTGTAATTATTTCATAAAAAAATCACAATATTTAAACATAGAAAATGTAACATTTCATGTGAATGGAAGCCTCAGTGAGACACCACTATGGGCCATTTAATACTGCAAAATATAAAAAGTGATCACATACTGTTTGGGTGGGCATGTAGAGAAACTGGAACTTCCATACAGTGCTGAAGCAGTTTAAAGAACTCAGTAACTTAGAAATTACTTTGGCAGTTTCTTAAAAGGTGAAGACATTTTATTCTTAGATATTTACCAACAAAAAAATAAAAGTTTATATCTAAAGTTTGGTACCTAAATGCTTATGTCATCTTTATTTGTAATAGCTAGACATATGTAAGTGGCCATAAACAGCTGAATGAATTTATAAACCCTAATGTCTCTGTACACTGAAATTTTTTATTAAATTTTTATTGGTGCATTGTATTTATACATCATGATGAATCAAAACACTTGTGTAGACATAAATGCACACCACACCCAGCCAGCCGCCACCCAGTCCCCACTCCACCCCCTCCCCATCCCTCCCTCTCATGCTGGGCTTAGTGGTTGACTATGATATGAATAAGTACCTCGTGCGCTTTAAAGAGGTTCCGTCTCCCCTCCTCCATCCCCACAGCTACGTTGCCTTATTTCTCCTCTATAGGATCTCCTTTTTCACCTGGAGTTCCTCCTATGACCCCTGTCATCTGAGTTATCACATATTAGATAAAGAACCAATTGGAAATGCATACATGTGATTATAAAAGTGTATATATTAAATTGTCTTAATAATCAGGAACTGTGTAGTCTCTTAACTGCACTGTGGAGAGTCAAAGGGACCAAGAATATAACTCCAGTTTGAGTCTAAAACCCTGGAAAACCCTTGGTGAAAGTCCACATGGGAAGAGTGATGAAGCCGGGGCCCTATGTGTTCAGGTGATAATAGCAGCGATAAACATCCTACTCCCAAGGAAAATGAGCTTGACTGGCTGTTTTCTCCTTCCTTTTTTTTTCAGGGCCCCTAGTCTATTGGACAGTACTGCTCACGTTTAGAGTGACTACTCCCCTTAATTTGCTGTGTCACATGCCAATCATCTCTGGAAATATCCTATCAACAGGCCCAGAAGTCTCTAAACTGCCTACCTCTCAGTCTAGTTGACAATCCAGATTGATCATCACATCTCTCAAATTTGCTAAATTCAAAAATGAATGAATGGTGAGATGGAACTTTAAAATCAATAAAATGCTAATGGTATCATAAATGTAAAATTAAGTAACTAACAAAATATTGAGAGCGTAAATAAAATGGTAGACTCTAAGGTAAAATTTTTAAAAAATTATGGTTTATTCTGTGTTCAAACCACACAAATTAAGACTCAGTCAGTCACATACAATATACATACATACATATATATATATATATGTGTGTGTGTGTGTGTGTGTGTGTGTGTGTGTGTGCATGCATGTGCATATACATATATGTGTGTGTGTGAAATATATGAAGAAACCAAGTGTGATGTTACACACCTGTAACTCCAGTGCTTGGGAGGCTGAGACAGGAGGAACACAGGTTGGAGGACAACCTCAGCAAGTATCAAGACTCTCAGAAACTTATCCAGACCTTGTCTCAAAAAATGGGGCTGAGGATATAGCTTAGAGGTAGAATGCTCCTAAAGACAGTATAAGAAATATATATATACACACACATACACACAAAACAAACATACATACTTGGTGAGTTGCTATCAGTGCACCAGTTCGATTCAACAGTCAAACCCACAGTTTATATTATAGCCTGCACAGTTAATTGCATGGTTTCCTATGTTTAAGTTATTGTCAGACTCCTGAGATCAGAATTTGTTTTTATTTTTCATTTTATCCATGTTCAGCACTATTTTAAAACTTGATAATTGCATTCATATGAAGAGATGGGTTTGACCTTATGGGTAAAGGAGTAATTTTTTTTTTTTTTTTAACAGCAGCAGTATGGGTACCAGGAAAACAGAGCAGGCAGGCCCAAAGTACCCAACTTGATATTTCATGTTTTGAGAAAAGTTGTTCAAAAGAAACTTAATGCACAGGAGTTGACGTTTTATTAATAATTCCTTTCTTGAGAGATTCAAGAAGCTTGAGCTGCTTTCAACTCTTTTAAGTCTTCTCTTCTGCTGATGTAGCAAGAAGCAACAAATTCAAAGTAAAGCTAAAAGAAGCCTGGAAGCTCAGCCTCTGGGCAGTCGTTTTCAGTATTTATGAGTGCCTGTAAATGGCTAGTGCGCTGGTGGCAGCACCATTGATTCTATTTTTAACAGTTGACTTACTCACAATCAATGAGATTGACCAAACCAACTGTCCAGTCAGCAGCAAGAGGATGGCACACCACAGCCTGTAATCAGTGCTATGGCTCCAATGGGCATACACTCTACAAAGTCTTGGGCCTGGAAACAGGCCTCAGCACAAATATGCCCAACCTACCCACTCAGTACTTCATGACTCCATTACCATAAAAACTTGGTAAATGATGGCCCCAAAGTAAATTATGCAGCTCTTTAGCACCCTCTTGTGTCCAGTTATCCCCAGACCCCAAATTCCCCTGGGTTTAAAAATTTAGATCTGTTCTGCCCAAGGCTATGCATCCCTTTGGGATGTCTGAAGACCCTGGAGTAAGGAATTCTTTGATCTGATATTACCATTTCCTTTGACTAAAGGAAAACCTTGATTAGAAAAATTTCTCATTCAAATTCTCATCTAAGTAGAGGAACTATTATCACCTGGTCAGTAAATGTTTGCATGTAAGTAATATGAAAACGATGTGCTTTGAAATCTGAAATACACTTTGGGTGATGCAAAGTAAAATTTTCTAGAAAATTATCTATGTAGAGGTCAGAGACTAATTTGAAATACTTAATCAGGAGGAGGGAGAGTACAAGAATATGTAATAACCAAACTCACATTTTTGTTTTTCTTCTAAAAATTCTTGTGAGGTATATTAAAAGAGAAATGATGTTGAGTGGGCATTGGATATGGGTCTCTAATTTTGACTTCTCTTTTAAGTTGACATTTTATTTTATGTTCATACAATCTCTATAAACCTTATTTTTTCTCAACTATAAATCCAGGAGGAAGAAATATCTAAATTTAAGATCCTGTGAGGTTATCAAGGTTAGGTTTCCATATTTGCTGCAGATGGCTGATGGGTATGTAGGCGTGCAAAGGCTTGAATTTTTTCATAATAAAAAATGTTAAATGGCTTGCAGTTGGAATCAATTTTCCATGTTCCCCTGAATATCAAATTAATGAGACTCTACAGTAATTGTGAAAATATTGGAAGAATGGTTGAGTCTCATTTTAAATCTCTTCTGATTATATATTTTAGAATAAGCATTGGTAGTTCAATAAAATTTCTCTTTTTTAGAGTGGCCTTAAGCAATGTATGAGAAGTAGTGAATTAGGGAAAAAGATTTCTGCATAAAAGTGCCAAGTGTTCTTCTTATAAGATTTTTTTTATCATAACCATGCTCACTTATTAAGAGCCTACTAGGTACCAAGAGTTTTAGGTACCTCATTTTATTTAATCCTCCTAACATTCTTACAAGGTAGATTTTATTATTCTCATTTTGTAGGAAAAGAAACTAAGCCTCAGAGACGCAAAGCAATTTGTCCAAGATAACAGATAACTTGTAGAGCTGCTATTCAGTCCTAGTTTTGACTGAACTCAAAGCCTGCTTACATAAATATATCCAGAGGGAGGAAGGGAGGGAGGGAGGGAGGGAGGGATAGAGGGAGAGAGAGACAGAAAGACAGACAGACAGATGACAGACAGGCATATTACAAAGCCATCAGGGCTTGCTCATTTTTAATCATTTTTAATCTTTGGTAAAGATAAAGTACCTGTTACCTGGTATTTCTCTTTCTTTAGCATTAATTCATCAGTTTGGATATTTAAAAGAATTGTTCCAATATACCAGTCTCCCAAATAAAGAGGCCAAAGACCTTCTCCAAATCTCCTCCAGTCATGATTACTGTTAGTTTGAGGAATCTACTTTGTTACCAAGAGCGCTGATGTCAATTATGTGAAGAAATGTCAGGGTCTGATAGAGAGAGTTACTTTTCAAGGATAATGAGTTAGAAGTTCTTATCACTATGAATCTTCAAAACTTTTTGGGTTGGAAAACCTTTCATGACTTACAGATTTGGAAGTCAGAGATGGAAGCAGAGAAGGAAAATAAAAATAGAAGAAAGAAATTATGAAAGAGAGAGAGGAGAGAGAAGAAAATGAAGAAGAAAAAGGAAGGAAGGAAGGAAGGAAGGAAGGAAGGAAGGAAGGAAGGAAGGAAGGAAGGAAGGAAGATCTAACATGACAAAAATGGCTTAGAAAGTTAAGAATTAAATATACAAATGTAAATGTAAGGGCATTTTCCTCTTGCAAAGCTCCAGAGATACTGCAAATTTAAGGTTTTAGAAAAGCAAACAGTGTTATCACATTTTTTAGAAATTGTCTTTCCATTTTTTCTGAGCTTATTCTAAATCCCCCATTTTCCCTTCTAATTCTTTATTTCAGGATCACTGGATTCTACTGTGTTTGAGAGGAAAAAATAGGAACTATAAACCTAAATTATAGCCAATCAGATTGTACTCACAGCTCAACTACTAGACAAATTGTAGCTCATGAAATTTGTTATGGGTCAGGAAACTGAGTAATTTTATTTTAATCAGTCTTATTTGAAGCTGGAATGTCGTTGCTGCAAATCCTCTGAACAGGATTTCAGAGGGTATAGACTGGTCTTTTTTCTTCTTTTCCTTCTTGTTTTCTTTTCTTTCTAGTAAACTGTCTCAAGTCTCTGACAGATAATGAGAAATAAAAGTTGAAATGGTCACATTTTATTGCAGTTCTGAATAAAAGCATATCTGGAGCTTATGTTGACTCCAGCCTCTCTTACAATGCAGGATTGAGTTTTCTGAATCAAGTCCTCTGCGTTCATGGTCATAGTGAAGTCCTAGATAGAGCTCAGGCCCAGCTCCAAGAGAAAAAATGCATTGCGGATCTTTGGGGTCTTGCTGTGGTTTAGATTTCTAGGGCATTAATCAATGCCATAGAAGACCTCCAGTTTGCAGGTAGTCAAGAGTGACCAATACCACAGCATTACAGCTGCCCCCTCAGGAAGGTAGGAACAAATAACCTATATTCTGAGTCAGCAGTGTTTGGGATAGACACAGCATAAGCACTTCTCATCAATCCCTACCATTGAGAATGTCATTCTTGCTGCATCTCAAAATACAGTGTCTGACCTGAAGAGGGAGACAGGTAAATGGGCCACCATGTTAGACCAAGTGTCATGGTAAGCATATCATGCATGCTTTCTTCCAGTAATGTTGAAACCTATTTTGTAGACAAAGCCATACAATGGTTAAATATGTAGATGAAGAAAAGATTGGGAAAATCAGAAAGATAATTTAGCAACTGCACAACCAGATGCCAGATATCAGCTTGCAGAGTGTGGCATTCTGGTGGGCTGGTATCGTATATCTAATATATTTCAGTTCATGTATACCCCATATGCACAGAAATACTTCTTGTGAGAGTGCCTAACAGGTTAGGATAGTCTATGCCATTTCTTTACGCTAGGATTTTTTTCTTTATGCTTTTAATCTCAAGCTTCTTTGCTTTTCTTTTTAGCTCAAAGACATTGCAGCCCTAACCAAATAATCTATGATAGCATAGCTCTAGCAAAACAGCAAATGGAGAAACAACAAAAAGACCGTTTTGGAATTTTAGGAAGTCTGTGTATTTACTCGTGAGTGTGTGTGTGTGTGTGTGTGTGTGTGTGTGTGTGTTACTAGGGATAGAACCCAGGGGCATTCTACCTCTGAGGAGCTACACCTTCAGGCTTATTTTATTCTTTTATTTTGAAACAAGGCTTCATTAGGTTGTAGGTCTCACTAAGTTGCAGATAAACTAAATTGTTGAGGATTTACAGTAAGAGAATCTGAACTGGAATGTTGATTATGTCCCTTTGTAGCCATGTGACCTTGAGAATGTCACAGAAACTTAGTAACTGAGTTTCTTTATGTAAAATAGATTTAGTAACATTAGTGTTAACTAATGTTAACTCCTATTGTGAGAATTATACCTGGTGACAAATATAAAGATCTTAGAAACACAGTTCGCACATGATGAGTACTAGCTCTTGTTAGCTGATGCTGCTGTCAAAAGGGAAATCTAACTGGTTTATACTGCCCACTATTATCTCCTTTTAGAGTCGACTCTCTTTAACCGGGTCTCTGGTCATTTTCTCTCTTGTCCTAGTAGAAAGGTACAGCTTCTTCTGGTGTGCCTGAAGATGGTTGGTCACTTGAAGCCTTCAGATGCTTGAGTTCACTAACAATGTCTAACAAATCTTTTCATTTTTTTACCCTAAAAATAATTTAAGTTACTACATGCATGGTGGCGTATGCTTGTAATCCAGGGAGGCTGAGAGAGGAATATCACAGGTTTGTAGCCAGCCTCAACAATTTAGTGAGTTGGAGGTATAGCTCAGAGGTAGAATGCCCCTGGGTTCTATCCCTAGTAACACACACACACACACACACACACACACACACACACACACACGTAAATACATGGACTTTCTAAAATTCCAAAGTGGTCTTTTTTGTTGTTTCTTCATTTGCTGTTTTGCTAGAGCTATGCTATCATAAATTATTTGGCTAGGGCGAGCAATGTCTTTGAGCTAAAAAAAAAAAAAAAAAGAAGCTTGAGATTAAAAGCAAAAAGAAAAATCCTAGTGTAAAGAAATGGCATAGACTATCCTAACCTGTTAGGCTCTCCCACAAGAAGTATTTCTGTGCATATGGGGTATACATTAACTGAAATGTATTAGATATACGATACCAGCCCACAAGAACGCCACACTCTGCAAGCTGATATCTGGCGTCTGGTTGGGCAGTTGCTAAATTATCTTCCTTAACAATATCATAAAACTCTTCCCTTTCTTGACAGGAGTCTGAGAAAAGAAACTTTCCTCTCTAACTTTGAAAAAACTCTGCAAGTGACTTTGTCTAAATCCTCAAAGGGAAAGCCCAAATATTTACTCCTTAATGAGTGAATTAGAATTGCCATTTCCATATCTTAAAAACATTCTTTTTAATTTTTGCTTAATTGGAAATCCCTTGAAACTAATAATTGTGTTTCTAACAAGCTCTCATAATTTTCTCGTAGTGTTGTTGCCTCTTTATCTAAAACCTTTTATCATAAAGAGGAAATAAGAGATATAAACAAACAAGATAAAATAAGCTTATCCAAGAACCATTTCTCTTTACTTACTCAATTTTCACCAGGAAACACATATAGTTTGTACTGAAAAGGTTTTTGTTTATTTTTATTTTAACAAGAAAAACTTTTTAACAAGATTTTTAAGAAATTGATTTCATTGTCAGGTGCAGGGGCACAGGCCTATGATCCCAGTGCTACCAAGACCCATTGCAAAATAAAAATTAAAATAGGCATCTTACCTGCAATCTTCCTGTGTCAGCCTATCAAGTACTAGGATTATAGGTAGTATGGAGATAGAATGCTTCTGGAATCAGTCCTTAGCACCACAGGAAAAAAAAAACATAAATAAATACATAAATAAATAAATAAATATTAAAATAAAATTAGTCTGGGGTTTTAGTTTAGATCAATTGCCGGTATTGTGTGTGCATAAGCACACATGCAGAGAATTGATTTTATTAGAAGGCAAGTGATTATCACAAACATTTAACAGTAACTTAAGTGATTTTCCTATTCCACTGTTAACTCATAAAGGATGCATTTGCCCAGATGTGAGACAGGCATTTTTGAATGTATAAGCTTCTATTTGTGTTTCTCAGCATCCCCAAGCTCTGTCTTTCCTCTAAAACTTTACTCACTGCTCTGACACACTTTGTTGACTGAAAACATTCTCTACATAAACTTCATGGCATTGGTGTTGAATTTCTGCAGTGAATGTATTTTTCATGATTAGGAATCACAGCATGCTTTTGTCTGGGGAACAAAATTTAGAAAAGCAGTCATTCTTAGTTATTAGTTCCTAAGTCACAGCTTTAAACATTGCTTCACTTCAAACAGATATATTCAGCAATATAATGGTGACATTATGAATTTGTGACCAAGCACTTACTTTGAAATTGTATTTTTATGCAACAAAACTTGTGTTTGTACCCAAGGAAAACATTACAGATTCACTATCAGTCAGGGTCCCAGTAGGAAAAAGTGGCAGGTTCTATTTAGAAAAAATACAGAAGGATTTAATTCCTAAGGTGGGAGCTGGTGTAGAGGCGGTGTAAGCAGTGTAGTAGCCTGATATTAATACTAGAGGGACTGTGTCACCCTTAGGCCCGAAAAGCAAGGAAAATAGGAAGTCACCAGGACCTACCAAAGATACAGCATTAAAACAGGCCATCTTGAGGAAAGCAGTGATCTTCTATTGAAGAGCAAAAATAACACAAGATCATCTCACAGTGAGAGAGCTACCTCCATTTCTGCCTGTTTCTTTCCAGTCTCCTCCAGAGGCTTTTGTAGACTAATTTTAATGGCACCTCAATGATACAGGACTCTTTTACAGTGGAGTATTACAGGTCAGTACATTATAAATCTGAGAGGCCCAAGTAAAAGGTGAAAAAGTTCTGGGGGCAAGAAGAAAATATGTTACTAATTTGTAGTGCTGTGGACAACAATTGTCAGATACACCTGGCTTCTGCTCTGGCACTGAGCATGTGTGTTTCCATAGACAAATTGTTTCAGTTTCTCACTCTAGAGTATGAAGACTCTAATTCTCTTTTCACAGGATTAGATGAAAATATATACAGATATCACCAAATCTAATCCTACAGCTAAGAAAAAAACTCAGGTTCATTCCCAGTTTTTTTTTTCCATTGAATAGTTGTTCTCTTATACTATTTTTACTTTCCCTCTGATCCTTGAAAGGATATAAAAATTATACCCACAAATTTATCTTCCTTAGAACAATGCTAAAGCAAGCGAATAAACCACTTATAGAAAAATTTAAATAAATGCATAAGAAAGACACATTTGATAAAACTTAATTTTTTAAATACATGTTTTCTGAAATAATTGATAAGATATGCTTCACAAAAATGTGTGCTTGGTGATAAACCAATGGCCATAGATTACTGAAATCTAAATCTCTTTGTTTAAATGAGGAATTCCCATGGAGAAAGACAAGTAAGTTCTGATAGTGACAAATCTCAATGAATCTAGACCTTCAACATTACTTGGTGCTCTTTGTGTTTGTTTGTGTGTTGGTATTTGTACACTAGGGGTGGAACCCAGGGTCACTATCCCTTCAAGCTAAACCCCATCCCTTTTTTATTCTGTTTTTTTGAAAGAGTCTCACTACATTTTGAAAGGCCTCACTAAGTTACTGAGGCTAGCTGTGAACCTGTGACCCTCTTGCCCCAGCCTCCCAAATACTGTAATTACAGGAAGTACAGGAGTGTGCTACGAAGCCACTTCCTCATAACCCTTTGTCTTCTTCCTCCTCCTGCTCCTTCTCCTCCTCCTCTTCCTCTTTTTACTCCTCCTCCTCTCACTAATTTTGTAATGTTCTTCTAACATTATTTATCAAAATAAATTTGCAATATTTTGCATGATAGTAACACAGTGATGGTATTGACTGGTAAAACCATGATCTACTTACATAGAAACCTTCACTTAGGATCTCACCTTAGGAGGGAAATGTGTACACAATAAAAGGCAAATACAGGCCAAGCAACTTTTTTGACAAGGGTTTGAAAGTGAGACTAAGTCAAAATACCTTAAGAGGAAATTCAAATAAGACAACTTTTAACTGATTAAAAAATGTAATGTATAAAAAAAGTTATTTAAAAAAGAAAAGCTGAGAAAAAAGTAAATTTGACCTAGCCTCAACTTTTAATATTACCAATTATTTGTATCCTGAAAGTCACTACTATTTATATAGATAACTGATTTATTGATTTAAATCAATTAATAACAGGTATAGTTCATACTTTTTAATCATTATCATAAGTATTCTGTTTTTATTTCATAAATCATCTCTAGTGATCTGCAAATCAGCAAAAGTATTATTCCTCCATACAGATGAGTAAACTGGAACTCAAAGAGATTATATCTATATGGAGAAATAAAACTCAAACTCATGCAACAAGAATAAAGCATAGAACATCATTATAACATTCACCAAATTATAAAAAAATAGATTGTTATAATAACCTGGGCTAGATTCAGATGCCCAGAAACATTATAACTTCCATCTTTATGTATTCTCTCAAATGACATGTTCCCAAGCCTTTGGAGGCACTGGGTGATAGCTAAGAATGATAATGCATAAAACAAGTTTGTTCCTTGGGGCTGGGGCTTTGGGAATGTATATGATCCCTCTTCCCGTCTCTCCTCCTCTTGTATCAGGTCTCCGTGATGAGAGGAGCAAAGCTCTCCCTCTCTCATCTTTCTACCATCATGCCTAAGATCCATGGTCCTGACCTCAAATAGACTGAACCCAAGAATTTCCGAGGAAACCATGAGCAAATAAATCTTCTTTCCTCTAAATGGTATGGTCAAGTGTTTTATTTATTTATTTATTTTGGTGGTACTGGGGTTCCTGGAAGCCCTTCTACCTCTGGGCTACACTCCCAGACCTATTTTATATATTTTTATTTGGAAACAGGGTCTCTTAAGCCAGCGCGGCTGGCTTCAAACCTGCGCGATCCTCCTGTCTCCACTTCCCAAGAGCAGGGAGTAGAAGCGTGCGCCACCACACCCGGCTGGTCAAGTGTTTCTTCATATTATAGTGATAATGTGGACTAAAACAGATAGTGTAAGAAAATAGCATTTCTCTCAAATTTGATTTTGTTCTGGAATTTTAAAGAAAAAGTATTTTATTGTTTCGTACTAGGGATTGAGCCTAGGAATTTTCTACTTCTGAGTTATAACCTCAGCCTTTTTTATTTTTTAAAAGTTTTCACTGGTACATTGTAGTCATGCATATTGATAGTGTACAAGATGGTAGAGGCATACATGCACATATCACTTGTTTTTTATTTATTTTTATTATTTTTAAACAGGATCTCACTAATTTGCCAAGGCTGTTTTCAAACCTGAGATCTTCCTATCTCAGCCTCCCAATACTGAAATTACAGGCCTGTGACACCATACCCAGCTAAGAAAAAGTGTTTATATATCTAGAATTTCTTTTCACACATAGATGCAGACACATTTTTAATACACCTGTTAGTTGATTTCAGTACTGGATTTATGTGTACTTATTCAATATCTATGTGTGATGGATGTGCCTAATGATCCAGTAGGTGTTTTTCTTGGTTTGTAGCACATAAGGGTATCTAACCTATCATGAGGCTAAGGCTACACATTTAATCAAACAAACGGAAATCCAGAACAATAATAGCTAAGGTATATATAATACCATCAAATATAGATAATTTTTCTTCTTCCACTCATTTCTATTCTTCTATAATTTTTCTTTAATATTTCCATATAAAATATTTATGGAGCAATATGTTTTCTGTTATTGTTTTAATCATACTAAATTTTAAAAATCATTTTTATTCAGAGTTTTTATCTATGAAAACTGCACAGTTTAAATCAGAAATATACAATCAAATCAACAGTTATAAAATAGAATTGTTCTGAAATATTCCAGTATAGTATTTTGTGGTAGCATTCACCTAAGAAGTTTTTCACATAAAGAAGAGAGTCCATAGAGATGAGCAGGAAAGGCAGAGGACTCTTATAGCTTGGGAATGACTATTTATCTTGATGAGGGGGTACAAAAGCTGGGTATGAAAAGGTAAGCACAAGCAAAACTCTGAAGAGCCTCCTATAATGAGCTGTGCAAAAACAGAAACAACCTTGATTCACAAGAAACGATGCTACAACACTGTGTTCAATATATACATCTCTCATCTCTCTCCATCTCTTAATGATTCCTTTGTTTTATTTTAATAAGATTCCAGATGAGAAGCTTCTAATTTAAAATTTAAAATTTCAAGGCTCTGTGCAACACTGATATTAGATTAACATATAGTAAGAATTTACTAATGAAATACTCAGAGAAACATTTATGATGTAGGAGGCTTAGGTTTTGAAGAATGGTTTGGATTTACCTTCAATATGCACAAGAGTTGAATTCAAAATTGAAACATCTGTTGTAGGATGAGTACTTTCCTCAGAACAGATGTGTGACCAATCAGAACAGTTGTTAGAAGTAAGTACATGCTGAAAATCAATGCTGGCTGTATGGGAAGGTAAAATGCCTCTGAGGATTTAGGGTCACTTTTCAAATCATCTTGCTAGGATAATTCTGAGTATTTTGAGGAAACAAGAGAAAAAGAAAAAAAAAAACTTTCACTATTGATATGCATGTCTTTATAAATCTTCCAACTCATTGCTCATATAGCATTAGCAGTGAGAGTTCCCTTTCTGAAGCACCAATTTTGTAATGTGAGTTAGTGAATCCCCATTAAACTCTTAACTTATTAGTCCAGTATGAGAAATACCCCATGATTATACCAAATTAGATACTTTAAGACTACCCCCCCATATGCTTCATTCAATGAGATATCTGGTCAGATCAAATGTAGACCCTACATTTTCAGCACTCCCTAGAGAAAATCTAGTTTAGCAAATACTTTGAAATTATGCTCAGCAGAGCTCTTGAAAAGTTTGCTTCAAATTATGTGACCTTGGGCTCCTTCATTAACTTTGCTGAATCTTTTTCTTCTTTATTTGGAAAATAAGATGAATAATGTCTACCTTGCAGGGCTGCTGTATTGTAGATAATTTTATGAAGTGGCATGTGATGTGCCTTACACGTAATAGCTTCTCAATAAATGGTGACTGCTATTGTAATTCCTTTCTCCAGGCTCCCATTTGGCAGCTCCCAAGCATTTCTGTACTCCCCAAGGTGTTGTCCCAGTTTCTCTTCTATGTTCAGTCGATGTCAATTAATTCTTTCTAAATTGTTACCTGGTGGGGAATCAAGGCCCTGGCTTTGACTCTGCCATTGGCACATTTAATAACCTTGAACAAGTCACTTACATTTTCCAAGCTTCAGTTTGCATAGCTGTAAAAAGCAGTTCTTAATCAGATGATTTTTTTTCCCTTCTGAGACTGGGTGTTGAATCCAGGCATATTCTACATCTTATTTATACCCCCATCATTCGTCATATTTTTATTTTTAAACTGGGTCTCACTAAATTACTGAGGGCCTTGCTAAGTTGTTGAGGCTGGCCTTGAACTTATAATGTTTCTTTCTCCTTCTCCGAGTTAATGGATTACAGGACTGTGCCACCATGTTCCATCTTTAAAGTCATTAATAATAATTAATATTTTTTTAGTACATGGGATTGAACCCAGGGGCATTCTACCTCCAACCTACACCCCCAGACCTATTTTAATTCTTTAATTTGAAACAAGGTCTCACTAAGTTGTGAAGCACATCACAAAGTAGCTGAGGCTGGGTGCAAACCTGCAATCCTCCTGTATCAGCCTCCCAAGTGTTTGGATTTTAAGTCGTGTGCCATGACGCCCAGCTCTGAAAATTATTTCTAGTGTAGTTTCTTGCTCTATGCTCATAGATTACATGATACTGATTGACTTGAAAATCTACCTATTACTTGAGAGTTCTTTGGAGTCTAGAAATATTTTCTGTACTTTATTGTACAGAATCCCCTAGATATCTAGTCCAGACTGATAAATTATATTTAATGACAATTGTGATCATTGATTATTCAACCTATTTATTCTATCCATTTTCCCTGAACCCAAGGATAATCTCCAAGTAATAGAAATTTTATGTATATATACATATATATATATACACATACATTTGTGTGTGTGTGTATATGTGTATATATATATATATATATATATATATATATATATATATATGCGCTAGGTGTGGTGTATATATATATGCTAGGTGTGGTGGCTTAGGCCTGTAATCCCAGTACCTGGGAGGCTGAGACAGAAAGATTGATGTTTCAAGGCAGCCTCAGCTACACTCAGGAACACAGTGACACTCTCAGCCACTTAGTGAGATCATGTTAAAAAATTATAATTTAAAAAGGGCTGGAAATATAACTAAGAGGTAGAATTCCCCTGAAATTCTTATTCTGTCTGTCTGTCTGTCTGTCTGTCTCGCTCTCTCATATATCATATATCATATATTATATATAATTCTCATATATCTCATCATATATGATATATGATGTTAGAATTTTTTATGTGTGTTACCGGGGACTGAACTCAGGGGCATTCTATCTACAGGTAGAATGATCCAGGGAGGTATATATCCAGCTCTATTTGTGGTCTTTATTTGAAACAGGCTCTCATTAAGTTGCATATGGGTGCAGTAAGTTGCTGAGACTGGCTTCAGATTTGTGATTCTCCTGTCTCAGCCTCCCAAGTACTGGGCTAAAAGACTGTGCCACCACTCCTGGCTAGGATTTGTTTATAATGTTTCATATTGGTCCAAAAGCACTGTCAAAACCACAATGATCACACATAAATATAACAATTAAACTAATAACACAGAAGTAGGTTGAGTTTCTTAATGAAGTTTTGTAGTCCTTTTTTTTTAACCTCAATTTGTCACAGATAAAAGTGAACTAGTCCAGATTGCTGTCAAATACACGGGCTGTTGTGATTCTTTACCCAGTTGGGTTCTAATAATAAGACCATTTTGACAAGATACTCACCTCTGTACCTATTTAACAACTGGCAGCAAGAACAGAATATGCATGGAATGGAAAAATTGTATGACTAAGGAAAGTGAATGTAGAGTTATTTCCAATGTTGAAATGATAAGATGATTGCTGATCAACAAGTAAGTAGAGTACAACATTGGGAATAAAAGCAATAATCTTGATAGATCTTCTACTTACATCACTTTCTCTCATTTTCAAAGGAAACATTTCTAGATTCTTAGAATTCAGCAACCATTAATTGATCAGAGTTCATACAGCCTTTTCATTGTCAACATGATCTTCCTGCCCAAACTCACCAAAAACTGCCTATTTTTCATATTCTTTAAATGTACTTAATTTTATTTTAAAGAATTAGAATCAGAAGCTTATATAGAGCCAATGCATTACATTTATGGCATTTTAATACAAAGGGTTATCTTCTGCTTCTCTTCTTTCTCTCCCTTTTCTTCCTTTTTAGAATCTAGGTGCATACTATCATTCATTTAAAACTCTTTATTTTGTTGTTTTATGCCTCAGAGAATGAGAGAAATGTTTATTTTACAGTAAGAATAAAAACAACTTAGTCCCTATAATCATGGACATCTGGTTAAGAAGAAAGAAAACAAAGAAACACATAAAGCAAAATGTCACAAAAGAGGTGCTATGAAGGAAGTACATGGGATGCTAAAGGGTAAGGTAATAGGTATCAGCTAAATTCTATTAGGCTTTTCAGGAAATTATCATTGATAACATGATATCTAAGTGGAAATAGTAAGTTCCAAAGTGGCTAGTATTATAATATCCTAAAAGAGAGCCCTATTGAGTTATTTGGATAGTGTGATGGTTAATCTTGTTGCCAACTTGAAAATATTTTGAAATACTTAAGATTATGTGAGTTTGGATGAGTTGAGGAGATGATTGGTTTGTGAGATGAAAGGTAAAAGGGAAATCCTGCCATGAATGTGGGTAACACTGTCCTGATAGGCACAGGACCTGGATACAAAGAAGGAGAAAGATGCTTAAAAATGTCTGGTTCTTCCTATGAAAAGCATGTTCGCTTTCAACTGTGTTATCAGCCTTTAGCTCTGTCAATTGGACTTCCACCTTCATTTCTCTGGAGAGCTTCTTGGCCTTTCCATCTTGGACTGGGAGTACATTATTTGTTGCTCCTGTTCTGATATTTCAGATCTTGCACTGCTTACCTAGCTGCTGGTTCTTCCAGCTTTCTATGTGCAGGCACAAATTGTAACTATACTTCTTTGGACTGTAAGCTATTTGTTAACTCTCAACTGGGTGTTATAGCACATGCCCTTAATACCAGTACTTGGGAGGCTGAAACAAGGAGGATCATAGGTTCAAAGAAAGCTGTCATCCTGAGAAAATTAACAAGACTCTCAGCAGCATAAGAAAACCCTGTTTAATAATTTAAAATAAAAATGAAAAAGGACTGGGGTTATAACTTGGAAGTACAATATCTTTGAGTTCAATCTCCAATCCTTAGTCAAAAAATAAAATTAACTCTCAGAAGATGATTTCTCTATTGGCCATTTATATCTCTTCCTTTGTGAAGTGTCTATTCAGTTAAGTTGCCCACTTTTTATTGGATTATTTGCTTTTCTGTGTAAAGTCTTTTAAGCCCTTTTTATATCCTGTATATTAATGGACAGTGATATATGAAAAATTATTTAACATCATTAACAATCAGGATGATACAAATCAAAACTATACTGAGATTCCACCTAAACCCAATCAGAATCACAAGCATAAAAAAGTCAAATAACAATAAATATTGGTGAGGATGTGGGGGAATTCTTCTACACTTGGTGGAAGTGCAAACTAGTACATGCACTATGGAGATAAGTGTGGAGATTCCTTAGAAAACTCAAAATGGTTCCACTATACAATCTGGCTATACCACTACTGGGCATCTTTCTAAAGGGGTTGAAATCAGAGAACACAGTAATATATGCATACCCATGGTCATAGAAGCACAATTCACAATACACAAACTATGAAACCGACCTAGGTGTCCATCAGAAGATGAGTAGATTACAAAATTATGGTGAATACAAACTACACAGAAATAAAAAGGAACAAAATTATGTCATTCATAAGAAGATGGAAAGACCTGGAGAACCTTATGTTAAGTGAGATTAGCCAAGTACAGAAAGAGAAGGGGTATATGTTTTCTCAAAGATGCTCAAGCTAGGGATTATTTGGGCTACCAGAGGGATTCCAGATAATGGAAGAGTTACTCAGTGAAGCCAGGGAAGAAGGGTAGGGAAGAAAGAAGGCTGAGGTTCATTAATGAAAATTCTACCTTTAACCATGTATTGCATGTCAATATAACATTGTCAACCTGGACACTTGGGAGGGAGGGAAATGAGGGTGGATACCAACCAAGTACTCTATGAATGTATGCCATTGTCAACCTGACCTACATTACGATATGGGACTATAATGCACCAAAAAGAAAGATGTTTTTCAGTATAGCTTTCATAATGATTTACAGTAGGATGTGTTTATTATCCCCTCTTATTTTATCACTACTCCATTTAAACTATAGAAAACAGAGCAGTGCTATTTTTGTGTGTGTTTGTGTCGCTTTGTATATACATTTAGTTTCCAGTGAAGTGCCTTAATCATTTCAGGCATTCAATGCTCTCATTTGTTTTTCTAAAGAGTTTTTAGAAAATACAGGGTTCAAGCCAGGTATGGTGGCATGTACTTGTAATCCCAGCATTTTGGAGGCTGAGACAGAAAAATCAGAATTCGTGGACAGCCTCCACTACTTTATGAGACCCTTTGCAACTCAGTGAGACCCTGTTTCCAGATAAAGAATAAAAAATAGAGCTGAGGGTGTAGCTTGGAGGTAGAATGACCCTATAATCCATTGCCAGTATTACAAAAAAAAGAGAGAAAAATATATACAAATTTCTAATGCTCGTGCTCATTGAAATTAATAAAATAAGTTGTTTTAGTGACAAAATATTACATCATTTCAACTATGACCAGGATTCCAAAGTCTGGAGCTATTATACAGACTTGTGTTGGCATGACTGGGGAAGCAAATACACAGTGATTGACTGATGGTTTAGTGTAACATAACCACTTTACTGAAATATTTTATGCATTGAATAACATTTAAGAAACTTTAGTGTGCTCTTCATATAAGAGAACATAAGACTTCCGGCCTTTCAGTATTGAAATCAACTAAAGGTTGCACTAAATATGTGTCTGCATCTGTGTGGGAACAGATATTTTATCTATATTAACACTTTTTCTTGGCTGGGTATGGCTCACATGCCTCTAATCTCAGGAATTGAAAGACTAAGACAGGAGGATCTCAGGATTGAAACCAGCCTTGGAAGCCTAATGAGATTCTGTATCAATTCTTCTGCATCAATTTGATGAACATTGGGTAAGACTTCTAACCAGTTGTTGTCTTTTTCCTCATAGTGCCAGAAACTAGTTGTGCCAAACATTACTTATTTAAATTAGCTCAGTCTCATCCAATTTCTTACTTATTATAATATACTTTTATTTGTCAATTGTAACACTATATCACATCAAGTTAGTATGATAGAAACACATACACACACACACACACACACACACACACACACACACACACACACACAGCACCTGGAGCACTTCTCTCTGGATTCCATTTCACATTCTTTTCCTTCCCGTTTATGATATTGAAATTGGTAACAATAACTTCACACATGTACATAGGATTGTTTGAACTTTTTCCTTCATTTTGTGTCCAGTTTTTTCTTCCCATCCTCCTCTCGCAAGTCCTCATTCTCCTCCCCCAGTCCCCATTCACTGCTCTGCTGGTCTCTCTCCTCATTTATCTGAAGTCTTTTTCATTCCTAGCTTCTCTGTTTCCTAGTTTTCTCTAAGAGAGAAAACAAATGACCCTTCACTTTCTGAGACTGGCTGATCTCGCTTAGCACAATATGTTCAAGTATTATCAATTTTCCTGTGAGTGACATAATTTTCTTCTTCTTTATGGCTGGGTAAAATTCCATTGTGTTTCTATGCCAGTTTTATAACCCATAATTTGCTGATGGACACCTAGGCTGGCTCCATAGTTTGGCTATTGAGAATTTTGAATTGTGGTATTATAAGGATGGATATGCATGCATCACTATAATATTCTGACATCCCTTCCTTGGAAAAACATACCCAGGAGTGTTATAGCTGGGCCATATAGTGATTCCATTCTTATTCTTCTAAGAACCTCAACAATGGCCGGGCGTGGTGGTGCACGCTTGTAATCCCCGCGCTTGGGAGGCGGAGACAGGAGGATCGCACTGGTTCGGAGCCAGCCTCGCTGGCTTAAGAGACCCTATTTCCAAATTTAAAAAATATAAAATAGGTCTGGGAGTGTAGCCCGGAGGTAGAAGGGCTTCCAGGGATGCCAGTACTACCAAAAATAAATAAATAAATAAATAAATAAATAAATAAATAAATAAATAAATAATAAAAATAAAAAATAAGAATCTTAACAGTGATCTCCATAGCAGCTGCATTTATTTAGATATAAAGATTCTAAGATCCTTAGATCTTAAAATTTAAGATTCCAAGTCACTGTTAGCCAGCCATCTATTTCATTGTATTGGTTAATAAGTTCTTCTCAAACAGTAATATGTAATCAAGATACATAATTCAAAAATTAGACCAATAGATCTGAAAGACAAAGTCACTTGAATGATCTGTAGCCACTCAAAGGCAAGAATAGCCTGAGTAGGATACTAAATGAAGGAGGACAGTTGGGAACTTGGAGTTGAGATGGGGCATATGGAGACAGGGAAAGAACACAAATACTAATGTAAAATTTTGTGTTCAGTTGTGCCACTCAGACAGTCTCTAATCCCATTTATTCTCTTCCACCTCCAACAGAATTAAATTCTAGAATTGCTTTGCCCTTGGGAAAAACTCTGAGGGTCTCTGGCACTTTCTTCTTCTGCCTTCAACTTGGGTTTATGCCCTTTCCTATTCCAGTGTCTGGGGAGTGCTCAATCAATACGAACAGTATTTCAAAATTAATGTGTGATCATTCAAAACACAAAATCTCTAAGAAGATAATGCTATTCTAGATGATAATCTTGCCTCAGAATATGCAACAGTCTATGTGAGCATGCATAAAATATGCCAATTTATGCAATCTTCATTCAAGTGCACACATAGGCCTAACAAGCATTTATAACTGCAAATGGAAACTCAGTAAGAGTAAAAAAAAAAAAAAAATGTGGATTTTACACCAGCACGCTTTTAAAATGATAGGCCCATTCTACAATCCCATGTCACAAGAGAGGCCACAAGGAAACTTTCCCTGTGTACTGTTGAACCTTTCTAGAAATGGACAGTTTGCTTAACCACTTGAGAAAGAAGAATGAGCCAGATGCAGCCACATGCTAGTAAGAAACGTGGAATATCATTGCAGACTGCTGGAATTCATACTTCAAATCTGCCAAGAAAGCAGTTAGTCCATCCAGCTGCGCTGACAACAATGTTAACGAAATTCCCTTTATACAATGGTTTTGCTGAGGTCAGGTGATTACCTCACTAGGATCTTGCTTGTGAAATTGCAGCAGTCAGGAAAATACAGGATGGCTGTAAGCTCATCAACTGGATAGCCGGAAGACCCACTCAGAAAGCTGTCTGTTGAGAGATGTTTTCAACATATCAGCAGTATGATATCCAGATAGCAGATTGCATGATAACTACTGCAGCAAATAGATTGTCATCCCTCCCCCAAGATGAAAATATTTGACACAGGATCTGACCTAAAGGTTTAACTGACTTTCTTCAGGGCAGTCCTGCTGGACTTAACACATGTGTCAAGCAGAAGATAGAACCCCAAGGTACCATGCAATCTCTTTTTAGCCAGCAATTAAAGACCAGTCCCTAAATATAATAAATTTTTTCTGAGAAAATGCTCATTTCAAAAAGAAAAACTCAGTAATCTAGCATCCTACAGAATAGATACATATGCATTTTCTTTTTAAAATGAGTATTTTCTCATGAGTATTTTTACATATGACATACATTAAGTCACCTGTTACTTATCTCTGCAATGCATCTTTATCTTCAAGATCTATTTTTTTTCTGTTCTAATTTTCTAATTTTACCTGATTATACCTTCTTCAAAAACAAATTTTATAATATCAGAGCTCAAATAATGACACAGTTAATTCTTTTTAAAGCTATTTTTCATTGCATAGTTCTTTATGTGAGTTATGGAGAGCAGAGTTGACAGAATTCTAAGAAATTAATTAATCAAATTAATCAAACTGCCAGATGCTTAAACATAAAATACTGTAAATTAGATATTGTTTTTGACAGCTACCAAAATAGAATAGAATGTCATGATCAAATGGAAAATATGCTTTTTATTTTTTCTTCCCTACCTTGTTTATTTATATATATATATATATATATATATATATATACACACATACATATATATATGTGTGTGTGTGTTACATATATATATGTATATATATGTATGTATATATACATATATACATCCTACATATAGATAGATGATAGATATGTTTTTTTATTTGTAACTTCAGACTTGGTGGAGCCAGAAAAAATTATTGGATTCAATTATTGAAATAGTCACTTTTAGCCAAAAAAACAGGGTGCAAGAGTAAAATGCTAGCTGCTAGCTATGTGTCTCCTGGTTGAGTTGATGGAACCTGAGTCAGCAATGTTCTTCAAAGACACTTAGAATCATGTGTTTTAGAGTTTTAAGTAATTTCAAGACTTTTAGTTCAGCATACTGCTTTTAGCAAGGTAAAATAATATTTCCACTATATTGCACTTGAGGTTAGGAAAGGTTAAATAAGCTCCCTCAGGTCATAGTGTTATTTTAGAAAAATTTAGAGTTTTGGCTTCTGCCTTGCAATTCTGGGCCTTTCGCCTATGTTAATATAACAAATAAGTACCTTATGTTTCACCATTCTCTTCAGTCATGTGCATGGAAACCTCTGCTAATCAAGGATGACTTGATCTCTTTCTGAATTTGAAAAACATTAAATCTCATCAAAATAGTAAAGGAACCCACTTAGTAGAGATAAAAACCTATTTTCTGTGCCTGTGATGGACTATACTTCCTTAAAGACAGCCTCATGGGATTCGGGTTTAGACTTTATTGCAGGAATCAGCTTTAAAATGCAAAAAAGTCAACAGAATTTGATCATCTATTCATGTTTGAATATCTATCCATGTTTGTCTACATGGAATATCATAATTTACATGTATTTTTTCATGGCCCTTAGTAGGAACCACAAAGGATGTGTCTAGAACAAGAGACCTATATATATTCTTCAACTTATAGTCCTTTATATATAACTATTACAATATTTTTAAAGTGATAGAATAATCGTCAAGGCATAATGATGTTATCAAAATACTATTTTGCCTTTTGTTTGCTCTGAAATTATCAGGCATAAGTTGTAAATTATGAAAGTAAATATTCTTTAAGTGTTCTCTCTATTATTCAAGGGTAAATAGATCCCACAGGAAAAGTTTAAGAAAGTGGTGTTGTTTAGCTTGGCAAAGAGGAGACTAAAGGGTGATCTGAGAATTATGTTTGAAATATGATGATCTATTAAATGGAGGACAGGAGTCAGCTGTTCTTCATCTCCAGCGAGGAAAGACTAGGAAATTGACTCCATAGAAGAAATGGATTTGGGTATAACAGGCCTTCCCTAATTAACCCCATTTTTGTTTCTCTGAACATTTCTTTATCATTCTTGCATTAGCAAATTGGAGATTTATATATGGCCTAAGATATGCATATATAATTTAAATGTGTATGTACTATAATATACACATCTTCATAAAAATAAAATATTTTAAAACAATATTTTACTTATATAGGTATCCAAAATGTCTTCCCAAGTCATCTTAGTTTTTCTCTATCAAGGAGCTTATTGAGTAATTAATATATATAAAATCTATACCGAATACTCAGTGAGTAACCCAGTGTGCATAAACTATTTCACTAGGATATAGGTTAATAAGCTTCTGTGATCTATCTAATATTCTAAAATTTTTTGAGTAAAAAAAAAAAAAAATCAGACCTAGGCTAGGCATGGTGGCACATGCTTGTTATTCCAATACCTGAGAGGCTGAGACAGGAGGATCACAGATTCATGGCCAGCCTCCTATAGTTGGTTAGGCCCTTTGCACCTAAGTGAAACCATGTTTCAAAATTTAAAAAATAATTTAAAATAGGGCTTGTCATATAGCTTGAAGGTAGAATGCTTTAGGTTCAATCCCCGGCACTATAAAAACAAACAAACCATAGATGAGCAAATAAGGTGACCTAACTGAGATGGATGGGAGGGAAGAAGAGGAAAATTTTCTAATGTACATGATGGACATTCACAAACATATTATCTTAGTCAATCATTAAGAAAAATATGAGAAGGAGGGGGGCAATGGTGTGGGAATTGGGTAAAGGCTAAATGAGTGATGTGTCCATGTATCTACCATCTTCTAACCCAATAAAAATAATTATTCAGATTCCCTATTGGAATCTATTAACCATTATAAACATCTCTTATCTCTTACCTCCATCACTGTAGCCATTACATACACATCTCACAGAAAGCTTTGGTTCATTATTGAATTCTACTTTATTACCATGTTATCAGTCACGTACAATAGAATACTGTGGGTCAAAGTGTTTCCACAGGGTAGAAAAGGAAACCAGAATACCATATCATATATTTTGTGCAAAATAAGTACATCCAAATTGCATCATTGAGTAAATATATAGCAAATTTGTTAGGTACAAGATTAAGACAAAATAAAAATGTAGAAAATGTAAACAAAAAGGTTACCTGATCCTTCCTCTTGTATACCATACCTTTCAGAGAAAAAAACAAGAAATGTTCAGATGTGAATAATCTGATTTAAGGTGAAGGATACAAAGATACTGGAGGTTTTCAACCAATATAATTTATCATTGAAAACAAAGGAGACATCTCTGATTTTATTGTTAGAACTAGAAGTAAGAAAGTCAAGCCCTCAAAAACAAGGGGTCCACGTTACCTATTTCAAAGGTAACTCAAAGGACAGAGAATTTAGTCATCCCCTTCAGGAATTATATTCTATGACAGAAGCTCATCTCAATACAAATGGCAGGAAAAAAGGGGTAGATTTGATTATATGTGCTTTACAAATTGAATGCATATCCTTCTATGTATTTGCTATTTTTGTTTCCCACGTCTCTCTTCCTAAAAACTTATAATATAAACTTTGTTTTGTTTATGTGCTTGAATTCACAATCTATAATAAAGTAAAACTAGAGAAAAATGTGGCCCTGTCCAACAAAGGTCCTTGGAAAAAGAAAATCCATGAAGGAGAAAGAAGAGATGAGAATGCATGTCTAGAAAGAAGGGGCATTGCCTGAATTCTGAGAAGTGGAAAGCCCCACATGGAAATATCAAAAGGGTACATGGAGCTCTAAACTTAGACATGAATTTTAAATACTCTACTGCAATAAGGACGGGGGAATCTAACAAGACTTTTGCATAAAATGACTTTTGGCCAAAGGTAGAAAAGAAATTTGACAAGTAAGTATGAAGAGTGAAAAATTTTAGAAATGTATTTGACTGTTATACCCATTTTAGACTTTGTACAGCAGAAGTTCAAGGTCAAGTTTAGCTTTTTAAAATTTCATAATTATAGTTGCCTTTTTGCCATGCATGAAAATGTTCCAGTTGGTTCAATGCAATGAATAGATGTAAACTGGTAAATTATTTGTACAGGAGACAAATTAAAGAATAACTCTATCTACTTTATTGCTTGCATTTTGTTAAATCACAAAACCAAGAAGGAAAGTCTACTGGTGACTGTTTTAAGAACTTAGATATGCAGGGTTGGCGGCACATGTTTGTCAGCTCAGTACTTGGGAGGTTGAGACAGAAGGATTGCAGGTCCATGCCCAGCCTCAGTGACTTAGTGAGGACTTCTGCAACTTAGTGAGAACCTGTTTCAAAATAAAAAATAAAAAATAGGTCTGGGGGTATTGCTCATAATTAGAATGTCTATTGGTTCTACCCCAAGTACCAAAATAAATAAATAAATAAATAAATAAATAAATAAGAACTTAGAGATGAGTATCTATTTATCTATTCTATCATTTGGTCTTCCCTACCATCAAATTATGGTGATACAAGCAGGGATGGCCCTCATGGATATGGCCACTCTCAAATGACCATCATAGGTAGAAGATGATGTCAAATATCATCATTTTTAAATGAATGTATTTTTCCCATGGTACTGAATTAGATGTCTAATTGAATTAAAAACTAGTGGATTTCTTCACTCTGACTTTTCTCTGTATCATCGTAGAGCACTATAAAGAAATAGTTGACTAAGAGTTAAATATATGGAATTAAAGTATGGAAGCTTTTAAATCAAATTCTTATCCAGAAACTTTACTCTTATACACAAACACACACACACACACACACACACACACACACTTATATGTTGATTTCAAGGCCACATCACAATAAAGAACTCAAATCATTTTTGCTTTATTTATGAAATTAAAATTGTTCTAAGAAACAACTTTGATCAAAATTAGATAAATTTCCTTTTTCTTGAAAGAGTTATCATGAATTCATTAAATAAAGTTTATTTTTTACTTATTTTTGTGATACTAAGGATTGAACAAAGGGGTAATCTATCTCTGCGCTATAGTCCAAACTTATTGTATCAGTTATTTTGAAACAGGACCTCACTACATTACCCCATGCTGGCCTTGAACCTATGATCCTTCTGTCTCAGCTTTCCACATGCTAGGGTTATAAGCTTACACGTTGGAATCTATCTAAACAGTTTATTTTGTCTACATAGGTTGATATTTCACAGATAAATGTTTCTTCTTGTCCTCAACTTTAGTCAAGGTCTTTTTATAATCTTATTTTATGGGAGGCTAAGATAAGGAGGATCTGGGTTTGCAGACAGCCTCAGCTACTTAGTGAGGTTCTTTGCAACTCAGAGAGACCCTGTTTCAAAATAAAGAATAGACTTCCATGAAGATGGCGACCGAGAAAAGCGGGGCTTAAGAGTCCCGCTAACAACCAATCTCCATTACCACAAAAAGAGCGCCTTTCATAGCCAGAAAACACCATCACCAGAAAAACAAAAAAACCACCAGGCTCCAGAGAGAAAGCGGACTGAGAACAGAGCTCAGGGCCACAGAGGAGACACACGCGCCCGAGGACGCGGCAGCAGCGCCATACTGCCGGCGGCAGCGGCGAACTCAGCGGACGGCTACAGCAAGCCGAGGTGAGCCGATGCGGAACAGCCAGGCAGGATCTTTTGGCGCAGACAGCATTTAAAGCTCCCAGTGGCTGAGCTCAGCACACGCTGCAGGGATTCAGAGTGGAAATCAAAACCAGAGAAGAAAAAATACGCCAGCCTCATGGCCGAGGGCGTGGCAGAGGCGCCATATTGCCACCGGCGGCGGCAGCAGCAGTGAATTCACCGAGTCCAGTACAGCTACATCTACGTACTCAAGAACAGTGAGTCAAATTGCGGGCCACAGAGGAGAAATCCCAGTATTGTGCCTCCTGGGACTTGACCCAGTGAGGGAGTGGTGGTGGCAGAGATATCACACCATAGGAGAGTGTGCAACCTGGCAACCCCCATAGTTTAAAGCAGCCTCTATCGACTCCCTGGGTCGGAGACTCTGTGATACAACCCAGTAAAGGAGTAGTAGGGTCTGAGATAATACAGACTCGAGATCCAGAGCACCTTAAGTGAAGCCATAGTGACCCAAGGGAAGAACCCAGAGAAGGCACAAACCTACGAAATCATGGGAAAGAGGAATAACACTGGAGTAATGAATGTGCACAACCCCACAACATCAGAACCTGATAAAACAGAAAATCAGAGATTTCTAGAAGATCAAATCAGGAAAATAACTGTAGAAATAATAGAGGTGCTTCGAAAAGAACTCAGAGAGAGCCAAAAAGAGATAAAGGATGCAATTAATGAAGTAAAGGCCTCAATTCAAAGCACAAACAACCGATTAGACCACATGGAGAACAGAATCTCGCTCTTAGAAGATGAGCAATCCAAAAATGAATGCATAGTTTCTAATCTAGAAAAAGATATCCAACAGCAGGAATCTGACATTGAAGAAATATGGGCCCATCTTAAGAGAGCTAACCTAAGAATAATTGGAATAGAGGAGGGAAAAGAAAGTGATACCAAAGGGATCAACAATCTCTTCAAGGAAGTAATAGCAGAAAATTTTCCAAACATAGAGCAAGAGGTTGTTACACAGATCCAGGAAACTTATAGAACTCCCTTTAGACAGGATCCGAGAAGAGGATCCCCACGCCATATAATTGTCAAAATGACCAATGTGGAAGCCAAGCAGAGAATCTTAAAGGCAACAAAAACAAAGGGCCAAGTGACATTCAGAGGCAAACTAATTAGAATCACTCCAGACTTCCCAAACCAAGTCATGAGAGCCAGAAGGGCTTGGAGTAGCATATTCCAAACTCTGAAAGAAAACAACTTCCAGCCAAAAATTTCCTATCCAGCAAAACTTTCTATCAAATTAGATGGAGAAATAAGAAGCTTCCATGACAAACAGAAACTGAAGGAATTTATGTCTTCAAAACCAGCACTAGAGAAAATACTCAAAGAGATTAACTACAAAGAAGAAATAGGTAACACTCACCAGAACCAGAGAAACAAGAGTTTCCATCCAACAGACAACTAAGATTGGTTATCTGTGGAGATTCATTATTTATGTTAGTCTTTTACCTATCTCTAAATTGTATTGTTTGCCTTTATTGTTGTTAATTTTTTAGGATTTCTAGTTGGAATATTAATATACCTTCAGATATAGCATTTGGAAATATTTTATCCAATTCTATTAGTAACTTTTAACTCTGTTTACATTGTCTTTGGATATACAATATTTTCTTTTATTTTTTAGGGAGTTTGTATATTCTTCTGTTGCCTGTGCCATTGAAATCATATCTAAGAAATCACTGCCAATTTCAATGTTGTGAGGTTTTATGACCCAGATTTTCTCCTAAAAGTTTATAGTCTTAAGATTTATATTTAGGTCTTTTATCTAGTTTGAGTTAATACTTGTATGTGGGATTAGGTAAGGGTCCAATTTTATTCTTTTCCATGTAATTATTATTTTTCAACAATATTTAGTTAAAAGATTATTATTTCCACCACCAAATCTTCGTGGAAACCTTGTCAAAAATAACTTGACAATATAGGGAAGAAGTTAGCTCTAGGCTTGTATTTAACTCCAATGGTCTATATATCTGCCTTTAGAACAGTACTACACTGTTTCAATTATTGTAGCTTTATATGGTTTGAAATCAGAAAATATACATCTTCTAGCTTTGTTTTTGCTTCGAGATTGTTTTGGGTATCTAGAGTCCATATTCCATATCAGGATAGATTTTTTTCTGAAAAATAAATATATGATAGTTTCACCTAAAAAAAAGAAAAAAATATTCTCTGATAAGAAAGAAAGCAAAAAGAATTATTGAAATGTTATCTTTAAGACATCAAAAGCTTGGTATCAGACAAATGAAACTGTTATGTGAGATTATCATTTTTAATTTTGGATAAATTGCTATAATACTAGATGTCAACCACTAAGCCAAGCATGGGAGGGAGGGATGGGGAGAGAATGGGGTGGGGATTGGGTGGGGGCTGACTGGGCGATGTGTGCATGTATGTCTACAAAAGTTTGTATCCCACTATGATGTATGAATACAGTGCACCAATAAAATAAAATTAAAAAAAAATAAAGAATAAAGAATAGGGCTGGGGTGTAGCTTGGAGGGATAATGCTCCTTGGTTCCATCCCTGGTACCACAAAAAAATTATTTTATGCTTTATTTTTGTTAAGACTGATTTTAGGATGTGAGTTAATAGCTGAGTTCAAGTGCATTCTGGAATCCCCTTCCAGTTTCCCCAGGATCTCTGAGCAAGATCTTGTTAGCACCTGAAAAGTTTGGCATACATTGAGGCAATTAACTTTCTTTCACACCTAAATTTACCTCCACCCCATGCAAACTTGCAGCTGTTCTCTTGCATTTGTTACTCAAATGAGCTCCCTGGCAAACACTGAATCATGAGGCAGAGGCAACATAACCTTATTGGCCTCCTAGGGACCTGGTCCTATTTCCTTACAATATTTTCCTCTCTGTCATTACTTGGGGAGTCATTTTCTACTTTTAGCATGGGGAACTTTGAGTACTTGCAATAATGCTTTTCCATCTTATTAGATGGAGTGAAAAACAAGCCCCTTTAAATATGTTTATATTTCCACTGATTTTAAACTGAAATTTTACTGATTAACTGAAGATTAATTAGTACTTGTTTTATCAGAGTATTTATCCACTTAGTAGAAAATGTTTTATATATTCATTGTATACAAATTGTAATACTATAGACTATGACAATTAAACTAATAAAACCTATTTCTGTCTGTAAGATGAATTAACCACACCTATATAGAAGATAAGTATAGTAATACTTTTATTTTTGTATTTGAGAAGTACTGGACAGCCCTCAAATAGATCTTGGAAGTATCAGATTAAAAATATTGGTGGAGGTTGAATTGAGACATCAAGGTGGTCAAAATAAAAACAGAAGAGGACAGATTTGGCCAAAGCTTGACATATGAAAATGTTGCCGATATTTTTGACTTTCAAATGATGCATCCCTTAGCTGCCTACACCCCATTAATTACATGTAAAAAAGTGGGGTATTCTAAGTAGGAGATTAGTTTAAATAAATAGAAAATTTGAATATACTGGAATTCTAGAATAATGCAATGGAGCATCAAAGAAGGACACTTTATTTAATGAAAATTTTCTGCAGGTGAATATTCAAGAATGGGAAAATGACCTGGAGTCAGGTCTTTTCAAGGAAGAATAATACACATGGGAAACCAAAATAGAAAGCAAATATTATCCAAGATAAGCATGATAATTTTAAATGTATCTAAAGGAAAGCCCAGGTCCAAGCCTTTTATAAAATATAAGCAAAGGTTATAGAGCTGGGCATGGTGGCACATGCTTGTGATCCCAGTACTTGGGAGGCTGAGACAGGAGGATTTGGGTTCTTGGCCAGCCTCAGCTACTTAAGGAGTGCATCCACAAATTAGTGATACCCTATTTCAAAATAAAGAATAAAAAATTGGGGTAGGGGTGTAGCTTAAATGTAGAATGCCCATGGGTTCAATCTTCAGCACCCAAAAGAAAAGGAGTGATAGTTATGAATTAGTTACTCTATGCTTTTCCACATGAAAAATCACCCCCTAAGTTCTGTCTAAGTATCTAATCCTACCTCTGCAGGCCTTCAAGATCTGGCCTGGTGTAGTATGTAAGGGCTTGTGAAAGAGTCCTTTTTTTTTTACTTTCTGTACAGAGATAATAAAGATTGTAATTACCACCACTTTCTATACAAACAGAGATAGTAAAGATTGTAATTACCACCAGAATTATAAGCAAGGAAGACATTGCTCAAAGTGGGAAGCTGGTAATACAAGTTTGATAAGCAGTGCTTGATAAGCTGGAATGAGAAAAGGACCCAAAAGTTGTAAATATGGTGGTCAAATTACTGCAAGGGTAATCCTCATTCCTTTTTGGTAAATAATGTTTTTGAAATTCATTATAATTTAAGTGTGATAATATTTAAAACATGAAAAAGTAAATATATTTTAATTTTACTTTGTATGTAGGGGGCAGAATTGAATCCAGCTACATTCTACACCTGAGCTACACTCCCAACCTATTTTATTTTTTTGCTGTGAAACAGGATTTCTCTAGGTTGCTGGGAATCTTGCTATTTTGCTAAGGGTATCCTTGAACCTGAGATCCTCCTGTCTCACTTTCCAACTACTGGGATTATAGCTCTGGGCTCATCATGCCCTACTCACTTAAATTTTATTTTTTTTTAATACAAATCATTTCATAATCAAATAAAGTCACAGTTACTACTTGTTTATACTATTTTACAAACAATTGCATTTAAGTTTTATTGTCTTTTTATTTTTATGGCACTGAGGAATGAACACAGGACTTTGCACATGCATGGCAAGCACTTTACCAATGTGTTACACACCCAACCCAAATTTTATGTGTTACTAAAAGGATGATTGTCATAGGTAAATCCTCTCTTCTCATTTCTTCCTTGTTGTTTCCTTTTCTTCCTTCCTCCCATTCTCTTTTATTCTGTTTTTCTTCCTAAGTCCCTTTCTATTTTATTTTCCCTTCTTTTTTTTTTCAGTCTAGTTTATTACAGTATTTCTTGCTTTAAAAAAACACAACCATCTGAAAGGAAGGCCAGTATGCATGGTAGAAATATAAAAGGATTTTTAAGACTTATAAAGTCACAGCTCCTTTACAATGTTGTCATCATCTTTGTGCCATGGCTACATCTCCAGCTACACAGAATATCTTCCAGAGAAGCTTATGAAAAAAGACAAGAAAAATCTTTAAGTCTATAGAAGCTCTAAGATGCACTGTGTTTTATTTAATTTTATATGAAAATACAAAAACAAATATCTCCTTACTAAAAGCATCACAACTATGAATCATGGTTAGTTTATTGAGCTTATCAGGAAAGGATTATCACTGTGGCCAATGCTTTCTTTTTATCAGCCAGAAAGAGGGTATATAAGTTTTCTATACCATGAGAAAAATGCCACAAATCCAGTAGCTGTCTTGATCAACAGCCTTACTGCTATAATCCAAAACAACTGACTATGCAACTTAAATGAAAGAAGATTTTATTTGCTCCCAGGCTTTTTAGAAATTTTGAGCTCAGTCCATGTGAAGCCTGGGTCTGAGGATCTCCAGACATGGTTGTAGAAAGCAGAAAGAGGAAACAAACAGGGCTCTGTTCTCACATCATGGAAGGTGGAAGCAAGAGACCTAGCAATCAGGTGGACTCAAAGACATAACCACATTACTTAAGGCCTTACCCTAGGAACCCATCTTCTCCAGTGACACTACACTGGCCTGGGTTGCCACCCAGTAAATCCATTACAATGGATTTATCCACTGACACTATGAGATTACAGCCTTCATTACTTAATTACATAAATTTTGAACATTAGTACAAGAGCTCTTCATAAGACATTCTATGTTTAACCATAATTATAGTATATACAATGTATACTTATTCTATCACAGTTTCTGTGCGTCATAGCCCTATAAATACATAGATTTTCTGCTTAATTTTTTACTACATTGCAATCAATTAATTTGATCAGACTATATTTTCATATGGAGGCTTAACTGGGAAAAATATTTCCTCATTCATCTGATGACAAAGTTCATTTTTTTGGGTTGAATAACTGAGAGTCCTACATTTTTGTTGAATGTCATCTGGAGGCCATCCTTAGCTCCTCAACTTTCTGCTATGAATTCTTCTCCATAGGCATCAGATAGTACAACAGCTTGCTTCCATACTAGGGGAGAAAGAGCAAATTAACTAGCAAGGTGGGGTATATATCATATAAGATCATTATAAAAATTGCATCCCATCATTTCAGACATTATCCCGGTTAAAAGAAAGTCATAGTTTTTATTTCACACTCATAAGGAGATTATACAAGAGTATGAACACCAAAGGGTGGGGAAAACAGCTGACGTAAACTTATCTGCCACAGAAAGGGTGAGTTTAACATTAAGAGAGTCCTCAGACTAGAAAAACAGGCAATCAACATGGTTTCATCCATCACAGCCCAGCTGATCATCCCATCCATTTCACAGAGATCCCCAGAGATAAGAAATATAGTGCCATAAAATAAAGATGATATTGGAGGGCAACCTGTTAGGTGACTGGTGAGTGATGAAGTTGCTGTTCTTCTCACTATTATTTGTGGTATGAGCTCCTGATTTCTAATCTCAACCATGATTCAGGGTCTATTAATGATGACAGGCCTAATTCCTCTTTAACTTCTTTCTCAATTTCAAATACAGATGATGATATTCATCAATCATATCAGAGCTTAACATGTAAAGAAATCATCACAATTTTATATAAAAATACTTTGGAATAAGAATTCAGCAGAAAGCAGCATATATCTTTAAAAGGTGGCATAAAACATTGCTAGAAAGGAAGTATAGTTCCAATTTAATATAGAGATGTGAAGGATAAGGTGGATCTAATTGCAACCTACAAATATAAAGTAAATCTTTGTAGGACACAAACTATTTTAAATATTCAATAAAGCATGAATTAGATTAAGTTCAGAAAATAGTGAATTTTGTATAGTCAATGTATTGGTTTTAAAAAGGCTTTGAAAAGATTTTACAGTCTATTATAGGTAGGTTTTGAAGTTAAAATGGACATGTGTTTTAAGATAAATTGAGAGTAACTATGCTTGCAAAAAAATCTGAAAATAGAACTACCTTATGATCCAACTATACAACTCCTGGATATATATTCAAAGAAAATAAATTTGCATCCAGAAGTGATACCTGTATACCAATACTTATTGAAAAACTATTCACAATATTCAAGATATAAAATCTGCCTAGGCATCTATCTATAGATGAATAAGGAAAAATATATGTATGTATGTAAAAATATATGTATGTATATATAAACATACATGTATATGAATAACATATAGTAATGATATACTATTCGGCCATAAAGGAGAATAAAATCATATAATTTGCAGGGAAATAGATTAAATGGGAGAACAACATATTAAGTAAAATAAACCAGACACAGAAATATAAATATCAGGCCGGGCGTGGTGGTGCACTCTTGTAATCCCCACGCTTGGGAGGCAGAGACAGGAGGATTGCACAGGTATAAATATCACATATTTTCTCTCACATATGGAAACTAAAAGAAATAGGAAGGAAGGAAGGAAGGAAGGAAGGAAGGAAGGAAGGAAGAAAGGAAGGAAGGAAGGAGAAGGGAAGAAAGAAAGACTTGAAAGTAAAAGAAGGACTATTAGGAAATAGCAGGAAGATCAGGGGAAAAGGGAGAGATGAAAAAGATAGTTTAAGAAGAAAAAGATATTTGAAGTGTTCATGTGATAAAATTTACATACATGTATGTAAATGATAGAGTGAAATCCCATATGTATATGTATACAATTAATATAGGTTAATATTTATAACAAAAAGGACAAAATGATGAAGAAAATAATTTAACCACCAGGTTAACTGGTAAAAATGTTAACATTGGTGAATATTGGTGCTTAATATCATGAATTCATACTGGAAAGTCAGCTGTCCTAATCTCAGTAGCCAATTTATAACCTCCTTTAATACTCTTGACAGAATCTCACCCAGGTCTTCTGGAATTACTCCATTTACTAATATGACAACTTCACCACAACTCATTTGGTTCATTGTTGATTACTGAGAAAGTTTTTCTTTACCTTTATTGACATTCTTTTCCATAAGACTTTTGTCTGTTTTCTGGAACAGTGGATAAATATTTAATTTACATACTTATGCATTTATTTATGTATTTAATTTTACTTTAGCATAGATAACCCTTCTTATATGTAAAGAAGGCCACCATTTTTTCTTTTTTCTTTTCTAAACAAAATCTAGATTTTGCATCAACTGTTTATGCATCAAAAGCACCCTTACATTCTTCCAAAAACTTCCCTCACCATAATACTGGCCTACTAGAGAAGAGTCAAGATTGTAACAGGCCAGAATTCTTAGCTAGATCTGGACGGAGTGTTGACTTGTCTATGAATTTAACTTCAAAACCAGTTGCTTAATCAGTTCATCACAAAGACACAGACGGGCTCATAAAACAACAGATGAGTGAGCACACAATAAAATCTAAGCTGCAAAGGCCATTAAACACTAAAGATATATTGTAGAGGGGAACTTGCTTAGGTAAGAACTTCCTGCCCAGTTCCAGGCCATGATGATTAATGTGTGCATATGTGAACTTTATGAAAAAGATAATGAATCGATTGTGTTCTTAAATGATACCATTTTAGAACTATTTGGCTTTGTCTCCTCCCTTGGGAATCAGCTGACCACACTCTGTTAGTTTAAACAAATGAACTTTTAATGTTGGACCTTCTGTGGACGAAGTTGGGGGAAATGAAATCACTTACCGAGGAAAAACAAAGAAAAATAATAAAGTGTTCTACTATGTCAGAAGAAACAGCACAGGCAAACAATATGCTTTCACATTGGTTTATACCCAATTTGGTACCTAAAAGCTTATTTTTTGTAATATCAGGGATTGAACCAAATAGAATTCTAACTCAGAGCTACACCCCTAGCCCTCTTTTTTAAATTTTGAAATGAGGTCTTGCTCTTTCTGTGGCTGTCCTCAAGCCTTAAGTCCTCCTGTATCAGCTTCCCAAGTACCTGAATTACAGGCATGTACTACTATCCCCAGATGCCTCAAAGATGTTTCTAATTACATCATAATGTCTTTCTCTTCTTGTTCCTTAAAGATAAGCATTGACAGTCTTCCGTTTAATATTAGCTCCTGTAAACACATTTATTTCTTCAGTGGGTTAGCAATTATAGTATGAAAGCAACATGAAGAATTGTTTTCACTGAAGGTGGTGTCCTATTCTCTTTAGCTGTGAAAAAATGTTAGGTATGGAAATCATCTTGGGATTTTTTTCTGAGGTTTAATATGTAAGAACTTATCAGGTACCATGCACACATCATACTGAATACCATAGGCAATTATAAAATATTATTCATACGCATAAATATATCTAGTCATAGAAAAGGGATAGTAAAAGTGCTATGATATTATGGGACCAACATCTCTGTGGTCTATCACTGACTGAGATAATATTGTGTGGCACATAAGAGTAATAAGTAAATTTTTAATGTATCTCTTTTAATTGTTGTTTTTCTTCTACTGAGAATTGAAACCAAAAGCTTTCTATTTATGAGCTACACCACCATCTCTATTTTATTTTACTTTTTAACTTTGAAACAGGGGTCTCACTAAGTTATAGAAAGCCTTGTTAATTGCTGAGGCTGACTGAAAACCTATGATCAACCTTCAAAATACTGTGATAACAGGTGTGTGCCACCATTCCCAGCATGGAAATATCTTTATATACAACAAAACGTAAAATATCTAAAAATTTTAGTGTAGTCTCACAATGTAATTCTTAAGGTTAATACATTCAAAGTCTTTTATAATATAAAAATATTTCCCTGTTATTAAAAATTGTGAAAATCTGCTCATTGTTTTCTTCCTTTATTTTCCCAACAATAAGTATAATGATTAATATACCATGAATATTTTAAATGAATATTTTCTTCCCATTTAAAATTTGAAATTTCTTTTTGGCAGATATTGCCTTATTCAATTTTCTATGCCTCTGGTCATGGCTCTACTTTGCCTGATAAAATGAAATGAAAAGTTAAGGCAAGAAATGGTGGATGCTATGTAATAGTACATTTTTAGTACTTTACCCCTAAACTTACTGTTTATAATTTTTATTGTATTCAGTTAAAATCTATGTGGTTTTATTTCTTTGCTGGTATCTCTAGTTATAGACATACTGGGAGATAAAGATATAATCAATCATTTCTTGGTCCAGAGAAGATAGAGTATGTTTGAACATTGTTCATCTTCTCTTTTCCATTGGTTAAATAATTTAGCTAACATGTTTTACAGCTATGCTCCTTTAAAGATAGACTTACGGGAAAAGTATGACAGATAATAAGGACCAAAATACTGCAGTGTTTTTTTTTTTTAATTACGCTTGCAAACCATTAAAGGCCAATGATGCTTCTTTTGATTTAATTTTCATTAAAACCCAGGAATATCCTACCACTGAGTTAACCCCCATACCTTTTATTTTTTATTTTAATATTGTGTATTTTTATATTATCATATGCTAGCCTTAAACTATGGTCCTCCTTTCTCAGCCTCCCTAGTACTGGGGTTAGAGTTGTGTGACACTATACCCAGCTGTCTCCTATTTTAATTATTAGGTGGATGTTGTTGAACAACATTTCTGTAACTAGTAGTCCTTCCAGATTTTCCCAGCGCCAGTTTGTTCAAGCTTGTCTCCAGGCCTATACTGCCCACCCCAGATCTATCCTATCTGTCTGCCCCCGGGTTTCTGCTCCACAGAAATGGCAGGTAGCCTCCTAAGGTTCACTATTCCCTTTCTGTGTTCAATGATCACCTCAGGTACCAATGTCAAAAGATGGTTACTGCTACCTCAGTTTTCTCTAGTGACTTGAAAGAAAGTTTAGAAATCTGTCATTACATAAACAATGCCAGTACTTATTCTTCTAACCTCCAAGGAAAGAAAACAGTCATTCCACACACAAGTTATTGAGGAAAGTTCTGCCACACTGTACTGTCATATCAGATAATCATTTAATCACAGACTAAATCTAAGACACTGAGATCAGAGGATTCCAAAACTCTTGGAGACTTTAAAAACCTTCCCAAATTAAGCATTTATTGTTACTTCATTGCTCCCTTGCTACTTAATTTTCCTGAGACTCATTTTAGGAGAAATTTGCTCCTTTAGCCTTGTACACTTCATCTCAATCAATATGTGATTTTCCCTAGAGGTCCCAAATTATTCTTTTCAAATGTCTTTTTTATCTACCCTTGGAAACAACACAAGCAAATGGAGTTTGACTTCCAGCTGTCAAATCAAGTGTTGAAGCAAACCCTGGGAGTGTGAATCACTCGATCCTGCCTTGTTCAATCTGGGTAATGTGGCACAGTCCCAAGAATCCTCTCTACCTCCAAGAGAGAAAAAAGAGGCAAAGAGAAATGGCATCATTTCAAAAGGTTGGAAAATGTATTATGCTTAATTATGCACGTTTCATTTACATACAAAGTAGTAGCTAAATAGTGAGTCTTCATTTCTATTCTTTGGACTTCATTGGTAAACTAGTGTAAAGATTGAAAATGGAGTAGTTTAAGTGAATCACCCTGTTACTATAGTTAAAAACTAAACTCAGAAAAAAAAAAAAAAAGAATTGAACTCAGATTTTCTATAGCCACATACATACCTGGAAATTCATACCTGTGGGAAAATAGTAGCAAGTTTTCTCTTTGTCTTTTAGAAACTAAAAGACATAGCTTAATATTCAGAATATTGGTTATTGAGTATATTGCTTACAGTAACATCAAGGTCTGTTTTCAAGAAATATTAGAGAATATTACCTCAAAATCTTATGTATCATTATAAATGTGTAATAAAATTTAAATTTGGTTTTTGTCATATTGGGGATATAATCCAGAGGAATTCTATCCCTGAGCTATACCCCCAACCCTATTTTATTTCTTATTTTATGCCCTCAAACTTATTTTATCTCTTATTTTGAAATAGGGTCTTGTTAATTTAATTGGGACTGACCTGAAACCTATGATCCTCCTGTATTACCCTCCAAAGTATTGGGATTACAAGCAGGTGACATTGTTTGTCTTAATTATGTAATATTTTCAATGAACAGGAGTATTAAAATTATAACAGTGAGAAAGGGTATTAGTTTCTATATTGTTTATATGTTGGTTAATATATTGCTTTATACAAAACAAAATTTACTTCCTTCTGGGCTTGACATCTAGATAACTGAGTTTTATTAAATTACACACACACACACACACACACACACACACACACACACTCACACACACACCAGTGCTACTGCTTTACAGCTGAAAATTATAGACACTGTTTTGTTGCCCTGACAGTCTAACTCTTATGCCTACTTCCAGAGCATCTTATGCCAGATAAAGAACAAAACATTCAAACAAACAAACTCCCTGAATTTGATTTTGCCCTGATGATTTTTGTGTAGTGGGAATGGTGATGTTAGACCATTTTAAAGCAGAAATTCTTGACCAGATTCAAAGACATTATCCAGGTATATTTTGTGTGCTTTTCATTATTTGTTCATTTCTCATCAAACAAGAATGGTAAAGGGGGACAGTGAATCTTTATTTTCCATTCTCCACTGTCCCAAATCCTCAGACTCTATCAAAGCACACCTGGAACTCCACCTCCCACATTGTGCTCCCCACTGGTGCCAATCTTCCCGCTAACTCCATTTCCCCTTTGTAAACGCTCGATGTGCTGACCTATTTAAAAATATAACTCAGGTGCCTGGCGAACCATGATGCCTGCCAGCTCTTCAGATAAAGAGGATCCACTTATTAATCTGCTCTGTCTCCATCTGCCTGCTCAATTGGGATTGACTGCTTGCTGTCCAGGCTGATACCAGGGAAATCTGATTGAGGACAAGAATTTCTTTGTACATTTCTCCAACTGATACGGCACAACAGGTCTGTTGCAGCCAGGGAGTTAAGCTGATGTGACATGATGTCAGATGGCCTGCCATTGTACGTCAGAAATTAAAAAGAAAATATTCTTTCAAACTGGAATTCCTTATGTGATTTTTATTTCCTTGGGCTTTGAGCAGATTGAGTATTGAATTGCTTGACTGGAGCCCATGGATAATTTAATACCTGCAACATTCGTCCCCGGGTGAATTTCAGCCACATTTGACTTGTTCAGCATGGCGTCTCAGTTCTAACCATTTCATGGAAATCTTGTAAATATCGATTGATGAAATCCCAAAGAAATACTTGTTTTTAACTGTGATTCTGAAATGCTCCAGAAGGAAACTTTATCTCTGTGGCCATCTCCCCCCTTCCACATCAAGTTGTATGAGAAGTAAATAAAAATTTTGCATTTTCTTCTATCCTTCTCCATTTAGAATAGTCAATTCTTACAACCAAAAAAAAAAAAAAAAAAAAAAAATGGTGATGTGCTTTGTTCCACTAAACTAGGCCTTAATAAAAAGCAAATAAACAAACTCAAACCATAAAAGTGAAATCAACATATTATTGATTCTTTATTTCTTTGGAAGCTTTTTGAATTGTATAATTTATTGCCTACATAATGTTAACTATTCAGAAAAAGATAAGAATGTTATATGTGCACATATTTTTCATACACTAAATGATAATCATTTCATATGAAGAAAATTCAGATTTTAGTCTAAGGTTGTGCATTTATTGAAATGTCAGGTAGAATCTGACTTGGTGGTGCACAATTATAATTTCAGTGGCCAAGACAGGAGTATTGCAGGTTTCAAGACAGCTTCAGCAACAAAGAGAAACTCTCAGCAACCTAGCGAGACCATGTTTCAAAATAAAAGATTTTTTAAAAGTCTAGAGTATAGCTCAGAAGTAGAATGCCTCTGATGAACCTGGATTTAATGTCCAGTACTTACCAATAAATAAACAAACAAACAACTAAATAACTAAACAAAACTATAATTTAATTATATCTAGAAATATAACTGAAAGACATAATTTTGAGTAGATTTATTAATAAAAATTGAGAAAGATAGATATAAATAATGAATAAAGAGCTCTCAGCAATTTATATTCAGTACTAATAAAATATTATCACTGTCTTAATATTCCACTTTTACTCTTTGGTCAAGGCTAATTATTTCTTAATTTGTGTCAGCTCCAGTGTGTAAAACTTCACTTGTGAATGAGCTATGTGGCTGATTCTTATTCTTCATCATAAATTAAAAAGTATAAAATGTAAATACTATTGGAGTAAATAAAATCTTATTCACTGGATGTAACTAACACTGAATACATTAATAAATTAGTCTTAATATTAACTTGCTTTGAGAGTGCATGTGTATATTTGTGTGTACATGTGTATAAGTGAACACGTAAAATATTTAAAGCACTGAAGAGATTTTTAAAAAACCTTGGCTCAGCAGAGGAAACAACTACCTAGCAGTGCAATAAAAGTGGTAAAAATTAGGAATTCATTTTCTGAAATATCAAGAAGTTTTCTGAACAAGAAATAATTGCATTGTAGAATATTTCCTTAAGATAAAGTGAAATTCTCTTACCAATATATTCAAGAATAAAATATAAGAAGAAATGCAAATCTACAAAAAGATTAATAACAAATCAAAATGACTATTCTTGATGTAATTATTTTAATGTTTAACATTTACTTAGATGTGGAGTGTCTTTTTTAACCTTTATGTAACTTTTGCCAAATTTTGAGTAAATAAGTTTATCCCTTCAGATACATCTTGCTGATTTTAGACAAGAGTTTGATCATGCTTTTCCTTTCTTTTTTCTTTTCTTCTGTTTTTTTTTTTTTGTTGTTGTTGTTCTTATTGTTTTTTTACTGGGAATTGAACACTGGGGCGTTCTACCTCTGAGCTACACCCCAGACCTATTTTACTCTGTTTTGTTTAGAAACAGAGTCACACTAATTTGTAGAGGGTCTCACAAGTTGCTGAGACTAGCTGTGAACTTGCAATCCTTGTTTCAGCCTCCCAAGTACTGGGATTACAAGTGTGTGCCACCACGCCTGGCTTGATTGTAATTTTCTAAATCTACTCTGAATTAACTTACCTGAACCTAGTAAACCTGAAAGAATACTATCCTTTAGAGTTTTCTTTAATAGCATACATACAACATTCATTCCAAGCATGCAGCTCCTTGTTTATTTTCTGTTGTAAAATTAGCCAAAGGAGAATTCCCACTTTAAATGACTTCAACCCTTAATGACGAAAATAAAAGTAGAAGAGACCATGTCACAGAAACTATGCGATTCTACAAGTTCTTCAGAAAGGCAAGGACTTCAATGATGAAATAAGAACATTCAAAAATAACATGGTAGCCGGGCGTGGTGGCGCACACTTTGTAATCCCCGTGCTTGGGAGGCAGAAACAGGAGGATGGCGCAGGTTCAAAGCCATCCAGCCCCATTGGCTTAAGAGAACCTGTTTCCAAATTTTAAAAAAAGTATAAAAATGGGTCTGGGAGTGTAGCCCAGAGGTAGAAGGGTTTCTAGGAACCCCAGCACCCCCCCACACACACAAATAATAACATGGTGTAAAAGCCTTTCAAATTATAAATCATGAAAAGGTACAAAAGTCTTAAAGAAACAAGCAAAACTAAATTTGTGTTTTTGTAGGATTAACTTTTTATTAATGCATTGTAATCATACATCTTAATGAAGTACAAGATGGTAGAGGCATACACGCACACATCACTCATTTAGCCCTTCCCCAATTCCCACCCCATTTTCTCCCCCTTCCTTCCTTCTCATGTTTGGTTTAGTGATTGACTTTGATATGTTCTTGAAATTTAAATATGACATTCTGTTAACTAAACCATCTAAAAGTAAAAAAGACCCGACTGTTTTCCTGGTATGCCACGTAAAACAATGTACATTGATACTCAATAAATACCAATCAAGATTAGCAGGAGGGAATCAAAGTGGCAAGTTTCTTTGAGAAAGCAGGACTATTTCAGTCTGAACCAGGAGAATAAAACATAAAACCGTAAACATATGTGAAAAAAGAATCGTTTACAGACACCAAAGAAATGAAACTATTAAAAACATGCAAATCTTATTTTACAGAGAGAGGACAGAAGAAAGATGGATGAGAAAATAAAAGTTGTTCATTATTATTTTGCCATTTGGCTCAAGAAAAATGTTTGCAGGCAAAGTAACTTATCCTTCAAAGTGAATATTTTTCTCATTCACATAATATCATTCTAATAATATTTTTTTCCTATTATTTTTCCCTCTTATCCAAAATCTTTCTTGACGTCAATCAAGGTGGGAGGTAAGAAGGTTGATAAAGATATTATTATAACAGCACAAATGAAAGATCTAAGTCAATCCATTGCAAAGAGTACAGATTCTCTTTTATAAATATTTGCGATATGATGCATTATTTCATAATTTCTCTTTCCCTCTTCCTCTATTTCTAACCCTTCAGAGCTCTGTAGTAGAAAACTTTGACCTTGCTGAGAGAAATCATGACCAAGATACCTGCACTATCCATGTGATTAATACCACCCTCTGAAAGAAGTATGGTAAATGGCAAAATAAAACTAAAATGCATGAACACACCAAGGAACTCTTTGCCTTATTCACCTTCTTTCTAAATAATTTATCAGTTTAATGATAATGACATTCAAATATCATAATTACACTGACTCTTTAAAAAACATCAATTCCTGAGCCCCAAATGGAGCAACTAGCCCCTACTTCTTTTCTCACCATTAGCTGTTAATGCCAAAATATGATCTTTATTCATTTCACTGACATAATATAAAACCAATGTAGATTTCCCATTTTTCATAAAATTTTCATCTGCACTATTAGTTTCACTGATAGCAGACTGCAAAATGTTGTTAAGCTACAAGATGGAAGACACTGCAAAAACCTCAGCATGTTAAGAAGCCATAAAATTTTATTCAGTTCATTTACTGCTACAGTCCAGTAACCCTAGAGTAAGAGTGTGCTATTTTTATTGTGTATTTATTTAAAGGTTGAATATTCTGTTCCCTGGACTAGATGTCTAATGGAGTTAATCTAGAGTCCCAATACACTGAGTTGTATTCTACTTTTTTTTTATTTCCTTGAAAGTATTTTTTTTTTTTTTAATTTTGGCAGTTGTGAAAGGAACGATAGCAGAATATTGCAAACAGAAGCTAGGTTATGGGTAGGTGGCTCATCTGTGCTCAGAATTAGTTCATCAACCTACAGTTATGAGCTTCACATAATTCAGAGGAAAAAGGATAATTTTCCCTCTTCTCCCATCCATATCTCTTTAAAAGCAAACTGGGTGCCTAGCACAATAAAGCACCATGCAAGAGACCTTGCTTTAGATGGTCTGACACTTGGCTGGAGGTGCTTAGCTGCCCACAAAATTCTGCAAAACTCAGCCAAATTTTTTCTTTATTGCTTTGTCAGTATATCTTAACAGTCTGACATGCACAAGTAAACTCTTTTTAACTTAAGAGTGAGGCAGAATGTGCTTCAGGTCTCCTCATGAAATCATGACCATCAAAGCTGTCTGTCTTCATATTAAATTATGTTATTTTATCATGTGAAAGTCGCAGCATGAGTACACAGGGTGGAGTAGAGATGCTGTGAACATGTTTTGTAAATATAGGTGATACATCTAAACATCCCCAAATGTCTTCTCCGCAGACTCCCTGGGCCATACAGCAATAATAAGAACACTAGTGTTGACTCTGTGATTAGAAACAAAACAATACAAAAAACAAAAAAGTAAAACTAAAACACTAATTATTTAGTGAATTCTGAAAAATAAAAAACAATGAAGGACAGGAGTTGAGGCAATTCTTCTGATAACTGGGTTTTCTATGATACAGGTAGGACATTGGTTGCATTTGTCTTAACAAACTCCAGGGAAACCCACTGCTGTGTATATTTACTTAGGCCTCAGGAGTAACAGTTGCTCTGCTCAGTTCCAATTAAAGGCCACACACAAACTCCAGGTGCAGTAAATAGATAAACCAGCAACAAAACCTACAATAGGAAACAGGCCAGACAAATGATCTACAACATCCATAATACATCCCTTCTGTGTCTGTGACTTGTTAGAAACTTGGAAGACAAGCCTGTCCTGACTTGGTCCCCTCATCTATAATACAGGCTGATAAGAAAACCTAAGCCAGTTGCAGTGTTTTCTCTTGAAAGTTCAAAATACGGGATTGATAAAAGCAAAGAGTACATTTTTTAAAGGCACATGAGGAAGAGATTTAAATCACCTGAGATAGTCTGTATTTATTCATTCCAAAGAGGTACAAAGACTCTGTCTGGGCAGCATTAAAGAGAAAAGGTTCAAAAGGAATATGTGAGAGTCCCCAGGAGACTGGAAACATAAGAATGCATTAAAATGAGATAGAGAATGTGTCCCAAAATAGCCAAATAATGACTATCCGTAGTTACTATCTTGTTAGCATCGATTGTAGAATATTTGAGGGCCTGGGAGAATCAATGTATATGGTAAACAATCACATCCTAAACTGAAATGTCACAGATACGATACAGAATAATGAATATAAAATACAGGCAAAACTAATGACCAAACAAGATAAACAAATTAAAACAGATAAGCCACGAAGAGTGAGTTACTAACGATTGAGTTAGGCATAATCCCAGTGAAAATCTGTCCATTCAATCAGCCCTTGTTGCATGGTGTCAACACAGGCTGACAGCTGAGCCCAGCATGCCTCTCTTTAGCTTGTGTGATATAAAATCTGAGCTGTGGATGCTAAGATGCTGAAGCCAGGCATTCAGGCAGTGGATGAGAAAACCACCTCCAGACCTTACAGTTTCACAGTCCTCATATCCAAAAATGAAAGTATGCCTTCTGCTTATTTTGCACCTGGTGCAGGGTTTTTGGGCTCAGAGACACCCCTCAAAAATGACTTCTGAATAAATTCTCCCCATTTTTTTTGTTTAATTTTTAAAAGGTGCTAGAGGTCCTACATGATATCTCTTTCAATTTGCCTTTATTGTGTGCACCTTCCTGGTTTCCCTATTCTGAATTGATTTGTGAACCCATTCTAGCAGCTAAATGAGTCAGCAGAGATGGGATGCTGATGGATCTCATTGGACTTGGGTCAACATTGTTCTGAAATAAAAGAAGGCAGCATGCTTTAATGGTCTACTCGATCACAGGAAAAAAAAAAAAAAAAGCTCTGTTCAGATTCCAATCATTTTGCAAGTTCTTATATTCTAAAAGGGTATTATTAGGCAAACCTGGGATTTTGGCTGAATCTGACCTCTACAGGTTTCTTTTTTGCCCCGGGGTTCTATTGTTGTCTTATGTCCTTCTGCTACATGCAGTGGCTTCTTTTCCACCAGAATATATGCCTTCATTTTCATATTAGACTTTTCTCTTTTCTGTTCCTTTCAAAAGTGACCTGTTGTAGGTTTCATTAGAAGTTCTTTTTGAAAAAAATAGTTTTTGCTAGAGTGGAAATGATTTGATATTAATTGAAAGTGCATGGATAATAAATGCTGACTGAGAGCATTTCTCCTCCTAGGGATATTTGCCTTGAACAGGAATCTTTCCCTTATATTGAAAAAAAGAGCTCATATCTAATTTTAGGAATTTCAGACACAATTGCAGCCAAGTGGCAGGAATCTCTTTTGATCAGAGCTGCTTATCTCCACTCCATGTGGGGAAACATCTATTCTGCCTGCAAATAAGGCTTGGCCAACTTAATATTTTGTGAGTACTTTCTCGCTTTTACTTAAATAAAGGAGCCTATGAGATATAAATTTTTACTCAGTAGTGGATATGTTAAATAATAAAATGTAGATAGTAAACATATTATTGTACTATATCTTAATATCCTTTTGTCAGTGGATTGTGAATATGCATCATAGGAAGCTCCCTGGGACACAAACTTTCATGCGTTCATCACCCCTTCCAGAACCCACCCAACGCCATTCCCTCTCTGTACATGTGATGTTGATTGTGATTTCTTCACATATGAACATAGTATTATTTGAATTGTTTCCTTCAGCAAGCCTTCCTTCCTCCACACTCTCATCTTTCCTCCATAATCCCCTTCCACTATTATACTGGTCTCTCTTCTCATTAACCTAAATTTCCTTTGTTTACTAAATTTTTCTAGATTTTGCATATGAGAGAAAATATACAACCCTTGAATTTTTTGAGACTGACTTGATATTCTCTGGTTATATTCATTTTCCTACAAATGAAAAAATTTTGTTATTTATGGCTAAAAAAAAGTCCATTGTGTGTATATATCATATTTTCTTTTTCCATCTATTTGATGATGAACACCAAGATTTGCTCTATAATTTGGCTACAATGAAGTGTGCTGTTATAAATTTATATATGTATATATTACTATAGTATTTTGACTTTAATTCTTTGGGAAACATACCCAAGAGTAGTTTAGCTGGGTCATATGATTCATTTCTACTTTTTTGAAAAAATGCCATTTGGATTGCCAAAGTGGTTGTATAATTCACACTCTTAACAACAGTGTGTAAGAGTTCCTATTTCCCCAGTCCTTCCTAGCATTTATTGTTAATTGTATTTTTGATGATTATCATTCTAAGTGGAGTTAGTTGGAATTTCAATAAAGTTTGATTTGCATTTCCCAAGTTAATGATGACACTGAACATTTTTTCATATATTTACTGGCCTTTTGTATTTATTTTTGGAAAATGTATATTCAATTCAATTGCCCATTTTTAGGTTATTTGTCTTATTAGTTAAGATTTTTTTAGGGTCTGTGTATATTCTAGATATTAGTCCACTATGAGAGAAATAGCTAGCAATATTTTTTTCCCATTCTGTTGGCTGTTCCTTCAGAGACTTTATTATTTCCTTTGTGAACAGAGCTTTTAAATTTGAAACTGTCCAGTTATTGATTCCAAATTTTATTTTCTGAGCTTTTAGAATCTTACTGAGAAAGTCTCTACCAATGTCAGTATGTTAGAGAGTTGGTACTATATTTTTCTTTAGTTATTGCAAAGTTTCTCATCTAATTCCAGGTTTATGATTGGTTGTGCAAGGTGATAAGCCAAAGTCTAATTTTATTCTTCTACATGTGGGTATCCAGTTTTACCAGCAGCATTTTTAAAAGCTCTTGTCTTCTCCAGTATTTGTTTCGACTTTTTAATAAAAAATAAACTAAGCCAGGTGTGGTGGTGCATGCTTGTAATCCCAGCACTTGAGAGGCTGTAGCAGGAAGAATACATGTTTGTGGCCAGCTGCAGCAATTTCTGAGGCCCTCCACAACATACTGAGACTCTATTTCAAAATAAATAAAATAGGGGTAGGAGTATATTTTATGAAACAAAAAACAAAAATAAAAGGAAAATATGGTGTCTGCTTCTGGAACAAAGGTCAGTCAATGCTTCCTGTCTATAATAAAGATAATGCACCCTGTTGGAGCATGTGGAAGACTTGCTTAATATTCTCCATATAAAAGACATAGTTTCACTAAGCTAAATATTCCTCTACAATGTATCCCAGTGTGTGTGTAGGAGTCACTGGCCATCTTTGCATCATGTGAGGGAAGTGGGGCTTAGGAACCCAGCAAAATAAAAATTTATATTTTTAGCATTGCTATTGTTATGAATAACAATCTTTTATCTCTGACTCAATAATACCATGGCTTCTTCCAGTATCCATGAAGATGCGATAGTCTAATCAATCCCCTTGTAAATAGAGTAAAATCACATCCTCTCATAGTTCTTGAGAGCTCTCACGGAATAATATAGGAATTTGTTCCTCTAATAAATCAGTCACTTAAATGATGCTAGCATGTTTTATCAGTTGATGCTTCATACTTGCTATAAAGAAATATTCAATATGTCCAGTTATGGTGGTATATGCACTATAATACCAGTACTTGGGAGGCTAATACAGGATGATTGCAGGTTTGAGGTCAGCCACAAAAACTTAGTGATACCCTCAGCAACTTAATGAAACCCTGTTTCCAAATAAAAACTTAAATATTTTGGGGGGTGTGACTTGGTGGTAGAATGTCTCTTGGTTCAATCCTCAGCACCACAGAAAGAAAGAAGGAAAGGTATAAAGGAAGGAAGGGAGGTGAATGTAATCTTAGAAACCATCACTCATTGCATAGTTGAGAAAATATGAGATTAAGTTTTTCTTTAATCTAAAATAATATAGCTAATTAGTGGCAGAATTTGAGCAAATATTTTTTCATATATCCTGTTAGCATTCTTCCTAGTATATTTCACTGCTTATAATAAAAATAAAATTCCAAAGTATACTTATATCCCAAATAAGTTTCTGGTACATAAATTTTTAATGAAAATAGAGAAATGATATTGGCTGTCTTTTATCAAAAGAGGGTAGTGGCTTCACTTATATTCTAGGTTGGCATAGGCTTTGGGTTGGATGGAGTAGTGATTTTCAAATTGTGGAAAGAAAAGCTTTTGACAAGACACATTTTCCTCTTGGCTAGCTACAGTGACGTTTGCAAATGTTCTGAAGTATTTTTTGGATCTTAAACATGTCATGTACATGGACAACAGGAATTAGCACTTTCTGCATTCATCCAAAATACAGGATTAGTTTCAGCCATCTTTTACACTCTTGGGAAAATCTTCCTTAAAGTGACAATAATTTAACCTCATTTCTCATTTTCTTTCGAGCCTCTGTACTCTTATCTCTGAAAGCCAATAGCGTATTTTATGTTTTCTCCTCTTGGTTACTGTATTCCTCAGAACAGGGTATGTTATATACTGTGTAACAAACAACCTCCAAATCTTAGAGGCTTAAAATGAATTTTCTACCTTGCTCATTCTGTGTTTCTACTTCAAGTCTTCTATAAACTTTGTCCTGTTTTATTTTCATTCTTGGACTCTGACTGAGTGAGTCCCGTTCTTTGAACATTGTCTCCTCATGGCATGCATTCTTGCCATTTGACTTTTTAGTAATTTTAATGCTTTTTATACTTTTGTTTGCACCCACATTTTTCCTGAAAAAAAAGGAAATACCATGGTTTTGTTCAATGTAAGGGACAAGAAAAGAGTATTGCTTCTACGTGCCAGGAAGAAGCATAACTGCATATGTGCAGTTTCAGCAATAGATTTATTTATATTGCCTTTGGATTGAATGTTTGCTTGACATTATGGCTAAATATTTGGTCTCATTCCACAGGATTTCCTCCTAGTTGTGTTATTTTTATTACATATATTAATCACTTTTGTCTTTATCTAAAAAGTTTCCATGTAAAATTATTGCATGATGTTATGTAAGAAATTAGTTGATGATATTTTAAAAAGTGAAGTCAAGCTAGGCATGGGGGCTCAAACTTCTAATCCTTGTAAACTTGGGAGTGTGAGAGAGGAAGATTGCAGGTTCTAGGACGGCCTCAACAACTTAGATCCTGTTTCAAAATACAACAGCAAAAAATAATTTTAAAAAAGTGCCAGACTTCCAGAAAGATGACAACCGAGAAAAGCGGGGCTTAAGAGCTCCGCTAACAACCAATCTCCATTACAACAAAATCAGAGCCTTTCAGACCAGAAAACACCATCACCAGAGAAACAAAACAATCACCAGGCTCCAGAGAGAAAGCGGACTGAGAACAGAGCTCAGAGCCATAGAGGAGATACACTGGCCTCACGCCCGAGGACGCAGCAGCAGCACCATACTGCCGGCAGCAGCGGCGATTTCACCAGACGGCTACAGCAAGCTGAGGTGAGCCGCTGCAGAACAGCCAGGTGGGATTTCTCGGCGAAGGAACATCTAAAGCTCCCAGTGGCTGAGCTCAGCACACGCTGCAGGGATTCAGAGTGGAAATCAAAACCAAGAAGAAATACACCAGCCTTACGGCCGAGGGCATGGCAGCGGTGCCATATTGCCACTGGCGGCAGCAGCAGCGAATTCACCAAGTCCAGTATGGCTACATCTGCGTACTCAAGAACAGTGAGTCAAATTGCGGGCCACAGAGGAGAAATCCCAGTACTGTACTCCCTGGTACTTGACCCAGTGGGAGAGTGACGGTGGCAGAGATATCACACCATAGGAGAACGCCCAACCGGGCACCCCCCACAGTCTAAAGCAGCCTCTATCGACTCTCTGGGTCGGAGACTCTGTGATACAACCCAGTAAAGGAGTAGTGGGGTCTGAGATACTACTGACTCGAGATCCAGAACACCTTAAGTGAAGTCATAGTGACCCAAGGGAAGAACCCAGAGAAGACACAAACTTCCGAAATCATGGGAAAGAGGGATAATACTAGAGGAATGAATGCCCACAACCCCACAACATCAGAACCTGATAAAACAGAAAATCAGAGATTTCTAGAAGATCAAATCAGGAAAATAACTGTAGAAATAATAGAGGTGCTTCGAAAAGAACTCAGAGAGAGCCAAAAAGAGATAAAGGATGCAATTAATGAAGTAAAGGCCTAAATTCAAAGCACAAACAACCGATTAGACCACATGGAAACAGAATCTCGATCTTAGAAGATGATCATTCCAAAAATGAATGCATAGTTTCTAATCTAGAAAAAAATATCCGACAGCAGGAATCTGATATTGAAGAAATATGGGCCCATTTTAAGAGAGCTAACCTAAGAATAATTGGAATAGAGGAGGGAAAAGAAAGTGAAACCAAAGGGATCAACAATCTTCAAAGAAGTAATAGCAGAAAATTTTCCAAACATAGAGCAAGAGGTTGATACACAGGTCCAGGAAACTTATAGAACTCCCTTTAGACAGGATCGGAGAAGAGGATCCCCACGCCACATAATTGTCAAAATGACCCATGTGGAAGCCACACAGAGAATCTTAAAGGCAACAAAAACAAAGGGCCAAGTGATATTCAGAGGCAAACCAATTAGAATCACTCCAGACTTCCCAAACCAAGTCATGAGAGCCAGAAGGGCTTGGAGTAACATATTCCAAACTCTGAAAGAAAACAACTTCCAGCCAAAAATTTTCTACCCAGCAAAATTCTATCAAATTAGATGGAGAAATAAGAAGCTTCCATGACAAACAGAAACTGGAGGAATTTATGTCTTCAAAACCAGCGCTAGAGAAAATACTCAAAGAGATTAACTACAAAGAATAGGTAACACACACCAGAACCAGAGAAACAAGAGTTTCCATCCAACAGACAACTAAGATTAGTTATATATGGAGATTCATTATTTATGTTAGTCTTTTACCTATCTCTAAATTATATTGTTTGCCTTTATTGTTAATTTTTAAGATTTCTAGTTGGAATATTAATATACCTTCAGATATAGCATTTGGAAATATTTTATCCCATTCTATTAGTAACTTTTAACTCTGTTTACATTGTCTTTGGATATACAATATATATTTTTTTTTATTTTTTAGGGAGTTTGTATACTCTTCTGTTGCCAGTGCCATTGAAATCATATCCAAGAAATCACTGCCAATTTCAATGTTGTGAGGTTTTATGACCCAGATTTTCTCCTAAAAGTTTATAGTCTTAAGATTTATATTTAGGTCTTTTATCTATTTTGAGTTAATATTTGTATATGGGATTAGGTAAGGGTCCAATTTTATTCTTTTCCATGTAATTATTATTTTTCAACAATATTTAGTTAAAAGATTATTATTTCCACCACCAAATGTTCGTGGAAACCTTGTCAAAAATAACTTGACAATATAGGTAAGAGTTTAGCTCTAGGCTTGTATTTAACTCCAATGGTTTATATATCTGTCTTTAGAACAGTACTACACTGTTTCAATTATTGTAGCTTTATATGGTTTGAAATCAGAAAATATATATCCTCTAGCTTTGCTCTTTTTCAAGATCGTTGTGGGTATCTAGAGTCCATATTCCATATTAGGATAGATTTTTTTTCTGAAAAATAAACATATAAATATATGATAGTTTCACCAAAAAAAAAAAAGAAAAAAATATTCTCTGGTAAGAAAGAAAAAAGAAATATTGAAATGTTATCTTTAAGTCATCAAAAGCTTGGTATCAGACAAATGAAACTGTTATGTGAGATTATCATTTTTAAGTTTGGATAAATTGCTATAATACTAGATATCAACCACTCTAGCCAAGCATGGGAGGGAGGGAATGGGGTGGGGATCGGGTGGGGGCTGACTGGGTGATGTGTGCATGTATGTCTACAAAAGTTTGTATCCCACTATGATGTATGAATACAGTGCACCAATAAAAAATTTAAAAAATAAATAAAAATAAATAAAAAAAATAAAAAAGTGCCACAGCAATTTCATGTAGATCTTGAGAAAGCTCGATCAGGGGATCCGCAATGGCGTAGATCCCCCATGAAGTATGTCTGGCATTCCTTTCTTTCATACAATTATTTTAGGATTATTTTGATTAATATGTATAATTGGAATTTTATGTATAAACATTATGACTAAAACTGATGGGCGGCGGCTTGTGAGAGACTCAGACAGCAAAGCCCAAGGATAAAGTTATTGGGCCAAATATTAAGTTCAAACTGACCTTAGTTTGAGCCACTGTATCAGATTAGATTTGAGTCAGCTTTATAAAGTGAGACAAAGCATACTATGACTAATTAAATGTCTGACACCCCACCCTGATGTATGTAAATAATAATATTTCCTGTACTTGAAGATCCTACTTGCATGACTATGCACTTGCTTTTCTGCCAAAAAATAAAGTATAAAAACTGTAACAGATCCTGAATAAAACAGAGAAGATTGAATCTGAATTCGTGTGGTCTTCTCTCATCGGCCTCGGTTTTTCCCCCTCACCTTCACACAAACCCCGACTCTGCTAGGGCTGGACCCCAGCAAAAAAGGACTGGAGGTATGGCTTAGAGGTAGACTGCCACTGGGTTCAATGCCCAATAAAACACACACACACACACACACACACACACACACACACAGCCACAGTGAAGTCAGAGTGAAAAGAAAGCAAGAATGAAGACAAAAGAAAAGAATATAGTCATTGGTCAAGAAAAGAGAAGCAAGGGACCTCGATGAGAAAATAGAAAAGGAAAAGAGTTTAGAAGGAGAGAATATTGGGAAGAAGCAAAGCCACTGGGAAATGAATACTGAGAGTAAAACTTGAACATTTCAACATGCTTAGAACTCCCTGGGGGGGGGGAGGTATGAAAACCTATAAGACATTATTTAAATCTTATGATGTTGTGCCCCAGGGCTGAATCCTAGTCCTGGGCTCATCATCTCCGGTTCCCTGCTGATTTAAAGAGGAAAAAAAAATGTTTAAAGTGGCAATAGAACAAAAGTTCTAAATCTCAAAGCAACTAATGAAAACACACACATAAACTCTTCAGATGCCACATCCTCCCCAGGGCTCACTTTTTCTTAGAAGGAAAAAAACTCTGAGAACCCAGCTGAGATCTGAGTTCCCCCCATCTCAACAAAAAAAGAAATAGAACATTGCTGGCCCTAAGCTTGAAAAATAGAGACGAAAATGACTGTTCAGTACGTGAAGACTTCCTGAGTGTACTCTTTGCTGACAAGGTTTTCTTTCCTAATCATCATTTTATCTCTCTGAAGAGATTTTTAAGGGGAAGGTGTGTGTGTGTGTGTGTGTGTGTGTGTGTGTGTGTGTGTGTGTGCAAGAGGGAGAGTATGAATTAATGATATACCGGAGCTTACTCACACTTCCTCATGCAAGCCATATTAGCCCAGCAGGGCTATATTTATACAATGAAAATTCTATCACACACAAATCAAGTCAGTTTGTTTGTTTGTTCATGTATTTGCTCTTTATCTAGAAAGTTTGTTACTAAATATATACCAGTGCACCCAGGAAGTAATGGAATAGAAGATAAAAAAGAAAGGAGGAAAGAAATATGTGGACAGAAAAAAGTCAGAAAGAATGAAAAAAGTTGAGCGCTCCTGAATATCAGCCCATAAAAGCCTTGCTGTTTATAATCAGCAGGCTTCTCTTTGATTTTGTTCTTTATTTCTTCTAAAGAAGAATTTGACTAAGGAGAATCCAGAGACTGCTCACCTGCCTTACTCGAAGAGTCCTGGCTTCCTGCCTCAGAGAGTTAAAAAAAAAAAAAAAAAAGTAAATAACTGGGCAGGTGAAAACTCTGAACATTCTGGTCTTTCTGGTCTTGGTTTTCTTTTGCTTTAGAAACATTATTTTTCTCAACTGAAAGAAACGCAGATTGTCCCTGAATCTGATTTAGGAACATTTGCCCACAAATCCAGTGATGTTTATAACCCCACTGCAGAAGCTTCTGTTCTTTAAAGATTTGATCTCTGTATTTAAAATGCAAAATATCTAACTCATTAACACTTTAAACATTTTCATCCAAATCTGAATGAGCAACTAATGTTTTCTGAGATAAGGGGAAAAGATAACTAAGAGATTCAAATGCCAAGTTTGTTCATTTTATTTTTTTTCTCCAGATCATATATATTATCTTACTTGTAAATATCAAATGATAACAAAAGACGAAAATACAAATGAACACAGGAGGTGTCTATTTTAGTCTTAAATTAAGTCACTAGAAAAGAAAGAACAAATTTTAGGATGCAACTTATTTTGTTTGGTTCTGCTTGTGTTCAAATCTGCAAGCATGAAGTGCAGCAGAACCATGTCCAGTATGTGTAGATTTTCCCAAATCACTCCTGAGTTGGACTCCCTGCAACCTCACTCTGCAGGTGGATATCCACCACCCCTGCCCATAAGTAGTAAACATAATAGCAGAGGTAATGTCCCTGTACATTGCTGCAGTGGGAGCCCCCTCTCCATGGAGACCTGATGACTTCAGGAGTTCCCAATTGCAAAAGGTTCTCTCCCACTTTAGAGACAGGAAGGCAGCAGGTTCTCGAGGGCCTATTTCTGCGTTGGTCTGTATGTTGCCAGCTTGAAAGAAGAACACAAAGAAGACCATGGACATTGCAGCTGGCAATGAGTCAGGGTAAAGGATCAGCTCATATTGCCATGGATTAAAATGATATAACATTTCTAAATAGTGCTGCTCTCTGCTCTCCTAGGCTTCTCCCTCAAAATGAGCCTACCTCAGATATAATTTTTAATCCATAGCACTTTAGGCAGCCAAAGAATGAGAAAAGAAAAAAAAAATTAGTAGATGACCACCAGAATGCCTGGGGTTAGAGCCACAGTTACTGTGTTGCAGTGCCTTGGAATTATATGAAGGGACCTTTAGAGTTCCATTCCCTTGCCTCCAGGCTAGGCAGGTGAACATCAAACCCAAACAAACAAAAAAGAATAAATTTCATCTCTTCCCCTGCTAACCTATATTAATGTTTAATAACGTTCATATACCTTTTTACATTTTCTTTCCTGCTTTCTCCTTACTGCAGAGGCACAGTGCTCATGTTTTCTTTGCTGTTGTTTGAAGAGCTGTAAAAAATCAAGCAGTCGTGCTGCACATTGTGTGTGTGTGTGTGTGTGTGTGTGTGTGTGTGTGTGTGTGTGTGTTTCTGGTGGTTGTATTTGGAGGAGGTATTAACCCACACAAAGCCAGGTATTAAGACCAGGCCCATAAAGAAACTTCATTAGTTGTCTACTGAATAGAAACTGAATCTAAACCTTTGACTCTAGGGCAGGGGCAGGGCAGCTGCACTTGTTTTTGGTAGTGTTATTCTTATTTGGAGTGTGGTTGTAGCATTCTTCATTACCGTATCCTGTCCAGGATCCCTCTGCATTCAGAGAGGTATGCACACACCAAAATGTATTCACTGTTCCCAAAATGTATTCACTGTTCCCAATATTAACCATTCCTAAGGTCTTTCTTAAATCCTACTTCCTCGTGGAAGTCCCTGTTGTCTTTATTCTTCTGAACCTCCTAGTGGACATTCTCCACTGCTGTAGTCTGGATTTGGAGATAGATGATGCAGCAATCATCATGGCATGATCAAAGGCATAATATTAGACTGGGTCATGACAGTCCAATCTCATCAGTGGATTAGTCAAAATGATAGATTAATAATTTGAATGGATTTTAGGGCAAGTGATAAAAACTATAGACAGGTAGGACATGACTGGAAGAGGTAAATCTTTGGGAGTGTGGCCTGGAGAACTATGTTTATTTCTAAGACTATTCCAGTCTCTTGATCTTTCTCTGCATCCTGGCCAAAATGAGCTGAGCAGCTTTCCTTTGCTGTGCCTTTCCAGCATGGTGCTGCTGCCTTGAAGCCTGATTATGGCCTGAACCTCTGAAACCATAAACCAAATAAACTTTTCTTCCTCTAAATTGTCCTTGTCTAGTATTTTGGTCACAGCCATAAAATCTGACAAAGACAGCTAATTAGGATTCAGTTACCATTCATATTCTGCCATTAGTTAAAATTTTATGCTATCTCCACATAGATCTTATTTCTTCATTTATATCATGCAAAATTTAGTCATCTGTACCATAGGTTATTTATCTCTATGCCCCCCACAGAGCCTAACTCAGCTTTATGGATATTGTAAGCTTGTAATGAGTATTTGTTGGAAGAATGAAGAAAAGAATCAATTCATCACTTAGGTAATTGGCCTTTGGCTGAGTGGCAGTGGGTTACTATTTCAAAGATATAATAATTGTCTTTCACACAATCTTTTGTGGGGAGAATATACAATCTCCATGTGATTATCGAAGTCTTTCTCCTATTTGATTACCTATTTTAAGTCAAATTTACATCACTTCTTGAGGTTTTCTGCTCAGATTAGATAAAATTCAATTGGCTCCTTGATTTACACACCTATTAGGTTCTTCTGTGATGGAGATTATGTATACAAAGAAAAATGCCAAAGTCCTTGCAGTTAAAGAACTCATGTGGAGGATAGAAAAAATATTAGGTTGTTTTTTAAAAGGCATGTGGAATGTGCTATCAAGTCACAGAAAAAGGAATTGTATTCAAGCTATGTCTTAGAATGCGCAAGAAAGGACCTAGGGATAAGAACTTAACCATTTAGTTAATTTTTTCTTGCATATGAATGGCACTTTGGAAGTAACAATAATCCATATATATCTAGCACATAAATATGTTATTTGAAGAAAGACCTAAAATTATGCTGTCTTAGTTTTTGGTTATTTAGTTTTTATTTTAGGAATATGCTGTCCAGTAGAATAATAAAATTGAGAACACCTAGATTAGATTAAAAATATATAATTCATTCTATTCTCTTCCTCTTTTTATATCCTGACCTTTGAATGAAATATAGAAGCACAATTTAACACCCATGATCTGCCAAGCATGTTGGTACTTTCTTGTAATCTCAGCATTCAGTAGGCTAAGACCAGAGGATCATAGTTCATGGCAGCCTCAGCTACTTAGTGAGGTGCTTTGCAATTCAGTAAGACCCTGTTTCAAATTAAAAAAAAATACAAAATATGCTTGAGATGTAGCTTTGAGGTAGAATGCTCCTGGGTTTCATCGCCAGTACTGAAAAAAAAAAAAAAAAATCATGATCTAAGAACTGGGTGTAGTTGGTGGCACATGCTTGCATGCATGTAATCCCAGTTCTTGGGAGGCTAAGACAGGAGGATTCAGGTTCTTGGCTAATCTAAACTACTTAGAGAGGCACTCCACTTAGTGAGGCCCTGTTTAAAAATAAAGAATAAAAAAATTGGGCTAGGGATGTAGCTCTGAGGTAGAATGCCCCTGGGTTCAATCCTCACCACCATGATAAATAAATAAATAAATAAAATGACCAAACAAAGATTTGGAGGAAATATTCATCTTTAAGACCAATTATTCAAATCTAAATCATGGCCATGAAGTTTTAAAGTATACAATTTGGAAAATAAAATGGCCTATCCAAGGATTATGTGACTAGAATAAAGCATAAAATACTCCTATATCTCTATTTTCTAAACATAGAAAATAAGAGATGTAAGATTTCCAGGAAGATGGCAACCAAGGGAAGCAGCACATATTGGCCTTCTATCACTTGATGTATATTACCATGAAAATAGTATCTCAAAAATATATTTCAGTTGAGCACTGAGATTAAAAAGACAATGCTAAAAGGCAGAACAGAGAGCAGAAAAGTACCTCAACATCTAAGGCCACGGCAGCCACTGAAGCATCATCTTCCTTTCCTGTGCCAGGACTGCCAGCACTTTGCCTCCAGAGACCCCCAGGGGGAAAAAAAAAGCTAAAAACTTAAAGTAAGCAGCTGCATCTTATCAGAATTGTAAGTGTTTGGCTCCTATTGTGAGGACCCAGGCTATAATTTTTTAGCACTGGCAGCAAAGCTCACAACATCCTTCAGAAATCCAGCATGGTGCTCAACAACACCATAAATGAACCAACTGTTCCCATAGGAAATCAGCCTCAGGGACTCAAGCATCAAAAGATAGACACCCAGGGTTTAAGACTTTTCAATTCACCCTGGTGAAGGTAGGGGTGGGGTTTGCTTTAGTATACAGCAGAGGCACAAATTATCAGTCCCTAGGGTATCTGGAGATCACCAAAGACCATGTAATCATGATGACCAGGAATAAGTCAGATCAAACTATCCTTAGCTGTTGGGAACATGGGGATTCCTATCTATACACTGGGTCTGGTTTCAGTGGTACCTGCCACCTACACAGGTGGGAGAGAGGTGGGGTCAATCTCAGTGAAAAGTATGGAGACATGTGCTTAACACTAGATTTAGCCCCCAGTGATACTGGCCACCTGTATTGATTGAGAGACTATCAGAAATAGGTCTATTTAGAAAGCTGTACCACCCAGTGCCAGAACAAAGAGAGAGACACCAGGCCAGGATCTCAACCACTGAAAAATACTAAAAAGCAGAGTTAGAAAGACACATCATTACTATAGGATACAGAGCAAATGAGAGTGCTTGGAACATGCTCAAGAACTTATGACAGAATGTGAACCTAAAATAGGTGAAAGAATCCAGGATTGCAGGGGCCACATCTGCTCAGTATTCATATATTTGAAGGTTTGTATTATTTTGTTGTTGTTTTGTTCTTTATATTTTTTGTTTGCTTGTGTATTTGTGTTTGCTTACTTCTTTGCTTTTTTCCCCACCCCATTTACAAGCTTCTTCTCTCATATATATCTACCTTCTTCTTTCTTTCCTTTTTTTCTTTTTTTTCATCTTTGTTTTGTATTATATCCACTTCATCACTTCCATTCACAATACTAAATACTTTACATTGGTTATTAGCATCCTATAACATATTCACTATCTGTAATCTATACTACATATTACCTTATCAAACTCAAACTCTCATTCTACTTGATCCTATCTGCTACTTTATCCTATTCTTGCATTTACTACTTCATCACCTTCTCCTCACTCAACCTTCTTCATTGAAACAACACATCTTGCCCTTGTATATACCAGCTGACACATACAGAATGAGAGAAAGCTATAAAAAGCAAGCAAGATACAAACGTAAGAAATCTGAAATCATGAGGAGGAAGAGGAAGGAAGCAATGAGCTCCCACAAACCCATCATAACAGAACCCAAAAGCACAGAATTGCAGAAATCTCCAGAATAACAAATCAGAAATTTAACAGTAGAAATGATTCAGTGTTTCCTAAAAGAATTTAGGGAGAACCTGAAAGGTATAAAGTAATAAATAAAGAATCCGACCCCTGAACCAGAAAGCAGAAAGAAGCTCTGAATTAAGTGAAGGATGCAACACCTGAAGTGAAGAAATCAATGACAACTATAAACAAGAGATTAAACCACATGCACAATAGAATCTCTCTTGGAAGATGGTCACTTAAAAATGAATGTATACTATTATAATTTAGGAATAACAATTCAACAGCACGAATTAGACATCAAAGAGATATGGGCCCATCTTTAAAAAGCTAACCTAATAATAATAGGCATAAAAGAGAGAAGATGAGTTAAAAATCAAAGGGATCAACAATCTCTTCAAATAAATAATAGCATAAAATTAACCAAAGATAGACAAAGAATTCAATGCACAGTTACCAGAAACTTAAGAACAAGTGACATTGAAAGGCAAACCATTTCAGACTTTTCAAACTGAGTCATGGAAACCAGGAAGGCATGAAACAACATATTCCAAAATCTGAATAAAAACAACTTGCAGGCCCAAATTTTCCACCCAGCAAAACTATCTTTAAAATTCAGTGGAGAAATAAAAATCTTACAAGATAATTAGAAGCTGAAATAATTTATGTCTTCCAAACCAGCACTAGAGAACATACTCAAAGAGATTAACTACAAAGAAGAACTAAGTAATTAAAACCAGAACAAGAGAAATAATGATTTTCATCAAACAAACAACTAAGCAAAGAATAAAAACATTACCTCAAACAGATGTTAAAACTCAAAATATTAGAGGCTGGGCGTGGTGGCACATGCTTGTATCCCTGCGCTTGGGAGGTGGAGACAGAAGGATTGTGCAAGTTTGAAGCCAGCTGCACTTGCTTAAGAGTTAAATATATAAAATATATAAAATATATAAATATTTTATATATTTATAATAAAATATATATTAAAAATAGATCTGTGAGTGTAGCCCAGAGTTAGAAGGGCTTCCAAGAACCCCAGTACCACCACAGAAAAAAACCTCAAAATATTAGAAATTAAAGATATATTCCCATAATCATGCTGAAGATAAATGGCCTTATCACCCTAATAAAAATATATAAGATGATAAATTGGATTAAAAAACAAAATTTATCTATACCTTGCCTGCAAGAAATATACCTTCCAAGTAAACATAGTCACAAACTAAAGATGAAGGGCTGCAGCAAGGTAATTTATGCCAATGGAACTTGAAGACAAGCAGGGATAGCAACTATGATACCAGAGATATCAGATAAATTAGACGTCAAACCCAAGCTTATCAGAGTATTCAAAGAAGGTCATTTTTACTGGTAAAAGAAACAATCCAGCAAGAGGAATTAATATTAGTCAACATTTATGCCCCAAACACAGGTCAGCCACTTTCATAAAACAAAATTTTGTGACATTAAGTCATACATAGACCCCAATACAATAATATTGGGGGGCTTTAACACACATCTCACATGCTACACAGATCTAGACAAAAAGTCAGTAAATTTATTTCAGACTTAAAGAATACCATAAACCAAATGAACCTATTAGACACACACAGAATACTTCATCCAACTACAGCAGAGTTCACATTTTTCTCAGATGCTCAAAGGACCTTCTCCAAAATAGACCACATCCTGAACCACAAAGTGAGCATTAGTAAATTCTAAAAAATGTGACATACTACCTTGCCTCTTTTCAGTCAACCATGGAATGAAACTAGACATAAACTCAAGAAGACCCATAGTAACCACATAAAAACGTGGATACTGAACACCACATTTCTGAATGAGGAATGGGTCATTGAAAAAGTAAGGAGTGAAATCAGGAAATTCTTAGAAACAATTGAAAATCAAAACCTCTGGGACACTTTGAAGCCAGTATTAATAGGAAAACATATACCACTGAGTACCTACATAAGAACAAAAAATTAACAAATAAATAACCTAACGACATACCTAAAAGCCCTTAAAAAACAGGAACAGTCCAACCCAAATGCCAGTAGAAGACAAAAACTTATTAAAATCAGAACAGAAAGCAATGAAGTGAAGAATGAAAGAAAAATACAGAAAATCAGAAGAAGAAAATTACATCATTTGAGAGAAAATGGACGGAATTGGATAATATGCTAAGCAAGATTAGTCAGTCATAAAAAGCAAAAAATCAGAAAGCTAGTGATAAAAAGGGTCATAGGAGAAATTCTAAAGGAAAAATGAGAAGCCATAGACAAATAAGACAATACAACTGAAGGGGATGGAAGGAGGGAAGAGGAAAATTTCTAACATAAATGACATACATTCATAAACATATCAAAATCAATCAGTAAGCTAAACATGAGAAAAAGGGAGGGGGAAGAAAATTGGGTAAAATTTGAAGAAGGGCTAAATAAGGGATATCTGCATGTATGCCTCTTCTATCTTTTAACCCATTAAGAAGCATGATTACAATGAAGTAATAAAAATACAAAAAAAATCAACAAAAGCAAGAGGTGGTATCTCAAAAAAATTAATATGATGGATAATCCACTAGCCAACATAACAAAAAAAAATCAGAGAGAATCAATTCAAATTAGTTAAATAAGAGATGAAAAAAAGATATTGCTGGTGGCACACGCTTATAATTCCCACACTTGGGAGGCAGAGACAGAAGGATCCCGATGGTTCGAAGCCAACTCTGCTGGCTTAAGAGACCCTGTTTCAAAATAAAAATATAAAATAGGTTTGGGAGTGTACCCCAGAGGTAGAAGGGTTTCCAAAAACCCCAGTACCACCAAAAATAAAAAAATAAAAAAAAGAAGAAGAAGATATTACTTCCTACAGCATAAAAATCTACAGTATTATCAGAAACTACTTTGAAAATGTATACTCCAACAGAATGAAAAATTTTTAGAGACATACAACCTTCCAAAATTGAATTAAGAATACAGAAAAGTTAAACCAACCAAAAGCAACAAAGAGATGGAGGCAGCAATAAAATCCTACCATTAAACAAAAGCCAAGAACTAGATGATTTCCCAAGTGAATTTTACAAAATCTTTAGAGTGGAGCTAATTTCACTATTCCTCAATTTATTTCTTGAAATAGACTTTCCAAAATATATTCTATGAAGACAATATCACATTAATACCAAAATCAAAGAAAGACAGCTCAAAAAAAAAGAAAACTATAGACCTATATTGTTGATAAACTTACACACAAAACTGCTAAACCAATACTACCAACACACAATGAAAATCACATCAAGAAAATCAGACACCATGACCAAGTAGGGTTTATCCCAGGGATGAAAGGCTGATTCAGAATAGAAAAAACAATCTATTCAATTCATCATATAGGAAGAACCAAAGACAAACACACACACACACACACACACACACACACACACACACACACATAATCATTTCAATAGACTGAGAAAGCATTCAACAAAATTCTATAGCCACTTAGGCTAAAAGCACTATAGAGAATGAGAATAGAAGAAACATACCTCAAAATTATAAAGTCAATATACAATAGGCCCACAGCCACCATCATATTAAATGGGGAAAACCATAAGAATTCCCTTTTTAAAAGCAGCAACAAGACAAGAATGTTTATTATTATCACTTCTTTTCAGTATAGTACTTGAGACTCCAGCCAGAGCAATAAGGCAAGAAAAAAAAATCAAACAAGTACAAATAGAAAAAGAAGAAATAAAACTATTTCTATTTGCAGATGACATGATACTGTACTTATAAGACCCAAAAAACTCAAGCAAAAGGCTTATAGAACTGATCAACAAATTCATCAAAGTGTCTGGATACAAAATCAATCTTAAAACATCAGAAGCTTTTCTATATGCCAATCATAAATCCACTGAAAAAGATATCCACAAAAAACTTCTTCCCCTCAGAATATCTCACAAAAATATAAGTTAGGAATAACCCTCAAAAGATATCATTAATATCATCAAAATGGCAATTCTTCTAAAAGTTATCTTGAGATTTAATTTAGTACCCTTTAAATTATCAAGGTTTTTTTCTCACATAAAAAATAGTACTTAATTATTTGGAACAACAACAAAATAAACTTTAATAGCCAAAGTAGTTCTCAGCAACAAGAATCAGGCAGGAGGCATCACAATACCTGACTTCAAACTATACTATAAGGTCATAGTAATAAAAACAGCATGGTGTTGGCACATACACAGACACATACTCAGAAACAAATCCACAGACTTACAGCCAATTGTTTCTTGACAAATGGGTCCAAAACATACACTTCAAAAACGACAGGTTCTTCAACAAATGGTGCTGGCAAAACTGGTTAACCATATGCAGAAAAATGGAAATAAACGCACTTTTTCACCCTGCACAAGAGTCAATTCAAGATGGATCAAAGACTTGAAAATCAGATCAGAGACCTTGCAAGCTCTTTGAATAGAGTATAGGTTCAATATGTCAACACATAAAACAGGTATAAGCTTTCTCAACAAAACCTCAAAATCCCAAGAATTTAAAAGGAGAGAAAATGCTCGGGATTGTGTGAAACTGAAGAACTTCTGTACAGCAAAGAAAACTATCAAAAACCTTAACAGAGAGTCAACAGAATGGGAGAAAAATTTTGCCAACTTCCTCCAATATAGAACTAATATCTAGAATATGCAGAAAAATCAAGAAAATCGGTGCTATGAAAAAATAACCCAATCAAAAATGGGCAAGTAAACTAAATAAACACTTCAAAAAAGAAGAAATTTAAATGACCAGCAAATGTATAAAAAATGTTCAACATTATTTGTAATCAGAGAAATGCAAATGGAAACTACCCTGAGATATTACCTAACTCCAATTATAATGGCAATCACTAAAATACACAAACAATAACAAATCCTTGCCGGGTGTGGTGGCACACACTTGTAATTCCTGCACTTGGGAGGTGGAGACAGGAGGATTCGAGGCCAGCCCCACTGGCTTAAGTGACCCTGTTTCCAAATAAAAATATAAAATAAAAATGTATGGGAGTGTGGCCCAGAGGTAGAAGGGCTTCCAGGAACCCCAGTACCACCAAAAAAATAAAATAAAATAAAAAATAATAAATAAATAAATAAATAAATAAATAAATAAATAAATAAAATAACAAATCCTGGCAAGGATGTGGTGAGGTGAAAAGTCTAATATTTATTGGTATGATTGTAAATTAGTGCAACCGCTTTGAAATACAGTATAGAGGATCCCCAGAAAAATAGGAACAAACCTATCATATGGTCCAGCAATACCACTTCTGTTATCTACCCAAAAGAATGGAAACCAAACTATGAAACTAACGCATGCAAATATATGTTTAAAGCTGCACAATTCCCAATTGCCAAAGTATGGAACCAGTCAAGATGTCCATCAACAGAAGAATGGATTACAAATATATGGAATATGTACACAATGGAATTTTACTCAGCCATAAAGAACACAATTATGTTATTTACAGGAAAATGAATGGAACTGGAAAACATTATGCTAAGTGAGATTAGCAAGTCACAAAAGTAAAAATCAGATGTTCTCCCTAATATGTAGAAGCTAGGGATAAAATGGGTCATAGGAGAAACTCTAGATGAGAAAAGAGAAAACATACGTGAGCAAATAAGGTGAACTAACTCAGGAAGATGAATGGGGGAAGGAAGAAATTTGCTAATGTACATGATGTACATTCATAAACATATTAAGTGAAATCAAAAAGTTAAACATGAGAAGGAGGGAAGGGAGAGGAATAGGGGTGGAATTGGAGAAAGGCTAAATGAGTGATATGTACATGATGCCTCTACCATTGTGTACCCCATTGAGATGTATGACTACAATGCACCAATAAAATACATTAAAAATAGAGATAAAGATACCATAATTCCAAGAGGTGATATAAGTACTGAATGTTTATTTAACTTGGATAATTTCAGATATTTACATATGATAGAAAATATTTCTATAAGAAAACTCACCACATGTTAAGATTTTTATGACAAGAACAACTGTTCATGTTCCAAAATAAGGATATGATGTCCATCATAAACATGGACCAAGAAAAATGAATCCTATGGCTGAGAACATGTCATTTACCATTAAAGGTTGCTTTCTCTTTCTCTGCATGCTGTTGTTCTAAAAAAAATGGGGCTGTTGTGAGTTCAGTGTTCATTACAGCAGGAGTATAAGGACCTTATACTTACACTTTTGCCTTCCATTTCCTTCCTACCTCACATCTTCATGATTTAGATGAAGTATTTGAGTTGGATTGAGTGTGCACACAATTCATAAGGTTCTAAAAATAATGAGGATTTGCTTTGCCTTTTCTTGAAACTATGAAGCCAGCCATATGTATCTGAGGGAGGTATATGCCTGAGATTTTTTTTCCCACTGTACTGTAATTAATGAGTTTGGGGAAAAGGCATCAGGATATAAATAGGAAACTAAAAATTCCTAGGAACGAGTGCCAGTTTTATATTCAGCTATTTACAAATTGTGTGTGGTAAAAACAATAACAACTCTTAAGGATTCTTAAGAAAACAAAACCCCAGAGTGATAGAGCAGAGCATTGTTCTCTATATTGCAATGCATCTGGAAGTAAAAGAACTTGATTCCCTCCCCTCCTCCTATTTTGTTTGTTTTTGTGTTTTTCCCTTCGGGCCATCTGCAAGTGAACCAGTCTAAATTGGTTTAATCAATCAATAAGAATTTGCAATTCTATGCTATGTGCAAGGAGAGACAGTAAAAGATTATAAAATACAAAAGGATGCCCTGTGAAATTGGGGCATACATGAGTCAGGCTTCCATTGTTCCTTTGATCAGTCTCTCTGACATCACCCTCAGGGCTGAAAGCCAGACAGGTCCCTATTTTAAATATTCCTCCTATAGTGGCTACTAAAGTAGGAATATTACATCATTGATAGTAATTTTAATTGAAGATCTTTTGAGTTACAGGGCTAAGTAATAAAATCTACAAATTATCTGTAATATCACAAAAGTTACTGTCATGCAACTTTAATTTAGATGCAGCTTATATTTATACGAGAAAGGTGAAACCATAGGTGAGCAAATAAGGTGACCTAACTCAGGGAGATGAATGATAAAATCCACACATGCAGCTTATATTTAGCTCAAGTGTCAACTTTTTGTGTAAAATTAATTTTTTGTAATAATTCTGGTTAAGTGATATGGTACTTTGAGAAGTATATAAATATAGTTAAAATACCAAATACATAGTCAGGCATGGTGTGCATGCTTGTAATCCCAGAATTTGGGAGGCTAAGACAGGAGGACCATGGTTCACAGATAGCCTCATCTACTTAGAGAGGCCCTTTGCAACTCTGTGAGACCCTATTTCAAGCTAAGAATAAAATAGAGCTGGGGATATAGCTTGGACATAGAATGCCCCCGGGGCTCCAGCCCCAGTACCACCCCCCAAAATAATATATATATATATATATATATATAGTATCTTGTTAAATAATTTATATATGAAGTATCTTGTTCAATAATATATATAATTTATATATATGAAGTAACTTGTTAAATAAAATTATCTAAAACATTAGAGCTTAAAAAGAAAAATAGTGTGTTGATTAGAAAAAAAAAACAAATTCTTCCTTTTCCACGTGAAAGTCTTCATACAATTTTCTTCAACTTTTCAGCTCAGTAGATTAAGTTTCATCTTCTGTCTCCAATGTTTATTTGTAGACAATATTCCTGGTTTGAATGTAAGTGATCAATAACAGTTACTTAGGTGAAGATGACAGCTAGTATATTTCCATTTTCATCTGAAAGCCAAAGTTGTATTCACATATATTAATGTTACATTAATATTAACCAACTGTATTAAGACTTTGGGATGGACTATCCTTTGTATCCATACCTCTTCATTTGATGCAGAATGTTCTGGTCAGTAAGAAACACAGTTGATTTTCTTGTGCATATGTGCTACTGGGGATGGAACCCAGGGGCATTCTACTTCCAAGCTACATGCGCAGCCCTACTTTTTTGTTTTTATTTTTGAAACAGGGTCTCACTGAGTTGCAAAGTGCCTTACTAAGTAGTAGCTGAGGCTGTTCACAAATCATGATCCTCCTGTCTCAGCCACATGAATGCTGAAATTACAGGTGTGCGTCACCACACCTGGCTAGGAACAGAGTTTTTCACAGTGGGCATGTGTGTAAAACTATTTGAAGGTTAATAACTCATATTATTTAATAAATAATAATTTTATGTTAACATAAACTGATTGGTATGAGAAAAACTAACAAGGCACATGAAGTTTAAAAAAATCCACTCAAGCTGTTGTGCTAATATACATCTGTAATCCTACTATTTGAGAGTCTGAGACAGGAGGATTGTGGGTTTGAGGTAAGTCTCAGCAACCTAGTGAGACCTTATTTAAAAAATAAAGCAATGAAAGGGGCTGGGGTTGTATCTCAGAGGTAGAATTTCCCTGGGCTCAATCCCAAATATCCCCCCACAAAAATGACAGATTCAAAGAAGTTAAATATTTGTAAACTATTCCCTTTCCTCTGACTTTAACAAAAGTGACCCATGAAATTTATTGAATACTTACTATGTGACATTTTCATGCCTACTACCTTTATGCATTAATAAATCCATTTAATTTCCATAATAATCATTGGAGTGATTATTTCTTATATTTTAGATTTATGAAAATTGTTCATAGAATTGTTATTTAACTTGGTTAAGGCTATAAATAATTAATATTATTGATGTTCAAGGTAGAGTCTGAGTACCAAGGGCTCTTTTTCTGGCAAAATTAATGAATTAATTTGAGAAATAGAGAATTCTTTCTTAGCCAATCACAAGAAGAATCATGAGGTTATATTCAGTTTCAAACAAATTTAATATTTGAACCAAACTCTTCCTTGGTAGAGAGCTAGTTGAGGATATTATCTAAGCGAAAACCCTGTTACCATGTGATATGCAAAAATTTTTGACTGCTAAAACATTTACTTGAAAGTTGTATTCAGTTATTAAATATGCTAGGAAAAACTGAAGTATGAATTAGATGAAAAAATTATTTTGAATTATGTAAGTCTGAGGGTAGAAGACAATAGCTGTAGTAATATTAACTCCAGGGAAGATGACAAGAAGGCCAACTCATGCCTGACTTCACTGGCCTTTTTCCTGTTGGTTTTATTTCCATTTAGGACAAATAAAATTTAAGTACTAATCATGTTCTCATGTTGAATAATATTGTGGCATTTAAATGAATATATATTTTCATCCTTTTTCTCCAAATGGTTGCCCTCTTCTTAACTATCACCTTATTTAATCCACTGCTTTAAAAAGTGTATACATTTTGTGATTCCTCATTTTCTTTTCCTTTTCTGGGTTGGGGATTGACCCCCAGGAATGGTGTTTTACTTCTAAGCCACATCCTCCAACCCTTTTTATTTTTTAATTTTGAGACAGAATCTCACTAAACTCTGAGGCTGGCCTCAAGCCCTGTCTCAGCCTCCCAAATACTGACTGGGATTACAGTTGTGTACTTCCATACCCAGCTTGTGATTCCTTATTTTATAAATATCACTGTGTCCAGAACACAATTGAATGTTCATATTTGATGTTCTAAAATACTGCCATTACAAGTTTAAACCACCATTCCTAGCTTGACTTCACTTTTAAAAAATTTATTTGCTTTAGTACAAATTGAATGGATAAAGGACATTATGAAAGCAGTTTAAATAGACTAATGGTTAGGAAATGCACTTTTTTCTTTTCAGATTTTTTGTTACACCTACACATATGAGTGACTTAGAATATTTTTGTTGTTATTTATTTCTTACTTGGGCCAGAACCCACCATTTTCCTTCATTATGATAAACCATGATTAGGATATATCATGTTACTCCTGAGCCAGATTTCTTATGCAATGAGTGATAGTAGCCACACATTTGATCTCCTTCACATATTCTCACTTAGTCTTCTATACATAACATAACTTTATGTGATTTTAAAAATTAATTTCACAAGTGATTCACATATTGTCTTTTTCTCCACTATGGAATGCATGTTCCAAAAAAGTTGAGCTACTTTTTCCAAGAACAATGCCTGCAATACAATAACTCTTCAATAAGTGTGTGTTCAAAAATTGAAAACATAAAATTTTAACTCCATAAACGCTTTGTGTGTGTGGGGGGTTGTATTTTGCTGGGAATTGAACACAAGGTATACCTAATGTTATACCTCTGAGCTATACCTACCCCCAGCTTATTTTATATTTTTTTATCTTGAAATAGGATCTCACTAAGTTGCCAAGGTTCTCCAGAAATTATCAAGGCTCTTCATTAACCTGTCTTTCTACTGTCTCAGCCTTCCAAGTACTAGGATTACAGGTGGGCTCCATCATGCCCAGCTATACCCTTTATTAAATTGAAGTGAAATTTTTATTACCAGTCCATCCTATTACCATCTCCTGCATTTCCCACAGGAACTCTTCTTTCTTCATGACTCACATGATTGTAAGTAGACATAGAGGTCATTATGTTACCATCCTAACCATCTGGCCGTCAAAGTCTAACTTCTTATTTTTTTCTTATAATGACACCATTTAATATCTAAACAACCCATTTATTATATCTCAACAACTGAATATGCATATAGGACAGGCATTAAGTACTTCACTTAAACAACAAAATCATACAGTTCATGTTAGAAGAAAGCAATGTTAAGAGTTTGGGTCCAGCCGGATGTGGTGGCTCTCGCTTGTAATCCCAGCATTCGGGAGGCTGAGACTGGAGGATGGCGATTCGCGGACAGCTTCAGCTACTTAAGCCCTCTGCAACTCAGTGAGACCCGGTTTCAAAATAAAGAATAAAAAATAGGGCAGGAGGTCGAATGCCCCTGGGTTCCATCCCCAGACCCACACACACACAAAAGAGTTTGGGTCCATATTTCCAAATTTTTGAAATAAAGATTTATTTTTGGCACCAATATCAAATCTTTATCAGCCTATCAACCCATAAAAACACTTCTGACACCCAAGCAATCCAGCTTTTTATAATATTTTTATTGGTACATTATAATCTAACTTCATAATGCAACCAAATGATATATGAGTGTGATGTTCTCTTGATGAGATGCAAAACAAATTTGAACTGGAAATTATCAACTCTTTATCTGAATTGTCATTTCATTCCAAAAGGATGTGAACTTCATTGGATGCAAGATAATGTCTTCTACTTTGAATTTCTGGCTTTTCTAGACACAGTAATGCGCATATATCATTATATCCATATCTATATATCTATTTTGATATATTTGTATTTATAAAGAGAAAGTTGATATATTTGAGTACCTGTGAGATTGTTACAGAGAAGCTAAAAGTGTGAAATAGAATCTGGAAACCATAAAGAACACATCAAGTTAAGCTCTCGCTTTTACAATCAACAGTGGATGCTTTAGATGCTGTGGGCTACTTTTTATCTGAAAGAGAAGTAATTTTAAAAAAGTGTTTTTAGGTTCCTTCAAGTGGGAATGAAATAAAAATGCATTGTTTTAACGTTTCAGAATTTTGAAAGTCTCCACATAAGCATTTAGACCAAAACCTCTGAATAGCTACCTCAGGTCAACTTGGGTTGCAGATTGGTTCTGTTAATTTCATCTTTTAGGGAAGATATAGTTAATATATTGTTGCTGTCTTCTTATTTTATTATTTTTATTGGCTAAACCATCAGAGAAAATCAATGAATGGATGAAAGAACTGGAGATTTGTTCAATTTATTCAAAGTCAAAATAACTTGGGGATCTAGAAGTATACATGCACACCTTATATGTATAATCTATGTTTATGTGTGCATAGTTGGCGAAATACATCCACATGTATGTAAACACACACACACACACACGCACACGCACACATACACACACACTGGGTTGAGAGGAGAGAGAGAGTCAACCCTCTGTTATCTGCAGGTTTTGCTTCCAAGAATTTAACTAACCACTGATTAGAATTCCTGAAAGAAATTGTCTATACTGAACATATACAACCTATTTCTTTGCATTATTTCTTAACAAGACAGTATAACAACTACTTACATAATACTTACTTTGAACCATGTAGTAAAAATAATCTGGAAATGCTTTAAAATATATGAGAGGATATGTGTTCATCATATACCAATACTACTCCACTTCATGTAAGAGAGTTGAGCATCTCAAGAGTCTGGCACCCACAGGAGATCCTAGAAGCACTTCACATGAATTGATGAACAATTGTATATATGATACCTGTATCATCTCTGGAAAAGATAAAAGAGTAACCAGCATCTAGAAGAACAATGCTTTATATTTCAGTACTTATATTAACTGGTCTTGTGACTTGGGCAGTATGTTTCTCTGTCTGAGATTCTCACCTGTATATAAGAAAGGTAGGATATGCAAATGGTTAGATAGCTAACCATACCCATGCAAATATTCAGTCTATATATTTACATATCTACAACAAAATCCTGTTTTCTGAAACCGCACTTAGGAAGAACTGATTTTGGCCGAATATACTATTGTTATATGACTTTAGTACAGAATTGTAAACTTGCTATTTATTTTTATATCACTTCTATCAAAACTAGAAAAAGAACATTTTTTCCCCCTTTGACTCCTGGCATGACTGCTGGCGACAACCCACTGCTGAAGTGCTTGAGTAAATAGAGAATAGGAGATTTCTTAAACAAGTGAATTATTTAAATCTGCATATGCAATGAGACCTGTTAGGCAAAACTTCTGCTCATAAGACCCCCAGGCTCCTAAGAAGATATTTGATATGTAATTTCCTAAACTGCTTACTGTAGTTTTTGCATTTTATTGTTTATTTTGCACAAAATTGTATTGTCAGTAGGAAGGTTCCCAGAGAGAGCTTTGATTGAAATATGCTTGGATGAGCATTAGGTTTTATTTTTTGTGCATGTAATAATATTAAATCTTCAAGTTATTGCTAGTTGGATATTTGCCAAGCTTTGTGTCAGAATGGTTCCTTTTCTTTTGTGTGTGTGTGTTTTCATTCTGTTTGATTCCTTTAAATAATGCATATTTTCCCCTTAGTTGAGCATAAAAGATCTAAAAGTAAATGAAATGTACTTAATTAGTAAACATAAACATTCCTAATAGTCGCCTGCTCCAATTCTGGCGTAAGAAAAGATACCCTAACTTTCTTTGTCCTTATAGCCTCACTTGTCTTGCTTTTATCAATTCACTTTTTTATCAATTCACTTTGGAGCAAAGAAGTGCATATATCCACCCTCCATATTCATGTCGATAAGTTAGCAGGTCCTCACTAGAAATGGGCATTTAATTCTGCTTTTTACATTAGTGAGGCCACAAAAAACATGACTTTTCTCCTCCTGTCATAGATTTCCTACATAGAATCTGTTCTCAAATACAACTGACTAATCAATAAAGGATAAGGTGAGATATATGTTAAAGAGATTTAAACAAACACATATATACATACATATATACACACATATGCACAAAGGAAAATATACAGAATATACTATTAAAATATAAGAATTCACACACCACAAAAAAATCTGAAATATTCCAAATATCCTGAGCATTTTGTTTTCCGTTGGTTTGCTTTTGTTTTCTCCTATCCTTTCTTTCTTTTTTTCCTTTGATCTTCCTTATTTATCTCTGCCTGTGTCACTACTTCTGTTTTTCTGTCTATACGTTTTTCTGTTTATACTTTTTTTTTATCTTCTTCCTTAGAAAATTTTCCAAAATTGTACTTTGCTAGGATTTCATCTACTCGGGTTTCTTCTACTTCCCAGTTTATCAATTGACAAGAAACATGTTTTATTTTATTAATCATTATTGTTTTGTGATATTAGAGATTAAACCCGTAGACATTCTACCTTCAAGCTATACTCTCACCCTTATTTTTTAAATTTTTACTTTGAAACAAGATTTCACTAAGTTTCTGAGTCTGGCCTTGAACTTCTGATTATCCTGTCTCAGAATTCCAGGTGTTAAAATTACAGACATGTGGCACATTGCCTCATTGAGAAACACATTTAAATGGTGTTATTCACAGCCTATAAAATGCTTATATGATAAAGTATGATTTCTAATAGAATCATGATCTAAATGATTTTAAAAGTGACTAAAACTTGGTGTGCATTTTTAAAGATTTGCAAGGGAACTTCAAGGAAGAGGTGAAGATCAGGATATTCACTGTTTTTTAGAATTCCAGTTCAGTTCCAGTATTTATAGGTTCTCTGTTCACGGGTAATCTTTCTCTCATTTGATTCCCTATTGTGAGAGCTCAAGAGTAAGCCTTTAGCTACTCTATGGTTTTGTCATGTTTCTTTTTCTTGAAACCACCCAGTATCTCAATGAAATATGTATTATTTGTGAAAAGGACTGATAGATACAATGACCAGATTAAGAAATGGCCAAGTTTTACTTAGAAAACCAGTTGAAATTCATTAAATATTCTCTGAGTCATTAAACTGTTATATCAATGATATTCTAATTATGAAAATTTTTAACATGTGGGGCTGTTTAAGGACAAATAATTTCAGCCAGAGTTAAATAATTATTTCCTATAGAGCTCCAAAGAAGTTAAATCATTTCTAAATAAAATGAAAGCCCCCATATCTGTGTTCCTTTTCATCTTTGACTATGCAAGGGTCTCTTTGTCACTCTACCACAAAGAGATTAAAAAGTAACAACTATGTTCATTTAAGCATAACCCTTCATGTCCCTCATGATTACAGATCATTTCTGAATAGTAGTTCAGCTTTCTGGATTCTGTGCAGAAAAAAAAAAAAATGAAGCACAAACCTTTCTTTGCTCAGCAGAGACTGTGGAGTTTACACATTATTTTAAGGTAAATATTCATTTGATTGGCTGTTGGAATGAAACCACTAATGTATAGAATATATTGTGGCTTAATTTGAGTAGCATGGTGATTAGATTTAGCTTAGGTAATTCTTTGTGAGATTCTCCCTTAATTACCCTGGTATGGAAACACTGACTCCTATAGTAAAGGTAGGCCCAACTCTTAACCTATCAATCAATGAGTAAGGAATTCAAAGTGTGGTCATAATGATGTATCTTCAACAAAACTGATTATCTTTTGGGAATCAGAATTGTTTCCTGGGGTTAGGAATCTGTGGCAATTTTTTTGTGTTATTTCTTCCACTGTGAGATTTAAGACTGATGAACTAAGCCATTCTAGTATTGCATCTCCAGATCCCTCATTACTTGGAGCCAAAGATTTATTGTTCCTACTTTGGTGGATACTGCTTGTACGCAATTATGCTGGCTTAATTGTAGGCCACCCCTCCTCATATATTGTAGTATGAGCTCGTGCTTACTTTATTATGGGCCACTCTGGCAGTTTTAATCCCTAGAAAGATGTAAGTAAATTAAAATTTATTACAAAAATAAAGAAAAATGCACTTTGGGGTGGTAGGAAGCTCGTAAATGGGAAAGCATCTTAACCTGCTCTTACAGCCTTTAGGGAGAGAAAAACAAAACCTTTGGCTTAAATGGACACAGATGCAGCCCTCACCCCAGTCTTCAACTGCACACTCACCAGGGCAAAGTTCCATCATGGAAAAAAACTGATGTTTAGCTAGGATAGGCTTCCAGGATGGTTATATGTTCCTCTTGCACCAGTCTTCCATTCCTTTCTGCTATTTTGCTTGTGAGGTTTTTTTCACATCCACATTTGACCCTTTGTCACTCCCAATCTACAACATTGAAAACTTTTCTTCATTCAGCATAGCAACCACATTTGAGAAAAGCATACAAAACCAACTCCTCGAAAGTGATCCCTTCAATTCATTACCATATAGTGTCTGTGAGGCAGAACTGCCAGCTAGATCTGTATTTCTCAACTTTGAGCATGAACTAATAATAACTGGAGGGCTTGCTAAGACAGAGATGTCTGTATCCCAGTCTTAGGTTTTCTACCGAGTTCTCAGGCAACATTGATGCCACTAGTCTGAGGATCAACCAGATTTGAGAACACCCTGAGCTAGTGATCAGCTTGCTTTCCTCAAATGTTAGCCTTATCCGCACAAAAACCCCAGTAACAGAGCTTCATCCAGTCCAAGCTCATATCTGGCTGTGTTACTCATTCTAAGGGAGGACAGCTCTCTGTGTCCTAATCTAGAGCTTTGGAGTGCCTTCTATCAGCGTGCTGCTTCTCCTAGCAACCTGTTTCCAAGATAAGTGACACTGGTGGGCATGATTATGGGAAAAGAATGAATTGTGGGATATAATTCAGTAACCAAAAAAAAAAAAAAAAGAAAGAAAGAAAGAAGAAGAAGATTGGTGATATTTATGGAGCAGAGAAGACTTGACAGAGCCTGGGCACAGCCTGAACTTCAGTGTAGCAATAACTTCTGAAGTTTCTGAGTCTTTCTACCCAATCACACCTATTGCAAAGGAGCATTGCTTACATAGCTTATAATTCAGGAAAGGACTGGGGTGTCTTGGGATAACTTTTTGCCTAAAATTGTATAATTGTATGTGATTCTTACTAATTAACACACACACACACACACACACACACACACACACACACATATATATGCTTCTTATAAAAACATAAAATCAGGTGTTGAATTTCTGACCTTTGAACAAAACTATATTTTTCATGAATGCGATTATTCCTGCTGACACTTTCTTACAGACCTATCCCATATTAAAGGCTTAGATTTCCTCCACTTAATGTATGTGAGCACACTAGCCAGATGCTGCACTGACACCATAAGTTCCCCTGAGTCCTCATGTAACCTTCTCCCTTCAGAGTCTCGCATCTGCCGCATTTCCTATTGTTATAGTTACAGTCACTCTATATCGGACAAGTGAATTTGATGTTGCTATTTAACCACCAATGTCCCTGGACATGTAGCTGAAGGAGAAGAAGTTGAGGGAGTAAGGTATTGTAGTCTGATTTGAGAAGAGACAGAAAGACTTAATATCTCCATCTAATAAACTACATTTTCTAAAGAATATCAAACTTTATTTTGCTTCCATTGACATGCAAAAATAAAAGTGTAGCCTAGTACTTGCCATGTTCAAGGTATTTAATACAAGGCTGAATAACATAAATGAGTAGAATTATTTTTCCCAAGGGTTTGATTTAAAATAAATTGCCTGGTGTTTTTTGACTGCTGTGGCTTAAAGCCGGTTTCACTTACATGTCAGCATGATGAAGGCTTTTGGAGCATGTTTTGATATGCAATGGTTCCTCAAGGGGCATTCAAGGAGAGAGCTGAGGGAAAAAACAGGGGCAGAAAAGGCACATTTTCAAACTCTAAAGTGTTCCCTCAAGCTTACCCCATCCAGATGTCTCCACCTGTTATCACCCTGCTCTGATCGCTGCCTCCACTGATTTGGACCTGAATCTGTGCCAGTTAGCCTTCTGGCTGCTGTTTATGGATGCTAAGAACATAATCACTAAAAGACTGACTAAATGCTTAATGGAAATTATATATGTTGAATATCATAACACAGTGCCTGATTCATAAGTAGGCATTCAATTGCTTTTAATCAAACCACTCTCCTCCACAGGTCTCTGCCAATCTCTTTTTTTCTTGGCTGCTTGTGTGTTAGTATCCTACTTTTAACCTAAATTGTGACGTTCTTTAGGGTCATTCCCCAAGACAGAGACTGAAGAGAAGTGAGACAAGAGAGAAAAGAATTTGGACACATAATCCAATGAAGTCCAAAACACTCAGCTGTCCAGAAGCTGTCAGATATCATCAATTCACAGATAAAAGGCAGATGCATGCCAAGCATTGGAGCACACATTTGTAATCCTGGCATCTGGGAAGCTGAAATAGAAGGATCTCCAGGTTTGAGGTCATTCTCAGCAACTTAGATAGATCCTGTTTCAAAAGGGGCTGGGTGTGCAGCTTAGAGGTTTGGAAGTAGAATGGCTCCGGGTTTAATCCCTAATACCAAATAAAAAAGGCAAATGTAGATTTTAGTCTGGGTTGTTTCAAGAGGATACAGGACAAGCAAATGTGACATTTGTGTGTAATCTGAGTACTTGGGAAGCTGAGACAAAAGATCACAGGTTTCAGATCAGTCTCAGCAATGTAGCCACACCTTCTACAACTTAGGGAGATTCTGGTTTTTTTTTTTTATAAATTGGTGTATTGTAGTCATATATCATTTTATTAAAATTTTTATTGGTGCATTGTAGTCACACATCTTAATGGGGTACAAGATGGTAGAGGCATACATGCACACATCACTCGTTTAGCCCTTCTCCAATTACAACCCCATTCTCTTCTTTCCCTCCTTCTCATGTTTGGCTTAGTGATTGGGTTTGATATGTTGTTTAATGTGTATCATGTATATTTGGGAATTTTCGTTTTCTTCTCAGTATCTGGAGAACATTCCCTCAGTTAATAACTGGAGAACATTATGCTAAGTGAGATTAGTCAGTCACAAAATGTAAAAAATGGGATCCTCTGCCTAATATGCAAAAGGTAGGGAGAAAAAGGGTCATAGGAGGAACTCAAGATGAAGGAGAAACCATAGATGAGCAAATAAGAAAACTTTGCCTTAAAATAAAAAATAAAGAGCTTAGGGTATAACTTGGAGTGAAAATGCCTCTGGGTCCCATCAACAATATCAAAAAAATAAAAAAGGATATATACATAACAGGACTGTAGGGAGTCCTACTCCATCTTCAGGAAGGTTAGGTGAAGAGATAATAATTGCATTGTATCATTCATACATATTTATTTATTCATTTATTTATTTATTTTTATTTTTTATTTTCTGGTGGTACTGGGGTTCCTGGAAAACCTTCTACTTTCAGGCTACACTCCCAGACTCTTTTTTATTATTTATTTTATTTGGAAACAGAGTCTCGTAAACCAGCACAGCTGGCTTCGAAACTGCGCCATCCTCCTGTCTCTGCCTCCCAAGCGTGCGGGGATTACAAGAGTGTGCCACCACACCTGGCTTCTTTCATAAATATTTTAAAATATTCTAGGCACCTTTTAATTCTTCCTTCATCTCGTCTTCTATATTCTCTTCCTATCTTCCTGTAATCTACCAGAAATCTCACTCATACTCATTTTAAAAGTCAAGCAAGCAATTCTACTCTCCCCTTTGTATCTGTCCTGTTATATAACTCATCTGACTCAAATGTCTCAATACCACAATCAACTTGCTCTTATTTTTCAAATCCATCCTGCACAGAACACCTTCTCTCTTTTCTCTCAGCCATAGTACAGGTATCCCCTATCAGATAACTCTTCAAATTTGTAAACACATCTACTTCAATTTAGTTGCTTTTCTAACTATTAAAATCCTATTCCAGTCAATACATCACATTTTTCTTTCTCCATTTTTATCTCACTCATTAACTTTTTATTCTCACCTCATTTTTGCAATCATGATTCCAACAATAGACTAATCATAGCTTGGATTTTTAAAGTATTGTTATTGATATTCCTGTACTAAGGCAAGGGTATCATGCAATTTGAAGTGGCAATTAAGAATAATTAAGATATACTCTCAATAACACATAAACCCTTGAAAATCCTCATAAGTCCCCTTCAAAATATCTGATAAATCTCTACCTACCTGCCTGCTCGTTCTTATGTAATTGAAAAGGCTTGTCTCAGAATTAGCATTATGTAGACATGTCAGAATTATGTTGTTTAAATTTCAGCAATTTTTCTTTTGTTGAATTACTTGCATTGAAACTGAAACATTGGGAAACCCCCATTAAAAGTAGCACCCCTTTATACTAAGAGAATAAAGTCTTTCAGGGCAAAGTGAGGCAGAGACACCCTAGAGACAAAAAGCAAATCCACTCCTGGGTCTTAAGTCAGATCTTGTTGGCTAATCAAACCTTGGTATATGCCTTAAAGGATTTTACTAGCTTCGGAAACCAGGTACATTGTACATAAAAGATGAAACTATTAAGGAGTCATCTAAAACAACAAATTCCTGGGGCCTTTGGCTTGTTTTCATGATTTGTGTTTTCTTCTTCTCTCCACTTAAGTTCCTCTCTCTCTCTCTCTCTCTCTCTCTCTCTCTCTCTCTCTCTCTCTCTCTCTCTCTCTTTCTCTCATTTTAGATCAAGTTTAAACCCAGACATGTTTCCAACTGAGCTAGACCCCAGCCCTATTTTTGTATTTTTTTGAAGATTTAAAGAAGTTTATTAGAAAGATAGAAATACAGCCCTATACCAAAATGGCATGGGAGGGTGACTCGAAATGAATACCACCCCCTATTTTTGTATTTTAAAACAGGATCTTGTTAAATTTCTGAGAGACCTCACTAAATTTCTAAAGCTGGCCTTCAATGTGTGATTGATTTTCCTGTCTTTGCCTCCCAAGTACTGGGAGTACAGGTGTGCACTGCCATTCTGTGCTTTTTAAGTGCTCTCTTAACAGCTATAGCCACTCATCCTTATCACAAAGCAGAGATGTTTATACAAGATGTAGCATACAGATGAAAAAACTAATTTGCCTCCTGGTTGAAAAACTGACCTGTGTTCCCAAAAAGGTAAACGTCCCTCACAAGAAAAGAGGAAAAAAGTCTTCTGAAATGTATCTGAAGGTAATTAACATTCCTAAACCTGTATCCTCCACCCTGTGCTAACAGCCTTGCTCCCAGTTATAAAAACTAGTTCTTTTCTTTGTCCTCAGAGCCAGTTTGGCTCTTTCTGTTGGTCAGTGCTGTGCTCCCCTTTTGCTAGAGTAAGATATCCCAATAAAGAGTCTTGTTTTCATTGCAGCTGTGCCTCTGTCTAATTCTTCTGAGAGAGAGCACAAAAATCCACTAGACTGGTATAAAAAGGTGTTGTATTTATCTTATACTATTTTATTTTACATGGTTTTAAGAATATAGTGTAATGAGTTAATTAGGCATTAGGATCTTATCCCAGAATTTCAATCACTATCATTAATATGGTCTCAATGGAAAATATAAAAGATTTTCAAGTAACTAATTTATAAATAAATTTTACCAAAATAGTCTACTGGTATCTATATTCTGCTAAGCAGATAAAGCTAACTTCCTTGATATCCTTTTTGCCCTGATTTCACTGCTGCATAATTTTTTTTCTTAAAAGTCAGAAAATATATATATATATATATATATATATATATATATATATATATATATATATGTTATAGGTACATTAAATGATTTTAACAAGTTGAGTGTTAAAAATACAATAAAATCAAATAAATTATCGAGTAGGAAATGCCTTTTGACTTCTTATTTGCAGAAGATATCTTATAATTATAATTTCCTGTGTGCCTAGGGAAGAAGAAAACAAACTCAACATCAATAATGGATATCCAAATGAATAGAGGAAAACCGAAAACAGGTTTGAAAACATTTAGTAGACAAACTAGTTCAGAATTAAGAAATGTATTCCTCCTAATACTTGCATAAATATCATTTATTAAATAGTTCTATATCACCTTGAGTTTAGATATGAAAATAAAACATGGTTTGTTAAAAACATATAAATAGTAGCTTTAAGTATTGCTTCTGGGTAAAAGTTTTAAGAGTTAGAAAGGATTCTAACACATTTTATTTTTCTAAGTTGAAGTGAATAGCAACATCACGCTGGATGTTGACCTAAATTGTGTATTAAGGGGGTTATTCAATTTTACTTTCCAAAATTACTAAGAATTTTTGTTTATCTCTTATTGCAATAAAGCCAATCCATCCTAAGAATCCTCATTTAATTGCTCATTTAAAGCATACAGTTTTGCTGAGCATGGTGGCGCACTCTTGTAATCCCGCGCTTGAGAGGCGGAGACAGGAGGATCACGCTAATTCGAAGTCAGCTTAAAAGACCCTGTTTCCAAATAAAAAAAAAATATAAAAATAGGTCTGGGAGTGTAGCCCGGAGATAGAAGGGTTTCCAGGAACCCCAGTATTACCAAAAACAAACAAACAAACAAACAAACAAAAAAGAACTAATAAAGAACTAATACTTTGTGAAGATGCTAATTAAGATACATGTTATCAATGTTATTTCAGGTTTATGAAAAGCCTTAAATGCTAGACTTGAAGATTGAGCTTCTATTCTGAAAACAATGGAAGACTATATATAATCAAGCAATGGACAATTGTGTCCATGGAATTCTACAAAAGGAAATTTGTAGATGCAAAAAACAAACAAAAGCCCACCATATTAATTTGAAGCTATTGCCACAATTCAGATAAAATATTGCTAGTACAGAAGTTTATTTCTAAGTTTATGAGCTTTAATAACAACCTCTTAGATTTGAATGAATACCAGAGCAATTTGAGGTTTTAATTAACTTACTTGAGAATTCAATTGAAAAATTAAGACAACAGGTTAAAAAAAGCATATAATAAAATTTCTTGAAGATTATTTAAATTTAAATCCCTAGAAATTAAAACTATATATACTTAGAAACTTTTAGTTTGTCTTTTGTGGTTATGCTGAAGACTGAAGTTTCTTTAGGGTAGTAAAGGCCAATTTGCTGGGCTAAATAAAGGGGTTTATAAGTCTATCCATTTACCCATCTTTCACAGATGCATATATAGGTATCCTGTATGCATATTTATATCTTAGTTTTCCATGTATATAGAGTTAATATGTATTAAGTAATTAAGTATAAAGTAAAGCATTCCACTATGCAGATAATGCACAATTACATATAGTTTTTTATGAAATCTCTATCTTTTTTCTAAAGTCTTTTCTCTGAAACTTTGTTAGTGTTTGAATAAAGCTGACTCAACCTCTGTCTCACCCCTACAGTCTTTACCATATTACCGTTTCACCCAGGCCTGAACAATTACTTTTTCCCATTGTATTGAGATCAAATTTGGTACAGAACCAACCCACATGGGATCACTGTAAGTTCTGCTCAGAGCTATACCAAATTTATCAAAAAAAGGAACTTTCATAACCATATTTATATGCATTTTCTCTTTATCCTAATGTCTTTCTGTGATGCAAGTACAAATTTTTTTCCCACAGGAAAGGAGATGTGATATAGGGTATATCTACCTTAGAGAACAAAAGAGACTAAGAGAAAGTCCTTGGCATTTGAGAGAAAGTCATGAAATAAGAAGTCCACTGTTATGAAGCCAAAAAATAAAATATTTTAAAAATAATCACATAAGTTCAGAGGGAAAAAAAATCAGGGGTAGCTTGAATTTCACTTCCCATTTGAAAATGATGGATGAACTGCCACAGTGGTTAGAATCAGCTCTGAATGGACCAAGCAATGTAAAAGTGGAAGAATGGCATTTCTAGTGAAGATAGTTGGCTTGGGACTAAAGGTGTACATGCTACAGACTGAATAATGTAGAGTGAGGCAGGAAGAAAATGGGAGTCAAGAGCCCATGCTTGTAGTAGAGCTGGCAAGGAAGGAACATCCTTGCAAAGACAATTAAAGGTGGCATGCCAGGGTGCTGGCTCTCTTACTTCCACAAGAATGTATGAGTTTCCTCTGTCTCCACTCACCATTTGGGGTAGAGAGAGATGGGTCTATCTAGGGGCTAGTATACTAGTATTTTCAGTACGTGTGTGTGTGTGTGTGTGTGTGTGTGTGTGTGTGTGTGTGTGAGTGTGTGTGTGTTAAGGTTGTGACACCTCTGGCATTAAGAGAGGTTAGAGCACAATGAGAGCAGTTTTCTATGTAATCTATATTTCAGGCTTTGCATCTCTGAGAATATGCGACACCTACCTATAGAACCTCGGGTGGTAGTGACTATTTTATTGTGTGAGATCTTGTCTAAGAATGAAGATCAGAGAAAGAAAAATGGATTAAAAGTTGCAAAAAGAAAAAAAATTCAGAATCTCAGTATCTTTGTCACAAGAAGGCGACAACCGCCATTGAATTGCTCAGGCTCATGAAAAAATTAATATGTGCCTCTTTTTACTTGTTTATTTTTATTTTTTGTATATGTGTAGTATGGGGGTTGAAAGCTAGATGACTTCTTCCTCAGTGCTATACCCCCAAACCTATTTTTAATTATTTGAAAAAAGAGTCTTGCTAGGTTGCTGAGAGCCTCACTAAGTTACTGAGACTCACTTTGAACCTGTGATCCTCCTGTCTCAGCCTCCCAAGTATTGTGATTGCAAGCATGTTCCAGCACACACACACACACACACACACACACACACACACACACACACACAATCTCTCTCTCTCTCTTAAGAGAATTTGAATTTCATTGCAATTTAATAAAAAAGAAATATGTGTAACTGTTTTTATTAGTGAGATAAATTCACACACACATTTACAAGTATTGGGATTACAAGCATGCATCACCACACAGACACACACACACACACACACACACACTCTCTCTCTCTCTCTCTCTCTCTCTCTCTCAAGAGAGTTTGAATGTATTGCAATTTAATAAGAAAGATGTGTAACTATTTTCATTAGTGAGATAAACTCAAGCAAATTACTTAATATTTTGAGCTTCAGTTTTCTCATCTATAGAAGCACCCACGCTGTGGTTGTAACACTTGGAGGATATAGTCCACGCTGTGGTTGTAACACTTGGAGGATATAGTCCATGCTAATAAATTAATTCATTGGCTCACTCAGTTTCTTGTAGTTTTGTTAGCATTAATTAATTGCATTGCATAGAAATTTAGACAAATATCCTCCAATACACAATGTTTCTTGCATTTTTCTGCTAAACACATACAACTTTTGAAAGTATCCTTTGTGTATTTTTCTCAATTGTGATAGACTTCTCCAAGTAACTATATAGAAGATAAATATCTGACTAATCTGCCATTTCCCCCCAATCCTCTCAGTCAATAATGCTGTTTTTGTTATTTTCTTTGGATATTCCCCTTGAATAAAAAGGCATTCATGTTTCCTTGTGAATTCAATGTTTTTCCATATCACTGAAGTCTGAAGCGAAGAAAAAAAATAATTTATTTTTGTTTTGGCTTCTCTCTGCAGTAAAACATAATTTGGCTGAAATAATGAGACTCAATTGCTCATAAGTAAACTGCAGCTTAAACAATGACAGTTGGGCAATATTTGTTGAGTCTCCCAAATTCAGTGGCAAGCTCTGTTATTGACTCATTTTTGACATGTTTTCTACAGATTAAGAATTTGGTAAAAAGGACCAAGAGAAAAATGCAAGGAAGCTAGCTTGAAGTCTTACAAGCAAAAAGTATTTTAAATTAATTCTAATTTTCTCTGCAAGTATTTCACAACCCTGATATATTGAATATAAACTCTGAACAGAACAGCAACTAAGAAGTATTTTGTATTATATGCTTTCCTTTAAGCCAGATCCTAACTCAAATATTTTGATTTGTCTAAATTCCAAATAAATGTTATGTTTCTTTAGAATAGTTGATTCAATTATTATTTTTAATATTTAAAAGGTAGAGCCAAGGCACGTGGTTTGCAAATGACCTTTAGAGTAATTAGAAATTTACATATATGTGACAAGCTGACTTACTGACATTCCCCATTCATGCCTGTTTGGAGACAGAGAAAGATCAAGTAGGTTTTATTTGAATGGCACTTCCAAGGGGTGTAAGGTCATTGTCATCATTTCCAGTCTTCCTTTGTGAACTTGTCTGTGTGTTTTTAAACATCCTGATAAACTTGACACTTAGTGGATATTCTTCTAGCATACTAATAAAAATAAGAATTAAAATAAGAATTGAAAATACTGTTATATAGCTTTTTTAGAAACAAAACAACAACAAAAACAAAAACTAAAGTATGACAATTCATGTAGGAAAGTAGGAGTTAAGAACCAAATAGCTATTCAAGGTAGAGAAATATGATCCTGTATGTGGGTACTAGGCATATGGGCAGAACTGAAGGCTATAGTGGTTAGGGAAAATAGATTTTACCTCTCTAGGAAAAAGCTGATCCTAAAAGGCAAGGAAAAAGGACATGATGCCAGTGGAGCAGACAGGGCAAGGTCATTGCTCTGATCTTTTAATGGCTAAACTCTATTCTGAAGTGAGTCACTGACCTTGACCCTTCTAGACTCCTACTTAGGCAAAGATGAGCTGCCCTTTTTTGCTGGTCCCTCAGAATTTAGCTTTTTTTCTAAGCGAAAGCTAAGTAGTTGCTGTCCTCTGGTGGTTTGTGATCTTTCCAAATTCATGTGTTGAAATCTAATCACAACTCTGTTGTTATTAAGAGATGGAACCCTCAGGAGGAAAAAAGGTCATGAAAATGGACCCCTGCTGTTGGGATTAGTGCCCTGATAAAAGAGGCCTGGGGAAGGCTTTTTGGCCCTTCTTCCATGTGAGGATGTAGCAAGAAGAAACATCTTTGAAGCAGAAAAGAGTAAGTCCTCACTATATACTGAGTCTACTGATGTCTGGACCATGAACCTAGCATCTGTGAGTAAAAATAATTCTACTGTGTGTAAATTATCAAGTGTAAGGTATTTTGTTATGGCAGCCTAAATATATTAAGATACTAATATTAGTAATTAATGCCTTCTGAAGAAGTAAAATTAATTTTTAAAAGGGATTCTTTTTCTTTTGTCTTTTTCAGAACCGGGGATCTATAGCGCCACACCTGCAAAGCAGGTGCTTTGCCACTCAGCTACATCCCGGCGCTAAAATGAGTTTTTAATTGAGATAATAATGGACACTATTACTATACTCATTCTTCAAAATTTAGAATAGATTTTATATTTTTCATTGAAACACTTTTGGACTATTTTAGTGTGAAGTGATAACTTCTCCAACTTTTCTCCCCTCTCTCTCAGATGCTGCTTGGAATTTTTCTTAATATTATACATTAATGAAATTTGACTCTCATGTGATACCTGTTTTTTATTGTTTCATAATTTGCCCCATGAAATAATTATTGTCCCTGGGGAAATAATACAAATTATTTTTATTGGTGCATTGGTACAAAATAATAGAGATACACACGCACACATCACTCCTTTAGCCCCTCTCCAATTCCCACCTCATTTTCTCTCTCCTCCTTCTTTCATATTTGACTTACTGATTAACTTTTATATGTTTGTGAATGCATATTATGTACATTAGGGAATTTCCAATAATACAATTATTTTAATGATATTGGTATAGGTCAAAGTATTGTTTGAATTTCTCTTGGAATTTTCTTCAAAGCTGGTAGTACAGTATTTTGAATGCTTCGATAGTGGTAAATCTTCATCTCTTACAGATGGATTCAATTTTTAGAAATAACTACAAGCCACTCAGAGGCAAGTCTATGAATAAGATGAATGATCAAGCTGGGTAATGCAATTTTTGGTTAAAAAAAAACAAACAAGATTTGATTATAACCTAATAAGATGACTTATATTTTTCTGTTGCTCAAAAATTGACTCAAAGAGGAATTCCAAGACCCATTTCTAAACAGAATTTTGGCAGTCTTCTTTAAATAGATGGCTGGTATTTGATGGTGACTAACCTGAAATTTGGTGCACAGAAATTGAAACCTGAACACCTTGCTTATGTATTAAAAAAAAAAACAACTGGGATTCAGGGAGGTAGACTCAGTTGCCCATATTCAGTACACTAAGAAAACAATGTCTAACATTGTAGTAATTTAATAATTGAATAAGATATAGTGTAAGGGGACCAATGACCTCTTCGAGTAGGATTCGTTAAGTCAGAAGGAGGAATTCTATATGTATCAATAAGGTAGGTGTACTTTTGAATAAACTAAAAGGAATGTTAAGACTTTGGTCTGTGTGTAATTTGAGTCCTTCAGAATCACTCTATATTAACAAAACATTAAGTTGTCATCAAGATGCAAAGAGGAATCTTGAGTGTAGAAGATTCTCATCAGAATTTGCTAGAATTGAGCTGGAAATGGTGGTGTAGGCTTGTTATCCCAGTATTTAAGAGGCTGAAACAGAAGGATTGCAAATTCACAATCAACTTCAGCTACTCGGTGAGGTCCTCTGTAAATTAGTAAGACCCTATTTCAAAATATAGGATAAAAAATAGAGCTGAAGATGTGGCTTTGAGATCAAATGCCTCTGAACTAAATCCCCTGTACTGCAAAAAAAAAAAAAAAAAAAAAAAAAAAAAAAGTTGGACTCATCTTTAGAAAGAATCATGAATTTAATTTGGGTTAATTTTTTACTTGGGACTTAAGCTGTACTATAAAGATTAAAACTTTGGCTAGGAATGGTGGCACAAATTTGTAATCCCAGCATTCGAGAGGCGGAGACTGGGGGATTGAGGTTCACTGACAGCCTCAGCTACAACTCAGCTACAACTCAGTGAGTCCCTCCTGTTTAAAAAATAAGAAGACTAAGCCAGGTGTGGTGGCGCAAGCTTGTAATCCCAGAGCTTGGGAGGCTGAGACAGGGGGATCACACAGGTTCGAAGCCAGCCTCAGCTACTTAGTGAGGCTCTCAACAATTTAGTGAGACCCTGTTTCCAAATAAAATATGAAAAAATAAAATAAAATAAAATAAATAAAAATACCAAAAAATAGGGCTGGGGTGTAGCTTGAAGATGCAATGCTCCTGGGTTTCCATCCCCAGTACTGCAATAAATAAATAAATAAATAAATAAATAAATAAATAAATAAATATTTTGTTTTCTGTTTTCTAGGTATGAACAATTCATTGAGACAACTGTAGGTCCATTTATTACATGTTTAACATAAGCAAAAATTACTATCTTATGTGTAAAATGTTCTGACTTCTGACCATATTTTGACTATGAAATACATTTTTAATTATTACTCTTACAGGCATGGTATTTCAGTACTATAATTCCTGCTGCTTAGGCAGATGAGAGAGGAGGACTGCAACTTTGAAGCCAGCCTAGGAAACAAAGACAGACTTGATCTCAAAATATATTAAAGATATATATGTTCCAAACCAAGCCAGACCCAGTGGGTATGCCTGTGATTTCATACTTGGACCACTGAGACAGAAGGTTTGCAGGTCTGAGGCTAGCATGCAAAGAATCAGTGAGATGCTCTCAAAATAAAAATGAAATAGGTATGGGAGTGTAGCTTGGTGGTAGAATGTCTCTGGCTTTAATTTTCGTGTGTGTGTGTGTGTGTGTGTGTGTGTGTGTGTGTGTACACATGTGTATGCACTAAGAATAGTGTTCCGTGGTAGAACACTTGCCTAGCATATGCAAGGCCCAGGATTTAATCCTCAGCATAACAAAATAAAATTATATACATATATATGTACATATATACACACATATACATGCATATGTGTGTATATACTCACTGTTTTAAATTTTAAATAACTATCAAAAAATCTAAATCGTCTTTTCTCAAAGCCAAATAAACCATAATCCTCAAACATCTTCCACATAAAGTAATTTTGAAATCTAATTCTCTTTTGGGTGGCTTTTATAACTAAAATTCTACTAGGAAAAAGGATATATTAAAAATTGTTATGGTCCTTCTCGAGGCAAAATAGTTTTTCCATTTGTCTTTTGAGATGTGGGATATTGCAAAGCATAGTGTAAGGGAGGCTTGTCCACCAAGAGTGAAACTGGACAGCAGTTTCCTTAAATGGGGATTATGGCCTCTATTAATGCAGGTCATTCCAAAGTAGCCTTAAGCATTACAGACATTTGGAGAGCTTTGCTTCGTTTTCAAGGTTTTATGTTTGGTAATATTTAAAGCAAACAAATCTTGTCTCTGTCTCCTATAACATAATTTTTTTCTGGATTCATATTCCCCCCACTTCCAAACACTTCATATTATATTCAAATACAAAATATTCCTAAACTTCTTTCATTTATAATTTTAGTTGATTATCTGAATTGTCAAAGAAAATCAAGCATTGTTATCTTTTCTAGTATAGGTAAACTTTCTCATAGTTGTGAAAATCAAAGCCGGCAATAAGGCAATAAATAGTGTATCATTGCAGGTGCTGTTTAGCAAACATTTTATGAAGAAAAGAAGGCAGTAGGTATTGAGTTCTTGCTTTAAAAATAATAGAAAACAAATGAGAAAATTATCATGCTCAGTGGACAGCAGCTTTAAAATTGATATTTTAGAAGAAATTTGATTTTTCCCAGAACTTTGTTATGACAGTGTACTTGAACTTTCAGAGTGAAATAAATATACTTAGAAAACAGTTTTAGACTGTGTGGGGCACATGCCTGTACTTGGGAGGCTGAAACAGGAGGATCATAGGTTAGGGAGCAGCCTCAGAAACTTAGCAAGATTCTATTTCAAAATAAAAAATAAAAGTGTCTGAGGTATGTTTAGAGGTAAACTGCCCCCGGATTCAATCCCCAGTACAAAGAAAAAAGAGTTTGTTAAAGCTATTTAAAAATTATTAGCTATGTTCTTTATATAGAAAGATATATGTTTTTTATTATTGATTACTCTGAAGTTTAAAAAATTCTCTTTACATCAAACAACCAAAAATTATCTGATTTCGAGACATCTGTTACTTAATTTCAAAAGTTTTAGAATTAACTTTCTGTTACCCTGTATTTTTCATACCTCAGTGATACTTAACACATAATTGAACTGGGGTGAGATAATTTTTAAAGCCATAGCACCATTTTTAAAGTTAAATAAATAAATAAATAAATTTAAATAAATAAAAAAATTAAATGAATAAATTTACCCTAAAATATTTTAAATTAATTTGGGTTGCTGTAGAATTATATATTTGATAGGATACTACAACACTACACTGCCAGCCCTTTTTATTTACTTTGAATCAAATCCTCAAATATGTGATGCTCTTTTCTCAGATTTCTAAATAATGGGATAATAAGTATGTGCCACCTTAGAGCATAAGTCATTACATAGAGTGTACAATATCTCGCTAGAGTTCAACCCCCATATTTCTATGCACTAAGCGAATGTTACATATCTGCCATGTTCCAGATGCTATTTCAGGCCCTGAAAATGCATCAGTGAAGCAGACAAACAATAGATATTGGCCATCCTTATGAAACTTGCCTTCTGTGGACCTGTTGATATAAACATCTGAGCTTCATATGACCCAAAGGAACTAAGACACAGATTCTTATTTGGGTTAAAAAAGAACTCTCTGAAAACTGACATTAATCCTAACACGTGAATGATAAGAAAAACCCAGCAAAGGCCAAGTTCAGAGAAATGTACAAATATATACATCGTGCTTAAAACTAATCTCACAACATACTATTCTCTCATTCTCTCTCTTTTCCTGAAAATGACATAAATTTGTTCTTCTTTATGGCTTAGTAAAATTTCATTGTGTTTACATACCACAGTTTCATAACCCATTCATCTGCTGACAGATACCTAGTCTGGTTCCATACTTTGGCTAATGTAAAGTGTACTGTTATAAGCATGGATATGAGCCAGGCATGGTGGTCCATACTTGTAATCCCAGTATTTGGAAGGCTAATATAGGACGATGGTGAGTTGTGTCCAGCCTCAGAAATTTAGTGAGGCGCTCTGTAACTTAGTAAGACCATGTTTCAGAATAAGAATAAAATAAGATCAGGGTATGTCTTAGAAGAAGAAGAAAGAAAGAAAGAAAGAAAGAAAGAAAGAAAGAAAGAAAGAAAGAAAGAAAGAAAGAAAGAAAGAAAGAAGGAAAGAAAGACAATAAGCATGTATCATTATAATATTCTGACTTCATAGAAAGAGGCTGCAGATGGCTAATTTAATTCTTCCTGTTCTCAGGTCCTCTGCCTTGTCTGAAGTCCCCCACTGATGATGTGACTCTAACTACTAGTCAGCTTTGAGTTGGTAGGGGGCACTGTCTAGATAAAAAAAACTTCAAAAAGGTTTAAACAATTATTCCCAAGGGCTTTAAATATTCACCCTCTTTCCAGGAATCCCACTTGGGAAGTGGGGGCTCCTTTGTCCTCTACTTTCTTTAACTTAAAATAAACTTTCATCTTTCTATAAATATATTTTGATTTCAATTTCTTTCTAAATACACTCAAGAGTGGTATAGCTGGGTCATATGGTGAATCCATTTCCAGTCTTTGGAGGAACCTCCTCTCTGGTCTTCATCATGGCTGTACTGATTTGCAATCCCACAGTGTATACAGATTTCTAATTTCCCATATCCTTGCCAACAATGAACCTGAGATTCTTCTGTCGCAGCCTCCCAAGTACTGGGATTACAAGGTACCACACTCAGGTATGTTATTGATATGCTTGATGATTACCATTCTAACTGGAGTTAGATGGAATCTCAGTGCAGTTTTGATTTGCATTTTTCTGACTGCTTATTGTATTGAATATTTAGAATTTAAATATTTAGGTATTGAAAAATACTCTGATTCTGTTTATGCTGACACCTTTCCACTGTTGATCATTTCACCAAATTCTGCAGTTATTTTCTGCTATTTGAATATTTATTTATTTTTATTTTTGGCATTGAGGAATGAACCCAGGGGTATTCTATCCCTGAGCTATGCTTCTAACCCTATTTTAGTTTTTATTTTGAAATAGTGTCCCACTAAGTTGGAGAGAGCCTCACTAAGTTTCTGACTCTGGCCATAAACCTGCAATCTTTCTGTTATAGCCTCCCAATTTCTGGAATTTCAAGCATGTTCTCCCACACCCAGCTTGAGCTTCTGATGGTTAATTTTATGTGATAACTTGACTGAGGTATGGTGATCATGTATCTTGCCATTGTTCTCAGTGTTTTTGTAAGGGTACTTTTGGATAAGCTATACATTTAAATTAAAATTTTCCAGTAGAATACTGGAAGAAGATTGGGCAAGGGGCTAGGGGAAAGAATGAAAAAATGAGGATAGAGGAAGGGAACAATTCAAAACAAGATTGCATCCATGCAAGAAGTTTTCACTACCAGTCTCACTAACATGCATGGAGAAGAAGGAAAAGGAGGCAGGTATACGGAGGGAAATACACAAAGTGGTATGTGCCTACGTGTTTGTATAACCTTGAATCTCACTATGTTTTATGATTACATTGCAGCAATGAAAGTATTTTAAAACCAGCACTTTCTTAGTAAAGTACATTGTCCTCAATGATGCGTATGAGACTCATCCAGTCATTTGAAGGCCTGGAGAGGTCAGAGGGACACCTGCCCCAGGCAGTCCTCAGTTTATCTGCCATACCAGCTCTTCCCAGTTCTGCTGTGGACTGTACATTGGAACTGAAACTACTTTTTGAGCCTCCTGCTGGCACTCAGCCCTCCACCTCCACCAGATTTTGGGCTCAATAAGCCTTTATGATTATGCAAATCAATTTATTAAGATAAATATATTTGCTATTTAAAAATAACTTTATGTAACCAATGAATACATGCCTATTATATAGGTTCTGCTTCTCTGAAGAACTCTGATTAATCCTGTGATGAACAGCCCAGGGCTCTTCTCCTAAAGACAGCCTCCAATCCTCACAGCCTCTCTTTACTGATTCCAGCTAATCCACATTTGGGCTGAGTGGATCTATTTAGGACACAGTGAACCCTAGAGTGTTACCATTCTCAGCAGATGGCATACATCAACAGCAGGGATAATGGGGCCATACTCCAAAGTGTGTTTTTCTTTTTTTTAAATAAATTTTTTATTGGTGCATTGTAGTCATACATCTCAATGGGATAAAAAAAAAAAAACCTTGTGGAGATATACATGCACACATCACTCAGTCAGCCCCTACCCAATCTCTAACCTCTTCCTTCCCTTCCCTCCTACCCATGCTTGGCTTCCTGATTGACTTTGAGGACAAGGTTTATAAAGCTTAAAGCTAAACATAGGCTGAGGTAATATCATTATGGAAAAAATACAAAGGACAATAATAATATTATAGTATTTTTAAAATACTATATATATTTAAAATTTGGTTAAATGACTACTGTTTTTCAGTGAAATTCAATTCTACTCAGCTATTCCAATGCTCTTGTTTGGCCTTTTCCATATGATTAAAAGTGGAGAATATCTGCAGAGAAGGCAATCAGTTTAACTCATTGTAGTTAAGAAGTTAAAAATATTAAAGGTCTAGTCTTTAATTGAAAGTGGGTGCAGACCATGCTGCTCCCACACAAAAAGACCCAGGAACCTAGATCTTCTTACGGTAACAGCACTTAAGGACTATACTGTCTGCATTTTCCAGGGTTGACCTCACCTGCTTATCCTCATTTCTCTAATCAGACCTTGCTGATGTCTGCATTTACTAACCTCCACAGACAAGTTTTCACAGGGTTAAGTTGAGACATGGCTTTAAATGGAAACATTGCTTATGTGAATACTATTTGTTTCCTTAAGGATAAATGTGGGATATGAGATTGCATAATGATTCAGGATCTTGCAAATGGGCTTAACTGAGCAGAAAAGCACTTTTCTTTTCTCCCCAGAGAGGTGAAGATAAAGACAAAAAATGCAAGCTACACTCTAGGGAAAACTCTCTCAAGCTACATACCCATCTATGGTACTGAATAACAAAAGTGTAGAACACAAGGAGCTTTTTCTAGCCCAGGCCCATTATTTCATGGTAATAGTTGGTACCATGTGTGAAATACATATAATATACAACTTATTGTGCTAATATTTTATACCATGATCTCATTTTCATACAAAAACTCTGAGGAATTGGAATAGCAATAATAATAATTATTTTAATTATTGTTTACCTTGTTCTCACTTTTGAGCTTTCTGTTAATTACATCTTTCTTTAAACTGTCCATAAATCTTTCTTTCTTGAATTTCTAGGATCCACATTATGGCTGGCACATGAAAAACTTTCCAAAAAATAATTGAGTAGGGCACAATGAATTATCCACTAACCTTGAACTTCATTAGACATTATTAAAATTATTAAAATTATTAAATATTTGAATTATTTGGTATCTGGTGAATTATTAGATATTAAATATCAATCCAAACTTTACCCATTGTTTGTTTGTTTGTTTGTTTGTTTGTTTGTTTGTTTGTTGGTACTGGGGTTCTTGGAAACCCTTCTACCTCCAGGCTACATTCCCAGACCTATTTTTATACTTTTTTTTTTTTTTTTTTAAACAGGGTCTTTTTAAGCCATCGCAGCTGGCTTCAAACCTGCACAATCCTCCTGTTTCTGCCTCCCAAGCATGGAGATTACAAGCGTGCACCACTATGCCAGCTACCCATTGTTTTTAAGAACCATCTAGATGGTCAAAATGTTTTAAATTAATTTTAGGTAGTAAAAAATACATCTTTACATTATGCCATTCACCTTAAATATTACAGCAACAAAAGAAATAAGAGTCCAAATGACTGTCAAAAAGTTTAATAGGCATGGAGTAATAACAAAAAAATGTGTTAAAAATGAGCACATATTAAGTAAACGATTAGAATGAGGTTCAATATTTCCCTTAAAAACTCTTTGAGATTAAATGGATGGTTCATGAAGAATTTGGCTTATGGCTTTGTGTGTTTTCTGGGGCACACCAATTCCCATTCTGATGCTGATGTTAGTGTAAACCTCTGAAATGGACCTCTCTGTGGCATGGAGGACAGCCTTTAATTCCTATGATACTGGGATTTTGTGCTTTGATCTCCTCCATAGTTAAAATTTAGTATACTTCAGAAGTTAAGTACACCTCAAAGATTTTTTGAGTTCTCCTAATCTTTCCATTCTTTTTTGTCTCCATCTTCTTGATTTCTTCTCTCTTTCTCTTTTGTTCTTTCCTTCTTTTTTATTTTCAGATTAGAAATGATAAATCACATCATGTACCTATAAACATTAGGTACCAATATTTACTGAGCATTTAATATGCTTTTCATATCATAGGTACAAAATATGTAGTGATTAGTGTCTTTTAGAAAGCTCAATCCGGACATTACTAAAATTAAAGAAGAGTCCTTTATCTCTTTGTCCCTAGTCACCAATTACAGCTAACCATGGAACAAATGAAAGATTGTTAATTTGACTGGGAATTATTTTAATATTTTTAATTTATTTTAATTTGCATTGCCAACTTTGAATTGTGGCTACTCTGTAAGACACTGCATTTCTAGAAAATGTGTTTAAAGTAAATTTAATTTTTTTATTTTTAATTTTTTATTGATAAATCGTAGTCATAATTTTAATGAAGTACAAGATGGTGGAGGTATACACACACACATCACCCAATTAGCCCTTACCCAAACCCATCCCATTCTCTCCCCCTTCCTCCTTTTCATGTTTGGCTTAGTGATTGATTTTGATGTTTGTTCATGTACATCATGAACATTAGAGAATTTCCCTCTGTCCCTCTCCCATCCCCTCAGTTAGGTCACCTTATTTGTTCATGAATTTATATTCTTTTTATCTAGAATTCTTCCTATGACCCATTTTCTCCTTAGCTTCTACATATTAGGGAGAGCATCCTATGTCTTATTTGTGACTGACTAATCTCACTTAGCATAATGTCCTCCAGTTTCATACATTTCCCTGTAAATAATTTAAGATATTGTTATTTCTGTTTTAGAGTAACTGAAGAAAACCATATTAATTTGCAGTGCTATTTTACAATTGAAGCAAAATAGAAAATATTCAAGGATTGCTATTAATGTTAATATTACATTTCAGGTAATCTCAACATGGACCACAGACAGCCATTTATAGCACATTTAGCTACATCAACAGTAAATTTCAGTTATACTACTTAAATGGCAAATGCTAAACTATGTGTATATTCAAACCATACATTTAAAATATATATACTCATATGTACAAACATGAAATCAATATGATAATATTAGAAAAATATATCTCTTCCCTCTTTGGACCTCATAATATCCAGACAGCTATAGATCTATCTACTGTCAAGTTAGCATGAATTTACTAAACTTACATACATAAATATCATAGTAGGTCTTCTTTTGTGTCTCTTTTCTATTTGGAATAATTACTATGTAATTTATTCACGTTGTGGTAAGGAGTAATACTTCATTCTTTTTGTTATGTAGTAGTTTTCCATCATATGGATATATCATAATTTATACATCTGTTCACTTGGTAATCAGGATTTGAGTTGGTTCTAGTTTTTAGCCATTATTTGTAAAAAACTTCATAAAAAATGGTAGGCAAGTCTTTTGAAGGAGATACACTTTCATAGTATTGCCCAATTGTCAGAGTGTTTTCCAAATGGTTTATACTGTCTTCCACTTCTACCAGCAGTGTAGGAGCATTCCATTCCCTCCACAGCTTCTCCCATAATTGGTCACTCTTTTTTATTATAGACATTCATTGCACTATTAGTCAAAAAGTAAAAATAAATTGTTTTAATTTTTACTTGTAGTAAAAAATCATTTGGTCATGTATTTGGAAATCTAAGGACTTTTTGGTTCTTGTTATTTTACTTTTTGTGTGTTTCCTAAAGATTAAATCTTGAAAACAGCTAGTGTAAGATAACGAATTCATTCTTCTTTTTCTAAATAGTGACTATTTTAGTTTTCTCATTAGCTTATGTATTTCTGTACTCCCCACCAATATCCTTTGATTGTTGACATCTATAGGGGAATTTGTTAAATCCACCTAAGTTATTTAATGTATTTATATAAAGTAGCATAATGTTTTCTTGCTATCTGTTCAATACTTTTATAACATATAACCTTTCTTTATAGATAATGGTAATTTCAGTTCCTTCTCTAATCTTCCTTCTCTATTCTTTCCTTTTTCTCTGACGTGACTAATCAAGCTGAAGTTTATCAATATAATTGAATTTCTAAGGATTCAGTTTTTGCTCCATTCATTTTCTTCTTTCTCCTGTTTGTATTTTGATTTCCACTCATATTTTTCTCACCCACTTACATTAAGTTTCTGTCTTAAATGATTTAATCTAATATAGATATTTAGTTTTATTGTCTCTAGATGTTGTTTTAGCAGTTCCCTTCAAATTTTGGCCATCATGTTTTTCCTTTTTATTTAGTTTGAAATAGATTCTAATTTTTTTTTATTTTTTTATTTGACACATATGGGTTATTTATAGAAGTATTGTTAGGTTTCTAAATATTTGGGAGTTGTCTAGAGATAATACTTTTGCTGTTTTCTTGCTTATTTCTATGAAAGTAGAATGAAGAACATACTTCCTATGACTTGAATTGCTTTAAATTTATTAAGAATTTAAAAATTTATTTTTATATCTCAGAATATGCTCTATGTCAGTAGATATTGTAAATGCTCTTAGAAATGCTTAATATGAAATTGTTGAGTGGACTGTTCCATATGTGCCAATGAGATCACATTGGTTAATAATGTGCTTCATACTTTTTGATTTGCTGTCTACATGACATTAGTTTTAGAAAATGAGATTGAATAAGTATATAATAGATTGGTACTTCCTGTTTTGTCATTTCATCAGTCTTTTGTGTTTTAAAGATTTTTATATTCAATATGTTAATATTTATAACTATTATTTCCTCTTAATACAATAAATTAGTCTTATTAAACTTTTCTAATTAATAATTTCAATCACAATACTACACTTTTATCCATTCTTTTACTTTTATCCTACATTTGTATTGTATGTAAGAGCATAGATTTTTATTGAATTTTCATTTAATAATCTTTCAGTTTTAGTTGGTATCTTTAGAGCATAATCATTTCTTGTGATCCACAGGAGATTGGCTCCAGTACCTCACACAGATATGAAAACCTTGTAATGCCCTTATATAGAATGGCATAATATTTGCATTAACCTATGTCTTTCTCCCTATATACTTTAAATCCTCGCTAGCTTGCTTATAATACCTAATACAATGCAAATACTATATAAATAGTTATTATATTGCATTCTTTAGGGAATAATGACAAGGAAAAATAGACTATATATATTCAATATAAAAGTAATGTTTTAATGAATTTTTTGGTCTATGGTTGATTGCATTTATGGGTGAGGAACCAAGAGACATGGAGAGCTTACTCTATTTACATGTAATGCAATTATTGATGTGGTTGGATTGTTTCCTTTGATTTTTCTTTTTTTCTTTTTTCTTAATGTGGATCATATTGAAAATGGCATACATTCAGACTGTGCTTGGTGCCCTCCTCCCCACTTCCTCTTCCCCCTCCCAACAATGAGTGTCTGGATTGACCATGCAGCATTCATACTTTTACAGATATTCAAATGTAGCTTCTCTGTTAATCAACCTCAGCATTCTTCCTCTCCTACCCTTCCTTTCTAGCTTTGTTGAGATTTTCCCTCCATTATATGGAGTCCTTCTGGTATTCCAAATACTTCCTAGTTTGGGCATGTTAAAGAAAACAAATGTCTCTTCTCTTTCTGTTCCCAAAAGATCTCACTTAAGATGATGTTCTCCAGGTCTTTCCATCTTCTTGCAAATGACATGGTTTTGTTCTTCTTTATAGCCGAGTAGAAATCCAATGTGTATATTTCTCATAAATATGCAATCCATTCATCTGTTGATGGAGACCTAGGTTGGTTCCATATTTTGTCGATTACAAATTGTGCTGCTATATACATGGCTATGCATGAGTTACTGTTGTTCTCTGATTTCAACCCCTTTGGAAAGATACCCAGGAGTGATATAGATGGATGATATGGTGGATCTATTCCCAGATTTTTAAGGAATTTCCACACTGATCTCCATAGTGGCTGAACTACATTGCTCTCCCACCAACAGTGTAAAACAATTCCTCTTTCCCTGCATTCTTGCCAGCATTTGTTGTTATCTGATTCCTTTATGCTTGCCACTCTGATTGGGGTTAGATGGAATTATAGTGTAGTTTTGATTTGCATCTCCCTGATGGCTAATTCATTATTCTTTTTTTAAATTTTTAACGGATGCTTTGTAGCCATACATCTTAAAGGGGGACAAGATGATAGGTTGGATTTAATTCCATTACATTCCTGTTGATTTTATTTGTTTCTTGTTCCCCTTTTCTCTGTGTTTACCTTTTTTGGAATAATTTAAGATTTTTATGATTCTATTTTACTTAATTTTGTCCATTATTAGCTATAACTCTATGATTTTGTTATTTAAATTTATATTTAGGATTATTTTCATTTGTAATAATCATTCTAGTGTTATTTTGTACAGATATTATAAGGATTTTCCAGTTGTATAACTACATAATTTGCCTATTGCCTCTTAAAATACTTTTTTCAAGATGAGCATAGAGGTACATGCCTATAATCCCAGTACTTCAGAGCTCTAGATAAGAGTATCATAAGCTTACAGCCAGCCTCAGAAGTTTAGTGAGAACTTGTTTCAAAATAAAAATAATAAAATAAGGCTGGGGTGTATAACTCAGGATTATAATATTCCTGGAATCAATGCTCCAGTACCACAAACACACAGACTTATTATTTTACATGCATTACCATCTATATTATTATTTTGCTTTATACAACCTATCATGTTTTAAAGAAATTCAAGTAATAATGTGTTTATATTTATACAAGTAATTAGTATTTCCCACCTTCACTAATTATTTGTAGAAATCTAAATTTAAAATTTTACATAAAAATTTCTTTTAATATTTTTATAAGTCAGGAATACTGTTGATGAGTTCTTTCATAGTTTCATAATTAAAATGATTTTATTTATTATTCATTTTTGTGGTGCTAGAGATTGAACCCAGAGGCATTCAACCTCCAAGCTATATCCTCAGCCCAATTTTTTATGTTTTATTTTGAAACAGGGTTTCACTAAGTTGCAGAGGGCCTCACTACACTAAGTAAGTAGCTGAGGCTGGCAGTCTACCTGAATCCCTCTGTCTCAGCCTCCCAAGTACTGGTATTACAAGCGTTCACCACCATGTCTAGCTTTATTCTTCATTTTTGAAACGTATTTTTATACTCAATAAAATTTCTAAGCCAGGCGTGGCGCACGCTTGTGATCCCAGCATTTCAGAGGCTGAGACAGGAGAATCATGGTTCACAGATGGCCTCAGCTACTTAGTGAGGCTCTCTGAAACTCAGTGAGACCCTGTTTCAAAATAAATAATAAAACATAGGGCTGGAGATGTAGCTGAGAGGTAGAATGCCTCTGGTTTCCATTCCTAGTACAAAAAAAAAAAATCCTAGGTTTACTTCTCATTTTATTTTAGCAGTTTACAGTTGATGCTCCAATTTTAAAACTATTGGTTCCAATCAGAATTTCACTAATATTCTTATCCTTATTCTCCTGTTTGTAATTTGTCTACCCTTTTCCTAAACTACTACCAAGATTTTCTCTTAAGTAATGGTTATGAGCAATTTGATTCTGAAGAGATATGCAAGCTTTAATTTGGAAGGTTTAGAGTTTATTTGAAGTATCGGATTGTGAATGTTTTATTTTATCAAATTTAAAGATATACAGCCATTATTTTTTCAAATATTTATTTATTTTTGATCTCTTCAGAGTTTCCAATTATAACTCACTGATGCTTTGTTCATTTTTTACATTTTCTTTCTCTCTCTCTCTCTCTCTCTTCATTTGGAAAGTTTCTATTGCAATGGCTTTAAATTCTCTAATCTTTCTGTTGCAACATTTAATTTGCCATTAATCCTAACTAGCATATTTTTCATTGTGAAGTTTGCAATTTTTATCTCTAGACATTTCATTTTGGGTGTGTTTATATCTTTCTTTTCTCTACTTAATATACTCAATCTTTCATTTTGATTGTTGAGCATTAATAGTTTTATTGTCCATTCTACCTATTCCATCATCTGTGTAGTTTCTGGGTCAGTTCCCCTTAATTAATTTTTCCTCATTATTTTCCTGCTTCATATTATAGATTTTAATTTGTTAGATGCTGGTTACTTTTGTACTTGTATATTTCTATAAATGTTATTTGAGCTTTGTTTTAAGACACATTTGAGTCATTTAAAATATTTAAGTCTAGCTAGTGTTAATTTTTCCTAGTACCAAAGCAAGGCCTCTCTCTCCCTCCCTCCCTCCCTCCCTCCCTCCCTCCTCTCCTCCTCTCTCTCTCTCCTCCCTCCCTCCCTCCCTCTCTCTCTCTCTCTCTCTCTCTCTCTCTCTCTCTCTCTCTCTCTCTCTCTCTCTCTGGGGTCTGGGGATGGAACCCAGAGGCATTCGACCTCTGAGCTACACCCCCTGCCTGTTTTTTTCTTTATTTTGAAACCGTGTCTCACTGAGTTGTAGAGGGCCTCACTAAGTATCTGAGGCTGTCGGTGAACCGTGATCTCAGCCTCCCAAATGCTGGGATTACAAGCGTGCACCACCACACCCGGCTCTTCTCTTTTTAATTACTGGTATATTGTTTGAAATTTAACAGCGAATGATGGGTACAAAAACTATTCCTTGACCTGTGTGAATATACAGATGATCCTAAACATATTGAGTCGTCTTTCCCTTGCTTTAAAATAGTTCTTCACATTCAAGTGTTGAACAGTACTTAACTAAATACTAAAGGAATCAATCCCCTTATCAGATCTGCAGAGTTCGTTCTGTGAGTAGCTGTCTCCTGTTACATATTCTTGGGTGTGTGGAGGGGTACTGGGGACTGCATATAGGGGCATTCTACCTCCAACCTACACTCTCAGCCCTTTTTCATTTGTCTTGAAACAGTGTTTTTTTAGGTGGCTGAACGTTTCCCTAAATTGCTGAGGCTATTTCCAAACCTGTGATCCTCCTCTCTCAGCCTTTCAAGTACTGAGATAACAGATAGGTAACACTACACCCAGCTTCCACTGTCACATATGCTGCTCATTAATATTTCAACGCCCGGTTTCCCTAAACGTATAGCTCCATCTTTTCAACTCAAGAAACATCTCAAGCTCCTCCTGGGTTTTTATGCCTGGATAACTCTTTCCCCGCAATAAACAGAGACAAACAAAATGGTCATGTAATTTGAGTGCCACATCTCTGGGGTCACTATCCTTCATAGACTGATGCTTAGCATCTTGAAATTTAGTGCTTAATGTATTTTGCCTATAGTTTAAGTCATTTTAGATAGAAAAAAATCTATGTATTTGATCTCACTTATTCTAAAGGAGAATGGCTAGACCAATGTATTTTGACATGACTTCTTAATAATCCTCATTTCACTTGAATTATAAAGTAAAAGAAACAGTATTTATTTAACTTGCTGGTAAACTTATGTATTTGTCATTATTGGTTAAAGTATTAGACATTGAAATTTATGTCTTAAAAGTTTTCATGGTCTTCTTGATCCTTCCTCTTCTTCCTTTCTCCCTCCCTTCCTTCCTTCCTTCCTTCCATCCATCCATTAAATAAACTCAACTATAAGGTCATTACAAAAAGCAAATTCAAAATGACTGGTTAATATTGTATTATCTAACTGAAAACAATCTTTAAAATTTTAAGAAAGTGCAAAATGGGCCAGTAAGGTACAAATTTGAGGATAAAGGAGAGAAATTTAAGGATAAAGGAAAGAAAGTTCCTGAATTGCTTGCAAAATGGGAAAGGTAGACTCCTTATGACACAGTGTGAATGAAAGACTTTAATATCACTCGGTACACAGAACTTAGAACTTGACCTATATTATTAAAAAAAATCCACAGACCAATAAAGTACTTTGTAAGAAGACTTACTCCTGCATATTTCACATTTTCAGTCATAATTTCACATAGGGCATAGATGGAATCCAAAAAGAAAAATTTATAAAATTGATTTTTATCTTTGTTGAGAAATCTTTCAAAACTTAAAATCCCTCCAAATTAACGAGTCTCCCGTGTTTTGTTACAGCAGTGACTTAAAAATCTCTAGTAAATGAATGAGGTACTGGCTCTTGGTTGTGTTTTCTCTTTTTGCGGGGGATGTCTGGAAGAAGTTGCTGATGCTGATTCCTCTACTCACTATACCTTGCCATCCTGAAGTGGTGTTCCTTTTTGCTAACATTATGCAAATTCCCTATGAATATTGCACATGATGTGGTTATCAGGATGTGTGGTCAAACATAGTGAGGGTATAAGTCTGGAAACTGTGTGTGGAGGGGTTCATTTCTCTCATTCTGCCTTGGGTGAGCAGCTACCCCGGGCATGCCGATCACTACCTTTACGGTGTTTTAGTGAGATCCCTGGAGTACCGTTCTTATGTCTCTGAAAGGTGAGAGAGTCCTGAAATATGCTGGGGGGCAAAATGGAAATCATGGTACTTTATCGTATTCCATTTATCACGTCATGCTTCTTAGCATGCTGTTTTATAGCCATATTTCTCCACAGTTATAACTGTTTTAGTGTGCAAATTCTACATTTTTAGTTTAATTTGCAACAGATATGATATAAAGATAAACAAGTTTATGTTTCTCACTCACTGACAAGAGTTGCCCCCGGTAGTTTAAAAGTGATCAATCAAGATAGGACAAAAGTCTTATTCGATGTATATTAAATATATCATATGCAAAGAGGGGAAGTAATCAGTGTTCAATTACTACCAACAAATGTTCAGTTTCAGTCAACTTCTTAAAACATGTTTCAAGAGCTGTGGACTGATCCTATTTTTCAAAGAATAATTATAGCTTCTTATTAAACTAATGAGAATGGGATATGCCATTAACTAGACTGTGGTTTCTGTGTCATATTTCTTGTTCAAGGCCTGGTTGAAACCTTTGCATGCTCTTCCTAAAGAGATGCGCATTTTTGTGGATTTCAAGCAAATCAGTTTTGAGAGATCAATACTTTCCTGTGGACTTTTATAAAACACAAGAAGTTAGGTTAGGCATCTGCTATTTGCTTTTTCAGGAAAATTACATCAGTGAAAAAAGTAACTGCGAGTGGTGACACACACCAATTATTTCAGTTTTTGGGAGGCTGAGACATGAGAATTTCAGGTTCAAGGCCAGTTTTAGAAACTTAGCAAGGCCCTCTTTCAAAATAAATAAAATAAGGCTGTAACTCAGAATGAGAATTCTTCTGAGTTCAATATTCAGGACCACACAAAAAAAGTATTTATTGAATAACTGAAATGTATACATCCTATTAAAATATACACAATGTAAAAAAGTGAAATAAAACACATTGTGATTTTGCCCTTTAAGGATATTTTCATAGGTTTATCTGTGATTTAAGTTTCCTTTCTGGGAGATTGCAGATTACTTTTATTTTTATTTTTTTTATTTAGAATTCTTTATATAGAAATACTATAACATTTAACTTTGGCCACAGTTCGAAAAAAATATACAATACCTGGTTTCTGCCTCAGCCTCCATTTTTGAAAGATGTAGTCACAGGACACTAATTTTTTTCTGACACCTTGATCATTTTCCTGCTCAATGGGGCTATGACCTCCATTACCATCATCTCTCATCAAGGTAATCATGTCAGGGATTTGGAAAAGGTGTGGCCCTGGATTTACTTTTAACATTTGAATATTCATTAAAATTTATGTTCAAATTTAGGTAAGCATTCTAGATATTACTTGAAATAAAAAACACTACCAACTTTTTCAGGCATTTGGTATATAAGCATATTTATTTGCTACAATAATAAAATGTTGAAATAATTAATGCTGATTTTGAAAGCTGTTAATTTGTTGTATAAAAATTATTAAGAACTTTCAAACAGTTAAACAATATTAGAAGTTATTATAAGAGAGAGTGCATTTGCCAGATAACATTAACAAGAGCATAATATCCGTTTTGAGCCAGCAAATGTTTATAAAAATTTAAATGCTAATAAAAAGACAGGATAATAGAAATTAGATTATATCACAATGCTAATCTTCAGAAGCATTAAGAGCTATACTTAATTTTTAGTTATTTAATTCAGCTTAGGCCAAGATTCTTTCAAGCAAAAAGTCCTATTTGAGAAGTCTTTATATTTCGTGAGGATGAATTAAAAGCAGATTCTCAACTTTGCTACTTTTAAATGTCATGAAGAGGAAAAACGGAAGAATAATGTGTAACAATATCCATGATAAATTATCTTTATTTTTGACATAGTGAATAATATAAAAAATGTAAAGACTGGAGAAAAATGTAGGAGGTAAATGAAATAATTTAAACAATTTTTTTCACTTACCCAACTTCAAAATAACATATTTTCTTCCTTTCGAAGAGACAATTTTTTATCTCTTTGAGCCTACGGAGGTCGAAATTTTAAGCATTACTGCAATGACCTTTAGAGGCTGATAATTACTTTCAATATCTGAAATTTAAAGATATTTTAGGTACACCCAAGAGTGAACAAAAATTACTTTAGAAATGTTACTGATTTTTTTTCCTAAATAACATTTTGGTGAACATAAATATGTCAGTGACATGTGACCTGTCTTTAACAAGTGAACTTCTGTTTGAATGCATCATTGTTCAAGGTTGTATCTCTAGAAGCCACCAGCCATCAATAATGTAGATAAATGATTGTCTCTATACTGATGTCAACCTTTAAAACTCAACTGTTCAAATTCTCAGTAACTAAGTTGCCATTCTCATTCATTTTGGGAAAAAATCATATTACTTTTTTACCTAAAAAGTATTGATTCTATGGTTTTGGTATTCAAAGCTGACTAAATATCTGTTATTTGGCCATAATTTTTTTTTTTTGGTGGTTCTGTGGTTCCTGGAAACCCTTCTTCCTCCAGGCTACACTCCCAGACATATATATATATATATATATATATATATATATATATATATATATATATATATATATATATATGGTTTTTTTTTTTTTTTTTTTTTTTTTTTGGAAACAGGCTCTCTTCAGCCAGAGAGGCTGGCTACGAACCTGCGTGATCTTCCTGTCTCTGCCTCCCAAACACAAGGATTACAAGCATGCGCCACCACGCCCGGCCATAAGATATTTTTAATAGATGCTATCCTGCTGTTTATTTGCCTTCAGATACATTTTCCAATATGTCTTTAATTTAGAATTTAGAATATGGTATCTTTGGAAAAAACTTCATACTTTAAAGATCCTTTTCTATGATTATCTTCACCTTCATAGATATAGAGACTTTGGTTCTCAGTTTAATTTTAATTCTATTAGAAGTTATCAGAATCAGTTTAGAAACAGGTCTTAAGGAAGGGTTTTGGCACTCAGGGATATTGTGATAATCATAAAAATTGACCACCTTGTTTAGTATGTGTTTTTCAATATTTGCATAAGAGTTCAGAATCCCTTACCACTGCTGACACTTTTAGCCCTCAAATGATACTTTTTTTCTGTTTCTGTGTAATTCAGTTTTACTAATCCTATGTCCACCATGGTCAGAATGTAGTGGCCATCTGTAGTGCTTTGGGTAAAAATGGTTTCCACTGCAAAGATGAATGAGAAAGAAACTTTTACCTCCATGCCTTGTTGCCTCATGGAAATAATAGATAATGTAAGAAATAGTTGTAAATCATACTCTTGTCCATTAAAGTAAACATAGCTGTATATAGCCATGTAAGTATAAATTTTCTGTGTGTATCAATATGGAATCTGATGCCTATTAGACTGGGAAAATTGGTAGTTTCTGGTACTTGGTCTAATTTAGCAATGCATAAAGTTGAAAGCTTTCAAAATTTCTTCTGAGAATTTCAGGTTGTCCAGTGGCTACTGGCTAGTATCAGGTTGCTCATGCCACCCTTTAAACTATAATTCCTCCCTGCCAGCCTTTTGTTCTTGTGAAATCAAGACAACGTTAAGTCACAGTCAGCCAAGGCTTTTTTCCTCCAAGGAAGTCAAACTTTGATACATGCTCCCCAACAGAAAACTCTGGGATTGTTTGACACCACTTTGTAACATGGAGTGAGAAAGTTGGTGAGAAGGTTCACAGTTACAGAGGATTTTTACATTAGTGAGGGAATAGGAATTAGAGTTTAAAAACTCTTCTGTGAAAAACAACAAGTTCAAACTTCTTGTGTCTGGATGATTTCTCACTACATACAGTGGTTTTATCAGGAGTTGAGTGTTTTACAGAAAACTTCAGAACTTGTAGAAAGTTGTACCTCTGCTGGAAGCATTTTCTTAGTTTGAGTTGTCTTCCCCAATTTCTTTACCTTGGTCAGCTGGTGTCTTTTCATCACTCATGTCAATGTGGCGACCATAAATTACCTTAGCTAAGTATGCGTTGCCTAATATAGTACCTAGAGTTCAATAAAATTTCAGTAAGTAGCACGATAATAAATACAAAATTATAATAAGCATAGTTTATATCATTATTATCAACTATGGAAAAAACCCTCAGACATGTTGTAATACATTTCTAAATAAACAGTGCATCATTTACTTAAGGACGCAGCTTTCTCAAGACTTAAAATTTTAATTTGGAACATATTTACCATTATAATACTTTTCTTAATATTTAGTCAAATTTTGCCATTAATTCAGTCCCCTTATTGTCCTGTGTATGTTTTCAGAGCAGAGTAAGTCTAAACTTTTATTTTTCTTATGTGAGCTTTTCCAGTACTTAACTATAATAATTATTTATGTACTTTCTTCCTTTGTCATTGTTTATACAGAATTCATTTTCTTTTCACATTTTTCTTGTATATTATACTCATACGTCTTATGGGAGTACAAGATGGTAGAGTCATACATGTGCATATCCCCCAGTCAACCCTTACCCAATTCCTACTCCACACCTTCCCCCTTCCTCCTCATGTTTGGCTTAGTGATTGACTTTGATATGTTTATAAATGTATGGCATACACATTAGGTAATTTCTCTCTTCACTCTTCCCATCCTTCTCAGTTAGGTCACATTATTTGTTCATCTATGGTTTCTCCTTCATCGTTTAGATTTATTCCTATGACCCTTTTTCTCCCTAGTTCTCACATATTAGGGAAAGCATACAAGTTTTACTGTGTCTTTATTTTAAAAATTTTTAATTCCATGTGGCTGCCTTTGAATTGTACTCTTTAATCTTCTAATTCTTTTCTTTGTGTGTGTGTGTGGGGGGCACTGAGGATTGAACCCAGAGGCATTTTCCTTCTGAGCTAAATCCTTAGCCTGATTTTATTTATTATTTGGAAACAGGTTCTCACTAAGTTTCAGAGAACCTCACTAATTTGTCAGGTCTGGCTTCAAACTTGTGATCCACCTGTCTCAGCTGCCCAAGTCTTAGGATTATGAGTGTGTGCAACCATGTCCAGCTTCTATTTTTTTAGAGCTATTTTTATTTAGAATATGACAGCATCCCCCTTCTGGTCTGACTGCCTGAAGGCTTTGGGATTACACCTCCCTAACTCATTCCAGAAGCAACTCATCCTGAAATCGACCTTAGTACGTATAGACTCCTTATCTATTTTAACTTGCCTATCCATGGTTAATATTGAACTTCTGTTTTTACTACCTTGACCCTGCTTCAGTTTTTTATTTCTCAAACTTTACAAAAGTCTTAGTTTGCTCAGCAGCGGATGAGATCATTAGGAAGGAAGGCAAATCATCTTTTATCTGTAAATTCCTGGTATTCCTCATAATGTAAGGCTTCCATAGTCATCAAAAATTCTTGATGAGTTTGTGAACAAAAATGAATAAATGAATGACCCCCCCAAAATTCATCTATAAACTGTTTTTATCATGTTTATCACTCTTCTACATATACAACTCAATTTTTACTTTCAAAATACAGAGTAAACTATATTATTTTATTGTTTCTGGTTGGATCAAATATGCACAGAGATAATGATATATGATAGTGTATGGTGCACTAGTGTCATTTTCCAAGGTCAGACATTTCATTCATTCCTATCAAAATTTAACAGAGTGTCTTGGACCCATTACTTCTGCCAATTGTAATTTGTATTTTCTGTGATTAGCTATCTCACACAGCTTTGTATCATTTGCAGTTTTGTTAAGCAGAATAAGAGGATTAACATACAAGAAACAACAACAAAGAATAAATGATACATTAAGAGCTGAATTGTAAGCTGCAGGCTTTAAATGCTCTAAGAATTTGGCACAGAGATAGAGCTTGAGCATGTGAACTAGATAAGAAAAGAATAGCATCCCATAGATGCAAGTTCACGCAAGTAGGCTGGATGGGATTTGGATAAGTAGGAAATGAAGAAAACTGTGAGAAAATTTTCTCTTTTTTTAATAAAAAGGCTTGTATGAGGAAACTAGGTAAGATGTTTAAAGAGAAATGCTGATATATCTATTCGGAAAGTTAGAAACTCAGTATTCATTCTTCTCCTTGCCATTTCATTATCAACACAGATGGAGTAAGAAAGATTGTGAGCATGGATCCTGCCTTTTCTCAGAGCTTTACTTTTTTTAGATATATAAATAAAAATATATATTTTAAATATTTTTATTGGTGCATTGTAGTTGTCCATCTTAATGGGATACAAGATGGTGGAAACATACAATTATCCCCTACCCAATTCCCACCCCCTTCCTCCTTCTCATGTTTGGCTTACTGATTGATATTGATGTGTTTACAAAGTACATCATGTGCATTAGAGAATTTCCCTCTTCCCTCCTCCCATCCCCTCAGGTTGCCTTATTCACTCATCTGTAGTATCTCCTTCTTAGTCTAAAGTTCTTCCTATGACCCATTTTCACCCTAACTTCCACATATTAGGGAAAACATTTGATTTCTTATTTTTTGTTACTGAATGATCTCACTTAGCATAATGTCCTCCAGTTCCATCTTTTTCCCTGTGAATGATGTAATTATTTTTAAAGTACTGGGAAAAAGAGAAGAGAATGAAAAAGGGATAAACAAAGGAGAGAGAGAGAGAGAGAGAGAGAGAGAGAGAGAGAGAGAGAGAGAGAGAGAGAGAGAGAAAGGATTACCATGTGGTTGCTTCTCTTCCAGGCTGATACAGCCTTGAGATTTTGTCCTTACCTTTATGTTCATTTACAATCCCAATACTCATAGGTCCAATGACTCTCTTATTTAAAGTTACTCATGCCGGGCGAGGTGGCGCACGCTTGTAATCCCCGCGCTTGGGAGGCGGAGACAGGAGGATCGCGCTGGTTAAGAGCCAGCCTCGCTGGCTTAAGAGACTCTGTTTTCACATAAAAATGTTAAAAAATAGGTCTGGGAGTGTAGCCCGTGGGAGTGTATACCAGAGGTAGAAGGGCTTCCAGGAACCCCAGTACCACAAAAATAAATAAATAAATAAATAAATAAATAAATAAATAAACTAAAATAAATAAATAAATAAAGTTACTCATATGGTAACTGTGTATTATTATGAAATCCTGGCAATCTGTTTAAATTGAGGTATAGAAATCATATTGCCATAATATTGGCTTTTTTTTTAATCAACAATTTACCAAGCCCTGGCTGATGCTACTAGGCCTTTGGATACAGAGCCACTGTCACCTCTATTTTCAACAGTATGAACAGTATAAATAATCTTTTATGGTTTTACATGCAGACTGGCTGATAAAATACACAGTACCAGATTTGTTTCGGTCTACCATTAATATTGATATCCTCATAAATCACATTTTGGCTTTATTACCCACATTTATTCACTGCCACCTTTGTTTTACTCTCTATCTCATATTTCTGTTATGGTGAAGGCTTTTCATCTATCTCCACATGCTCACATCCTATATGAAAACTTTTGACTTAAAATAATTTTGATGAAGGTGAAGATATTCATTGAAATGATATTTGATTTGTAGTTAAAAATAAAATTGGCAAATCAATTTGCAGGTATTAAACATACTAACATTTGGTTGTAAATACTCATTTTATTTGCTTCATTGTATTTGTATTACACCATGCTATATGAATAATTTGTAAATAATAGATTATTAGAACTACTAAAGAGCTTTGCATGGCTATGTATACATATAAAAATATCCTCAAGTACTATAGTGGTGAATATAAGAAAAGGATTGGCATATATATGGCCTTAAATGTAACCATATTACCATTACTACAGTAAAAAAATAAGTCTGGAGTTTAGTTCACAAAATATGTGATGGTGATATAATCCAACCCACACGGTTTCAAAAGCAAGTGAATTCCTGATTTCATCTATCCAAAATCATTTGGATTCCTGATTTCAATCAGGCCAATGTTGGAGGCTTCCAGTTTAAAAATAAAGTAGAAACATTGTTACCTGCTTTCTTTTATGAACAATTTTATGTAGATTTTAGATATACTAAGTCTGTTTAGTCTCATCTATCACCAGCACAGAAAGAACTTTTAGAGGATGTTCTCTAAAATATCCTCATTGAGAGGATGTTATGGTTCTAATGTTTCTGCAAGAGTTTACATGTCAGAAACTTAACAAATAGTTCCATTGTTTTTAAATAGTATACATTCTTCTATTCCAATACAGAATTATAATAAAAAGTAAATAAAACTTTATTTTTTATTTTCTTGCAGTTGAAGAGAGGAGATTCTTAGGTTTCACTAATCAGAAACTGCTTTATAAAACTGATTTTAATTTCAATTCTATGGGGAAAAATGTGCAGAGAATCATTTTGCTAGGGGGCATGAAAGCATAGTTGTTGTGATAGGAGGCAGCATTGGACAGTAGCTTCCTGATTCAGTAACTACCTGACCATGACAGAACAGAGCCCACTATGATTCTAACAGCTCAACTCAGGGAGGCTGAGGCAGTAGGATCCCCCGTTAAAGACCAGCCTCAGAAACTTAGTGAGAATCTTGACAATCTATTGAAACCCTGGTTTGTTTTTACTTTTTATACTCTATCATTTACTTTAATACTTTTATTGGTGTATTATAATCTCCCATCATAATGCAATTCATAGTAATAGTGTTATTCATGCATACAACACTTTGAGGACTCTCCCCTGGCTTCCTCCACATCACCCTTATCCATACAGGATACTAAGATTGAGGCTGGTATTCTCACATATGTACATAATGCTAAGGAAAGTTATTCCGTTATTGATATTCTCTCTCTCTGATATTCTCTCTCTCTCTCTCTCTCTCTCTCTCTCTCTCTCTCTCTCTTCTTCCCTTAGACCATGTCCCTAGTTCCACTGGACTTTCTCTAAAATCTCTCTGGTAAACTAATTACTTTCTAGGTTCTCCATATGAGAGAAAAAAAATATAGCCCTTCACTTTCTGTGACTGTCTACTTTCACTTAACATAATGCTTTGAAGGTCCATTAATTTTCTGAAAATAGCATTATTTTGTGTGTACTGCTGAGTAGAATGACATTATGTGTGTATCCAATAATTTTTAATCCATTCATCTATTTATGGATATCTAGGTTGGTTCCATAATTTGTCTCTTGTGAATTTTCCTACTATAAACATGTATATGCACATATTACTATAATATTTTTATTTCAGACCCTTTGGAAAGATACCCAGGACTGGTATATCTGGATTTTATGATCAGTCCATTGCCAATTTTCTGAGGTATCTCCACACTGAGTTCCATAGTTCCTGTAGTAGTTTCCAATTTCATCAATAGTTTAGAAGAGTTTCTATTTCCTTACATCCTCACAAGCATTTATTTTTGTTTAACTCCTTAATAATTATCATTCTATTTGGGGATAGATGTAAACTTAGTATATTTTTTATTTGCATCTCCCTTATTTGTAATGGTGTTGAACATTTTTTATGTATTTGTTGGCCATTTTTCAGCACATATTGAGATTATCATGTGATTTTTGTCTTTAGTACTATTTTTTTAGTAAATGACATGTATTGGTTTAAATATGTCCAGTCAGTCGGCGTGGTGGCGCACGCTTGTAATCCCCACACTTGAGAGACAGGAGGATTGTGCAGGTTCGAATCCAGCCATGCTGGCTTAACAGACCCTATTTCCAAAAATAAAAAAAGGATGAAATAGGCCTGGGAGTGTAGCCCAGAGGTAGAAGGGCTTCCAGGAACCCTAGGACCACCAATAAATAAATAAATAAATAAATAAATAAATAAATAAATAAATAAGTCCAATCAGCCTTGCCTCTCTGAAATAAAACTTACTTATATACAATTTTGTTAATAGGGTTTTTATTGTGTATCACAAGTATTTTGTTTAGAATTTTTGCATCTATGTCCATTAACAATATTGGCCAGTAATTTTATTCTATCACAGGAGAAGATACACATAGGCTAAAGGTAAAGGATGGAAAAGATATTCCATAAAAATGAAGACTGAAAACAAGGAGGGGTAGCAACATTCAACCTGAAAAAGCAGACTTTCAACTAAAACTTAACAGAAGATACAGAGTGGGTCACTTCTCACTAATAAAGAGAACAATCCAAAAAGAAGATGCAATGATAGCAAATACGTATGCTTCAAATGTGGACACAGCCACTTCAATAAAACAAAATTTTCAGGACATTAGTTCTCAAATAAATCTAAATACAATAATATTGGGAAAGATGGACACACTGCTCACACTACTAGATAAATCTTTCAGGCAAAAGATGAGCAAAAATAGATGTCCATCAACAGATGAATGGATTTTAAAACTATGGTATATGTACACAATGAAATTTTACTCAGCCATAAAGAACAAGATTACATCATTTACAGGGAAATGTATGTAACTGAAGAATATGCTAAATTAGATTAGTCAGTCAAAAAAGTGTTCTCCCTTAAATGGGAAGGCTAGGGAGTAAAAGAATCATAGGAGAAAGTTGAAGAAGAAACCATAGATGAGCAAATAAGGCAACCTATGTTAGGGGAAAGGGAGTGGGGAAAAGTCCCTAATGTACATGATTTACATACACAAACATATCAAACTTAATCATTAATCCAAACATGAGAAAGAAAGAGGGAAATGATGGGGGGGATTAGGGAAGGGCTAAATGAGTGATCAGTGTATGTATGCATCTACCATCTTGTTACTCATTATGATGTATGAATACAGTGCACCAATACAAAGAATGAAAAAAGGGCTGAGGATATAGCTCAGAGGTAGATTGCCTCTGGGTTTTATTCTCAGTACCATAAAAAGAAAGAAAGAAACAGAAAAGTTCAGCTTAGAATCTCCTTTTTCTCCTGAATGATAGAAAATAAAATTTGTTATCTGCAATAAGTACCCTATTCATTAGAAGTTTCTACCACAGATATATAATACATTAACTTATCTAAAATTATCTTAAATGTATGCCTCTTTTACTTTGGGATTTATCTTTCCTAGTAGATATATAAATATATAACTATTGTCTTTCCATAATGCCATCAGAACCTAATGTGACACATGGAATAAATTATACTTAGAACCATAAAATATTGCCCAAATTAAAGAGTTAACAAATAATACTTCAAGAATACTCCCAGTGCAAGTATGCTCTGCTTTTATTACTTTACAACTTCAACCTAATTTTTACATTTACAATTTTAAAATATCACAATAAAATGAGATAATTAGGATAAAATAAAGCAGTCTATAAATAATCAATGATCATTTATGGAGCACTATTGGGCAACAAACTTGGCCAAGTACAAAGTAGTCCAATGCATAGTTTATTTTCCAGCTGGAAGATTCAATACATACAAACCACAGCTGTGGCAATACCACTACTAAAAGTAGATGTAATTGACTGTAGTGAAAGGGAAGAGTGACGTTCAATGCCTGGCTCCATCACTTGTAAATTTAATGCTTCAGGGATAGTATTTTAAATCTCAACATTAACATTTTAAATGGAGAGGGATATGCAAAAATCCTTAGTATATTACTGTAAGTTTAAAATGGCTTTTTCCCAACTCTCTCACCTGCAAATACTTCAACACACTGGACCTAGCCCAGTTTGATTTTGGAACCAATGTTGGTCCCCCAAATGGAGGGCATGATAAAGGCATCATAAATACACAATGGGATGTAGGGTTGCTTTGACTGCCAGTGGTCTCATACTTGGTGTGTATGGAGCAAGCCTCAGCCATCTATTTTTGTGCCAAGACACAGCTTCCCCCTAAGCATCATTGTATTCACTTTGAACTCCTAATCAGCATCTCATTACCATCCCCTGGGAGCTGGACCTCATCACCTCCATTACCAGCCACGGATGTGACCCTTTGCCAAAGGACCATCTGCAGCCACTATACTGCCATCCACCTGATCATCATTATTGCCTCTGCCTGAAGCCTCTTGCTACATGCCCCAGCAAGTGAGGCTGGACACTCTCAGACGTGGACATTGGCCTAAAGAAAGCCTGACTTAATTATGCATCTTGGAACATCACAATGGACACTGCTAGTTGTACTTGTCAAAAGCGAATCCCATGAAATCACCATTGAGTTCTTAATATGTTCCAAACACTATTCTAAAAAATTTACTGTATATTATTTCACATATCTTTATAATAATCCATGAATAAGTTACCATAATCATTGCCATTTTAAAAGAAATAAATTTTCAGCTTCATAAAGTATGTTATTACAAATTTCAAAGTCTATAAATGTAGAGTCAGCTTTCAAGCCTAACCACAAACTCCTAATGACTAGGCCCTGCAAACTGATACTTCATCTTCTGATGTATTGGCTTGGCTTAAGCTTCACTTTTCCCCAAAGGCTGATGGCTGAAATTTCCTTCTTTGCCTACTAAGAAATATATGAATTGCTGTTTTAATAAGACTAAGAAAGATAATAATTGTATGATACACTACAAATAATCATTTATACTGAATCATTTATACTGAATATATATTAAAATATTCCAATGTTGGGATGTCAGAGTGGGTCACACCTGTAATCCCAGTTATTTGAAGGCTAAGACAGAAAACATTTTTGAGGCAAGTCTAGTGTGTGGCAACTTAGCACGACCTCTGTCTCAAAATAAAAAATAAAATAGAGCTGGTGGGTAGCTCAGAGGTGTAAAATCCTTGGGTTCAATTCCCTATGCCATAAAAATTTCAAGCATGTGCATTATTTAGAAAAAAAAAAGATTTTTACATTTACTTTTTAGGTATCAAAATATATTGAACCAATTTATTTTGAAAACATTATGCAATACCATAAACTTTCCAAAGTAATATGTAAGCTGGTTAATATAAATTTTTCTGATCTCTGGATAAATGAAGTAAATATCCTCTGAATGAAGATCTGATTTAGTTATTTTATAAGCGAATGCGATTTCAGAAATTTACAATGTTATGACTACTTCCAGGGGTTGTCCTGACTACTTTCCTAGCTCTTGATTCTATTCCACAGATTGAGGTATAACATAAACAGGGGAAGCCTCAGCAGGCTTGGGAGCTGAGTGAGTACACAGTTGTGGGTAGAACATAGTGTGTTTCTTTGCCCTCTCTCTTTTCTTTCCTCAGCAGATCCTTCCTTCCTAACATAGATAAACACATGCAACTTTCTTAGAAAAAAAACTTCTGGTACTCACTAAAAATTAAGTTAATTCTGGGCTTGGTGGCACATGCCAGTTACCCCAGCGCTTGGGAGGCTGAAACAGGAGGATCCCGGGAGGATCTCAAGGCTAGCCTCAGCAACATAGCAAGGTCCCTCAGCAACTTAGTGAGATCTTGTTTCAAAATAAGAAAAGTACAATAGAGCTGGGGTAGAGCTTGGAGATAAATTGCCTCTGGGTTCAACTTTAAATAGATCCCTCAAAATTAAATTAATCTTCAATGATACCAAATAAATGACAATATTAAAGTAAATATTTTAATAGAATGCATTCAATATTGACACAATTACACAGGTACAAAGTTTTCCTTTCATTGCTTAGATTATTCAATTCTTTGTGCATTATCTTTTTCTTCGACAATGTTCTCTCTCTGCCTTTTCATCTCATAGCATGACTGTGCTACAAAAAGATCTCAGGGTATTTTCCACATGAGATTACCCTTTTCCTTTGTGTGCTGAGTAGAACAAAGCGGTGGTGGTCACTTTGGACAGGAGAATTCAGTAAATTTCTAGGTCTACCTTTGCTTTAATTAGAGAAGCACATGATATCCTTGAGGGCTTACATGGCCCAAAAGAATAAAAGTTGAACTTGAATTTGGAGGCCAATATCCTAGCTAGTAATAATGTATGATTGCCCTAAGAACTCATCTTTTTTATATTTCTTTCCTAATATAGAAAGATTGGTTGCAAAAGAAGAAGGCAGCCCTGAATTAAAATCATGGTCATCTTTCTACTTTGTACAATGCTAGAATTAAAAAAACACACACACACACACATTGTATTTAGTACATACCCATGCCAAATGCTTACTGTAGACTTACATGGCAGTGGAATCATGGATAGACCTTGACCGAATCCCAGAATGAAATAGAAAACCTAGCGGGCACGTGCTATGAGTATTGCAGGCATTTTTGAATATGCATGTATGCATATTAGAAAAAATTTATATTGTATAAAAGAATTAGCTAATAAGTCCAAAACCAAGTTGATGACCCAAACCAGTAAGATAACATTAAGGTAGAAGAGGACAAATGTAGAAGTAGTGTCAGAGAGTTGTCATAGATCTCAAGTCAGCCAAGAACATAAAGAGTTTCAAGGATATATGAAAATATGAGAATCATGTATATTATGGATCAAGAAAAGGGAAATGTTTTCTGGGTAAATTAGATTTCTGATATGCTCTCAACACTTCTATGAAAATTACCACTTAATTTCCCTCTTGCTATCTTAGCAACTCTCACATTTTTAAAACCATGCCTTTTGCTGAGCATGGTGATTCATGTCTGTAATCCCAGTACTTGTGAGGCTAAGGCAGGAGGATCGCAAGTTCAAGAACAACCTCAGCAAGTAGGAAGACTCTCAGAAACCTAGCAATACTCTGTTTCAAAAATCAAAAGTTTTGACAGTGTAGCTTAGAGACAAAATGTCCATGGGTTCAATCTCAAATGACATCCCCATTCCTGACACATACACTTATCTGCCTACCTAATTAGATACCTGTGGATGGAAAGTATTTCTATGTATCCTCAGTTTCTATATGTTTAGCCCTGTCTTCACTCATGGAGCAGGGAAGGTGCACAAAGAATCAGTGAATGAAATATAAGTTTCAAGGTTCAAAGAGAATTGATATTTTTGAAGCCAGTGGGCATTTGACTTTTTTTAATTCTTCCTGGAGCTCAAGTGCCCTCAGAATTTGGGGTAAGGATAAAGCTATATAATGATCCCTTCTGTCAAGGTTCAGATATCCAGATAACATACTTTACATCTTTCGAGAATGGAAGATACAGAGAAAATGATTAGAAATGTTGGGGCGGGAATTGGGTAAGGGTTGATTGGGTGATGTGAGCATGTATGCCTCCACCATCTTGTACTTCAATACTATATACAGCTACAATGCACCAATAAAAAATTAAAAAAAATGTTAACACTCTAGAATAAAATTTAGTCTTGAGATTTGTAAGAGATGGGCTTCAATACTAAACCCTCAATAAATATTTGCTCAATGAACAAATAACCTTGGCCAAAGAGGTTCATCACTGAAATGTTCAGAGGATACCTCAGCAGGCCCTTGAAGAACAGACAGGATTTGAAAAGGTAGAAAGGAGGATACGGGGGAAATGCCAGTCAGGACCAAGCCAAACTTACTGACTTCAGCATGGCATAGAATTTTCTCTAGATGGTATCTGTACTGAGAGGCTTATTATTATTCAGAAAATTCAGTTCTACTTACCTCTCTGAAAACGTTTGTGTCCTCTCATCTTGGAGTTTAATTTAAAATATTCCTTCTATGCCCATAGTGTGAAAATGTCAAGGCAAGATTGCCCTATTGAAATTCTGCTTCAGCTGGGCTTCGTGGCGCACTCCTGTAATGGCAGTACTTGGGAGGCAGAGATAGGCAGATCACAGGTTCAAGGCCAGTCTTAGCAACTTAGTGAGACCCCCGTATAAAAATAAAAATGGCTGAGGGTGTACCACAGAGATAAAAGGTCTATGGGTTCAACCTCTAGTGACCCTCCCAAAAAACAGTAACAAAAACTGAGCTTCAGACTTTAATATTTCTATATACATGGATGGGAATTTAAATAAGGCATGAATAATCACAACGAGATATCGTTGTAATTGTTGGTCTGAATCTTCAACTTGCCTGAATCATGAAATACCTAAGATTATGTGACTTTGGATGTGTTGATAATTGGTTTGCATAATAGCCAATTGAAAGAAAAGGTCTCTCTAAATGTAGGCAGCATGGTTCTGATAGGCACAGGATCTAGATAAAAGGAGAAAGCTATGCGAATGCATGCATGCTTCTTTCTGAAGAAAGCACTCGTCTACTCTCGTCTAAGATATCGGTCTTCAGCTCTTTGAACCACATCTTCACCATCATTTCTTTAGAAAGTCTCTGGCCTTTCCATCTTGGACATGGACTGAATTAATGGTTGCTCTGATTCTGAGTCTATAGCTCTTGGACCATTCTACCAGATGCTCCTTCCTCTGGTTCTCCTTGTGTAGTCAGAAACCTGAGACTGCACTGCTTTTGACTATATGCTAGTTTATATGTGAGTTCTGTTACTCTAGTAAACTTTGACCAATAGAGGCTTCTTTTACATCTATTTTTATACTAAAAATGTTATTGCTGTTGTTTTTGTTTGACAAAGAGATTAAATTTATTTCTGGTATGTAATATGAAAGCAGATATGTCATGACAGGTAAGGCATTTTGAAGCATGGGGCGGTACTTACCAGTACTTGGGAGACTGAGGTAGGAGAATCACAGTTTCAAACCAGCCTCTACTATTTAGTGGGGCTTTCAACAACTTAGCAAGACTCTGTTTTCAAATAAAAAATGAAGTAGCGTTAGGGGGTACAGCTTGGTGTTAGAAGTCCCCTGTCTTCAGTTCCAACAACACATGAAGAATAAAAAGAGGAGGAGTAAAAGGGGAAGAGAAGGAGGAGGAGGAGGATGAGGAGGAAGAAGAGGAGGAGGAGGAGGAAGAAGAGGAGGAGGAGGAGGAAGAAGAGGAGGAGGAGGAGGAGGAGGAGGAGGAGGAGGAGGAGGAGGAAGAGATAGCATTTCTGGATATACTTTGATCAAACTGTGTCAGTCTTTCAGTATTTCCCTAAATAGCACTTTATCCATTGAACTATTTGATATAAACCCAACTGAAAAAGACCATTTTATATTTTATCCACCCAATACTGTAGCAATTTTTATGAAACACAGAGATCAAATTCTTAAAATAAAGAGCAGAACTCTAGGCCAGGCCAGCCCAGGCGTGGTGGCACACTTTTAATCCCAGTACTTGGGAGGATGAGACAAGAGGATTGTGGTTTGCAGACAGACTCTGCTACTTAAGTGAGACCCCTCTGCAACTTAATGAGACTATATTTCAAAATAAAGAAGAAAAAATAGGGCTTGGTGTGTAGCTCAGAGGTAGAATGCCCTTAGATTCCATCTTCAGTACCTCAAAAAGACCAGAACTCCAGCAATATGAAACAATGTATTTCCTAAGAAAGCTCAATATAGTTTTAGATAAATTGTAGACTGTTTAGAATAACAGCAACAAAGTCTTTTAGCTCACTCTGAGTTCCAATGTCTGTTCCTTTTCAAAATGCCTTGATATGACATGGGAAATAAAGAATCTATTTACAGTTCTAATCTCCTAATCTAGGCACTCATTATCCCAAGTTTTGTTAACAGGTTTGGATCTGAGAAGTTTGCATATGAAGGTAAAGATAGAAAAAGAGCATATGCTAAATTGATCATTTTTGTGTCTGAATATTCACTATTTGAGAGACAAGAAATGGTTCAATCAGATTTGGGGTCTGATTATGCTGTAGTTCAAATTGAAGTGTCTGTGGAAATGAATGGGGTGAGCTTCTCAGTTGTCAGTCATATCACTTATTCTGTGCACAGTGAGATGAGGGCACTCATGGGAATCATAGAAGTGGTTCTGCAGCACACCCAGACAGATGAGCGCTCCTTTCATGTAAGGAGGTCCTCGGCCTCATCGAGCACTGTGGCTGGAGAGCTGGGAGAGTCTTCCAAGACCATCAGGGCCACTGTGCGCCCTACTCAGATGCAATCTTAAAGGGTGCTTACCAAAGCTTGTATCCTGGGTCCCATTTTTTCCCAAATCAAGTCACCAAACTTGTCTGGAAGAGCTGGATATGGAACTTTGGTACATAGCATGGCAATATTTCAATATTGCTAGAGAAGGAGAAGGTAAATATGTTAAACTTGAAATAATGAAAGATTGGAGCCACAGTTTTAGAGAACAAAACAAAAGCAATGTAAATATTTTTTGAAGCAAATAGCTTTGCACGAGAGAAGAAATTCCTGCGAGAAATGACGCTTCAGAAATCGATTGTTGTCATTTACCTAAAGCAGTTTAAATCATATCTATCCATCTGAGTAAGGAAGATGAAGACATAATTAGATCTTTTTCTTGTGTCAGTGGATAAAATATTCTCTTTTTTCTTTTCCCTTCGTGCCTGTTTCAATCATAGAAATAGAATCAATGGAAGGATGGTTGGATGGATGAAACAAAAGATAGGTTATAAGGTAGACAGGTTAATTTTAAGAAATTAGCTCAGGAAATTAAAATGAGAATTAATAAATAGGATGGTATTAAATTGAAAATCTGTGCATCAAAGAAACC